>NC_142140.1:19206250-20430000 GCF_024610735.1 Ursus americanus | reverse complement strand
GAGAAGCAACTCTGGGGGAGGAAAAAAAAGTTTGGTACATCAACTCAAGGGTGGGCAGCTGACAGTCTGCTCCCAAAACTCGGAAGAGCCAAGAGAAAACTCTACACATGTTTTATTTTAAAATCATTATTTGATACTGATTCCAAACGAAAGTGTTTTGTAAAATATTTTCACAGTAGGTGGCATCACTTATCAACCGTAGGAGGGGTGTGGTGGCTTGAAGAGTTTTCCTTTATTAAATTATCAAATAATCATTTAAATGGCTTTCACACATTCTGTTCCATTTGAGATACACCTACAAGGATGGTGGGTTTGCCAGAGGGAGGGAAAAGATTCCAGTACACTTTGACTACCCAGATACTCGGGTTTTTTTGCTGTCTTCTTTAATCACATGAGAAAAAAAAGTGAGTTTTCAAATCCACTTTCATTCAGTAACGGGTCATTCTGGTGAAAAACCGCATCTCTGTAGCTGACAGAGAAGTCCCCCTTTTCTTTCAGTGGGGACAATTTGGTTTAAAATGGCTCCTTTACTTAAATGAACCATATCACAACGTTACTCATTCTGACTGGGAAAAATGAAGAGATAGGCTGTAAAACTAAAAACAAATAATGAAACATAAGCACAGTGCTGTTTAGGCATAATAACACCTGCAAACACACTTCCTTCTTTTTTTATGCTCAAGAGAAACAAAATGAACGAATTCTCGTTTTCACATTATAAGTACCGTGAATCCAAAAGCAAGACTTCTGCAACTACAAATACTTAAGGAGGAAAGAAGCAATCTACCTACATCTATATTATAAGAAAAACTAGGAGAGCTTTCTAATCTTTGCAAAGAGATTTAATTTATTACAAACATCCACAGGGAGTGTGCTTGGGGTACGGGGTGGTGACGAAAGACAACCCCAACTCACTGACCTAGAGGTTATGCCGAAGAAAGTATACACTCTGTGCATTCCTCCTTGTGCATTAGGGGGAAAAAATCATGGTTGATAAGCATTATTTACCAGGCAAAGTTCTTAAAATATGTTATTGAGGGGCGCCTGGGTGTCTCAGTCGGTTAAGCGTCCGACTCTTGGTTTCAGCTCACATCATGATCTCAGGTCTGGAATCAAGCCCCATGTCAGGCTCCACACTGGACATGGAGCTGGCTTAAAATTCTCTCTCTCTCCCGCTCTTCTTCTGCCCCTTCCCCCTGCTCGCCCATGCACTCTCTCTCTAAAAAAATAATAATAAAATAAAATAAGATACAATACAATACAATACAATAAAACAAAATAAGGACTTGAGAAAAAGAAAAAAAACTCAGGAAGAAGTTCAACAGGTGAAATAATGACAAACAGTAAGTGGGTAGGAAAATTCTCTTTTTTTTTCATTGTGGCACATAAATAATTTTGATAGATTCTAACTAGACTGTGGTCTAGGGAGATGTCAGAGAATGTGGGGTGTCAGGACCTAGAATCCTAGAAATTCAGAATGAGAGTAACAGGCAATTTGCCAAAAGGCAAAGCATTCATACCTCCATGTTATCTACTATATGAAGGCCACATCCATTTTCTGCGTGAGCCTTCGATTGCATGTGGAAAGAATTCTGTACCTGAGGAATTGTTAGCTGTGCAGTTCAAAGGGGAATCGGTACTTGGCCTGTTTTGGGATCATCACCTTGAAAGGAATTTCAGGGGGCTGTCTAGTCTACCCTAGGTCACATCTGAAAAAGATCATGTGTCCAAAACATTAACTCTGAAGAGGCTGGGTGACTTAGGAAACTGAGATAATATACGGGGAATTTAAGAGAATTAAGATAAAAGATGTGCCACCATTCATTAATAGCATTCAGTTAGCTGAATTCACATTTAGTAAATCTTCACAGTTAGAGCAGGGAGCGAAATAGATTCCATGGCAAGCACTATCGATTAGCAAGAAGACCACACTGTTGAAGGGAAAGAGTCATAGGCCACAGTCAGGCTAGCTGAGGAACCACCCCGTGGTCGATTAGCAATGTCTGCTGTGAGCACCGGCAGAAGGAAGGAGGAAGTTCTCCAGCCACCTGCTGCCTACAGCTCTACTGACGCCCCATGGTAGTAAATACAAGCTAAAATAAATAAATAGGCTTTCTCTAAGGCAGGAAGCATGTCCCTGTCCACAGATCTGAAAAAAATGAAAATAGAAAACAGAATTCCAGAAAGAAAAATGGTTTTGAATTAGCATGAAAGAAAAAGGGCGGGGGCCCTCTAATGGGCCTCTGAAGGAGAGGGGCCCAGGGGTGCAGACGTGCATGGCTAACTAAAACCGGAATGGAGATCACAGCTAGTGGTGTAGCTTCACAGACTGTAGCCCTTAACTGAGTCCTGCAGCCACCGTGAAGGGCAGGGGAGGGTGAGGATGGGCCCACCTTTGAAATACAACAAGGAAGGCAGCTAAGAAAACTTCTAGAACACATGAAAACGCGATCAGAAACGGAACTTGAGGACTTGCTATACCCAAGGTGCTTTTAGCTCAAATCAAACCTCATTCGGTGACAGAATTTTTGGTCTTTTTTGGGGGGTTGGTATCCTCAACGTTCCGCATGACTGTGTCACTAACTTGGGTGTTGGAGTCGCTACTGGCCTTTGCTCTTCCACAACCATTACTGACCTTGGGAGGCACAAGCGCATTTGCACACAATGTTCACAATTGCTGTTTCCTGCGTGTCGGTTTGGAGAGAAGGGGATAGAAGGGCACGCCTCCAGCTATGAGAAACTGAGGTACCTTTCACACTCATGACAGGCGAAGGACAAAACAAAAGGCTGAACCATTAAACCAATAAACTAACAAATCTTTTTGCACAACCAGAGTATTTGCCAAATGGTAATTAGGGGCAGACACCTCAAAACAGTACGCAGTAAAAGGAGACTGACCATTCATTCCATCCCAGCTCCAAATTAATCCAGCATACTTCACCTCCTGTATCCGAGACCACCTGATAAAACAGACAACCCAGGCACACCACAGGCTGCCCTTCCAGAACCTGTCCCTGTAGAATTGACAGCAATAGTGCTGTGGGGTGGGGGGTGGGAGGGTGCCAAGCAGGGTTGCTCTTTAAAACCTCAGAGCTGCCAGTCGCCCTGCCTTATAGAAAGTTTTGCAGCTCCAAGGACATTCCCAGGAACAGCTGTTCCCTTCTGTTCAGAGATGATTTTCTGGTGGGCAAGGGTGGTGCAGGGGTGGAGGCTCTCCTCTCTGAGGTGTCTGCAAAGAAATGTTTTGTGCAGATGAGATGAAGGCATTTTCTTCCCCAGTTATGCATAGGACAAAAGCTACCATTAACACGATTCCCCTGTGAAGTTCAAAGAGTCGACGATAGGCCAGCTAGGGGTAAGATGATTGAAAATGGAAGCAGTGTATGGAAACTTTCAAGCAATAATCATAGCCAGGAGCCAGTGGCCCAGAGATATAAACACCCTGAAAACCAATTGATACTAATGAAGCCGCAGCTTCAAGGCAGACTAGGGCAGAGGGAGGGGTGAGCATTTTCAGCACTTAACAAGTAAGTGGGCACATTTCGTGCTGGGTACTGATCTTTGCCAGGACCCAGTATTCCTATGGCCATCTCACATCTAATACCCTGTCCCTTGACTTCTTAAGGACCAAAAAGTAAAGTGGGATAATATCCCACTTGAATGCCTGCTTTTAATGGATGAGGTGACAGCTATAATTTCCATGTGTTCATTCCAGTGAAGGCTTCCATCTATTCTGATGGGGGAAAAAAAAATCTTAGAAAAGACTGCATATCAAACTTCCCTGGGTTTCTAAGGACTGACATAGATGCTTAGGGAAAAAAAAAAAAACAAACTTGTAGGCGTGTAACACACCTTTCCACGGGGTTGGGGTTATTGACAATTTACAGTTAAAATCATGTTTCCCCTAAATCATCAGTACAATAAATAGAATGTGAAGAACATGTGAATTGTTAATGGAGACTGATTGTGAAATCTCTTGAAAAATCAAAGAATCTTCTTATAAGGCCAACAACAGCTCCAATCTAGCAAAACTGAATTTTCACATCTTGGGCTGAAGCTATGTGTGATATTTCTTACTTGTCCAGATAGTTAACAAGCTTTCTGAAGGCAGGGAGCCCACTACGCCTAATGAGACAGATACCTAATATTTGTTGAATAATGTACATTCATATAATGTTGTCTCTCTCTCTCTAAAAACAAACAAACAAAGAGGGGCGCCTGGATGGCTCAATTGGAAGAGTGTGTGACTCTTGATCTCAGGATGGTGAGTTCGAGCCCCACATCAAATGTAAAGATTACTAAAAAAAATAATAAACTTTAAAAATAACATCTACATGTAGAGCTTAAGAGGTAGGGTACACCTGTACTAGGTAAAGAATATGTATCAGGAAAGTATCAAAGAAACAAATGCATCTATTTACCTAACAGAAAGGCCCCATAGGAGCCTGCGGCCCCAGGGCCCCAGGTACCAATTCCTATAGGCGATCAGAGTCCAGCAGAGAGAATCACCTGGAAACACTGTCTTCTCCCTGACGACCTATGCTAATGGAATCATTATAGGAGATGAGTCAAGATTTACTGGCATCAAGGATGCTGGCTGGGTATAGAAACACTTTGCAAGTCCAAGTTCTTCAAAACAGTGCTAGATCCCCAACCTGGTTAGGAAGGACAAGGTGTGGAAACAAACAAGGGGAATAGCTCCTTAGTGTCTCCTGTGTAGAAATACGTGTTGTCTGGGTCTGCATCCCCAAATACTTTCCAAGCCTCTACTGTGGGCCAAGTCCTTGGTGGAACATGCTCACTGCAGCTCTCTATCCATCTGGGGGATCAATCTTTGGGCCACTCCACCTGGTCTACCAGTTATCACGTGCAGACAGGTAGGAGGTACATCCTCGAGCTGTACTGCCTCACAGAAATATACTGAGGGCCACAAATGCAAGCCACATCCACAATTTGAAAATATCTACCAGCCACATTTTTAAAAGCAAAAAGAAAAAGGGGAAATTACTTTTATTTTTAACTATTTTGTTTATTTATTTATTTATTTATTTATTTATTTATTTATTTACTTGAGTGAGAGACAGAGAGAGTGAGAAAGCATGCACGAGCAGGGGCAAAGGGAGCGGGAGAAGCAGGCTCCCCACTGAGCAGGAAGCCTAGACAGGGCTGGATCCCAACACCCTGAGATCATGACCTGAGCCAAAGTCAGACGCTTAATCAACTGAGCCACCCAGGCACCCTGGAAATTACTTTTAAAAATAGTTATTTCATCTAACTTAATATATCCCAAATATTTCAATTTCAACAGGTAATCAACAAAGTTATTCACAAGATATTTCACATTCTTCTTTTTCCTACTAAGTCACTGAACCCATACGTATGCATGAAGTGTGTGTTTTGTTCAAATGGCACAGCCCCGATTCAGGCCAGCCGTCCTTCAAGAGAGCTCGGTAGCCACATCTGGGTGATGGCTCCCATGCTAGCTAGCGCAGATCTAAAAACATTCCAAGATTCTGGACTGGAAGAGTTTCTAAATGTAAGGGGAAGGGAGGCCATCCACACTGCCATCACTTCACACGCCTGAGGGAGCAGAGGGACAGGGCTGGGAAAGGAAGCTAGAGTTTCCTTGAAATGTTCCCACTTCTCTCTCTATGCGTGGCCTGCACCACGTGTAACAGTACAAGCCACGAGTCTGCACACGGCCACGGGGACGCATGGAAACAGCTACAGATCCATACATCTATAAATTCTACGGCTGATATTCATTCTGTCACCTGCCAAGATAAAAGTAGAACAGACTTCAATCAAAGGGAAGGAGGAAGCACAGCATTTTCCTCCCCCCCCCCAAGAAAAAAGAATTTATCAACAGTCTCGTTGGGGGGGGAGGGGCAGTGAAGAGAAGGTAGCTTCCTGCCAGGAATTTACAACACACTGAAGACTGAGAAATTAGGAGACGTCTCAGTTATTTAGAGCACACATTTAAAGTCTAAATCCCCAAAACATAAGATAAATATGAAAGCTCTTAAATACCACAGGTACTCATAAAATAAGCATCTGAGAAGCACAAAATGTTCCCAAGCGACTGACAGGTTCGTGGGGAGGAGCATGAGTGGTGATTTAAATGAGCACGTGCTTTTGGACAGATAGGCTGGGGTTCGAAGCCGCGTTCGGTCACTTTCTACCTGTGTCAGCAAGTTATTCAATCTCAGTGGATGCCGGGTCCCTCCTCCGTAAGCAGGGACAAGTAACAGTTCCCCTGCCAGGCCTCTATCATCTATGACAGTGAAAGATGTCAAGTGCTCAGCGGCTGCTCTTCAATGAATGTTACATGTGACGCACACACGAGATGCAGTTATAGAAATACGTTACATAAATATGCATGTATCATATATCTATGTGGTTACACACAGTATGCAGGAATACAGTGTGTGTGTGTGTGTGTGTGTCTGTGTGTGTCTGTCTGTCTGTCTCTACAGTGACGGGCAGGATTGTAGTGTAGTGTCCAGGGGTGAGGAATGGGTACAAGTCTTGGTTCCAGCACATCACCTGTGTGACCTAGAGCTGCATGGCATCACATGTCATGGTGAAGCAACGACTACCTTGACCACTTGTTGGGAGGGTTCAGTGGCATCACCTAATGACATTCACTTAGTATGTGGCTATTACTTATGAGCTCCCAGTTGTTACTATTATAGGCATTCGTCGATAATCTGGGTTACAGGGCTTCCAGCGAGGATCGCCCCCACCCAACTGCAAAGACTTACCAGTGGCCCCCACACGAGGCGGGGGCGGGGAGGAGGAATGGATTGATGGGGTCTACAACCCAAATACCATCATGCATATTTTAAGGCCTTACACTTGAGAAAGCGTTTCCTTCTTTCTTTTCTTTTTTTTTTTTTTAAGATTTTATTTTTAAGTAATTCTTACAACCCCATGTGGGGCTTGAACTCACAACCCCGAGATCAAGAGTCGCGTGCTCCACCAACTGAGTCAGTCAGGCGTCCCCCTCATTTTCTTATTTGATGCCCACAAGCCTACAGGACTAAGTACGATGATTTCAACCAGGAACTATTTCTTGAACACCTATTATGTGCAAGGTGTGATTCCAAGTATCAGGAATTGAGATCAATACTCCTTGCCTTCAGGGAATTTACGGTCTGGTGGCATTTCATCCCTTTGTTTATTCGCCTTCCCAGAAGGAGGAGATGTCACAGTGGGACTATTTGCTCAATTAGTGGCTTGGTCTGAACTGAGAAAGTCTGGTCTAAATTATTTAATAAAAATAAGAATGTTCTATACTATTACATAAAAGCCTTTCTCCTTTCCCATCTCCCTCAATGATGTGGAAACAAAAGACTTTCACATCTTTGAAAAACATAATACTGGACACGACATTATGGCCACGCGCAGACATTGACAAGCTTTTTTTGCACATCTCTGCATTCTGTGGTACTTCTGAAATGATAGAAAAAAAGCCCATTACGGTGCATACTTTGCGGTAAGTTCAAACTGCGGAATAGCTTGACATCACGTGACCAGCGTGGTGGCATCTGCTTCATTCAAAAACAGCTGGGAGAGGAGATGTTCACCTCCGTTAAGATTTCCAGAATCAGGGGAGCCTGGCTGGCTCGGTCAGTGAGGCATGAGACTCAATCGCAGGGTCGTGAGTTCAAGCCTCATGTTGGACGTGGAGCCTATTTTAAAAATTTTTTTAAATGTACAACAATTTTTCCGCGGTTCGGCAAAAACTCCCTGTTTCAGTTGTCACTGCTACCGGGCTGAGTAAGCCCGTGTGCGCTTTATCCCGGCAACAGCAGGAAATCCCTGCCTGCCACGAGGCGAGAGACAGCAGCCTCCTGACCCAGCCGCTGAGGGGAAGGGATGGAAATCAACTGGCAAAAGTTTGGGTCAAGAGGCATAAAACTGGGGAACGCTTACAAAGGAAGGGCAAGACTTTTAGCTCCAAGAAATGAGGACGGACACAGCCAATTACTCGGCTTTAATATGCTCCCATTTGCCGAGGAAGTAGCCTGCCGGAGAGTCAAGAAGCTTGAACTATTTTTAGGCCCATGACCCTTTTAAAAACACAGAGCTAAATTCAGTCCTCAGTTACACCCACTCAACTCCCACTGGCTTCAGGGAGCCACAGGGAGAACCCGCTCCTGAGGCAGAAAAGCTTCGTTATGCCTCTGCGTTCTTTTCTCCACATGGAATGACAGTGTACTGGCCACGGCTGGCCACGTAAAGCCACCCAGCGGGTCTCCTGGCTCCAGCAGGGCAAAAGGCAGGGTCTTACGTTCCAAGGACATCTCTGCCACGCAACTGGATAAAACTCGTGTTTATTTGACAATCCAGGCAGAGGAGGGAGAAAAGAACATCCTTTTGAGAATGGCAGTCAGTCTATCTTGGAATTGTTTAAAATTATCATCTCATCTAGAAAAACCCCGATTTGAAGAATTGTATTATGTGGGCTAAATTAAACTTTCGCCTCCAACTAGCATGGGGTAATTACAAGACGGGATCACATGAAGTTCACTGCTGCTGAATGCAACACGATTTGTGACCATCAAGTACAGTACCGGGGGGCGGGGGGGGGGAGGGAAGCATCATTTATAAATAATAGGTCCCAAGTCTGACTTGGGGGTGAATGGATAGCATTTCGCATCTCAAATTACTTTAACTGGGGGCCTTCATATCCCATGGAAAGGACACTTTGTCCCCCCTCCACCGTCTCTAATCCTCCCTTCTTAAAGGAACACTCAGCAAGATAATGAATCCTTTAAATGTTACATCTTCTGTCTTGCATTATTGTGGTGCAGAAACTCTTCACATCAAACAGTCATCAGGACTATTACAAAGTGGGCTTATAAGAGAGGGGCTGAAAAGGAGCTGTGTGAAAAGAAGTGGAAAATTAAAGCTGAAGCAGTCGAAGAAAGGGCTTAATTTACTGGCATGTACAGTATGCAAATGAGATTACTCTCAGCTTAACTGCATCATTTATGTCCATAATAACGGCATCATCATTACAGGGCTCAAATTAAATTACACCATAATTAGCATATCAAAGTGATTGGTTAAAGTTTAAAACAAATACCCAATTTTGTTAATGAACAGCTGTAATTGTCATGTACACTTCAGTGAAAACTCTCTAAACAAATATATGTTTTAGAAGGGAGGAAGATTTTTTTTTTTAAGCAGACAGGTCTGTAGCAGAGGTAAATTACCTAAAAAAGAATGACATGGACTGTTCTATTAATGTTAATATATGCTGATCATTTTCAGGTAATAAAGCATTCTATCAAAACAAGGCTTCACTTATATTTAGACACCTTCCCTGCTCCTGAATGTGACAAACCACCAGAACCCTGTTTCCACTTGCCGCAATGATAACAACGCAGGGGTGACCTATCTCGAACAAGCAAAAGGACATGTTCAATAACATGCTATTACTAAACCTCCATACTTATTCAAAAGACATCCATGCTCAAATCACGCCGACTCAAAGCTGATTTTCTCTGCATTCCAGCCAAAAGAGGAAAGAGTGACACAGGCAGAGAACTTGCGGAATTTACGGGGTAGACCAGAATGCTCCTAAGTTGATGACCTGATAACATGTTCGACACCTCCAACTCGATCTCCCCTCCTGGAATCAGAGCATACCTACACAGCAGTTCCAAACGTGCAGCTCACCGGGGAAGTTTCTGCTCTTCCACCCTTAAGATAAATCAGGAGGCGCAACTAGCTGTTTTGTCAATGTTGGCTGGAGCCAGCATGCACACACATTTTAGACATGCAAAACCGTAGATGGATAATAAGCTTGTTTTCAAACCTTTTTGTTAGAATCATTTAATGTCTGAAGAGTTTCTACACAAAAATCAATAATCTCGAGGCTCACGTGCAACAAAAAGCTCTCTGCCTAAGATTCTCCCCATTTCCTCCCAAACGTACCCCATATGTTCTCTGCTATATCTGTGAGGGTAACCATCCACTGTGATATACAGCAAGGCAAGCCAAAATATATTTTTCCCAAAAAGAAAAAAAAAAGCACTTTCAAATATACTTAACAAGCAAATTGAATGTCTTATTAAAATCGTATTATCTAAACAGTGTTCAAAAATTTAAAGAAAGTAGCTTTTCATTTTATTCATCGAGGAATCCATTAAAGCTTCGGCTCTGAAGTAGTATGTAAATTATGTGCCTTTCAAGGTAGAGCTAGGGCAAATTCACTCCATCAACTAATGATGAACCTCATTATGTGCAGGGAGGATTCATAATGAGGAAAGAGCCACCCGCCATTCCATGTTCTAACATAAATCCCTGTAAAATTTGAATATCTCCCCGTCTAATTAAAGGCTACTAATTCCAATCACCCCCTCCATGGCCCCAAAGTAAAAATAAACCTCTTTAAAAGCACAGACTACAGTTATATTTCTAAAGCAGCACTCGATTCTGTTTGGACTCAGAACCTTCCACTCAGATATGTTTTACGACAAGCATAATTAGCAGCTTTCTAAGATACAAACTTTGAGGCTGTTCAAGCTCCTTTTGGTTAAATACACTGGATTTCTATTTTTCAGAGAGCTTCACCTTGATGGGGCTACAGTGCATGCACAGAGATGACCCACGGCCAAGAAACCAACAGGAATGCGTGAGCATCATAATAACGTAAAATAAAATTCTTACACTTGAGTTCCATGCTAAAGCTGAGATGTTCAGAAAAAACCAAGCATTGTGTGGCATGAACCCGAGATTACACTTTGGATGGGGATGTATTCAAATCTGCTTGGGAACGACACACTTGATTCTGGAACAAAACTGCTCACTTTTAATGCGGTTTGAACTAATGAACAAGTACAGCCCAGCGTGTCACAAGCCAAAGAACTATTCCCTCTTGTAATCACTGACTTTGATTTTTTTTTTAACTGAAAAGTATAGAATGCAAACCCAACGTTGCCAAACATATTTATTATGATTAATAGCCTGTAATATCCCTCGCTAAGGCTTAATTTGCTCTTGTTTTCAATTATGAATCTGCACTACTCTATTCCAGTCCCTTTTGCAGGTAGAGATGAATTTCTTGTGGTCTTTACTCTTTGTATTGTATCGCCACCCAGCAAAGCACAATTAGTTAAAAACAGCAAATCTCCACCTTGACTCTCACAGAGCACCAGATTACGCAAAATTAGAGAACCAAATCAGTGAGAAATAAGTGAAGGTGTCCAGGGAATTAAAGCAATTAGACCAAAGGAAAAAGGAAAAGTACATATGCCAGTCAGCCACTCACTCACACCTTTGCATTAAAATTCAAAAAAGAAAGAAAGAAAGAAAGAAAGAAAGAAAGAAAGAAAGAAAGAGAGAAAGAATCCTAGATCCCTTATTTAATTTTGATAAACTGAATAGAGAATCCAACCAGGAAATCTTATCTGCTGCTGTCCATTCAAGTGTCCCCCAATCCTGAACCCCAGTTTGGTAATACAATGTACACACCAGTGTGACATCAAGTGTAGAATTTCAGGAGCTAAGGAGTCCATTCTACTAGAGATGCCGCTGCTTTTTAAGTTGCATAAAAATAAACTCCACTCCATAAAAGCTGCCACAGTGCGCGCTCTCTCATCCCTCAGCTCCAGGCGTGATCTCCCCCCCCCCACCCTGCCTTTTAGGTCAGCCACTCATGCATTAGGAAGACATCCCTCCCAAAATAACTTGGCCCTCCCCCGAAGCACAGAGTTGAGCAGCCTACCTTTGTTCTGGAGTTGCAGATAATAACAGGCAAGCCTCAAGACCATGAGGATTTGGAAAAGATCAGGAGAGTTGGAGAAAAAAAAAAAAAGAAGAAAAAAAAAAAAGAAAAAAGAAATACTGCAAGTAGAGAAGAATTGGAAGAAACAACAGGAAAAGCCTTCTAATGAACTGTAGTGGCTGCCACAGGGTCGGGGTGTCTTCACCAGTGTTTACACCAGTGAGTATACCTCTGCTCCATCTCATCACAACTGGTGGCATTTTTCCCCCCCCGAATCCATGCATGACAATTAAAAGCAATTGCACCTCTCCGTTTGGGAGGGGGACCACAAAAGACCTCTGCAATATTTCTTTACAATGTCTATATCACTGATGAGCATTAGTTTGAGTGACAAAGGTCCCGGGCTAAATCAACATTCTTACCTTAATGTTCCTAGTAAAAGGCTCCAGGAAACATAACTCATAAGACATGTATGCAAAGATATGTCTCAAGGAATTAATCCAGAGCCCTCAGCTGAGGTTGGTGTGGGGGGGGGGGGATTTCTTTTTAAAAAAGGAAAAAAGAAAAAAGAAAAAGCAATGGCTTATTTCCAAACAAACGCAGCTCAGCCCGGGCAGCGATGGCATAAGAACAGGTTTGCATAGACAGAGCTCAGTGGCAGAAGCGAGAGTTCTGTAGGATTTATTTGACACTTATTTTCCGGGAAGCCTTTTGTGGAGTTGTACCGTTTGTTTCTTATTGTCTGAGAGGCAGTTAGGAGCTTTCTCCCGGAGGGGGCCTCTCAACCCCTGGGCTTGGCTGCCTCTGACAGGGAGGTAACCATATTAGGATGTGTATGGTAAAGTAAACAATAACATAGTTGCAGTGAAATGGAATTTTTTTTTCCAAGCTAATGGTGTTGGGGTCAGTCTGCCTTTTTAGCCATTCCCACTAATTTTGTTTCCTAGTTCAAACAGGCCCTCCTCCTCCTCCTTTTTTTTTTTTTAAGTGTTAGCTGTTTCCAAATATCTGACTGTAAATTTGCTGAGAATGTTTGCAATGTAAGAAAAAGCTTTTAACATCCAAATAAAGATCCTGCCAGTTTAATCATTAAAGGGGATGTGAATTTTCAAACCCTTGCAAAGATCCCACTCTCCCCTACTTTCTTCTGTCCACCCCCACCTCAATCTCTCCCTGAAGGTTAAAATTACTTGGTCATTTAAAAGTACCTTCTAAATAAATCAGATTTTTAAAGAAAGAGACCGTTACCTTCATAAAAATTCCACATTCACATACTGTGTCACTGAGTGAAGAGTCTTAACCGTTCATGCGCCTGAAAATTTATTACCTGAAATTTCTAGGATGGTTACTTTTACGTGATAAAGCTCTTTCTCACCTCCTCCAACCCCCGCCCCAAGAAAAAAGTAAGCATAAAATACTGTTGTCACGCCAGCCTCTAGAAATCAGCTAACCAACCAACCAAACAAACAAAAAACTAAGAATGAGTTCTTAAGACGTTACATATTTAGGAAAAGTTCTGCCGGTCCAAAGACAACAATACAAAGTAAGGCTGCTTTCTGGCCACTGTCACTCAGTAGGAGATCCCCGCCCAAGGAGCGAGGGAAACATCCCCAACTCAAGGTCAGGGCTGGCAGAGGAGGACAGCAGCTGGGATAAGGACCACAGACAGTGGGTGTGGAGGGAGCAGGACCGCTGGGAGCCAGCCCCGGCCCCGTGGTGGAGCCAGTTTCCAGGTCTTAGTCTCCTAGGTGAGAGCCAGGGCTGCTCCTGAGAGTGCTTTCCCAGACAGATCGGCCCACACGAGGGTGTGTAAGTAGCAGCCAGCGCTCAGTGTGCAAGGAGGGAAGGAGAGGCACAGCCCTGCTGCCTGTGAGGACCCCAGGAATCACCCCTGCCCCAGACATCGAGGCAAAACACGTGGCAGGAGTGAAGGGGCACGGGCAGGGGAAGAAATGATACATGCAATTAACAATGAAGCCGGGCTGACTGACGGAATAAAACACACGTGACCCTGGTGAAACCCACAGCTCAGAACGTAAGAGCGCCTCCCCTGCCTCGAACCCCTGGGCGGGCCTCTAAACTGCCTTGGTTCTTATCAGATCCCTATCGCACAGAAACCTAAAACCCCTGCAACTCATGTTTTATTAAAACATGTTTAGCATTCTTCTTAAAGATAGGTTTTAACCCCAAATACCCATGAAATTAAATCTCCTATGCCACTTATCTGCACTGCCGGGCAAAAACTAAAGTTGAGCTAAACAGAGAGATAGCAAAATCAATAAATCACACGAAACAAGTAGCAGTTCAAAAGTTCAAAGATATGATGGCCAGTTCAGTACGTCTTAGCGCTCACCCAATAATAACTGGTCTCCGTCACTCCTCACAGTATAGACAATTTCATGGCATCATTTTCATTAGCCTGTCTCATGGAAAATTGCTAGCTATTTATGTATACGCTAAAATAAATTAGCCATTTCATCGAGCAGTGTGATTCTTATAAAATACATTAACACAATACTCGATTTTCCAGTTGGAGTAAATAAATAAATCAATAAATTCAATACAGGGTGATTCTTTTATTGTGGCGCTATAGCTCTCAGCATAAGTGTTTTTATTGGGTTTATTTGTTTCAATAAAAATTGAAATCGGCCAGTGATCTCAGCACTAGCATCTTAAAAAAAATCTATCCAATATTTGGGAAAGTACTGCGCAGAGCACTCAAACTTAGAATTGTATTCAAAAATCATCTTCATGATAATTATTACTCCACAGCTCAACTCTGATGGGGAAGTTCACAAAGGGAAAGGGGGAGTCCTGCCAGGTGTTTGACTCTTGGGGCATTGCTGTGCTACAGAGCGGAGTCTAGGGGTGAGGCTTCTGAGAGAGACAGCAGCCCCTCGCTGAGCCGCGACCTTATGCCTCGGACGCGCCTCTTCCCCGGACAAGGAGAAACGACAGTGGGACAAGTGCCAGATGGCCTCTTCTGTCACACCTTACGGATCGCCATTGATTGTGGCTCAGAGAAGGCCATTTACTCCATCCTCTGGGGGAAAGACTAGGGTATCATGATTGCAAGAAAGAAGAGAGAGGTGTACTGATGCTGTAAAAAAGCTCAGGCCACGGGCCTGCTAGCCGGCTCTGGAGGGGAGCATGCAATTTTTTCCCTGGGTCACCAGGGCACTGAAATCAAAGGAGAACAAGGGAATGGATATCTGTTGTTTATGCCTGCCCAATATCCAAGCTCCCCTTCCTCTGATAACACCGGCCCTATTTTTCTTGGGGAAATGCCCCATTCCTCAATCTCTGGCTGGTGAGCCACAGTAGGTGTACCGTGAACGCGTGGATGCGTCTGTCCGCTCCAGAGGGTGGAGCCATAAACCAGGTCTGACCAATCACAGCCGTCTGCTCTCCTGGCAGCCCCGATTGGCTGATGGATAGACGTGTCCCAAATCAGAATTGGGAGAGACTGTCCTTTTCTTTGGAGAGCTTTGAGAGCTTGGAGAACATGGACTGGGCTTGCCCCCACGAAAAAGAAAGAGGCCAGGACTGGCTGAAAGAGGCCAGGACACAGCAAGTCAGAGGTGAGCCCAAGAGCAGGACCGATTCCTAACAGTGCCCACAGAGGGCCATCCTACTCCTGGACTTTTCCATTCTGTAAGCCAATAAACTTCCCCTAGGTACGTGCTTAGCCAGCTCGCGGGTGCTGTGTTATTTGTAACCAAGAGGTGCAATCCAGGAAGTCAAACTAAACAGGTGTTCTATCTGTAGTTCTCTGACTCCGCAAAGTTAGCCTCGATGAGAAAGCAAACCAAATAATAACACACCAATCAACAAACTCTCAAAGCTAATACTCAAAATCTGCAGACCTCACATATGCTGTATCACCCCAGCATCAGCCACGTCCACTTCTCTGCTGTCCCTGGAAAGAAAGAGCTAGAAGAACGAATAAGGACCCACAGTCAAGAAGAACTCAAGATGATCTCAAAGCAAACTAAACTGAAAATCTAAAATAAATCCAGTGTGAGGTCTAATACAGGCTTGATAAACTCTCTTCTCTAGGCTCCTCGTAGCAGTGGTTCAGGTCAGGGATGGACAAGCCCATCAGTTTAGGTAAACAGCCAGCTGGCTCACACAACAGGCCTTGTGTCTTCTGATGGACTCGCGGACAAGGGATGAAGATGTGGTTCTTTCATTCTCATAAAAGTTGTACTGTGGTGCGGAGGTGGGACAGCGAGGTCCTGCCGGCCTGCCTGGCGTTTAGCCCTGGCTCCAGCCCAACTAGATTGGCAAACCAGGGCCCTGATTTCCTCCATGAGCAGGAGAGGACCCCAAGTCAATAGAGCCAGGCTTTCTTGGGAGTAGTAACCATAGTAACACAAACAATTAAAAACAACACCACCACCACATCGGGGCTTCTGGATGGCTCAGCCGTTAAGCGTCTGCCTTCTGCTCAGGGCATGATCCCAGGGTCCTGGGGTCGAGCCCTGCATCGGGCTCCCTGCTCAGCAGGAAGCCTGCTTCTCCCTCTCACACTCCCCCCTTGCTTGTGTTCCCTCTCTCGCTGTCTCTGTCAAATAAATAAATAAAATCTTTAAAAAAAATTAAAAAAAAAAAAAACCAACAACACACAGTAATTGAGACACTACCAACGATTTTATTCTTAATATGCCAGAGACCACACTAAGCACTTTATATGTGTTTCTCATTTAATCTTTAAAATAACCCTATAAGACGCACAGTGTTACTACCTTCATTTTATAAATCAGTAGAGGAAAGCTCAGAGAAGTTAAGGAGCCTGCTCTTAGCCACAGAGCAGATAAGTGGTAGAGCCTCAAGTGCCTGGCGGCTACTCCATTGGACAGTGGAGGTCGTCCACAGAAAGTTCTATTGGGCAGGGTTTCTGTAGATGTGTGGTTCTCATCCAGGAGCTGTTTTCCCCACCAGAAAATATGTGGCAGTATCTGGAGACATTTTTAACTGTTACAACTGGAGTGGTGGTGATGCTAACTAGGAGCACTGGTAAACCCCCAGCCATGCACAGGACAGTTCCCAGAGCGGAGAGTTACTGGCCCAACACGTCAGTGGTGCTGAGGTTGAGAAGGTCTACCCTCCCGGGCGGGTGGACCCTCGTGGTCCATAGCTCCTCAGCAAGAGTTTTACCAACCCTACCAACATGCTACCCAGATTGCAGATAGCCTACGTGTGGATATAATACTGATGTGGAATAGGGTTAAAATTTAAGGCTAAGTCTAGAAAAGACTTGTCCCAAGTCCCATAGTATTAATTACAGGCAGGGAAGGATCCAGAGAGCTACACTGACACCAACAAAGATGAGTCGGGAGAAATAAAGGGGCCATGTTGTTGGTTCAACTCTTTCCTTTGCTTTCTCCTTCCCCACTGTCCCTTCTCCCTGCAAACTGAGTGCAGCCAACCATCTACGTCATAAATGTCTTGGGTGGGGTGGATCAACGTTCCACTCCAGGCCTGCATCCGTAGCCAGGACATCAGTGTGAGCAACTAGGGCTCAGAGTGACCATCATTCTTGGCAGCAGGGGAAGGCCATTATCATGTCCCTGGATCCGGTGTTCCATTCCGAGCTGGGTTCAAATCTAGGCGCCACCACTTGAGGCTACTGAGCACTTGAAACATGGCTAAGTACGCTAGGGAACTAAATTCTTAAATGTATGTAATTTTAATTAATTTAAATTTAAATAGCCACATACATCTAAGGGCTACTATATCTTGGACTGTGTGCAGTTTGAGAAGTATGGCAAATTTTCCATATTCATGAGAATCTGATCCTCAGCAGATGGATGGATATCTGGTTCCCAGTTTGAGATTCTATATATTAATTAAAATTTTTATTTTATTCTCAGTGGAAATGGTTTTGGTCATGACTTTTTAAAAATCCCATTCTTATTCTAAATCTCCTGATTTTTCTAAAAATTTTCACCTACTTTTTATATAAATTCTAATCACAGTTTTGAGTAGAATAGTAGACTTATTTAGTTGACTAATTCGTGCAAGAGACACATACTCGTGGATTAAAACCAAGCACATTCTTTAAGAAGCCAGTAACAAGGCAATCTTTTTCACTGTTGGGAAAACATTCTTGATACTCTTTTTAGGACACATGGCCTGTAAACTGGGTCTTCGGGGATGTGAGCTATCCAGGAGGAAGTACTCTGTTGTACCAGTTCAAATCACCCAAGCCATTTGGAACAAGAATGACATTCTGGAAGATTTCTTACACAGTAAGATCCCTCCACTCCGTCTCTCCCCAACTCCAAACTACACACATTCAGGTGGAACTTTTCCCTGTAGCTCAAAGTGTGATGAATTTTTCAGCTTAGGGAGAAAGATAAGTATTGATGTAACAAAGTGACTGTAAAGCCAGCCGCACAACATTATAAATACATCACAGCTGTCAGGATGTTTCTTTCGCGATGGGCAAATACAGAAGCAAAGAACATTTTCGGGGTGGGGGAGGGTAATCCTATCCAACACCGTGTGCAGGGTGTGAATCACCCAGAAGGACGCCTTTGGGCAGGAGCTGAGCCATCTACAAAGTATTTCTTGGGTGATACGCAGGGAGCTGGAGATGGGATAAAACCTAATGATGAATAAAGTAAACACAGTGTTTGGCTCACCCCTCCTCTCTGGATACCAAGAAATTTCAGCTTCAGCAGTAATGTGGGAATCCAAAACGGCACTGTCATTCTAAACAATATCAAAAGTTAAAAAATAAAAAATACCCAAAATAATAACTTCATATCCTTTGCCAGGCACAACCTAGATTTTAAGTTGATCTTAGCTGGTCAAATGTGAAATGTTATTCCGTATGTGGACAGTGCTGGATGGCTTTTCAACAGCCATTCCCAACTCCTTTACTCCCTCCTCCTACTCCTCAAGCTGGGGTGGGGGGGGAGGAGGGTGGAAAAAGACATTGTCCCCTACCCAACTTTCTCTGCAATTAGGGACAGACATTTAATGAAGTTCTAGCCAAAAGAGACAAGGGGTATAAGATATTTTTCCTCCTTGGTTGAAGGAAAGTCATACAAAGATTTCTTTCTCTTATGCTCTCTCTCTGCCTTGCCCCCTTCTCCCACTTTGTGCCTTTAAATGCAACTATGTAAGCAGATAATGCCTGGAGTTGTAGCAGCCATCTTGTAGCCATGAGGAAAAAGCTAAAAGAAGCACAGAGAAGCCAACCCAGCAGTCAGATACTACTCAGGTGCTGAACCGGTCTTGAAACTGCCTACCTTTAGACTTCTGGGCAAGTAAATGATAAATATCCTTATGTTTTCAGCCACTGTTAATGAGGTTTTCTGTTATTAACAGGTGAATGCATGCTAATGGATAGATCCTAAATCCTAGAGAAAAATCACTTCCTTGAGGGAACTTGACTAATCAGAGTGTAATTAGCCAATTCTCCTGGTATCTAAGATGGTTCCCTTGTCACTTGAGAGCTTATCACTGAAGAAAATGATTCTTAGTCTTTAGAAGATCCCTGAAGAAAAACACCACCACTTCATACCTACTGTGTGTCAATTCTGTGTAAGGCTTTTACTAAAGTGACTTGCTTACACTACATCATCCAGTCTTCCAACAACTCTATGGGGTAGGTACTACAATCATCCAAGTTTCTGAGGAGAAGGAAGAGAAGCAGAGAGAAGTGAAACAGAATGTCCTAGGCCAACCGCTGTTACAGAAAACCTCGTCGCACCATAGGGAAATGGTTATACCCATGGCCCCAGATACAAAACGTGGGAAACTCCAACCGAGGGATAAACATTTCTTGCTCTAAGACATAATGGCAAAGGCCTGGTCTCAGAGCACAGGACTCACAGTCATATGAGCTGTGCCTGGGGTTCAGTCACTCTAGTGGTGACTAGAGAAAGGATTCTTCGGCTCATCCTACAAGAGCTGTGGACACTCTCCAAGAGTTGACAGCAACATCCACCCTGAAGTCACCATCACAGGCAGGCAAAGGTGCCCCTTCAATGTTGCCTGTCACTACGCCCTGGATGGGATGGGGCAAATCCTATAACATAACACATCGTGACTGCTGGTTCCCCCAGTGTTTTAACACCAAAGGAACAAAAGAGGTACAAATAAGCTTTCAGCGAAGTTATAAAGAAGGATGCATAGGTTAGGAAAAAAAATAGCGTGGAACTACTGGAAGGCAAGTTAGGAAAGTGGATACATGCAGCATATACGCTGGTATGGGCAGGAGGGCACAGCAAGGTAACGCAGCTGAGGGTAGTTAAGAATCATCAGCCAGACTGGCTTTACACTTACAAGCTGTGTGACCTTGAGTAACTAGCTTGACTTCTCTGAACCTTAGGTTTCCCATCCATATGTAGAAATAATACAAGTATCTAACAAAACTTTTGGGTTGCGGTGAAAATCAAATAAAATGATACATGTCAAAGTTCTCACCCACTACACACTAAGTGTTCACTAACTGTTAACTATTCCCCTCCTCACAGTACTGAATGATAATAAATTGCAACATTATTGTAAAGCACCTAGCATAGTACTCGGCATGCACTAGGTGCTCAATAAATGCTCATTCCTAGGTTTTCCCATCTCTGTTTCCTCCACAAATAATTCAAAGATTTAATTCTGATGTGAGGTGCCTACTGCAATTTTTAAAAATATTAATGAATTTACCCCACTAACATGGTTCTGGGTTTGATGCTATGGTAAATTCAAAGATCAACAAAGTACCTATGGCCACATGTTTCCATGATAAATATGATAAATAAAAAAGAGAACACTATGCAATTAAATATATGTAAATTAACATATTTTCATATGTTATACACGTAAGGATACCCCTTCCATTCACTAAAGTCTCTGCGTGCTGAGGACAGAGTTAATTTTAATTTTTCAAATGTTTCTTAACAGTTCAAATTTTCTGCTATAAAAGTGTACTGCTTATATTAATTTGGAGGAAGACATTACTTTTCAAAAGATAAAAAAGATAAGACTGATCCAATTTCTACCCTCTTGAATTGGTTTTCTAACAGTTGCTAATTTGTCAGCCACATAAATGGCAACAAATCAATAAGAAATAAATAATTTTCTAAACATTTAACTAACCTAACCTCCATGCCCTTAATAAGTTACTGTTCGCTATTTTTCCTCTTCCCTAACTTCCTCTTCTCACCAGGAATAAATTCTTCCCCCAGTTGCAACCCTACCTTTTTCTTTCCAAAAATATCTCAGGGGACACCTTTAACCCCCCCCCCCACTCCACTCATGGTGTGAACTAAAACCTACAGATGGGTTGGGAACACAAAAATAAATAACTTATTAAGAGTCATGACCACTGGGCTGGCCTCATTCATGGAGGTTTCATGGACTGGCGTTTGCTAAAAAGTTTTTCCTTTTTGGTTGACTGGCCTCATAGAGCCCTGTGAATGCCAGGACTTATAATAAGCAACGACACACTTAACTGTTACATATTAATGTTCATGATAATGCAATCTTTCATTTGGGTGATTTAAAAGTCCCTCTAGTCCGACTTACAGTTAGATATACACTGAATGCTTCATCAATCATAACCATTTTTATTCTCAATCTTGTGCAAAATACTAGAGAAGGTGAATTTCAACTACATACCGAAGAGGGCTTTCCTATTAGCCCTCAAAAATTTCTCTCTTGTCATTTACACACTGGATTCCCAGAGTCCCTGCCGACTCAATCTGTTCACCTGCACCTTTCACTACCGCAGATCTTATCTACAGCGGAAAAGGAAATCCACGTTCATATCTCTTCTACAGGGTCAAATCTTCCTTATCTTACAGAGAGAAGAAAGCATGTCTCAGTTATGAACTAGACAAAATGCCTGGCATCTCAACACTTGAAACATTTGTGAGCAAGAGGGTCAGGATGACTCAAACCTATATTTGGCACGAACTTGCACCAAGAACCCGAGCCCACCACTGTCAAGCCATAAGCAGTGATCACAGCGGCCTCTCATAAATGCACTTGAAAGAGACCACACCTCCTTTCCATTCATGTAAGGGCTTGTCATACTTTCAGGGCCAAAATCTTCCCACAATTGGCCTTGGACCTATAGACCACAAGGCAAATCGAAACGGAGGCAGGGATCAAACCAGTCGCCATGCAACTTGGCTTGATCCTACCGCAACTCCAATTACCCTCTAAGTGAGAAACCTAAGACCTTTAGGTACCGATACGGTAGCCCCTTACGCAGCCCGCATCGCCCTCCTCTGCGACACACACATCGATGCAACCAAACACATAAAAACGTGTCCCCAAAAATGCTCGGCTTGGGGTACAGAAGAATTAAGCCTATCCCTCTAAAAATATTTTTTTAAATAAAATCTAACATATACTTAATGTTTATATTTTGATTTTGTGACCTTTCTTCACTTTTATCCTCTTAAATTCTCCCATCTTAACAATCTCCTTTTAGGCTAATAAATTTATGTTTTTATTCGTAGGTCGTTTATAGGTTGATCTCTTGAGGCAAAGAAACACTGAATTATTGGAATTCAGTGTAGAGATGCTTCCAGGGTAAAGGTTCTCTGTTTATTAGCAGAGGAAACGCATTCAACTAATTTGACTTGTAAGTCTGATAAAATCTCCCTGGAAAAACTGATTCTATTATGATGAATAATCCTTTGAGGTGAAAAATGAGAAATATACACACTGGGTTTTATTATATATTAATTCTAACAGGGTCTGAAACGAAACTCAAGTAAGCCATCTTTTAGATGTTGGAAAATGGCAAACTTGCCTGCAAACTACATGCAAGAAGTAATTAAAATAAATGAACATGAAATTAAACAGCACCCCCATAAAGTAGGATATAAAAGTAAAGATTATTAGAAAAAAAATTGTCTTCCTCCTCTATATTAATCTCATGAATTGTGCGTTTACTCTATTTCCCTTTTATTATTTGATGATGGGTTTTTAGAGCTTGGATTTTTATTAGGACTTGCGGGAGGAAGGTCTTCAGTAGTAAGCTAACTACAGGTCTGGCTATGTCATTACCTCTTAAATACTAGATGAAGCCATACAAGGTAGAGGTACCCTCGCCAAGCTCACTGTGATGCAAAACTAAAAAGTTTCCTGAGAACCACTGATGACCAAATCAAGATCCTCATTGGAAAGGAGATTTAAAGCTACAGTAGACAGGGCTTTATTTATAGAGAAAAACTGTGCACCTCTCTTCAATAAACTCTACTATTCATGTAAAATTCAGGATTCAGAGACAGCTGGTATTTGTTGAATTTTGGGGGCTATCCAGAATCCATTCTTAGTTCAATTTCTTTTTGGGGAATTACCACCCTCCCTCACTGTTCCACGCAGGGTGGGAATCCTCAAAGTCCCCTGCCCTCCCAGAGCCATCAGGTAGCTACATGATGCCAACTGGGCCCATCTGATTCATCGAAGCAGGCTGATGTGAGGACAGAAAAACACGTAGGGAGCACTGGCTTCAGCAGTGACAGTGATGAGCTGGTCAAGTCATTCAAGCTGCCTGTGTGCCGCAATTGTCCTGCTTCCTATCCTTTCCCAAATTTCTATCTGTTCTGTAAGCTACTGGCTTATTCCTCCAATAAATTCTTTAAAGTTGGCCAGAGGTAATCTCTGCTGCTTGCAACCAAAGAATCAACCACTGTGATGGGAAGAGCCTGGCTTGACACTGGCTCACAGGGAGGGAAGTGAGCTCGCTGAACCCATGCTCAGTGTAATTCACCGTGTGTGATATTGTGCTCCTAGGTTATACATGGCTGCTACGAAATTCAACATAAAACTCCAGCCAACAGTCATTAAAGTCATTAAAGACCGGTGTTCAAATCTGCAGATCAGATATCTTCTTTCCTATTTTTTGCAGCACAGTGTTAGAAATGATCAAGAAGTACAGAATGGGTACAAAGAGGAGGTGAGCGATAAGAAGTCTGCAGGATGTGGAAAAACGAAGAAATCTAGCCCTATGAGCATTTACTGAAGGGCTGTGGATTCTTAACCCGGGACGTCTGGGAACCACAGCAACCACTATGATGCATTCCTCAGGTATCATGGGGACAATCACATGGCCTTCACAATCAGGCAGCCCTGAGTGAAACTGTCTGTCCTTCCTTAGCAGCTGACTCTGAGCAAGTCATATCATCTTTCTGGACTTCAGTTTTCTCATCTGTAAAATGGACAGGAACCACCTCTGTAACTCATAAACTAGCTGGCAGGAGCAAATGTGAAAAAGAGGCACTCTCGAGCAGTCCTGACGCAGAGCAGGCCTCAACGAAATGGCATTCATTGTTACTGTGTTTTTTAACATCCGCGGAGCAGCTACTAGCCACCTCGTGGGCTCCGGGGCACACGAAAATAAGTTATTTAGGTTCTTACCTTCAGGCAAGAATGCGCAGCTTTCAAATCTGAACAGAACACACTAAAATACAGAGCAGACTTGAACAAAGGTTATAATGAAATACAAACACACACTTGTGGGAGTCCAGACAAAGGAGTGAGTCACCCAGGCTGGGTTCAGTTGAAAGGCTCCACAGAGGTGATATCCGAGCCAAGCCTTGAAGGATGAGTAGGATGTTAATAGGTAAGGGAGGAAGGGAAAAAAAAAAAAAAAGAGGAAGATTGGCACCCAAAGTTGAAGCAATAACATGAGTGGCAGAAGTTCAAGGGCAGGGCAAAAACAAAGGGTAGAATAAGCAGTCGGATGCCAGCCCCACAAGGCCAGGCACCACGTTGGAATCTGTCATTCCTATGACTATCTTTAACGCCTAGTGGAGGCACCTGGTTATTCTGCGGAAGGCTGGGCTACAAGAACAAGAGGCAGACAGCATGAGGCTAGGCTAGGAAGAGCCTGGGAGGCCATGCTCTTAAGGAGCCAAGTCTTCATTGTCTAGTTGGGAAGGCAATGATAAGAAGAACAGAAAGCAGGAGGGGACTTTAGAGGTGAAATAAACCGGGCTTGGCACTTGGAAGGATGGGGGAGGGGACTGCAGAAGATGGAAGATCTGTAAATAGGCTTTAAGTCTGGGAACTAATTTTTTTTTTTTTTAACTGAAATGTTTCTGTGTACAGAACTATCAAGGATACTAGCCACAAACTGGATTCTAACCACAGGGAGACCTCTCCGTCCACAGTCCTGAGAATGGAACGAGCTGCCCCATGAGGGAGTGAGCGCGTCTTTCAAAGCCTTCCATCAGACACAAGAAGATACCAGGTTTCAAGCCAAACACACTGCGTGACCTTGCAGGGGTTACTTCATCACCTCTTTGTGTCTTAATTTTATTACCTATAAAATGGAGTCAATAGCAGTACATCTTCATAAGGCTGTTAGAGGACTAAAAGAGAAGATCTATACAAAGGATTCGGAATGCCTCCCGGTACCTACTAAATGCTCCATAAACGGCTATTATTCCCATTGTTTCTCTCTTATCTGCCCAGGATGGTGAAGACTGAGTCTCAGGGTCCAAATAACCCAAGTCTATGATGCTTATGTTGGAAGAAAGTGAACCCCATGCCATCAGGTAAGAGGGGCTGACTCCAGTCAAGTGCCAATTTCCTACAGAGAGACTAGGGGGTTTGTGGGTGAATAACAGTAAGAAGAAAAATTAACAGAGGTTTGAGATGCAACAAAAATGCTGACAAATTAATAAAAGGTCTCTATTCAAGATGGCGTCGATCACTGTGAACTACACATTAACCAACAGACGCCATGGGGACTGCTTCCTTATGTGGACTCAGCCTTGCGAGTGAAGTCCATTAAGGGGGTTAATAAGGACAGTCCTGCTGGAGGCTCCAGACGCCAGCCCACTAGGTAGGAAAGGTGAAGGACAAGGTGAGAAAAGGGCAGCAAGAAACAATGAGGGGCACTTGTTAAAATGTAGGGAAAAGGGGGGGGATGCAGAGAAGACATTGGCACACCATGCTTTTTGTCGTTGTTGCTGTTTTAAACAGAGGGACCTTTTGGCCATGTTTCATCAAATAATTTTTTTTTCCCTTTATAATCTTTTAAAAAAGATTTGATTGATTGATTTGACAGAGAGAGAGAGTGTGCAGGCAGGTGCGTGCACATGAGCGGGGGAGGGGCAGAAGGAGAGGGAGAAGCAGAGTCCCCGAGGAGCAGGGAGCCCAATGCAGGGCTCAATCCTGGGACTCTGGGATCATGACCTGAGCCAAAGACAGACGCTTAACCGACTGAGCCACCCAGGCGCCCCCATCAGAGAATTTCTGCGATGATTCATTTTTTGTCATGACTGTACATGCCTGTGCTTTACACTTCTGGTGAAGCCTGGTGAGCATTCGTACGTTCTTAAAGACTGTACGCAATGCTACCTGGTTTATTTAGACTAATTTTTAACCCGCGATTTGGGTTGTCTTAACAAGACTGGAACTCCAGGGACAATGAATAGTATAAGAGCACCAACGCGAGGCAAAAATAACGAAAAGTTGACACAGGATTTGGCTGTGACCTACATGGGTGGTTACAAAGGATGAAAAAAAATTCTTGAAAACCAAAATTGAAAAATTCAGTCGATGGCCTTTATTTCCATGTTGGAAATATAAGCCAGAATGCGCCTTTACATCGGAACCTGACGCCGAGTAGCTTCTCTGGGTCACCCTAAATTTGAAATGAAATTGTCTGTCTTGGGGCAATAACGCATCATAGAGAAGGAGTGACGTGGGCGGCTGTGTGGCCCTGGAGGTGCGGCGGCGTTCCCATTTTCATGTGGCCACGGACCTGCCAGAGGTGGTAAAGGGTCCTTAAGAGGATCCGGTGCGACAGGCCTCCGCCTTCCTATTTATTAAACAACAGAAGGGACCAGAAGGTAGAGGCAAACCTGCATTAGAATCTAGGCACATCAACTCTCAGGCCCATGAACTTCCCACCATACACCACCTGCCTTGCTCTTAAGTGCAAACTGCTAATAAAATTTGGAATTTGTTAAACCATTAATCACATTTTCTTCTTTTGGGTGTTCTTTTAAGCGAAGTAGGAGTTCCCAGGCACATTAAGGTGAAACGGAAAGAGCCCCTGATAATACAGTTCAAGATAAGAAAGAAGGTAGAAGAGTACACAACCTATCATTTATACCTTTTTACAGTAATATAGGTCCCTTGCAAAGCTGCCCTGGAGTCAAAGTAACTACCTTACAGCACATTAAGTTTCAGACTGTAGTCCATATTTAAGAAGTCTGTATAAATAATGCCACCCTTTTTAAATTACCAGAAAGTTTTCCACACAATATAAAAACACATTATTTTTAAAATCTTCATTTTCTTTAAACTTTAGTTTCCAGTTCTGCAATCTGGAAATAAGACCAATTCTTGTACTTTCACATACTTAGGTAGGAAAACATAAAATTGAGCAGAATGGGAAAGCCCAGAGAAAAAGACCTTTCTTTCTGAAAAAGCTGGGTCCAAGTGTTGTAACAACCTACATTTGCTAAGATCCGATGTAATGCTATGATTAACACGGTATTTTTTCCCCTTAGTTACCCACATCTACATCTCCACAATAAAAACAGCACAGGATAGCAAGCCAGGTTATCAGGCTCTGTAGACTAAAGCTGGGTTGCTAGGAGGTAGTCTAGGATAACTGTAAAAATACCCACAGACTTCAACATGACTTTATCTTTGGTGGTCTGAGCTCCTGCCCAGGCAAGGGACACCAATGCTACCATTAAGGGGACCTGGGCAGATTTTCGATTGTGAACTACCTCAATTTGGATCATCCCAAGTTCAAAAGAAAGCCCAACTACAGAGAATGTCGATCATTCATCACTTCTCAATGAGAAGGCACGCAAGTTATCCGGAAACATACTTGCGGAACTGCCCACTACATTAGTCCTGATTATTAGGTACCATTTATTAATTCACTCATCTGTTTGTTCACTCAGTAAATATTTGCCAAATCCCTACTACACACCAGACCCTGCATGCTAAGACTACAAAAGAGACATGAACCCAGCCTGCACCGTGAGTATCAAAGTTTTAGGGTGGGGGAGAGAGGGTTAGTAGATGCCTCACGCACCCAGAAATAAATAAGCAGTATAATTTTTATACTCATGGTTTACTTCCAACATCAAATTTACGTAGAAAAGAAAGAGGCTGCCCTTTAAAAGAAAAAAAAAAAAGTCAGCGGATCAAAAGCATCATTAATCACTGCCTCTTTTAAATTAAAAGGTTCGCAAAAAGGTGGGCATGGAACCAACGTGGGAAACAAATCACTCCCCTTGCTGAGCGAGGGTCAGAGTCTAAATGGGAGAGTCCTCGCTATTTACCCAGCTCATCTCCTGCATAATGGATTTGGAGAAGAGATTTCCGCTGGAGCTCTGCTAATTTGAGGCTTGGCTTTTGCTTTTTAAAAATGACACTTGGGTGGTTACTCTAGTTATTGTGACTGGTTTTAGAAATAAACCTTCCAAGGTTTCTCTCAATAAGGTTCTCGCTTTTGTGATGTGACCTAATAAACCTGGAGCCGCTGCAAAGGTGCTCTGTTAATGAGCCACAGGCCTGGTTCTTTGGGTGGCCATCTGCAGAACGGCCAGCCCTGGTAAAGCAAACGTAAAGCATGCCCCAAGCACTGGAGAAATGGCCTCTCACACAGTGGCTGGAAGGGTTAGGGAAACCCCTCGAAGAATCAGGTCTATCTGGGCAAGGAGCACTCAGGGTCAGTGACCCCTGCCCCTCTCCTCTTTACAATGCCTCTATCCACATCCGCAGTGGTTAGAGCAGGTCAAGGAATGGGGAGATAAAGCACAGCACAGAAGGAACTCAGCCTTTGACAGAGCCAGACTTCCCGTCCATGGAATGCCAGCCCAGAGGGATTTAAATATATTTAAAACCTAAAATAAAACAACACAACCGAGTCTATGCAAGACCATGAAAGCTGGGAATTTCAATAGCTGCTGGGAGGGTGTAACCATAGTTAGGGAACTGGGATTTTATTGTTCCATTGTTTATCGCAAACTTTGCTGTCCAATTAGGCTGTGGCCTGTTCTGAAAAGCTCACAATCCTCTGGACTGCCTATAGCTACAGAGAACCACCCCCCGACCCCCCACCAACCCTCCCTAATGACAGTGTTATTAGTTGGGAAGCTTACATTCATTTCTCCTCCATTTTCTTCTGTGCATGTGTTTTAATATATATAAATACATCTGTGATGGAAAGACCAAGAGGGGATAAAAACACCTTGTGTACATTTACAGTAGTGATAATGACGGTGTGCATCCTCATTGAGGGCTCACACGTGCTGGCAAGGTGCTGAATGCTTCTTCTGCCTTCTCAAACTCACACCTCTCAATTCCAGAGCAGGAATTAAATGCTCCCCATTTAAAAGTCAAGAAGACTGAGGTCCAGGTCATCGGGATTCCAGCAAAAGAGCTTATAGCTGAACCTGCCCAACAGATGCTTAAGAACGGCTTCTCATGCTTAATACATAACAGAACTAACCAGGAACACAAAGTAGTCAGAGAGCAGGGGAAACACAGGGCGGGGACACCCTCAAACCCCCAGCATAGCAGACCTTGCTAGTCGCTTATACAGTCTCTGGGGGCCCTCCTTCCTGAGCACCAGCGTCCCATTTTGTTTGGACTCCAGGTGCTCAATTAATATATTTGCAATTTCAGGCCCTCTTGTCACTGCAAGTAGCTCTAAAACACAGACCTGGCCAATGAGACAGATATCCAAAGGAAGAACATTCCTTCTCAAGTAAGAAGGCAAATCCAGGAAGATACATTCCATTTTATGAAGAAGCAAAATCTGAAGAGAAGCAACCTCTTTGTCCTCTGCTCCTTCACCTCCTTCCTAAGCCTGGAAACACCCTGCTCATGTCTAAAGGTACAGGGGCCATTGTGTGACCATGAGAGCAGAACAAAAGTCCAAAGCTAAAGATGGCAGATAAGCAGGAAGGAGCTCATTCTTGGAGGATTCCCTTGACCAGGTGCCCTAGCTCTAGAAGGCCTACTCCTAGACTTTATCAAACAGAATTATCCTGTATCCCCATTTGATTAAGCCAGAAGATACAAACTGTGCTCCCCAGGTCAAACCTGGAGGCCGTGTGCATAAAGTTTTATTGCAACATAGCCGTGCCTGTTGATTTAAGCATTGTTGATGGCTGCGCTCACGCTACCACAGCAGAGCTGGGTATTTACGACAGAGACTGTACAGCCTGCAAAAGCCCCAAAGGCTCTTTTCAATGAAAGTTTGCCAACCTCTGGATTAAGTCGCTGTAGTCAGATTTCTGCTCAGTGCACCCAAATGCAATCCTCATTGAAACATAGCCAGTCATGGAAAATTCCCAATAAGTGAAGAATAAAAATGCTTGCTCTACCTACTCAATCCCTATTCAGTACCTATGTCTATCAAGTCCTACTATGCCCCAGATCCTTTGTGATACGCGAGATCTGAAGAAGTGAATACGTTCCTGACGCTTCAAGAGCTTGCAATCTTTGTAGACCGCCATAATGCTTAAAGACTAGCTTCAGAAAAAATCATTCGTAATTTTAAGTGCTAGGGAAAAATACAGGGATGCTATATAAACACACACTCGGGGAGCATAACCTAATCTAAAAGAGGGAAATCGCCTCTGAAAAAGTGACAGTTACCTGTTTCTACATGAACCCGCCCCATCTACCCAGCTGCTAGCCATCCATAAGCTACTCCTGGGTGGAGACTTGGCTCATTTTCAAAGCTCCACTGCCCAACTGTTTAATACCAGCTAGAGCACACTCAAGGAAAACCCAGACTTTGGAAGCTATTTGTCTAGAACAATCTCATTCAGTGATTTAACACGTCTATGTAATTATGAGTTCTATATCCAAAGAACGTTTTAAGGGGGGAAAACATATGCGTATCTATACCCAATGGATAATTTAATCCTCAAGGTCATTTCGGCCTTGCTGTCCCCAAGATCAACCCACCTCTGCCCACCACCTTATCACAGACGCCAGCCAGGCCTGGAGACCTGCCCCGGAGTGATCTCCAGAGGGAAGAGGGCATTGTACTCTGACGGGAAAGCTGAACAAAAGTGATGTTTTCCAAAACACATCACCTCGAAGACCCACGGAGCAGCGATGGTAAAGCGCCAACAAATAAAATCTGTATAAAACCTGTAATTCCAGAAGGTAAACAAATGAGGATGAGAAATGCAAGATCCATAAAATCGTGACATCAGGAACAGAAAGCCATGAATGGCCTTTGAGCGAAATGAGCTCAATCCTTATGTCCTAGCACATGTGAAAACAGTGTCCTTTAGAAGGGATCTGACTGGATTCCCTAACGGCTTTGTCACCTGTCTCCCATTCTGCCACTGGTTTGCTGAATGCTGTACTAGAGGGGTAAGGCACTCCCTGCGGTTCTCGTCGTGAGCCTCCCACTCTGGATTTCCAAGCACAAAACTGTGCGTTTAACAGCTATCTCACTGCAATACGGCTGCAGATAGAGAATTATGCCACTGGTAATAGATCTTGACTAGGTACACTGAACAATATGAAAAGTAACTGTAACATCTGAGGGCTCGCTATGCACCAGGCTCTGCTCTATTGCTTTTATATTCATTACTGCATTTAATCCTCAGAGCAACCTTTTTAAACTGGATACAATTTCCCCTATTCTACATAGGAGGAAAGAGAAGCTCAGAGAGGTGTGCACAGGATCAAAGAGCAAGCAAGCTGGTGAGCTGGGATGCAAGACCCAGAGGATCTGATTCTAGAAGCTGCCCTCCTTACCACTTACATAACAGAAGCTCCTTCTCTAAGCTTCGGGGCAAGACTGGCTCTACTCTGTGAGGTACTAGCTGTAACTCCAGCAACCTAGAGGTTGTAGGCAAGGAAACAGAAAATAAGAAAACAACAAATTCCGATTTCTTTTCTCTCTCAAGAAGTTGCTAGACTACTTCTCTTTGGTTTAACCACCACCACCACCACCGCAATTTGGCCAAAAGCAATACTATCAGCCCAACGTATCAAGAACTATGTTAGCACTGTCCTAGTTGCCCCAGTGAGCAATCAGTTGGGAGACAAAGCATAGGATATACGAAAGAAAAGAGAAGAGATCATTTTGCGTCCCTGATACCAAAGAAGACCCAAGACCTGAACCGAAGGATGACTCTGAGTTCCAGAAATCTTTTGGTAGTAAACCCCAAGGCAAACCCATGACCGGACGGGCAGCACCCCCTGCTAACATTCACTCAACCATTAGCTCATGTCCAGTGCTTGGCAGCCAAGTAGAAGGCTTTGCCCCAGGAAGAAACAGTCCCATGTGACCAGACACCTATGCAACTAGCTTACTGGACAAGTGTCTGTCTATCTCTGTCTCTCTCTTAAGGAGGCATAGAAAAGAAAACAGAACACTGCAGAAAAGGAGCAGATTCAGGCTTCCCAGGCTAGCTACTGTCCCCAGTACCCTGTGAGCCTGTTAGGGGCACAATGACGATTTACAGTAGTGTGCGTGAGCACAGGAACCGCTGCACTACTCCAAAACAACTGATCAAGTACGAAGGAAACCGAGAACAAAGCGACTGACACGCGAAGATAAACCTCAGCATCACACGGGGGGGAAGGGAGGGAAAAGTAAAGGTCACCTTTTGGCCATCAAAAGGTAGGAGCTCATTTCACAGCTCAGGAAACAGGGGAGAGCTCCCAAAGCTGAACACAAGGCTCCAAAGTGCAAGAGCTTGTGCAGAAGGAGTGGCCTAGGTAATCGTCTGCACCGACAACGAGACACGAGGCAGGAACAAGGCTGGTCCTGAAGCCCACAAGCGGTGGGTTCGATTCTTCATTAGGGTGGTAAGGATAGATGCAGAGCCCAGAAAATAAGCAAGGGAGGAGGGAAGGAAGGAGGGAGGGAGGGAGGAAGCAAGGGAGGGAAGCAAATAGTGTTTACGGTACCTGGAAACGTGGCAATCATGGGGGCAGGTAAGAAAGTCACCGAGCCCATGACTCACATCCACAGAGCAGCACGGATTTGGACTTGGTGTGCTCTTTCCAAACCAGATTTAACCTCCAGTCACAGACGTACAGTGACTGTGCACGATCCTTCATCTTTAACCTACAGCTCTGTTAATGGGTCACATCACCTAAACACATCACAAGTAGTATTTTGGATAAATCATGAAGTCTCGCCATTACATTGCATTAAATATGTGGGGGGGGATTAACTTATTTAAGGTAGATGTTAAGAAGATACTACGAGTTTCCTCAAGCAGTTTTTTGTTTACATGACATATTAGAACATTATGAGCCCTGACGTCATCAAGTGGCTCAGGTCTCTCTCGGCTTCTGAGAGTCCTTCCCCTTTCATAACTGTATGTGAGAAAGACGCTCAATATTGGGAAAGTTTGTAGAAATTACAGTAGGTCCACATGGGGAGAATCCAAAAGGAATACCAAACAGACAAGACCCATGTCCAGATGCTCTCAAAGAAAGGCCAGGGAAAGACACAAGAGTCGTGACCAAGAGGACCAAGAGGTGACTGAGCACCGACCTGTCACGCAAATGGCAACACCAGACAGCTGGAAATCACTTTGTTGACGGGAAGCCCCGAAAATAACGGTTATTGTAGTAGGAAGGACAAAAGCAAAAACTGAGATACAATTTGCAAGAGACAACGGGTCAGGGGGGAGGACGCACCTGCGGAAGACCCGAGACGTCACACCAGGCCAATGTGACTCCTTCGGGGAGGGAGGGCCGACAGACGGCTTCAGAAAGCCTTGCCATTTAATAATTTCGAAATGAGGTCAGCTTCTAAATCGCCATCGGTTAGCTGAAGAAGGCAGAGAATAACTGTACAAGTCACACACGGTCGTAGCACAAGGACGTGAGACTAAGTCTCCCGAGGTGCTTGAGAAGTGACAGGTGTGATTTCAGAGATTCCGAGCGGCACGAAAGCCCCCAGAAGACTGGGGAAAGGTGGAGAGGGGAACAAAGCACCCCTCACAAAATGATGAGCAGAGTAATTAAGACACATCTTCTTCCCTTCCACGCCAGGGGAGATCCCGAGAGGAAGCAATCGTTTTGCTGTCAGTGTGAGAAGCCCAAGTTACCAGGCAACAACCAACACGGGCTTTCTGGAGACAACGGCGGCCAGCCCCACCGACCGAGTGACAAGTCAGGTGGATAAAGGGAAAATAAGAGATGTAATCTTGGAGACTTCTGTTAGTCTCCCGATTCTGTCCCCTGTGACATTCTCATCAACGGGCGAGGAAGATGCGAGGAGGCAGGCCACACCCATCGGGCGGCTATCGCGGGTGTGCTGTCAACCTGGGGATGGCTAACAAGTGATGTTCCACAGGTGTCCACCTTCCCACCAGCATTATTTAATATCTCTATCAAAGAGCACCGGTAGCGCTTCCTGTGCCCAGCGGACCAGCCTGCAATCAAATCCCAGGGTCTCCCTATCGCCGTTCTGTATCGCTACTGCTCTTATTACCCGAGATGCAGCCCCCGTGCTTCATCTCTGCAGAGTGAAGACAAAAATCTGCCAAAGTACCCAAGCGCAGAGAGAGAAGTCACTCTGCAGCGGCCCTATCCACGCAGACCCCTCCCGAGCTCAGCGCGACTTCGAATGGCTTTTGGTTTTCACTCGATGGCACATGACCGTGCACAGACATTTCCAGGAAGGTGACACAGAGCAGTCCCAGGAGGCCTCCAACTCAGAGTGGACTCCGGGGAGGCTAAGCAGCCCACAGGCCTCCCACTGCAGGATTTCTCTCCAAAATATTAGCTTTTAGAGATCCAGCCCTGCTTGTCCACCTGTAGACTGTGATTTTCGAAGAAACAGCTGACCTGAACCCAAAAGTGCCACAGGAAGCAAACATTACCCTGCAAAGGCCATGGGAAAGCAATGGTAAGACCACTTAATGACGCAGAAAAAAAGAGACCATAAAACTGAACTTAATGTGCGTTCATCTAGACCTAAATTAAAAATAAAATTCCACTACAAAGAAGATTTTTCCAAAACGTGAGGTCCGAGACTCTGGCCGTACTATTTCACCCTGAGGAACCCGGCTGATTCACTTTTATTACTAGACTCCCCCTGCTTCTAAGTCCCTCACTATAAACATTTACAAATTTCATCACAGCATTAGTACTAAACAATATTCATTAAGAATCCCGCCAAAGTGCAACATGTAAGTAAATCAAACCTTTGATGCTCTATTTTGCAAATTTCATGGGCCACTAGGGATAATTAAAAGGGCAATTATATAAAGTTGGTGCAGTTTTGAGAAACAAATGACATTTTCTGCTTTAAAGCACTTGATAATTTGATATTTTGCTATTAGGGCCATCATGTGTACTTTTATAGACAGGCAGCCAAATAAACAATAAATGTTCCTTAACAGCCTCTAATGATTGTTTTTGCCCACTGATATCACTCACCATTCCAGTCCATAAATCATATGCTACGAGATTAAGGTAAAGATAATGAAAAAGTAGAAGAAGCCATTACGCTAGAAGAGGAGAAAGTAAGGCTAAAAGTGCTGATTTCTTCTGTGCTTTTTGCAAAGACGCCCAGCAAAGTTGGAGCTTCTGAGGGCTGGAGTGGGGCTCAGTGTGTCCCTGTGTTTAACCACCGTTCTGAAGCCAGCAAAGTACATTACAGCTCATGAAAAATACAGCGAAGAAACTGCTAGTGGCAGAAGCATTTAACTTCCTTGTTAGCAGCCTCCCCCAAGTGGCACTTTTTCACCGGCAAGTTGTTTATTATGTTCCGTGCCAGGCAAAACTGATTAAATGGGGCTCTTAAGAATCAAAGCGTTATAAATTCATGGAAATACAGCAAGCAATAAATTCCATGGAATTAAAAGCTTACTAGTGCTATTAGCATTTCAGGGTGTTTGAATTGTTAATACTGATGTGCAAAAATGATGTGCCTCTAAGACAAGGCAGACCGAGGCAGCACAGCCGAACAGCTCTGCATTTTTTTTTCTTTTCTCTCTCTCTCTCTTTTTTTTTTTTATCAAAGTGGCACTGGGACTTGGCAGTTGTTATAGCCACAGGAATGGAGGTGGAGAGTAATTATCTCCAAAATTCTCATCTGCCCTGAGAAGTCAATCCCACCACAGAAGACACATGGCACCAAATAAAGGGTTACACACAGAAGGAAAACAAGAGTAAAAATATTATGCCAAGGATTTATGCTTTCAATGAATGGAATTTTCATCTTAACAACTAACGGGGATGAGAATTTTATCTTGTAACCTTGTCTTAGCAGGGATGGGGCTCAGCGTGTTGTGACTGGGTCAATCTTGGTTTTCCTACAGAGGACAAAACCCCAGATCGGGCCCCAAAAAAGTTACCAAGTGGGGCTGGGTGCACTGGCAAAATGGCCAATAAATTTCTTCGGATTGTCACGTTTCATATTCAGCTCTTTCTGGGGGTTTATAAAGTGTTATTCTAAAGTGACAAGGGGTAAGAAAAAAATCAATTATTATGCCATTAGGCGAGTGATATCCTCCCAAGTGCAAGACACAAAGTAGTAATTCTATTGCACCCATCTATTTAAAGAATACTTTGTTCCAACAGAAATGCATCTCAGGATCTTTGCTAGGCAAATACAAATGTAAGAGAGAAAGAAAAAATATTACTGAGTGCCTCGTAAAGACTTTAAAAAAAAAGAATGAGGATATACTTCACTTTTTTAAAAAAAGAAAGAAATACTGTCAACAAATGCAGTGTGATCACTTGAAGACACAATTTAAGAGAAAATATACTCGAGAATTACTGAAATTCAGGGGAAAAAAAAGTAATCCAAAGGGATCAATCTAGACAAATATCCAAAACATCTATTCATCCATTCCAGAGTTGCCAAAAAAGTACTATTTTCTAACATATCAAGAAAAACTTAATTCCTTTGATAAAAGAATCTCACGCGTAATAGAGTCTACTGACAGATCACTGGTACATATGGTCATCTCTGGGGCTGTGTTCCACATGTGCATAGGACATTTGTACTCACTGAAGCTGTCTGCTGCTTCCCCACAAGAGACAGAGCCTGCTCACGTACCAAAAAATAGAAAGGAGACAAAGAGGAAAAACCTTACAGACAGAAATTCATATTCATTAATATGCTTTCACCGGGCTTACGTCCAAAAGCACACATCGTCATAGGAGCAGCATCGTACGGGGCATCTGAATTGTTAGCACTGCTGTTCAGCACGGTGTGCCACTAAGACAAGACCTACTATGTGTGGAACGCTGGCAGGGGACAGGAGTAACTCTAAGACATTCTTCTTGCACTTAGGAAAGCTTTAGAGTCTCACTAGGGAAATAATCAATTATAAAGCACCTATTATATATTCCAAATCAGGATTCAAAGATTCTTAAAAGATAGGTTTCTCTACCCATTGGGATTTTAGAGTGACTTTAAGATAAGGCATACACCCAAAAAATAACCCCTGAACAAGGCAGTATTATATCTATCAACATTCTATACACACACAGTCCTGGTGTGTGTGTGTGTGTGTGTGTGTGCAAGCACACATGCAAGCAACAGCCTTCAAATACCAGACAGTGAAAAGTAAAACCCTGATAAACACAACACTGGGAGAAATTTATATAACAATGAAAATGAAAAATAATATGTGTACTTTGCTCTGGGCAGTACCCTCAGCATCACGGGTGGGTCAAATGAAATGTCCACACTAGGCTGTGTGTGGGACTGCATCCAACGGCCGTGAGCAAAACCAACATGGTTCTTGCCCCCAGGGGCATCACTGTAAGTCAGGGTGGGGCAAGGACCAGAAGGTGACCTCAAAAACAGTAAAGAAGACTTGGAAGCTTCCATCCTGTGTCCCACACTTACCCCCCCTCCACCCTCCTCTACTCTTCTCACACAGGTCGCTCGGGCCTTGTTCTCTTCAAAAAGAGAAATCCCCCGGCTCTGTCCTTCATTCTCACTGACCGACAACCCTTTAATGTCAGTGAGCTCCACTAAAGTGTTATGCCAAAGAACAGACATTTATATTGTCAGCTTCTGATACCTAGTCGGGATGAAGAGCTCTGCCCTTTGTTTAAGGGGCACTTTGGTGTGCTCTTTGACTAGAGTTTGGGATCAGAGGAGGGCACTTCTTGCTGATATCCTTTCAAGGGTAACGTCTTCCAGAGCTGCTAGGGAAGAGCTCCGTTCTGTCTTATTTCCAGACGTGGAGACAACGGTCTCGTGGCCATGGTCTTCCTTGGTTTGCTGGATACGGGACCTGCAGAAAGGAAATCGCTCTGCACTCCCCATAGCAGAGCCTCTGCCTTCTCACTAAATGCAAGTAAGAACTAACAAGAGCGCTCACGTCCAGGGGAGCAAAGTCCCCTCCCTGCCTCCTCTTCAATCTCTTGTGTTGCACAATGAGCAGAGGGGGTCAGGTGTATATCTCCTCCTGGTCTCATGTGGCCTCCATGGCCCACCTCAGAACAGACTGAGTCAGGTTGATGAGAGGGTAAGAAAGGAGCCCCTTAGGTCCAGGACTGAACCAAGTACTCAAGCTCAGATTTCAGGAATTACCTGCAACGAGATGCTGGGAAGAGACCAGTCCGACTAACAAACAATCGATGATTTGCTTTCCATTTGCCTCTGTCCTCCTTCAAACACCTCTGGCTTGTATGAAGAAGCAGTGTCACCTGACCCTAATACCATTGTAACAAAGTGTGACTCCAAATTCAAATACAAGCCCTGCCCTCCTCCTTACCACCTTAGCCATAAATCAAGCCGCTTTCCTCCCCAACCTCCTGGCTTTGTCAGGTTGAAGCCTACTCTATTGTGTTTTCTCGTACAAAAGTTGGCTGATATTTTCATGCAGTACCTACCTCTCTTCAGTCTTCCTTGAATGCAGCCCTAGGCTGCTTCCATTATTTCAGTAGCTGGGAACGAAGTTTCTGATGACAAAGTGTGTCCTTGGAACACAACCCCTTTGCTAATGGGGGGGGGGGGGAACTACAGCATGATAATAGGGCACTAATTGCATAGCCCAGACAATGCGCCAAAAAAGGAACAGGGAAGGGAGAGAAGTAAATAACAATACAAAGTAATAAATGCCTCTACCAAGGAGTGCGAAGAAATGAAATGCACTTATATTCTGAGGACTGAGTGATTGCGTTGGACGGTCTGGTCACGGTGGGTGGCTGCCCGACGAGAAGATGGTGTCTGGGACTTTTTGAAGCCCGATAAACAGAACTTGATGAAAATTAAAATTGTCTGCTCATGCTCTTTGCATCCTCAAATGCCTCCCCCTTATTCCTCTGCCCGGTCTGCATGAAGTGGACGTACCGCTCACAGAAGCCTTATCCCAGTATCACTTTGCTCCCGCGTCTCCTGCTAATATTCCCAGGTGGAGGTGAGCCCTTTCTAGAATTCCTGCACATCTAGTATTTCACATCAAAAATGATTTCCATATTAGCTTCCACGTCTTCTCTACCATGCCAGGAGCTCTCCATGATCTGCAGAACTTTTTTATTTATCTTGGTGATTCCCCAAAAACCCAGAATATAGACATTTGAGGTTTATTGAATTTAATTGTTTTGTGAACAGGAAACAGAAGAGCTTAAGTGACAGGTGATGTTCCACGTCCCCCAAAAAGCATGGAACACAAGGCAAACCTGAGAACAAAAGCAGCGAGACCCTCCTTGCTGCCCTTGGAACCAAGGAGTTGCAAAGATGGAGCTGCTGGGGTTACTCACTACCAGGAAGAGAGACCCACTAGAAATGGGGTCAGCATAGCATAAAGGAGGGGAGAAAGTTAACGATAGGGTCTTCAGGGCTTAGATCGGGTCTAGCCAGGCCTAGACCCGACTGATTGCATTACATAATCAAGTATAGTCTCTTTTTGCTTAAGTCCGTATGGGTTGAGTCTCAATGAGATGCAACTAAAAAAAAGTTCTAGATGATACACAGATAATGAACGTCGATAGAATGAATTAGCATTACACAGGAGACAAGCCCTACAGAGTCCGGAGTCCGAGTGAGGACGTAATTGATCAGCGCTCAATCAACTGTTTGTTATCACTGGGTTTGGAGATCAATCAGCAATCTCACCTGATCTTCACATGTACTAAAAGCAAGGATTTAAAAGAGAGATCATCAAAACCCAGCATCTGCTCTTTTCCAGCAGGGCTTGCTGCCCTTTAGGCAGCACACTTGGCTCTCCGGCGTCCCAGGACAGCTGTGTTCAAAGAGGCATTAAACTCGTACGTACATAAGCAACGGGCACAAATGGGGTACACAGGGAAGAGAAATGCCATACCTCCAACCACCAGTTTTCCTTTCCAAAGGTGACCATTTGTTACCAGTGTCTTGTCTCTAGCTTCCAAAAATATTCTACATATATACGATCATATGTGCTTTGTACGTATATTTCCTTTCTTCCCCCTTCAACTCGCACAGCAGTATAATTACTCACGTGGTCATTTAAGCCATCTTGTAGAGATCCCCGCATCAGCACCTATGGGTCTATACATGCTTTATTAATTGCCGCGTGGCAGTGTCCCCATGCGTGCCCCACCCTAGGGATAAGGCTTAATTTAGCCACCCCCTCCTGGCAGACATTTAGGGAATACCATTGCTTTGGCTCCCACGAGCACTGCTGCAAGTTAGATCTCTGTACACTGGCCTTTTTCCGGCTGCGTGACTATAAATCCCTAGAAACAACAGTTGATTTTTGCTGCTGCATTTGTGAACTGAGAGTCAACAACCTTGCCAGCTGGGAACATAAATCCCCACTACCTTCTCACCTACCCTATCCTTGGGCTTCCCTTTAACTGGCATTTTTCTGATAGGATCAGAAGACCAGGTGCCCTTGACAGATACTAAAAACACCACCAAGAGAGGAGGCACAATTCTGGAATATCAGGTGATATCCACTACAGTGGACCCCAACAGCCTGGTGAAATATTCCCCCATAACACCCTTTGTAAAATTAAAACATTGTATAGTCCTATTAGGAAACGCACGGGGTGCCCGGGTGGCTCGGTCGGTTAAGTGACTGCCTTCAGCTCAGATCATGATCCCAGGGTCCTGGGATCGAGCCCCACATCGGGCTCCCTGCTCAGTGGGGAGCCTGCTTCTCCCTCTCCTGCTCTCCCTGCTTATGCTCTCCCTCTGTCAGCTAAATAAATAAAATCTTAAAAAAAAAGAAAGAAAGAAAGAAAGAAAGAAAGAAAGAAAGAAAGAAAGAAAGAAAGAAAGAAAGAAAGAAAAAAAGAAAAAAATCTGACGTGCCTACACCCAATGGCACACACGAGGCTTCCGGGTCTGTCTCACATTCTGGGGGTTACAAGTGGTACGGTAGTCACAGATCTGTGTTCCTGGAAGTTGGAGAGCTTCCTCACTCTCTCCTGTGTATCCTTTCTGCACGTTTTTCCTGTTCCTTCCCACCTTGAACATATCCTGGAGCATTCTTTCAGCCTGTTTTCCTCCAGTCTAATTATTCTTTAATTTTAAATAATGTAATAACTTTGACATTTTCATTTATAGTTAAACCCTGCTAATTTCCACAAATGATGGGTAGACACAGCACAAATTAAAAAGCCTGAAAATTCAGCAAACACAAAAAAAGCCAATGATTAAAAAGAAATCAAACTGCAGCATTATGAAATACACATTTATTCTTACAAGCAAATTCCGCAGGCTCACGAGCAAGTACGGACACTTGGCTGCTTTCGAATATTCTTTTCTAAGCTACAGGGTGGCCTCCTTTCCATGGCCTCCAGTGATGATGTTTTTTGAACAAAATATCAGAGCGCATGGGAAGACGAAGTCTTTCTGAGTAACTATGAAGGTTTAAAAGGCAAGTCTATAAGCTCAGTTTTGCTGCTCTAAGAGCTTCTGGGCTGTCTGGTTACAAGGAAGACACAAACATGTTGTCATAGTGCACTGGGGCTACCGTAAGAGAATGCAATAGACTAGGCGGCTTACAAACAGAAACTTCTTTCTCACAGTTCTGGAGGCTGGGAAGTCCAAGGTCAAGGAGCCAGCAGATGAGGTGTCTGGTGGGGACCCATCTTCTGGCTCAGACAGGGTCATCTTTTTCTGTGTCCTCACATGGCAGAAGCAGGTGAGGAATTTGGCACCTGTTTTAAAGAGCACTAATCCCATTCAAGAGGGCTCTACCCTCAGGACCCAGTCCCCTCCCAAAGGCCCCCTCTGCAAACACCATGAGGCTGGGTGTTAGGATTCAACCTATGAACTTGGAGTGAACCCAAACATTGTACCATATAAAAAGTGGTGGCATCCTGAAAAACCCAAAATGTGTCCAACCCAATCTCATTATCTTCCTATTCCACACTTGGGCTTTCCTAACATTCCACTGACTCAGCCAACATCACCTCCATCGAGAAATGTGAACATTGGCAGTCAAGGTGTCATCTTGAACAACGCCCTCTATCCTATCATTTCCTCAGTCCATCAGTGAGAAGCTGCCTAATTTTCACTCCTCAAGCTCTCTTAAAGCCCTTCTTCCCTTGCTGTTCACCATCAACTTCATAGTCTAAATTATAGTCTTCTCTAGCTTGGTCTTCTGCAAGAGCTGGCCACATTCCCCTGTCCCACCCTCACTCACTCACCCGTAGATTCCGCACTAGCTGGTGTGCCTACTCGCTCCCTAGTCCACGCCTGGTTCCTTCTTTTCATGGCAACTTCAATGTTCCCTCTTTACTGGCACCTCCCCTGACAGTCCAACCGTCTGATGTGGCCACTCACCCCCTCAGCCACTCGGTTATGCACGAATTGAGTCTAACTGCCAAGCAAAGGACACCTGACACTGTTCTCATATTTATTTGCTTTTTGTCTCCCTCCACATGGTCAGAAGAGTGGGAATTTAGCCCATATCATCAATGCTCTATTCTAGGTGCCACGGCTCGCACGGATTGCCTCCAAAGCTGTCTGCCAATTATTCCTCCCATTCTCATATGCAGGAGCCCATCGAGAGGGGGGCTGTTTTCCTGCTCCTTGAGTGTGGGCTGGACAATTACAAAGCAGTGAGGGCGTGCTGGGCCAGTTCCAGGCCTAGGCCTTAGGAAACCTGGAAGGGCTGTCTTACACCCAAGCCTATCAGCATGGAAAGGCCAAGGAGAGAACTAGGTCATGACCTCTGCTAAGCCCTAGCCAAAGGGAAGACTCTGGAACCAGTGATTATTGTTTTAAGCAGCTAAGTTTCGGTGCAGTTTGTGAAGCAGCCACAAATAAGTGAAGCCAAAGTGGGCATTTCTTATTGAGAATCAATGACTACCCCCTATTAGGGTTTCGTATCTACCCCCAACTGCCCCCAGGCATCTTTAACACTTCACAGAGTGATCCTCCCCAAGTGCAAATCTGATCCTGTTCTCCCTCCTCCAGCCCTCCCCCATCCCTCACCCCAAGAACAAACAAAACAACCTGTTTCGGAAGCACATATCCAAATCCACGCACATTCTGCCCACAACCTGCTTCCTTCAACTCAGCCGGGCACCCGGGCACCCTCTCCACGAGTCCATTCTTCAACACGTCCTGACCCATCCCAGCCTTCTCTGTGGCTCCAACCTCACCTCCCCCTTCTCTTCCTCCAGATCTCCTTTGACCCATCGCTTCTCCTGGAAGCTCTCCCCGACATCTCAGACGAGAGCAAACCCCCCAACTGCAGGTCTAAAAAGTCCCACGCACCTCCATGTCTTAGTCCTCATTAGATCAGCCTTTCTCAGCCCCCAGGGGTCTGCGAGCTGCATGACGCCCTGACCATGTCTTTTCTAACTCACTACTATACTCAGCAACGATTCCTGTGGCTGGCACACGGGCAAAGCTCAAGTATTTGTTGGAAGAGGAAATGAGCAGTATGCTCACTTGGACTGTCCGCTTCAAATCCTGGCCACACCGCACACTGTAGATGTGACCCCTGACATTCTGAATGAACGGCTGGTGGTGTCTTCCTTTACCTGGGGAAACAACCAGGTGCTCCTGAAGTTCAAGTGAAATTATACGTAACAGCGCTTAGCCCAGTGCCTGACAGAGAGCAAACATTCAAAAATGAAATATCATTACCATCATTCACTAGTACTCCTTTTTCTCACTGTGAGAAAAGCCTACAGTTGTGAGGTAATAGGTTTTCTCTGATGTTGTACCCTCTTTTTTTTTTTTTTTTTTTTTTTTATTAAATAAGCCTAGAAGCCCTGTACATGATGCTAAGTAAAGATGGCCCCTTGCACGTCCTTGCCAGCCTGGACGTTTTCCCAGAAGAAATGACCTGTACTGCCTCCATCACAGTCCTTAAAGCCCTGATCTCAGGAAGCAACGTGATTAAACAAATTCCCCCAAAACCAAATCACCAATACCCAACCCTCCCTTCCTAAGCGTCTTGTGGACATGTAATGAGGATCTTTTTTGTTCTCAATAGATACATGAATTGGTACCATTTTCCCAGAAAGCAGTTTGGAAATGGATATAAAATTTTCCATGTATATCAATCCCTCGCTGGCAAGCGAGCTACCGATCTATGTAAATTTTAAATACATACACCTTTTCACCCAACAAGTCCCAGTCTGATCATCTTCCCTAAGTCAGTACTTCTCAACCAGGGCAATTTTGCAGGGGACGCATGGCCATGTCTGGGGATGTTGTCTGTTTTCCTGTCCTGGGGGTGAGACTGGGGAGGATGCACCACTGGAATCCAGTGGGTCGAAGCCAGGGACACTGCTGAACATCCCACAATTCCACAACAGAAGATTGTGCAGCCCGAAATGTCCGTCATGCTCCAGCTGAGAAACCCTACCCTGAGGACATAATCAGACAGTCTTTTAAGGCTGAAAACACAAGCTTGTTCCCAGCATTATGATGTACATCTTTGCATATCCAACCACGGGGGACTGGTGCAATAAACGTGATATACCTACACGCATCTAGAAGGTAATAACGATGTTGCCATACACTAATCGTGACAGAAGGATACTGGCAACCTATTTTTAAATTAAAAAAAAAAAAAGGTGCCCCAAATTTTCGAAAAGTAAGAAAAACGAAGCATGACCCTGTTAAAGCTGCGATGCATCGACACCCAACCGCGGAATACAAAAATATAACGTGAGGGGCACCTGGCTGGCTCCGTCGGGGGACACGCGACTCTGGGTCTCAGGGTGGAAGTCTGAGCCCCACATTAGGTGTAGAGATGACTTCAGATCTTCAAGAAAAAAGTACAATGTAAGCCACAAATGGAATTGCATTTAACTGTACATTTTACTTAATCCCATATATCTAAAGTATTATAATTTCAACCTGTAGTCAAGATCTAAACTTAATATCTATTTTACAGTCCCGTTTTTTGGTTTTGGTTTTTGTTTTTCAAAATCTGGTGGGCATTTGGCAGGCACAGCACAGGTCGATTCACGTGAGCCATGTTTCCACTGCTCAAGAGCTGTCTGGCACCTGGTACCACGCTGGACAGCCCAGGCCAGCTCAATAACACAGAGGCAGAGAGAGTGATATTTAGAAGAACGGATTCCGAAGTGGCCCAGGTTGTGATCCTGGAGGATAACTCTGCAATCATGTTTACTTTCTTACTGATGCTTTCCTGTTTATTCTCACAATGACAAATATCATGGGTAAGAAAAATCAAACAAGGCATTGGAAGAAACAGAGAGAGAAAATTGCTTGTTGGGCTTCATAACCATGTATGATGTATCCCTCGTGATCATTCCTCACACCCTTGTTGGAAATGATACATTCTGGAGCTTTCGGAGAAAGGGCTTGGTGGGGTGGGGGTGGGGGCGGGGGGGTAGGCACATGCATGCACATGTGCGCAGAAATGCAATCCTTTGCCCAACAGTGGGGTCAAGGTCACTTCTGCCAAGTGCACCCCAAAAACACAACTGAGTAGTGGAAAAGAGACTTTACTTTCTCCCAGATAGACAGGAATTCCTGCTTCTTGCCCTGGGGACTTCCTTCCCTCCCTCCAGTTCAGTCTCTGTCTCTCTCCTTCTCTAGCCTTGGACACAATGAATACTCAATGAAATTTCTACCCACATTCCTCTCAAGGTGAAGTGCTGAGGACACAAGCCTAATGCTCTTACGTTGTCTCTATGTGTAAGTTCTATAATAAGATTACGTTAGAGCCAATGAGTCTCATGAACAACCCTGGAAAACCTTTTCACACTATTTCTGTCACACAGTTTTGGTTTTAAAAAGCTTGCGAGACCCAGATCTCTCCACCTGAACTCAGGAGCATCTGGGTGTCAACGGCCTGGCCTAAATTTTAGCAGTCAGATTTAAGCTGCAGCGTAGCTAACAGGCAGATTCAAATTCCTACAAATGGGCAGGCGGGATCCCACTGGATGGCCCCACCCTTTACCTGGTGACGGCAGATGGGAGGCGAGAAGAAGATGGTACAGAAATACAACGTTATCCTGAAAACCTCAGAGACCGCTTCTGTCTTCTTAGGATCTTAAAACTTCGGGTTGTGTTTTCTATTTGGGGCCAGGGGAAAGTATCAGGCTGCCTCCTTCATTTCTATTTCCATAATTGGAGTCTCCCCCATAAAAAGAGCCACTTAAAACCATTTCCATTCCCTTTAAAGTTAATAATAAAATGTATTGCCATCCTTGAGAACTTACTACGTTCCATGCACTGCACTAATAACAAAAACAGACATTACTGAGCCAACACCACCGAGCCTTTCCTGGATATGAAGCTCTGCTCTAAGCACTTTTGACTTGGAATGACTCAGTTAATCTTCCAACGACTTCCAAGTCCCTATTTTTTCAGATAAGGGAAAAAAGGCTTAGAGAATCTGGTTGCTTCCTCCAGATGACAAAGTCAGAAAGTAGCACGGCTGGACCTGCAAAGCAGACCTCTCAGCAAACTTCTGCGTATAATCCTCACAGCACATCGACGTGACAGGGCTTTTCATTCTCCCCATGTCTCAGATGGGGACAAGTGGCGGAGCATGTCGGGAGCTGCCCAAGAACTGACAGGTGTAAACTCAGATGAGGCCCACGCCAATCCATGCCTCGGAGCGGGGCACGAGGACTGCAACCCTGAGCCACCCCTTCATCATTTCAGCATTGGGAATGTTTATCTCGATTACAAATCAGTTGTGTTTTGAAACAGTGGTGACAGGAACCAGGCAAGTACACAGACAGGGGGATGGTTGCCAAGTGCATTCCCAGGAGTGGGACAAGCCAGAGAGCAAGCGAGTGTGGTCCCAGGGCCGAGGGGGCCTGTCTTCCCCCACTCAGTGCAGAGTTCCGGAATCCCAGAGAACACTGAGAAATCCAGAGGAAGAACACTTTCCTTTTCTATTTTGGATTCCTTCATTCAGGGGTTGATGAGAGTCAGCTGGTTGAGCTTACAGACAATGAGCCAATGCCCAGGGAGCACCTCTCAGCCTTCAGCAATACCCCTACTAACAGGATGCAAATGGGAGGGGCTCCCCTGAAGTCCGTAGGTCTGTCCCCAGGGTCTTACTGCTCAACTGCACAGGGCCCTGCTTCTCTACAGGCTTCCCGAACCACATGGCTGGAGGACACTAGCTCAGTGGGTAAAGAAAGGGGCTAGAAGAGAAATGGAGAGAAACTTCTCGGGTTGGGGGACACCGGGCCTGTGAAAGCGTGCCTTTCCGAAGTGTGACAAGGAGACCACAGAAGGGACCTGGCTGGACGTAGTTTTTTATTTGAGCTGCTGCTTCTAACAAAGAAGCAGGAGAAGCAATAAGAAGAGGAGAAAGCATGACTCTCGCTGTGCTAAGTGCTTTATGGAGAACTTTCCATTTGTCCTCATTATAAAGCAATGAGGGAGACTCACCACATTTAAAGAGCCTCTCTTTTGTTGTTTACCAGTATATCCCTGGTGCCTAGAAGAGTGCTTGAAACAAGTAAGCATTCAATAATTATTTGGCGAATAAAGGAATAAATTTAAAGCATCCAAGTTTTTGGAAAGCTTATGAGCCCAGATCTCTCCATCTGGTTTCAGGAACATCTGAGTGCCAGTGGTCTGGCCTTTTCTAATTTTAGCACTTAGACCAAAGCTGCACTGTAGTACTCTGTGAATTCACTCTGTAAATTTGGCCATAAGAGCCACTGGTCAAGGACCCTCTCAATGACAGGATCCCTTCCCTATGCTCTCAGCATTCTGGCTTCCTCATTCCTACTCCTTCAACTGCCGGCTTCTCCAAAAATTATGAACAATTAAAAGAAAAAATGCAAACAGACTAAAGAAACAAAATTTCCAAACTTCATTTATAACCAAAGAATTGAACAAGAAAAAAAAAAAATGAGATCCTGTGAATCAAATGATAACAAAAAAAATGTTGATACTCGTTGTTGGCAAAGTGGCAGTGAAATAAACACGCTCATTCAGGGTTAACAGGAGTGTAAATCGGTGCATTTGGAAAAACAGTATGACAAGATGCATGGAAAACCTGTAAGAATTCCATAAACTCTCTTTGAGTAATCTCCCCCTCTAGAATATATCTAAAGAAATAAAAACAATTGACAAACACCTATGCACAGATACGCCCACTGCAATGAGTATATTACAGAAAAACTGGAACCATCTCCACACCCAGTATTAAGGAACAGATAATTAAATTGTATTACATGCAAAAGGATGACACAGCATGTAATCGTTTAAGATATCTTTAACAATACTTCATGACATGCAAAAATACTGTGTAATATTAAATTTTAAAAACAGACAATTCTATATACCGGATGGCAGCAATTTTGTTAAATATGTATACACTCAAAGAAAAAAGAATGGCAGAAAATTTATGTTATTCTCAGGGTCAGGACTCTAGATTATTTTTACTTTTTCACTTGGTCTGCTTTTCTGTAATTTCAAATTCCCTATAATGAGCTGGTTTAACATGTGTCATCAGAAAACCAAACGAAGTTTGTGGGAATTTCCTCCTCTGTTTCTATTACTAATAACATAATAAGAACTTAGCTAGTGAAGTTCCCAGTGACAATTCTATATCGGTCTTCATGTATTTTTATCCCACATAAGGAAATAAAGAGAGGATGTCAACCCCATTCCAGAGCTAGAGGAACAAGACCTTGGAGCATGAGTAGCTGCAATCGAATACACAGTGTGCACCTCAAAGAATGTAAGCAAAACACAATTACCCTTCCCTGTGCCCCAGCCTGGGGCAAAGCACATGGTACCTGGGAGGTGTTCATCTGTACCAGTCAGTCAGGCAAGGGCAGAGGACACTGAAATTCTCAGGCTACACATCACATTCAACAATTTTTTAAATGCACAGTTGTAAACTGGCAGGAACATTCTACTTTTATATACAACTTCATCAAATGGTCTTGTTTAAAAAAAAAAAAAGATCAGCCTTCGGAGGCAGGAGACAGAGAGGGAGAGACGGGCGAGAGCAGAAGCAGGAGAAAGGAGAAGGAGGAGCAGGAGGAAGGGCACCTCCAGAAACTGGAAGATGAGGGAGGGAGGACATGAAGGTGGGAAGGCGAGGGAAAAGTAGGCATCTTCTGAAACGAATATTTTTATTTTTACTTATTTTTGTTTGCTTGAGATGAAGGTATTTAGGGGACATTTCTCATAGTGAATATGCTGAAACACTTGTAAATGGTGTCATTTCCCTTAACATTGCTGGAAAAAGGAGAGCGTGCTGGAAATGAAATCCAAGATAAGGGCCAGCTACATTACACACACACACACACACACACACACACACACACGCACACACACATATTTTGGCTTTTGTCAGGTCTATTTTTTTTTAATAGTCAACTTTTTAATAGTCATATTCTAATAATTCTACATATTTGGGGTATCCTATCATAAAAGGAAGGAAGAGGTGTAGGAGAAGAGCAGGGGATTCCCAACACAGAGGGTCACAATTGGGCAATGGCCTGGGGTCTGTCATGTCCCTTTCCTGGATGTCTGTGTCATCTTCAGTCCACTACAAGGAAGAGACCAGACAAGTCCCACATTCTTTGGTCCTCTCTGAAGTTCAGAGACTACTTCTCCACAGAGCAGAGCGGAGTACCTGCCCAATTTTCAACACACAGCGAAGCTCGCTGGAACGCAAACATTTGTTGCCTACACCGTTAATGCCGATACTGCTGGGGTATGGTGCACAAAAGAAGAGAACTTAAAATTTTAGACTCTAAAAGCTGTAAGTACCTCTTAATTTTTCTGCATAAACTGAGGGAACCCCAACCAAAGCAAATTCTGGAGACGCAAAGGCAAACGTAAAGCAATGGTCTGCATGGGGGAAAGAGAAGGAGTGATGTCGGGCTAATGAAACAGGGAGAGGAAGAACGGCGCACCCTTGAAAGAACACAAAGTCCCTAGCTCACAGGCTGAAAATCAAGTTGGGGGAGTGGGAAAATACCAAAAACAATTCAGATCAGGGGGGAAAAAATGCCTAGCAACTTAAAGTCTAGAAATTTTGAAATCAAAATAAATTGTACTTCACGTAATTGTGGAAAATGCATACAGTTGACCCCAAGGGGTGATTCTGTGTGGCCCAGCTTAGCTTTAATATTATCTAGAAGTCGAGGGAGAAACTAGATGATAATCTAAAATCTCAACATCATTTATAAAATGAATTCAAGACTGAGCTATCTTGAGAGGTCCAACATAGATATCCTGGCCATCATGCCTTAAATGGAACAAATCGGAAACCCCACCATTGCAGGGATGGACAACACAACAAGAGAAGTCGCCAAAGTATCCTAAAATAAGATTTAGATATAACATGTAATGACTCGGAAAAATATTTGCCATAGTGTAAGGGTAAAAATAGGAAACACACTAATGTGCGCAGGACGAGCACATATAAACAAATCTATATATACAAAATCCCGGCAGGATACTGATAAAAATGTTAGGGGAGGTCACCAGTGGAATTGTTCTTCCTACATTTTCTTCCTCTAAGAAGAACGGTTATTAGCTTCCACAAAACGGGAATATTCTTACTTCACCCAACACTACCTTAATGGAATTTAGTACCTAAAGAGAGCAAGCATATTTGTTCTTACTTTACCTACAGTTTTCTAGATGCTTGAAGATTTGGGCACCAGCCTAGAAATCTCAAGAATGTTCACTGTGTTTCAGAATTTTTGAATAAGCCAGAATCTTTGATGCTCTTAGTTGAGTTGAAAGGCAGATAAGCCCATCAAAGACTACCTAGATTAGTATAAGGTGAAGGTGACAGACTGGCGTGGGGCTCATGTACAAACTAATACTTTACTAATCTGGAGACCATGTTAACCACACCAAGCTGTGGTATACTTCAGATGATTAAAACAACATATGTTATGCATCCCCCTTTTCCCCTGCTTTTTCTTTCTTTTCTTTCTTTCTTTCTTTTTTTGAGCCCAGTGTGGGGCTTGAACTCACCACCCTGAGATCAAGACCTGAGCTGAGATCAAGAGTTGGACGCTTCACCGACTGAGCCACCCAGGTGCCCCATTTGCCTTTTCTTTAAAGAGTACTATCTCAACCACTGGAGTAGAGAATGAATTGAAAGGGGCAAAATGTGCAGAGTTCCTTTGTGTAGCAGTGAATTTTTCTGTGATCACTTTCGACAGGCTGTGCTGTGACCCAAGTATCACAGAGTTAGCCCCCTGTCTACGTGGGCCTGCAAGGGGTGGGGGTACATGTGACGACCTTAACAGATAACAGTGCCGAACGGGCACCATGCCCGGAAAAAATCATTCACAGTGCCTACCATAAGCACACTGGTGGTCCTACAAAGCCAGTATATATTATGGGTGTGAGAGTCCAACATTTTTGACTCTCATTGGTTAAGGTTATCGATGACTTTCATGTTGACAAACACAATAGTCCGTTCTTTGTCATCATTTCCTCTGACCTCTTAGCCATCTCTGATGCAGCTGACATGCTTTCCTCTTTTTTTTTTAAATATTTATTTGAGAGAGAGAGAGAGAGAGAGAAAGTACGAGGAAGAGCAAGAGAGAAACAAACCCAAGCAGACTCTGCACTGAGCATGGAGCCAGACGTGGGGCTCGATCTCATGACCCCAGATCATGACCTGAGCGGAAACCAAGAGTCGGATGCTGAACCAACTGAGCCACCCAGGTGCCCAAATGCTCTCCTCCTTTAAACAATGTCCTCAGTGGGCTCCCAGTTCACCCAAATCTCCCAAATTTCCTGCCAGCTTTGCCTCTTTCATCTCTATATCCTGTAATCGAATCACTTAACATGGTGTTGGCTTCAGAACCCCCATCTTGGAGCCCTACTCTTCTCTACTTACACCACGGCTGTCTTGGTGAGCTCACTCAGGTTCATGCCTTTATGCGTCACTTACGTTACAGAGCCTTAATTTACAGCCTCAGCTAGGACATTTCTAGATCCACATACCCAAATGCCCATTTGCCAGCTCAATCTGGGAGAATACTACACTGCTCAAAGCCCACGTGTCTACAGTTACACTCCTGCTTTCCCCTGCTTCCCTCGTCCACCCTTGACAACACTCCTGGCTTGACCAAACTTTAGTCAGGCTCCTGAACCCACCTGGGCACCTCCTTATAAAATCCAGTTTTAGCAAGAATCCTGCTAAGTCAGTTTAACCACAAGCACCCCCTCTACCACCTTCAGTATCTGATCACTGCTGATAGCTGACTGGTTTCCTCCTCCTCCATCACCCCCCAGGTAGTGTCTGATCACACTGGCCTGTCTTCAGCAAGAGTCCTGTGAGATCTGTGTAGCTCAGACCCTCTGCTTACCCACGATGTTTTCTCTTGGTAATTTTCCATCCGCGGACGCCCACTCTCCTCCCTGGCTATAAATTCCTACTTGCCTGGGCTGTATGCAGAGTTGAGCCAATGTCTCTCCTGTAGAAAATCTCACTGGAGTGTTCCCAACACCTATTGTGATGGTCCTGAATAAAGTGTGCCTTACCATCTTTAACCAGGGAGATGAATTTGTTTTTTTCCTTTAAGACCCTCAAACCGATGCCCCTACAGGGGTCCCTATTTCAGTTCATGGCAGCTCCATCCTCCCAGCTGTTGCTTGGGCCCAAAGCCTCCATCTTGTAACTCTTTCTTTTCTATGAACAAGCAATCCCGCAGATGACATTACCCCGTCATTCAGCACAAAAATCCTGGAGTCAGCCCTGATGCCACTTTTTAAAACATTCTACATCTATTCCACCAGGAAACCCTTTGGCTCTTCCTTCAAATCAAAAGCAAATCTAACTACTTCTCACCATCCTGATCCTGCCATCCTCCTATCTCATTGGGATGATTACAGTGGCCTCCTACCAAGTCGCCCTCCCTATCATCTTGCTTTGTTCACCCACAGGCAAATTTCAAAACGGCTTCCAGAGTGATCCATTTAAAGCATGAGTCAGATCCTGACCCACCTCAAAGCCCATCAGTGGTTCCCTAGTTTACTAAAAGACTGAGTCCAGTGAGTCTTCATGCCCTACTCAGTCTGGCCCTGTTACTTCCTTTTTTGTTTGTTTTTCAAAATTTATTTAACTTTTTTTTTTTTTAAGTAATCTTTACACCCAACCTGGGGCTCAAACTCATGACCCCAAGATGAGGAGCCCCTTGTTCTTCTGATTGCACCAGCCAGGCACCCCTGGCCCTGTTTCTTCTTGACCTTGCCTCAGACTACTCTCCCCCTTGATGACTTGACTTCAGTCACACGAGCCAACTTGCTCTCTTTAGAACACGCTAAATCTTTGCTCCAATGCTCCCGTGCTTCACAGTCAGCCTTACCCTGATTATTTATAGTTGGACCCCTTCCTCGGGCAATCTGATCTCCCTCACCCTCCTACACTTCCTCCCCAGCGCCTCTATTGCTGTGTATTTATACTCTATTTCCCTGGCTGTCCCCATCCCCTAGAACACCAAGCAGAGGGCTTGACAGCAGTGTCGCTCACTGAGAGATTCCCCATCAACTTGAGCAAAGCTGTCCATTAGAAATACGAGGCCTGCCACATGTGTAATTGTAACCACACTGAAGCAGTGAAAATTCAGGTAAATAATTTCTATTATTAAACCTAACAAAAATACGATCATTTCAATGTATAAGCAATAAGGAACAATAATCCAAATATTTCACATGGGTCTTTTTCCACACAAAGTCTTTTAAATTACTTTGTGGAATTTACACTTACAGCACATATAAGTTTGAGCTGATCGCCCTGCAAACATGCAGCTAGTGGTCTCCATATTAGACAGTGTAGGTTTACTCAATTTATTCTACTCTACTTTATGCTTCTTCCATTTCTTAGGAATCCTGGGGCACAATCCACTAAACAGATTTCCTAACCCACAAATGGGTCCCAATGCCCACTCTGAAAATCATTGTTCTAAATAAACTTTAAGGTATGTCATCCGTACTGAACAGATTTTAGGGCACTTCCTCTGACCTCTAGGGACAGCTCAGGACCCTGTGAAAGGGAAACAGGCTTCCAGAAAAAAGAGGCCTGGAGGGATAAGCCGAGGAATTAAAGTACCACGCCAATCCACAGACTGAAATCATCACCGTCCATCCGATGAGGCAAGACTGTTTTTTTAATTAAAAGGTAATTTTAAATAACTCATCGCACTGTCAGATAATTAACAAAACATCTAATTACTTATAATTATATACTACATGCATGCTAATATACAAAATTCAAGGGAAAATGTGCATGATTTTCACACTTCAAAAAGAGTATATTTGAACAGAGCATAAAGACTTCAAGCTTTTTCATTCTTCTCCCCTCCCTACCCCACCATGCAAAGGCTACAGAAGTCCAAGAGTTCAGATCAAGGACAGAGAAGTACAAACTTAAATGATTAATCTTCATTTTTCAATTGCGAACTCCCACTCACCAGTAGTCTTTTTAAAAGGTACTGTCAACTTCAAATCCGAACTCAACCCTGGACAGAAGGTCACTTTTCAAAACGGACTCAAAATAAGGATTCTACCACCAAGAGGACATTTGCTCCTTTAAGGTTCTGGGTGTTACTAGACACGAGGGGGTAATGCAGTCAAGGTTGGCACAGATCTGCTACCTTAAACAGGGTTTTGTTTTTGTTCAGTTCAGCTTCACATTTCTTCCTGAGGGTTGTGAATTGCCAAAGTAAAGGCAATACCTCCTACATCTCTGTTAAGCTGTTACGTTGTCACCTAAACTGAGAATCTCTTTCTAAGATGCTCAAGGTGAGCAACTGGGATATTTGTGCCCTTGGCAGATGGAAGAACAAAACATCATTTTAAAAAGACGAATAAACCATTTGTTATTCGGTTTTGTATTTCTGATTGTTCACAGTGCAAAACACGGCTAGCTGATAATCGCTGCAAAGACTGCCTTTACTACTAAAGACGCCTGTATGTACGTTTCAACAAGTGACTTCTGCTTGAAAACGAACTCTATTGAGCATATTTCTCTGGAAATCAATATTTAAAATTTTTTTTCTTTGAAACTAACATTCAAGAGAAACAGCTCTTGTTTACAGAGTAACTTAGTTTAGCATTATGGTTAACAATGTTTAAAAACAGCTAACTTAAAATGCAAACATTTAAATTTTGAAGTTTAACTGTTGGGAGGCCAAGTCAGTTCTATGAAAATATAAACAACATGAGGACAGTCATGTTTCCCCCAATTGCCATCCCCTGTAAGAATATTTCAGGTCACCATTTTGTTGGGTTTCGGAGTAAGAACTCAAACAACTCTGAGGTTGTACGAGAGTTACAAATTTATTTATTTATTTTTTGGTAGTTACAGATTTAAGTGCTTGGGATGAACCCTGAAAACATCATGCTAAGTGAAGGAAGTCACTCACCAAAGACCACATATTGTAGGATTCCAGTTATGGGAAATGTCCCAAATAGGTCAATCTATGCAGACAGAAAGTAGATTAGTTGTTGTCAAGTGCTCAGTTGAGGGGAATGACTACTAATGGTTATGGGGTCTCTTTCTGGGGTGCTGAAAATGTTCTGAAACCAGACTGTGATGCTGGTTGCAAACTCTGGGAACATACTCAAAGCCATCGAATGGTACACTTTAAGTGGGTGAACTGTATTGTGATGTGAATTATATCTCAATAAAGCTATTAACAAAATTAATATGCCTGATAATGTTCATAACAGCATTGTCATGAAAAATACAATAAAATCAAGTTAAGCTAACACAGCTTCCATAGAAGGCTAAAATACATAAATCCCTGATACCTTGGTGTACCCATTATACATCACTTTCTCCCAGCAACCAGTATTTGCCCTTCCTGATACTGGTCATCAACCTCGTTCATAATGTGGGTCTTCCCCTCTCTAATATAAACTCTATGAGGACAGAGACCATGTCCTTCTTATGTAGTGCTACGATCTTAACAACTAGCACACAATCATCAGTAAATGCCTGCAGTAGGAATTTATGTATGTATGCAGTATGTACTTTTGTATGAATGAATGAATGAATGAATGAATGAATGAATGAACGAACGAACGAAATCACCGGATTGGGGCAATTCAACCAATCAAGTTGCGGTGTTCGAATTGTCCCCTTAAGCCTGTTCTTCAATTCGCCCATGCTCCTGGCCATCCTGGTAGACACATTTCCCAGCAGCCACTGCAGATTCTTGCAACCAGGCTACCATAATCTTACCAAATAAAGGTCAATGGATGGGATATGTGCAATTTTTAACTCATTTGCATCAAAGAAAACTGCTTGCCTTGGATTTCTCCACTATGCTTCAACCATGTAAATAATGACAAAGTCCCAAGGTAGGAGAGCAAAAGAGAAAGAACCTGCCAGGTAAGCTAGACTGGTCAGACTGTTACATAAGAGAAAAGTAAACTTCCATTATCTAAGACATTGTATGTTGGGGTCTCTATGCTATAATACCAGCCTAATCTTTACCCTGATCGTTAAGCCCAGGCATGGGTGTGTGGGGAGAAAGAGGGAGAGAGAGGGACTCCAATGCTTAACTGAACAGACTAGTGATTCAGCTAGCGTGGTCATCTGATGGCTCAATGAAGACACTGTTAATGTCTACACAACAACTTGATCAATTATGTCACACAATTCAAATGTGGAATGCTACAAAGCAGTCATTTTGAAATGGATTTAACTTTGAATGTTATTGGCATTAAATATTTAAACCAAATAAATATACACTTTCAAAAGAACCAGTGGATATATTTTAAATAGCTGAATAGCCATTTTACCTTTATTTGTAACCAAGATACAATCTGCGATATGAAAGACACAATGAGTAGAGTCTATAAGGATGCTTTATACTCCTGGATCCAACAAAAAAGAGCTCAAATCGGGCGTAGGAGAATATTGCAATGATTACGCTGTCTTTTATATTGTCTCTTGACTTTCTCACAAATAAGTTGACCATAAAAATAAATTAAAAAAAAAGAAATCAACAGCACATAAGATGTGAAGCTTGAAGATGCCTAAAATGTTTTAAAATAACCATTTAATTGTCATCTATATGCGCTTGATGATTATCATCCACTCCCAATACCACTCAGAACTGATACAAGAATATGAGTTTTACAAATTGAATTTGAATCTCAAGCAAAAATGAATGTAGGTGCAATGCCAACGTCGGGGGAAAGCAGAGGGGAAATGATGTCTAAACCTTTAGTGAATCACAAACTAAGGCAGCCATGATAAAATGACATCAATATAACTGTGACCCGAACAAGACGTCTTTTTACGTCCAGTCTTGACATTCTGGGTAACCGTGGGTAAGTTACTGATCACTTCTGGGACCACCTTCCCAGTCTGTAGAGTGGGGATTATAATCATTGCTGCCTATCTCTCAAGAATGCTGGCACCAAACCCATTTTGTAACGTGTTCAGATCTACTTGGAAAAAAACTGTTACATGACTGTTATTTATGACTCTTCGGACCTTTGAATCTAAATCTGAAAAATGGCTTCATCTGTTTTTCTGAATGTGCCTGGCCCCTTTATGCACATAAGTAGTTTTGCCCATAGTGCCAATGTAGACATATTTACTTGCATCTATGCTACTTACGATTCCCAAGTTTCAAATGCGGTATGACATTTACTAAGAAGCACCCGTCATCTGAAATCTACCTGTTTTTGATGGCATAGAGATGGTGCTGGTTTCTCCATCATCACTGGATAGCATGATCTTCTCGGGGTTTTGTGGTTTTTGTTTGCTTTTGAGAGACAGTGTGCCCGTGCATGCACATGCAAGAGGTGCAGGGAGGGGCAGAGGGAGAGAAAGAGAATCCTAAGCAGACTCCACACTCACTGCTGAGCCCATCACGGGCCTCGATCCCACAACCCTGAGATAATGACCTGAGCTGAAATCAAGAGTGGGACACTTAACTGACTGAGCCACCCAGGCACCCCACGCTCTTCTCTGTTTAAGGATTATCCCTCAGAAAGAAACAGTAATCATTCCAGCCATTTTACAGACTTTTTTTTTTAACCTTTTCAACAAAACTTTTTTTCATTTATATATGAGCTCAAAATAAATAAGGATTCGTTTTTGAAGGCTCTTTGAGCTTGTTAAAAGGTTAAAAAAAATTACATGTGATTTGTTATTTAAGTCTCTATACCTTCACTAATTTCTAAAAAAAGTAAAATAAAATTTGAAATGAGGGTTAAACAAAATGGAATTGGGATTGTAGAAGGATAAAAATAAATAACCCAATGTTAATTGGGGGTAGGAAAAATGAAGTTTATATAAAAAGATCTCAATCACAAAAAGTTGGAGTGGGAAAGAAACTACACAGAGATTGAAAACTCTTACTCCAAGCTTCCTAGCAGTCAAGTTTAAAACAAAAATTATATGAATTTATTGCTCAGCTTCCTTTGTGTCATGACAGGAGCCATCAGAAGGACAAAATGTTTCACTGTTCCTGAAATTTGACAAGGAGTTCCTCATTTGCAGTATATCGTATCCTTTAATACACCATGTCCTTGACATTAATTATAAAGAAAGAATTTTTTCTCTCCCCATGGACTGCCTCTCTTAGTCAACACTAATGAAAATTTCCTGGAACCTTTTCTTTCCTTCTTGGTTTTTTTTTCCCCCCCGAACTTGCCCCTGTCTCACGATATTTTAAACTTTGACCGTTATCACAGAATTGGAAACAAATCACATCGCACACATTCAAGCGTGCCCATTTTCAGGTCATGGGTGTTAGCGTAGGCATTATAAAGACATCAAGTCAGAAGAAAAATAATTCATGCTTACAGGTGACTCCAAAGGAAATAATGAAAACTACTCAGGACGCCCCTATTTGAAGCTGTCGGGGTAACACAACTCTCAAGGTGAATATTTCATCTTTTCAACCACGCTTTCAGCTTTGTTTAATCACAGTTTTGAGCTCTGCTGGAAATCTTTGCTAGCTAACGGCGCGAGATGAGTTAAACACCTGGCACAGCTTTGCATAAGGAACGTCTTGGACTGAGATCTCGCAGGACTCATGGAGACCAGGAGACACAACGTACAGTCGAGCTGAGTCGCTGTGGCAGAGGCGGAATGGCCCACAAAACAGAAAATATTTCCTGTGTGGCCCTTTACAGAAAAAGTTTGCAGATTCCTGAAATTAACTAAGCCTTCCTTTTTAAGACCGGGCAACTGAGTCTTAGCAAAGGGAAGTGTTTTGACTTGATCACCCCAAATAGTAGTTGGGATCCACCCTTTCCGTGCTGTAGTGGATAAGTGAACCTGTCCCCCGTGGCGGGCAAGCAAGTGCTTCCCGCAAAGGTTTCATGTAAACAACAACGATGGTGAAATGCAGCAAATTGGATTTTTTTGCCTCCAATCCAATGTGCCAGAATGCAACTCTAAAAACAAATCCATACCTTTCAGAGGCATTCTAGAGTCCCAAAATGCTAAGATTAAAAACAACAGTGATCAAAGAATCTTTGCGTTATAAAGGTTCAAAAAAACCCCAAACATGTTCAACTAAAGAGTAGGAAGTCTCTGTCTTACAAATTCATAAACTCAACTTAGTAATACCTGAGTGGAGACTCGGTGGAACCAGGTCAGCAAGGAACCTGTTTTACAACAGACACAAATCTACTAAAGCAAACGGAGCTGTTATTGGCCAAAATTCAAAAACAAAATGAAGATGCCACTTGAGAAGCCTCAGCCGTGAAAATGACCTGCAAGGTTAACTTGGGTCAGATGACCACGGCCCCACCCGAGAGCGAGCTTTGGAAGTCAAGAAAATATGGAGTATCTGCAACCAGTTTAAACAGAGTGCTTTTTTGTTCCCCCTCCCCAAAAGTGAGTTTGAGAAAATTTAATTTAGCTTTAATTCATCAAGCTACATTAGTCTCTCTGAAAACTTCTAATTTTAAAATCAAATACTCATTTGATTTTCAAGCAAGGTCAAGAGAACAAGGCAGCCTAGCGCTGACATCACAGGGATATGCCCCACGCCGCTCAGCAGTCACATCAATGTGCTGTGTTGCTATGGTGCTTGACTATTAATTTCTGAAAGAAGGTGATTATAAAGCCGCCAGATGAACATCAATCGAATGACACCACTTGGGCACAGAACACTGACATGCGCTACTCACATTTGCAGCAAGTTCGTTTTTATGAATCACCACTCTTGTGATGTGAATATGGCTTTCTAACTTTAAGCCCACCAAGTCAATAACCAAAAAAAAAAAAAAAAAAGAAAAGAAAAAAAAAAGTTCAGCTTCAATAAAAAGGAGAAAGTTTGATAACCTTTGGGGGGGAAGGGTCACTCTGCAGACCATTTCTTACGAGCAGTCTTTTCTTGAAAGTTCTCCCCAAAGATTCTACTACATAAGGACTTCCACACAAATGCAAACACATATATTTGGTAGCTACATAGATCGGAAAAGAGTTGAATTAAGATATACCTAGAAGGAGGGAGATATGGGCCAAGATAGAATTCCACTATTCATATTTGCATTTACCTTTTTTGGCTTCTGGAAAGCAATCTTCAGGTATAGTCACCTCAAAAGGTCACTTCTTACCCTGAAAACAAAAGAGAACGTCAAAATCTGAATGTCAAGAGACAGCAGCCACCACCTATCTGCCTGGGATAGATGCAAGAACAACAAAAGGACTCCGTTACGTTGCATGGCAAATGACTTTCACAGTTAATAAGGACTAGCGCAAGACCACTGATCTGGCGCACGGGCCTGTGAGCTCCTCCAGACAACAAAAACAATGTGGGTGGAAACCGTAAAGGTGAAACACTGCAAATTCTGCATACGAACTTTTTCTCATCTTGTCATCTATCAATTTATTTTCTGGTGCAATAATATGGGACTCATAGGCCTTTGTTTTTGCAAACCGGACTGCTCCCTGAACGTGTCTGTTTGGTTCACATTCACAACATCTCTGATTTCATTAAAGCACAGGCTTGTTTCCCCCCCCCCCCTTAGGCCCCCCCCCCTTAGGAAGACGAGAGCGAGTTCTTATAGATAAGATGCTTTATGCCACCCTGGGACCTTTCAAAATGAATACAAGCGCCACGATCTTCAAGTTTGGGGAGGGGTAAGGGGTTAATCGGTTGGTGAAAGCTGTTCACACTATGTTTTCCACTTCGCATTTATCTACCAGATCTACCAAGTTAAATAAAAATGGTTTGTGTCAGATGAAATAAACAATTGAAACTGAGCTCCCTAAAACACAAAGAAAGCCTGGAACATGTTTTATCCCACATCTACTCCTGCATCTGCACACTCTCTTATGCAAAACAGTGTGTAATCCTCTAAGAAACATTACAAGCTGCCTCTTTCTGCCCATGTAACTGGGATCAACATATGGCACAAGTGAAAAGAAAAACATTTGTTTATTAATTTAGATCAAGTTACCGACAGGGTACAGGATTCATTCCACATCAGCTGACCAAATGCTCATGTAATTTTTGGTAAGATGCTAAGATCGTACCATCATTTTACTAAAATGTTAATATCCTTTTGCTCACTCTTCAGAACAATATGTAATGAAGTGGTTTTAATTTTATACAGAATATATCCCTGCTTATCCCTCTGCTGTCAGCCCTGAATGTGGAAAGGCAAACATTATTGAGAAGAGTTAAATCTTATTTCACAAGGGCTAAAATTTGAAAGTGGCACTTTGGTGAGTACTATCTTTCAGGAATTGATCGGAGGCCAATTTATGACATTTCCACAAGCAAGTATATGCAGATTCTTGCCATAAAGATTGGGGAAAAATGCAGGCTCTGAGTGAAATCATAATTTTCATGTTTACTGTAAGAGGAAATTGGAGGTTTTCACCATAAATGTTCACCATTTGGGTGGGGGAAAACCCTAGCTCTGGGACTTAAAATTACTATTTTGCAACCTGCCCCAAACCTTTTTGTTTTTACACAAAACAATTCAAATTGAAAATGAAATGAAAATTTTGAGACACACTGCTGATGTGTGTCCTCAGGATTGGTTTCTCTACTGGTGAGAACTCTGTCACGGGGCAAAGGGTGCTAAGAAAACAGGGAGCAATGATGTTGGGGTCCTCAGGGTAATGGCAAAATCTGCAAAGCAGCTCCGCTCCTCCCAAGTAAGAGGAGCTCCTTAGATACAAGGCACAGCAATAATCTTATACACGAGAAATCTCCACTCACCACACATGCAATCTTAAATGGAAAGGAAGTGAACTCTGGCAGATGCTATTGAATTCAAGGCAAGAACGGCCATTCTCTCTCCTTTTTACCTGAGAGATCCTCCAACGTGTGTGCTCTAAACTAATGTTCATCTATGGAGTTGTGTTTATTTTTGCATGTTTGGCCGTCAGATCTATAGTATTAGACTTTGCAATGCAGATGAGATTGCTATCATATAGGCCTGCAAAAAACTGGACCTTATTAAAATTTCATTTAAAAAAAAAACCTGCTGAAAATGCCTACTTTGAATAAAGTTATCTTGAGCCCTGTATTCAAACCTATAGAAGAATTTCAGGGAAGAACGGGGCCTATTTCTCTATGCACCTGTCTACATCGTATAGTTTGTTAAGTGAACAGAACAAAAATATAAGCCGATTTACCCTCAGAGATTTTACAAGGATAATTTTCCCCTAGGGAAACAAAATTATATAACTGACCCTCCAACTTATAATTACTAAAGCAATACAAAATTGGCTACATTTAATTTTTACTTATACAAAAATACAAAAAACCCCACAAAAACCCAAAACTGGCCGTGGGATACAAATCATATGTTCCTCCATTGTGAAGTCCCATAAATTTTAATGCATATGCACATTTGACCACTCATTAATTTCTTTCTGTTGATTTTAGTTTTTAGTATACATTAGCCAAGTAATCTAAAAGATATTTTTCTAGCTTTGCAGAGAAAAGATTAATAGTTCAACAGCTGTTTGCCATCATGCTAAATTAAATGAAATGTGTCAATATAACAGACAAGAAAATTAGGGAGTAGTACTGGGGCCTGAGTCTGCATCATGACGAGCCTGGAAGAATCAGAAATCAACAACTAGCAAAACAACCTGCATTTCATTTTTTTTTTTTCCAAAATGTAAAACTTCCGTTTCCAAAGCGGCTCGCTATTTTTTTAAACAATCACTTTTACTTATCAAATATATCAACTAATTACCTGAATGCTTACTCACCGCACAAGCATCAAAACTAAAATTAAATGGTTATGTAAAGCTTTTAAGTTTTTTTTTTAATATAGAAAGAAAAATATTCCCCTCCAGCCCACTCGTCTTCTTCTAAAATGCTGTTACCATCTGAATTGCATTGTCTTTTTTTTTCCTCTTTCTGAAGTTTCCTATTGGTTTTAGGTTTTAAAAGTGAGCCAGGAATACGGTAAAGAGAAATGACTTATTTTCCTTTGTGTCATTCTCTGTACAGTTCAGATCCCGTGGACACCAGAATTGTTCCTGATGTGGCCCCTCACTACTGTTTGCGAGAGTGTTGTCCACCTGAATCGATGCATTGACTTTAAGACCTTGAGTAAGACACCAATCTTCAGCAGGCAACCCATTCATTAGAAAACTTAAGGTACTCCCCTCTTCCTCTACCCCTTCCTAACCCCCAGCCTTAAGAATTTCCCACTGTCTGCCGACCTCTAGGTCACCACAGTGCTTCAATGTCACACTTCGTAGGGGTGTATTTTGCCCCCAATTTCATCTATGCGATAAATAATCCATAATGCCAATGGGGATGGTGTAGTCAGAACCAAGTTGCAGGTAGGGGCGCCTGGGTGGCTCAGTCGTTAAGTGTCTGCCTTTGGCTCAGAGCCTGATCCCAGGGTCCTGGGATCGAGCCCCGTATTGGGCTCCCTTCTCTGCTGGGAGCCTGCTTCTTCCTCTCCCACTCCCCCTGCTTGTGTTCCCTCTCTCACTGGCTGTCTCTCTCTCTGTCAAATAAATAAATTAAATCTTAAAAAAAAAAAAAAAAGAACCAAGTTGCAGGTAAACATGGGGGTTTGACTTCATTTCACAAGACTGAAAATGAACAATACACACTACTTTTCCCACTAAGAGTATGTCCCCCCTTTCTTCCATGGCAGCTGAAGGAAACGATTTGCATCAGGATTCCTGCATGATGTTTCATTTTATAGGATCATACAAAAGGGACTGGGAAAGACGACCAACGTCTTTCACCTTAACCTTCAGTACACCAAACGAGGCCGGGAGGCTACCATGCACCAGTGTCGCTGGGAATGCAAGGACGTCACTCACGACCAGCTCCTGGCCTGCAAGGAAGGTGGCGATTTAGTCATTTGTCTCTAGCTAGAGAATACCTTCTCTGAAAGCCCAGGAACAGAGTTCAAGGTTCTCATACCCCAAATATTGCAATCGAAGGACATGTACTTCATCTAAGAAAACAGAAGGTCTAAATGGGCCAATTTCCAAGAGACGGCTGTCTCTTTAACTAGAGACTCCTAACTCATGTGGATTTTCACGTCTTGTTTTTCAAAGATTTCTTAGGAAAACAGGAGCATATCAACACAAATTTGCCTAGCTGAAAAATGATAGTACAAGGGTCACTTCATTTTCTGCACTCGACACAAGAAAATCCACTCAGAAATCAACCGCAGAGAGTTTTTTCTCTGCTCTAATAACTTCAATATTGAGCCAGGCTTACAGAACGAAAAAGCAAAGAGGGCAGGAAGGAAGAGAGAAAAGAAATAAGAGGGAAACAAACTGGCAGCGCTAAAGAGGGGGGAAAAGGAAAAGAACGAAGGGAAACGGAAAGGAAAAGGAACAGCTGTACAGTTCAGGCCTTTGGGACACCAGCCAGGCTCGCTGCTTTACAATCACTACATTTCTGTTACTTCTGTCTACCAAAGAAATCCACCATCATTCCCTAATGTCCCCTCCTGTGGCTGCGAGGAACATTTTAACTTCCTTTCTCCTCATCCTCTGGGACTCTCACCAAAGCGTGGAACCTAACTTTGGGGTCCATTCTCCTAAGAAAAACCGAAAATACTAGAAGGTAAGCCACATGGTGCAGGCAACCCCAGGCGAGGCCTGCCCTGGGGAAACTGCGCCAGGCTGGCAGCCCCCACCCCCGCCCCCCCAGCAGCTCCACACTGGTCCATCTCTTTTGGAGAAACTCCTCTCGCTTACCTTACAGAAAAGTAAAACCCTGGTCATGGTCATGTGAAAATATTTTATAGGTATCCTTTAACAGCCTTTAAAATGTTGAAACCTTAAAACAATATTTGCTGTTTTCTCTTTGAAGCTCTAACAAAGCCTTTGTTTTAGATTTACCTTTAGTGTGCAATAAGAGTTAATAATCAAATCCATCCCAACCCCCACAAATGTTAAACAAAAAGATAAAAGAAATGCAAATAGCTATTGTCATGGAAAGTTAAAGTACCTGTCTGTATTTTTAAGTGAAAACTATTATCTCTATCAATCAAAATTTAAGAATACAATAGCGCTAATCACAGAAGGTGCTCTGACGGAGTTACTTTTCCTCATAAAAAAAAAGTATTTTTCCCCTTAAAAACCGAGCATAAAAGTCATATACTTACAATTAGATAGGGTATTTGTAATTTTATTATTAAAAACCTACAGCAGCCTCACTGTTAATAAATGCTTCAAAGTCTCTAGACTGATTTGTACCCAAGAAGACCCAACTCCCTACATATTTTAATAAGGTTGATGAAATTTTATTTAAATTCTCAGTTTCCAACCTGCGGGGGAACAGCACACTCTTCTGTTGAAAAGAGTTACTCAAGCAGAGGCAACAGTTAACTGGTAATGCAAACTCCTTCTTTTAGACCCTGGACACAATTCCTAGTCCCTGAAATATCTTTACATAGGACATATCTTCCTTGGGTGGCTCGTCCTTCTTCGTTGTGGTAATTCATTTTTGAAATTATAACAGTCTAAAAGAAAGCCGAATTCTACCATCATAGCCCAGAATGATCTAAGTCACAGTACATCAATTTCTCTGAGTCTTTTTTTTTTAATCCACTTTTTAAAAAGACTGGATTAGACCCTGAATATGGTGCTTTCTAAAGACAGTACGGGAACAAAAAATAGCAAGACCCCAGATAGTAAAACAAACAGCTCAAGATTAAAATTCCTAGAGCAAACAGTTAAGCCAGGATGCCATTATGCAGGCTGAGCCTGGATGGATGTCTCCTCCACCATGGGGCCAAGAGGCTGTCATCCCCCCCCCCCCCCACAAGATCAGATTTCCTTCCCTCCCGACCGCCTCTCTGAGCATCATGGCCAACCTCTCTAGTGTGCTATTAATATCAATGAAGAGACGATTCGATTTCCACTAAAGAAAACCCTTCCTATTCCGGCACAGACCTTCGGGGAGGACCCTGGCCCGGGTATAGACAATACAGCAGCAGAGTTTCACTGCTTTCTTACAGTTCGGTCTTACACACTGTTTGAAGGCTTTTAGCAAACAATGGCAGCATTATCTCCAGGATAGTTACAAAACAGGATTTGTTAGGACAAAGAATAATAAAGCTGTTACTCTCTCTCTCTCTTTCTCTCCCCTCTCCACACCCGCCCCCCCCCCCGGCCCCGGTTCCAAGAGGCTCTCTCTGCCAGTCCAAAATTCAGACCCGGTTCCTAAGAGGCACCTGTACTCGTCTATTTCAAGGCAGCCGGCAACTGACAACGGCCCAGGAACTAGGACCCAGGACGCTGGCAGAAGGCGCCCAGAAGAGCAGGAAAGTAGCCTCTCAACATTTGTAAAATGAAACAAAGTATCAGCCTTGGCTTCGCACACACTTACCCGCTCATGGTGAGGAAGGAAAGCTTTGGGGCTGGAGAGGCAATTTTCACACAACGGAAGAAAGTTGAGAGTTTGTAAGGGAGAAACTAGAGGCGCTGGGAAGCCTGCGGGGCTCTCAGGGCTCCCAAGCTGGCGGCAGTGTGAGGAAGGACTGAAGGTATGTGGGCTAAACACAACAAAAGCCACTGCCTTACTCTAGATTAAATATGCAGGAAGAGGCCCCTTTGCATAAACACAAACACTCAGCAAATGAATAACTGGCTCAATCAGACGCCTGCTGTGCCTTCTACCTGTCCTCTCTCTGACAGGAGACACCGCCTGTTCAGGGCACAAGGACTAAACAGGAGACAGTTAAATGTTATGTTGCTATAATAACAATTAAAATGAATTGCATTCATTAGTAATTAAGAACTCACTCCTGGAGTGGGGGGGGGGAATAATGGGGGAGAGAATATAGTGCTATTGTTTTATCTCCAGCTACTCCAAACAAAAGTTGGCATAAGACACATCACTGGAGTTTTACCTTAGCTTGCTTTCAAATCTCTAACAGTTATACAACGCGAGCTATAAACAATCACATTTTTCAGCCACAATATACCTTTTTTGTGCTTTGCCACATTATAAACCAGTCCTTGTGACCGGCACCTATGAAAGGTCTATCTTATATACGTACAAAAATTTACACAAAGTATACACACGCATCCATACACATACATGTGCACGCATATACATGTGTTTATATAGTCACGCGTGTAACACTGACACATACTTAATTTAGGAAGATAAACAAACAAACAAAAAAACCCATGCCACTTTACACTCTTTAGTTCACTAATGATTTAAGGAACATAATTTCAGTCTTCCAAAAATACATCCCAAATGCCTGCCTTTCAAATGTCATCAATCCATGGCCACTCATTTAAAAACATTACCCATATATTAGAAAGGATGCTTTTAACTGAGTCGCCTCAACCACTTATAATTTCAATTAAATAACATAATTACAGTCAACAATTTTCTCCATTTCGGCAGAAAATATGCCATACCTCAACATAATTTGTCCTTAGAACCGAGGTATTTAAGCAAAAGGAAAAACATGCAGGCACAAGGAATTCACTACCGCCTTTCCTCAGCCCAGGGGGTCAACGCGCTCACCTCTAACCTCTTACTATATGCTCCAGTTACATGTTGGTCTTAGTAACTTAATTATTTTTTAATAACTTTTGCAGTATTAAATGATTTCGATTGAAACACAAATATGATTATGTTCATCTACTTCCTTCTAATGCCACCTAGTACAATGGGGGCAAGTCCAGCCCTGCTGTTCCATAGGATGTGTCTACATTATTACTTGGACCAAAAAGGGGAGGTCACAGATCCTTCACAGCCTCAGAGAATGTAGTGCAATTATGCTGGCCAAGGGAAATAAGGCAGCTTTCTATTTCAAAAGCAAGTTCTGTTTTATTAACACAACACTGCTCTCTGGCTAGATCATTCTACTGCAAAAGCAAATGAATATAACTGAGAAGTTTTAAAAAAATTACTAACAAGCAGAAAAACCCCATCTCAAACATATATTACAGCGTAACTTGGAGAAAAGAGAAAAAAAAAATTGAAGATTCCCAAACCCCCCTCCCAAAGAATAAAATACAGGTTCTCCCTAAGAGGGGTTCCCAAAGACACTAAAGATGCCTATTCTATTCACTATTTTGTCTTGAAATGACCTTCCAAATAAGGTGTTAGATAACCTCCTTCCACAAGCGATAGTGATCTAACCTTGATGCAAATAAACCATAGAACAAAATTTAATCAGTATATCACTGTGAAAAAGCCTCTGTCCATCCCAATGGAGCTTCTAATGACTGTTTTGGCAGTTCGGGCGGGTAGTTATGCTTCCTAGCTCATCTATATCTCATACTGGTTGAGCAAGCTAATGGAAGTGCTGTTAGTGGAATCCAATATTAATGCTCTGTATCGTGCAAACCTGGCTGCAACCGAATATATTATACAATTAGAGGTGGTATCTAATTCCATAGGTATTAGATACTGTACTCGAAATTAATATTTTAATGAGGAAAGTGAAATAAAGACGATGAAGGCAGGTAAGGGATCCATGCATTGTGGCCCAGCTAAGCTTCTGGTGGCAAGAGGGCTGGATCCTGCCGCGAACAGCACAGACACAGGGATTGTGACAAAAATCCGTATGCAAGCTTTAGATGCTGAGTGACACATACTGATACACAGAGTCAAAGATGTCATCCTCACGCCAGCGCCACTGGCTGGAAGCTTGAGAGAGAACGAAGGAGGAAAAAGTGGGGGCGGGGGGAGTTGCAGCGAGACCTCCAGAAAATAAACAGGGTGTACAGTTTCAAAGGCTGCAGACACAGACATTTCATTGTTCAAGCCAATTATCAGTGGAAAATAATAACAACAGATGGATTCAGAGTCACTGACTTTTCATATGCACTTCATCTCAGCGGAACAGATGATGAAACGCGAGAGCTATCTCAAAAAGGCAAAACATCTTTCAGTAAAAGAACTCTACAGTCCAGATGGGGACCTTCTAAGGCTGCTGATTATCTTCTTATAATGTTGTAAGATAGACTTACTAAAACATTTCGAGAACTGATCAGATATGATGCATACAATGGCTTCATTATTGGAAGGAGTTGCTTCAGACTTGTGACTAAAGCGGGCAGAGATTTCAATAAGGTTAGGACTGTACGTTTCCTGTTTTCTCATCAGGGACTTCAGGTCTGGAAATCTGTGCACAACAGAGAATAAACCGGCGTCCAAAGAGCTTACGCTTGTGCTCTTCTCTCGTTTGAGCGAAGAAAAAAAGAGGTAAACTGGGACTGCGAAAAGGGCATTAAATTATGCTGAACCATTCTATCACAACGGGGGGAAAAAAAAAGCTCCAAAGCAATTCCTTATTAAAAGCATTCAGTGATAAAATATCCTCTCTTACATGCAGTTAGAACATCTTAACTATCCCTTGCCACTGGTGATCGCAAAATATAATTTGCTTTTAGTAGGAAATAAATATAAATTTCAATGGTGGTATGATAAACAGTTGTACTGAATGCCAACCCAACACCCAGGCTAAAGCCACAGACCTATCCCAAAGCATTTTCACTTCACTTAAAGTCAGACTTGCTAGAAAACACAATAGGTAAACCGCAGCCTGAGAAGCTGCCGTAAGTAATAGAAAAAGTTAAAATTTCTAATCAGATAAGACTCATCACTATTGGAAAAACAACGTATCTATTCTGCCTCCATCCATCCATTCATCGTTAATTCTACATTTATAATTCTGCAAAAATTGTTCTCTGAATTGACATGTCATTGAAATCAGTGAGCTAAAGAAAAAAGAAAAGCTGCTCCTCCCACTGTTTACTAACATACTTACCATTTAAAAAATATTTTTATGAACACACTGTTGACTTCACAAGTTTATAACGTAAGTTAAAAAAAATTTTTTTTAAGAGCAAGGCTTTTCTTTCAAAGTGCTCTGACAAAAAAGTAAATTCATAGCAGAACATACAAGCACGAAGAAAATATCGCCAAGGGCAAAATTCTGCAACTGCTTTAAGAAGCAAACAAGAACACAAAAGATGTGTAATACAACCATCTGGCTCTCCTCATACTGTATCAATGCCTCAACTTTATCCCCCACCCCCTGAGCCAGCCCACACCAATGCCACAAAACCAAATGGCTTCACTTATGCTTCCTGCACAGCAAATTTACACAATGCACTGAGGAGGCAAAAGTTGATTTTTACACATAAACTAGTATCTTAAAATTCTCCCCCACTTCAACTGGGTTGTTGAACCTCACTGCGATAAACATGTCCCCACAGGTACAGATACGCTTAGCCTCAAGAGAATCCCCTTGAAAACGTCGATCTCTACCCTCTTGTGTTTTCTGTTCTAATCAGACACTACATGTGGACATCTGAAAGATGAATTCTGCAATTATTCCAATTAAACATTTACTTTTTTGGTTCTTTTTGCTCTAAATTGTGGGTTGTTTCCCCTCCTTATTATTTGAAAGAACTTCACTCATTTTTTTTAGCACCAGCCTTGAAAGTCAGCATGCTGACTATAGATCTTCCTCATTTGGCTCATTCTACAAACATTAACTGAGCAACTACTGTGTTGTCAGGAGCTTGCTGGACAGTGGATAACCGAAATCATTATTTTCCCAGCGAAGGGCAGAACTGGCCTAGTACATTAAACCAGAAACGTTGGTAGGTAGGTAGGTAGGTAGATAGATAGATAGATAGATAGACAGACAGATAGAAATCTATCACATGTAGGTAGCCTGAAGCATTTTATTTATTTCTGTACTTATTGGGAAGGCAGATATTTGAAAAGTTATGGCACATCTGTAGGTATCCTGCTGCTTTCAAAGGTGGGAATTAAGACTTTTAATGGAAATCTCTGGGAAAAATCAACACAGGTCATCATAAATCGGTCTCACAAAGGGCAACAATCAAAAAATAGTAACTGGGAGTGAGAGGTTTTTGTAGGCCAACTCTTGGCTTTTCTGCATGGGCATGTTAGGGGCAGGTGGTCCGTATCAGGCAAGCCCTCTTGGTGGGGGGCCACGTCTGGTTTACTTCTGTTTTCTTGCTGACATGGGTTTTGTACCTCCCCTGCATCCCTCTCTATGCTCCAGGATAAGAAAGCCGTGCCTAGTTTCTCAAGGAGCTGATTTTCGATTCCCTTCTGGGTGTTTCTGCCCCAGACCACAGAGGCTCCTGGTCTGGACAGCAGTGGTAATCTCAGGACACACACAGCGGATCTCGCCACCGGGCAAGGGATTCCGCTAATTGTTTAAGCCTGCGCTAGTGTGTGGCCACCAGTCGGCAGACACAACTCGTGGCTGCCTACCAGACCTAGGTTAGTGCAGCTGGAGCCAGATGACAAGCTCTCGGAGAGTCTTCCCATGGCCACATCTGGCTCTTGGCGGCTCCAATCTGCAGCTAAACAGATTTCATTTGGTTTTTCTGGGAACGTTTAGGCAGCAGATAAAACCAGTCATGTTAATCTGGACTGTGTGCACTTCAGTGTGGGGTAAATGATCAGAATATAAACTCCATGAAGGCAAGCACTTCACCTGTCTGGCACGCGGTATGCCAGTACCGAACAGTAGCTGCCTATCGTGGTTCAATAAATGCATATGGAATGAATCACACTAATCAGCATAGAAGTCGAATAAAAACATCCCTGTATCTCATTCTAGCTCCTCTATTCCTGTTGTTATAGGCACCACGGCTTACACCTGGGTATATACAGAAAAGACCCCGCCCCCCCCAGTGGCTCCGTAGTTAAACGTCATGGGCTCCATTGTGGGCGTGTTGACCCACGGAGAAAGACACACAAGAACGAACCCACTCACACAGTCAGGTGGGAAAACCTCCCAAAAATCCTTCCCTGAAAATAACAGTCTCCCAGTAATGCCCATATCCCTGCTTTATTGGGCCTTAAACTGCAAAACTTGGCAGCTCTGTGCCCACAATGCTTGCAAGTGACTCGAAAGTAGAAACTTCACTTTTGGCCACCAGAAAAATGCCAGATAATGAGGCAACTTTTCCTGGCACCTTTTCATCCCATTTCCTTTCCCATGCCTCTCTTCCTGAATTCTCTGACATTGGCAGATCCTAGTTCCCTTTTTTCCACTCAACTCTGACCCATCTCTGGGCTTTTCCACACCTCACCGCCTCTCCAGGTCCCACTAGAAACACACTCGCCAGCGCCAACGTAATTTCGAACCGGGTGGGACCTGCCCTCCTGGCTCCTTAGCAAGAAAGGTTTCTCGTACTTTTAGGATGCTATGTGAATAATCCTGATGCTAGGGGGTCTTTGATCCTGAGGACAATAAAGCTCCACTGAATGCCCCCAGAACTTGACAGAGGACCAGGGACATTTGGCAGAAGCCTGGCATGGCTGTTCACATAAGATGCTGCTTCCCCAATACAGCAAGTTAACGTTCCTAAAACAAGAATGGCTGAAACGGGCAGATGACTTTGACAAGCTCAGCATATGGTCTTCAACGAAGCAAAGCTACTCAGAAGTGCACTAGATGAAGCTGTTGCCTGAACTCGCTCCCTTTTCTGTCGTGTAAAGCAGCAGGGGTGGGGGTGGGGGTAATTCCGATCAGCTAAGTGTTTAAGGTTCTGAGAGGCGCATTGTGTCCACTATGGAGAACTGGGGTTTCCAGCTCCCCTCGGAAGGAGCTGAGTGCCTCATAAAGGGTGGGCCAGGAAGACCCACCCCTGAAAATTCCTCTCCTCCTTTGTTCCTATTTTCTCCAATTACTTTAAAAATGGGAGAACGGCTTTCCAGAACTCCACCATCACAATGAAAGTTTAAGATAATCAAGGGAGAAGCGGGACAACAGGATGCAAACACTTGATGCCTAGTCCTTCCCTGGGAACAGGCCAGAATGTAAAAACCACCAAAAGAAAACAGAAAAAAAAAATTTTTTTTGAATGAGGGAAAAACGTCAGGGGTTGGGGGGAGAGCACCAGGGCTGACCATGAATATCTTTATTTCTTAATGCTTCCTTGAGCTGCCTCAATTAATACTAAGTACTATGTGAAATCGTACTGCACAGTCTAGTTCAATCTGGGATAGTTCCGTCCTTACGAGCACAGACGCAAGCACCTGAGTTCAAAACTCAGCTCTGCTGTTTAGTGGCCTCGTGATTTCAGGCAAGTTACTGAAGTTCTCTGTCCCTCAGTGTCCTCATCCATAAAACAGGCTTAATTATAGTGCATAATGCGCTTTTGAGGAAGAAATGCATTAATGGGAAAAGTGCTTACACAAGTGACTGGCACACAGCGAGCGCCATAGAAATGATAGCCACTGTTATCACAAGCGGGGATAAGACAACGCACGTAAATCTCAAACTTCCTACGCCTCATTTCTGCCATCTCTACAAGCTGTTAATAGGATCTGGTGATCTGCCATGCTCAAAGGTAGAAAAAAGGAGAGAATGTGTATCAGATTTTAAACTTCTTAAAAACACAGTGCTAAAATAAAACCGAAGTACTGATGTTGCCCTTCCATTCTGGGTGGAGAATCAGAGAGGTAAGAGTGGAGTGTCACCTATCTCAATAGAGGGTAAGTCATTAAAGAGCAACAATCCAAGCTCAGAGTCACCTGCTTGTCCCACCAATGACCAAAAAGAATTAGGGGGGGGGGGGCATGTTCAAAGAAGGCAGGAGGAGAATCCGGCCTGGAAGCGAAAGGTATTGAAACACATTTTCTTGTACTTTTCAAGCCTGTGCCTATAGATTCTGTTACTGATTTAGGATCTTAAACAGTTTGTTTATTTTTTAAATGCCTTTCAGCTCACCTTTAATAACATGTTTCTTTGACTTGGCTGAACTATGCCTCAGAAGAATTACAAGCGGGAATATGGCTGGGTGAAAGGTTCAGTGAACTAATCCACACCTGGTCCATGTAAAAAAAAAAAAGGCTCATATTTTCCATATAGAAACAAGTCTCTTTATATGAACCAGGCTTTTATTTAATTGGTAAGGCACTTTCCACACCATACAATCTTTCATGAGCTTCTTCAGTGGGGTGGGGGAAAGGCTACAGAAACACCACCCAGTCATACTACACAGATTTATCAGTGACAATGAGGGGGTGGAGGAGAGAACCTCACCATTCCAAGCAGAACAGGAAGTAGATTTATTTTATCAGAAATGCCTTAACCAAGTTTTACCAATGACAAAAGACAAGAGGGTCACCCCGAAATGGACATTCAGTGAGACATCTGTATGTCTTTGTGACCAAAAATCAGTTTTCTCTTGCACTGTGTGACCCAGACTTCGAAGTGGAAAGATGGAGGCTTCAATGAGGAAAAATCTCAGGTGAGAGAGAAGAATGAACACATTTCAGAGCTGAAAGGCACCTAATGAGGGGGTCTGGTCAAGCGCCATCCTCCTGGGGAGCAGACTCAGTGTGTGACTGAGGCCACACAGGTGGTATAGACAGAGCAAGAATGGGAGCCTCCGACTCCCCACAAACATGGAAAAGCAGCGGCGAGAGAATGTGGCCTCTGGAAACATCCATCATGTATGTCAAAAGGACATTTTGGAGCAGGGTCCTGGGACCAGCAAAGAGACACGGAAGAGAGTGGAAGGAGTCACCAATGTCCCATAAATTGTGCCAGCGCATTGTATCTGAAGCCCGTATCCAAACAAGCTAGCTTTCTTCTATGAAGTCATCCACTTCAGGCCTCCAACATCTTGTTTTTTCCTTGCTTTTATCCCTAAGAAAATTTCTTTCCATCAACTCCGGTTTGAAATAAGTGAAAAAGAAGATTATTTCTACACCCCAGTTAAGACGGAGCGAAGTGAAGTGGAAAGGACAGGTCACTAGAAGGCAAGAGAGTGTGCTTCTACCCCTGGATCCACTAGCAGCACACCAGGAATTTGGAAAGCCCCTCGGCTTCTCCAGACCTCAGTCTCCTTGCTGGGAAAGGAGCAGCACTCAGGGATGGTGCTCACCCGCGATACCGTCGTCGCCTCCACGTGCTGTCAAAATACCGAAATACCGGTGTATGGGCTGGAAAAGAGCCTTTACCCCCAAGCCCTTGGCCATGACCATGCTTCCCAGGCTCTTCCAGGGACAGCAGGGATTCCATAGTGCCCTGTTCCAATGCTACGCCTACTGTCGCTCCCAAAAGGCCAGTACCCCCGCTCTATCTGATGACTACTTGGACCATTCCGCCAGATGTTCTGAGACCTTTTCCAAGGCTATGATGCAAGGACTACCAGGGCCAGCCTATGCCTGGAGGAAGCCAAACCTGGGGTCCAACACCAGATGGAAGGGCTGGGACAAGCTGAACAGCGGACCCAGGAGAGACGCACCTTTTCTACCACATGACTTCCCTCACTTGGGGCACCTGGATGTAGGCCTGGAGTCATGAGGCAAATCAGTGGGATCTTAGGCAAATTCTTGGGCTAAACTGGTTTTCAAAAGCTGGAAAGAAATATATCACTGTGAAACAACACTCCGGGTGAAATCCTGAGCTTGAGGGAAATTACCAACACATGTAATCAAATTATATTTACCATGGAAATTTCTAATAGCTCATACTTTCTACTCTGCTTTTACAACTCTTTAGGAAAAGGAATATTTCTCTATCCAACATTCCAAATTTCCACAGCAGAGTTGAGGCAGTATGCATGCTGAAATATATAGGAAAGGAAAAAAATTTCCCATTATTGTTTCCTTCAACCCTCTGTACCTTCCATGCCACCATTACTCAAAAGTCACTCAAACATTTTGCTGGCTGACATGACGCCATGCAGTCACTTGATCAGGTGTGGGGTACCACATGGTATGAATAAATACTTATCCACTACCGCATATTAAATGGGAATTCGCAAAGGCGAGCTCTGGAGACAAAGACGTTTCTATATAGAAATATTAACTAAGAATTTAAGTAAATGGCCCCACTGGAAAAAAAAAGTTCTGAAGTAGCAATATAAACTATATTTAATAGCAACAAAAAATATTTTCCTTTTGGGAAAGCAATTTGGGCTTCTAAAAGTTACTGCCTTTCACGTGACTTTGGTACAGTATGGCTGAATTCTTTCATTTCCTAAAACACAGATGCTAGGCCCCAAAATTCTACTTCGCGAGAGTTAATTTTTTTAATTCATCTTCTCCCCAGATACAATACCCAAATAAGAAACTGTTTTGGTACCTTCCTCCCCGCCCCATTGTTATTTTCTTAAGCGCATGAGTATCACACGTCCCAAAGAACATATGTTCCCAAGGAAAGAAAAAAAAAAAAAACAGGCTCTAGAACTAATACACAATGAAAAATAAATTTAAAGCAGCCTTCTGGTCTGACATAAGAATATAAAAATGATATGAGCAAGAACAGCTTAGTTTACATACTTTTCAGTCACAGCTGCTGCTCTGAAACCACAATACCTTTAAAATGACATTTTAAGGAAACAGATACGCATGGCTTTAGCCATAGCTAGACGCAGCTAACACCGAACTAAAGGGGCTTCTCTTTGTATGCACATACCTAACGTAACCTATACATGGCCACGCTTACGGAGAGAAGCGTGACTTGTTTTTAAATAATACAGTGATAAACACGGTGAGTTACAAATAGTTCTCCCCAGCAAGATTTTTTTTTTCCTTTTCCCTTTAAAATCACCAGACTCAGATGATCAGAACAGAGTTTTGAGGAGAGAAAGAACAAATCCCCTCCTCTTGGTTAATATTTAATTGGGTGCTAAAGATTTCTTGGAGAGACCTCTGCACCCCCAGTGACAGGAGCAGAAGAGGCTCCTCCTATCTCGGCAACAGATGCAGACACTTCCCTGAATAAACGAAAATAACATACAATTAAATCAGACTCTTCAATTAATAAATTACTTCGGTGGACCTTGCAGGCCAAGTCCTATTTAATTACATAATTTAAAAAATATTTGCACATTGCAATCACCGAAATTGGCTTTGAGGTTTCATAATACACACTTAACACATGAGTTAGAGAACAAATTTATTTAATAAATGCAGGCCTAAGTGCTAGAAGGCCATACCACTCTAACTGCAAAATCACTTAGCACATCCTCAGAAAAAGCAAATAAACTTTTCCACTATTTAGACGTAGGCTGCTGTTGAATGTCAGGAGAGGCTGGCTGATTTTCTGCATTTTCTCTGTCATGTGTTGCCTGTAAATCTGACCATTTCGAGAGGTCATTAGAATAGAGCTAATGGGCAAAATGGTTCCAGTTAAAGATAAATTAAAGATAAACTAAGGTGGAAGATGTCAAGAACCCAGTAGTAAAAACCTCTTTAGAGGAAAACAAAGAGAAGTCGTATTACCTCCCCATTTTTCACTTCTTACAATTCCAAAATCCACCATAAATTAACATGGTTACTGAATGTAGAGATGTGTTCCATTAGGAACGCACACACAAATTTAGGGGTGAGGAGGACATTCATAAAAAGGATAGAATTACATGGTATCCACAAAGGCGGCAGAAACCTTTCAAAGTGACTGTATTTCTTACGGTTGGATCGGGGGCCGTGATATTGCCATTAAGTGAATTTTCTAGAAAACCATTTGACCGCTTTGGCACAACTTGTTCCGCCCTCACGTTTTGATGGAAACCTTTGTCAAACACATACACTTCCAATAATCATCACATGCTTTGTACCCACGACGGCCCCAGAGATTTTCCAGCTGCGTGGGGCTAACTCCTGACACCCAAAGTCTTCCGACCACCATGACAAACTTGTAATTTGGGCATGGGGGTCTTCTCCTTAATTTCTGTCACGTACTATCCAGCCTGCTGTGTTTCCACGGGCCCGCTCTGCTTACCTCCAAAAAGCTAACTCACTGCTAACTAACCGCTAGTGAGAGAGTTATCTAAAGTTGTGCAATTTAAAATTTCTGAGTAAGGTTCTAGTGAGGCCTTGAAATCTCTGTTATGAAACACAATAAGTAACTTCTTCTCTTAGTCCCAGGTCTCCTTCTCTCTCTTCCTTTCCACAAACTTCTGGAAAGAGCCATCCACCCTCTTGGTCTCCATTTATTCACCTCCCACGTCTCTTTCCGTCCTCGCTGACGCACGGAAACCTGTCACTAAGGTCATTCAGTGTTGAGTCTCTTCTGATTTAGTCTGTTGGCTCCATTTGGCAGGGCTGACCGTCTCCTCTTCTCCAATACTTCCCACATGAAGAGTCTCCCATGTGACTCTGGCTCTCCATTATCCACCAACTTCTGCAGCATCCTCCTTTCCTCTGTCTACTTCTGCCATGGTCCTTCCCTCAGTAAATATCGCCACCCTCCATCCAGTAAATGAGGCCAAAGACTCTGGAGGCAGCTCTGAGGCCTCCATCACCACGTCTAACAGCCACATCCCTCCCATTCTCTTTTCTTCATCCCAACAGAGACCCACGAGCCTGCACAAGAGAGCCTCCCATGGACCCCTGCTAATTGCCATCTCAAAGCTCCTTCCCGCCTTTGCACTTGCTCTCCTCAAACCCACCTATAGGGAAGACTAAGTCATCTTGAAAAATGCAAGTGGCAAAGTTTTTTCAAGTCCTGGACAGCTTTTCTCAACACCTCTTCGTATTTTTGCTACTGGGAGGCATCCCCAAGTTGACATGGATGCTTCATGTCGCCTACTCCCCAGGTGCATATCCCACCCCCACTCACAAAGTCCTTAGCTTCCTAAGGCCCAGAAAGCCAAGCTAAAATGTCCGAAGGTACTCTGAGGGTCCTTCTTCATGTGGGCTGCTGTCTGCCCTTCCGGCCACACCTCCTGCTGCGTCCCGGCTTCCGTTCAACCACCAACAGACACTAATGCACGTCCTGTACTCTCTCATCTCCAAGCCTACCACCTCCCTCTGCCCCTTCTGTCCTAGGCAATTCTCACCTGTCCCACATAACTCAGGCATAAACGCCACTTTCTCTAAGAAGAAACGAATCTCTCTCGAGATGTATGCCCTTGTAATTTGTTCCATGTGCATATAATGCTTGCCCGAATACAGCAATGATTCCATTTTATTACACGGCTCTGTCTAACCACTGGTTTCTCCTGGTGACCTGTACGCCCATTCTATTAAAGCCACTTAATAGATCTCTTTTCTTCCTCCTCCTTTCCTCATTTATTTATTTATTTTTGGATGAGATGTAAATGATATACCATATTATATTAGATTCAGATGTACAACTAATATATCTTTCTGAATGGATAAAGTTGTCGAATTCTAGTAAATAAAATTAATGACAACGGCTCTTTGGTTCCTTCATGAAATCAACTCTCCTCAGTCTTCATTCCTGCCCCCAGTAAAACCATTCAGCAAGGTTAGGTCAAGCACATTGCATCTGTACAGTATTTGTTCACAACTGTAAAGATATAAGAAAGGTTATCATAGCTGATATTTATGGGAATGGGTGGGATATAATTTGAACAAAAAAAAAAAAAATCTTACGTTCCCTCAAAGTAAAATCACCTTATTGTTGATAATACAGTGAAAAGGAAATAGAATGAGCAAGGAAGCTATAAGGATTTAATCAAATAGACTTCTTAGAAGTAAGAATTGAGATTCACTACCCACCAAAAATGCAATTACCCTCCCCCCACTAACAGCGCTTTAATTTAGACTCCGCACAAAAAAAGCTTTCAGGTTATAAGACAATTTTACATTAAGGTCTTAGATGAACCTTAATGCCATTCCCTTTCCTAGACCTGTGGTCTGCTAAACTTCAGCTTTAATAATATGATCATGCATCCCAACTCCAGAAACTCTAACTTTGCAGTCTTCAAAACCACACACAAGAAAGGACTGTCATTGGTCAAACTCATGACCGTCCAATCTTTGGCAGATTTGGTAACGGCATAAAAACAAGAAACGTGGTAGCAGCCAACAACGGCCCCAGATTCAAGAAATGGCAACACATAAGTGACCGAAGGATAAAAGCCAATCTGTGAAATGTGAAAAGACCAGATGGGCTCTAAGCAACAAATAAGGCCACAGAACATTCTCTCTGGGGTTCATATTTTCAGAGACCCAGAACTAAAAATATCAGAAGAAATGTGCTGTTTATAATGCAATTAAAAATAACTAGAAGACACATTCAGATTTATTTTTCATAATCATGACTAGGCAGAGTCATTTAACTACTCTGATCCTCCATTTCTTCATCTGTGAAACTGGGTAATGAGACTTGCATGACAGTCAAACGTGATTTTATGTGTTACACTCACTGGAGAACCTTCCGTTGTCTATTACGTGGATAATAGTATGTGAGTCAGAGAAGGTCATGAGTTTTGCTACAACTCCTACCATCATGCATTTGGTCATGGAGCAAACAGGAGTGAATACTAGTGTGGGTCACATGGAATGAAACAAAGAATAAGACTTAGCCCCTGCCCTCAAGGAGCTCACAGTCAAGATCTGTGCTGTCCCCAACAGCAGTCATTAGTCACAGGTGGATATTCTAATCACAATTTAGTGAAAACTAAAAACACACTTCCTCAGTTGCACTAGTCACATTTCCACTGCTCAAGAGCCACATGTGGCTAACTTGTTCCATACAGGCTACCATTTTCGAAAGTGTAGAAAGTCTTCATCATTGCACAAAGTCTTACTGAACAGCTCTGGTCTAGAGGGGCAAAAGAGTGGAGTACATGGTAAATTTTAACATATTGTGATAAATGATAATTTGGTAGCAGAAAAGATTTGATAATGGAACTGATCTTGAAGGATAGGGAGTTTTATTTTTCTAGAGCAAAGAGGGAGAGCTAGATGGAGCAAATCACATGTGCAAAGGCATAGAATCATCAAGAAACATCCTGAGTTCCAGAGTGAGTGTAAACTATTCTTGGTGACTGGCATATGAATGCATAGGGAAGCCGTGGCCAGAGATGAGACTGGAGGAATAGTTAGGATCCAACTACGAAGGCCAAAGTAGGAGTCAGGACTTAATTCACAAAACAGAGATACTGAAGCAGTAGAGTGACCCATGGGATGTGTTTTATAGAAAAACAACCATGCAGTGGTTGTCAGCTCTGGAGATGCACATGAGAACTCCTCTGGAAAGCTTTTGAAAATGCTGATGCCAGAGCCTTTACCCTAACTAAATTAAATCCATTTCTGGGCATCAGGCCCAGACCTAAGTCTTAAAATCCCAAAGTGACTAGAGTGCAGCCAGGGTTGAAAACCAGTGGAGATGACAAAGGACTAGGAGTGTGATTAAGCTAGAATGAAGAAGTATAACAGTCTACTGCAATAATCCTAACAAAAGGTTATAGTTCACCTAATACAGGAACAGGGAGGATGAGAAGAAAATGCTGATTTGGGTAGACATTTCTAAGACAGAATAGGGCCTGGAAATGAAGAATATGAGCAATCAGAGAAGAAAACACAGAACACAACATGACAACTTCCATCACATGGCAATAATGACCAAGATCAAGCATAGAGAAGACTGAGCAGGTTAGGGAAGGCAGGAATGACAATTAGCTCAATTTTGCAGGCACTGCTTGCCACATTCCTCAGAGCATCTGGTAGAAAGGTCCAGGGGGCCAGAGGAAATATTTGCCTGGATTCTGCTACAGAAGTAGGCCAGAGCCTGGGGTACAGAGGATTTGTGAAGAGTGCCTGCAGAATCTGTACAGAGTAAAACACTTTCCTTTAAACTTCAACCTGTCAAAACAACAGAAAAGATACAAATGCACTTTCAAAGTTCTCTAGCCCCATCCACTCGCCAGCACACACCAATGCCCACGTCTGCCTGGCATCACCTACAGGCCACAGGTACCTTGTCCCAGCATTACCATTTATTAACTGTATGGCCTTGAACAAATCTGGACTGTCTGGGTCTGGCCTTTAATTTCTAAAGAATCAAAGGAGTGTGCTGACCTAGACCTAGATGCTACCAAGAGGTCCCTCCAGTTTGAAGAGTCTATGACATAATCCATTCCGAAGAGCAGAAATTATACATCTAATCTATACTAATTTCTATCATATTTATGTACTCATTTACATTAAATTACATTTACTTATATTCCAGTAATATTATATACTCCTGAGATTATATACATACATTTCATAAGTTACAATTTCAAAAAAGTTATATGTATATATATATCTATATTTATATATATTTCTCTTTCATCTTAAAGTTAGCCATCAAAAAGACACACTCAACATATTGTTTAATCCTGAATACCAATTTTGTTTTGTTTCTCTTTTCAATTTTAAAAAGGTTGCAAACTCCAATGCCGACCGGAGCAGAGGATCACACTGATAAGTAAAACAGGCTGGAGGAAAAGACAAATTTTAGGCCATCCCCCAGCTAAAGCAAGCAGCCCCCTTCAGCTCTGGGCCCCAGTGGCCATCTGAGAATGTGCACCCAGTGTTGTTGCCCTTTTTCACAAGACCCAGAGATCCAGGGTTGTTTTAGGTGCAATCCCTTGATATTTAAATGCCGGCAGCCGACACAAGTTAGTCTAAAACATGTAGACCAAACACAACGAGCCTGAAGTTGCCAGACTACGCCCTCCCACAAAGCATGCCATTCTGCTGCGGCTTTTAACCCTGAAAAACCTAGAACACACACAACACAAGAAGCTCTCTTAAGTTCCTGGGAAAGTCCTGACGACTGGTGTTACCCTAAGCAAGTCCGACCAGCAACACCAGTAAGGACCTGAAGCTCCCTTCACACGGAGTGCCTATAAAAAAAGAAAACTCCCACAAAATCCATTAATTCTTATAAAACATCTGTGTGCAGTTTGAATGGAGAGGAGAATACCTGATAAATGAGTTCTCTGTGTACTAGATATCAGGTGGACTTTAACACTTAGAGATACAAATGTGATGATTTATATTCTACTGATAGCAGTCATAGCTTCCTCAGTGTATTCTAAATAGAAAAATACTTTATTTAGCAGCAATATCACTCTATTTCTTGTGTTCAAACGGGGGGGGGGGTCCCTTCTCTTATCATTATACCTTGATGTTGTTTTTTTTTTAATGAAGCGATCTGGCGTACATTAGCAGGAAGAGGCCAATTGTAGAAAGAATATGCCATTACTCTCTTCTTCAAAGCCCAATGAAATGTGATCTTCTGCTGCTAGGTCACCTTCAGTGCAGAGGGGGGGTACTGCTAATAGGAGGGGTTTGTATTCACGTGGATGGTGCCGTACCTTGGACTCAACAGTGGGAAATCCAGGGGCAAAGCATTACAAGAGGCGAAGATGAAAAACCACCACCCGATAATAAGTATAATAAAGCTCCCAATGACGCTTAAAAAAAACACCTGGTAGCAACTGGGTTTTGAGTTCCTTCTTTGATGACCGTGATGGCAGAGCTGATGGCGTTCTGGCTCCCAACACAAAACCTGTAACGGTTCCTCAAGAGGGGAGAATGTGTTTTTAAACGAAGTAAAATTCAACAAAAGCATCGTCACAAACGTATCTGCCTTGAGAAAAGCATTCCTGTCATGCTCACTAGTTGTATGTCTTAGGTGGGTAAATATTAGGGTAAGTTTTAAGCAAATCCCTCAACTCCACTAGCAGCTGGGAAGAAGGAAGAAAAAGAATGTAGGGGTTGGGAAAGATGGCGCGTGCTAAGCTGTCTGCTACAACAGGGTCTGATGAACTCTCAGTCTGCAGGGACTTACGGGAAGGGGTAGAAAGAGATGGTAAACCAAACCAAGTATAGCAGCGCTAGGAAGTGAAGCAATCATGAGAAAGCAACACTTACTGTGGACCAGGTACAGCATGAGGCTGTTCTTAATCCCATTTAACAGATGAGGAAACTAAGGCTCAAGTTACACCACTAACAAACAGCACAGTATGGATCTGAATTCTGCTGTTCATTGTAGAGTTCAGTACCTCAACCACCATGCTATGCTGTCTCCCCAAATTGGAAACCACAGGGCAAGATGGAACAAAAGCAGGTAAAGACCAAACAAGAGGTGAGAAGAGAAAAGATGCCTTCAGAAATGGTTGTGAAGGCCTATCGTTGATGGATCGATGGGGAGGGACAGCTGAAAGGGAGGAGGTGACAGCCTTGCTATCACTCCAAAGACAGAAGCGAGGCAGACTCACTGTACTGAAAAAGGTTTCCCAGCCACAACATAAAGGTCACCCGCTTTCTTCTCAGTTGGCCAGCTGCAACAGAATTGAACTGTGATTAAATATATACTCACCAACCATGAAATCTGACCAACAATCAATTTCTAGATGAAGTTATAAACAGAGCAAATGACCTGATATAAAGGGTAGTTCAATTCTGTAAGTATGTATACATGCTGTGTGTGTTTACTGATCATAAAGTGTGTCTGAATCTTAAAATACCTCTAATCTCTCACTCTTTTGCTAATTAGCTCATTCCAAATGAGGTGCACATACATGTTTATTTGAGTGAGACACAGACATATTTTTCTGAATCAGAGATCCCTGCCCCCAGGACATTCCCTCAACCTTCCGTACACGAGAGAAGGCCACACAAGTACCTCAAATACAGTTATCTAAAACTACACCAGAAAGTCTGTTCATGAGCATTACACACACCTGAAATCATTTTCACTGGTGCAATAGTTGTGTTCAAGATGTAGGATTAGCTGAAAAGATCATGAGTGGCAACACCTAGGAGCCTCATACTTTCAAAACTGCCCTGGAGGCCCAGCTCTCATTTGATACTACAAGAAAACACTGTTCCCTTTCAATTAGAAACATCAATTCTGCCATCAAAATATCATCACTTGCTCCTCATAGTACACTTTTTACATGATGCCTGCTGGAGTACCTGAGGGTGACAAAGAGGGACTCCAGGGAGCAAGCTGTATGACTTTTCTAGCCTTACTTCCTGATACATCTCTGCCCATTTGGCAGAATTATAGCTGAGACTTGCCTTCAATGCAACTTGCCAAAATGACATTGAGGTTGCGAGAGGAGGAAATGCATAACCCCGTCTATTCCTAATTATGGCACCTACCATAGTGACCAAAAGACTCTGACAGATTTGGAATGGTTACACTGATCAGCTCAGATCTCAGTACTGAGGCTGGCTGGGCTTCCTGGACCTGAGCAACCAGCCTGGGGCCATCTGATAAGCTGGAATATGAACTCATCAATCCACCTGGCTGCGATGGTTTAGACAGCTGGAATGATGACCCAGCTAAACACGGAGATCTCCATTCACAAAGTCTAGACCTATTACATGTCAAAGTCCAGGGCTGCCCCAGAGGATCAGAGATCAGGAACTACAAAAACAGCTAGAAACGATTAACAAAATGGTTACAAGCACATACCTATCAACCAAGGATATTAAACAACACGCTACTGAACAACCAATGGGTCAAAGAAGTCAAAATAAAAAAAAAAATACCCTCAGATAAATGAGAATGAAAATATAACCTACCAAAATGTATGGGATGCAGCAAAAGCAGTTCTAAGAGAGCAGTTCATAGCAACAGATGCCTATCTCAAGAAAAAAGAAAAGTCTCAAACAGGCTAACTTTATACCTCAAGGAACTAGAGAAGAAACAACTAGCCCAAAGTTAATAGAAGGGAGGAAATAACAAAGATTAAAGCAGAAATAAAGAAATAGAGATTTTAAAACAATAGAAAAAAAAATCAATGAAACCAAGAGCTGATTCTTTGAAAAGAAAAACAAATTTGGCGAAACTTTAGATAGACTCACCAAGATAAAAAGACAACTCAAAATCAGAAATGAAAGAAGAGATGTTATAAGTGATAACACAGAAACACAAAAAGATCATAAAAGACTACTGTGAACAAGAGTATGCCAACAAATTGGACAGAAGAAATGGATAAATTCCTAGAAGCACACAAGCTACTAGACTGAGACATGATGAAACCGAAAATCCAAACAGACGGATTACTAGTAAGGAGCATGAATCAATCATCAAAACGCTCCCAGCAAAAGTCTAGGACCAGAAAGGTTCACTGGTGAATACAACCAAACATTCACGGAATTAATACCAATCGTTCTAAAACTCATCCAAAAAATATAAGAGAAGGGAACTCTTCCAAAGTTGTATTACAAGAATAATTACCCTCATACCAAAACCAGACAGGGATGCCATAAGAAAAGAAGATTACAGGCCAAAATCCCTGATGAACACAGATGTAAAAGTCCTTAATAAAATATTAGCAAACTTCATTCGACAATACATTAAAAGGATCACACAACATGATCATGTGGGATTTATTCTAGGGATGCAAGGATGGTTCAACATCTGGAAATCAAACAATGTGATACACCACATTCACAAAATGAAGGATCAAACAACATATGATCATCTCAATAGAGGCAAAGAAAGCATCTGAAAAAATTCAACATCTATTTACAATAAAAATTCTCAAAAAGCAGGTTGAAAAGTAATAGACTTAACATAATAAAAGCCACATATGGCAAGCCCACAGCTAACATCATAGTCAATGGTGAAAAGCTGAAAGTTTCTCTTCTATGATCAGAAACAAGACAAAAAATTATCATGGCTCACTCTAGCCATGATAATTCAACATAGTATTTGAAGTCCCGACCAGAGCAATTGGGCAAGAAAAAGAAATAAAAAGAAGGAAAGGAAGGAATATCCAAATTAGAAAGGAAGAGGGAACACTGTCAGTATTTGCAAATAACATGATATTATATAGAGAAAATGCTAAAGACTCCACCAAACAACTGTTAGACCTAAGAAACAAATTAAGTAAAGCTGTAATACACAAAACCAATACACAAAAATATGTTGTGTTTCTATACACTAATAGTGAACTCCCAGAAAGAGAAATTAAGAGAACAATCCCACTTATAATTATATATATAAAAAAATACCTAGGAATAAATTTATCCAAGGAAGTGACAGACCCATATATTAAAAACTACAAGATATTAAGGAAGAAATTGAAGAAAAGAAGGAATACACAAATAATTGCAAAAATATTCCATGTCATAGATTGGAAGAATTAATATTGTGGAAATGCTCATACTACCCAAAGCAATATTCAAACAATCATAAACTTTGTATGGAACCCTGTAAGACTCTAAAAAGCCAAAGCAATCTTGAATAAGAAGAACAAAGCTGGAGGCAAAATGCCCCCTGATTTAAAACTACATTACAAAATTATAGTAAATAAAACAGCATGGTATTAAAAGAAATGAACAAACAAACAAACAAACAAAAGGCAGAAACAGACTCATAAATACAGAGAATGAACTGATGGTTGCCAAAGAGGAGAGGTGAGAGAATGGGTAAAATGGGTGAAGGGAAGTGAGAAATACAGGCTTCCAGTTATGGAATGAATAAAACACAGGAATAAAAGGTACATCATAGGGAATGCAGACAATAGTATTGTAGTGGGGTTGCATGGTGACAGAGAGATCTATACCTGTGATGAGCACAACACAACACAAAGTTTTGTTGAATCACTATGTTGTCCACCTAAAATTAATATAACATGGTATGTCAGCTATAGTTCAATTAAAATAAACGCTGCCAAAATTATAATAAATAAATAAATAAATAAATAAATAAATAAATAAATGTTTCCACTAAAAATAATAATTAAAAAAAAAAAAAACCAGTATATAGTATTGGCATAAGATCAGTGGAACAAAGAGCCCAGAATAATCACACAAATAGATGGTCAGTTAATTTATGACAAAGGATCCAAGACTACACAATGGGAAAAGGACAGTATCTTCAATAAATGGTGTTGGGAAAACTGGACAGCTACATACAAAAGAATGAAACTGGAGCACTATCTTACACAAAAATTAACTCCAATGGGTTAAAGACTTGAACGTTAAGACCTGAAAGCACAGAACTCCCAGGAGAAAGCCCAGGCACTAAGCTCCTTGACATAGGTCTTGGCAATAATTTTTTTTTAATCTGACAGCAAAAGCAGAACTAGCAAAAGCAAAAATAACTAAATGGGACTACATCAAACTGAAAAGCTTCTGCTTGGCAAAGAAAACCAACAAAATGAAAAGGTAACTTAATGGAAGAAAGTATTGGCAAATCATGTATTTGATAGGAGCTAATATCCAAAATATATAAACAACTCCTAAAGTCAACAGCAAAAAAGCAAACAATCCAATTAAAAAATGGGCATGGGACACCTAGATGGCTCAGTCGGTTAAGCATCTGACTCTTGATTTCGGCTCAGGTCACCATCTCAGGGTTGTGAGATCGAGCCCCATGTCTGACTCTACGCTGAGTGTGGAGCCTGCTTGAAATTGTCTGTCTCTCTCCCTTTCAAAAAAAAAAAAAATTAAAAATGGGCATAATATCTGAATAGACATTTTTCCAAAGAAGATATATAGATGGCCAACAGGTACATAAGAAGATGCCCTACATCATTAAGCATCAGGGAAATGCAAATCAAACGACAATGAGATATTACCTCACATCTGTTAAAATGAGAACTATCAAAACGATTAGAATTAAAAAGTGTTAAGGACGTGGGAAAAAGGGAACTCTTGTGCACTGTTAATGGGAATGTACATTGAAGCAGCAGGGAGCTTCCTCCATAAATTCAAAACAGACCGACCATATCACCCAGTAATTCCACTTCTGGCTATTCATCTAAAGAAAATGAAAACAACTTCAGTGTCCATCAATGGTTAAGTGGATAAAGAATCTGTGGTACATACACACAATGGAATATTATTCAGCCATAACGAAGAATGAATTCGTGTCATTTGTGACAACATGAATAGACCTTGAGGGCATTATACTAAGCAAAGTAAGTCAGAGAAAGACAAATACCATATGATCTCTCTTATATATGGAAGCTAAAAATAAATACATTTTATACATACACACACAATTGACCCTTGAACAATGCTAGTGCTGGGGATGCTAAAGCCCCACACCCTCAAAAATACACATATTGCTCTTTGCTTCCTAAAAACCTAACTACTAATAGCCTACTGTTGACTGAAGCCTTACCAAGAACAAAAACTGTTGACTGACATGTATTTTGTATATGTACTGTATGCTGTATTCTTATAATAAAGTAAGCTAGAGAAAAAATGTTATTGAGAAAATCATAAGAAAGAGAAAATACATTTACAGTACTATATATTTTTTAAAGATTTCTTTGACAGAGAGAGAGAGAGAGAGAGAGAGAGAGAGGGAGAACACGAATGGGGGAGGGGTGGAGAGAGGGAGAGACAGAGAATCCCAAGCAGACTCCCCACTGAGCATGGAGCCTGATGTGGGGCTGGATCCCACAACCCTGACATCATGACCTGAGCCAAAACTAAGAGTTGGATGCTTAACTGACTGAGCCACCCAGGCACCCCCTACAGTAATGTACTTATCAAAAAACAGGGTGGGAGTGGACATGGATGGAGGGTGGGAGAAATGGGTGAACTGGTTTTTGTTTTTTAATTTGAATAAATTGAACACAGTTTCAAAAGTTAGAGGCAGAGGCAAAAGCATAGTTTTTGAATCTTCTCAATTCCCCACACAAAAACAGAACAATCGAAGAGCAAAATCAAAAACGCATGGATAAATTTACAACAAAATTAGGTGACTAGGTATTTCCTCAAACACAAAAGTACAAACAGTTGTGGAAAAGCCAACACTAACCACAAGTCCTGGAGATTAGCAACATCTGTGTGGAAAGAAATAAAGGGAAACAACAGGGCAACTGAAGGACTTGAGAAAGAGAACCCCCAAAATTGTAAAGTACTAAATGGAAAGTGTAATGAGCAGAATTAAAACAGCAGCTGAACCTGGGAGGAATTTCTCCCATTCTAATAAGGAGTCAGTACATAGGGCTTACATGAAAAGACTGAAAAGTCTGGAGTAGTCCGGTACAAACAACCTCTTAAAATGGAGCTGGTGGGACTTCATTTTAGCACCGGCCCTCACACCCAGGAAAAACTCTGGAAATAGAATCAAAAATGAAAAAGACAGAGAAAATCAAAAGGAAAGAAAGACAAGGTCCAGAAACTGTGGGCAAGGGGAACAGAGTCAAGATACTTTAGAAAGCAGGCCAGTAACCCAGTAGTAGAAACTAGACCAGAAGAGGGAGCTCTATGAAGTCAGAAGAACTATCTAAATCAAGTCCCTAGTAAAAGTTCAGAAAAACTACTTACACATAGAAATGAGCAATAAAAAAATCTGAGATCAAACACTACACAAAGTTATAAGAAAAAGGAAAAGAATAAAAATGAAAGCACATGCCAGAAAGAAATGCCCTAGAGCAGATCAAAACTGTAACCTCCTATTTTAAAATGAGCTAAAAGACATTAGGCAAATGATAAGAAGGCATAAAAAAATAACATAAATCAGAATTAGAAACACTGAGAAATGAGGGAAGAATGAATCTGAAAAAAATCATTTTAAAAAGGGGGCATACAAGACACAAGAACAAAAAAATATGATAAATAATGGTTTAAAAGTTAGAAAAAGGGAGGAAATTTCTAAAAATCAAAAAGAAATGACGATAAAAAGGAGTTAAGGGACAGTGTCAAATGCTGAACACAGGTAAAGAAGATCCAACACATAGAAAATAGGAATCCCTAAAAAGAAAATCAAAGGAAGTCCACATACTTAAAACCATAATACGAACGTTCTTGACATTAAAAAAAAAAAATCTGAGACTCTATGTCAAAAGAGGATACTGGATACTAGAGCACTTTGACCCCAAATGACAAACACCAAAACATACTGCAGTAAAATCACTGTACCTAAGACTTAAGCCAGGGGCTCCTGGGTCGCTCTGTTGATTAAGCATCTGACTTTTGATTTCGGCTCAGGTCATGAGCTCAGGGTCCTCATATCGAGCCCTGCATCAGGCTCCGTGCTCAGCAGGGAGTCTGCTTCCCCTATCCCACTCCCTCTCCCTCTGCCCCTCTGCCTGCTCACACAAGCTTTCTTTCTCTCAAATGAATAAATCCAAAAAAAAAAAAAAAAGGACTCGAGCCAGAAGAAAATGGAGTAAGACAGTCAAGATACTTAAAAATTGTGAACCAACAATTTTACACCCAGCAAAAACTGCCTTTTAAGTATAAAGGGCACAGTAAACTGTTGTCAAAATTCAAGAATTCAGAGAATATAGTTCCCCTGAGTCCTTTCTAAAGAATCTAATAGTAAATGAGCTTTAGACAAAATGACAGAGACGTCAACATAAGGACTACTGTTGACCAATGAATATACTTACAGAACTAAGACTAAAATTGAGTTAAAAGGGGCAAGTATAGTAAAAATAGCTATATGCTCTGAAAAGACAAGCACAGAAAACCATTTAAAAAAAAAACAGAGACATTTGGAATAGTATATAGAAAATGTTTAACTCTTTTTGGCAATTATTGGAGGTTGTAGTACTGGTATTGTTATTCTGAGACTAATATGTGTAAGATGGATAAATAAGCAAATTAGTAATTATGGGATATTCTAATTCTACCATCCTCCATATTCTTTTTTTAACTGAACTGTAATTGACATACAATGTTATATTAGTTTTAGTACAACATATTGATTCAATAATTCTATACATTACTTAAAGCTCACCACTCCATATTCCTGAAAACCTGGATTCTCAGCATGGAAGAAAGGCTATAAATATGTAACAGATAAGAAGCTAATTAAAAGCCCTCTAATCCTGAATGTGAAACAGAAATATCAATGTGAATTCATGAGACCTAGACACAATGACCAAATCAGCAACAATGAGCGTTAGCACTAAGCAAACGGTCTTGAAACATAAATCTCCACTAAAGAAAGTAAGTTTTCTTAGACAGATGGCCTATTTCAGTTCTCAGGCAAGAAATTTACAAAGTGAACCTGCTATTGCCATAGCAGTGAGCAAAGAAACTCCCAAAGACTAGCAGGATCTTCTCAGGAAGACCAAGGAGCTAATGTAAAGAAGTTCCATGATCAAAGGCGGACGCTCTTCAACAAAAATAAGAAATGTTATGGATCAAAACTAACATTTAAACTCATGGTTCAGAAAGATATTAAAATTTACTGGTGGCTTTCAGAGAGTAACGTGGAACCAATTCATTATTTTGAAAACTGGCAAACAGAGGGGAAGGAAGCAAGCATTTATCCCCTATTTCCTATACGAACATTTCCACTGGCTACCCAAAGAGTAAAATTACAAACGTATTCCAGCTAATAAACAGAATTAGAATATCACCATTTTGCAGCTCCCAGTGAATTAATGGATCTGGGCAGTGAGCACTAATGACTGTTACCATCACAAAAAGAAAGACAATAAGATATCATTGTCACTCCTGAACGAAAGAACATAACACGACTTAGAGTCTTGCCAAAGGATCACACATAAGCCTCTGGGTCCAGCCGCCAACCTGTAGGAAATATAGAGGGCAGAGGAATGCGTGAACTGAGGATGCAATCAGCAAAATCAGACTCTTAGAAACTCTACAGCTCAAATGATCAGGGTCCTCCAAAACGTAAAGTGCAGAGAAAAGAACAGAGGGAAAACTTATAAACTAAGAAACTTAAAAGATGTATCGATTTAAAAAAAGGAGGGGGCAATAATAACTCTGGTGTCTAAGGATGCACATGTAGGTAATAAAACAAACAAACAAAAACAAAAGGAAGTGATTCCTAAATGTACTGGTTATCGGGGTGCCTGGCTGGCTCAGTCAGGAGAGCACTCAACCCTTGATCTCAGGGTCGCGAGTTCAAGTCCCACTTTGGGCGTGGACCTTACTTTAAAAAAAAACTAATAAAAGTACTGGTTACTTTTGGAAGCGGCTATTAGGGGGTAAGGCATGTGAGATGGTTGGGTGGCTGGGAAACTTCCATATCTTGACTCGAACAGATGTTACAAAGATAGCCGCCTTAAAACAAGTGACCTATAAATATATACGTGTATATGAATGTTGTCCAATACAATGATCACTAGCCTCTTGTGCCTATTAGGGTGTAAATTAATTAGAACTAAATACAATTTAGTTTCTCGGCCATCCTAGACAACTTTCAAGAGCTCAGTAGATAGTGGCTACCTTTTAGGCAGTGCAGAAATAGGACACATTGTACAGAACCAGTTGTGTGTGTGTGTGTGTGTGTGTGTGTGTGTGTGTGTGTGTGTGTTTGGGTGGTTTTCTATAATTGTATTTTACTTATAATAAAAATTTTAAAGAACATGCCCTCAAAATACATTACCCAAGTGCATTTATTTGAATTTATTTCAAATAATGAATATTGGCTCATCTTTGAAGCAATGGCTAAGGGCACACACCTTCCAGAAAAGAGATGAAACCAATTTATGGCATTATGTAGCAGGGACTCAATGAGTCCAATGGATCTGATTTAAAGTTACTGGAATGAGAAACTTTCATCTCAAGGGCAATGTACTCGTGCCTAGAAAAGGTTAATAAGCACTTCTTCACTATGGATTGATAACCGATCATTCCAATTATCATTAAACATTTATTAGACATTGGGAGCAGACAGGGCTATGGCAAAATAGGGCAGCAGAGTCCCTGCCAAATGGACACTCCAAACAAGGCACTTAAGATATGTAACCCAATTACAAAAGGAGGACGAGGGAAGCGCTCCTTCCCCCGAGCTGGAGATCCTTAGGTCAAACACATCACACCTCAGTACTATTGCTGAGCTCACAGTGAGGATGAAGGAGGAAGTTCCTTTGAAGAGATTCGAAGGAGGGATATGAAAGCAAAAAATAAAAGGTTGGCCAATGGAGTCATAAAATGTTTTCAAGCAGAGCAAATGACTTAAGAGAAATGGAAGGCTAGACGTTCACACAGATCAAAGGGAGAGCTACAAAATATGTTACATAATAGAGCGAGGGCCTGAAAAGAAATAATTTAGAGGTCAAAATAGAGAATCGCAGAGAAGCAATGTATAAAAAAGGCAGGGTGTCCACTAATCCTCTCCAGTTGTTAGCAGGTCAAGGGTCAGGGCTATGGAAGAGGATAATTATAAAGGAGGCATTTGGAATAAACGAGAGAAAAGGGAGGAAAGAAACATCTTAACTACAAAGCACCCTTCCAACTGGGTCTTTAATTATCCAGGGGGAATATCAATATTTTCGTTAAAATCATGTAATGGGTGGTAAAACACAATGAGGAAAAATACAAGACTAAGGAGCCTGTGACCCAGTGTAATAAAAAGGACACAGACGTGCATTCACCACTAAAAGGTGTGGAAAATCCATAATCCCAAGTTACACTTTGGTAGTCACACGAGGTACCACACACCAAAAGGCAGGCCAGCTTTGAGTCAAGCTAAGAGAAGCCCATCTAGAAAATGATGCCAGAATGGGTTAGCACATGATCAGAAAAAGAGGAAAACCAAAAATCAACAGGACCTACCTTCCCCCTCTTATTCCAATCTGAGCCTTTCAATCTCAGAAAGTCCATCGTATGCTTGCGTGTGTCTGGATCTGATCCAAAGGGTCTGTACAAGCTCTCTCTTACATTTTATTCTATCAAGAAAGATTTGGCAACTGAAATCTATTATGATGTCAAAAGGTAGCTGACAACATAAAATGTATCCCACTGAGCTGATGCCGTACATGGCTAAATTTACAACAACAGGAGTATCATAAAAATTATAAGAACTGCAAATGAACCACTGATTTCTAGTTCCCGGACATAAATAATGGTAAGGACCTGGACAACTTCCAACATCTTCACCACTGTTTAATTTGTCAAAATCTATCAAGAGCATTTCAACCACAGACCTGTCCTCTAAGGTACATTATCATTCCCACGCTTAGATTAGCCTCGGTGGCAGCCCAAGTCAGACTGCATAATTACGAAGACTCCATCAGGATCCTTCTCTGGCATTTGTAAGTCCTCAACGTGGCAGTAGCTCACTCTTCCTGAAGTACCATTCTTACTCTCAATTAGTTATTTAAGATCATTTAAAAATTTGGCTCTAATTTTGTGAGCTATGTCTGTGCTTTCAAAATTAGTCCCTCATTACAGTGTTAAGGTTCCTACTGGGCTCAAATTAGCAAGATTTTCTGTTTACTTCCTATTTGTGAACCAGGAAGGCTGGTAGCAGTATGGTGCTGGAGTAGTTAGCTGACAGCTGTTGGGAAACCCAGCAGGTAGGGAGGTCACACGTTGGGGAAAAAAATAAAAAAATGACAAAAGACAGTAATTCCTTTCTCAGAGAAAGTTAAGATACAGAACCGCACGGCTTCCTCCACTAGTCATCAACTCTATGGACTATTCAGAGAGATGACAAGAAAAGAAAATGCCTTTAACATACATGTAAAATCTCTTCAACCACACTGCATTTCACTCCTAGTGAATTCAAAAGCAATGGCTTAACTATGACATCACTCACTGATGAACGCGAAAACGTGGTAAAGGATAATAAAATAGCAAAAGAAACAGAGAAATCAGAGATAAATGCCTTTTACAAAGGTACTCAGCGAGGAATGATCTTTTAGGTATAAGTACATAAGCCTGTGGGGGGGGGGAGATGTTGTGTGGCATGTGTGTGTGTGTGTGTGTGTGTGTGTGTGTGTGTGTGACCGCACCCCTGCTTTTCCAACTGACATATGTCTAGAACAAATTTACAATACTGTTGAAAAGAAAAAAAATAAATGTTTGGCCCTAACAGTGTTAGCAAAGACAATCAGAGGGCAGTATCATGGCTGAAGTAGAAGCTATATATGCATTTGTGCAGAAACTAAGCAGTTCTAACGCTATGATTAGTCCTGATACAATGAGTGTAGGGAGATGTTCGATAGATACTAAGTAAATCTAGCATACACTACTTGAGCCCAAATTGGTTTATTTCACATTTCTGCATTTGGGGGGAAAAGCAATTTCTGTACGACAGATGCACCTGGAGTTTGCCACGCGGCCTACACACAGAAAGGGCTGTAGAGTCATAGATTTAGAAACAACAAGAAAATTGCATTTGATGCTTATTTGCTAAAAAAAAAAAAACAAAAAGCATATTTTCCCCCATGGAACACGTTTGCATTCAGTTAGTCCATGTCTACACAGGTAAGTGAAGAGTAGATATGAAAAGCTGAATTACATCTGGGTCAGTCAAAGCCCCCAGTCACTTGCTACTGAAGATAATGTTGGTTTGGCCTCAGCTGGACCCTACTGGTCACTTACAATAATAAAATACATGCGATGAATAAGCCATCAATCCTCCATTTCTCTTTACATGTGTAAATGTGGCCTAACGCCTCCATCAATGTCAGAGAGCTGCCCTATTATAATGCTAAGCTTTTTCATCAGCGTGGTATTCTTTTTAAACTCTAAAACTCAATGAAGTCCTGAAAGTAGGTGACACAAGAGTAGTCTTTTTTGGTCTCCTCAAGAAAGTCTTTACTTAAAAACAGAGCCCCAGAAAACATGACGCAAAAACTAACAGGAAGGAAGGGAGGAACAGACAATTCAACAAAACAGCTGGAGAATTCAATACCCCATAACAGTAATGGATGGAACTATCGGAAGAACAGCTAGGGAACAGAAGACATGAATGACACAAAGAACCCAATAAACCTAGCAGACGTCTACAGAGAATCCCACCCAGCGACAGAATACAGACTTTTCTCAAGTGCACATGGGATATTCTCCAGGATTATGGCTTGTGACCATAAGATAAGCCATAAAACAGACCTCAATAAGCTTAAACGATGGAAACAATACAAAGTATGTTCTCCAATTACAAAGAAATGGAATTAGGAACCAATAACAGAAAGAAGTTGGAAAATTCACAAATATGTGGAAATCAAACACACCCCTAAATAACCAGTGGGCCAAAAAGAAATTAGCAAATATTTTGAGACGAATGAAAAAAAAAAGAAATAACATGTCAAAACTTACAAGATACAGGTAAAGCCATGTTCAAAGGGAAAGGTGTAACTGTAAACACCCTTACTAAAAAAGAAGAACGCGTTCAAATACACAAAGTCCTAGTTTGAGTTAATCCAGCCCCATTCACGATTCCATCAATATATCTCAGAGCTTGGTTTTTCCAGCCATAATACCGAGCAACTTCTGCAACAATCATCTTTACTCAGTAAAGACAGAAGTTTGAAGTTTTGTTATAGAGAACACCATGTTATTTGTCCATGGAAGCTTTGAGTAGATTCTCTTCTTAATAATTTCCTAAATGAGGAAACAGACAAATTAGAAGACACAGCTTTAAAACTTAGATTTCTGTATTTGTATCTGGTAGTTTTTCTGATACACAAATAACTAGCCTTGTGAATGTAAACTTTTCGTGGCTTATCATATTTACATGCTGCCAACCAGTAAATGCTTAGCTTACTATTATCATCTTTCTTAATACATATCCACACACATCTCCATGTACATACCAGGAATGACAAAATCCCATTATGAAACTGCTCCCAACTGTCAGACCAATGCCGTCCAAGATAAATAATCACCAATCTATCAAGAACTGAACAGGTGAGGGGGGAGGGAGGATGGTGTGGATCATGATAAGGAAGAGAAAACAGGAGAAGCAAGGATGCATTTTGGTTCCTAAAACTACATCAAGCTATGGGAGGCCACACATTACCACCTGGGTGAACTGAGACTGCCTCTAGAAAGATAATGGAGCAGAGATCATCTTCTTGCTAGTCAAGTGATCTGAAAGAGCAAAGAGGTGAATAATCTGGATTTCAAAAGCAAACAGACCTCAATTCAAGTGTAAAATCTGCCATTTTTTAAGTTTAATTTTGAAAGAACTGTAGACTTACCAGAAGTTGTAAAAATAATACAGGACCAGGAAACTGGCATGGGTACGTTACCATTAACTAGACTATAGACCTTAATCGGTTTTGTCTGCTTTTTCTGCAATCCCAGGCAATTTAACACAGCTAACCCCTCTGATCCTCAGTTCACTCGTCCAAAACATGGTGATAAGAGTGTCTACACTTCACAGTATTTAAAAGGATTCCATGAAACAGGGCTAGCATACTGCTTGCAACAGTAGCTGATACACAGCAAGAGCCCGATAAACGGTCACATTATAATTATCAAATGAGGCTTTGGGGATTTCTAGGTCTACTCTCGCTCTTTCCTTGGGGCCTTTCCTACTACCCACTAATAATGAGATGGCATCTGCCACCATTTACAGTTTGAGCTCAGAGGACAAAAACACTAAAAAACCAAAAATGTAGCCTACAACAAGGATCGAAAGAAAATCCAACTCAAAATTCCATTTTCTTGTGGACATATCTTGATTTTCTTTCTTTCTTTTTTTTTTTAACTTCATTTATCCAACAGCAAAATGACTCAGTTACTACCAACAATGCCTTCTGAGGTCTTTGGAGGAAAAAGGAGTGCACTAAAATAACTGAACCTGAAACTGACATCCAAGAATAATCTGATACTTGAAATGGCTTTGCTTCCCCTTTTCTTTGGAAGGGTGGGGTAGGTTTTTGAGTGTATATATAAGTGTGTGTATACATATATATATAATATATAATATATGTATTTTTTAAAATATATATGATATATGTCACATTTTTTCTAATATAAGTTTTTAAATATTAATTAGATTATTTTTAATCACACAGATTGAACACAAGCCTGGATCCACCCTGCTACACTTTCCAAACCTACTTGTATCAGCGCTCAAGGGAAGCAACACTCTTTAAGAGGCATGCTCTCTAATAGGTCTTAGCCAGCCAGACCTCTATGTAGATGTCCTTTTTGTGCAGCTGAGAAAGAACTGCACATACAAACAGTCCGTTCAAGGCACAATCAGGATTCTCCAATCTGGGGGCTATCACACACTCGCGTCAACTATCTATGTGAGCCCATCCAAGATGCCTCTGGCTTTGGCACTGCAGACATATGCCAGTACCCAGAATGCTCTGGGCCCTATCTCCTTCACAGCAACGTTTTCAGGACACAAGTGTTCAATTTATAATGGGAAAGAAGAACTTTGCTGAATTTCCCCCCAGCTTTGACATTTCTAAACCTTGAGAATAGATGAATCAGAAACATCAAGGATTTTTTTTTTTTTTTGGTTCTTTTTCTTTTTTTTCTATTCTCTTTTCTTTTTAGGAAATTAGCTGCATTTTCAAAACGTGCCACCCACAAATAGTGTGCAACACTAAAAGTGTCTGCTCTGTTTCTCTCAACAGACATTATTTAGAATCCATTCCAAGGACAGATAATATGTCCGTGAATCAACCAAACAGCTAGAGTAGGCATCTTTGGTTCATTTTATTTTATTCTTTATTCTTTGGTTCATTTTAATACACAAACGTCTCTTCCAATCTCCTAAAGTCAGACCAAATGAGAATAGCATTTTGATAGTTGGAGCTCTGATTTCAGATCAGGGCAGGCATCTCAAACCAAGCCATCTCCAAGGAAATCACTTAGTGTTAACTAAGATCATAGGAAAATAATTTAACAAATACAGGACTGGATCCATTCCAATCACCACATGTATCAATTAGCTAGCCTACCGAACTTGGTTTCCCACTCCCAAGATTTATTTTTAACTGGATCCAAGACTTGGGGAAGTGGGGAAGGCAACTTGTTTCATAAGATATACCACAAGGACCAAAACCTACTCTCCCACCTGAATGAACAAGATGTCTTTAACTCTGTGGGCCCCTGGCCCCTGTCCGGATCTAGCTCCCTCTTTTTCAACATGAACATATGTTTTCCTTAAAATTACTTCTTTTTTCCTACCCTGGTGTTATGCAAGATCCCTGCTTATTTTGGCATTGGAAACAAAATAAGAAGAGCCACCCAGAGTTCTCCATTCCAAAGGGAGGAGCTTCCCAAGAAAAGCAAAGCTTTGCTGTTGCATTTCCTTTCAGCACGGCGAAAGAGCAAGCGGTATTCTTCGGCGTGGAAATTCAGTCCAGATGAGGGAGCTGCTCCTGAGACACCTATTAAACCATGAATGGCAAGTGCAGGCAGGGGCTGCCTAAACGTTCATGATCACTCAGTGCTTGTAAAACACAGGAACTGGCAATAGAAACAGACAGACACACAGACAGTGAGGCCTGCAAGCGGGCCTAATATGCCATCAGAAAAGGCACTTTTCAAACACGAAATAGGAAGAAAGGCTATGCCTTCTCTTTCAGAGGTAGTGCAGCCCAAACCAAACTCTCCCATCAAGAAGCGAACCTTGACTTTATTTCTAGAAGGAAGTCCTCGAAAATGGCCATCAAGCCGAGGTGAAAGCTTTGAAAGCGAAGGGACTGACGTGCTTATAGAAGGAAAACAAAGAGGGGCTTGCAGAGAGAATATGGGTTTCGATGAGGAAGGACGACCGCCAAAATCAGTGTAAGAAGTAAGCGCTCACAGAATAGATCACTGTGAGCAGAGCTCTCCCGCAGATGTCGGAGGGAGTGAGCTAAGCCTCACACTTGGAAAGGTTGTGTGCCTGGAGCCATGATATATAAAGTAAGACCCAAGCGCCAAAGTTTTGATTTAGCCAAGCGAACGTGGCTGTTTTTGTTGGGTGGAAGAGGCGTTTTTTTCACTGAGCAAAGAATTACGGTAAACATCTGCTCACCGTGACCACAGAAGGTGGTTGTTTTCATCCAAGGTCATTTTAAAGGACTAAATGTAATTAATAAAACCACACAGTAAGAGTATCCAACCGTCCAAAGCGTCTGCTCACTTCTACCCACAGGCCTATTTATTAAAACAAGCCATCGAGAAAGTTTCTCGACGTTGCCATTGCTACTTCTTGGGGACCACTGGTGGGGGGAAAGTAACCTCTATCTCGCAGGATGCTTGAAAATACACATGAATGTCACTCCTTAACGCATCCCTTACGCCGTGGTTTCCCAGAGGGTTCTCTTGGTCTACTGGCGAGACTTTATTATCATACACATATCATGGAGGTAAGTAAAACCCCATTTAAAAAAAAAACACAAATTAATGTTCTAATGGATTTACTTCACACGAAGAAGTCCCAGAGTACATCTCTCTGTCAAGCTATCTCTTTTGAAAGTGAGTATAAGAATTCATATACTCCAAAATGGTTTCGGTTTTTAAAAATTCCTTATTTGGTTCGTTCTTTTGGAAGGAATGGGGAGGTAGGGAAACCAGTGGAAAACTGAATTATTCAGGCTGACTGTCGCTCAAATCTGTCAAATTAGAGCTCAAAACATCACTTTACCTCTGAACAACCAGCCATGAGCCCCTCCACAAAAGGAGAGTCATCTACGGTTATTATTAAATGTTCCCAATTAGGAGAACATAATCAAATTCATAAAACACCAACTTCCCTTCTGAGCTAAGCGAACCTCTCTACCTACAACATCAGCAAGGTTTTCTAGATTTAGAAAAGGCAGTTTTGCATAAACCACCACCATGGAATGAATAAAGCTAAAGAACTAATAAGGTTTCCTGTTTCTAACCCTCTGGTCATGTCAGTATGATCGATCAACAAAATACTAAGTTCACTGAACCTCAAAAATATTTTCTCTCTTTGCTTTCTCTTCTTCCCATGGAACCAGAGCACAGAAATTCATAAAGGTCAGACTTCAGCAAGCTTACTGAAAAAATAAATATTAAATTTATCAACTCTATTTTTTCTCGTGATTATAATCATCGGCAAGGTGCCGGCTGTTAGAGCCATTCTAAGAGCAGCTTAGGAGCCAAGGGGGGTGGGAGGTCGTCAGTGTTTCAACTTTGCCCACCATCGGTCTTGAACACCTAACTATTAAACACCTCCTGGGTGCCGGGTACTGAGTGCTGTGTGTGCGTGTGTATGAGTGTGCATGCACACACAAGGGTCCGTGTGTACAGCAGGGGGGGAGTGAAGGGTGAGGCGTTATCTTCCGAATGCTACTGGTATCTGATAGAATCTTGAAGGGTAATTAACACAAACTTCAGAGCCGGCCAAATTCAGAAAATTAGGGTGTTCGTTTTCTCATTTTCCACAAGGCTGAGTGTTATGTGCTAAGAAAGGAAAGAAGGGAGGCAGAGCTGGAGAAAGCAAGCAAGGGTTTGATACCCCAACTGCCCTCGTGACGATGAAGCCGAAGACAATGAAGGAAAGGGACTGCAAAGGCCCAATCCTATTTAGTAACTGTCAATGCCTTCCGCTGTGAAAGGGAGCGAGCCTTAACGTAATCCACTAATTCCCCCCAACACAGTCGAATTCGTGTGTACGGGCGCCTGGGTGGCTCAGCCGTCAAGCGTCTGCCTTCAGCTCAGGGCGTGATCCCGGCGTTCCGGGATCGAGCCCCACATCGGGCTCCCCCGCTGGGAGCCTGCTTCTTCCTCTCCCACTCCCCCTGCTTGTGTTCCCTCCCTCGCTGGCTGTCTCTCTCTGTCAAGTAAATAAATAAATCTTTAAAAAAAAAAAAAAAAGAATTCGTGTGTACAATCAAGCCCAGTATCAGAGGCCCCTGTGGCCCAAATTGGAAGGTTAGCATGTACCCCCACACTAACGGATGCATAAACAAAAATGTGTTGTACCCATATCTGTATCATAGAGGGATGAAATCAGCTATCATTTTGAAGCTTTAAAAGAAAATTCCAAGCTTTTAAGTATATTCCTGGTGAAAGATAATGTGATGAGTGTCATAATAAAAAAATAACTTCGTAGAAGGAAATGATTCTTTACCCCTTTTAAATTTTCCTTACGAAGTGCATCATTTTAACCTAATGCATTTCCACATACTTATCCATAAATGTAAATTTGTTTTGATAAAATGAAGAGCCTTTTAATCCAAATTGCACAGTGATGCTTCTACACTGATCTGTTATAACTTAGTAATCAGAGTTAACAGACTGCCTAATTAACCAAGTCATCATTTGCCAAGATCCAAATATGGGATGAATTGTGGGCCAAGGAGAAAATATGATGGACATGAAAATTATTAATTCAGGGAAGCATTCAAAGCATGTGGAGTTAAAGTTCTTTGCTAAATCTCACCATCTTTAATATCCTTAATTTTTATAATATAAGTAGCGTGCAAATAAAAAATATATTACAAGGTACACAGAAAAACATTTTTATTTATTTTTTCAGAAAAACATTTTTAAATCAACTGGTTATTAGTTAGTGATATAATTACTTTCAAAGCATTTGACAACCTATGAGGTGAAAATCATAGATGTCTTCTGATAATAACATCCAGTGACATCCGGTGAGTGCCTACGAGGTGCCAGCACCATTTTCAGTGCTTTATAGAGATCAGGATGTTTATTCTCTACATGAACCCTAATTCTTTGGAAGGTACTATTTTTATCTTGAGGTATCAGATAGGAGAACTGAGGTTCAGAATATTTTTTGCTCAGCAGAGTGCATGAATAAACAAACAATATCCAGTCCTTTCAAAAGTCTTAGGGAAGTGTTATTAAGAATTCTATAATTATATTGACCCAAATTTTTACCCACAGAAGCTTTATCTATTCATTTATTATATACTCAGGAGGAGACAGGACATCGGGGTAACTTCTAACATGCCATGGGGGTGGCCCGTACAAAAACCTTCCGCGTCACCAACTTGCCATCCCTATCACTAACATATTAGTATGTCCTAAAAGATGTGTAGTTTAACTGGGCTTCGATACTGTATAAGCCAATAGATGTCCCTAGATAACTGAAATCTAAGTCCATGTATATGGTTTAATTCTAGAAGAGATGGTAAATCCACCAGTCCAGAAGTATTCTTGCAGCCCCTATATCACTGGATTATAATGGACCTTTTCATCCACCTTGCAGATATAAATATGTTGAAATCAAGGATCTTGCTTTAGGACCTAGAATAGTGACCGATGGTACATGGATGGTTGACCAGAAGGATAGACAGGAAGAACACAGCAATGAATGAACTCCAGGCTCCTAGAGGGACACAGACATAGTAATATTTCTGAGCCAGTGCTTACCTGCAAGGTAGTGAACGCCATTAGAGATGGCCAGTTAATTGGGCAGACAGCTTCAAGGGGAAAATTTCACATGATATTCAATCACGCATAGCTGGGCTAGGTGATATTTAAAGGTTCCTTCCAACCCTATAATCCTATGTATTTATGGTGCCTTGAGCACTGTGCCTTCCTTATAGGACACATATGCACAGTCTATCATCCCAGAATTCTGCCCCCTTGTTCGGAAACCAACACCCTCTTCACCCACTTTCCATTGCCTTGTGTAGGTTGAATGCCATCCATCACTCTTAAGAGAAGCATGTGACCCACTCAAGGCCAAGTACACCTTCACACCTCTCCCCACCCACTCCTGCTCCAGCCCCAGAGACTGCTGCAGTGACAGGCGCATGGCACACACTGGACCAATCACAGCACCAGGAAGATCTAAATTCTGTGAGAGCTACTACGACTCATGAGAAGAGATTTCTTTCTGTTGGAGCTGCTATGAAAACAGACTCGTGAATGGTTATCATACCACAAGTTGGTAAACGCCCACACGAATGAATCCAACACAGAACATAGCACAGCCAAGAGACTGAGAGGAGACTTACTAGCAAGATCTGAACTCCTTGGTCCAGATGTTCCAGAAGCTAGTTCCACCATCTGACTTTTCAGCATCATGAGTCAATTAAATCCCTTTTGTCCCTATACTCCTCACAAGTAACCAGGGAGACCTAACAAATGGGGGACTCAGTATTTTAAGACACAGACATGTTGAAAATGACCTGCTGCTTGTGTTAAAAAGGATACACCGATACCTCCAACTCCTTAAGTAAAAATGTTTTTATTCGTGGTCCCTTGCAACTGGCTTTTAGATATTTCTACAAGCCTAATATTTTACTCTATGTTTTTAAAACTCTAAGTTAATTTTTATTTTTGAAGGTCTAAGTCCTTGGCATACAGCCTACAAACCTGTAATTCTACCAAGTAACTAAAGACCTTCTAACTTTGTTAGCCAGTGTTCCCTCTAAGGATCCCAGAGCTTCACCCTCGTAAATAAAAAGCCTTCCAGGTGAGTGTATCCCAAGAACGAAAGGGACATTCTGAACCGCTTGCTGGGAAAACACCCCAGGTTCCAGGCCTGCTGCTTTGGGAAGGAGACCCTTTCACTTGCCACACTTTTTCACACAGGTGATTGAGCGGAACAAATCAATTGTTGGGTGGTCAGAGGCTAATAAGAAATAAAACGAGGGCTACAGAGATGAGGTTAATTAGAATAATGTACCAGAGAAAAATGACTCAAAGATCTAGAGAAAATGTCTTAACAGACACATCCAACTGGAGCTAGAAGGATGCCAATTAAGTGGTTGTCCCTGTTCCTAATCATATTGGGACATACTTTTATTTCCCATAGCTCTTGTACCAGCAAAAAAGAATTAAAGCATTTGGAAAAGTCTGATAAGATCAAACAGGGCCTGTGAGGTGGCACTGAAGTGTAAAGGCTCAACGGGCAGCGTACGAGCAATCCCCGAGTGGAAAATTCACGCTGAAATAAAACAATGCCCGCACCCCAACGCCCGTGAGAAACATCTCCATGAGGGGGACCATACGGCACGGTGGTGAAGAGCCCCGGCACCAGACGGACAGGGCCTGGGTTCCAGTCCTGGCTCTCCCTCTGATAAGCAAAGATGCGTGAGCCACGAGTCACTTAACCTCACCATGCCTCTGTTGTCCGATCTACGGAACAGATTTTTAGAACTGAAACGCTCTCGTAGAGTTTTTGTGCATCAATACGTACGTGCTTGGAACCACGGGTGGCACAGAGTAAAGTCTGACAGTAGCTGATAGAGAGTCGACTTCTCACACACTAGCGTCATTCTCTCAAACAACTGCTGTTCGTCGGGATTTCTCAAGACGAGCTTCTTCTTGAGTTTTGAAAACCTCCTTCTACCTCTCCTTCCTTTTTAAGGGAGAAAGAGGAAACTCTGCAAGCAGGGACAGGCGATCACACCAAGTGTAAGTTCTTCCAGGCGTGTGTATCTCTGTAAAGCCGAGAAGTCCTCTGCCCGGCTTATGCTAGGAGTAGAATTTCAGGAAACTGCCGCGTTTGAGAAGCGGGCAGGGACTGGAAGAATGGATTTGTGTCACTGCTAATGAATGATTTAGGACAGATACGGACAAAAGCGAGGCATGGTCTCTCTGGATGAGAACGTACCCTGAGAAGGGTTTATTGATGGTAAGAGTTAGCAGTGAGACATTCAACTCCCAACACCGTAAGCAGACCCACCTGGCACGGAGAGACTGCCCCACCAAACCGCACCCAGACAGGCAGCAACAGTTCAAAACAGCAGAGAAAAAGCCCTCAGAAAGCTCCTAATCTCTCCCGCTGATACTCAGGCACCCGGGTATTAAGAAGAGAGCAGCACAAGAGCTGAGTCACACTGCCAAGCCTCCCATGTCAACGGCGCAAATCAAGTCTCGCCTTACACAGATCGGTTTCCCCTTTCGTGATTATTGTTTTAGTTTCCGAAATGATATTTGGAGACAGGGGTGTTCCATGTTTTTGGAGATGTGAGAAAGCCACTCTGAAGGCTGTCATGTGCCTGATCAAAGTTTCTCCTGAATCCTTAGCCTCGACTGAAACTGAATTTTAGCTTTTTCTTTACTAAAAAGACTATCAGGAACCAAACGGGATGCTTTACACTGTATTTTAATCGGGTTCTTTTATGTTTTAGAAGTTGAGAGGGTATACAATAGGAGTTAATAAAATTAATGGCTCTCTTCATTTCTTCGATAACCCTGGCCATTCCATAAATCATGTAAATAAGAGTATGTGATGGGATATACTTCATCTTTTGCCACCAAAATGTTATGGGATACAGAGACTTGCTCCAGCTTCCACACAATAAATGCACAAAGAACACATGCACTGAAAAAACAAAAGAGCAACAACAGGCAAGCCTCCTTAAGCAGGTGGAAGAAACCAGAGTTCACAATGAAAGATATTTACATCCAACTCCCTTCAACCTATGCAGGGAGTTTCATGCAAAAAAGAAGCATGCGAATTTTCAGGAGAGATGCACCAAGTGTATACTTTTTTAAAAATGAGGATTTACAGGAAATTTAAGACACAGTCTCTCATGAGGCAGATCAAACCAGCTCTGATTAACTTACAGACAAAACACATCCCCAACCTGGTATCTTTAGGACAGTGGAGCATCCTGAACTCCAAATTTCTTTCTTTCTTTTTTTTTAAAAAGAGAAGGACAGGGGAGGCGGGAAGAGGGAGAAGGAAAGAGAGAATCTTAAGCAGGCTCCACATCCAGCATGGAGCCCAACGTGGGGCTCCATCTCATGACCCTGAGATCATGACCTGAGCCGAAATCAAGGATCAGAAGCTTAACTGACTGAGCCACTCAGGCGCCCCCGAACTCTGAATTTCTAAGGTTTTCTGGATGTGGGTCAGGCACCAAACAACAACCTTCCCAGCATTTTAGGTTTATAATCTGTATTATCCAAAACTGGTTATAAACATCCAAGAGTCAACACATCAACAACGAATATAAAACAGATCAACCTACTTGTGTTCATTTTGCACTTTTTAAAGTGAATTCAGTGCAAGAAACAGGAGCACAGTAATCGGGAATCAAGGCTCTTCACCATCTTTACCCGTCTTTTTCAAAAATACTGCAGGACAGTGCAATGAGTTTGTCAGCATACCTCCCAAACCCTTTGCTGTTCTTTCTAAACCGACAGCATCATTATCTTGTTCCAGACTCTGTGCAAAGTACTGCATGAGTCTCATCTCATTTAATCCTTGCAATAATACTACGAGTGAGGTGATGCTATACCCATGGCTCAGGTAAGTAAGAGCCTGGAAAGAGGAAGAGAAAGCGATTTGTCCAAGGACAAAGAGCCCGTGAACGAGAGTGCTGGGATTTGATCTCCGAATCCAATGTCCTTAATTAACCTGTACCACCCACAGTACACTTTCGGCCCAAACGACAAATGATTCTGTCTTCACGGCAAAGATGATATATAACCCTTTCTGGATGGGACACATAGAGTATCAAAGACTTGTTTAGTATAGAGTGGAAACTTTCCAGAGAAAACCCAGGGGCAGTATTCTATTCCTATAATAAAGGTGATGTGTGTGGTTTTATTTCTTCTCTTCCCCTCTCACCCAGATGCAGTCCTCTTAGGTATCATGAAAACACAGAAATTCACAGGGAAATCCCCAAATGGACTCTATTTCCACCACTACTAACTGGGAGCGCACGTATCAGCCACTGGCCACCGTCAGCGGAGAGGAGACACACTGAATCACGCAGACCTGCCCTGGGCACAGTACCTGGCAAACAGGTACATTCAGAACAATCAAGAGGCTTGGATGGAGGACAGTGAGAAGGGGAGGGGAGGGGAGGAGGAGGGAAATCTTTAGTGTGGGTGTTCAGGGAAGACCTCCCCCATGAAGCTGATATTTGAACTGAGCAATAAGGAATGAGGGAGGGAGCCTGTGAACCAGAGAAATGGTTCCAGGAAGAGAACACCATGGCCCAGAGGCAACTGGGCTTTTATGGCATCTGAGCATGGCAGTGGTGTCTAAATAAAAGATTGGGAACCATACAGCAAAAGCCCAAAGCTTCTAAGAGTCTCTTGAACAGGCAACATCTTCAAGACACAATTTCCAGAGAGTCAACTGCCCTTCCACCACCAGCCACCATCCAGAAAGCGCCACCACTTGTCAGTCTTCGGGACACACGGCCGATGGGGCTGTCCGTGGACACGGCCACCATCTCTGACACACTCGCGCCACAGTTTCTGTGAGCAGACGACACTGTTCTCGGAGGGCTGCTACCGAGAAGATCTGTGGGGACCGGGGCCTGCTGTGCAGACTCAGCACAGAGGCAGGGCCCGGGATGAGGCAGGGCGAGATCAACATCATGGCGCATCACCCCGCAGGAGTGAAACCCCACGGAGTTTCAGATTATCATCAGCAATACCAGCGTGAAAGCAGTCAGTGAATTCTGCTTGCGGGGCAGGCCCACTGCCTGAGTAAGTAAAAAAACGGAATAAAAAAAAAAAAGAAAGAAAGAAAAGAAAAAGAACGGCACACCTCTCAGGGGAAATGGTCAAAAAGGAACCCAGAGATCTAAGTTCTGTTAGAAGGGCTGTCCAGGAGAACACGTGGCCGCAGAGTCCTTGAAGACGGGCATCAAAGCCGGCCCCCAAGGCTCTACTTGAACTTGTAAGAGAATCCTGGGATGGAAGCAATGGATTGTGAAATATACATTATCTACAGTGAGACAGTGACCAACAAACCAGCCGCAGGACAGTAAAAACTCCTCAGAGACCGGGATTTCCTCCACATCACCCGGGCTGTGTAGCACCGTGCGGCCATCTACCCCCCACCGGGAGCTGTGCTAAGCGCTTTATGAACATCATCTCACTGACTTCTCACAGGGAGCTAGCTCCTGTTTTTAGCCCCATCTCCCAGATGAGGTGGCAGTGGCCCAGAGAAGTTAAGTAACTTGCCCCATGTCACTCAGCCAGTAAGTAGAAAAGGTGGAATCTGATTCTCGGCTGATCTATCTTCAAAGCAGACACTCTTCGGCACACGGCTGCCCCATGTCCACAGCAGGCACTCGGGAATGTTTGTGGATGCATCAACTACCGTGAGTCATGAGCGTAGCGAAGGCCGGTACGGGCAGACACTATATAATGAAGCATTGAGAAATCTCATTCTACTCATTCCATGAGATGGAAATTTTCACAAGAGTAACGTAAGGCCAGTCTGAGTTAGAAAAATGGGACAGGGGTCTTGTGCTCCCCATTACCCAAAGTTAAGTTTTCAGCAGAGATGTGGGAGCCAGCAAATCACAGAGATGCGGGGCGCACAGCGTTCTCCTGTCAAAGCCATCAGCAATGTCCCCTGCGAATATTGGTGTGAACAGAATTGGGTATAAGGCCGCATGTCGCTAGGACCTCAGGCAGGTACTCAAGCTTTGACAAAAGCTTGTATCCAAAGGAGAGGAAATGCATTAGAAAATTCTCAAGCTTAAATTTTGGTGGATAGCTCTCTTGGGAAAGAAACTGATTCCTCAGATTTGCCATGGCACTTTCAGTAAGAATACTATGGTCCTAAAATATTTACTGAGCTATGTATCTCCACTGAAAATCAAAGAAACTGAAATTTAAACATGTGAAAATCAAATTAGAGATTACATACAAGTCAATGGAAGACAGAAGACATTCACTGAAAACGTGTAAGAAAAATTCATATCATAATTTTATATAAGGAATTACAACTGTGGCTCGGGAGCCATTTACCTCTTCTTCCTTACTACTAGAATGTGGAATTTATCTGGACAGACACTTCCGAGATGCTCTTATGTTAAGGGTTACTAAAAGGATGTAAGTAGATAGAAGTCATTAAAACTGCAGGGAAAATTTAAAAGAAAATTTAAAGAGGCCTGCCCCAACTGAAAGGACTACTCTTTCTGACCCTTGTACTTCTGCCTCTTTCTTCAGGATGTAGAGGCAATGGCTGGAGAGCCAGCAGCTATAATGTGACCTTGAAAACAGAACAACACTTGAACAAAGACGGAAAGCACAAACTGCTCTTCCCCAAACACCCTTTATGAGAGAGAATATGCAACTCGTTTTTAAAAACTTATATAGTTGATCTCTGTTACTAGAAAACAATTCTTATATGATATAATGATATGAAAACATGTCTGAAGACTACCCTATTTTTTCTGAGAGGGAAAAAAAATCGAGGAAACTCATGAATTGGGATTCTGATTACTCCTCTATTCACCAAGCTGTTTGTTTAAGTATGACTTTCCTTCTTAATTACTACCACTAGCCCAGGAAGCGTATTTGCTGAACCTGTCTCTCTGTTTTGACATGCAACACTTGTGAAATTCAAACGTACTTGTAGACATCCAAAGCATTATTATTTATTAAGGACTATATTAAAGGTGGAAGATCTTAAAACACTTTCAGAATCTGATGATTAAAGGAAATTTAATCATTCTTCATTGGCATTTGATCGTTAGCCTGCCATAATCTACCCATATATCCCTTCATCCATATTTGATACTGAAGAGACATTTCAACAGCTTGTCCATCAACTGCGAAGTGGAAGGAACATACAGAAAAACCACATTACTTAGAAAATAAAAGAGCTTTCCCCCACACTCATTTAGCTCATGAAAGCCCAATATGATTAAAAGGGTGAAGAAGGCAGACTCCACTGGGTGAAACAGAATGAGTGTAGAGAGCCATCTATTATATTTGTAAGGAGTTTCGAAATTTTCAAAGTGCTTTCGTATACATTATATCCTGTTTCATCCTTAAAACTACACCCTGCGTGGTAGTCAGGGCAGGTATTTTTTTTTTTTTATTCTCGTTTCTTCTTGAAAAATGGTTTGCTCGAGATCAGAGAGACTGCTACCCAGTGAGGTACCTTCTTTATCCTCTTTACCCTCTTTGATGCTTAGCTGAGGGGCCAGCAAACTATGGCCTTCGGGTCAAATATGGCCCACGGACTGTTTTTTGTAGTCCCGTTGGACCAGTCACACCCATCTGTTTGCATACTGTCCCCGGTTGATTCTGTGTTCAGCAGCAGAGTTGACCACAAAATCGCAACCTCGACTCTATGGCCCAGGAAGCTGACAAGAGGTAACATTGGGCTGTTTCAGAGACAAAATCTCCAGACCCTGCATTTGATGACCTTTCCACAAATCCGATCCAAGTTACAGATGCTATTCTTGAAAGCCACAGAGCTAGCTTAGAGGACGACACACTTACTCCTGCTGGCTTTGGAAGCTCTGCTTCATAATGAGCCATTCCACTGTCTTCCGAGAAACTACGTATCTGTTACAGGCTCACCTGCAAAGGTGGGTCGCGGTTTTCAAGTGGGACACGGTATTCGTGTTGTTTGCCACTTACCCTGAACTTTTAACGTGTCTCACAGCCATAAAAAGCCTGGGGGTCACTGGTTGGGGGCATGCATGATGCCAGAGGACTGCAACACACGGAGGGACACTGAAAGCAGAGAGAAGAGAAGAGGTTAATGGGAGAGGCCAATGGCGACGCTTCAGAAGGGAGGCATTCACATGAGTCCCGGGTATTCCTTGTGGACACGACTTTTACATCCAATATGCTGCCACGTATCTAAGCCTCTCTTTTGCCTCTTTCCTTATAGAATCAGCATTTCATTAGCTCACACTCTGCATTAGACAACGTGGTATGAAAAGTCAGGGCAAGACGATCCCTGAGTGTCAGTGAGGATTTCGCTTTGGGTTTTAGTCTTTTGGTCTCTCCCGGCACATCTAAGTAGAAACGACAAACGCACACACACGCACACAAGCACCCTGTTTTGGGGTTTGTTTTAAGTACAGCCAAACCCCAAAATCTCACTTGGCACCGTTCACAGCTCTCTTTCCAGTTGCACGTCGAACGTGGGAGGAGGCTGGGAGGCCGCCTCTTAGGGAAGCAGGCAGCCGCGGATGTGCGCACGTGCTCGAGCTGTGCGCTTCCGCGGCGTGGCTGGGGTCTTAGTAGAATACTGACCAAGTCCAATTCCAAGTAAGATGGAATTGCTGACAGCTAAGTCAACTCATCCTCGAGCAGTTTCAGCAAGATTTTGTGAATAGCAGTCAGTAGCGAGGTTTTGCAGGCCAGGCCCTTTCTGCCTAGATCCTGGGGATGATAATGCCACCTATGCAGGCCTGCAGATGACAGGAGGGGCTCTGTCACACGGCGCAACGGAACTCCAGAATGAGTAGAAAGCCTGAGCCCTCCGGGGCGCACGTGTGCCGGTCTCCCTCAACAGAGAACTCAGACAAAAATCCACGAACGACACGTCTTCTGAATCTAATCAGAGAAGTTGAAACTGAAAAGGAGATGTATGAAGTTTTATGATTTGAATAGTCACATCGTATCTCCGGAAACTATGTGGGTTGCCTGTCTACCAGAGCTCAGAAGAGAGTGAAGGGGTGGTGCTCCCAGTGAGTGCCTCTTCTCTCATCAGAGATAAACTCAGGCCAGATGGGTCCACATTATGTTTTCTAGGTATGAGTCGTCTACGCGAAGTGTAAACCGTTTGCCGAACATATTATGGCTTAAGAATCTTCGTTCTTACACGAATCAAACACGCCATGTAGCATCATCCCTCTGTGACAAGGCAGCTTAAGAGTAGGCTAAGAATGAATCAAAAATATTTTTAAAGATAATTTCAGTTGGCAAAGGCTGTAATCGTTCAAACTTAATTGGTGAACTCATTAGTGAGCAACTGCCACCACAAGAAAGGGGGCCATTGTCATCGACTTATCAGAGCAATGAGATAACGAAGTTAATTATATTGTTTTCAATGGGTTTACACTTGCTTCCTTTTAAAGTCTACATTTTCCAAACATTTGTTCTGACACTCCATGTGTTTGCTCCTCTTTAAAAAAAAAAAAAACCAACCCATCAGCTGTGGGCTCCTCAAGGAAAAGTCGGCAGATCACAGCCCTAACATCAGGGCAAAGCAATTGGAAAACTTTTCTACCCTTTATTATCTACTTGTAAAATGTTATAAGCCTGTAAACTAGTTAATTTATGAGCCGTGTTAATAATTTGCTCACACTTGATCGCAGGTTTCGCAAACACCGTTTCCAGGGATGCGGGAGGGTAATTTGTAGGTCCGGCTTCTCTCCTAAGGGGACACTAACTAATTTGACACAGTAACATGACATTGATGGTGGGGCACACTAATGACCATACTCCAAGACGTGGCTGTCAGCCTGTCGTTCCAGTGAGAAGCAGCTTGCTTTCGCTGCTGCTCGGTACACGATGCTCAGCTAATTATTCAGACAGCGACATTAATGAGAACCCTCGTGTTTATTTTCAACATACTAACCAGCGCTTAGCTTCCATTTGTCTGATATGGTCACTGATAAAATGTGTTTCATGAATAGTAAATCTGAACTCTGATATAACAAGGAAGCACTGGGGAAAAAGAAGGAACAGCTGATTAGAAAACTATCCTTGTCTACTCAACTTGTTTTCTGCCTCAAATATCGTCAAGGACAAAGTGACAGGTAACAGGAAATGCCAGGAGTACCGAGAAAACTAAAAGAAATATTTTTAACCACATACGTCCATGTGCAATCTTGACTTGTGACCGAGGCCACTGGATCACAGTATGGTCAAGAGAAACTTTTACCCAAAGAAGTTTCACTAACTTTAGGATACTGAATAGATTTTTTTTTTGAAGTTATTTCTCCATGGAATGACCAAAAAGTTCCTTTGCTTTAATGTGCTTTTTCAACATAAGAAAAGTTTGATCTTTGTGAATCTACCTCAAACGTGATCTTTACAAACATCACTAAATGCAACCTGAGGTTTTGTTCTTTTTTTCCTAAATCTATTGTAAAAACCTACTACTAAGGGTTTTTATCAAAAGTGTTCTTCAATATCCTCTTATACATCATATTTCTAGTCTACTAAACCCTGCAATCAAGTTCTTTCTACTTTAAATTTCTATTTTGGTATGATAAATTCTGTCCTTCATTTTATGGTGATTATAATCCTAAAATATTCATATAATCATAATTTAAAATGAGTAACTTAAAAAAAAAGGTACGCTTAGATCTACTAGAGGTACTGAAAAATGGAAAACACGCCTGATGCGGTTCATTGTAAAATGTACACTTTGAATTAAGTAACGGTGGCAGTATTTCAACAAAGGTTCTCTCCAGCATCGTGATAAGGAATTCTACTCAATACTATGTATCACTTCTGATTTTACAGAACAGCGACATACGTATGAGTCCACTGTAGATCACTCTGGGAATGAAAAAGCCATCACATGTAACATTTCTTACGTATGTATTTCTAAACTTACAATAGATCTGCAATTTTAGAATGCCAAGATACATAAATGGCATGTAACAGGTAAGAAGCAGATCCAGATCCCAGGCTAAATTTTTGAAGTATTTTCAACAAGTATACAGATTAATTCTCCAAATGAGCATCACCGTTTCCAAATGATGCTCTTTCCATGAACACCGGTTATAGGTTCTCAGATTCTTGGTACCTGAGCACTTTATTTATGGTAAGCATTCATCCTCTATAATAACCAAAAAACATATGGCCGGTGTGTGGCAGAGACCAGCCAGATGCCCATCAAATGCCTTTCTCCTTTCTAGATGCACAGATGGGATATTATTTCCTAGCTTCCCTTGCCGTTAGGTGGGGCCTTGTGCCCGAGTTCTGGGGAAATAGATCGAAGTGGGTATGTTACATTCCTTCCGACGCTGAAGCTTCCTGAACACCACTAATGTCCTCTCTTCCCCTGACTGTACACCTAGAGGTCCAATGGAGAACTCTCTGTTCCTGCAGATAGCGGAGTCTCGGAATGGAATACACCAGGGTCCCCGAAACACAATGACTAAGAGAGCCACCACCCCTGGTCCTCACCAGCCAGCACCAGACTGAGCTTCCAAAGAAATAAAACTGCACCAAGCAAAGGCTCTGAAATTCAGGAGTGTTTGCTGTTATCTCCAGTATCTCTTACCCAAGTAAAGAGACCTTTCTCATTTCTCCCTGGCTCCAAAGTTACACTTGAATCTCCAGGCCAGCATAACTAAACAGAGGCACTGTAAATCTGGAAAAATCCCAGCTGTGATTATTTGCTCCTCTAATTAAGCTACGGATAGAAAATGCATCAGATGAAGCTTTCCTTACTTAATGTTCACAACCCTGCAGGGAGGTCTGAGTCCCATTTTACGGATGAGAATACTAAGCCTGTAAGAAATGTAATATAAGCAAACAGTATATCCACTTGACATTTTCCTAATTGAATGCCTCTTACCTTCTAATTTCTAAATTTTACGGGAAATTCTTATTTCTAAAGCAAACATTTTTGGCTCTAGCTTATAATAAAAGAAAAAAATTCTATGACATTCTCCAAAATTAAATAGAACATTTTTAATAAAATGTGTGAGGGGAAAGTGTCAAGTTACAATACAATTGGCAAAATGTCAGAAACTTCTGTAGAGGTTTTGAAAAGCCAGCAACAAAGGGGATGTGTCTCAGATGTTCTTAGTGAATTAAAAAAAAAAAAAAAAGCCATATTTCAATAAAATATATTTGCTATGCTGAGATCATATTAATTGTTTAGTAATCAATGTTTTATGTATTTTTACATTCTTACTATGATAGTAATTAATTATACCTGTAAGGCATTTTGCTATACTTTAGTCATATTTTAGAATAAGGACAGACCAACTTTTTCGGTAAAGGGCCAGACAATGAATATTTTAGAGTATGTTGCTGTAAGTGGTCTATTCCAACAACTCAACAATGCCGTTGTAGTAAGAAAGTAACCACAGGCAATAAAGTAAACTAATGGGTATTGTGTTCCGATAAAACTTTATTTACAAAAGCACATAGTAGGCCTAACGGCCATATTTTGCCAACTTCTGTTCTAGAAAATTGATTGGGTTGGGGGGTTGCATACTGACACATAATATGATTTTTTTCCTATGTAAAATAATGGGAAATAGTCTTTGGTTAGCTTTTTCGCCCGGGATATCTGATGGCCAGGAGCTGATTACTGATGTTCAGGAGACAGAGTAGCCTTCCTTTGCCCAAGGTTCAAGAGATGGATATATAGCAGCACTCAGTTTCCATATGAGTTCTAACCCCACTGTCCCATTCTTTGCCCTATGTCACGTACCTTTGCCTGACTCATGGGCTCATTGCCCATACGAAGCACTTACAGGCATCCCATGCCTTTTGGACAAAATCCAAGTACTTTTTTTTTTTTTAAAGATTTTATTTATTTATTCGACAGAGATAGAGACAGCCAGCAAGAGAGGGAACACAAGCAGGGGGAGTGGGAGAGGAAGAAGCAGGCTCATAGCAGAAGAGCCTGATGTGGGGCTCGATCCCAGATCGCTGGGATCACGCCCTGAGCCGAAGGCAGACGCTTAACCGCTGTGCCACCCAGGCGCCCCAAAATCCAAGTACTTTTTTAACAAGAAGAAAAAGCTGATGGCTTTGCTCAGCCAGTACAGTCAAGTCTCTGCATTAAGGTAATGTAGGCAAGTTACCTGAAAGTGACCTTACATTAAGGACTTCCTAAAAATAATAAAAGAAAGCAAAATAAATAATATGTAGGCTCTAATGTCACTAGAAGAATGAGTGCTAGGAGCAAGAAATGACAACCTCTCAAAGTTTCCAAATTAGGCATGAAGACTCCCCAAATTAGAATCAAACAGGTTTCCTGGTTTTGGAGGATGTGCTTTGTTAACCAATTTCAGGAGCGATGTGTCCAATAATAGAAAATGCCAGAGACAATGTATCAAGTGCATTCCCTCATTATTCTTAAGAATGTAAAGTTGTAACAAGGTTTTAGTTCACTTTTTTTTTTTTTTTTTTTTTTTTTGGTTTTTGGATGACAAAATTCAGAGACACACACACAGAGATGCTTTTTTAAAAAATCTCGGTTCCTCAATATTATTGTAACAGTTAAGTGTACGAGATGGTTTCGGACATAAAATGGATAAATGTTATTAATCTGTTTTACCTAAATGTCAATCACAAGAGAACAAGAGCAGGTGAATGACAGTCGTCTGACCAAGGACTATTTCAGAGTCATTAAAAACAACAGTGGGAACAGGAGAATATGTGCACACGGTTGTTATCATGTTACATGAAATAAGCAAGATAGAAAAATTCTATCTCCACTAGACCCCCAACTGCATAAAAGTATGTGTCAATAGCGAACAGGAAAAAACAGTAAAACAAGCAGTTTTGCCCTGGAGGAAATGTGACTAGGTGATATTTTTCTTCAGAATTCTTGTATGTTCAATATTTTAAAACAAGCAATATCTAAAATATTGGTTATAGAATCTGAAAGAGTTATCTGAACTTCAAAAAGAAAAAGAAGTTTGTTGTACATTTATACTCATTTATTGATGGCTTTTGATCACCTTGTTTTCAGACCAGAAGTATCTTGAGAGATGAGTGCTCTCTCTCATGTCCCAAGCACAGTGTTTACAGCACTTACACAGACAATTAACATTCTCTGAAGCAAATGAATAGACCACCTTACTTTTTTACCAGTCTTTCCAATGGGATTCCACAAATAAATTAAATTTGTATACTTCAAGCCTTTAAAAAATATAAATAATTTTGTTTAAAGAGGTTGAGTGCTTCAGGATTACAGCTGCCAATAAATTGCTTGCTACAAAATTATACTTTCACCCTCTCCTTTTTTCCATGATGGCACACAATAATTTGTCTTTTAATAACTTAAAATAATTCTGAGTCATTTGCTCATTAAAAACAAAATACATCTTGATCACAAAGCTTGGCATTTCATAAATATTTACCCCCAAAGCGCTGCCTGCTTTGAAGCTGGGATGGTAAGCTCCTGATTGACAAGTAACTTCTGTGCACAAAGAGGGAGGAGACCTCTCTCTCGTGTCAGCTGGGAGAAGGGTGCCATGCTGTCTTCACACTCACTCTCCTGTGGAGGCTCTTTCCCAACAGCCAAAAAACACACGGCAAATGGGATCATCATTTATTGTTTTCCTTCTCTCCATCCATCTTGCTCTCAGACAGAAAGACACACACACACACACACACACACACACACACACACACACACACACCCCACACACGTGTATATCTACCTGGCACGCACTCTCTGCTTGCATACTTCCAATGGCTCCCCGGTACTCTCAGAGTAAAGATCAAAACCCTTCCCTTGGCCCTTACAAGGGCCTCAAAATCCAGCCGTGGCAGATATCTCCACTGGTCCAGCCAAGCTTCTCACTGAATGGGAAGGATGGCAGGACGGGAGACTGAGGACTGTAAAGAATTCAGCTCCTTCTCTGAGAACCAACACGGTCAGCAAGACAATGGGAGAAAAAAACATATCTTTCTTAAAAAATAATAATAATAAGGCATCATAAAGTAAACACTTCATTATATTTTTCCTTCACTTAACGTATCATGAAAAATTTCCCCTATCATCTTCTGGACAAAAATAAACCAAGATTAGCACACACACACACACAAAACTAAAGTCATAAAAGGCAACTGTAGTTTTCTTCTTAAGACCTAACATTTTGCCCGTGGGTCCTCTGCAAGCCCTTAAAAATGGCAAGTGGGAAAATTTAGTTAGTCCTTACCACAGGTGAACTCTTCTCTCCAAACCTGTCACCTTCAGGAGGAGAAGAGAAAAATAGGGTCAATTACAGTACGCAGACAGGCCTTGCCACATGAAAGCCAACCTATGTGTCGTCAGACTAATTTGCCACTTGGGGTAGAAGATTTCATCAGATAGTGGAGGGAATGCACGCTACAGCCCGGCTCATCAACAAATCGCCCTGCCCTACCCCAGAGGAAGATGGGCTCTTAGTTGGGATTTAAATGAAAGACATTCTCCTCGTGACATGCAAAAATCAAGGGCCTCTGAGGGCTACCGCTCGTCTTGATCTCTGGGAGAACAAGGGTGTTTATTGACGAGCAGGTTACAAGACCAAAGGTGCTACGCTTCCTTTGGATCAAGCCCCAGTGGCTAACACCAAAGTAACATGTTGTTTGGGCCTATCACATGATCACTAACTCCATTTCATTTTCTTCTTCCTGGGGACACAGGCAGATCACACTGCCCCATTTCCCTGGCCCATCTGATTTCTGGTCAAAGGGATGCGAGCAGAAGCAAGGCATTACCACTCACAGGCATGCCGAATAATCACCTTGCTCCCTGTTCCTCTTCCCCCAAGACTGTGGAGACCCCTTGTTTCTTGCGGCAAGCACAAGATGGAGGAGGTTCAGGGGACAGGCACTGACAGGAAAGGAGTACAACATATACCTTTATGACGTTTAAGCCACTGAAATCTGTGTGTTGTCAGACACAGGAGCTAGCATAACACCTCCTAACACAGTTTACACCTCGTAGCCTTCATCAGGAGTTACCGTAAATAAATACTCCATGTTGGCTTTGTCTACACGTCTCCCGTCTTGACCCCAGGGGACCATGCCTTATTATTCTGTGTAAACTTCTTTTAGAAAAGACCCCAAAAATGTCTCCCAAAAATCTGTTGTTGATAAATAGCGTCACAGATAATTCTCAATGAAGAGGGAAAGCGTTCACTTGACAGTTACTTTTTCAGGACTTAATGGTGGGCCAAACACTGTGTTTGAAGCTGAACATAGCTTGGAACAGAGATAAGGAAGGTCTCCGTTTCCATGAGGCCCACAGTCTACTAGGAACCAACATAAATGCATGGGAATAACTTATCATACAAGTTTGACCTAAGCATAAGAGGTCAGAAAAGACTTCAGAGCAAAAATAATCTGTAAGCTGAAGACACTGAAGGTAAGCAGGACTTAGCCAGGTAGATGGGACTGGGTGGAGGGTAAAGAGATTCTCCAAAGGAATATTCTCCAATGGCACTCTTGGTCAAAATACACATGAGCAAGCATGAACACTGGGCCCTGGAGTAATCCTCTGTTTCTCCAATGACTTTAAAAACACAACCTGGGAGTAACAGGGCTTCCAAACCAAAAACGAGGCCAAATATATTGAGTAATTCAGAAATAAAAGAATATTATTACCCTTTGCTAGGTGTCTCAATGGTGTAACTTAATACAAAACACTTGTTTTTCTACCACTGACAGGGAGAAAGGAGAGGGGTTATTCACACTGAAATTGCTTTTCTAAATGGTCTGAGAAAATAGAAACAAGAGAAACGAGGCAGCCTCAGTTCAGAGACCACAGCGCTACTCCTTCTTAAAAATCCAACCACCTCCTCCATTATAAATATCATAATTAGCTCTCAGAAAAAACAGAGTGGGTTTTGTTTATTCTTTAGCTCCAAAACCCTTGAGGAAAGAGCACTATAATAGGCTCAAAAGACCCAGGTTCTTGTTAGCCCCGGATGACCACTTAGCTATACCCCTTTACTGGGTCCCGTCTTCTGTAGAATGTCAACAGTGGGTTTGGAGAACTGGAAAGTCCTTTCCGGCACTAGTATCCAAACTCCAGTCCTTATCAGAATCACCCAGAAGGCTTGTTCTATCAGGACTTCTGGGTCCTAACCCCAGAGTTTCTGATTCACTGAGGCCAGGACCAGCTGAGTATGTCTCTGGTGTGGCCTCTACCAAGGTTCCTTGCTCAACCTCAGGGGACCAGTACTTTATCCTCTCTTCCAAGGAAGTCTACTCTCCAGGAAACACTGGGAGCTCTGCCCTCTGTCCTCCAGCAGCTGCCCATGTGGCTCATTCTGACACCTGACTCAGAAGTGACTATCTTCCGGTGCTCTGCCATCAGTCTGAGAATAAGACTCAGCCCTTTGGCACTCTCCTCAGTTTGTCTCCAGCCTCTCCCGTACCCTCCCACCCAGCTCCATCCCCACGGCCGCAGCTAGCCACACTGCTCTTTCTCTCCCATACCACGTTCACTCTATATTTCCAGCTCTCAGGCTTGGTCCTCATCATTGCTTCTACGTGGACAGCCCCCCCCCCAGCTCTTTGTATGTGGAGATCATTCTCAACCCCTAGATCTTACATCTGAAGTCTTTCCTGATCGAATTATGTGGCGTTCCCCAAGATATGAGCTGCATATGATTTTCTTCATGCATGTCCCTCATAGGGAAGGATACTGCTCCTTCCTCTCACTGTTTACTCCCTCTGCCTCCCTCTACTTGAAGGCAAATTCCACGAAAGCAGGAATCTGCTCTGTGTCCTTCCTCACGAGGCACCCATCCCCCTCGCCAATGAATGTCCCACAGTAGGTGCTCAAGGAGATTTGGGGGATGCATAAAGGACTAAATCAAATTAGCCTACGCTATCCTTCACTTACAGAAAAAACAAAAAACAAAAACTAAGGAGAAAGTAAAACCCAGTAACTCTGAGCAGTAATATAATGAGCTGCAGAGCCCAGAGTGATTTGAAATACACAAGACATACTGAAGTTGCAGGAGTAAGGCATCTATGTCAGCACTGCTGGCATCACGAGGTGAGGTGGACGGAGAGGGGTAGGAGATCCTCACACAGCTCAAATCACCGCTCAAGTCGCCCACCCTCTCGGACAAGCCATTTCATATCATTTCTGCGAGCTGTATCCATAACCCTCGCTGTCTTGAACTTCTTTTTAATGTCACCCCACTCCTGCTGCCAGGTGCAAGGGGAGCGTAGGTACTGAAGTTTTTTGCAAGCTGAGCTCCTCTACCCTGGATGACTCCGAAAAACCACTTGTAAGTAGTATATGTTAACCACAGTTCGTCATTCTGTCACAGGTGTTTGACTAAAAAGAGGACAAAGCCTTTTAAGAGAGTCCGCCTCTATTATGTCATTGTGTATATTCCGCACCACACCTAAAAGCTAACAAAATCCTTTCTTTCTACGCCATGGCAACCAGAAGAGGTAACGCTGCATAATTTTGCTAGGGGCACCCTATATGCTCCAAAATGTTCACGCCTTTACAAAAAAACATGGTAAAGTCGAATTTTAACACAACTTGTCATAAAAGCTGACACTAGTACACTCGAGAGGAAATCAAATGACAGGAGTTGTACCTGGCAGTTCAACAGAATACAGGATAAATACTCTTCTGAATGCAGCCAAAGCCCTGGTTAAAAGTTCAAACAAGGGAGATGCAGTGAATGAATATTCAAAGTACACCATCCCAAATGATTTTTCTATAATTATTTTTAAAAATTCATTAACATGCACTAAACTTCGTAGCAGCCTGGTGGGGTAAAATCCGTGCCAATGCTGCTTCTGACGCTAATTTACTGACTGTGTGGTCTTAGGAAAGTCACTCCCCCTCTCCGAAATACTAAGGATATATCTGATGCATTTGATTATTCCAAAGGGTCCTTCCATTCCAGTCCACATACTCTCTGAGTCTGTGAATGTTTCTGGGCTTGCATCTTCAGTGGGACGGACACAAAGAAAAGGGGGAGCTTACCTCTACCTGGCTCATTATAAAACAAACACGTGGGAACTGCCATCCTTTATCGAAAACTAAGGTGCAGGGTGGCTCTACTCTGGCTTATTGTATCTGTTCAAATAAAGTTATGTTTCCATGTACTGCAGGAGGGTGAGTTGATGTAGTAATTACCTGTTACTCTTGACAAGTAAGGTAATTAATGTAGCAAAATACCACTGCAATGTGTGTAAATTTAGACCACCATAATTAAAGCACCCGTCTGCTCAACAAACTGTTCAATTAAGAAAAAATATTGATGGTGTACATTTTTTGAAATTAGAAAACGTATGGAATGAATGAATCTCCCTTGGTTGACATCCATTTCTAGAATGCCTTCTCAGCAGGGAGCCTCCATAAAGGGTTATAATGGGGTAACTGCCACTAAAACACAGAAGTATTTCTGTACATACACTATTAAGACAAGACCCTCTCCTGTAAGTATCTATTTAGGATTCTTGTTCCACAAAACCTGTCAGAAAATGAGCTCAAGGAGTATCAGAACCGTAAAACTACAGCAAGTAGCAAAAAAAAGATGCAAAATTAGGATTGTTCAACTATCCGAGTAACAAGGGTTGTTCTCGAGTATCATCATTCAAAAGTAGCATCATCTACTTGCCGATTTTACAGAGCTGAAGGAAGGCACTAAACACGCCAAAGACAACTGAAATAACTGCAAAGCCCCTGGTACTCCTTGAACAGAGAGACAGTGGCATCAAAGTTAGCTATGTTCTGCTTTTCTCTGGTTTCTCCCGTGTCTACCAGTCATCTTCAGACCCAAAGATTAATATGTTGAACAAGAAGGCTACTTGGTCCTTCACTTAAAGCAAAATTTACCTCCTTGCTAATGTGCTTTTGAAAAACTCTAGCCACGTCTAGTGAAACACCCCCCAAAATTAAACCAGACCCGCCATTAAGACTGAGAGAAAAAGAATCCAACAGTGACCAGATCAGGGGAAAGCAGTTACCTCCAAATGTGTTCACAGGGGGCAGAAAAAGCAAAGCTCACTGATATCTACGCAGGATAGCAGAAGTAGGGAATGAGGGAGGAGTGCTCCCAGCTTGCTCCAAGGAGGAAATCCCAAGGGCTTTTTCTCTTAATTCTTCCACTTAGATAAATTTGGAGGAAGACACAACAAGGTGGCCTGAGTAAAGAAACAGCTGGAATTCAGGCAGACTAAACAGTGTGATATGGGGAAGAAATGGTATATGATTTCAGTGTCCCTTCTGATATATACACTTGTTTGGGGGTTTGCTTTCACATTTTTGTATGCATATCTTACCTTGGGAGACTTAAAAATCTAGAAAGAAGTAACTCAAAGGCATGTTCGGGTGAATTCTCAGCTTATCACAGTAAATTTAAGTCCTAATATCTGAGAACTTGGATGTATCCCCAAGTAAAGAATAAAAAGTACAAGGAGACATTCTAGACTGCAACACGGTGAGGAAATTAAACCATTTCTCCAACTAAAATACTCGGATTCCACACTTGGAAATAATATTGTCATTAAAAGGACCAAGATGAAGAAATCGCTTCCACGGGCTATTGATAAAAACAAGGCTAGAAGGTCCTCACAGCAAAGAGGATTTTGTAAAAGCAGTCATAGAACTTACAGCACCTGGTGGTACTAAAGCATCAACTCTCAAAAACGAGCATTTTGGGGGCGCTTGGAGGGCTCAGTCCATGAAGCATCTGCCTTCAGCTCAGCTCTTGATCCCAGGGTCCTGGGATCAAGCCCCATGGAGCCCCATGTCTGGCTCCCTGCTTAACAGGGAGTCTGTTTCTCCCTCTCCCTCTCCCTCTGCCCCTCCCCCCCGACCCCCACTGGTGCTTTCTCTTTCTCTCTCTCCCTCTGTCAAATAAATAAATAAAATCTTTTTTTTTTTAATGAGCATTTTTTCCTTCTTTTTTCACTCTCCTAGTTTGAAAGGATGCTGAATCTGATTATGCTAGGGACAGGGGAAAAAGAAGGGAAGGGGACATGAATTGGGGATCTGACGCCAGATTCACTGACTGCAAACTAAAATCTCCAATTCTCAAATGCTGTGTGAGTCATCCAAGGAACAAAAGAAAGTCCAGTGTCCTTGCTCACTGGGTGAAATCTCCAGGGGCACTTATTTCAAAGATTACATCGGATGATATCCAATGGGCTGTGTACTATGACAAAACGTCAGAAAACTATTTCACATTGATTCTTCACGGGATCCTTACAAACATTGATTCCATTGTACAGACAAGTAAACTAAGGCCAGGAGCAGCTAACTGGTATGGCTGAGTTCCCAAAAGCTACTATACTAAAACCACTGGTTCTCCCTGGAATGGGATAAATATGGCTCTTGGCCCCACTACATCAATTTCCGGAGAATATTTGAGTATTTTCACCTTAAGTCCTTACAGTGGTGACTCATGTCTTAAAATCTGTGCCTTAAAATTACCAGGCATACTGGTTAATATGTTCCAAAACAATGGTAGTTTAAGTTAAGTAATCACCCAAGTTGGGGAAACACAAACCTGGTTCCAAATTCTGGTTTAGCCATTTCATAAAATATATCAACCTAAAATCTGTGAACCTATGAACCCAACTGAGCTTAAATAGTCAATTATGCTTAGAATTTGTTCTCCCCCAAAAGAAGGCCCAAGAAAAATACCACCACCATCTTTAACTTCCAACTTCACGTAAATCAGTTCTTGGTTTACTTTCTTTTAACCTTTTCCTCTTGCCCCTTTGATGGGCTTATGCGGTGGCCCTCTCTCAATTCACAGACCGAATCTAAGAACCATGCGACTGGAGGAGGACTTCTACAGGTCACAGACATTCTCCAGATGTGGAAGCTGATGTAAGAAACAGAAAAAAGTGACTGGGACGGAAAGAAGGAAGGACAATGATAACCATCATATTTATTCATCTTTTACCAAAAGAAACTTAAAAGTGAGTGAAATGCAGAAGAGATTCTTCTTCCTTTTTCATTTTTGAAATTAATAAAAACTGCAGAAAAAAACAAAATGGCGAATGGGTGAGCAGGTGCAAGTGAACTGATGTTAAGGCATTAAAACATGTGAGTCAGTGTTTCCTGGGTTTAAGTAACTTTAAGAGACTCACTGATGTGAAGTCACCCAAATTCTCGTCTTGTGTGAACTCCATGCACACCTCCTTTCTACATAAGAGAAAATGATCTCAAACCAAGACATCCACAGTGCGGAAAGGTGAGATGGCTGTTTACAGCCCTGGTGACTCCTAGAGTTAAATATCCCCTTGTGTCTAACTCTAGCTTGGGCACCCAGCAAAATAATAAAAATCTGAAATACTTCTATTTAATTAGGTAAATAAATAGCACATAAAGAGAACATTACTTTTGATATACCATGCACTGTGCTCAAAACTATACTTGCAAAATCCCATTTAGCCCAAAAGGATCTGATAAACTAGGATACCTACCATTCCTACAGTAGGTAGGTGCTTCTTTACTTCCATCTTCAATGGGAAAACGAAGGCTTACAAAGATTAAAAAACTTTCCCAAGGTCACAAAGTTACTAAGTAGCTTAGCCAGAATTTGAAACCAGATCCCTTTCCCCAACTTGGGTAATTACTTAACAACTACACTACCACACTTGAGAACATATCAGCTAATACTCCTGGTATAAGATTTCCTGATTCATGTTGATACTGGAAAGTAAAGCAACTTGAAAAAACAACTTTGTTTTAAGAAGCTTGTTTTGAATTAAAAGTCATTTTGTGTGTGTGTGTGTGTGTGTGTGTGTGTGCTGGTAACATGAAGACTGATTACTTTTTAGGTTATAGTAATAGTTATTACCTTACGAATGCTCCACATAAGCGCTTCCTCAGAAACTGATGTTTTTGTCTATCATAATACAAAGCATAGAAGATATCCAGAGGTTCCTAACAGTGAAATTCTTGTATCCTCCTGACCTCTATCTCAAGTTATAAGATGAAGCCACACTGGTCCTGGTTTTCTAATAAAGAATCTTCCCAAGAAATAACTCAAGGAATCCTACCCAAACTGTACATAAAGTATAATCAAGAACCACCCCCCCCAAAAAAAGCCTATATTGGAGGATAAGCACTAAATGAATCAGCACAAATGGACAGAGGAGGTTGGATAAAGAGACACTATCACTGATCACTTACTTCCCTTGTTCTTCTTGCCAGGGGAGAAGGAATACGAACATTAGAAACTTCTGGAAGGGAAGGCACCCGAATACCAAAGAAGGTAATACAGGGAGAGGGATGGATACTATGCAGTATCATACACTTTGAGACTACAGAAAAAGGAGAGACGGCAATGGATTGATGCAAAATATTCAAGTTTTTGCCAACTTCTGGTCTCAGAAGTTCTTCTTTGGGGTATTTGCTCTTTTATCAAAAACAGCCATTTTTTCACCCCCTCCTCTCCCATCACCGATCTTGGCTATTTCTAGCAGTGAGGTTAAAAACTCTTCCTTTCTCTACCACTCCATTTACGTGCTATTTGAATCTCGATCTTCATATCATCTGTGTGAGGTTTAGGACAACTGAGTAGAACAAATGGACAAAGGCAATAGTTCTTAAAGTTCTAGATTTAAACCATTCTGTTGATTTCACATGGTACAGACATGACAGCAAATTGCACTGCACTGCATACTTGGAAGTTCTCTTTCCAATTCCCTCTCACCCGTTCTCATGATGTCAAGGACAAAGCCTCATCTGGGCCCTGGTGTGACACCTAATACATGCTAATGTGTATTGTTAACAAAGAACAAACCTCTCCGGCCCGAAACCCGAGGGAGAAGTAGGCAAGAGCATAGAGAGAATTTTTGCCATGGGTCAGCAAATTACGGTCCGTAGGCAAACCTGGCCTGCTGTTGATTTTTGTAATACCTGTAAGTTAAGGATGGATTTTATATTTTTAAATGATTATGAGAAAAATAAATCAAAGAGTAATATTTCACATGAAAAATTTACATGAAAATCAAATTTCTGTGACCATTGTTTTCCTGGGACACAGCCACGCCCATTTATCTACGTATTGTTCTTACTGATTTGGGATTACAATGCAGGAGGTGAGCAGTTGCACCAGAAACCATATGGTCTGCAAGCCAAAAATATTTACTACCTGGCCCTTTAGAGAAAAATGATGCCAGCTCCTGAGTATACCATCATTCTGGTCTGCATAGCATTTATTTTCAGTTACCATCAGGCTCTGGTAACTGATACTGTTGTTTTTTGTTGGCTTTTTTTTATCCTTTTAAGAGATGATGTCGAATATTTCCTTTTTAAATAGACATATTCTAACAAAAACGGGGACTTCAAGGGGGATAAAAGCAAATAAAGTATAGGTGGTATTTAGACCAAAATCAGAAAAACGTGAAGAATACGTGGAAATGGCCATGTTGGAAAAATAATCAACCAAGGAGACGGGTGCAGGCAGGGAGAGGCTGGGATATAAAACTGAAGACTATGTAAATAAGACATCCAGATGCAGCGATCGGTCTTCTGAGTGGCAGAGGAGTCTGAAATGTGGACCCCTAGTGGACAGAAGGTCAGGCAGGCTACCCAAGAACATCAGGTTGGCCAGCTTCCTCAGGGGAAGCAGCGGGTTCCTATTTTACGTAAGACCCTTCTGCACCGGCCAAGAATTCCTAGCCTGGCAACTGGCGAGACAGTCAGTCCAAAACAACCAAGGCTGCAAGTCAGGTAAAACAATAGCACAAGTCCAAGAGGCTCAGCATGAGTCCAGGCCAAATGCTTCAGAGCAAGTATCTCTTTGCACTGATAATGTCTCCAGTATGACTGGAAGAAGATTCCCTGGGCTTCCTTCACTCTGATGGAAATGTTTCCAAAGTGCACTGAGCACGAGAGACTTCCTGCATCTTAGAATAAGTGCACGTTACTCTGGATGACACTCCATCCTCTTCAATGTTTGATATGCACAATGTTTATTCTTTCACAATAAGGCTTCGTCAACAGTTTGGCTATCGTCGTTTTAAAAAACGTCTTCTTGCACAACAATCTTCCGTTACCATACTCGTCTCTCATTACTCCTGAATATACAGCTCTTCTGCCGTCTTTCAACTAAACATTTCCCCCAAGACAGAATTGTGTTGTGGTCTTCCACGAACAACAATTTCTGTTGTTGAGTCATAGATACCATCATAGCAGTGTTAAAAATTCATCATCTTTTTCTTTCCATATGATTAATGTTTTTAAAACAAGCTAGTAAAACTTCAAACCTACTGTATCTGAAAAAAAAAAAAAAAACTTGAAATGCTGAATTTTAAACTTCGGAAATAAGACGCGTACAACTGAAGGTCGTCTTTTCCAGCACGGTATTTCAACTGGTCATCACTTCTCAGGTGAATTACAATTAGTTTTATCTGCTACTGACTCAGAAGGCTGAGACAAGAGGTTCCCGATTTTTTTTAAACCACGATGAACTATTTTTATTAAATTCCAAGCACTCCCACCCGCACAGACACTAAGTTTTCATGCTTATTTGTTAAGTATTAGTTCATACAGAGTATCTACCAAATTGCCGATCAGAGCTCACAGATTGAAATATTTATGGCCAAAAGCCAAAAAACTTGACGGTTTGGTTAACCCCACAAGTCTTATCTCATGCAAATGATTGAATTAACTTTGGGTCTTCTGAAACCTAAAAAACAGCTCAATAAAGTATATACACTTGAAGCTGGTACGTAACATCCTTTTCCTCCAAACTCCCCTCCCAAATGGGACCAACTGACGATTGGAGAGTCAGGCCATTTTGAGGAAGTGGACTCTACCCTGGCTTCAGTGGTGGAAAAAAAAAAAATTAACTTGGTTATGCTAATTAACATCCTCTACCTCCCTGGCCATGGGGTGGGCCTAACAGGCTGGAAAGTACTCCAATTCGAGTTTCCAGAATTTTCCTGAAATTTTAAACAAAAAATTCCCTATTTCTCTGTCCTTCTTGCCATGTTCAAGGAAATCTATAACCTAACAGTTGCCAGACATGATCTTACAAGTGCAAATAAGGCCAGTCTGATAGACCAACACTGTGGAAAGCAGCAGAGAGGGCTGGATCAAGTCTCCTGCGGTCTACCTACTAATAAGGACTTTATTAAGTCTGGATAAGTCTGCCTCATCTGGACTTTCTGTTGCTTACAACCAACTCCGTCCTAACGTAAATCCTGAAATACTTGAGCCTTATATTTCCCAAAGGCCTGGGATTCTGGGACCCCAGGCACTGGGAACCACTCCTCTGGTGATGAGTAGATTTTATACATTTACATGGGGGTATCGGAATGTGTAAAGTAACCAATTTGTGTTCATTTCAAGCTTGATGGATAGTTTTCAGAGTGTTTGTAACTCCAGGTCAGGCACGTCACTGGGAAAACTGTAAAAGATAACAACATCAGGAAATTGTCTGATGTCCCTCCTCTAATTGTAAGATGGCCAGGCCGGCTCACACGATATCATAGAGCAACATGAGGAGATGAATTGGCTCCAGGTGGCTCACTCACTGAAAATGCTTTCAGCTAGCTCTGCATCAAAAGGCACCACTTTCATTAACATCCTTAATTTCCAAAGAAGGGAGAGAATTCATGACCACAGAAGACTTGCTTAAGCATGCCATGTGAAGTGGGAAACTTTAACAGATGATTAAAAAATAATAATAAAATAAAATACTGTTAAATATTCCTATAAACTAGGGAGTCTGTGAGGCTGAGATTTTGGGTTTTTGCCACAGGATCTGGAGGAGACAGACTATTGGCCTAGTAGAAGAAAATAAAATCAATGGGGAAAAAAAGAGGCTGGTATTTAGGGCTTGCACTTTGTTTTTGTTTGTTTGTTTGTTTGTTTTGTTTTGTTTTAAATATTTTATTTATTCATTAAAAGAGAGAGAGACAGCCAGTGAGAGAGGAAACACAGGCAGGAGGAGTGGGAGAGGAAGAAGCAGGCTCCCAGCGGAGGAGCCTGATGTGGGGCTCAATCCCAGGACTCTGGGATCATGCCCTGAGCCGAAGGCAGATGCTTAACAACTGAGCCACGCAGGCGCCCCTAGGGCTTGCACTCTGAAGTCCTCTGTGCAAATCAAGACACAACCTATTTGGCTGATTTAAGGATTCAGAAGTTGAAAAGAATGGAACTTTATGGACAAGGCCAAAATTGGAATAAAACCCTAACATGTCTCTCTATGCAAAGTAGTCTCTTAGTTTTTGCTCCATTTGAAGGAGAAGAAAATGAGGTAGTGTGTACACAAGTAGATAGGTGAAAGGTGATCATTCCACCAGTGAGCAGTGCCTTCTTGATACATTGCCTGAAATGTGGGAGACAGGGCCCACAGGAACCAGCCTGGAAGAAAATGCTGACCAGAAAGAGAAAGCTAAACTGCTGTTTTTAAGAAATATGAGCAGGTTATAACAGAAAACAGAGAGGTGAGAACAAAGAAAAAAACAGGAGGGAAGAGAGGAGAACAGGAGAAGGGACAAGTTAGGCTTCATCATCTATGCAGAAAGTGGTCCAAGGTCAAATTTAGCCGGGGCAAATACATATTTTAAGAACAGTGCTGTTGAACATTTGATTCTCAACTTCTGTGATGCAAACTTCCTGGAACTTCCTAAACTCCAATGTCCTCTGTAAGTTGTGTGGAAGGAAATTATGAACAAGAGCTAACTTCCAACTCCAAGAGGAGAAAAGAGAACAGTAGTGAAAAGAGAGAGTTTCGAGAGTTCTTTAACCAAAATCAATCATGAAAATGAAGTCTCCAGGAATTCTCATTGGAATTCCCACAGGGCATAAGATAAAGGCTCAAGCCAATTTTATTAGAATCTCAAAAGTCAGGGTGACCTCAGTTGATTAATGACTTCTCAAATCATTATGACAAAGCCCTCAGTAACATGGCCAACTATAGACTCCCAGGAGACACGTGAACGCTATCCCAAAGTTGACACTGGTGTGAAGACCTGCACAGTTTTGCTAAATCTATTTTCTTAAAATGAGTGTCACCACCTGTAAAGGATTCACATGAATTTCACAGTACTGGCAGTATGAGTAGTGGGTGGCCCCGAAGCTTTTTAAGGTGTTACAAACCATTCTAACCCTTGAGTAAATGTCCAACGTAAGGAATCAAGACAAGAAGCAGAAACTGAAGTCTACCAACGTGGGAGGCAAGTTTTGCCAGGGTGACATTTTATAGAACCCTGAAAGGAAATCACTTTGTGGCAACTTGAAAAGGGGGGGGGCATTATCTCGTTCTCCAATCAATATTACCAAACAGACTTTAGCAATAACATTTCTTTGGTCGTCGGAAAAAAAAAAAAAATTAAAGACCTGGAAGTCTTAACTGTTACCGTTATTAGTAATTAAGAAGAGGTATAGGGAAGAAAAAAAAATTCTTAACCACGATCATTGGCAAAAGCAATGAAAGCAATGAGCTTCCCATATGCATTTTAGCAGATGAATGGATTTTCAAAGAAGAAAAATATCACCCCAAATGAAAAGTTAACACATTTATTGACCACACTCTTAGCCCATATTTCACAACATAATGGTAATCTTGCTGAATTCTGTAAAATCCTATTATAGATCATTTAGCATTTACTATAGCATTTAAAGCAGCCAGGCTTCTGTGTTGGAATGCATTTGTGGGGGGGGGGGGATAAAATTCTATGTGTTGGACTGAACCTCACACACTCTAGAAGGGAACTCCATCTTTCCTCTACTGCCCTCAAGTTGTAGCACCACGGAGCAGAATCCTCCCGAGTCGGCCACTCCTGGGACAGACTGATACCTAGCCTCTCCCCACTTGCTAACTGAGGTGGAAAGGCTCCCAAGTATACATATGTGTGCTTAAGGGAACAGTGCATGCTCATGATACATATACAAATACACAGTGATACATATGAATGTATATAGGAATACATATGTAAATATGTACATGCATATGTATACAAACATGAATATGCATAGGTATGTGTCTGAAGCGTGGCCTACAAATCTGTCATCTCCAATGTGCAGAAAGATTTTTCTTTATCTCGTAAGGCTGACTTACTTCCTGATCTCCTTCTCCAGCCAGTCTTTCTTCTCCCCCCTCACTAAATGTACCAGTCTCTCTCTCTTTATATATATACTTATTTCCTTGGCTTCCAATCCGCATCTCTAGCCCAACGACCTTCCCAAGGTTATGTTCAATGTGTATTTCATCATCTTCCAGAAAGATTCTGCCTGAAATTAACTCTTGCACCTAACATGGTCTCCAAACCTCCGCTCATCTCTTCCCAACCTGTCCCTCTCCTCTTTTGGGAACAAGTGCTGGGAACACTGATTCTCCCACTCGTCCGTCACCTTCACATCAAGTCCAGCGGATAAAACTTCACAGGTTTTTATACACATCCCCCCATCACTGTCTTTCCAACCTTTTCAACTATCCAGAGTTGAACTATCATAAAGACTCAGATTTTGGCTCTCCAGAAACATCACAATTTCCTCTAATTTGGGCTCCCCACTATATTCTATGAAATGATGACAAATGAACTATCATGGAGTCCCACTCTGACCAAGAGAGATCTGTGCTCATAAAAACCCTGGTCACGCCCACTGGCTGTGTAATCAGAATCTTCAAAGGTTGGTCCTTGAGTCACAGAGCCAACCGGAAATCATGGCTCCATCTCACTGCTTTGTGCCTCTGGAAAGATCACATACCCTTTCCACGACTCAATTTCCTCACCCGTATGGCAATCTATGTATAGTAATAGTAACCCCTTTGTTGGGTTCATATAAAGAGTAAAATATAATGAGCTGGAAATCACTATGCTTGATGCCTTGTCCATGGCAAATGTTATCTGCTATTATTAATTAATGGTACCAAATAAATCACTTGCTTGTGAATTGTTTGAAGTTCTCCATGGTAGTATGTCAGCTACCTTTCCAACTCATTTTCTCTCTTCCTCTTTATGAACACCATGTCCAGCCAAAGGGAATTATTCATTGTTCTCCTCAGGTATCATGCTTTTTGGTCTCTGCTGCTTATTCATTCTGTTCCCAAGAACCAGAAAACCACATTTCTTCCCCTAACCCAAATACCTCAAGCTTACCTCTTCAGGAGGCTGTAGCTTAAACTCTCCATGGGGGTAAAGAAATATCTCACTTCTCTAAACACTCAGTTTCTAAAGACAGCATCTGAGTATGAACTTATGTCTTCTCAAAATCGCCTACAGCAAATTCAGACATACCCCGAGCTATAGATCCATAAGCAAGGAATGGGGTACAAGTGAAGGAATCAAAAGATCATCCCCTGCGCACTCCTGGGCGTCAAGCATCTTTTGCAAGACCGAAATCAAACACCGGCTTAATAACTTGATCACCTACTAGTTAGAGAACGTATCACCTTGTCTTGGTTTTAAGTTAATGTCAATACAATTGGAACGATCAAGGATTTTATACCTAAAATACCTAAAAACATACTTCTTTTCTTTGCCCATTATAAATAAGCCTTTTAGATGCTTTAGTAAGCCATTGGGAGAACAAGTTTTGGCTGTCAGTGAAACCACCTCATACCTAAATGACTTACTATTGCCTGTAATCTGCCTCCTTGAATTTGTATTGTTTATTCCACAGAATATATATAAACTCCTTACAGTGGAGTGTGAACAAACGTATACCAATTCTCGGAAGTGACATATGCATCTGTGATTATTACACATTATCAGCTCAATAACCACACCCATGTCATCTTCAAATGGTATTTATTAAGGACCCATATGTTCCTGCTGCATGACAAAAACAAAGCTGCTGTTCAGTTCAGCTTCTATTTACTTCAACGTCTAATGCTCTTAAGAGAATGGGTGGTTCTCTGTTATTGAAAAAGTTTGTAACTGTCAAAACAAGAAACTGACTTGGTTATAGTCAGAGGCTTATAACGCCAATACCAAAGCAAAGCCAGAACATACACTAACAAAAAAAAAAAAAAAAAATTCCGTCAATTTCTCCGCCTGCAAGTCTGTTTCTATGCATTGCCTATATATCCAGCCAATTCAAAAGGGATGAAAAGTAAAAATCTTTTGCTGTCATGTAGCCAATACAGCCAGTGGATTTCCTTTTCTAACTTTATTTTTTGAATGTCCTGTAGACTCATCATAAATCATTTCCAATCTAATTCTCCTGCTTCCCAATTTTAACTGTCGGCCTTATTTAAAGAATTGCCTCTATATTTAACAGATTCCATATCCATTCTGAGAGCTAGTAAGCTAAAAAAGAGTGTGTTGTTCTGAAATGCATCATTCAACTGCCTGACTCTTGAAGCAGCTTAAATGTTCAACGTCCAATTGTCTTACCTAGCCGTGATTGGAAAACTACATCTATGACTTTCCAGTAATAAAGAAAATCACAGTTTAGTGCACATTCAACACCTAGGTTTCAGGTGAGATGACTGATCAGTGTGCGTTCTCTCAACCCAGACTGAGTGTGCAACACTTCATCGACAACGAAAAACACAAGTATTTTACAGAACACACTGCAAATTTTCTTCTCGTGTGAAGTAAGATATACATTGTAACAGTGGGCAATTCTTTTCCAACCAGGAGGCTATTATGCCTTTTATTAAAATTAAAAATTAAGTAAAGTTTCCCAAAGCACAAGGTAACAGTTGACACTTAGTTGCTTTCAAGAGTCCTCTGGGGAGAAAAAGGAAGAAGAAAAAAATGCAGTGGCAGTTACAACAAATTAACAACATATAATAAAAATGCCATAAACATGCGGCATGCGTCATAAATCTAATCAAATCTACAAGGCGGGCAGATAAAAATGATTAACTGCCACTACCCTTGAAAAGAAAAGAAAAATTTTGTCCCTTGTTATTCATCACAGCTAATGTTCTGACCCTAAATCTAACATGTAGATCGAATGATCTTTATAGTAACACACTGTACCAAGGAGAATGGCCTTTTCACTTCCTATTTTATTTTCTGAGAAACCAACAAAGCACAAATGTTAGTGCCACTTTTTCATTAAAGGTGTGGCTTTTGGGGGTGTTAATAAAGGTTCTCAGAGTCTTTATCAATAGGAAAAGAAGTAAGGATGACAACAGAAAACCCCCCTAGTCTCTGTATATTGACAGGACAAGAATACAAAAATACTACCTGTCTCGAGGTAGCATTCAGTCACTTTTTATTGGCTGGCTGCATTCTTTCCTGATTCTGATAAGTTACCAATTCAGCCAAGGCCTCCAGCCAATGAGGAATATATATGCTAAATCTGTAAGGTGTGGAGATGAACTTCACGGGAAGGAAATACAGGAGAACTGCAGCTTGCCCAAGAGGTAGGTTTTGTGGCGTAACAAAGGCTTGGATGACTTCCATGACAAAGACTGCCACCTTGACAGGTAGCAGGTCTGAGAATGTTTCTTAGAGTTAAGATTCTCCAGGCAGATCCTCTGTGACAAGAAGGGTTACCTAGAGTGAGGATTAACACGCTGACGTGTAAAAAAATAAAAAATACGATTTTTTTTTAAAAAAAAGCTGAAGAGGTTCAAATGAACAAACTCCTACTTGTTCCTTAAAGGAAAAACAAAGAGCTTTCAGAAACATCTCCTCTGAGAGATGTAAAAGAATATGAGTAAATTATAACAATTAAAAACCATTAAAGATAGAATAATTGAGAATACCTGTTTGGGTAACAATGACTTTCTTGAATTCCCCATAACAGAGGGTCTATTTTTAATCACCCTTTTTGCAAAAACTTGCATAATGTAACAATAATTGCGGATTTTTAATTTTTATACATCCACAAGAACATAAAGTGAAAACCATAAATTATATACTAACTCCAGCTGTTAAATGTTGGCATTTTGTCTTTAAAAAAAAAAAAGTTCAAAAATCTGTTTCCTTAAACCAAGGAAATGTGGGAAAAGGCCATCCTGCCAGTGGAAATCTTCAGCAGCAGAGAGCTCCTGCTGCGGTTTCTTGCCGAGGCAGCAAACTCTACTGAAAGAGAAGTCGCTGCCAACTCAAATACTGTTTGCTTTCACACCCAAGAACAAACTGTGTGCATGGCGGAGGCATCCGAAGGGCTGGGAGCAGCTGGAGGGGACTGCAGAAAGGTAACAGTGGTGTCAGAGCCACTATAAACTGGTTCTCGCGTTTCTATCAGCAAGTTAGCATCCCAGAAAACAACACGGTGCCTTCTCCATGCGTCTCAGCAGCCCTCAGTCAGTACCTGCCTGCCGTAATTCAAAACCTCCTTTTTCCAAGTCCCCAAGCCAAGGGACTTTTCAAAGGAATCACCCAGACAAATGAAACACACACTCCTTCGCTGTGCTTCTAAGGGCTGGCAAGGTTCAGGTTTAAATGGGAGTAATGCGAAATTTCCCTATCTCAGGGCGACATGCAACCTGCTTTCTCTGTAAGCAGGAAATGCGAAGGAAGTGTTCACTGCAACTTGTACACGAAGGGCAGAAAGTTCTGCCAACGCAAGTATTATTAGTCCAAGGGTTTTCTGCTCCAAAGACCCTCCAAGTTACCTGTGTGCCCCCACGAATGGCTGTCACTAGAGATGTGCCAGAGGGAGTCAAGGATTCTGTAAGGAAGAGAAAACCACCCAAGTCTCCAAAAAAAGACGCTTCCACCATGGTGTGACTTTCTGTTCTAGTTTCAAGTAAACAAAGGCCAACTTCTTGTTGGGATAGTACCGTTGAAGCCACAAATGTAAAATGGTCAAATAACAAAGATTTTTTTTTTCTTTCCTTTGCCCATAGTGCTTTGAAATAATAGTTACAATTATCATGCAGTTGGTTAAATTGGTCAATTTCATGTCATGTATATTTCACCACAATAAAAAAAAAAAAGTATTGTGCAATGCCATGGTGTTGAAAAGAAAAGAGCCCTCCGTCTGAGCTATCTGTTATGAAATTCTGCCTCCCCGTGCCTGGCATGCTACAATTCCAGAATCAAACACAGCTAATCATTTTAAGGAAGAATCCTTTCCAAGGTAGAAAATCACAGTGTTTCTTTGAAAACCCCTACTCCATCTACTCCCTCTTTTCCCTAAACACTGTTATTTAAAACAGCTCACAAAAAAGTCCTGGGTGCAACACATGTATATGGAGGAAATGGTGACTCTGTATGAATGGAAGATCTAAATATTCACCGCCTGTAATAAGAAAGTTTACCTAGGGCAAAAATATCACATATTCCCAATTCCAGATTGGACCCAGTAAGGAGTCAGTATTAAGAGTCAACTTCATTGACTTCCCCTAGTTTAAAATTAGAAATCTTTTTCTTACTGTCTTAACCACCCACACCTACTGCCCCCACCACGAAAAGTTTGATGGTTTAGACACAGGTTAAAAAAAAAAAAAATCTGTCCAACTAAACAAAGACTGCCTTTCTTCTCAAATAAAAAAGAGTGTAAGAATTTGCCAACTGTTCCCCCAAGACACAATCCTATAGCAAATTCTTCTTGCTTCCAGAATGATTGATGTGATGTCCTTCCCCTCTGTCAACACTCCCTACCTTGTCTGGTCGCTGGTGAAAACCAGGAAGCCACAGACAACACACTTCGGTCTTTTGCTTGTGCGGGCCTCAATTCTCCAATGCCAGGCTGCTGCCAATGTCCTTGCAGCCAATGGTAAACAGGCCACAGGGTTCAAGTTAACTGCAGAGCGTTACCACACTGAACATCTGGTCATGAATGAACGGATTGCCCACTAACTCTCAGCATTGGGCAGCTGATGAAAAATTCAACATTTTCCTTGTTGGCACAGTTGTTTTGGAGAATTCTCTAGAGCTTCCTGAATTATATTAAGAAAATTTCACTGCAGCAATCTATATCTGTGAGAACAGCTGGTGTTGAAAGGGATCTGCTGCTCTCTCTCCGTGCTGGGGGACCTCATGTTGGATCAAGACAGTTTTACTACATTTGTCCTTGAAAACTTAGCCTTCGCTCTGAGGTACAGGGCAAAGCAAATGGCAGGAAAGGCAGCTCCCGGTTGCTGGATTCCACACAAACGAATCTCCTAATTCAGGGTGAAAAATCTATTACCCAGCTGAGAGGACAGTAAGATCGAAACGGTACATGACGAAGACCTGTCTCAGAATTTCCCTTAGAGAAAATATATCCAAATGGTCATCGAAACTATGGCTGGAGCCTGAGATCCGATTGGCCCCGTTAACCACCGGACATATTTTGAAGATTTTCAGTACAAAATAATAGTCCTTGACAAAACCCAACAAGATGCAACGTGTCCAAATATTAGTTGTGCACCTCATGATGCATTTCAAAGTTAGCTAAGTCTTTTATTAACCCTAAGGATGACACAGTTCGAGCAGATCACATGTAATATGTTCTATTATGTTCGGCACTGGAAGAAGCCACATTGACAGAAGTGGTCCGTTGATGCCTGAGAAGAGAAATTCTCTAAAAATATAACAGTAGCGTTTAAAGAAATTAACTTGTTAATGGATATATGTGATATATTATTATTCTTTTTTGCTGAAAAAAAAAAAGGAAGTGGTAAACTTAAGTCAAGCTAAATTTAGGCTATTATCTATGCAGCATAAATTTCACTTCTGTGTATAAATGCTAACTTGCATATTTCTCCATGGTAACTAAACTATGATTAAAACAACAGTGAAACCAGCCTTTAAAGCCACCTGTTTAACTAGGAACAACCTAATTTACAAAAATACTTAAACTTTGGAAATTTCATGGGCATCTCTATCACACTTTTCCCGGTAGAAAGCTCACTTTTCCATGAACACATAATTGCAATGTACTTGGCCTGGGTCGCGATCATTCTTTTTTTAACTGGTGTAATTTTCCCATGTATTGTTCACTCTAACATAAGTGGTATTTAAGATTATAAAGAAGAAGACTCTAATAACTCTTTCCAAAAAGGAAGTGATTTTACCGCTTGGAAGGGATTAATTTACCTAGAAAGTATCTTTCACATTTTACAAAAAGAACTAACGAAAGGAAATTCCACACTGAGTGACGATTTGAGATAGCAAGCCACATTTACACTAGTTTTTTTTTCTTTTACTGAGATAGCCTTGTAATTTACTAATGAAGAAATGGGCTATTTTATTGGTGAAATTAAAGAAATAATTATAATATGTCCAAGAATAGTAAAAATGTAGGTATAAGCAATATTTTCTTATTTAATTATAAAACATAAAAGTAGATTTGAATGTGAATCATTTTGAAACCTTAGAATTAGGTTTAGAATTTAAATACTGAAAACCCCTTGAAGTCGAAACATAATCATAATAGGTCAGGTTTGGTGTGAAAATCATGACTCATGTTCATGACACATATTCAGAAATGCCTCATCCTAAAACTTTATTATAATCAAAAATTGATCCTCGGGTTTTTTCTTTTCTTTTTTCTTTTTTTTTTTTTGTCTCCTGGTCTTCACATGATGTAATGTCTAAGGCCACATTTCACACTGTTAAGTAATGATGACTATGTAAGACTCATGATTAAAAAAACTCATAAAATCTCACAATTTATAATTTTATGTATACTTGCCTCTCTAATATCACGTACATTTGCACAGTGGATGCTAATTAGATAACAATGGTATTACTATAATGTCTATAAAACCTGCCTTTAAAACCAAATTCTGTTAAAAATAGTCTTTTCAAGCTGACATAGCCCATTTCCAGGGTCATATTTAAAATAATTAGCACCATTGCGAGTAAATGTTCTAATAAAACTTGAAAATGACTTTCTAAGCAGAATGCAAAATTCTCTAAAACTTAACAATAAAGTCTTCCAGTAATCTGAGATCATCTTTTCAAGGGATGTCTATGAAATCAAAAGAGTATAAGATCTTAAAATTCAGATTCCCTGGGGCCATTTACATGGCTCCTGAAACTAATCTTGGAAAACCAGACGAAAGGCATCTGATTCCTTTTTTTTTTTTTTAAAGATTTGATTTACTTCTTTTAGAGAGAAAGACAGAGATAGAGTACGAGCAAGGAGAAGAGGGAGAAGCAGGCTCTCTGCTGAGCAGGGAGCCCAATGTGGGGCTTGATCCCAGGACCCCAGGATCACGACCCAAGCCAAAGGCAGATGCTTACCTGACTCAGCCACCCAGGCGCCCTAAACTGACTCAGCCACCCAGGCGCCGTATCCTGGCTGATTCCTTGACACAAACAGATGTCCTGCTGAGCAGAGTGAGAGCTTCTGAGAGGTCGATGGAGACAAAAGTCGACTTCTGCATCAAAAATGTCAACTACCTAGACCCAATTTCCACAATTACCTTCTCCCAAAGAACAGCATGTAAACTACTCATCTCCACAAGCCCAAATCCAAGGTGACCAGGAGTTATCTTTGCAGGCATGGAATTTTTGTCTTATAAAAACCACTGTGATCCTCTTTAAAGATAAGCCTTTAAAACTAACAGTAAACCTTCCTTTTGGACTTTCCCATATTTCAAAGTCAGTCCAGCTAAGAGATAAGTAATCTAGGAGACAGAATCCCATAGGTGGGGCCATGTGTTCTTACATTCCAGACCTTAAAAAAGAAGGTCAGTTATCTATGAATGTGAGCCAGCATCTAGGAACCACTTACTGAATAAGTAACTATATACATCATGGATTTATCTGCTAGGTCTCTCCATATACAATAGAAAAACTCCTTAATGAATAGAAAAACACATTTTTATAATTTAAAAAATTAGGTATTTCCAGCAGGTAAGGTTGTCAACTGAGGATTATCAGTTACAACAGCTATGTAATATCTGCATATGATTTTGCATTTACCAAGTAGTCACCTTGAGCCCTAAGTCATTTCAACATTATACCAACCTTCTGTCAAAGACATTATCAATCTATGATGATATGGTTAGTTGGGGAAACTAAATAGCTTGTCCCAGTAGAGCTAAGACTTGTCTTGGAACTCCAACTCCAGTGTTCCATTTGGATAATGTTTCTTATTTAGAGAACTGAAGTGGATAAATCCAGGTAAAATCATCCATTTCCTTTCTAGTTAATACATGGAGAATGCTTTATTAATTCAACTATTCAGCTTATGACTAAACAGATTCCTGGTTCTCTTTTAGCTTGAAAATAATGGAGCAACAAGGCTCAGGGATGACATGATCATGGTCTGTAGACTCCAAGATCACACCCAACTAATTTTCTTGCCCAACTAATTTCCCCTCTCCATCTTGTACACCTCATTCTGGCCACACTGGTCTTCTTTCTGTTCCTCAAATCCAACTAGCTTGTGGCACCTTAGGGTCTGAGCACTGGTTATTCCTAAGCCTGGAAGGCTTTTCTTCCACCCTTCTCCTGTTTGCCTCCCTCTTGCCTCTCAGATCTCAGCTCAAATGTCACCTCCTCTGAGAAGACTTCCCTGGCCACCTTGTCTAAAGTGGCTCAGAGGCAGTCTTATTCCATCGTCCTGTCTTATTTCTCTGCATAGCACTTTCTCTGATACTGTTCTTTGTTGCGCTTAGTATCTGTTCCCTACTAGAATGCCAGCCACACAACAGCAAGGTTCATGTGGTGTTGTGAACAATTACACTCCTGGGGCTTACAACAACACCGGGCATACAAAGTCTTTAATAGATACCTGTCAGATAAATGAATGGATCATATCCCACATCACAGCAGTCCCCAATAGCATATCCTCCCTCTCCAAGAACCCAAGACCCTCTGATATGGTCAATGTTTCGCAAATTTTCTGTATGAATGGGGGAGGGGATTCTATTTCCAAATTACTTGTCTGCTTCAAAATGTGTTTTCAATGCCCTGTAAAAAAAACACACTGCGTAAGAGACCTCTTTGAACCACGGGGAAACAGAAACTCAGAATGCTGAGTTTGGTGATACAAATCCTTTCCATGTTAATCATTCCACATACGGGAGGAAGCACAGAGAAGGAGCAGCCAGGGTCTCAGTGACAGGGAAGCAGTCAGCAGAGTTGAGTCAAGGCCTCCCTTGAGCTCTGGCGCCAGACTTCAAGAACCCGTGAGTGCGGCCCAGGACAGCACCAAAGCCCAGTGACAATCCTGCAACCTCATGGAGCACTGACCACAGAGAGCAGGACCCTCCACGAGGGGCGGGTGTCACCAGAAACGTGCTGCCCGGTGACGGCAACAATACCTAGCCGTGACTGAGTGCTCTCCCTGAGCCAGGCACCTGGCAAGCTCGTTCTACACACTACCTCATTGAGCCCTCACCTCAAGCTTGGGAGGTAGGCACACTATTATCATGTCATTTTTGCAAATGAGGGACGTGAGCCTGGAAAGTTTCAGTAATCTGCTCCTTGCAGGGCCAGGATCTGAACCCAGAAGTCTGAGTCAAAGCCAAAGCTCTTATCCCATTGATTTGAGTCCAGGGAGGCAGGCTTCCCAATAAGTGCTTGATAAAGCCTTTAGGAGCCCTGGTCAGGTAAGATCAGACCTGAGCAACCTGGCTTCAAGTCACAGAGGCTCTGGCAGAGTAAGGAAAGTCAGCAACTTGAAAAGTCACGTGTGGTGACAACGAAAGAACATACATGTACAGGCAGGGCCACCGACATAAGCTGTGGGGTCCAGCGTAAAATGAAAATGTGGACCCCTTGTGTGAAATTATTGAGAATCTCAAGATGGTGGGGTGCGTGGGTGGCTCAGTCGGTTAAGCGTCTGACTTGATTTTGGCTCAGGTGATTATCTCAGGGTCATGGGATGGAGACCTGCGTCAGGCTCTGCGCACAGCGGGGAGTCTGCTTCTCTCTCTCCCTCTGCTCCTCCCCCACACTCGTGCTCCCTCTCTCAAATAAATAAATAAATCTTAAAAAAAAAAAAAAAAGACTTTCAAGATGTTGACAGCAGCACATTCAGCCAAGGGTAGGGCCCTTTTGATTACAGGGCCTGGGTTGGCTGTGTGGGTCTCAGGCCCGCAAAGGCAGCCCTGGTTCTAAGTACTTTATGTCTCTGAAACTTAACTCCTGGTATTTCCATTTCAGTCCTCTCTTTATAAGGGTCAATACATGAGTCATAAAGAACACGTGTACTCTAAATGAAAGAGACAGTCAAGGGGGTAGAGAACACGTGCATATTTTTCTGACTTGATTCTCTCAATTGTCAAAGGGTTGGGTACGAGCCATCAAGTGGCAGTCTCTGGAATTACATGATGGGTGCCTGGGAGACAAAAACCAATGTGGAAGGGACTGGATCTAACTGGATTCTCAGGCTCCAAACTTTAAATTAAGGGGATGGCAAGAAGCCATCTAAATTGCTCCATTATTTATGTGGACAAGTATTTGCAGTTTGGGAAAGTTTTATCTGGATGGATTTGCTGCTGATCTCCAAGTGATATGCTGAATGCAGGCTGCCATCCAAGTGGTTCTTGTGATTCATTCTATAAATACTTCCCAAATGTACACGATGTGTCAGGTAATGTGACAGGACAATTCCTGCCTGCGTGGAACTTACAGACCGGACACGGGGGAATAAACATTAGGTAATATGACAAATACTACAAACTGTAACCACCAAGTACGGTAAATGGACAAGAGCTATCAGGTCTATACTACCATGACAGAGAACACGAGGAGGACGTTGTACTTTCCACTGAGAGAACAGGGCAGGTCACAGTGTTTGAAACACCCCACCAAACCTCTCACTGGCCCCCGAGTTAATCGGAAAAAAAGTCTAGGTCTTCCATTTATACCATTTAAAGTCACTTTTCTGTCTGCCCCGGAAGAGACAGGAAAATTCCTATGTCCAGCACAGTGCCGGGTTCCACACTACACAGACCCCATCTCCTACGGTATAACTCTCTTCCATACAAAATTTTACAGGGAAGTGAAGGAAGAAGGAGGAGAAAAGGGAGGGAGGAGGTAAGGAAGAGAGGGAGAGGAGGGAGAGGAGGGAGAGAAGGGGACGGGGGGAAGAGAGGAGAGGAAGGACAGAGAAACAGACCAGTACCTTCTGACCAGAGCATGACTTTAAGAAATAACCATTTTCTACTTCCCCTCCCCCCTTTCCTCCTCCAAAAGCTCGAGAACACTCTTCAAACCACTCAGAGCTTCTATCACTCCAGGGTCTTAACATTATTTTAACAGAGCTTTGCATGTGCAAATAATACTAAAACCAGAAACAGTGCCTCTTCCCTAGAAGCATCTATCGAATCTGAGTGCATATATGTCAAGTCTACGTGTGCGATATGTATGTCAACAGCGTGTAAGTAATATCTTGTCTCCACTCACTTCTGATCTCTTTGAATTCTCAAATGAGCCTCTCCCTCTCACTCCCTCGCTCTTTTTGAACAGTGCTGGACAGAAGTGTAAGAGTTCGGCTCTCGCTACGAGGCACGAAACCAATGGAAGGATCTCGTCAGCACTTGAGTCTCACGAGTTTCTTTTAAACACCTACTTTGCTGGTGTAAGCTAATGTGAACCTTTCTCACCCTGTTTAAATTCCAACGTAAAATCTGTACCCAACAATAAAACATGTGGCTCATTTGTCATGCCTCCATGAGCAACTGTGTCACTCACACCACGAGGCACAGGCTGGGTGTGCAGGACGATTTCATTGCTACTTCACATCACTCAATTGAGCCTTCTGCAGAAAAGCTTTTAACAACCACATCTGGCCTTTAATAAATCACTGCACTTTGTCTTCCTGCCAAAACTCCTCTTTTATCTAACTTACATCTTCATGATGAGATAGGAAATCACGCATTACGGTGGTGACAAACAATTGTAATTATGTCATTAGTAGCCATTTAGTCGACAAAGGTGCTCAAAAAGGAACTGTAACGCACAATAAGAAATACAGGGTAATACATTGATCACAGTTCTAATCCGCTTTTACTTCATGAGTGTAAAAAGCTGGCATAATTCTTGGGCACAGCAGGCAGTAATGGCATACCATTTTATGAACTATGTAGCTATTTTATTCCCCTATCTACTTAAAAATAAAAAAGCATTTAATAGCTTGATTTAGACATAAAAGTTATTTGCGATGCCGCGCTGATTATAATGTTTATTTTTCAACTTTTCGTAGAAGTAACTTTTTGTGGTAGGAGGGAAACTCAAGTTACTCGGGTTTAGGAAATGTCACGACCATCTATGTGCGTGTGTGTGCACGCAGATGTGTGAATACACTTCGGTGTACAAGGATGGGTGCATATACAGAGATGTGTGCGTGTGTACATACACACATTCCCACAGGAGTCAACCCATGAGGTCATACATTCACAAAGGACCCTGAGTACTGAAGAAAAAACTATGCAAGAGAGCTTTCTTTCAATGGGCCATTTATCCTGTATCCCACCACCTCCCACCATGTAGCTGGGAATAAGAAATTCCAGCAGGTTTCAAATTAAGTAACTACTTGGGTATTGCTAAAGTTCTAAAAATCCGACACATTCCTCTGAAGTCAATAAAAATCAAATGCCTGATTCTGCACAGACCAGAGCTCTACAATCCACCCAGACTAGTGGCATCTGGGAGAGAAGAGAGGGGTGGAGGTTTGGGAGGTAAAACACGATAACCTGTAGCCTACTGAGGTGAAACATAAAGAAATGTCCTCTCTTCCCGTATCTCCACCTTTGAAATGCATAAACCTAAAACATGTAAGTAAAAAAAACCGGAAGGCAACGTGCTCAAACGTTAGCAAGAGCAAAATCATGTCACGTGTGACCTCAACCAGCCACGTGGACCTCCCCACATCTTACAAACCCTCATTTTATCATGAAATCTCTACACGAGATGAGCTTTGAATCAAGTCATTTAAAAATGTCCCTTTGTTAATACATCTAGTAAATGCCTACTATGTTCCCCATCGACCTGTTCATCCCAAAATAATTAAGATGTAGACAATAGTGATAAAAAGTTAAAAGGGGAACTACTGATGCCAAATCTAATTAATTCAATGTTAGCAAGTGCGACCATTATTTCCACACATGGACATGTTTTCTAAATGACAAGCTTTTAGTTTTCACCTTGAGTTTGGCACTGCATTGCTTTCCTGGGAGGGTCTGAGGCTGAATTAATAAAAATTTTCAAAAATTAAAAATTAAAAAAAAAAAACTTAGCAAGCAGGTGAAATATTACACTTCTATCTTCAATATCGGGGTAAATCTTGTTGAAATCCTCCACTGGCTAATTAAACCCAGGATAGACACAAATGCACTGAAACCATTTATTTCAAAATTTTAATAAACAATCTAAAAATCAGGGACTTAATTGGATCAGGTGTTTATAACACAGGTCTTTTCTGTTTCATTTATTTACATAGAATCAATGCTTCACATTTCCTTTTATCTGAATATAAAGCCTCCAATTTCAAAAGATGCTTGTGAGTGAACAGAAGTGGATTGTTTTTCCAGAAGTTTTGTGAAGAAAAGAACAAACTCCATATCCACGACACACATTGTCTAAGAGGCTGACTCCCCCGTTTTTCAATATACTGGGGAGGAATTAGAAAGTGACCATGACAGACAAGGACAGAAAGGAAACTTAGAATAAGCAGAGGCTTTAAGAGAACACATAAGTGGGAGGGAAATCTAAATTCAATGAAAACTGAGGGGCTTCAGCCAAATTGACCTACACGCTATCTGCTTGATTCTCCCTTCATTGGGCTCAGGTCCGAGGACATCTTTTAGTCCTGGAGTCCTTGCTACCCCCACTCAAAAAACTTTGACATTTAGAATTTTATTTTTTCTAAGAAAAGCTTATCTGGAAGTCACATGCTTCTCTAGTTACATATGAAAGAAATTGTACTCACATCAACATTATCTTTATTTATCAACTCCCCTGCACAGTGCCCCATGGGTACCAGCAGTTCAAAAGTTCAAAAAGGTTTTTGAAAATAAACCAAGATAGAAAACAGGCACCAATTCCTATTTGGAACTTACATTCTCGTGCCTTCTAGCATTCTCTGGATGATGGATCAAGAGGAATGATAAAAGATAGTGAGGCAGCTGCCAGGGGAGGGTATCAGTTGGTGTGGATGGCATTTCTCATGCTGACTGAAAAATTCATCTGGTCCCCACAAGCTGTCAGGCCTAAGCACGGGACAGATCTACATATCACACCTCAGGATAAGAAGGAGCAGCGGAGGCCTCATTCACTCAGAAATTCTTCCTCCCTTTTATTCTTACATTTTTGTTTTCTTTCGTTCTATTTTTGTGTGCTATTGCTTCAAACATTTCTCTCTGGGGCTCTCTTAGCCCCCCAAAAGGAATGGTGGAGAAAGCTCAAAACCAGCCTGTGTGTGGGACAACCTTGGCTGGGCTCTCTTGCTGGATTAATTGGTGGAAGCCTTCTTTCTCTAAACCATGTCACTACCTCGCACAGACCATGAAGCTCTTGCCATTCAAACAATGTACTGAGATCTCTCTATTCAAACAGATGAAATCAATGGACACAATGCGTTGTGAATTGTCTGCTACAAGATCCTAGAGACCTAACTTCCTTCCTTACTTCCTCTTGAGGGCACCAACGCCGTCCAGTTCCAATAAGCAGTTCTTGGACAGACAGAGCGGTCCTCCTCCACTTCCTCACCAGACTAGACTCTTTGAGGGAAGACAGGACGGACGAATATCTTCCTCAACTTTCTATGGCGGCAAGCTCTGAAGTGAGGACCAGTACCGCTTAGTAAGTATAATTAATTGTCTCAATAATTCTACTTCCTTGTCTGGAAGGAGGAAGAAACAAAATTATAAATGCCCACCGACACTGGAATGAATAAGCACAAGGCACGGTTCAATGACAGAATATCGCGCAGACTTTTGGCAAAAGCCAAGTTAGAGCTATACACACTAATGGTTCTCAACATCAAGGCTGAATAAAAAAGCACAAAGTAGTAAGGATACAATATAGTTTGATGCTTATAAACTTATAAACTAAACACTAACCAAGTGTATAAAAATGGAATGGAATGAGGTAGCCCCAACTCCTGATGGCATTTGCTTCTGAGGATGGGAAGAACATTCATACAAGGTGATCCTGGCTCTAACTGAAACGTTGTATTTCTCTTAAATACAACCACAAGCAAAGGGGACAAAATGTTAGCAACTGTCCTTCAAGGTGGAGAGAACACAGGAGATGATGGCTCGTCTTCGTACCTTCCTCTAACTTTTGCATATCTTAGGCGCGTGCCTCTTCTAACCCCCGAATAAATAACATTTACTCCCAAGACGGTTTGAAGAGCATTCAATCTATCAGGTCATCTTTTTACGTACAGTTGGCCAAGCCCACTCTTCATTAGATAAGACACTGGATAAGCAAGGGCAGATTTTTTCTCAAAAGAGAAAGTCTAGTTTTGGGGGCTTGATGGCTCTTTGCTTCTGTTTATTGGGTGGAAATGTCATAACCCAAAGCTCCTGGAAACTGGGAATAATGAACTTGGATCTCTTCAAATTCACAAACCCCTAGCACAGGCACATGTGGCTGGCTACAAGCTGCTTCTGGCAGTTCCATTCGAGGCATGGACTATGAGCCCCTGATAGAACAGAAAACCTGCTTGGACCTCCAAACCAGAGACAGCTTTAAAACAAAACAAAACAAAACAAACAAAAAATAAACCCACAGCTCCCCACTAAAAACCTTCGGGCTGCCACATGGCAATGAAAGTAAGAGGAACACAAAAAGGAGGGCATGATTTCAGGATCTGGGCTGGAATTAGAGAACAATGATTGATGTGATACATGGATGCCCCACCGCCAGGAGAAAGAGTTTCCTCTCAATGCCAAGGAAACAAATGCTCTAATTTAAAAAAAAAAAAAAAAATCGGCAGAGGACCCGAATAGACATTTCTCCAAAGAAGACACCCAGATGGCCAAGAGGCACATGTAAAAATACTGGACATCACTCATCAGGAAGGAAATGCACATCAGAACCACAGTGAGATATTGCCTCACACCTGTCAAAATGGCTAGTATGAAAATGATGAGAAACAGCAAGTGCTGGCAAGGACGTGGAGTAAAGGGAACGCTCATGCACGGTTGGTGGGAATGCAAGCTGGTGCAGCCGCTGGGGAAAACAGTATGGAGGTTCCTCGAGAGAGTAAAAGTAGAAATACCACGTAGCCCAGTAATTCCACTTCCGGTTATTTACCTGAAGAAGACAGAAACGCTAATTCAAAAAGATCTACGCACCCCTATGCTGACTGTAGCATTATTTACAGCAGCCAAGCTGTGGAAGCAGCCCAAGGTCCACTGATAGATAAAAGGATAAAGAAGAGGTGGTGTGTATACACACATGCACAATGGAATATTACCCAGACGGAAAAAAGAACGAAATCTTGCCATTCACGACAACACGGACAGACCTAGAGGGTAACTGTGCTAAGTGAAATAAGTCAGACGGAAAACAGACAAATACCATATAAGTTAACTTATATGTGGAACCTAAAACGTGAAACAAATGAGCTAACAAAAAAATCCCAAAGAAACAGAAATACTCATAAGTACAGAATAAACTGGTAGTTGCCAGAGGGGAGAGTGGTGGGGGATAGACGAAATCGGTCTGTAAGGGGAGAAAGAGGTACAAACTTTCAGTTACAAAATAAGTCACAGGATGAAAAGTACAGCAAAGTAAACAGAGTCAGTAATACTGTAATAACACTGTATTGTATGGTGACAGATGGTGACTACACTGACCCTGGTGAGCATTGTACGATGTATATAATTGCCGAATTTCTATGTGGTACACCTGAAACTAATGTACCATTCTGCATCAACTCTACGTCCATTTTCAAAGAATTTCTTTTCTAAAGGACCCAAGGAGTGACAGAATTCCAAAGGTGCCAAAACCGCCATCGAAACGCATGCCATGTGAAGAAAAAAGAATTTAAGATGATCAAAGTCAATTTTATTATTCACTCTCAGTGATACCGACAGCAAGGACGACAAAAGATTACATACTGCCTAAAACAAATGAGATTCAGGGCAATGGCCTACAGATAATTAATTACCTTAAAGGAAGGGAGAGGTGAGTGTACCCCAATGGGCTGGTTCTCTCCTTTGGAAACAGGGCTTGGTTGTTACTTCTGATATTGTTAACTTGTTTCCCAAGAATCACAGGGTCGAAGCGCAGGCTCCCTTAGTGACACCTGACCAAGTTTCTAAAAATGTTGTACAAAGGCCATTAAGTACAGAAAGGAAACATAATTGTTGACTTTAAATATGCAGGCAAAAGTCACAGTAAATAACAATAATTTGCTTGGGATATTGTTCCATACAGCATTTCAGAGAAATCCAGCATACAATTTGCGAGAAAGTGCAGGCAAATTAATTGTATACTTTCACCTTTTCTTCTCAACTCACGGAGGAGAAGAATAACGTCTTACCCCACACAGAGAAGCCCCATACGCCGCATACGGTTTTGAAAAGAACCTAATCAATAGTATGAACTGAACCTGAGATTAGATTAAACGGCAGACAGAGGCAAACAGCCTGTAACTGTTAAGAATCATCATTCCCGTGGCTTTCAACCTCCTTTTCCATGACGGCAGGCAACAGGGCAATATGCTTTATCGTGCAGAGACCGCATCCGGCACAAAATGCCACCCCCGGCCCGGGGACTGACACTGGCAATGGTTTGTGAAATGCCACCAAAGGGGGCTCAAGAGCGTGCAGCTGCCAGCTTCCATGTCCCTACACATCCGCCTTGCAAGCCTTACACGGGGCAAGCAGGCACGGCCCCAAACGCGGAGTGAGACCCAGGTTCGGGTCCCGACTCCTGGCTTATGACCTGTACAACTGGAAGAGCTGCTTACCTTGCCCGATCCTCTCTACCTTCCATGGAAAAGGTTTAATAATAGAAGTTACGTCTGAAAGCAGTTGTGCAACCAAGCTATAGAAATCAGCCAGGCTCGGTGCCTCATTTTATGTCATCCTAATATTACCTCTGTGCATCCCCATCATTAGAAGGCTCAAAACAGCAGCGGCCCTTTACTGAGCAACCACCATGAGAAAGACACATGCCCTTTAATATGTCAGGATCATACAACCCTAGGGAGAAGTCCACGGTGTCCCCAAGTAAACAGATAGGGAAACTGAAGCTGAGAATAACGTGCTCGCACACCCAGCTGGCCCAACACAGGAGCTCGACTGCAAGCCAGGTTTATCTGACACCAAAGCTTATGCCCTAAACCCGCGTTCCTGAGTCACCTGGAAGCCACCCCTAGACTAATGAAGTCGGAATTTCGGGGTTCCAGGATCCAGATATCAGCACTGTTAAACCCCTCCAGGAGATTCTCATACGCAGCCGTGTTTGCTAACAACCGTACACCAGGCATGTGGCCCTCCTCCCATATATTAGATCCCGACGGCCACTAAAACAAATCACCACAAACTCAGTGGCTTAAAACATAGACATCTATTGTCTTCTAGGTTCTGGAGGTCAGAAGGCCAAAATGGGCCTCACGGGGCTAAAGTCCAGGTGTTGGCGGGCTGTGTTCCTTCCGGAGGCTCTAGGAGAGAATGTGTTTCCGTGCCTGCCCTTCTCAGCTTCTAGAGGCAGACTACATTCCTTGGCACGAGGCCCCTTCCTCCATGTTCAAAGCCAGCAACGCTGGGCAGAGTTCGGCTCTGGGTCTCTTTGGGTTTATCTCTTTAGTCTCTCTCTTTCACTTTTAAAAACCCTGTGAGTACATTGGGCCCACTGGGATAACCCAGGATTATCTCCCCCATGCAAGGTCAGGGGATTACCCAACTCACCTCCATCTGCAAATCTAATTCCCTTTTTCCACATGACCTATCACATTTCCAGGTTCCAAAGATCAGGATGTAGACGTGTTCAGGGGGCATTACTCTGCCCACCACACCTGACAACCCTGCCAGGATCGGGGCAAAGTGACACACTGGGAAGGTGACCTGAAGGTGGGTCTTAGTGTATGAGCCTCCTGCTTGCTTAAGAGTTTCATGCAGAGTATTTGAGCTGACTCTGCATCTCAGGTACCAAATGCGGTGGGTGGAGCTCTATAAAAGGTGCTCCATAGCTGTCTGCAGAAGGAAGGAAAGAAAAATTCTCCCACCTCTCCCGCCACAACATTTTATATCGGATACGCTATCACGTTCACTTAGGAGAGAGAGAACCGGTGCTATATCTAATTGGATACACAGATGACAAATTTCTGCTAGACTCTGAACTCACCAGCTCCACACTCTCGCATTAGGAACTACATGGCCACCCATCCCCGCCCCCGCACTCCCACCCCTACCCCCACCCCCACCCCCACCCCCACCCACCCCTGCCCCTCCCCCTCCAGCACAAAGAAGACTGCATCTCATTTTACAAGGGCTTCAAAATCATATGCCCTCTAACTTGAATTGTCTTTGCCAGTGGCTACCAGAAAAACACACTGCTTTTAGGAGGGTGTTTCACACTGGGTTTGTGTATTGGGTTGTTTTTCAGGGGAAGTCGGGGGCGGGGTGGGGGGGAAGGGAATAAGGGACACTTATTTTTTTTTTTTAAAAAATCATGCTTCTAATCCCTAAAAAGACTAAAATAGTTTCATCCTTCATAACCTGTCATCACGCATGTTTCTCTAAAATTAAACACATATGGCTCAAGCCAGAGTTACATTATGCACCATATTATGTAATTATCTTTTCAATTTATTACTCCTCAAAATAGAAAAAGATTAGCCCGTGTTTCTTAAGTCTGAGTAAACATATGGCCTGAAGATTGTAAATGACATCCTATCTTTAAAAGAAGTTCCAAGACTAAACAACACACAATACTCCGTCCGCAAGGGCCATATGTGGTATCAGGGTTGTGAAGATACAGAGGGACTGTGTGTGTGTGTGTGTGTGTGTGTGTGTGTGTGTGTGTGTGTGTGTGTGTGTATGAGTGTGTATATACATATACATCTTCTTGCTTTCCGGCCATGCCTTTAATGCCGTGAAATATTCCTGCTGGCAGATCATAAACAGTACAAAACTAGAGACCAAAAAAAAAAAAAAAAAAAAAAAAATCTCCATTTCAGCATTTCCTATTAGCCTTAGTGCCCTCGGGTACTGTTGACTCCGTAAGGAATAGGTTCCCAGTCATCTGGGTGTTCGTACAGGAATTACCTGTCTCTCTACAATTCAGGAGCTTTGTGCCCGCTTCCCCGGCAGCCTGCGTATATCCCATTCTTCGTGTTACCCGGTGACTGAAGACCTCCTTTGAGACCCCCTGCTTGATCACTGCCCTAGATTCCCCGTCAGGAAAGGGAGCACTCAAGCAGGGATCCTCATGGCTGCCAACGACTCCTCACCCGACAACTACATTAAACGTTATTCCAGAGGCTCCCAGCAGCGTGCCGTGGAGTTAAGGGTCTGACAACAGCCCTATTATCAAAACCGTTCTTCAGGGGGGTTTGCAACTTGAAGACTTTCAATTTGCAACAGGCGGAAATTTTTGCATAGGGCTGCCAAGCATAAAGGGGATATTTCGGAGACAATTCACGCTGAAATCAGTTTAATTGTTTATTCCATATTGAGGGATATCAGAAATGAAATGCTGTGAGTGGGTTTCTGATGCCTTTATACTCTCCCCAACAAGAAAGAATAGTTTAAAAAAAAATAAATAAAAGGAAATCTGGCCAATTGGAAACCAGCTAATCGGGCTTCCACAGAGCTGTTACCATGCGCGCACTCACAAGGGTTTAAATATACATTTTGCTATGAATGTCCAGCAGGAAATTGTGGATTTCAGGAGACTTTTCATCAAGAAAATAGGAATTCCAAAGGATCGATATTAACAATTTGCAAAGGAGTTACCAAGTACATTTTAAGAACACAGCATCTCATAACATTTTACTGACTAATGTGAAACCTTTTAGGTTTGAGATCAAAATGGTTCAAAGATGTTTTACTCTGCCATAATGCAACAGTTACTCATTTCCAGACCATACAGGCAATCCTTTTATTTGCGCTCGGGGTGTAACCATAAGTAGGGGGACCAGATTCTCATCCTGTTGGAACCACTGCCCCATAGAACATAGAGATCTTGGTTTCCAATCCCTAGGATAAGGCTACACACAGTCCACTAAAAATAAATCACTCAGTAGGCTAGGAAAGGATGTGTCTCAGAGGTATAAACCTTTGGGCTATATTCCATATTTACCAAATCTCTGGAACCAGAAATGCCATGTTTAGGATGTTTGGCACCTCACCATTCAATACAGATCCCCAGAGAAAAATACGATTATCTGATCAGGAAGGTATACGCAAGGGCAGATTAATTTGAATAATAGGTATTTTTGGTTTCTTTTTAACAAGCAGACTCTCACCACAGGGCCTTTGCACTTGCTGTTCTTCCTGAATGCTCTTCCCTCAGATATCCTCAAGGCCCCCTCATGTCTCACTGTCCTTTCCCTCCTTGAAGTTCCTGGGTAAAAACAGCACACTCCTCACTCACATTCTCCACTTCCCCATCCTGACTTATTTTTTCCATACCACTTACTACCATGAGACATGGCATATATGTATTTGATTTCTGCCTTCCTGACTAGGATGTAAGCACCACGAATCAGGGAGTGGCTGTCCCCACTGCTCTATGCCCAGCGTGTGAAACAGTAGCTGGAATGTAACTGCCACTGAACTATTTACTGAGTGAACAAATGAACAAGCAAGTGAATGAATGAATGTGCCAATACGACAGCCTTTACGTCCTCTTCCGTAGGCACCACGCCAGAAGCATGTGACTGTCTACAGTAGTAGGAATGCGCTAAGGCTCCCAAGTCATTTGCATGAAGAGAGGCCTTCACAACAAAGACGTCTCAGGCTCTTCTGAAGTGTACAGGAAAAAGAATTAAAACAAACCCCTCTAGTAATTTATCCTAATAGTTAGGTGCTTTAACTTTGGGGTCAGACTGCCCGGGTTCACGTCTCACTCAGTACCTCTTCAAGGTGCCTTTTAAAAGTTGTGGAGCTCCAGCAAGGAAGTGCGCCTCTCTGAGCCCCGGCCCCTCTGGCTATAAAATACAGGTCTTACCACACGGACCTTCAGGGACGATACAAATAACGGACTTAAATACAGTGTCTGGCACATAACACGTTCACTAATTGCATGCACCTAGAAGTTATTTTCCATTTTAAAAGAACAAAGGACAAATCATTAAGACTAGAAAGGAGATTTTGAGATACCGTTGATCTTTTGATATTTTTACCCTACTTAACTGTCCGCAATGTTTTTGAAAGGGTGGTTTCCATATCTTGAGACACTTACAGCATTTTTAAATTTCAGGTGGATTACTATTTTTGTTTCAAAATTTTGTTATATGCCAAGAAATTATGGTGTGCTTCCAACTGTAGATTATAATTTCCTGATGTTACCTGACTCAGAAGAGACACTGCGCTTTCTTCATTCACCAAAAGATGCACCCGTGTGGTTGTGTACCCAAAAATACATTTGTGTGTTTTTAAAATTGTCTACACACATCTAATCCATGTTTCATATATATTCTCAAAGGAATTAGGAAATGAATCTCAAACACTACTGTAATACATTTTTTTAAAATTTCTCTAAACGTAGACCTTTGTGCTTCTGGGGTCTTAGAGAAACATCTCATGGAAAAATGCAGGATTTCAACCGGAATATGCTTTGTTACCTGATACCTTATTTTTTCAAAATTGAAACACACATCACATTTTTGTCCTTTGCATAAAAAAAGTAATACATGCCTTTTTCCCAGAGCAAACATTTTTGATATGGCTTTTCTTTTTTTTTTTTTTTTTTAAGATTTTATTTATTTATCTGACAGAGACAGAGAGACAGCCAGCGAGAGAGGGAACACAAGCAGGGGGAGTGGGAGAGGAAGAAGCAGGCTCCCAGCAGAGCAGCCTGATGTGGGGCTCGATCCCAGAACACCGGGATCACGCCCTGAGCCGAAGGCAGATGCTTAACAGCTGTGCCACCCAGGCGCCCCTGATATGGCTTTTCTTAAGAAGGGTTGGCATTTGTCTATTTTCTCACCGACTGCTAATGTTGAAAGGCTCCTAGAGTTATGCTGACCCTTATCCCATGTGGCTCCATCCATGTAGCAGACAGGGCAAAGAGACAAGCCTTGTACTACAAGCGATGTCGGGGTTCTAGGGCATGTTTTAGGGGCTCCATTGTTCAACGTGTGCAAAGATGCAGAACAGAATCCATACACTGTCTGAGGGGTACCAGATAATGCCAAATAATTTTTAAGTTCACATATACTGAGTTTTAGTGGTTACATTTGACACAACACAATAGAAGGACTTCTACATGTATTTGCATTTTATGTATCTGCTCCAGGTCTCCCTCCAGAGAAGACTAACCCTAACCCGTCGTGGGATTACAGAAGCTGAATGGCCATCTTACTGTCGTTTCTGACTATCTGCTGCTGGCAGGTGGCAGGCCAAGCCTCTGACAGACAGAATGACCCATAAAAAGCAGCGCTCAACACTTTGGTTCCTCTTCCAGTGTGGCAGCACAAACGAGCAGCAGCTTTCGAGCGAAGGAAGCCTCAGGTCCAGTACTGCCGCCAGGACTATGAGCTAGGAGCCTGGGCAAGTCACTTCATCTCCCTAAGCTCCCACTTTTCGTGGAGAAGTGGATCCGATGGAGGGGGCAGCGGAGACTACACTATCCGTCTCACTGACTAAGAGGTGAGAAAACATTCACCAGAAGGCCCAACACTGCAATGATGTGTAAAGACCAAAATTCCCAATAACGATCATGAATGTCGTTAGCGCTACTGAAGGTCTGAGTGCTTCCAAACAGAGCAGTGTCTGACCCCGGCGGCATCTGTCTCCTCCTACACTCTTCAAAATGACCTGTGTGTTCCAGACAAACGGCTCTTTTCTTTTCTTGTTTGGCAATCTATTCATAATCCTTAGGACGCTCACAAGAGAGGAACAGGCAACGCGGCCTGCGGGATGTGGAGAAACCTAGCCTTGGCCCTTGCACGGGTACCCTTGGGAAAGTTCCTTAATGTCTTTGAGTCTCACGTGCCTTGCCTGAAACTCCTCAAGTGCTCGAACTAAGTATCTCCCAAACTCTCTTGTGCAAAAAAGATGGTGAGATTTACAGAGTGGGGTGAGGACAGGTTTATGTGGTTGAAGTGCCTGCCACGCTTCACATTCTGATTGATCAAAGGGGGCCCCGAAGCTTTTTCTGCTGTGCGCTCAATACTCCACCTCCGTGAAGCAAGGAAAACACCACGGCACGGCAGTCTACGTGGGCCAGACCAAGAACTAGGATATAACACAAAAGGTAACCGCAGAAGAGAGCCCCGCCACGCCTGGGGGTGAGTGCTAGCCAAGAGGCAGGCGCCATTCTGAATACTTCAAAACGACACACCCGAATCTTCTCCCGGGGTAAGGAACAGAAAGAAAGGATGCGGGAAGAAAACAGGGGTTGTGATCCCCAGTGAGACGGGGCTCATTCCTTCCCACCTTGTCAACTTCTCCGTATGTGGATCCCACCCCTCCTCCACCCTCAGTGTGGACACCTGGGCAGCACAGCGACCGACTCACAGTGTACATAAGTTAAATTAAAAAAAATAGACTGGAGAATAAACACATTTTGGGTTAAATATGTTTGTCTAATTAAAAATATTGTTCTGCTTAATATAGGCAAACCAACTAGAGAATTAATGTACCACCTGTCTACTCACCAAGAGTAAGACGAGAAGTAGGAATTTCAAAGGTGCTTTGTCTCTTGATATATAGGAGTGGCTCTCCAAACTCCTACACACAGTTCCATTCGCTTGAAAACACAGGGAGCTTGGGCTGGGGTGGGGGGGGGGGGAGAGTCAACTAGCCATTCAGCTCATTGAAACACACGCACACATGTCCCCACCCCCATATCAACCCATAGGCACACATACATTTGTCCAACCAGTAAGGAACTAAGTAAATGACAATACGTCCCTATGAGACAATGTTGTGCAGCCATTAAAATATACGACATACATCTGTATGAATGTATAGCAAGATGTCTACTCTTTATATATTGCACTTTTACTAACTCTTTAGTAAACCTTATGTACCTGCCTCCTAGATGCTACATATTAACATGCTGCTTCTCTTGGTTTATCACGGATCTCTATCCATCTAGCTTGTTTTCTGACACATATCAGAGCAAGTCCCAAGATAAATTTTAAATAGAAAAGACAAACTACCAAACCACATGTACGGTATGAGCTCATATTTTTGAAACTATATATGGGTGTGTGCACTCACATGCCTGGAAAAAACAATGGAAGGAAATTCCACAAAATGTTACCAGTAACAATTTTGGTATTTTTTTCCTTGTTACCTATAGGCATTTTTTCCTTGTTTTTTCCCCCCTCTCTCTTTTTTGTTTTTGTTTTGTTTTGTTTAGCAATAAGCATTTATTCCTTGTGAAATAAACAGATCCGTGATGAAGGTGAGGAGACAAAGACAAGAAGAGGAATGCAAGGCATGCAACTGGAAAGAATGCAGCACAGAACAGAAACACCCGGAGCCATCAAGGCTTCCCTCCCTAAGCAGCGGCAGCTCGGAGAGAAGCTACATGTTCAACCAGCCATGGGAACGCTGGCCACCAAGGGCAGAGAAAGGTGACTGAGAAGAAACCAAATGCCAGTCCTGCTGGCCTTCCAGATCGTTTCCTGACAGATGAACTGTTTTTCAGAGAGAGTGCTAAAACCATTTCCAATCACCTCCCTGAGTGTCGGTGGGAAGTGATGGGGATCTCCTGATCCCAGGCTCATATCTGCACCAGCTGTCAGAAACAATCCGTTGCCTCGAGTTGCCAGTGCCCAAGTTACGCAGGCCACCATCGTTCGCCTCCACGACCAGCTCGGGGCCATTTCATCAGCAAGCACTTGGTCAGCATCCACCTGGGGGCTGGCCTCTGGCTCTGGAAGGCTAGGAGCTTCCCAGAATGGAGGGAATGGCCAGCTCTGCAGGACCCTCTGCGTCCACACATGACGTTAGGTAGCCTCCAGTCGTTCCACTTTCCACCAACGCATCCGTCAACGCACTTAAGGACTTACTGGTTAAGATTTAGGTCTCATTTCCAATTACTAAAAGGGGAACAAACGAGGGGGAATTTCCTCTGACTTGAGGACTATGCTAACAGCAACTCATGGAGCCTTCTGGACCCGCTCCAGCCCTCTGATGGGGGCCGAAAGTGGAGGACAAAAGAAGACGAAGCAGATCACGAGGAGAACCTGCAGGCCGGGATCTCAAAGGTACTTCTTCGTAGCCTTGCCTGTCAAGACTGGATATGCCCATGATAACGATAATGCCATGGGTAAGGAATAAGACGACAATCACAAAGCATGTGAAATAAAAAACATAATTAAGGGGCGCCTGGGTGGCTCAGTTGGTTAAGCATCTGACTCTTGATTTCAGCTCAGGTCATGATCTCAGGGTTGTGAGAGAAAGCCCCGTGTCACAGCCCACGCCTCTGTGCTGGGCATGGAGTCTGCTTACGATTCTCTCTCTCCCTCTCCCTCTGCCCCATCCCCCTCTTAACAACAACAAAAAAAGGATAATTAAGATCAGCCCCCGGAAGTTTGTAAGGGCAATCATTGATGGATCAGCACCATCTAATAGACTGGTGGTTTACTTTTCAAATCCTGCACGTGGCTTCACGTTAATAAGCCAATACCATGCTCTCATTGAGAACACTATATTCTCCTGGCACTTTCTTACTATTTTTGTTATTGTTCATTTTAAAAAATTAAAAGGCACACTCAAAGTATACTATAATCACACCCCATGAGAAATCCAGGTATTTGGAAACACAACATTAAGTTCTCATTCATATCTTAAGGTCATCTGTACCAGAATCTTTCCCTCCACCCCCAATACACACATACATACATTTATGCCAAAGAATAGCATTCCTCTCCATGGAATCTGTATTCCAGTAAGAACACAACGCCCCACCTCTTGGAAATTCATAAGGCACATGTGTGTATCAGAAAATCTGAGAAAGAAGAAACCAAGTGCAGCCAAAACTGATTTGTCGAGAAAATTTTTTAATTTCTCATGGACCACCTATTTAAAGGCTCATTAAAAAATGGGGCAATGAGGATCCCAGCAATTAAAAAAAGTTAATATCCTTAAGTATGATAATAATTTTTCAATCTATGAGTATAACTTTCACTCATATTGATAACAAAAAATGTCTAAATCCTCCATGAAATCATGTAAGCTTTATAAGATATAGACATAGAAACGTTTTTGAACCTGGGTCTTTGATGTGAGAGCCAATATTTATACAAATAAAACCTAGACTATCAGAGCCAGAAGGGAACTTAGATATCATGTAACCCGACTCTCTCATTTCATAGGTACACACAGAAAAAGTTGAGAGATGGTAAATGGCTTATAGATGGTTATGGGGACATATATGACGCCCTAACACCAAATTAAGGGTGGGAGCATTATCAGGGATCACAAGTTAAGCAGAACAAAACAACAATTAGTTGTTGTTGTTGCTTTCATTACAGGCTTTAGTATACAACGTTTGAGTCTTTGATTATAAAACAGTCATGACCACAAACTGCCCTTCACCCCACAAAACACACAATCACCCCCCCCAAAAGGAACTTCAGCCCTGTAACATAAAGGCAATTAAAAAAAAAAAAATACAGTGAACCACTTAGAGAGTAACCACATGGTTGATAAGTAAACTACTTAGTTTGGTTTTTAAATAGGACTTCAAAAGGACTCAAAATCATAGAAAGTTGAGACTCCAGTATCTGTCCAAACAGGAACAACAGACCAACTACTACAGCCATTTGCTGAAGAAATATTTACAAAATACCTACTTTGTGCCAGGCATTGTGCTTAGAGATTAGTATACAACTGGACCCGGAAAAGTTATGTTCTTGCCTGCTGCAGATGGTGAGAAGACTGGCATTAATCAATATAGAAACAAAGATACATATAAACTATATTGGGATAAATGCCACAAAGTTATACGGCGTCAGAACAAAGTTTAAGAGTGATGTTGGCAGTATAGAGAGATCAAGGAAGAACTCCCTGATGAGGTTACAATTAAGCTGTGAGCTGAAGGGCAGGTAAGAAGTAACCAGGTAAAGAAGAGATGGCAGCATACTCCAGGCACAGGGAACACATGCAAAGGCTCTGTGGCACCAAAGAGCAGAACAAGACATAACCAGGGCGGCTGCAAGAGAAAATAAAGGTGGGGGTAGCACAGAATGAGAAGAAACCAGAATTCACACTATAAACGTCGTACAGATCCTGTGACAGAATTCTGTCTTTATCCTAAGGGTACTGGGAGGCCATTGAAGGGACCTCAGTTTGGTGTTGAACAGGTGAAGGGGACATGATTATACCTACATTTTGAAGAGATTTCTCAGGCTGCTGAACGGCGAGCCGACTGGAATGGAACCAGTTTATGAGAAAAAATGTCCAACCTTATTCAGTGGATTCCCGATATATGCAAAAATGAGAGAAGGTCCTTACGAAATGCCCAAAGCAATCGTTCCAATACACATAAGAAAGCAGGTAGAGGTGCGGTTGGAAGGGAGAGAGCTGGGAAGGCAAATGGTATAGCCCCGCAGCATCCTCGGGGCTATTCCAGGGGTCCACAGGATGCAAATAAACATTTTGAGCCCCAGCTCCGCCCACCATGGAATTTACAGATGGTTTAGTCCGGCATCTGTTTCCCACTGGCTACGCTCCATCATTATTGATTTTAGACTTCCAATTATCTCTGTATCTGCGCTTGTGGACTAAGACGTGTAAGACCCTGCACCAAAACCAAAACTGTAAACCATTCCAAACTGTCCTAAAAATAAGCACTGTGCTTCTGGACCGTCCCCTGCAGCAGACGCTCAGGTGGCAGAGGGAAGTCAGGGACCATCCACACAAGACTGTAACCTCCCTACTTACCTTTCAAAAACCCACATGGAATCTCTTACAATTTTTTTTTTCCATGTCTGAGACCATCTCTAAGTATTATGTTTCCAGCTTTTCAGAGACAAAAAATTGATTAGTTTTACAGGGAGCTAAATTCCTTCTCATCCAAAGAACAGGAAACAGCTACTGTATCATTTCATTTTTCTCTGCAGATCTACAAATGGGGACAGGCGTCTTAGCTGGCCCCAGACTAGCACAAGTTTGGACAGAGCTGAGGTTGTTGGGTTTAATTTGGCCAAATAAAGGAACTCTCAACTCAACGAGCATTTGGTCTGTGTAGTTGATTCACTTCATGTTACAGATCGAGGACACCAGCAGTACTGTTTAGAAAAAATGGCAATGCTGTTTAGACAAACAGCCCTGAGAAGACAGACTGGAGAGGAAACGTGGTCTGCTGCACTGCTATCCTAGATTTTTTTCCTTCCTCCTTCCCCCATGAGTGCTTTTCATGTAATTTTTACTCACGAAGTTGCCAGTGTTAATTTCTACAGGCCAAATTTGGCTCACTTATTCCTTGCCAATTCCACAGTCAAATTCTGTGTGCCTGAGGGGTGTGTGTGTGTGTGTGTGTGTGTGTGCGCGCGCGCGTATGCGCGCGCGTGCGTGTGTGTATGTGTGTGTGCTTTCGCTGAATTGCACCTAAAGCCAAAGGGATTGCTGTGACCAGAGACCCAAGAAGAACGTAGGCAGCACCACACTTGGGTATCTCTAATGACAAAATCTGTCTCTATTAGCAAAAACAATCAAACTCTCCAAGCTGGCACAAGGCTCAACTCAGCAAGATGCATGGATCCCCACAGAACCTTTACAAGGATGTGACAGGGCATCCACAGAAAGGCAATTTGCATATTCTCCTGCACAGGAAAAGGAAACACAGCAAAGCAGGGGCTAAGCAGCATTTTTCTTGAATTTTCCCACATGGGCTCTCTAACTTAAATACACCATTCCTTTCAGGGCTTTGGGTTCAAATGGCAGAGACAGAAAATGACAGATTTTTTTTTTCCCTTCTTCCATTTTACATAATACACTAATTTGATACTGGTTCTTCTTTATTCTTATTTTGAAGTGATAAAAGAGTTCAATTTCCTCCTCCACCCAAAAAAGCTAATAGAAAAAATTATTAACTGTCAGAACTACAATATTTTATCATGCCCACCTGAGATCCCAAAATCCAAAGATACGATATAAACTCAAAACCAAAAGATTAATTTGGGGCAACCACAATCTTAATATTTTATTCCAGTTACTCACTCGAGGCTAATATCACTGCGAAACATTAAGAAAGCATCTACTAAACCAGTTATATATATATATTTTAAAAGGTTAATGTAAGAATTTAAGAATCAGAAGTTAACAACACATAAGGGAAAGGGGAATGAAAGGGAAAACAATATCCCAAATTAACAGCTTCTACCCTTGCAGCAGAGCTGTGAAGAAAAAGATTAATCAAAGGTTTCCAAACATTATAGGTCCTGAGTGAGACCGGACTGATCTTATTCAAGGTTGTACCTAACACCTGCTATCAGAAGGTAAGAAAGAAACTGGATCTCCACCAACATTTTTAGTTCCCACCAGCAGTGTATTAAGGGCAATGACCTTTAGAGACCAGTCTCAATATGCCACATCATTTGCAAACTAATTTGGAGGTTTCTGGTCTACCTCAGTGTTTCCCAAAAGTACAGTGCAAATACCACGGGTGGTACCTGGGGTGGTTTTAGTTGGCAAATGGAGATACGTATGTATGCATGCACATACTCACACACACATGTGCATACACACACACACACATTTAATACCTAGCTGTTTATTTTGACAGTTTTCTTTCCTTTATGATTCACCGTCATACTAGTTTTCCAATAACGAACAAATTCTAAAGTGTCCTTTTATGAAAAATATGAATTAAAAATAAATAAACAAATGAATAAATCTTTAAAAAGCAATTTAAAGCAATAGTAGGTAAAGTGTATACCAAATATATAAAGATATGGCAAAAACCAGGGTGTGCAGTTTGACAAGCCATCGCGTAGCTACACGAAGAGGGACAGAGAAGCTGTCGACCCATCTTAGAGCACATGGCAGGAAAGCAGAGGCGTGGGATCTAATTCTACCAGGACGCTACTGAGGTCACTGCACTGCTATGAGCTTCAGTGTCCTCATCTGTGTAGTGGATTAAATATGTGCATCCCAAACGTTTCTATCATGATATTCCCTAAAATGATTTTTAAAAATGCATACATATAGACATAGGGGCATATACACACATGTCTATAAAGGTATACGTCTGTGTATGTCCGTAAGGTCAGATATATAAACATATACACACAGATACAGATATATACACAGTTATGGACTTGTGTATGTACATAGATTGACTTACAATTACGTGTATGAAAAACCAGACCGTATCCAAGGTGGAGGTGGATCAGGAGAGTAGATAGGGATCGAAGGCAGTTTTAAACAAAGAAGCTTTCCCTGCCTGGTGCTACGCATCTGAGTTTCTACCTCCTGTCCCAACCAGCATCTGGTGAGTCCCAGGCCCACCGAATCAAATCACGGGACCCCGAGGGTCTTCACATTCCTGTCAATATTCCCTGAAGCTTCACCCTAGGACGGCCCTTGAGATGAGACTAGAAATATTCCTATCACAAAGGAGGCTACCAATCTGCAAGGGACAGACATCCAAAGGAAACTTACCACCATCACTACCAAAGTGAGATGTTTCCTAAAGAAGAGCTCTGAACAACACATTCTTAGGGGGAAAACCACATAAGAGTAAGCAAAGGAAGAACGAAACTGCAGCAGAAAGTGAATGAATATCATTTTCCGCAATTCTGACATCAGGATAAAAAAATTAAACAAATTACAGGTGAGTTTAGCTAGGCAATGCCATCCTCTACCCTCAGGTAAATTTATGCCCTGTTCATAATTTCAGAGAAAAGAATAAAGCTACACATGGTTTCAATATTTTCGCTATGCTACGGCAATCTAGTTATCTTTCTATTCAATAAGGCAACCAAAATTGCACGTGTTTCCTAAATAATTTTGAATTTATACAATTTGACATTTTTTTCAAAGAAGCATAAATCGTCTGAGGGCCATCTCCCCAATGCATGACAATAAATTGCAGCCCGTCCTATTTTAGGATAACCACGATATGCAAACATCAGTCACCAGCCAGACTCAGGACAGAGACACCTGCATAATGAATGGTTCACCCTAGAAATAGAGAGGCTGTGGGTCTCAGGACCTCCTGCCCAAAGAGAGGCCGGCCTGACTCTTCTTTCATCCCAGGGTATGACGTTACCAAGCCACGGCCCAAAGGCCTCTCCTGAAATGGCAGGCTTACTCTTAAAACCATCACCAAACACCACGATCCTCTTCAATCAAGCCAGACCAGGGTTCACCCGACTATGATTAGCATCCCAGCTGCGTCTGCACTGCTGATGGAGCACAGCCATCCGAGCAGCTCAGGGGCACAAGTCATAATCTGACCCCTCCCGACATGGCCTCGGTTTTCTATTTCATCATTTCACGAGACACTTCCTCCTGCACTTCTCAAGCAACCCGGCCCAAGTCCTTAAGGCGGTGTGCAGGCACCGAGCGACCTGGGTACTAAGCGGCTTCTCCTTTCAGACATTTCGACATCTTCATGGTGTGATGTGGAACAGGAAACATGAACTCACCCGCTAGTTTCAGTCACACTTCACAGCTTTCTAACACAAGTCAAGGACAACACATAAAGGAAGTCGGAAATCTAGAGGAGTGATAATGTAGACCCTTCCGAAGAAAGGGGCATGTAACGGCCTCAGCGTAAACATGAACTTCTCAACCAAGAACCACCAACACCCGCCACTTTTCACTGCTATTCGAAAAAATACATAGAATGTAAAATGTCCTAGTGCTTCTCAAACTTCAGGTAGATATGAACCGCCTGGTGACCTTGGTCAAAGATTCAGGGTGTGTGTCGGGGCGGGGGGGGTGTGGGGGGAGGAAGCATTCTGCATTAATAACCAGCACTCAGGTGATGCGGAAGCTGCTGGTCCAGGACCACAATGTGAGCCACAAGGATGTAGGGACCTTCCCCCTCATCTCCACCTTTTCTTCCCACCATCCCAGTGAGGTCAGGAGAGCCCACAATTGAAAACAAGTTTCCACCAAAGCCAGGCTGAAAACGCGTTTCAAACGAATCCGAAGTGTGGAAAAATAATCGAAAAGAAAAGCAAAACTGATAATTGTCCAAGTTGCAACAAGTCCTTCCATTAGATGTGGAAGTCATTCATTGATAAGGCCGTTGGGCTCCCACACTTCTGGGAAGGACATAGTGGCCAGATTTGACCCTTACAGACAAGAAGGCAACTGTCCTCCCTCTCGGCCACGTAAGACATGAAATTTTGTCATCTCCCTTTCCACAAAAGCTACATACATACAGATTACAGGCAGATATTCTCATTTCTCTCTCTCTCTCTCTCTCTCTCTCTCTCTCCTTCCTTTCACACAAGGAAAAAAGTTCTTTTACTCCAGTAAAAGAACTGGTGTCTCACCTAAGAAAATAAGCCATGATTTTCTCAGAAAAAAATTAAAACTGGATCAACAGCCAGGTGAGTACAACCTGAACCCCAACACCCAGCCCCAGAGTCTGAGACCTTCGACTCCCTGGGGGCACCAGACAAGCCAAAGACGCAAGATGGCTGCACCTCTGTCGTGCCCATGTACAATACCTCCAAGCCTCTGGACAGCTTCACATCTTCAAAGCACTTTCTGAGGGTAAGTTTACGAATCCACACAACTCCTCTGAGTTCTCCTTCCCCAGGTCTTATTAACCCCATTTTACAGACGAGGAAGTGGAGAAACACAAAGAGTATTGGCAAGTCCAAGCGCGCATCCAATCGTGAGGAGGAGGCCCCTGGCTCCCACTCCCCAGACCAACCCAGCCACTCGGAACATCCTCATCACAGGCCCGGAGGTGGTGTTCCTTTGGCAAGGACAGAGACTCATCCTGGAATTCTGCCAAGGAAAAACACATTAGCCCTAAAGGTGTGCCCTTTGCCCTTACTCACAAACTGCTCAGCTTTATAGGACATCTGGGATCAGACCAGCTTCTGCTAACACGAGGAGCATCTCCCACTGGCTGGCATGCACAGACATGTTTCTGAAACGGGCACCAAGAGGACGGGATCCAGGACTGGAGGGGTAGCTGCCCACAGGGCCAACTCAAGGGCATCCCAGCCTGGCCTGTGTGTACGTCACAGACATTTCCTGAGAGCCAGAGCCCTTCTTCTCTCCTCCCTCATGGAAGGCTGCTGTAGTCTGGCAGAAAAGTAGGATTACGTCTCCCCATTGTACATGTGTCTTCAGATGCATTCAATCAGTTTGTCCTGGGTCACAGGATTTCATGTGTGGCCCTAAATATACCTGCAGACTATGAAAATGTACCCACAAAACCAGATGTTAACTTCTCTGCCAGAACATGTACCTTTTAAAATGAGTAATGATGAGCAGGACTGAGAGATGCTTTAATAACAGTCTGACCTACAGTAGTAAAGAAGGGACCATCATCTTGGAAAACACGCACAGAGAAACACCTCCTCTGCTCTAACTGGGAAGACCCTAAACGTCCTCTCAGGCTTTCAGAGCATAATAAAGGAAAATGCCCACGTTATATAACCTCTGGCTATGTCGTAGGTACTGGGTGGGGTACCTTCCTAATCTCACTCACAGTCCACACCAGCGACTTGCCCATGTTACCAAGGAGGAAAGAAACCAAGACAAGCCCCTTGCCCAATGCCCCACAGCCAAGCACAAGAGGATTCAATGTCTGTTTCTCTTGACTCTGAGGTCATGATATTTCAACCACCCCATAACACGGGTGCTAGGGGGCTATCAAAGCAGTGGGGACCATCATGCTTAAGAATCATACATGACTGGGGCGCCTGGGTGGCACAGCGGTTAAGCGTCTGCCTTCGGCTCAGGGCGTGATCCCAGCGTTATGGGATCGAGCCCCACATCAGGCTCCTCCGCTATGAGCCTGCTTCTTCCTCTCCCACTCCCCCTGCTTGTGTTCCCTCTCTCGCTGGCTGTCTCCATCTCTGTCGAATAAATAAACAAAAAATCTTAAAAAAAAAAAATCATACATGACTGCTAAGTTCCAGTGATCACTTAATAGGAATCTAAAAACAGCAGGGTTTTTCAAATCACACAAAAACTCACAATCCAATTTTTCCACTCATTTCCTATACATCCTAGGAGAACCACACCTTGAGCGTGATGTCACTGCTGAGCTGGAGAACCGACCATCGGGATTCACTGAGCAACCGGTACTTACACTGTGCTCACTATTATAAGACGAAAGCAGAAAACCCATCCTTTGCCTTCAAAAAACCAAAGGTCCAACCAGAAAAACAAAACACTTCCACGAGAAAACCGCCAGGCTGGAGGCAGGGAGCGGGGGAAGGTACAAGTCAAACATAAGAGGTAAGGAGTGGCTGAGAAAAAAAATAGGATGCTTCCCTGGGCAGAGAGCAATGCATATGGCGGCTGCTACACTCCAAGTGTTGACTGAGGAAAACATAAAAAGCACTAATTTGAATTTTTAAACAGACTAGGATTATGCTAACTTGTAGATGTCAGATAATCACCTACAAAGTGTGCTCCTTTTACTGTTAGGACAGACTGTGGTTTTCCAACTCTGTTCCAAGGGGCCACTATAGTATGAAAGGTGTGGGGTGCGGGGGAGACAAGCTGCTCTGCGTTGTAAGTCACTAACTTCCTGGTGTATAACTGTCTACTCGGCTGCAGGCAGAGTCCCTGGCAAAATAAGTGCTTACTAAGTATCTACTGAATGAAAAAACAAGAAGAAGGAGCTTTGAACTCGTGCCCCTAGTCAACCATTAGAATTCAACTTTTGTTTATTTTAAATGTGGGGGGGGCGGTTGGGTCCATGTAAGATTTCTTTTGGGCAAGGCAGCTAAACCACTTAAAAAAAAAGAACCAAAAAAAAGACATGAGATTTATGAGTACCTCTACGTTTGCCTCCATTTCTTACTCTACCATGACATTCATCTAACACAAAAGCCCACTAAATTGGGCTTCTTCAAACTTTTAACAAATTTCCAGGATCACAACCACATTCAGCCATCCACATATTGCTGAACCACATCAATCAATAATGTGGCCTGTTCAAGACCATAGCCTGGAGGCTAGCTGGGTTTGACCTACACGCCAGCTCACCCACGTTTCTGCCTAGAACTAGAAAAAACACCCAGCATTAACCCCAAACTCAATGCATGAGCCTCAGATCATGCCAGCTCTCTGATCCCATGGGGAGTTGAAAGAGGATAGTAACAACTAACACCAACTCGTCTTGACCTATGAGCTGAGAAACAAGGTACTCTGGAAAAGCAGGTAGATCTAAGGATTGAAAAGATTCTATGAAGTCCAAGGGGTTGAGTAAAAAAGTCAGGGGACAAAGTGAGGCATATAAGTTCCACTGTTGGTTAAATGGAGCCATTTGCCAAATTATATTTGCAACATCAATAAACAATTCAGCAAGTAATCTGTAAGTCCCGTCAGATGGACTTCTCTCCTCTGGAAGATATGAGTAAGAAAAATGGAAATGTGCAGTATACAGTCATCCTCAAAGAATTCAGAGGAAACTCATTCAGTACATTCACTATGAGGCAAGATAGACAAGTACTACGAAGGAAAACCAAAGTAGCTTCTGGTGAGAGGAGGAATATAGTGGGCACATGAAAGAAAAAGAAAAATGAAAACTTCAACAGAAGAAGGACCAGAATCTCTCAGTTCATTTAAGACTTATGTGGACGCTACCTCAGCGCCTTTGCACATGCTGTCCCACCTGCCAAAAAGGTTCTTTCCCAGCTCTATGTACAGTGGTCTCTATCTCATCCTGCAAACCTTCACCTGAATACCACCTCCTTGGAAAGTACTTCTCTGACCACACAAGCTAAAATAGCCTCCTTCTCTGTCTCTTAAAACATCAGAAGCACTTGTTTTTTCACATAATCACCCCACTCATAAACATATATTTCTTGACTTACGTATTATTTGACTCTCCCCCTAAAAGACCATAAAGGGAGGAAGCACAGCTGTTTGCATGGTCTCCCTGGATCTAATATGGAGTCCAGGGTCTGGCACAAAGACATAAGTCAATCAGGGGCTGCAGAATACATGAACTAATAAATGAATACAAAATAGAGAATGGAGAAAGGTTTCACACAGAGTGAGAGGAGAAGCAACACTCTAACAGGAAAGTGTCCATGATGGAGGGGAGCTAGGTGGGAGTGGGGGGCTGTGGAGAGGGGATTAAGGAGAAGCAGAAGCCGTGCTGCAGAGGGAGTGTGCATGCACGGAAATCACAGAAGGCCTGGAATGCCTGGCTAAGGAGCCTTGGCTCTTTTGTCAATAAAAGGAGCTACTGAAGGTTCAGAACAAACATATGTGACATGATTCAGACTGTTCCAACAGAAACGTATGGAGGCAGCATTTTCAGCCGCAGGCTACCACAATAATATGCAGAAAACATATCAAAGGCTTGAATGAGAGGAAAAACCCAGCAAAGAGAATAGACAGGATGAGAAGCAGAGATGCCAGTCACAGACTTTAGCAACTAAGGGAATATGACGAGTGAGGGGCTGCAAAAATGAAGAGGACTCCTAGGCTTCAGGCTGAGCGACTGGAAAGGTGGTACTGGAATTAACAGATATAGGAAACACAAGAATGAGCAGGTACAAGGGAAAAGATGACAAATTCCATTCCAGAAATGCCTATTAAGAGATCTGGGAGTAAGGCCGGCGGGGGGGAATCTTTGTGAAGAGATCTTCCAGGAACCTGAAAACGAGTGACTGGAATCCAGGAAAAGCATTAGCTCAAAATAGGAATATCTCGCAATTTTCCACACTGAGGTGAAGAGCAGAACCACAAGGGAGAGGGAGACTGTCTAGAGTTCAAATCAGAGAAAAGTCCGACCTTGAGGCATCAGTATCATGGCTTTCCATCAAGTGGATGAATACGTGTGATGGCGGCTTAGCCTCTCTTCTCTGGTAGGAAAGTGAGACCGTCCGTCTGCATTCCAAGCCCCTGAACTCTCAGAAAGACGAACGTGGCAGCAAAAGAGCGAGCAATCTCTCCCATGGCACCGTGGCTATCAGGGAGATCTGAGGAAGCAATTTTGAAAATTGTCAGGTGTCTCTAGCCTGCCTCTGAGTGAGATGCTCTGTAAAGTCCTCAGCATTTCCTTTTTGGTTTTAAAACTGCCCATGTTCCAACTGTTTCCTGCTCTAACCAAATTAAGGGAACAGTACAGATACAAATGCCGTGGAAAAATATGGCAGCAGGAAAAGTTTACAGAGCTAATTTTCAATTGTTTTGGCAAAACAGCTTGGTCCACTCCTTCAGGTCTGGAAAGCAATCAGCTTCTTAGCAGAGAATGGGCTACTGTATCTTGATGAGTCTGGTTCAGAAACCTGCTTTATGGTCTTTAGTTTGTGCAAAGCTGCTATCGAGAGGTCATTGTTCCAAAGAGGCTCCTGGCTGAACTGTCTTTCATGAGCAAGGTTCGACAACAGCCCTTCAAGAGGCAGACTCATAAAACAGTAACAGGGCAAGTCAAGAGATTCAAAGGAAATTAAAACATTTGAAATCCCTACAGAGAGATGTGGCCTGGACACACAACCACACAAAAGAAACTGGAAGGGGCACATTAGAGAAAGGGTTAAGTACACTTCACCTTGAGTTGCAACCGCTCTGTGAGCTCTTCCCAAACCCGGGCTCATCTGGAGCTGCTGGTGGAGCAGGGGCTTTCCTGGCCCTGAGGTTCAGCTCAGCTTGTCCATTCTACTGTGCAATTACAGAATCAATAAAGCATCCCTTTGAAACTCCCTGGACTAGTGCCGACACGCAGACAGGAGTCGGCTGACTTTTTTTTTTTTTTTTTTTTTGCTATTTCCGTTATTATAGCCGGCAAACCTGACGAGAAGGCACCAGAGCTCCAGCAACGGGCTGGGCCAGGAGGTGGCCATGAGGTCCAGCTGCCCGCGGGCTGCCCCTGTGCTCTGTGGTCCACGCACTCCCCAGCAAGCTAGCCCGTGGCGGGGACCACCGCACCAAGGGGACCCCAAGGAAAAAGTACAGACCAGTCTGGATCGGCTCTGCCTTCCCCACTTCGGTGGGGTGGGCGGGAGCAGCGGGAGACTATTTTTTTAAGGAAAAAAAAAAAAAAGACATTCTTGGACAGGCTCACCTGAGAAAGACTTTTTTTTTTTTTTTTTTGGTCTGCTCTGAGCATTTCAGGAATCAAAGGCCTGTGCCAAGAAGCAAGCAGCCAGGCGGAACTCGGCACTTGTGTGTGTGTGGCTCGTGAGAACTTGGGGGGTGGGGTGGGAGGGGGGTACTGAAATGTCCCTGTCCATCTGTTGATGTCTGGGTGGCAGAAAATATTGAAATAGAAATAGAAAGTCAGAAAACTGCTTAGGAGCAAAACCTGAAAGAGTATTGTATTTGAAAGGGAATGTTAGACTGATTGTATAAAAATGGAAAAACAGAATTAACATGTTCCGTAATGATTCGTCTGTGTTAACTAAATATTGAGCTGAAATTTGGTGAAACCCTCAAAATAAGACTTTCCAAGGAAGTCGCTGTCTTCAAAAATCGTTGTCACCTCAAGTCAGATAAACACCTCCGCAGTGCCCTATCTGACTCACCTGGCGGACGGCCTTCCCAGTCACTTTATTCGAGAAAGCACAACATTATATGCCGTGTACTCCCCATTCCAAACCCACAAGACAAGCCCATTACCAGCATTCCTCAATACATATTTGCATATCCAGTGAAAAACAAAATTCACCATCTTTCCAAGCTGCTTCTGCTCTACTGGGAAGCTATAAAAACTGGCAACTTGGACAGATGAAGATTCCTCTTTCTCATCCAACCAATCTCACCCAGGATGTGACACGAGAGCTTTGCTCGAACGGCCCTCCCGCTCCGCTGACCACAATCCCGGCAGAGAAAGACCACCCTGGGAACGAGGCAGTTCAGGTTTTTAACTGGCTCCCTCCTGACCATACCCAAAAATAGCCAGCCTCAAACCACGGAGAGCCTGACTCAAGGACTTGCAGCGTGAACGATCTGAGCATGGCTAACTCAACCCGACAGTCCTTACTTATAAAATAAAGACCACAGCCATGCACACATAGTAAAATGAGCAGGCGCAAATCTGGCGCAGTATTTCAAGCCGAGTGAATAATAGTACAAAAATATCAAAAAAAGAAAGGTTATGAAATTTTATAACAGATGACAAATTGGTAGCTTTTCCCCGCTTTTCTGGAATGGATTCAGTAACAGATTTGAATCTTGGGTTTTGATGCTTGTCTGTGATACACAGGGATCCCAAGTTCAAGGGGAAAAAACACACAAAAAAGGAGTAGTTATCTGCATAGTACTTCACGCAGGATCTAGCCTCTGCTCTTTACCCTAGAAATGATTCAATTCCTTATTTAATTCACTTTTCCTTAAAGCGACATGAAATATTTAATTTTAACTTTTAATCTTGGGTGTCTTCTGTACTTGCAGCTCTCAGACTTCGGTCTAAAAGATAAACCTACCTGCTCAGATTGCAGGGAAACCAAGAGAAAGTACTGCATTCTGCCACTTTGGAAGAGAGGCTCAAAACTCTGCCTTATGGTGTCTGTCTGTCACCCAAGCTCCCTAGGCTGCGGGGGAGGTAGCCACACGTTTCTGGGGCGAGAATGTCCACAGGGGAATGCCTTACGGGTCACAGGCCCAGCTGCCTGGGGAGCAAGGCAGCAGCCACAACCACCAGGGAACACGGAAACGATGCCAAGAGCCCCCCCCCCCATTTCCATGAAACACCTTCCCAGACTCTCTCCCCCAGTGCTTTAGTCTCATTGCAAAAAAACATTTGGAAGGTGCCTGGTGGGAAGAAGCATGCAGGGAGGGGACCCTAGAGGAGGAACCAGGAGACACACCCCTGGACTGCAGGTAACTCTCGGGTGTCCGGGGAAGGAAGACGGACATGCAAATGAGCCCCGGAGAGAGAATACAGACAAAAAACGAGCCAGCTGCCCGAGGAGCCACGTGAATCCCCCAGGCAGCAAAGAGCTCAGGGTCCTTTCTCTGGTGGCTGAGTAGGAAATCAAGGAAGGTTTCAAGAAAAACAAAGTCCGTGACGAGTAAGAAGCAGAGCCAGCATGTGCGCGCTAGCCAGGAAGTACCTGTGTGGTGAATGTTCTCGGTGACCTCAGCTTCACTCCAGCTCGCGGATCCGAGCTGCCGCGTCCCGGGGCTCACACAGTGCTAGGCCTGGCGCTAAGCTACGGCCTTGGTGCAGTCAATCCACGCGTTGACTCTTGCCCATTTTAAAGACAGAAAAACTAAAGCTTAGAGGGATAAGGTAACTTGCTGGCTTCGCCAAGCTAGTAAGTGGTGAAGGAGGGACTTGAGCCCTGTCCACTGGGTCCCAGGTGGCCCTACTATCTGGTTCGGATGCTTAGTTAGTTCAACCAAACACATTTTCCGCAGGTGTTTGCTAAAGTTACTAGAAACTTAAAGAGCTCCTTAGTCCCAAGTCCTCATTTTATAGGTGATAAACATACCCATAGAGGAAAGGAGGCCAATTTTTCCACAAAGCCACCCTAGTCACAACCCACCCGGCCTCTTCCAGACCATATTTTTCTTTCTACATGTTTATTCTGACTTTGCTGTGTAAGTGACATGGGAAAGCAAAGCCATAAAGTAAAAAATAAAGACTACACTTAAACCCCACCATCTTGCAACTCCTGGTCCCTCACTGGCACCCAGGGAGCATCTCCAGAGCCACCTGAGAAGCTGAGAGAACCTCCAGCAGAGTCAGAGGGTCCCTGACGGCCACCGGTTGTAGAAAACCGACTTGTAGCGGATTTCTTGAGGGCTGAGCTCTGTGTGAGAGGGACTGCTCAGAAGGAGGGACTCCTGGTCCACTCTGCTCAAGGAACTTCAGCTCCTACAGGGCAGCGAGTAGGGCCCATCACAATACGCAGAGGGTCAACCCTCGACCTCTGTGCTCAGCGCACAACAGCAGCCCAGCCCAGACCCTGTATCGCCTCACTCCTTTCCTGCATCCAGCTCGTTGGTTTTTCCGTCTCCTCCCGAGCTCGGCACTCAGCATATTCCCCTGCCTGCTCCCTGCCTTGCCAGCCCTGAGCCAGCTTCTGACCTTGCGCCCCTCCCTGCTCTCAGAGCACAATCGGCGCACCCCTCCCGGGCCCTGGCCCAATGACCCCCATTCTTCTCTCCCTTTGGAAGCTTCCTTTTCCTGTCCCTCCCTGTCTAATAATCTGCTCCTATTCCACTGGGTCCCCCTGGGCTGACGCTGCAGCGAGCAGGGCAGGGCCCAATCTGTCTCTGGCATCCCAGCTCTGGTTTAAAGTGGCTTGAAGTATGGCTCGCCCAGTGCCCGCAGCATGGAGTTCCTCATCACAAACTCACCCCCGTCCTTAAGCACTGTCTCCCCCACCACCACCACTGAAACACCAGAAGTCTCAGCATTTATATTCATTTTCAGGCTTTAGTGTGGCACTCCTAAGTCTAGCCTTCAAAGCAATTCAGCGCTCAACTCTGACAGGAAATGTGAACATGTAAAAAAAAAAAATTTTTTTTTTAACATGATTTGGCTGAGGAGCTATTCTTTGCAATGTTTCCAAGGATGAACCAGCATCTGAGCTTTAAGAAGGGTAAAATGACAGTGGGTTTGAATGATTCTAATGGTCAGAGTATCGTGAGCATCTTGTACCTGCATTGGTATTTTGGGATCCTTAGGTATTTAAAAAACAACGACAAAATTGGTGACATGAATGACGTGTTTTTGTCCTTAATCCCCCGCCCTGTGACAAATCCAGAGCAGATCAGGGATGATGGGAGTAGATGTGTATGTCAGCATTCACCCATCGAATGGTGAAAGTCAAATCATAAACTGCTGGTGTACAAGGACCCTGAAGACAATCTATCAACGTCAGCCTAACTAGCTCAACTAGCTCAACTACTTTAGGCATTGTTTTTAAAACTATAAAATCAAATAGCAGATGCCAGACTTTTGATTTATCTCTTTTTCTCTAAACACACAAACACTCTACAACGTGTCCGTCCGAAGAGAACAATGTCTCATGTTTGTTACCGTCATGCACACACACAGTCAATCAGGGAAACTTTATGGGGTCAACCACGAGAAATAAAAATGTTCCGGGCTTCCCAACACATCCAGTCTCTGACATCACACATCCGAGAGAGGGCAGGCAATGGAGACCTGGAATAATCCCGGCTTGTGCAGGGGAAAAAAGGCCTGTAAACTAAAATAAAAACACACATTAAAAACGTGCATGTTGTACAAACAGAATATAAAACACGTTGACTGGGGCTTTAGTTTCCTCCCTGGTGAGACAAGCTTCTCCCAGCTTGCTGTGTCGTCTGAATCCCTGAGAATCCTTCTCTCCCTTCCTCAGAAGAGCAGCTCCAAGGTGCCATGCAAGCTTTCTCTTTCCTGACAGGTTGGCTAGCGGATGTGAACGTCTCTGGTCTGCAGGTAACCAGAGCCTGCCTGCTCTCACCTGCACTGTGGGCCATCCCCGATGGCCGGGGGAAGCTCACTTATCACTGGCCACGTAGCCATGCCAAATGAAAGCCCAAGCCACATTACAGCTTCCTGGCTGGCTTCAATTGCCATCGTTTATCTTCATATGCCTCAAGTTCAGTGTCTGAAAATTATTTAAAGGCCTAACACCATAATGAACATTTCTGCTACACACGACTTAAAAAAAAAAAGAAAATCACAAAGCATTACGTTTCTTAGGTAAGGCACCCAAGAGGAGAAGCAAAGACATCAAGAATCAGAGTTTTGACTGGTAAGTTTACTGTCCAGGCGAAGAAGCAGGCCATATATATCTAAAAAGATAAGCTACCCTGAGGAACTATGACTTAAATGCCAAATGGAAGGTACAGGAAAGAGTGAGGGCTGAGACCTAGATTCTAAAGGCCCCAGGGGGCCTAAAGCCCCCACGCCGCCGCCCCGCCCCAGGCAGGCTCACCGGTCCCCCCTTCTGCCCTAGTGAGACCCCTGCACACTGCACTTCACACTGCACTCTCTGGACCCGGCTCCGTGCAAGTCCTACCTTCCTCTACAATGCACGTCTAGGAATGGGCTTCCAGGTCCAGGAAGTGCCTGAGGCCCCAGCGTGAAAACTGTGAGTGCGCTGGCACGTCGTGATGCCAATTACACAAAACAAAGAAATGTACGCAAAGCCCCGTATATCCCTTCTGGACACCGCGTGCATAAAACAGCAACCCCAGAAAGAGGACACGGCGGAACCTCGCGAGAGGAGGAGGGAGCAGACCTGAGCTGTGGGACAAGAAGACACGTCTTTCATCGTGAATGTTCTATTGCTTAAAGGTAACAGAGGAGAGGTGAATCTGACCAAACGTCAAAGTTACTAATTCTGAGGGGCAGAAAAGTGGGCTTTTGTTTTACACAAACACAGAGAGGAACTTTTCAGTTTCACATAGGGGCTCATGACCCAAAAGAGTTTAAACCCCTTGACTTCCAGACCCCTGTGGCCTCTGTGTATCTCTCTCCTTTGATCTCCTATAGCCAGGCAGGAGGTGACAAATTCACAACCCATCCTGTTGAGCTTCATGACATTTCTCCCATTTTTAAATTGACAATTAAATACCTCCATGTTTTTTCATTTGTCAGTTTTTCTCTCTCCTCTTCAACTGAAGTTTTTTTGAATTTAAGAAACTTCTACCTGCCCTTCTTCCTCAACTCAGTCTCCCACAAAATAGTCAATAAATCAATGTTACTAAATGATATGTAAGACTAAGAAACATCAAACAAAATGTAGCAATGAGACTGGTTTGGCTACTTTTCTGGGGGGGAAAAAAAGCTATTCTCCGAAGCAGTAAATATTCATTTCCACAGCAAGGGTTTATCTCCTGGGTGTACGCGTACACACACGCACACAATGATTTCTCAGTTTTGCCAGTCTTTCTCTCTTAAGAGCTTAAAGTAATAGACTTTAAGGCCAAAAGAAAAAGAAAACAGAAAGGAAAAGAAAGAACCCTCCACACACATTAGCGCTCTTTTATTCCACAACATACACATTTCTGGATTTTCACCCCCCAAGAGTATGCGTTCATGCCCTGCAAAAATGTATAATTATTCCAATGAAACACTTCCCAAACTAAATTTCTGGTATGGGTTCTTCAATATGTCAAAAGCCATTGTCCCCCAACCCTTTCCTCATTCCCATCAAAAAGGTTTCAATTGGAAAACTCTACCTATGTTCAGAGTTCCCTCTGAGATCAATAATGCATATTACTATACTAAAGTCTGAAAAGCCCTAGAGTTAAAATAAAAGAGATTCAGCCTGGTACAGACCAGTGCTTCCCAGCTTATTTTAACCAGAGAATAGTTTCTGCATGGAACAAATTAATATGTTGAGGAACTCATGGTCTGAGGATCACAGGGTAGGACATGCTGGCTCTTATGATGATAATATCTTCTGGATTTTACACTACCGTCCACATTTCAAATATCCCATCCATTGTCCCCATAAATATGACTCATTCTCATAAAATCGGAAATCCTAGTTTTAGATTCATAAAATATGGTCCCTATTACAATGCCATGCATTTCCATAAAACCCTTATGAATCAATTCACATCACCTCTTGTAATACTAAAAAGAGTAGGATAGAAAAATTTCAGGGATTAACTTCATCAGCCCCATAGTGTTAAACCAACTGCAGTCATAAACCAAACCCAGACCCCGTCCTCAAAGAGTGATAGATAACAAGAATGCACCAGAAGTATCTTGAAACCAGCTTCTCTTTCTGAGTCTCGATGAGCCTGAGTGGAGACGTGCGTGCAGGAATAATGCAAAATGTCTACTGTAACAATCTCATGGGGTAACTTCGGTACCTATCTACAACACAGAAAACAAAAACTGCAGCCCCACTACCCATCAAAACAATGCCAATTAAGGCAATATTGTTTTTTTCACCTATCAAATTTGGAAATATTTTCACATAGAATATCCCATATTAGTGGCATCTGGGGAAATGGGCCTTCACATACAAAGCTGATAGGAAAACAAACTTGGTATTATCATTCTGAAAACAAGATGGATTCACTACTAAAATTTTGCTGTCTCTTTGGTGCAAAAATTCTACGAATACATGAAAACAAATCACATAGAGTTCAGGCATACCAAAAGCCTAGAGCAGTTCTTCACTGGGCTCTCTCAATCCACCAGGCACAGCAGAGGCATCTAAGGGGGCAGCAAGGTGGGCTGTCAGCACACAAATGCAGCAGGGCTCTGAGTGTCCCCGAGGCAGAGGCCATCACACAACTCCGCAGCAGCCTGCCATCGTCTCTCTCAACCCAGCAGAAAACTCAGGCCCGGCTATGGAGGGGCATGTGCTTCCAAGTCTGAGATTATCCTTTGCTCAAAGAAGAAGTGCTGTGATACCTCTGGCATAAAAAGAAAGGAGCCCCAGGGCACCTGGCTGGCTCAGTTGTAGATCATGCAACTCTTGATCTCTCGGGGTCATGAGTTCAAGCCCCAGGTTGGATGTAAAGAAGAAAGAGAAGAGGAGAGGAGAGACAGAGGGAAAGAGAGGAAGAGGGAGAAAGAAAAGAAAAGAAAAGAGAAAAAGAAAAAGAAAAGAGAAAGAAAAAACGAAAAGGAAGAAAGAGCAAGAGAAGCCCCAACAGACCAGGAATCAGAGCTGACTCCTCTGGATGGGACACAGGAGACCCAAACCAAAAAAAACCCACAAAAAGTCAGAGAAAAAAAGAGCTGTCCCAAAGGGATAGGATCCCCCTGCAGACAAAAAGAAAAGCCTGTTCCTGACAGGTGAAAAGCTCTGTCAATGAGACCGAGTGGAAGGGAACCCGAGGAAAGCTTCCAAGATCCTCTGAAGGGAGGAGGAAAAAAGGAAAATGACAAAGAATTATTTTCAGAAGTCACGTATTTTTGCATGATTCAGCACTAAAATCTACCTCTAGGATTTCTACGAAAATAATAGAATAAAAGTAAAATAAGAGAAATACGTATTACCTTCAGGAAAATGTACACATCTAACAAATTGAGTCCCTCACAGGAACTAGAAGGGATGCAGTAACAGGAAGACTCTTTCGGGACAGCATGCCTGGCTTGGCTCAGCCCTGGATTGTTGGCTATTAAAAAATCGATTTCTGAATTAAAGGAGGAAGGGAAGAAGGGAGGGAGGGAGGGAGGAGTGTTGCCCCATAGTCTTCATTTTCTGGCAACCTAGTTTCATACGAGCTACAATGGCCTGAAAGAACTGGTGTCTTTGGATTACTTTTAAAAATGTGAAACAGCAAGACTAGTCCTATTTCCACTTTATTTATCTACCTTTAAAGAGTCACCTGCTGTGGCATCAGTCCCTGTGCATTCCATTATCTCTGCTGACTCTCCATCTTCCCGGCCATCAGCGAGGAACCCCTGGCTCACAAAAGGGTTGAACATCATAGCACAGCAGAGACTGCGACTTCTGGCCACCTTCTTCAGGCTCCCCTCCACTTACGTCTCCAAATATTGGGACTGTCCCTCCCTTGGGCTTTTTGGACTCACTTTTACACCCTGGGTATTGATGGCCAAGATCTCGTCCTCAGGCACAAGGCTTGGTAGGCCCATTGTGCGAACAGAATTACGTAGATTTAGGGAGGTTTCTGTCTAATTGGGAAAAAAAAAAATGGGCGGAAAAAAGCAGTCTCCATAGATACAAGCTTTTCAACATATTGCTTTTCTGCTCTCCTGTTTTCTTACACTGAGAATGTCAAGGCAGAACCGGAATATTTATAAGTAATTACACGTTCCGCCCATCCCTCCACACCCTGACTGGTGACACCCAGCTGGAAATTCCGAAGACCACGGATCTGCGTGGAAGGTAGCTGGGAGACAGGGCTCTGCAGAGGAAAGCAATGAAGGGAGCCTCAGGTAGGAGCTACGCCATGCTAGCCAAAGCGCTGTGGGGAAAAAAGAGATGGTATGGCCCTTCTCACAACACATCTTCCTCTTCGCTGCTTCATTCAATTGCACAGGGATGTGACCGTCCACGTAGGTGTCAGATAGGCAAAGAGGGGGCCAGGCCACATGCTTCCACAGACACAGAGCCCAGTCAAGCAGCATGGATCCTGGCGACAAAGTGATCAAGGTGTGGTTATTTCTAGTTGCCTGAGTGCGGCTCACGCAACCATGGGCGCACAGATACAAATGATTGCCTTGTACCGGTCCCGGACGTCTTAGTGTGTGTCCACGTGTGCACAAAGAAGGGGTGAGAAAAAGCATCAAGGGCAGCAGGTGAGGTAATGAAACGCTTCAAGAAAAGATATGAGTGGGATCGAAGAACAGTGGATTCCGTTCCCCTTGGCTGTAGAATTACCACACAACGGAGCGATTCCACTTCTGAGTATATAACCAAAAGAATTGAAAGCAGGGACTGAAGAGGTATTTGTACACCCATATTCGTAGGAGCATTATTCCTAAGAGCCAAAAGGTAGAAGAAACCCAAGTGTCCACCTACGGACATGTCATCTATACATACGATGGAATATTATTCAGCCTTAGAAGGAAGGAAATTGTGACACATGCTACAACATAGGTGAACCTTGCGGACATTATGTTAAATGAAATGAGCCGGTTACGAAAAAGATCAATACTGTGTGATTCCACACATCATCAGTACCTAGAGCAGTCAGATTCATAGAGACAGACAGCGGAATGGTGGTCGCCAGGGGCCGGGAGGGAAGGGTGGGGAGTCACAGTTCCAGGGGTAGAGTGTTTCAATTTTGCAAGATGGAAAAGTTGTGGAGACTGGTTGCACAATACTGTGAATACTACTGAGCTGTGTACTTTACAATGGTTTAAGATGGTGAGTTTCACGTTTTATGTATTTTAACATGATTAAAACTTTTTTAAAAGAAGAAGAAAACAAATCTTGAAAAAAACCAAAGACCCTGCTCCTTGGATTTTGAAGTGAAACTGATACTAAATGAATAGCCTTGAAAATGACCATGTGTACTTCAGGAATCCCTCTTTCTCGTGAGATGACAGGACTTGAGTAAGTACTAGTTGTTTCAAAAACAAACTGCATTCTCTGCGGCCAACAGCATGAAACCATTCTGTAAGGTACCCCTCCTGTTTTCTTTCCCCGTGTTCTCAGTTAGAGACCTGGCGTAGCTGTACCTCCATGAGGGTAAATAAATTTGCGTATCATGGCACAGCCCCTGACACAGTGCCGTCAGGATCCCTGGTTCTCGGCAGGGATGATTTTGTGCCCCTAATCCCCGAACTCCCCCCCCCCCCCGCCGGGGATGTGTGGCAAACGTCTAAAGACAGTGTGGCTATCACACAGGGGACAGGAGGGAATGTTACTGGCATCTAGTGGGTGGGGGCAGGGGTGACTCTGCACATCCCACAATGCACAGCACAACCCCCACAACAAAGAACTTTCTGGCCCCCGGTGTCAACAGTGTCAAGGCTGAAAAATTCTGCACTAGACTGGCCTTGGAATTCAGACGCCAGGTTTGTGGCGAGTTTTGTTCTTCCTTCTGCACATAGAGCGAGTCTGTAGGGCGAGCAGTTACTAGTCTGCTAGGTGTGATGCTAAATGCTCTCTGCCCATTACTTCATTCTGTTATATTAGGAGAGATACTGCTACAGTCCTAGCCCTCCTGGGGAAACACGTTTGGAGAGGTCAAAGAGCAGTCCAAAGTCAAGGCCACTGCGCAGCAGACCTCCAGAGTGGCATTCTTACCTCTACTTCCTAGACCCGAGTGTTCTAGGACTCTGTGAGAGGCACATCAAGAGACCGAAGTTCAACAAGACACACTGTGGAGAAGGCTGTCCCAGGGAACAGTTAAACTGGGCAATTCCCACCCAAGCCCCGTCAGCATCAGAGCAGCCTGTCAACCCCACACGAGCTATGAGAGAACTTTAAGATTCAGGGGGAAAGTTTCAAAAAACCCATTTTTCTATATGTTATAAAGGTTGGTCCACTCTGCCCAATGTTATTTGCATCCAGAGGGCCTCTTAACAATTAAGTTCCTACTAGTATCTTCACCAGAATCTTCTAATTCAGAAGTCACTCCTAGGTCGGGGGGATGGGTGAAGCCAGTGAAGGAGTGATCAAGAGGAACAAACTTCCAGTTTTAAAATTCGTTAAGTCATGGCGATGGAAAGTAGAACACTGGGAATAAAGTCGATAATACTGCAGTAACTTTGTATGGCGACAGACGGAGACCACACTTATTGTAAGCATTTCGTAATGTATATAATTGTTGGTTCACTATGTACACACCTGACACTGATATAATGTTGTCTGTTAATTGTACTTCCATTAATTTTTTAAAAGTATGATCTTAAAAAGGAAGTCACTCCCAAACCTCTTAGAAGAATTCCCAAACATGAAGCATCTCAGGAGGCAGAGCCTGATACATCTCTAGCTACCGGGTCTGCCTGTAAGATGATTATGATTCCTCCCGAACCACCCGGGGTGACTCATCTTCTTCCTCAAGAACCCGCTCAAGCTTGGCGCACCGCTTCCGTGAAGCTCTTCCATACAGTCCAGTTTGACCTTCCTTCTGCACCAGTGCTACGTGGTAAGCCCTAGTCTACACGTACTTCTCTATCTTAACCATTAGCCAACCAGAATGCAACCTCCTTGACAAGAGGACTGCATACATCTTCTGTGCCTTTGTATATACTTTATTTGTCTGCCATATTTTACAAATAAAGACAATTGGCTTAAAATTATGTCCAAATAGCACCTTTTGCAGATGGTTAAAGATCTTTAGGAGCCAAAAAAAATTAAGATATCAAGTAACACATTGGGGGAGACACCTATATGAGGACATTTGCAATTTCCTCTGAATCTTGAGAAAGTCCAAGTAATTTTGGCAGACTTACAAGAGTTTCTGAAAAGCAGGGATGAATTCCTTAGTTGCTTAAATCAGTCACAAATCTCCTGCAATGAGTTGAGCACTTGGGACATCTGGGCAAAGTGACACGGGTACCAAGGTCCTCTGTATTGGTATCGTCATGCACCAAATTAGCCATGGCCTCAACAAGTAAGAGAGGCTTCCTCCATTCCATGGTTTTGGTTCTGTGTTTTGAATTTGCTTTTAACAACAATCATAGCCACTCCCAAAGTCAGGATTTACTGAATCCTAGATCACTACCTCAGAAAATTCCTGAAGGGAAGGGAATGGTGGGTGAGGAAGCTTGGCAAATAATAATAACAGTAATAATGATGATGATGATGAAGAAGATGATGGTGACAATGATGATGGGAGAAACTATCGAAGGAGATTCTCAGACCCCATGAGCAGCCTACTGAGTCAGAATCTCCAGGGGTGGGGCCCAAGCACAAAGCTTTAACAAGCCAGCCCACGTGGTGATTCTGAGGTGCACACCGCTCCCCTACGTCTGCTGTTCTCGATTTTTAGCAAGCATCAGAATCACCTGGAAGATGAGATGAAACACCGATTTCCAGGCCACATCCCAGGTTCTCTGATTCTGCAGGTACCTCCTGGGGCCCCAGAACTTGTATCTAACAGGTTCCCAGGTGATGCTGATGCTGCTGGTCCCTGGTGACTTACTGACTAGAGAAGTGAGCTGAGAACCTGGAGAGGGGAGATTTAATTTCCTTTTTATATCCTTCTGTGATTCCTCCTCATCTTGTGGGTATGTTTTCATACAGAGAACAGAGAATATTCCTCAGTTTAGGAGAAAATCACCTGGTATTATAGTACGATAACTTAAGAAAATACCAGAATAAACTCTTCAACTGAATACTGCTTCCCTGGCGCCCTTCTCTCCCAACCTTCTACAAGACCCCCCAAGGCCAAAGGCACCCCAAACTTTGGGCCAGAGGTCCAGCACCCAGCCTCCTGGCGAGGGGCTTCCCCAGCCCGGCCCGGACTGGTTTACAACTCCAACACTGGCTACCCAACATCGCAGCGTCTGCCTTCACCTCCAAGGGACTCCTCTCTGAAGCACCCGGTACGACCACCTCAGCTGGCACATGGTTGTTAACGATCGGAACGGCCCGCGTCAACCACAGCTTACAGTACATGGGACTCAGCCCACTTCCCTATTTTAAATGCCTAATGGTTATTGCTGTGCCCAAACACATCTGGAGGGAGCTGGGCCTGCTGGTTGCCTCTTGCCCCACCGTAGGCCCTCCTACGAGGGCGCACTCGGCAAACCCTCCAAGTACAGACAGGTTACACAGTGTTGCTCCATGTCAGAGCGGACGCCTCAAACAATCAAGGATTTTTTTTTTTTTTTTTTTTTTTGGAGAAATGATCAAACCCGGGGGTGGGGACAGAACTTCCTGCAAGAAACCGCATCCTGAACAAGCATCGCCACGACTCACTGTAAATAAATACTCTCTCCTTGCAGCACTTCCGTCAACTGTCAGGGCCCTGGCTCCAATCGCCTTTCAAGTCCAAACAGGAAAGGGGGAAAAGAGAGGGAGATGGCAGATAGGAGGTTTAATTTGCTTCTTGCTGCAGTTTTCATTGGTGGGGCGCTTCCAATTCAGCACGACTGCCAGCTGCCTGGAATTGCTCCTGGACCCCACTTTTTCCTGTTAACCTTCATAATTGTATTATTACGGGCCAGCCCACAACTGGCCTCCCCAAGGCTGGGGAGTGCGGCTTCTTCCCTGGATCAGATAAGCAGCCCGAATCGAACAGGCTTGCTGCAGACAGAAGGCAACTGACGCTTGCAAGGGATGCTCTGTACATGCCTCTGCTGTAACTCTGCCCAAGGGATGGGGGCGGAGGGCAGGTGGCCGTGGGGACGGCAGGGCAGAGGGTTCAAGAAGGAAACAAGTCGGTGACCTCAATTTTCTAGAAAACGAATGTGCAGGATATCCTTTTCAAAGTGCATCATGTGGCTAGGTTGGGAGCGATACGCAAAAGGAGATGATTCCTTTCATTTACAGCAATGATGACTATTTCTCGACTGTGCAGCAGATACGACACAAAGGGTGTTAATACGCCTCCTCCCCTTAGTCCTCAGGTACCTGTGAGGCAGCTACAATAACCTCCATTTTACAGATGACAAAACCAAATTTGGGACAGCCAAAGAAACACATGCTGATTCACTAACAGTAAGTGGTAAAAGCAGAACTCTAACTCAGTTCTGTCTGAATCAGGGCTGCCACGAGCAGCTGAGAAGGGTGTGCACTGAACAACTCAACAGGTGCCACCCATATTGTTGGCAATGTAAATGGCAGCCCCGGTGTCCTGCTTGCTACAGTTCAACCACATAATACACTGCCTCCCAAAGTCTCTGAAATATAAAAATGAACTCCATTCGGAGAACTTCTCAAGTTCTGAGATTCTAAGGTTGTCTGAACTCCATGACATTTAAAAAAAAAGAGCCAATTTGTCCTTGTATAAGGGCCCTTCTTTGTTGCATTCCCGACAGTTTTCATTTCTCATTTGGGTCTATATAATGGGACCAGGCCACATGTCTGTTTTCACAAAGTACTGATAGCACCAATGCCTGGCACATAATGGGCATTCAATAAATACCTATTGAAAAGAACAGGTGAATGAATAAATGAATGAACAGAAGAAGCTCTTGCTCTTCTCCAAGAAGCCTGAGCCCCATGGAGCAATGGGGCTGAGACTGGCTTCCAAGGAAACTACTGCCACTCTTGGGCACTGCTAATTTTTCTTTTTTTTTTTTAATGTAACTGTGGAAATGCAGGCTCATGCAGTGGTGGCAGCAGCCCGGGTTGTAGATGGTGATAATATAATGTGTTGTTGGCAGCCCAAGAGGAAACAGGGAAGGTAATGAGCAGGGAAAAAGCATGTTCAAGAATGAAGGAGTGGGTGAACCTCGTAAACCCTTCGCAGACAGGACATGCCCCTGGAGCCTCTGCCCTGGGGAGGGAGGGAACCAGGAGGTTTGCCTGAGGCAGAGAAGGTGGCTGGAGACAGAGCTGAGGTGCCCAGGGCACCTACTGCCACACACAGGAAAAAAGATTAAATTAATAAAAGTAAAAACGAAGCATCACATGTAGCCGTGAAGTGTTATTAAAACGCTGTAATGTCTCAGAGGTTCCTATGAAGTCATGTTCTTACAATTCACTCGTAAGAATTTAAAGACAAAATTATATGCCTTGTAATTCTCCAATGAGTATGTTTTTCTATGGATCCCATTGTTTATATGGGATGCACAGCTTCCAGAAAGTTTAAATCATTTAAGGGATTAAAAAAACTGGCACTTTCCAGAAATCTAACTGCACATTTCTCAGCGGGAGCAACTGTCAATACTGATTATGTCCACACACTCATGTAGACTGGTACGTACATTTCAGGACACACTCGCTATCAGGGTTGCAAACTCAAAGGCCCACAGGGGCCAGGGAAAATGCAGTTAGGCAGGGAATCAAACACGAGGGAGTGGTGGAAGGCATCCCTAACAGAACAGCTTGACAAGTGCCATCTAAAGGGGCACCTTGGCCCCAGCACGGGAGAAAGGCTGGTGTTTCCCCACCTTTTGATTTGTCAGAAGAAACCAGAAATCCGGGCCTGACATAGGAAAGCCCAGTGACTGTAAGTGATAAACTCAAATATCCTATTTAGAACAACGTGCAAGTCAAAAAAAACCTATTTGTGACCTGACCACCTCTGCCACACACACGTCTACACATACACCAGGAACGACCGCTGCTTATATCCAGCCACCGGATGACCAGGTGCTCCGCAGCCAACATTACCGTGTTAGTTCACAGGGTTCCCCGAAGAGCTTACAAAGAATAATGCCCATGTTAGAGATGAACAAACTGAGGCAGGCAGGTACCCGGGCAGTGACTGGCAACCAGATGCCATGCGGTTAGAGTCAAATCCAAATGGAAATCACTGCAGTTGAAAGGAAAGAGGTGGGGGGCCTCGTTCCATGGCATTTAGAACGCCCATGTGCTCAGCTGTCCTCTACACATCTCACTCCCAGGGACGTGAAAGCATCAAGGCCTATAGTCCAGCTACCACACACCAATCGAGAGGAAATAAATAAATAAATAAATAAAAATAAAAAATAAATGTGGATGAGGCCTCATATTAACAGCCAAGTTATTAAAAGGAAGGCCATCCATGCTAAGAGTGCTTTACCTGCTAAGATGCAGGTTATAACAGATCTAAGAAGAGTTCTTCCAAAAGAATCTAGCCTTTTTAATACATTTTTATTAAACTTGCATACTCACCAGGATGCGAGAAGGTGGATATCCGTTTCTTTCCCTTTTGTCCTACTCAGGATCAGAGAAATTTCAACGCTTTACAATCAACCAGAGACAAGTGTAGGCATGTTCTGAGAGAAGAACGTGAAATGACTCATTCTTCCAGTTTTCTCAAACCAATTTCAGCTTTACGAAAGAGGCTTCATTCATACACACCACGCATCAGTCAGTGCCAGACCCCACGGAACCCCTCATGGGCTGATGGATGCAAACGCTTCCCTGCTAAGGAACGTGAACATTGCCAGCCTTGGGGAGGGAACCCCAGTGCAGAAGCGGGCTCCTTCTAAGACTTTGGTCTTAGTGACTGACAGTTCCCCCCTGCTCTAGCAGGAGATCATTCTCCCCTGACCAGAGTTCAGCATTCCTGCTGCCTCTCCTTCCCTACACACTCCTCTCTGAATGGCTTCCATAAAGAAATGTACAAAATCCTGCTACAGTGAGTCTATAAACGCATGGTATGGGCACTTCGTGCTTTGCTGGTCCTGCAAATGTAAGGCTGTGGACTTGTAAGACAGAAGCAAGACTTAAGAGGGAAATCCTGGTACCTCTTCCAAAAGGCAGACTGTACCTATAATAATGTCCCTAGACAATAAATGGAAAGGTTAGGCAGTGGTTAAGAGAATTGGTATTAAGAGCTCAAGGGTTAGGCTCTGTTGTTTTCGAGCTGTGAACTTGGGCAAACGATTTCATTTCTCCAAGCAGTGATTCCCTCATCTGTAAACCAGTAGGCAATAATGGAACCTACTAAACCAGGTGTCCCCGAGAATGAAATGGAAGGAATTCAAAGAGAGCACCTAACAGGATATCCGTACCTAGTAGGTGGTGGTTGTAGTGTTAGAGGCAAAAACCATTCTTACCAACTGTTTTACTGTCCTGAGTTAAGATGCCCATTATAAACTTAACTTCTCCTCTTTGAACACCAAATTATCATTTCCACAATTTCGAGCCAAATAATTGCCAAGTATTAATCCTTCCAAACCTGCTTAGCAAACTTCAATGTGGCGATGCCAGCACATGTCTTTTTAACGGAGGCCATTCGCAACTGTACGACTTAATAAGGTGTGTGGCATGCAAAGTTTGTTAGCCAATGTCAAACCCTAGCTCCCATGGGATCAAAGAAAAAAAAAAATACATGTTATGACCAGACCTAATGCAAAATTGCTTTTCAGTTCAGAAACAGAATGCCTGCCAGCTCAGAAAAGCTGCATGGAAACAGTGATTGAACAATACTGTATAATCACATTTTCTTAATTCTGATAAGAAACACAGGGTAAATTACAGAAATAGCAAAAAAGTGGATGTGCTTCACCTGGGCCAAAGATTTTTTTCTATGGCAAACATGCAGCCCAAAAGGAGTCTTCCAAAAGGATTATGGCATGGCCAAGAACTAGGGGAAGCAAGCAAGGTACCCGGGGTACAAACTCTAAAGAGGCGCTCACTCTCAAAATCAGGCCAAGCTCAAGGTCTGCACCTGAGGTTAAGTGCCTCCTTAAAGTTTGTCCATCGCCTGCCTCACCCTGGTCCAGGGTTAAGGGACATGGAAGCCCCATGTGACTTTCATGCATTCGTATGTGTGGCAGTAACTTGCAAGGAGGTACCAAGATGTAAACACATGGGTAACATTATAACACATCTCTCCCTTAAAGGCCAGAATTTCCCTGCTGGGAGCAGCCCAGGCAAGTGACAGTCTTCTGGAATCTTACCAAGTTCAAAGGCAGCCCTGCACAAGTTTGTGAGCATTTCCTACACGACCTCTTCTCTTGTCCCACACAAATTAGGATGAACTCCATAAGCAGCAGAAAATCCCAGTTATTTTTGCCAAAACCCTAAAGGAGGAGGAAATGCAATGTAAAAGGAAAAGGGGCCACTTACTGATCATGCAATCTGACCACTCAAATTGAGGACTCCTTTTTCTTTTCACGGGCTGCTTGTAAATGAGTCATTGTTTGATTAGATAAATATTCATAGACTTTATTTTTAGAAAAACTAAATAATAATAAAGTAGAACTAAATGCATTCTAACACAGATCTTATGGAACATGGGGTAAATAAAAGTTTTACAAACAGAAAAGTAACTTAAGGCATGCCATTTCTTTTGAATTGAGCATTAAAGGGAAAAGGGGCTTTAAAAACATAAGGCCCTCAGTGTTCAAAATTTCCTTTCCGGTTTTCCGTTTTAACCTCACAAAGCCTCATTTACAAATAAACATGTTTCTAAATACATAATACATTAGAACAAGGGGTAGGAGGAGGACAAAGAAAAATCACACCTGCATACCAGTGTCAAAATGGATATATTCCTTATTTTGATTATTTCACTGAAACCACTTTGGTTAGAAAGGCTTAAACAAATAGACTCAAAACTAAAAAATTACAAGTGCTTCTTTACCTCCATGCTGGAAATTTTAGGACGCGCTTCACTAATGATGGGAGCGGAAACACTGCACGCGGATAAAGAACCAGGACAAATGTAATAAACTTGGCTCTCCCCCATCCACCCTTCTCTGTAACTTCTCCGTAGAACTGCTCGCTCATCACCAATGAACCCCGCTGTCGAATGCCCCGCGAATATTGGTATCAACCCTTGCATGCAAATTGCAGGCACGATGCCATATGCGTTGTGTAGCTATGAAATAAGTCAGGGTGTCAGGGTGTGTGAGCACGTGCCTCTCTCTTGTTGCTGAACATAACAGTTCATGGTGTCCAGCGCGTGGTGAACCTCTTGGCTCACTGTCCCCTCGCTATCACCATATTAATGTGGAACAAAAGTAAAGAACAGCATAAGAGAAGCTCCTGTCTAAATACCACTGAATTCCATTTCTCCTGAAGGAATAAAAGAAGTGATGTGATGAGTTGGTCATTTTTTTTTTTCTGTAAGGGGGGGAGGGGTCGGGAGAATAAACAATTTCATGGAATTTTTTTTTTTTTAGACCTAATTATATACTAAGCAAGAAGTAATTTTTCCCTCCTGCCTACATTTTATGTTTTGGGCACTTCCATTTCATGTCCCTTGACACCTTTTCCAATAATCCATCTACTTGATATTGGAAAGCCTCACATGAATAAAACTTTATGGCACTACAGGCGTTTAGCCTTCCACTGACATTCCTGGCCTGTTCAATTCTGCAATTCAATCAAAATCAAATCTCAAAATCCTCTTGTCAGCCAGCACTGCTTTCATATGCCCGAGCCTTGTGTAAGGATAACTGCATCCAATCTTCCCCCCAAGCAGTGCTTATATTGTTTTATTACAGTTCAATGAGTGGAGTTCAAAATTGCATGCAGCTGCCTACCACTGTGGCCGGGCTGTGTGACGCATGGACACAAGTATTGCCCACCAGGCCTGAAATCATTCACTTACTAGCCGGCCAGAAAGACTGGGAGCACTTCTTTGTATGGAGGAACATCCCGTCTGCTAGATCTAAAGAGGGTGATGTTAACAGATCAGTCCCTTTATAAAAGGATTGTGAGAGCCCAATGAAATGCAACTCAAATGTGCTCAATGTTAAGCATGTGGCTAGGGCACATAAAAGCAAAGATAAACCCCAACATGCACTACTTATTCTCAGAAAGCTTGTGAAGGAAGATAAAGGGATCCAGGATAAAAGCCATCTTAAAGAATTTTTATATGTGTTTTAAATGATAGAGCTTCATTTCAATGGGCTTTTTAAAATACCCCCACTATTCCTTTCATCGAAACAAAAAGACAAAACACAAAGCCAATTAAATACAATTTAACCTGATGAACAATACAGTAATTAAAGCACCAGTAGTTTGGAAATGCTCGGGATGAGCTGGTGGGAGGCAGAGGGATGGTGAAATGGCATTAGGGCCGGACCGTCTTCTTTTCGACACAGGGACAAACACGTCAAGTGAGTGGCCTTCCCCTATTTTAAAGGCAAACAGAAAATGAGGAGAACATACTAGAACCAAAAAGGAAGACAAACCGAGTCTCATTTGTCTAAGTGTTGAATCACCAAGCCATTGTCAAATGGGAAAAAGAAAAATGTTCTAGCTAGAAGAGGAACTGCCAAAACCCCAAATAAAAATGTATGTGCTAACTCCATGCTACCTTCGGGTTGGTAATTCACAAGTAAAACAATGGATTCCTAGGGTGCAGCTTTCCAAGAAAAGAGAATTACACCTCTCTCATTTATGAAGGCGTGCATCTCCTGGGCAGGTGGTCACACACCTCTCTGTGGCTAAAGCCAGTGCCAATAAGGTAAAGATGTATGTGCAATTGCAAAAATCTTATCTGCGAGGTCGCTAAAATTAAACACCCTTGGAGCCTCCAAACGTTGAATTTATATCCATTTCTAATACCTACCACCATGTATCTTTTGAAATACTGCCATCAAAGCAAACTCTAAAGGGAATGTGAAAAGCTCTCCTATACAGAAATTCCTTACACACCATGCAAATTAGTCTCAAAACTAAATAGTTAGGAGTTTAAGTATTGAGTTAATCCCCAAGCCGACGACGGGGCAAATGTAAATGTATCCATTCGGTTGCAGTTATGTTTACAGGTAGCCATTTGGAAAACCGACTGATTCACATGTCATGATATCTCATTTTTTAATGACACGGGCAGATCCACAGAACCAGCAAGCCGGACAGGGAAAATTCAGAGTTGGCGCAGCAGTGGTGAGTTTCTAGGTATAATTTTATTCTCTCCGGGATAAATGATGAGGGTCAGGCTTACCAACCCAAAGGAGGCTCTTACTATATTGTAATATCTGAAAGGGCTGATCTTTGAGGGATAGGCATACATTTTTGAATGTGGACACAGCCTTGGTCAAGACCTGTCATTCTTTGATGGTCACAGAGCCAGGAGCACCTGCTTCCCTCCCAAGTCAACTGCAATGAAATGTTATTGTGCAATAGCTTTCCACTGCTAAGAAAATCAGCTGGTGTTTCCGGAAAATGGAAATGAATTCCACACACTGGTCTCCCTCCCTTCCTCCCTCCCTCCCTCCCTTCCTGCCTCACTCGCTGGAGTCCCATGGATAAATGAACAAATCTCCGATGCACTCAAAGACCACTCTTGGTAATAAGACTCTACTCTGTCTTCTGGCATCAACGTGGCCCAAAGTCCTGGAAACACCTGGATTAGATGGAATGAAAGAGTGATGTTGTCTGGTTCTCCACTCTCTCCAACCAGCCGGCTCACTTCTTTCAAGTCACCTGTGTGGGCCCCATAACAAATTGAGTCTGACACCCTGGACTGCAGACTACCTCAAGTTACTTCCGGTACCCAAATTCTACGACCCTATTATATTCAGTGATGTTGAAGCCAGTTCTCAGTCAATGTTCCCACACTGCCTACTTCCTCATTTCCTAAGAAAGGAGAAAAAGAAGAATAAGAATACATATATAGCTTTGAGATAAATGTCAGTAACATCTAGCTAAACATAGACAACAAGAATAAAGCAGAATCCCTCCCCCAATCTCATCCCTACCAACCTCCAGTTTCCTATATGCCTACCAGGCAAGGGAGTTATTGGTTCAAAACATGAATTATCAGATACATTCTTCAGGCTGAATGACACATGCAAATGGATATTCTGAGAACTGGTTACCTTGGTTATCCTAACAGCTAAAGCAGATTCACAGTGTGATCCAGGCAACCCCGTAAGCTGAATCAAAGGGTAGGTTGTAATAGGATTTCAACACAAGGAGCAAAGAAGGCCTGATACCGACAGACTCATAAAGCTCACTTCAAAGTCTAACTCTTGCTTTTTAACAAAGGAAACCAACCTCCCCCACCCTTCAACCCAGAGACCTTGTCCAAAGTTACTGAGATGATCCAATCACCTTCAGGATCTAGAATCCTATTCTCATGGGAGAAATAGCATGCCCAAAATGTGGCTGAAATTTCGAGCTGAACCCAATGGTCACACTCCTCTTCCCAAGTGCCCTGGAATAAAGGGAATTCACAAATTCATGCCAAGCTCAGTAGCTTCCATCTTCCATAGCCAAAAAAAGTCATCAAGTAAAGACTCCCCCATCCCTTTTCATGTAAAAGATAAAGTCCCCAAAACTCTTCACGAACCATATGTGTGCTTAAGACAACGAAGGGGCTGCAACTCTGAGGCTGAGGTGGCGTGACGTTGAGTTATCTCCACCAAACCACCTCTTCGGCCGTCAAATCCTTTACAAAGCAAATATTTCTACTGTAGCAGCAAAACCCTGAGCTAGGCTGCTTCTTCTCTCACCTCCATTTTGCAAGATGCCCCAATCCAGTGACCCTGCAGTTTAGAACCGCCTTTGCTCTGCTTTGTTACATAACAACAGCAAGAGAAGAGGTAAGAGAAAGCGTCTCCAAAGAACCCTAACTGCCCCTTCATCCAACCGAGGGGACTGTACTCCTACCGGATGATCAGAGCCTGGGTCGTTGGAGCTAATTTAGATCCTCTGTGCCTCCACATACATGAGGAACATCACCTGTATTTTCACTTCTTGTGAAAATCCTCCTTACTGTTCACAGGCGTGGTTAGACACTAAAGCAGGAGATGAAGCAGAGACAGACAGGTGTTCGGCAGAAAACCGCACAGACAAAAGTACCCAAAGAGTCGCTTCGAATTTTTTCCTTCCTTTTCAAAACCTCTGCGATATAAGTGATTGCATCTTGGTGTCCTGGGTGTGGCCCAAACAAACAGCATGGACGTGACCTAGAAGTTTATTCGAGATGTAGGGTCCCCGGCCCCACCCCGGACCTAAAGACTCCAAACCTGCATTTTTAACAAAATCTGCAGCTGATCCCTATACACAGAAAGGAATGAGGAATCCTGCTGTAGAAGAATTTTGATGCAGTTGCTCTTCACGGTGGGATCGTAAGGATGATTCTTGGACTTCTAGAACCTACGTAAAAGTCTACGGAATACCTGGATTCGAATCGCCAGAGGAGCTTATTAAAAAATTAAAAATCAAACAAACAAAAAACACAGATTTCTAGGTCCCCTCTCAGATCCACTGAATCCTAGAATCACTGGCACTAAGGTAGCTGTGGGGTCCACAGCTTAAGAACCCCCGCACAACTTCAAATCGTGCGTCTTGTTCTGGGCTGTATTTATGGGCTGGTTTCAATCTATTGCTAAAGTGATCAACATACTGCAACTGTGTTATCTGCAGAAACTTCAAAAAGCATGTCACAGCTCTGTATACGCCCCAGAGTAAATGGGGCAGGGACACTGTTGTGGAATTCTTATGAACGATATACATCTCTTTACAAATAGTCGATTTCTTAAAGGAAACGTGTGCATTCGCAGTAACATACATGCCTTTAGTGCTAAACTCTTCTTAGAAAATGACAGGCAGATGGGGAAATGTCTGCACAAGCACATGTCCCACCCCACCCCACCCCACCCTCATCTGCAATACAGAGGCACACACAACCCAGGGTACGTCTCTATGTACACACCCCTGTGAAATAAACAGACGAGCTACAGAGCAAAAGCACTGTCCTTAAATCTAATATTCACTTTTTATCTAGAACCAAGCCAACTGACTTTAACAAGTAGCAATAAATAACCCACTACATGTTAGCTTTTAGTCATTAAACACCCTTCCCTTTTAATGAAAGAAAACTTGAAAACCAGCTCTCAAAGGGGTCCTAAATAAAAACCCCTTAAATGTTTAAGAAAACACTGCTTTTGATACAAACTGGATGAAACGAATGATGAAAACTCTTCAGTGTTGAATGGGTTAGGATTTCAAAGAATTAACTAATTGCACTGTGAAAAAGCAAGACGCATTGGCTTTCGAGTCCCTCCCTCACTTCATGCTTTCAGAGCCCCAAGTTTTGAAGTTGGGAGGAAAACCCAAATGTTCTTCATTAATTTGAAAAGTCAAAATATTGTAAAGGGTTATACTTCCAACAGTTTCAATTTCCCTGCTGCAGTTTACCTAAAAAAGAAAAGCACCATTAGTAATAGTTACAGGCGGGTATGTGGGGGGAGTCCCTACACTTTTATGCTTTATCTACCACTGCAGATCTGCAGGGATATGCAAGAACAGTGCAATAAACACTACCGTTTTACTTTTCAGTCCAAAGTGTTCTTTTTCATTCAATTAAGTTATTAAAACATGACTATAATTTGACTATCTTAATAAAACAAGAAAGCAAGCCTTCAGGTACAGTAATTTGGACAAAGCACTTCCAAACAGCACGGCCCTAAAGTCATGGCCAGCTGAGGGAAAGGCGTTAATGCCCGTCCGAGAAAAGAACAAGAGTTGCCCTTGCTTTGATGACTGCAGTATTTGGGAGGGAGCAATAGCCCTTCCCCAGCAGGGCGGTAGTGTCCATACTTCTTGATGAAATCGACAAACTAGCTATTCTGGCTTTTACTTGTGGGCAGCAGGAACAACAAAGAAAGAGAAAGAAAGGGGGACACACAAAAGTCTGGCAAAACAGGAAATTTGAGGAAACTATTTCTGAAATGTAAATAAGGTTTTCTGTTACTTTCATTATTGCAGAAGCAAAGAAGCTACATTCAAAGAAAAGTGCCGGGTTTTCCTGTAAACTCTTAATTTTTCAGACATGAGACTTGAGTTTATAGTGTACTGAACTGATATGTTACATACACGTTGATAGCATCACAATAGTGACCAAAATTTATTTTAAGTGTTCCTTTGACCCTCGGCCCTCTCTTTTTTTTTTTTCCCTTGGGGGCCGTGAAAGCAGGCTGTTCGAATCCCAGCTCCTCCACACACATGGGACTCAGGACACTGTATGTATCTTCCTTAACATAACTTTCTTCCCTGGAAGCTGGGGATTATAGCAGTTCCTACTTCACAGAGATATTGTGAGACACCTAAATTACACAGTGACTCAACTACATAGCAAGGGCTAAGTATGCTAAGTATTTTTATTATTAACGAGAGTCTGGGCAAAGCCTCTTAAAATCAACCCATGGAATACGAGCAAGTCGGGGTTTGTTTGTTTCTGGGGGGAAAAAAAAAACCCAACTATGTCAACTAATATCAGTAGCTTTATTTTTAAAGAAAGGGTGTTTGTAGGTTACTGCTAAAGAAAATATGAAAAAGAGTGCCCTGGCAACTTATCTCAGACATGTGTCATTTACCCTCAAAGGAAGCAGAACACACAAACACGGATTCTCATACTAGAATATAAAGATGGGTATTTGAGAGTGCTAACAGAATTCCAGGCTGCTGAAGGCAGAGTTTATCATTCACACATCTTTACCATGTTCTTAAATGTCTTTGCTAATCCTCACTAGGAAACTTACAAAAAAAAAAAAAAAGATAAAAGCATTCACAAATTCATAGAAATCAGAAATCACAGAAAGTTGTATTAATAAAAGTATAATCTTAAAAATTAAAAATCTCATAAAATAAAAGCCCCCCCAAAACTCCCACCTAATATGTGTAGGCACACTGGATTCAAGCAAGCCTCATCATTGCTATACAAACAATCCTAGAACATCTATGTAAATTATGATCGTAGTGCTATACTGTCATTTTATTATCAGTTCGTGTGGACACATTCTGCCAGGTACACACGTCAAATACACTCAGTGATCACAGGAGAGATCCGAGTCCTGATGGGGGTACTAGTCACATCTTCATTTGCATCTCCATGAAATTAAAGTAATGACTGTATCAAAGGAGATGAGCAAACAGAGAACTGAGTGTTAATTAACAAGAGAGCATTTAATTCAGAACTATAGTGCATCTACAGATTCGTATTTAGAGCGTATCCCTTTAAAGCATACTTCAGTGTATTACGTCTCACGTTGAGACAACTGAGAACTCCCATGCACACAAACAGTAAGGGAAATGGCTCGACCACTGGGTAAAAATACGCTGTTGGTCCAATATGCACGACTGAGGCAATCAAAAGATATGTGTGTGAATTACATTTTTATTGATATCTATTGGTAGGACTATTTGCCACAAGTCATAGTCATTCCATCTCCCCACTTTCCTCTTTTCAGCAAACACGCCCTGCTTCCCATCCCCAGCATGGGCGCACAGAACAGGAGCTATGGGGCTGGAGGCTTCCGCACAGCAGATCCCAACCAGCGTTGGCTACAACTCCAGCACCACGCGCCAATTTCAGGAAAATGAGAGTTCAGCCCTTTCTTTCCTCTCCATTTTTGTAATCTCCTAGAAGCACAACTGTTCCAGAAACCAGCTCCCCTACCAGTCAGATATTTACACTAAATCTTCACTGAAGGGCTTGCTATTACAATGCTATCTCATCGATACAAGATTACTTCATTTCTGAACCACATCAAGCTGTATAATACTCCAACAATAAAAAACATTGCCCCTCGAGAAAGATGCAGCCCAGATTATTTTCATGTGCTCATCAAAGCGGAACGCCAACATTTTTGTTTAATGCAATGCAAATCTCAAAAAAGAGTCAGAGTTTAACTATGAATGCTGCAGGCAGGAAAACATCCTTCCAACATACATGTGTCCATACACATAGTACTTACACACACGTTACACGGGCACGTGCAAGCTGTAAGGAATCAATGGATCAGATCTGGATCAGAACCTTAAACATTTTCAATCTCTTAAAGGGCAACTCCATTTTCAAAAGCCCAGACAAGCATGAGATCAGAGAAAAAAAATTTTTTTTAAATCTTTGGGAAAATATTAAAAAATCCCAGCTCATGACCAGATGAAATATTCCACCATTTTTACTCTGATTTGCAAAACAGGTACGTGGGAAAAGTAACAGAATACAGCATTTACCGACTCATTTAGCAAATAATATGGAAGACCTACTCTATATCTTTATTCAAATGAAAATACTTTTCGCCCAGCATTTATTTCTTCAGCTGGTAGAAACCCCACCCCGTAAGGAACACAAGCGTAAAGCAATCTCTTGCAATGGACCATTTTACTTATTCTGCAATTTCTTACCCAAATTACACAGGTATAATTATTTTGACACTATAATGAAAAGAAAATGGGATTTGGGCACCGTAGGTTTATCTAATAACACTATTTCTTGCCAGACTTCACAGCACTGACAGTCACAAAGAACCTTGTCCATTCCAATAGGAAATATTTGATTTTACTGTAGGAACATTATTTATTTTCACCAAGTTGCTATTATCAGAAAGGATATGATAGCTGAATAATAAAAATGAAATCAAGAAATTCTGGTGTTTCAAGGCTTTATTTTTTTTCTGCTCTCACTTTTGACATTTTCTTCCCCTGGAGAGACAAGATAAAGTGCTGTCATAAATGGGTGACTTTTCTTGTCAAATGACAGATTTGATTCTCCATGGCAACCACAAATCAAGGTGCTAGTAGGAATTAAAGCTTCTCTTAAAAGGCGTCTTTATGTTTATAAAATGAATTTAAATTAAATGGGTATTAGGTACAGTCTTTACCTCAATTTATTTGTTGACTGAAGAGCTCTGTATTGCAAGGAGCACATTTGCATTTTTAAGGAAAGATAACATATTGTCCTGACAGATGTATAAACAAAGCAAGTTACAAGGTCATGCTTCATACACTAGTTTAGAGACCCAGGAAGGGTATGCAGATGGACATCTAGCAGTTAAGAGGTATTTAAATACTGGACAAGGTGTAAAAATTACTCCTACAGGGGAACACGTGAAGGGATCTCTCCATTTCTTTTCCTAACAGAGCTTTCTTCTATTGCCAATTAATAAAGATTTTTATAATCATCACAAACATAATGCCAAAAGACAATCTCCCTCTTCATCTCTGTCCCTCATGTAATACAGATTTTTTTAAAAATCTCATCATTGCCAATAAGTACCCCACTCAAAATGAAATTATTTTAAGCCCCCAAAATTCAAGCACTGCTAGAATGGAACGTTCTCTTTCCAATGTTCTTAAGAAAAGCAAACACACACACAGAGAAACATGTATGATTTCAGAGGAATTAGATAATTAATCTGGGAGGTAAGCTGATTTCAATTTTCATAAGAAATGAAAGCTGACGTGCTTCATTATTATAACACTCCTGGCCATTAGAACTTAGGAAGCAAGGTAATGTGTGAGTGGATCCTAAAATAATAAATCAGGTCCAATCTTCTTGATATTAGCAAGCCATTTACCTAGTCTAGAGAAGTGAGGGTTTTCAGGTCATAAATAAAATTTTAAAAGTTGGAGTACAGCTCATTTTTGGAAGTTTCAATTACAGCAGAGGGCATTGCTAGCCTGTTTGAAATATACATTGTCAACAGTACAGTCATTCCGAGAGACACGTTTAACTTAAAATAAAGAAAGGGGAAAATAAAAGTTTTACACTGCATGCTGGTAGTCGGGAGAATCCATCATTCTAAATGGCACCCTTGTAAGCTTAGCCAAATTTGATTTTACGCCGTCTCTAGTTAAAAGAACGGTACGGGGAATTAAATCAAATTCCTTTCATACAATCGTCTGATGGCGCTGCCTTGGACTGGTGGGAGTAGTGCTGACAAGCTAAAGGCGGGAGAAACAGCCGGTACAATGACAACAAAGAGATGCACGAAACAGCTTCATCTAGCAATCTGTGACTTCAAACATCTATGCTCAGACCTTGCTTTTTGGGGGGGCAGGGAGGTCTTACTTTTAATTTGTGGGGCTCCAAGAGACCTGGTCCACTCTTGACTCTAATCCGTGCTGGCTAAAATAAAATGGTGCCCAAGAGTTACCAATCTCTTCGGGACTCCATGTATCAAGCCTATTTTATGGTGCAGTGAGTCACCCTGAACTCTCTGTTTCAGTCACAATGGCTTCTGCTTCGTATTAGAATGAGGTGGGCTGATGAACTTATTCTCATCCTGACGTCTAAAAAACCCAGGTCGACCAATTACACAGGGATGACCACTGACGGCGTTACCACCTCCCGATACGCCTTCCTCAGGGGCTTCGCGGAGCGTGGTGGTCTCCTGAAGAGCGTCTAAGAACGGGCTCTCGGCCCTCTGCAAAATACCTGACCCTCCCTTCAGACGGAAGGAGATATCAAGACACCAGAGTGCCAAGAAGGCCCTCCCTTAGCAGTGTGTGCCTTAAATAATGTCCTCGTCAGGGAGAGAAAGTTGTCAAGACCCTACAGGACGGTACGTCAACACTTGCTGCACCAGATCAGGAAACACTTTGCTAATGTACTACTGGAGAGAGCCAATGGCTCATGAAAATCAGACCCGCCAGGGTAGAAAAATGGGATTGTTAGTTGCCTGGAAATGAAATTATTTACCACTTTGTTTGAAATGGGGGCAAAAATGAAGAATGTGTAAACCTATGTCAGTCATGCAGTGGAATCCGGTTACTCTGTTTAGATGTCCCTGTCACGGAATCAGCTTAGGAATTTCTCGAGAAAAATAAAACATGGTTCACTTCAAACAACACTTTCCACCTGCCTTCAGGAGTGCTCTAGGCTTTTCGGGGTCACACAGGGCCTCATACAATCATGTCTTCACGCCAGGCCGATTCCGTGGGCAAGGGTTCCTGTTGGTAAGCTCCAGTCCCGGTTTGACTGGCTAACACAAAATATAATAGGTGAGAGCCCATTCATGTACAGTTGGAATTTCAGTGTCTTCCACCAAATTCTGCATCATATTTAAAAACCTGTTAAGATGTGAGAGGGAAATCATTTCATCTGTGTTGGGAATCTGGACTTCACTCAGAATAAGTTCCATTTAGTTTCACTGTATTCCACAGTCCTCCAATGATGGAAAATTCAAGCCAGCCACCACCTACAATGTGCTTTTTTTTTTTCAAGAATTTATTTGAGAGAGAGAGAGAAAGCATGAGCAGGGGGAGGGGCAGAGGGAGAAGCAGACTCCCCGCTGAGCAGGGAGCCCAACATAGGGCTCCATCTCAGGAATCTGGAATGCTGACCTGAGCCAAAGGCAGACGCTTAACCGATGGAGCCACCCAGGCACCCTACAATGTTTTAAATCTCCAGGTGATGTGGCTCCATCTGGTCCAAATTAAGGACCTCCAAATATATACAGGTGACTTGTATTTATGGCTCAAGGTGACCCAGCAAGCTGCCTTCCTGCACAAATGTTCTCCAATACTCTGGCACCCCCAGCAGCACATATAAACCCACCTCCTACCACCCTCCAAATAAATCCAATAATTGCATTTTCACCTGAGAGGTGCCTGCCTCGAAGTCCAGTGCTTTACTGAATCCCAGGATCCTGGTCTCTGTGCCCCTTTGATAGAAAACCTCTCTGCCTGCCACTCTCAGACCTCGCCATTGACTACAGGGCTGGGCGAGCTTCCACCAGCAGGTCACGGGTACAAAAGCTAGCTCACACCTAACAGGTGGCTGTGGGTTCAGGATGTTTCAGGCCTGCTCAGTCAAGGCTGGCCTGGGAACGCATCCTTCACTCCGGGCCACATGTGACAGGCTCTTCCAGTGGCACCATGTGACTGGTGACACTGAACTTCCCCAGGCTGGGCTCTGTCCCCATGAGAAATGAGGATAATAATGCCTACCTCACGGGGGTGCTGTAATTTCAATTACAGTCTGTAAAATGTTTTGTGATGCCTAGATTAAAGCATTGTCAGATGAAAGCACAAAAGCGGTCACAAGGGTGTCTTGACCCCTGACTACAACTCTATTTAATTAATCATCTTCTTGAAGCTTTGTCTGACTACGCCTGACATGGATGGGAAAAGTCTAGAACGAAGAACATGTCCTACAGAGGCATATATTTTGTAATAAGAAAAGTATTGATGATGAGAAGGAGGAAGGACCTGGCAGAAGGGGATCTTGCCTGAGCAGTACTTAGCAATGGCATCAAGCATACATTTCTGAAAGGTTGGGGAGGCCAGCTTACCAATCCGTCAATGGGTACATTATTTAAGAAAACAAGGTGACTGCCCACAGGACTCAGGCAGTCTGCATCAGGAGCAGGTAATCTGCACCTCCCGGGATGCCCTGCTCACCCCAGCATGCAGCTCATGGCCAACTGTCAAGGTTAGCAACCCTAAAGAGGAGAGGGCCCTGAAAGTCTCCTCCGAGGGTTCTCCTGGGAGGGGGGAGGTGAAGCAGAGGCCAACTTACTACTGTTCCATCTTGTCCTCCTCAGGGAACTGAACAGAGCCAGGATGCCTTGGGCTCTTGGGAACTGGAAAATCAAGACACCAAACAATGCTATGCCCTCCCCACCTGGCTCTTCCAAGATAGCCCTTCTCCATAGGTAGTGCCAGGAATCAATTTTGCTTCTGCTTTACCCTTCTCACCCCCAGAGTGTGAGAATGAATGAAAGCTATCAAGTGGTCTCTCCGATCTTAGCTCAACGGTCATTCCCTTGGGGGATCCAGACTCCTGACTGTGTGTTATACAGTGGCATTTCTAAAGGACTAACTTTGCGCCAAGCAGGAGGCTCAGCGGGGACTCTGACAGCCAGACTGCCTGATGTCCAATCTCCACTCTGCCCCTTTCTCCTTATATAACCTCATGTGAGTTGTTTTCCATCTGACCCCACCCCCATCTCCTTATCTATAACATGGAGGTAAGAGTACCTACAGCATAGGGTTTTTTCCCATCATATTCTAATCAAATGAGTAATTTTGCATAAGTACCTGGGAAAAAGTCTGTCTAGAATTGTCACATCTGCCTCATAATAATGCTATGAAGTGGATACTAATATTCTCTCCACTTGGAAGATGGGTAAATCGAGACAGAGCGTGCTTAGGGCTTTGTCCGAACTCTTACATTTATTCACAGAATGCTCCATGAGGGCAAGGACTATGCCCTGTTTCACTCCTACTGTCTAGGACTCAGCACATCGTGGGGACACATTGGATCAGTAAATGAACAAACCATCCCAGAAACATGTTGGGCTGGTAAAAATAAACGTTTATGAGGCTGACAACCATGAACAAGTTTGCACAGTAACCTGTAGCCCAGAGACGCCAGCTCACCGTCAGCCTCCCCCAGACCTTCCCGGAGTGGCTACAACACATTCTCCCCACCCCTCACCCCACTCATCGACCCCCCCAACCTCTCCTGCTTTTCTAGCCAGCCCTTATTCTTGTCGTAGGGCTGCGGAAATCTGATCAGGGGCGAGCTGCTAACTTTTCTCTAGAAAACAACTTTGCTCAGCTATTTGTCAACTTCTGTCATTCAAAGGGATACAACACAAATGTATATCTCTAATGAAATTCACAGTCAAGAAAAGTTGTCATCATCTAGTTATATCTGTTATGACATACATTTCATTTTGTTCAATACATAACAGAGAAGCTATTTAATCAAACAGAAGATTCTTGCTAAAATGACAGTCCAAGCAATGTCCAAACAAGCATTTATTATGCTAGGCGAATCTGATCAGGATTGGATTGTTTTCAGCGGATTTTTTTCCCCTTCCTCTTCCATTGAGAAAATAGCTTGGGGGGTGGGTGCAGAAAGTGACACAAGACAATGGACTTGAAGGGATGCTGAGTCAGCGGTGTGTGTGGGTACTGGAGCCCCACCCTTGGGTCTGTTGGGAGAACGTAAAAAGACACATCCCACCATCTGGAGGGCCATAAAAGGGTTTGCTAGGGCAAGAGGTTGTGTCTTCCTTTTCCGCACCATATAATTCCTCACTAGAGAGGTACCAACCCAAACACAATTCACAATGTAAGGAATGAGGACTTCTGTGTTTCTCAAGGGATACTTCTCCGTGGATATATTCTGTTTGCCTTTACAATTTAATAAACACTTAGCTTCAATGAGAAAACACATATCACTGCAAAAGAATTCAGTGAGCCATAGAGCTAAACAGCCCAAGGCCAAAAATACAAAAGGAAAAAAAAAATATGTTAAGGAGCGAACTGGGTACTTGGGCTTTGGGCACCACAGATGGTACGAATTTGAGGGAAAGAAAAGACACCAGTAACATTCAGAGGATGGCCGCTCTCTTCCTTCTGCTCCATTCATTACACAGCACCTGGAACACAGTGGGATATCAACAAAGAACTGCTGCATGAAGGGACAGAAGGACACACGGGTAGGCGAGTGGGTAGACGGACGGACGGAAAGATCTCCCACAAAAAGAGAAATGACTGATACAAAAGATTCTCATACATTATGCTGACAGATGGTGGCCCATTACCCCAGGAACTCTGTCCTCCCTGCTCTTGTGAAAGGTGGGCCTGTGCTGTGTTAAGGCAGCTTTTCTATTAAAGGGAAAAAAAGAAGTCTTTCAAGACAGTTGGGGGCAGCCTGTGGCTAAGAAGCTTTCTTTTTCCTAGGCCAGGTTAATTGGTCACCACGACAACAATGACACAGATTGCCAATTAGCCAATGTTTACTACGTTAACGTTCTAAGTGAATGAGGGATGGTCAAGACCAGTTGTGCTCATTCCAGAAGGCTTGCTAAAACAAAGACTGCTGGATCTCTCCCGCTCAGAGTTTCTGATGCTGTAGGTCTGGGATAAGACCCAAGAATTCTTTTCTCTAACAAGTTTCCAGGTGATACGGATGCTCATACCACGAACAGCAGACCACTGCTCCAGACAATCCCTAAGGTCCCTATGTAGTAGCCCGCAAGTCTATTCAGGAGCTACCCCTACTCTTCTGAGTGGAATGAATTTTGAAAAGTAGACCCAACACTATTTGAGGTAGCATAAAGGTAGGCAGCATCACTAAATTTAACATCAGGATACCAATCCAACAGTCCTCACTATGTGGGATTTTTAATCCTCAGAGAAGCAATTTTTTATATTACTATGTTCTTTTTTGGAGAGTTAAAAATGTCTGTCAAAACATTTGAAAAAATGAATTTCAAAAATTCAGTCACAATAAGACAATATAAACATGAATTCAGGAGCCTGTAATAAGCTTCTGTAGGGTCCTCTAAGTCACTGTTTGGCTTCCAATAGATTCTGCTAACTAGTAACCAGATCACCTACCTCAAATATGCCTAACTGACATCAAGGTGAGGGGCCCCGACATTTCTCTTTGGTGGCATCCTGCTCCAGAGTCCGGCCATCTTTAAAAGACTCTTGGCATGTTATCACGTCACACAGTCATCTCAACGGCTCCTCCACAGTTAATGCCCTCCTAATGGCAGGTCTTCAGAAGGCCAAAGGGTGAACACCCCTTTCCTTATAATTACTGTTCCTGTGTACAAAGACTGCACTGAACACCCCCTCACATATACACATACCCTTGGGCTTCTCCTCTCTATGTTAAGTGGTTCCGGCTCCTTTAACCTTCCCGCAGAGATCCTGTTCTCTCACCCTTTCATCGTGTTCGCTGATCATCTCTGGAAACTTTCCAAAATCCCTACCCTTTTCTTGTCTTCCACCTGGGGCTGGACAAGTCATTGGTCCTTTCATCTTTCACCATACTTTCATTAATACATCCTGAGTCACACGAGGTCTTTAATACTGGCCACGCGGTGCTGACACAAGAGTAAACGGGAAAGGGGAGGGACCAGACATATCCACGTTACTAAAGGCAAAGCTATCAAGAAGACTTACTTGAAGAGAAAAAGGAGTAGGACCAAGATGGCAAGTGGGGACTGGAGCAAGACTCAAAAAGATATCCCGGGAGCCACTTGTCCTGAATGAAAACTTGGTGGCAGGGATGTCTGTGGCCTGCAGAGCACTTATAACTCCGAGCAATTCCACTAGCGCTGGGTGTTGGCTTTTAAATGGCAATATCCAAATCAGAGAGGAAATGACAGTGCATTCCAAGCAAAACTGCACACATTTAGACAGACTAAGAAAATAACAATAAAAGTGCAAATTTATTCTGCATGTGTGATCATGATTATCATACATCAGGCCCATATATGCCCAGCCAGAATAAATATTAACCCATTTTATAAATGACTTTATACTGCATTTGTGGATACAGCTCCACCCAAACCCAAAACAACACCGTTTCCATAGCAACCAACAGATTTCAAAGGAGGAAAAAGGAAGGGAAGACTTCAGAACGGATAGCAATCAAATAAAATAGCCAGCATCAACAAAATATGTCAGCATTATTTAAAACACACATTTAGGACCATTCTATAGTTTAATCTCTTTCCCAGAACACCAGCTCCTTCAAAGTCACCTTCTTGTAAAGCTGGTCCTCCCACCAAAAAAAAAAAAAAAGCAAAATTGTCTCCATTTTAATTGAGGAAAGAAGTACATTTCTTGAGTCATTCCTGGGATTCAAATGGGAGTATGATGAAGAAAATAACGTCTACTGGCTGACTTAGCATGCACTGAAACTCAGATTAATTACCAATTGGTAATTATGAAACCTTAACTGGGCTTTGATCGTCCTATTAAGGTATCTATTCTCTTTCTGAGAATGTAATGAGGGGAAAAAGAAGTAAAAGCCAAAAATCAAAGCCAGAGAGCTAACGACCAGAAAAGCTACAGACCATCACCAGCTGACAGCCAGGTTTTTTCACTGGAACTTTCTCGAATACCAGTTCCCCCCAGTGAATTTTGCACAGAGATGATATGGACTAGTTTATCCACATTCCTGCAAGTTCTGTGGGTCTTAAACCTGCAAAACCCAAAGTAACCTCTGTAGGCAGCACCCTATGTGCCGGATAGGAAGGGCCTCCTGCGGAGTGTTCTGTGAACTCTGAAAATCCACAGTCCTGGCAATCTCTCCCTCTCGCTCTCTTTCCTATACTGCCACCTGATTTCAAAATACTACGGACTAATAAAAACAAAATATTCGTAGGAGGGACAAATGGGCACTTTGTGTCCCCGGCTCCTCCCATCCTTCGGGAAGAAGTCCTATAGTGGTGGAGCAATGGGATCTCCACGTTCTAGCTGTGCAACCCTGGGTAAGTTATTTAACCTTTCATTGACCTTCCTGCCCCTCGGTTTCCTCAATCTGTAGAACAGGAATAATAAAAGCATCTACCTTATAGGGATGTTATAAAGATGAAATGGATCAACACATAGAAAAAGCTCAGCAAAAGACCCGATACACAAGAAGAGAGAACTAGTATGAGCATTATCATTATTATTATTCTTCTTTGTAAGTAATTCTGCTTTGTTAATGAGCACAGTCACATTCAGATGGGGTTTCCTTAGAAAAGACCTCTCGGTGTGGCAGAGACAAATACAGTGAGCAAAAACCTTGGGAACAATTTCACGAGGAGGTCTCGAAAACTGCAACCACACCGCCCATCAGCTCGTCCTGCGTGGCTTCCATGGCCAAAGCAGACAGAACTGGGTTTGAAACATGGGTCACGACCATGTGACCATGAGCAGATCCCTCACCGTGCCTAAGCCTCAGCTTCCGACCTCTCCAAGGGGGCAATCAGAGTAACCACCTTTTGGTTACCTGTGGCAATGATCGAGTGGGAGAATTCCCAGGCAGCATTAGTCCCGGGATCCGTGACAAGCCAACATTAAGTATGTGTCGACTTTTATTCTTACATTGAGCTGCTCACACATAACACTGATTCAACAACTATTTATCGATGTGTGTGCAAGCCAGTGTGTGATCAAAACACTTGACATGGTCTGTGCTCTCACAGAGTTTACAGCCCACGTGGGAATACTGATATGGAAAACACAGACCCAAAATATATGTAATTACAAACTCTGATGAGTGCTATGAAGGAACAGAGTAGGGGCAAGTGACTAAGGTTTATCAATGACAAAGGTATGTCACATTTTAAATATTTTTCTCCAGTACCCAAAAATGACCCAAAGATGCTATATCCCGTCAAAGATCGCCCAGTCCCCTAGTATAAAAGTTTGCAGTATACTAGCCCTTTCCAGAAAGGACTCAGTACTACTGTAGGGCTTTACTTTAAGCCAAAACCATAGCAATGTTTCCATTCTTTTCTCCCCGGGTGAACAACAGGCAAGGCTGATGTTTATAGCAGTCACGCAAGTTAATACGAAAGTGATTGAGGGGGTGGGGGGGAGGTAAAAATCAGACAGGCCACCTTAAAGCCACACTGTCGAAGTCTCAACGTGTTTTGTTCCTGAGCTACTTGGTGAATCACTGATATCATAAATATCGTAAGAACCCAGCATACGCATGCAGCTCTGCAAAGTTGCTGGGTGCACAAAATGAAAGAAGCACGTCCTGATGACTCATAGTGGTTCCATCTGACCAGGCCAAGAGAGACTCCACAGCGTGACACCAGGTGACTCCCGAATTTAAGGATTTATCTGAAAGTGTTCTACAACCCTATTAGGACACTTTTCCTTCTTCCTCCAGTTTGCCTAATGGTAGAAGACGCACAAATGTAATTACATTTACATTTTATTATGAAGTCAGTGAGTCACTCAGAGTACATGCTAGAACTTACATTTTATTGTTTTTCATTATGTATTGTGTGCTTCATTGCCTTTAGGGTTGTATTGTTGTCGGGGGAGGAGTTATAAGTACGGAATACTTATTTTGTGGACGACATACTTTTCTTGTCAGGGTGTTTGTTTTTAACACCACAGAACCACCCCGACTCCGGATTACTGGAACTCTGCCATTTACGTGTGGCGTACTATTCTTCACGGGGAAGACGGATTTGGACTTTCGAGATAGGGTATGCAGAACTGCTCACACCCAATACAAAATATATCAAAGTGACTGACCCAAAAAGAAGGGGAGGGGATCAAGGAGGCCCAAGAGAATTCAGCAGAAGTTTGAAAATGTCTTCCCATCTTTTCTTCTATGTGAATTCAAATCAAATCCCTTCCCGTTTTTCTCTATGCATCACTTAAAATTACATTCTTCAACCAGATATTTTGGGTGTTGGTTCCACTGGGTTTAATATATGATGTTTGGACCCAGTGACATAAAAACAGATGCCAAACTTGATGCAGAACTGCTCCATCTTCCACCCACCATTCAGGACTTTGAAACCAGCCCAGAACTCCAACTGGAAGCCCAAGACCAGAGAAGAAAAAAGAAGGACACACAAGTTCACAGTTTTACCCACACCAAGGTATTTTATTAATTTTAACATATAATGTCAATAAGTAAAAAAAAAAGCAGGTAGCTGGACACAGTTTTCCCCCCCTGAAAGTGAGAAGAGAAAGAAGAGCACTTGTCTATATATAGACCCACTTATTCCGACTCCCTAAGCTATGACTAGATCCCTAGCTGCCATTTACAGAGTCCTGCTATCGCATGCAGGCACTGCACCAAAGCACACCCTTGCTGAGTCTTCACGGTGATTCAGTGAGAGGGGTTGTCTTTGCATTCCCATTCCACAGATGGGAAAAGCAAGGCTCAGAGCAGTAAAGGAACCGATGAAAGGCTCAGAGAGTTACTAAGTAAGTGAGTCAAGATTTGAAGCCGGAGCCTGGAACCAGAGCCCATGCTTACAATCACTACACATCCACAGACCGATACTGGTCTCCATTTGAGTGAACAGACCAACCTCTCACACCCGCAGCCCATTTCATTTCACAAGAGTTTTCTGAGGTATGTACTATTATATAATAGAAGAAGATAAAAAGAGGTATAATTGGGTTAAGTAACTTAACCAAGGACAGGCAGCTAATAAGTGTCAGAACCAGGATTTGAAATAAGGTTCTAAACTATGAGCCTTTAAATACTCTCCAAGACGTATTCCCCAAAAGTGTACTTCACCTGAACTTTCAGGGTGGCAGAAGCAACTAGGAGAGAGAAACATAGGTTTCACACTTGAGATCTTAGTTGAGATGATGACATAGGCCTTTCCTCCCAGATTATCAAAACTGTGTCCCAAAATTGTGAGTAGCAAAACTCTAAGGTAACAAAGGAGCATGGAGAATCACCCAACACTCAAGGCCTCTTTCTATAGTGAAGTGGCAATCACAGATACAACTGATGTGTGACCACCTAACCACCAAATGAAAGAAAGAAAATGTAAATGGTAGTCTACCTTCGGTTCCAACATTTAATGTACTGTCCAGCGGGAAAATAGTAAACCAAATTATGGTTTAAGACCCTGACCCTCAAATGGACAGCCAAGGAGCAGCGTATCTGGAACTTGTGGGAGCACTGCTGGCCATCACAACTGGGGGACACCCAAGAAAGCTAAACACCCTGCTGAAGGCATGGCACATATGAAAAGAACTGCTATGTCTCAAATAGGAACGGCACTCCCTGAAAAATAGTAATCAATAAGCCCCACACGGGTGAGAAACTGGTTTTCCCACAAGTGATTGCAATACTTATTTATTTAAATACCGTATCCAGAAAAGACTAGGAAATGGACTAAAATATTCAATTCTTGTTACAGAACAATGAATTAATTATTTTCCCCCTATTGCATAAGTATGATAATCATTCATGATGAAAGTAAAACTCTTAAATCATATTTAATTGCCCAAAAGAGGTCTAGAATAGAAAAATAGTGGAGGAAAAAAAAAAAAAGAAAAACTGGAGTAGGGGTACCTGGGTAGCTCAGTGGTTAAGCGTCTGACTCTTGGTTTCAGCTCAGGCCATGATCTCGTGGATTATGAGATGGAGCCCAGTCGGGCTGTACGCCCCGCGGGAAGTCTGCTTGAAGACTGCCTTCCTCTGCCCCTCCCGCCACTTGTAAGCCATGTGCACACACTCTCTCTCTCTCCCCCTAATACAAATAAATCTTAAAAAACAAAAAAACAAAAAAAACCACTGGAGTACAAGCAACCCTGAATAAATGTGGCCAAAAGGAGAGTGCGAAACAGTTTCTAAAAAAGATAAATTATGACCATCACCTTGTATTTCTAGACAGATTTTCCACCCTCACTTCCAAATCCAGAGTACTCCAAACTGAAGGCAAGAATTTACAGTCCCCTGCCTACCAAAGTCATCTTCATCCCAGTTTCCCACTTCTGATAAGCACACTGCCATCCACTGTCAGGCAAGGTCAAAGTTCAAAGTCATTATTTTTTTTTCCCCCTTCTCCATCCCATGCCTCCCCTGCTGTAGGCATTCCCCTCTCCATCCAGTCTTCGCTACAACTTCTGTACTGTCTGTCTAAACCTGCCTTCTATGCCCACTATCAGCACTCTAACTCAAGCTCTTTCCTCTCCCCTGGAAGCTGTCACCATGCCCTCCTGCCCTGCTAAAGGATAGTCACTTTGCTATCATGTGCAAGCAACGCCCAGCATTTTTAGTAAGCTAAGACTATCAAACGCCCCTATTAAATTCTCAATGGAAGTAGCAGCTGCAATTTTTTTTTAAAGTAATGATTAGTTAGAGACTAAGTTTGGTCTCAAAAATTTCTACCAAAATACACCTTAATGGCAGGGCACCTGGCTGCCTCAGTCGGGACAGCGTGCAACTTCTGACCTCAGGGTCATGAGTTTGAGCCCTATGATGCGTGTGGAGATTACTTAAAAAACAAAAACAAAAAACAAAAACACCTTAATGGCAATGGAGGAAGGGGGAAGGGAAGGATAGTTCATGTCCACTCATGAGGCAGGAAGAGTCTGGAAGCACTAATCAAAGAGGACCTCAGTAAGCAGGAAAGTCATGGTCAAGATTCAAAATCTTGTGTTATATGTCAGCCTAAATGTGTCCATTAAAATGTAAAAATGATGCCTTTTCCCACTGAAATCTTCAAAGAAAAAGTGCCTCTTCATGGAGATAAAGTAGAGTAAATTATTTTGTGATTTAATGAGGATCCAGACTTCTCTGATGCATGGACCTAATGGTACGCATGTGACCATTTGAGATTTACAGGTCTACAGGACCAAACCAAAGACAATTTAAAAAAAAAAAAAAAGATTATCTGCTGGCATTTAATAGCAAACTCACAAGTGTGATATACACAGACTGGAAATGGCTTAACGTGGTTTTCTCATAGATTATAATCCATGAGGGAATATTTACTGCTGGCCTACATTTACAGCAGATGAAATGAATTCATTTAAACAGCATTCTAGCTCTTTTTTTAATAAAATAAATTAGTTAAGCCTTTTTCAACGTCGGCAATGTTTGCTCCCCTTTCTAAGGAAAAGAATTTCTTGAAGATTTCTGACGTTAGAAATATGGAAGTGGTACGTTCCGTAACAATGCTGCCTGAGAGAAATATAAAGTGAGACGCATATGTAATTTTTAATTTTCTAGTAGCCACATTAGAAAGATAAGGAACACATAAAATTAATTGTAGAGATACATTTTATTTAACACAATATATCTAAAATCCTATCACTTCGGTATGTAATCAAGTGTCTTTGAAATCCAGTGTGTACGTGGCACCTTGCCCATCTCAATTCACACTAGCCACAGACACACTTTGTGTGACCAGCAGCCACAGATGGCTAGCACAGGTATTGAAAAGTACAATTCTCGAAGATCATATTGTCATGTCCTGTGAAAGAGAGATCTCCTAAAGAAACTCTAACCTGATTCTATTTTAGAAAATTATCATTATTGTTTGAGTTGACTGTATTTACTCTTAAATGGAAGGCCTTTAACCAGGGACGGGACTCTAAATAATTCCTACATAATGTACATGCCTTTCAACCTCCCAAAACTAGAATTACCTCCTTAAATTCTGGACAAAAATAACACTCATTAATCGGGTTTTTTGTTTGTTTTTAATTTAAGGTTCGTGTCCTTCAGTCTGAATCACAGTTGAATAATAAATTATTAGGCCCATGATATTCCCTGGGAACTCTATTGCTTTAAGAATCTGTTTCATTAAGGAATTACTCAGTCTGACGGAAATTTATTGACACTTATCTCATTTTCCCTCCTGTTCTTGGTAGGCGACACCTGTGATTTTCAAAGACAAATGGCTAAAGATGAGGGCCTTTCTATATCACCAGGGCCTCGAGCTTGTGCTGCACCTACAGCTTCCACCAGCTGGTTTCCACGATCTTTCTTCCTGCAGCAATGGGTGCACTGTGAGGTGTGACACAGCGCCCTCCAGAGGATTCCACAGAAACAGCACAAAATGCATTCCTTCTCCACCCCCCCCCCCCCGCCCATATCAACCAACAAGCAAGTACAAAAGTTCAAGGAGCTGGAACTTCTCAATCTAGCCAGATCCTCAAATTCTGAACACTAAATCCCTTATTTCCACAAAATTCTTGTGTTTCCAAATCCATTTCTAATGAGCCCCCCCCCAAAAATGTAAAACTCATAATCTCCAGCTAAGCAGTTGATCGAAGCACCATAAAATGAAAAGTCGGGAACTCTGTGTAGGCTGCCATGACTTGGCTCATTATTCTCATTTCCTTAATAAAAATATATTTTAAAATAACTCTCCATTTATGTGTTTATAGTACCAAGTAAAACTATAGCATTTTGATTCAAATCATTACATAGGTAACCCCAGCAAAAGCAATTCTGTAAATGTACATCATCACACAACATAAAATTAAAGTCACATTTCTAACCCCCTAATACTATTTCTCCTGTAACATTCAGCCTGGCATTCATAGTGCTGATTTGCATATCAGTGCTACATCCAAGTCAGGTAACCATGACACCTCCAAACTAGACACAAGCAATAAACATGACCAAACTCCTGTCAGATTATTCAAGTGACACTGGGAAAAGAATATTACAAGGTAATTTCTAATATTGAGGATTTGTATCCATACATAAGATACCAACTGAAATAGATCTTCAGAATGAAATTTCCTAAAACGATTAAAGTAAAATGTGAAACCTCACAGTTTATACAAGACAAGAAACATTTGGCTGCAAATGGTTTTATAATTTTGCTAATTAAAAATTATCCCATTTTCACTTTGGATTCATCATGTAACAGAAACAGGAATAACCTTACCATGCCAGAAACACAAGCAAATGATTAAAGTTCTACTCTCAAAAAAATCTTTAAAAGTTGGCAAAACATTTCATTAGGCTACAAATCAAAATCCGTCTGTCCTTGACATCTCTTTAATGTCTTCCAGATTCCACATCTCCTTTTTTTTTTAATCACTCACTGAATCACTCAGAAATCAAAATATGTTAAAATACCACTCATCTTGGACCTCTAGAAAAGTCCTCTGGGATCGTACAACCTTCGGGCCCTTCCACATGCGCAATGGACCAGTAATGCCACCAAATGATTTATGTAAAGTATTCCATAAATTTCACAATGAGAAAAAAAAATATTCCCAGAATCGTGCCTTCATCAATAAATCTGCTACATGAGAAGAATATAAATAAATACTAAAAAGGGGCCACCGTGAACTCTCTCTTCTGAAGTTTGCCAAGTGGAAATGGGTATAACTATGATTAAAAACAAAATCTTTGAGCTTCCAAGGTGTTACCAACAAAATATGCCTACAAAAAGAAGAATGCAAGTGGCAAGGAGGTTGACTGATGAACACGTACTTCTCTGTAAAGCTAATGAAGGCAATGTTTACAGTGCATACTTATTTATTTATGCTTCCCTTCCCTGAGCCCTCCATGTGCCATGGGAGTCAGTGTGCGTTAATGGCACTGAACACCAGAGAACCTTCCAACTGCGAGTTGCAGTCACGGTGTCAGTGGAAACAATGAATCACAGACGTGCAACCTGGGATGAGTTGTGGCAGCACCTTACGTGTGTCACCAATGTGTCATGTGACATGGCTGTTGCCATGGTGAGGATCCATGTTCGGGAAATGTGTTAAGTCTCATAGAAGGCACCCAGCCATCCCCCAACGTACCCATGCTCGTGAATGCATTTTGAAATCTTTCTACTGCCGATAACATTGTGATTGGCTTCCTCGCTGGGAGTCTTCTTGGAAGCAGAGGGGAAGAAAGTCACTTGGGGAAAGCTGAAAGAAAATCAAGTATAGCATCCCCAGTGTCTGGGGGTGGGCGGGGGAGGGCTCCAACACAGCCAGAAGAGCAGTATCCTTAAAAATAATCAGTCAATTCTTTCGATGGGATAAAAGTAGGCTAGCCCCAAAAAGGGATGTCATTTTTATGTTACTTGTATCGTTTCCATGCGCTGAAACAAGGGATAAGACTAAAGACACCAAAAACTCCACAATTTCTGGAGAAGAACAGAAATATCATATGGATTGAAGAGCTACGGATGAATCACCCTTGTCATGTTTACCAAAAAATCCTCCCCTTGGGCTTTTCTTACCAGAGTCTCCCATCTTACCCTAGCACTGCTTTTATCACCTGAAAGCATGAGTAACAACTGTAAGAGACGCTCCACCGTGAGGACTGAAGAATCCACTTATGGACTGAACAGAGGATCTGGCGCATGGGGGTCACATGGGAAGCTGCTACTGCAGGGTCTAGAACCAGGGCTATGACTACCACTTCTCTATAGCCGCCTGGCTTGGCACAAAGAGAAGCCTGTTCCAGCATACGGACTTCAAGGAGAGACCTATGATCCATCAGCAACAGTTTATGTGCCCGCTTCCCGAATTTGGAACTTAAGAAGTGGGTTAAGAAAAGTCAAAATGTTTCCTTTCCAAATGATAAAGACAGTTTTGTCAAAAAGAGGGACCGTTAAGTGAATTATATAGAAAGGTAGACACATAGAAAAAATACGCCTCTGTGCTGTGAGAAACAACCAAGATGGTTACAGGACACCTCAAACCCAACAGGAGAAACACCTGAAGGAGCAAGGGACCTGTAGCATGGGGAAGACTGAAGAAGGACCCATGGCAGATCCGAAAATAACTGATGGATTGTCATGTAGGAGAGATAGGTTTTGTAGAATATCCCGGTACCAAGCCAAACAACTAAGTGGCAAGACCATGGGTGGCAGATTTTAGTCCAATTTAAGAAAGAACTTTCTAGCCCTAAGATTTGGTCGGAGATAAAAATGAACTTCCTGAAAGATGTTAAGTTCAGCATCCCAGAGTGACTCAGATGGTCTGGATGTTCATGGAGCAGCACCACAGTCTCGAAGGTTTAGGCACCAGATGCACGGGGACAGCAGTCGGCTTTAGTACTCCTTTGAACACTAGATACCCAGGAGTCTTTGAATATATATAAGATAGATCACGAGGACACAAAGGTACATACACACAGACACATGCAATTCACATCCTGGGACACAGCAGACAGATAATGGCAAATGGGCTGTAATAATCCAAAAATACATTTTGTATTTAGGGCATAGGTTAGGGCTCATAGCTCCCTATACCATTCGCTGAAAATTTACTACAAGCCAACCCTTTCGTAATGCTTTTTGTGTATTAACTCATTTAATCCTACAATCACCTACGAGTTAAGTACTCCTATCATTCACATTTTAAAGGCAAGGAAACTGAGGTACAGAACCGCGTCGTAACTTACCCAAGATTCTACTGTTAGTAAGCGGCAGAGCCAGGATTCAAACCCAAGTAGTCTGGCCAACATCCTGTGTTCTTAATCACCGCGTTTAGCTGTTTATTACACATTAAAGGTTCCACATCTTGGCTCTGGATCACGGAATACGTTTATTTTTCATTTAATAAAAAAAATAAAATAAAATAACCCTTTGCAAGGATTTTCAACGTAATTCTACCTTTGCTTTGTTCTCTCTGCCACTTCCTACATTTTTTTTAATCACAATGGACATTTCTGTGAAAACATACTGGCTTCTTGGGGGTTCATCTTTTCTAGATGTTATTCCCCAGCTGTAGTAACAATACCTTGGTTCACAAATTATGGTGTGCTGAAAATCAGAAACTCTTTTCCCTTCGTATCCCAGCCAATTTTATCATGATATTTGACAGCAAAATATTCCCCTAGATTATTCTCCTGTACCTTTCTTGAAAAACATCCTTTTCATTTCTCTTCCCTGGTCATACATTTTTTTCCTTACTCAATGCTCTGTTACAACTTGGCCTCCATTTTATTAAAATGCCCCATCCCCTGAATTCACTTTTGCCCGCGTTTACCTCTGCCTTGACTTCCCTCACCTGTTGACATGATAAAAGATTAAAATCTTCAACAGAAAGTAGAGAACTCTAATCGAAGACATCTTCTTTCCAGAATGCTCACACTCATTTTTTTTTTAACCATTCTTGTCCCCCAGAGATTTATAAAGAAAATCAAATGACACACAGTATAATAGGTCTCCTGGTCTCCACTTCCCTCATGACGAAGTCAGGGACACTTAGAAGAAAATTTCCTACTTTAATCATTCAATACCACCTCTCTCAGAGTTTTGCTGTCCCCAAGAACCACTTGTATAATAATTTTTCTATTTTTCTTTAAATGTCCCAATTTTATTAAATGTTGCATTGCAGGAGTATTAGCTGAGACACCAGACCTGATGTGCAAATAATATTTTTCCTACATACTGAACATAAAACACATATTAAAAGTAATAACTCTTGGATTTTCAAAAATGTTCATCTGAATCTCCTAGCTAACTCATCTCAAATTCTACTGGTGAGATATAGAACACACTTCAGAAAATGCTGGTATTGAGGAGAGTACAGATCTCACGCCACTTTCAAAGTCTACTTTCTTCCTTGACTTGTTTTACCTTTCACTTCATCTTTTACCGCTAGCCTCACTTTTACTTCTAGTTTATAGTTCCCTTGTTTGAAATACAGGAAGGGAGAGGGGGACCCCTACTACATTTCCCACTAAATCAATAAATAATCCAATCACACAGAACAGCTTATCTCAAGATGAGATTTAAACAAAAGTGAAGACATTATTATTTCATCAGAAGCTGAAGAGCAGATGATCGAGCTGATACAGCAGAGAACGAGAACAAAGAAGTGAATCCTTGGCATGGCTTCGTGCTCTATCTTCTTTAGTCTAGGGCTCAGCAAACCACAGGCCCCCAGGGGCCAAACTGAACCTGTCACCCATGAGCTAAAATAGTGTTGACATTCTTTCGGGGTTGGGAAAAAATTAAGACTACAACTTCGTGTCAAGGGGAAATTATACAAAATTTACATTTCACTGTCTGTCCATACATTTTATTGGGAACACAGCCGTGCCCATTGGTGTACGGGTCGTCTCTGACAGCCTTCACACTACAGTCACTGTGACAGAGTCTAGCGCCCAAAGGCTGAAATACTGACTGCCCGGCTCAGAAAAAGTTTGCTGATCCCTGGTATGGACAAAGAAGTTCTATGAGCTTTCTGCCATCACACACATACATGAGCATTTTCTTTTTAGTTATAAAAGCTCCCCACCCCACCCCGCCCCACCCCCACAAAAAAAATAAAAATAAATTAAAAAAACAAAAACAAAAAAACAAAAAAACAGGAGTAAGACGGAAAAGCCTAAAGAATCTCCATGTATCCAGCACCAAGATCAGATCAAAAGCTTCTGTTCGGACCTGTGCACTGACTGCAAGAACGGACACCCGCCCGTCGGCACCGTGTGGGGCTGCGTGCTCCACCACCTCATTTCTCATGCGATTCTGAGGACTATTAACCGTCCTAAGAGTAAACGATCCTGATGCCTTTTTAAAGCTGCAACATTATTAACAATTAAAAGGCTGCCACCACACATACACAATAACTTTCTTGTACTTTAATATGCATATCCATGGTCTGATTATACCAGCGCGGAGAGATTGACAGGAAAAGCTGAGTGTCATGGCTCCAAAGGAGACACTACATTGATCAGTAAATAATACACGTTTTTTGAAACTGTCTAACTGCATATTTACACTTGTCAACTCTCATACACTTTGGTGACAGACTTCTTTTTCAAACACCCATGTAAAAAAATTCTAATACTGATTTTTAAAATGTTTTTAATAATTACAAAAAAACACGTCTAGGATGTATAAGGTTTAAATTATATCCGCCGAAGAGTGCCACCTGGAGCATTAGCTGCAGCATCTTTAACGTTCCCAGTTACATCACTGTATTTGCAAATGTCTTTAAAAAAGGTTAAAATACGGTTGCAAGTAACCTATTTCCAGTGCTTACAAGATGCCAAGCGCTGTGCGGCCAACAAGGTAGATGCTACCATTGCCCCCTTCTGACAGCTGAGGAAACTGAGCCTTGAGGAGGATACATGACTTGGCCGTGGTCATACTATTCGTGACACTAGGACCTGAGGCTCTCTACTCTCACGTCTGACATCATGCTCCCCATAACCCAGAGCAGGCTGCGGAAACCCGTATTTAACAGATTCCTCAGGCAGCCCTTAGAGATCGCCCTTTGAAAAACATGGCCCCAAGGACTTGGGGGAAGAGGAGAATAAAGTCCAATGAGTCCTCGGTTCAAGGCCCATCGACTGCCCTCCAAACACTGACTACGGAAGAATGAGAGAGAAGACCTGGAACAGATGAATCGTAGCCCCTGGCATGCCACATAGGCTCACCTCCAACAGCTACTGAACGACTATCATTTCTTATAGGTCACGGAATGCTTGTCTTTCAGGTAAAGTCGCTTTATCTATATTGTCCAGAAAATCGCTTCAACTCTTGGCCGATTAGGTTAGCATCTTCTTGCCCTAAGACGACATCAACTAAATTACACCAGCAGCTGAGATCTGGCTAAGGTGGGGTAGAACACAGGGGAGCAGGGATGTGGTCGTACCCAGTGACTGGTTTATCAACCACTAGACTAGATAATGAGCTGGACATACCCCTCACCCCCACCCACATGCAATTTGTTTTATTACAAAAGTGGTCAAATACATAAAGAAGTAGAGAAAATAGTATAATGAGCCCCATAAACCCATCACCCAGATTCCAGAATACCAAGCTTCTGCTCCATTTGCTCTTTCCTGAAGACTTGTAAAGGATATCACAAGTGACAGGCCTTACACCCTTACACCACCCAATACGCAACTCTTAAAAAAATATGGAGGGGCGCCTGGGTAGCTCAGTAGTTAAGCGTCTGCCTTCGGCTCAGGGCGTGATTCTGGGCGTTCTGGGATCGAGCCCCGCATCAGGCTCCTCCGCTGGGAGCCTGCTTCTTCCTCTCCCACTCCCTCTGCTTGTGTTCCCTCTCTCACTGGCTGTCTCTCTCTCTGTGTCAAATAAATAAATATATCTTTAAAAAAAAAATATGGAGAGAAAAACCCCCTCAATAATAACTGAACACACATGTCATAAAAAAACCAATTCCAAAGAGCATCCCTGAGACTAGCCTTCTGGCCATCTAGCCTGAACGTCTATCCTGGAAGGGCAGTTGTCCCCGTAGGCCATAGACAAGGGGTCTAAATAACCTGACAAAGTGGCAGCACTTGACCTTTCCAATGCTAGAGCCGTGGGCACAAAATTCCAGCGGCCAAGGGTCTCCCTTCCCGCCCCCATTCTCTGGAGCGGCTGGACTGCTAGTTCTATGTAGTCTGTTCATACCGTATCAAGGGAAAAAACTCATCTGCTCAAATGTGAGGGACCCCATGAGCTGCCACTACCAGGAGCACCTTCACTCGAGAAGAGAACCCAAGGAAGCACACAACACTGAGCCCACCCGCATGATTCTGGGAGATTTCAGACTGAGGAAAAGGCCAGTAGGTAAGGAATATTTTTGAAAAAATTTTTGGAAGAAGTTATTTCCTTTTATATCACCGGTTCTATAAAAATCCTGTTTGTGTATTAAGCTGCAGTTTCAAATGAGTTGGATTCCAATTTCTTCCATAAAGACAACTATAAGCTACAAAATCTTCCCTGCCTAAATGAAATAAAAGGGCCTTAAAGAACCACAGAATCTATCGAAGATGAGGAGGCAGCATGGCCTCGTGGTTAAGACACAAGCTCTGAAACCGGCCCAACTTAAGGTAAACCCTACTTATAAAACTTGCTATGTGACCCCGAGCAGGTGACCAAGCCACTGAGAGCTTCTGTTTTCTTAACAATAAAACCGAGGGCACCTGGATGGCTCAGTCACTTCAGCATCTGACTCTTGATTTTGGCTCAGGTCATGATCTCAGGGTCCTGGGATCGAGCCCCACAGAGGGTTCTGCACTTAGCTCAGAGTCTGCCTGAGATTCTCTCTCCCTCCTCCTCTGCCCCTCCCCTCCAGTCCTGCATTCTCTCTCTCTCTCTCAAATAAATAAAATCTTAAAAAAAAAAAAAACAGTAAAACCAAAATAATAATATCCAGAACACAGAAACACTGTTAGACTCAAAAGACATAACTACTGTGATATCCAAACCACTCTAGGAAAACTTAATGCCTCATGAACGGCTGCTACAATTATTTATTACAAACATCACTAAATCTTGTGGGACACAAAGAGGGAAGAAAAAGATTTCATCTCATGAGCCATTCCAATCAACCGGCTAGAGCTGCAGGGAACAGTACGTACAGAAAATCCAAGAGTCACCATCAGAACAGACCACGATGGGTCCCACTGATTTTGCCATCCTTGACCTAAGGCCAACCATATCATTCTATAAACATGCGCCAAGAGGTTAACAATTCATGTGTTCACCTGCAATCACTTTCCAGAACTCTGGTTCCATGACCAACACAACACAAATAATCAAACAATACATTGAAATGAGATTAAAATGTAAATTAACTAATGGTGCTTAAATGCACTAATTGCTCATTTTTCTTTAAGAAGGAATTAAAATGATGGCAATTCTCAACAGGGTACCCCACCAGCCTGCGTACAGACTAAGTGGAAATTTCCTTCTCTTAGTCTCTGTGTACTACTTGAACCAAGTTAACAGAAAACAGATTATTTTCAAAAACAACACGCAATGTAACTTAAGTTCCTAGAATTTTACATCACGGAAGATATCATTTGAAATGTAATAGTTGAATGCCTTCCTCCCTGGTACAGCTTGCTTCAGTGTATTGATAAAAACCAAGATTAATATGCAAAAGGAAATTGCAAGGAACTTGCCCTGCACCGGTCAGCACCTGGTACATGTGGCTGCCCCTCCCTTTGAGAAAGAAACTGCACTTGGAGAGTGAGAGTCTGGGTTTCATTCTCGCCCCACCACTTCCTTGCTAGGTTTTAGCCTCAGTTGATGCACAGGTAACAAGAGGGTGAGAATGGTTTCTTTTTTATCTTTTCCAAAGCTACAGAATTGAAAAAAAAAACAAAAACAAAGAAACACCCTACAAAACTATAATGCTTCACATACATAACACCAAAACCAGATGAAAGGTAGAAAATAAACTACTTCACATCATACAATTATGGCAGACACGTGTTAAAAACCCTACTGTTACACAACCAGATAACTGATAAAATTGTATGTGTGTGAGAGTCTCTCATTAAGAGAACAAACATATACTGTTTAACCACTGGATGCCAGATACTCAGGTAAGTACTGGGTATAAAAAGAGAAACTACGAAGACCAGTCAAGTCACTCGCTTGGCCATCATCGTGCTCGTTCTCATGCCAATGGTGAATGTGTAAGCTTGCCTACGGGAACTTAAGTGGGATAATTCTGAGGTCACATCAGCACTCAGCAGAAGAGAGATTGTGATCAATTCGTGATGTCTGTCAAGGACACAGGAATGGGCAGGAGTGGGGAAAATGTAAGATCCAAAGTATGTTAGGAATGTTCGCCACTCTTGATTTAGGCAAACGGGTGTGACGCTTTTGTAAATGTCATGTGAACAAAAGCCTGTCCCATACATTAAAAGTTTACTCGACAGTGAAATCTGTATGTCCAGGAAAATGTGTGTATAATCCCATAAGGGGCTTAGAGGGGAATGGAACATATCTGCAATATAAATGCAGATTACCTTTATTACAAAATTGGATCATATTCTCATTCCTAGACTAATTTCCTATATCATAAAACCTATATTCAATTTTATAAATAGCATACACCAAGAATCATAAATTCAGTTAATGCAGAAATTTAACAGATTTTTTTTTAATAAAAGTGAGAAAAGGCTGTTTTCGAGCAAGTATCTGAAAGGACCGAAAGGGCTCTTTCTTTGAAGATATGTTTTTCCCTCTGACTCTACCTCCTTAGGGACATAACTAGAGAAGAAATAAATTTCACAGCTAATATATATGAAGTAACATGTTTAACATTATCCAATGAATTTATATCTACCTACACCATATAAATTTATCTCACATAAACTGTCATCTCCAACAGAATTCATTAAAACAATGTTATAGCTTCGGAATTAAATGCAACCTTCTAATTGGAATTTAATCTTACAATAGTAGTGGATTTTCTTTTTTAATTGACAAACGGAATAATTCATTAGTTTGTCTTACGGGTCTATCTGAAGAATTAGAAAGTAAATTTGACCTAGGTGTTGGCAGGCCACTGCTGTGAAGTACACGGGGTTCGGGGGAGCTGGGACTGGAGGTTCCTTCATCATCCTCAGAACTCCTCGTGCTGCTTACAGGCAGGAAAACGATGGACACTCTCACTCTCACCATCCCAAATGACTACATTACTAATATATTCCATTACCGCCACGTAAATGTCATGTTAATTTCTGATCTTCATCAAGCCAGACAATGGTTTCCACCTTGGCCTCTGGCCAATTAGCTGTGTGGAAAATATTCAGCCAATTACATTACTTCTATTAGGTTAGGGACTGGAGAGAAAGGCAAAATAAACGCCCTGAAAATACTTCGGAGATAAAATGTAAGTTGACACTGTCTTCGCAAGCTGGAGTCCAAGTTATACAATCTGATAGGCAGCTGCCAGCACTCATAACTGCTTATTAAATCTAGCCTCTCTTTATGGCGTGAGTGAAGATCTGTATTTTTACCAATATTAGGTTCATTGTGTTATGAAAGAGACCAAAATACTTAAGATCATTCGCTCCAGCTTATAAAACACATTATGTAGTTTATTAAATTGTTAAAATTACTTTTCAAACTCAAAATTTCAGGGACTGGAAGTTTAAGCACAACAAAGTGGCTTTGCCCACTGACAGGTTCCAGCACAAGACAGCTCAGGAGGGGAGCCCATCAGACATCTTTCCTGTCCCAAAACACCTGCTACCTGCCACCTCTTCCTGGAAGCTGCACCACCACCACCACCGCACCCCAAAACCGATGACAAAAAAAAAAAAAAAAGAGTACACACTCAAGTTTTATACAAAAGCAAGGAACTCCCAGCCAATATGTAGCCCATTCTCAAGCCTTAAGTGGGAAGAAATATTTCCTATCATTTTCCCTCATCCAAGTAGGTTAAAAGCTAGGAATTTCATTACGAGAGAGATCAAACAAGTAACTGTGGGCAAAGAAGGAAAAACAATCGGTTTCAAAACAATGTCGCACGGTGCTACATTCTTACACCAGATCCTCCAGCAAAAGACAATTTACTGATAGGGAGCGGGCAATGCCAAGGCACAGACTGAATAACAAGCCAGCAACTCGCCATCTCTACCCCAGTCTTCTCAGGAAAACTCTATGCAAATCCAGACTGTTATTATCACATTTATTAATAACACTGTGGCTAACTGCCTATTAAATATGCAGCAGACTTAGCCGCTCTTCACTCTGGGAGTCTCGTGATGTGCATCAGATAGGTATCCATACCAACTTCAGCTTCACGGCAGGGAAACAGGAGCCAGCTCTGATTCCCTGCTGGCGAATGGTGGCATGAAAGCACCATCCCAAAGAGAGACCTCAAGCGCTCAGCCCGTCTTTCTCTGTTATCTTGCACCTAGAGTAATTTACAATGCAGGCATGGTGAGCACCAACATAGATTGAGTACATTACCCATTTTCTGACCTTAAGAATTTGCCATAATGATCTATCTGTGCAAACCTTTTCTCGTATGATTTCACTTGCCTTGAATGTGAGTGCAGCAATTTACTGTTTTGGCTGCCCACCCCCGTGACTATGACCCTGGTCTACCATGAGGGCACTTAGCATGAAACACTGTATCAGAGTTTATTCCAAGCTTAAAGACTTCCAATTATCAGCAGTAACAACTAATTGGCGCTTCTTTTGGTTACCCAATAAACTGTAAAGTTCTAAAAGCCACAGGACTGTGAATACATTTCTGACAATGAAAGGACTAACTAGATATCAGAGACATAATACACAGAAAGCTGGGTTATTGCATCATGGAGGAAGAGAATTAGTCCTTTGAGCAAACCCTGGAGGTGTGCTTTGAGGAAGAAGAGGCTAGAAAATCAGAACACATGCTCCAGCTCATCAGATTTCAGGGACTTCCACTTCCTACTAAAAACATAGCAAAGGGAAGTTTATCACCATCTGATGAATACAAAGCTCTTCCTTAACATAAAAAAACTGGTATTCGACTAGGCCATTTTATCAATTCAAAAGAGAGATTGTTTTCATTATAGTTCTTGAGACTGATTTTTCAAATAGCAGGCCTCACCCATGAAATTAATGAATAAAATGAACCCTGTCTTCAATAAATCCATTCATGTGGTTTTGTTAAACTTCATACATCAATTTTATGATCCTGAGATTGAGTCAGACTTTCTCAATACTGGAGACAGAGATGACAGGTAATCTCAAATCTGAGTTTGTTACTATTTGAATAACTTCAGAATTCCAACCACTTCTATGAATTCTCCTATGTATATGAGACAGGCCCAGGCTTTGTTCTCAACTCGACCTGGATCCACAAAGATACCATGTTTCATAATGCAGGCTATCTGCTCACTGATCTACAGACCATCCACAAAAGTCTATCATAGCTATATAGCACTGGAAGACCCTCAGAGGAACTTCAAAGGTGAGAAATCAAAGGACTTACCAAGACCACCCAAGGAAGAAGATGGAGGATCCTTATCAGCTCTAAATTCCATGACTCCGTCAACCATTTCTTTTCACTGTGGACATCCTTGTCTCATATGTCACTATTTACTATTTGCCTTATTTCTTGCCACTTAGAGAAGGAATAATATCAGGAAGATAGAAGACTTTGATTTTCCTCTATCTGAAGCTTCAGCAGAATGCAATAACAAAATAGCCCAAGTGAAAGTGAATTTTAGAACTCATAGGCTCTTTGAAGATCATCTAGTCAATAATAACTGTTTTAATTGCTTCACTGGGCTCCTTTTTTTTTTTTTTTTTAAATCTATGAAATGGGAAGGTCAGATTGGTCTCTAACTATAAAGTCTTTGGGGCACCTGCATGGCTCAGTTGGTTAAGCATCCAACTCTTGATCTCAGCTCAGGTCTTGATCTCATGGTTCTGAGTTGCCCCACACTGGAGCCCAGCGTGGAGCCTACTTTAAAAAATAAATAAATAAAATAAAATCTTTTCAAATCCATCCCAATACCTAAACACGTAACAATGTCTTCAGAAGACACTTATCAAAGAAGTTTTACTCAACTGCATGGGCTGGATGTCTCAACCTCTATAACTGAGATAAACTAGGAAAAAGATCACTAAGGACAAAAGAAGTAGGCTCCAGTTCCAACCAGGCCAAGGACTTAGACATCTCAATTAGACTCTATGGGCTTCTGCTGCTCCATCCATTAAATGAGGGCATTTAAACTGACAGCTTCTAGGGCCTTGTCAGCACTGACAAATAGGATACTCTACCCTACCTGCTTTCTTTTAAATACAGGAAATCACAACAGAGACTAACCTGTCCCATGTCAGGTAATTATTAGGCCTCCCAATACCAATATAATGCTCTTTCTCCTTCCCTACCCTTCTCTCCATTAAAAAGAATCTGTTTCAAATACAATTATACTAAGACAAACAAGATGGGGTTTATGCCAATGGTTCTCTTATCATTGTCGCTAAATACAAAATCTGAAACGAAACGGCTCCCCATAAAGGTGACCTCACCCTAGACAAAGCTACCACTGAATGATGTCAGACTTTTGATCCAGAACACCTGGCCTCAACCAATTATTTTCTCTGACAAAGGTAAGTCACAATTGCTCATTTGTTACTGTACGAGAGTGGCTGATTGCTGAGGAACATGGCAGATGCCATCAAATACAGAACACGCATATAAGAAAAGGGTCATCATGCTCCTTCTGACCTCCCCTAACAATTATAATGAATAACGTGGTGAGGTGAACAATGATTGAGTAAAATGCTTGTAAGTCTTTCTGAAAATCTTTGAGAATCCACAGTAGTTTCCTCAAGAGCCCTCATCCTGTGGAAAGCTGGGGATGAGACCTACCTCGTGAACAAATCAGAGCTCAGTGCCCTCTGAAACTCAAGATGAGATCATTATACTTTTAGTCCATGCTGGTTTATTGTTTGCTGAGTGATTACGGGGACCAAAAAAGCAATTATTCTTTCAGTTATGCACGTGGCTCATAACTTAGATAGCCCACCCTTCACTGTATGAATTAAAAAAACCACGCAAACAAAAAAACGTTCTCCTTTGTGTCCTATGGTGCCTTTTATAAATCCTCAGGTCATTGCAAGAGTTATTTGAGAGGGTTACAGCAGAAAACAATAGCAGAGTTGCTTTCTTCTTTCAAGATGAGAATCTCACCCTCAGTGTGCAATTGTTCTGATGATCTTGGGACTTCTATCGGTTTCCTGCACTGTGTGTGACCCCTGCAGCCACGTTTTTGTCTTGTGAATTTTCAGACAAATACTCATAAACATTCACTTACCCTTCTGGCCAGCAATCATCACATCCACCCGTTCATGGTTGACAGCAAATCAGAGAAGGGGTCGAAGCCCTCACCATCGCCCAAATGTTTCTTTTGGAAACTGGAATTGTCAGCAAAAGGTCCTGGGACACTGCAATACAAAAATATTTTTTACACATAACTAAGATGTAGCTTCTAAAACCACCACTTCCTTAAACTTGAAAACAGCAAGGCAGACATCGAATCTAGAGGTAGGGGAAAACACCTTTACAATGAGGGTATGTCAATATATCAAATGTGATCCTGTAAAACATGAACCGGAAATACGGTTTTGAAAGATACGTTTACCGATGACTTCAACACATGCACCAAAGTTTGTTGTTTATTGCAGATTTTGTGCAAAGTATTTTACTTATTTTGGCATTAAAAAAATATCAGGCTCCATTACAGAGGGCTCAGGTCACGAGAAGGTGTTTTAACTCAAATATTAGATGGATAAGGATACCATTTCCTATTAAGCAATTATCTTTTCCAGAGAATGAAAAACATGAAAATTTAAATAATACTAATTTAAAATTATCTTTAAACAATAACGAACCTCATTTCTCCTCCAAAATAATTCTAAAAATGTCTACGAGTTACTTAAGGAGCAAGACTCAGGGACTTATTTCCATCAAGAGGGACCATACTGTGTAATGTGCAGGTGTCAGAGTGGAGAAGCTTGAATTCTGGACCTGATACTGTCACCAGCGGTGTGGACCCAGGAAAGCTGTATAATATCTCAGGATTCTGGCTACTTCATGAACGAGGTCAGGGCAGTAACTGATGTTCCCTAAGTCCCTTCCACCGCTTCGCTTTGTTGGGTTTTTTCGATAAAGTATACTTATTCCAAATGAGCTCAACTATCAACTTCTCCTTTAAGATTCCTGATTAAAAAGATTTTTATCACGTACCATTCTTACATCGATCTGCCATCCACACTGAAGGTGTGCTACAGGCAGAGGGTTTTGCACATGCATAGAAGAATTCTCACCCTGGCACTAGTGCCCAACCTTGGTGAGCCACACCCCTCGGTGGCTGACAGCATCCCCTGGGTGCCCATGGAAAGCTTCCATTTCTCTCCACAGAAGACAGCTCCAACTGTTATGGCCATCTGCCCAAATGTATTGCACGTGAGTGTTTCTCAAACTTGTGTCCGTATAAGCACAACTTGGAGTCACACAGAAAAAGGAAATGGGCTGAGGTTGTTGCCCAACTTTAGGATCAAAACCAAACTTCTCTCTGTGGCCTACAAGGCCCTGGAAAGCGGTCACTTTCTACTTCTCTGCCACCTCCAGCCACCAACCCAATCCCCAGCTACAACGCAGAGACAGCGGTCTTCCTTCCACTTTGAGCAAGCTGTGTTTTTCTGTCTCAGGGCTGGAGCGCGTGCCTTTTCCCACTACCTGGAGTGCCCTGAGCCTACTCCTTACACAAATGGCTCTTTCTCATCACTGGGTCTTAGGGGCAAAGGCCACTTCAAGAAGGCTGTCCTGCCTACCCACTTAGGCTAGATCCCCAGTGACTCTCAGTCATGATAGTGATATCATCCTATTTGCTTTCTCCAGAGCTTTTGTTGTAATCTATAAACTTTTTTTCTCGTTTATTCACTGGTCTTCCCCACTTGAATCTAAGCTCCGGAAGATAAGGGAACTTCTCTGTTTGATTTATCACTATACTCCAGAACTTCAGACAAATGCCTGGCTCATAGCAGGCACTCTAGACAGATTTACTGGATCAACAAATGATTCAACAATCAAAAGAATTCGCTCTTCAGCATCCTACAAAAATATAATTGCTAGTGACTGAAAACCCACTATGTGCTAGATATTGTTTAAAGTATTTTACAACAGTTATTTCATTTACTTCTATTCTTACGACAAAGTTCCTGGTAGACACTGTTATAACCTTAATAAGCAAATAAGAAAATGGAAGCAGAGTCTTAGGAACTTGCCCAAGATCACACAGTGGCAGGGCCTTGACTCTACAAAGTGGGCGCTCATTAACTCTGTATTTTTCCAGTCAATACAGTAACACAAACATTTTGAGTGCCTACCTTGTACTAGACACCCTTCTGACTCAAGCTTGCTGCAAGGTCTTGCAAAGGATACTCAGCCTTTCTGACCGTGAGCTTCCTGCTTCACACAGGGAAAGTTAAGGCGTCCCACAATGACCAGGCAGACGATGCAGGTGAGCAAACCAGGCCAGGTGTAGTAAGGAACAGGGAGCAAGGCGCAAGGTCGCAGACTAAAGACCAGCAGTCTCTCAGCTAAAGAGGGCAGCCAGTGCCCTCCACAAGCCAATCATTGCCAGAGGGGAACACAAGCCCAGGGTTTTGAGAGCTTTCAATTGTATGAATGAAGGCAGTAATCTAGGTGACTATTTTGTGAAATTTCGTAATTTTTCAAAGATAGCAGCTAATCTTTAACAGCACCCATGAGAAGGAAGGAAGGAAGGAAGGAAGGAAGGAAGGAAGGAAGGAAGGAAGGAAGGAAGGAAGGAAGGAAAGAAAGAGAAAGAGAAAAGAGAAGAGAAGAGAAGAGAAGAAAAGAAAAGAAAAGAAAAGAAGAAAAGAAAAGAAAAGAAAAGAACAAACCTGCAAACCCTACGCCAGACGACTACTGAAGTCTGGGATTCTAGAGGGATTCAGACGCACAGAGAAGTTGTACAACCGACCATAGAAAAACAGAGTAGGCATCTGAATGGATAAGGGCTTTCTAGAGGAATTATCCAGAGCAAGTTTTAGAAGGAACTGGAAGGTGTGGTGGAAAAGGCATTTCACAAAAGCAGAACGTTGTATTCAGAGGCCTGGAGGTGGGAGGAGAAGGCAAGTCACCCCCAGAAGCAGCAGTGAGGAGGGAGGGCTGAGGGAGAGTTCAGGTAGCTGTTCCTTTCATTCATGCCTGCAGTAGCTGCAGGTTTCCAGCTAAGACACAGGCTGGGCAAACAACGCTCTAAGGGGATGATCATTAATGCTGACTTGCTTGATTTCCTAAAAGCATGAAAGTTAGTAGGCATATATGAGAATAAAAAACCATGGGGCTGCTGGGTGGCTCAGTCGGTTGGGCATCCGACTCTTGATAAAACTACATACTGTAGTTTTTATATGTATTTGGAGTATATATCCTATAAAATACATAATATATAAATACACATATGCTATAATTCATACATATATGTAATACATATATATACACATTTATATACTATAAAATATGAGCTCTGTAAGTCTAACCAAAATACTATGTAAATATACACTGTAGTTTTATATACTATGTATACAGTATACTCTACACACTCGTACACACTATAGTCCATACATATATGATACAAGCTCTATAACTCTAACCAAACTCTGAACTCCAGAAATTAAAAAAATACAGCCACTAAAATAAAAAAAATTTAAAAATTAAAAAAAAAAAAAAAAAAACAGAAGAGAAGACAGATATCCAGATAAATTACCCAGAAAACCACCCAGAGGCAAAAACGGTCTACCTAGAACTGTATACCCAGAAAAAAAAAAAAAAAATCTTTCAAAAATGAGGATGAAATAAAGATCTTTTCAGACAAACATAAGTTCATCACCTCTCTACAGGGACATTCAGCAAGATGTATTTCGAGCCAAAAGTAAATGATTTTCTCTGACTTAAGAAGCAAGGGGGAGTCAAAATACTGAACTCACGAGTCAATGAAAAGTAAATGCACCAAAATGACGTGCATGTCTCAAAAATAAAAATAACATTTCTTACATAAAACTAAACTTGAAAATCTGGCAACACATCACATGCCCCCTAGCTCAGCTCACTTACTTACACGGGGGCACTCTCGATCGCCAGGGCCTTGCTTGGCAAGCCTGACTGTGCCACCGGGGCACCGGCTTGAACGGCACAGTCCCGCCCCACGTCCAGTCCAGAGAGTCAGGGCCCAGGAATCTGCATTTCAGCCAGATACCCCAGGTCATCCGGATGAAGCTGGGTCCTTGCCAAGCTCTCCACCTCCTTAGGGCCAAGAATTCAGGGAGCCAGGGCTCAGCTCCAGGAGGTCAAAGCTGACACACAGCAGGACTCTGTTGTCTTCCCCTTCACTGCAGCCCCAGAGGAGCACCTTGGCCCCGGGGATCAGTAGCAATCCTGCCTCAATCCTACTAATCAGGAGCTGCAATAAATTAAAAGCCCATTAAATTATTTTAGAGAAAAGCCTAGAAGTGCTGAAACATTAATTGTGCCATATTCAATCTGTTTTCTTAGAGATTGAGAAAACCAGATTACCATCCTGGGGGTCATTAGAAAGAATGAAGCTGGCTCCCTTTCCATTTACATATTTAAAAATGCACATATGCTTGCAATCGCTGTGACCCACACTTCCCAGGTCCCCTGGCCACTCCACAGTCTAACCGTGAAGAAAGCAGCCTGGGATGCCACAGGGTCCTGCCTCGTTTTGTTTTTTTCTTCAAATAGAGGAACCAAAGCCAGGGCCTGTGGTTGCAAAACAGCTCCAGGAAAACAGGTAGAGACAGCCGCAAAACAACCGTGATGTTTACTTGTTTTGTTCTCCCCTGTTTATTTTTCCCTGAAGCAATCCTTGCTCGGTACAAAAGTCTGCAGGGAGCTGGAGAGAGCAGCTGTGGTTCCCTGAGGCCAAGACCTAGCAATCAAGTTGTTTACCAAACACTGCCAGGCACCGGGAAAACAACAAGCTCGCAGGCTGCATTTGCATCTGCTTTTCAAAAACAACCTCCAAAAGTCTAGGGCCTGGCCTGGTACTTCCTTGTATGGCTGAGGGCAACTTGGAAATTAAAGGCATGAACTGCATTAGGTATTAGCACCCGTGGCCTAACTGTACTGCCTTATTCCATTTCTCTGGAATCCTAAGAAACATCCTAAAAAAGGAGGACTGGAAGTCTGGGGAGTGCAAAGAAGTGGGTTGATATAGACAATAGGCTCCTGCCTGGCATTTCCAAGCAAGCTCACACTGGCCATCTCAGTGAACAGTCGTAGTTTACCGGCCATCTAGCACCACCAGACATCCAGCAGTCGTTCCCCTTCTTGAACAACAACTGGAATCCCCAGCAGGGCTAATAAAACACAGAGGGCTGGGTCCTTCCACAGGAGTGCCTAATTCAGCAGGCCCACGGTAGGGCCTGAGAATTTCTAGAAAGCTCCCAAGTGAAGCTGGTGCTGTTGGTGTCGGCACCACACTTTGAGCAGCCCTGCTCCAAAGTCCGATGCCTCCTGGCCAGCCTGAAGACCTGGGGACTGATTTGCCACCCTGACCTCTCCCATGGGTTATCTGAGTGAATATGGCGGTGTCGAGCCCAAAGACGTTCACAGAACAAAATGCAGTGCATGGTTTTCCATGGGCTTCTCCAGATCCTTTGCCCAACATCCCCCCACCCTGCTGAGTGTCCTGTGTGGACGACATCAACAGGTACTCTTGCCTTCTGGCTTCCAGCTGATTACCACCAATGCAGGTCTCATCTTCGGAGGACGGAGAAGATGGGGAATTTACAGCCAGGCTTCCTTCCCTCCAGGGAAATGCAGGTTGACTGAGTCCCTCTATGAAAGGTCACAGCTCCTGCCAGGCAGCCCTTTCCATAAAGATATAATCTCCATGTTCCAGTAACCACTACCTGCCCTTCCCTAGCCCTTCCAGGCCCAGAAGAGGTAAAAGCCACTTTTTTCCCTACAAGGACCCTGACACAAAACTCAAATTCAACACTGGACCCCCCCCCCGGCTTTAGAAAGCTAAATCTGGAATTTTAAATAGCCACGTAACATAAACATGCACGTATATAAATATAGACACATGGACACAAAAATATATGTACCTATGAATGTACACACATACACAAATGTACATATGAATGTACACGCCCATAATTGTATGTATTTATAAACTTTTTAATGCAGTTCTATCAGATGGGTCAGAAGACCCGGGGACCCCAAGGCCAAGGCCAACTTGGGAGGTTCACACGGATGTTCCTTCAGGTCTCACGTGCTACAGGAAGAGCGGGCCCACTTTGTCTCATCAGTTACACAACCTGATCGGAAGGAGAGCATTTGTGAGAGCTTCAATCCTTCTCTAATTTATTAACTTAGTTTCTTTTGTTGCAAATGGCACCAAAATAGAAAGAGAACAGAAGTGGGTGGAGCAGGCTCCATCATCAACTCCCATGAATAACTTTCTGACAATGCTGAACCCAGTTCAAAAAGCACACCGGCTGGAAAAAAAAAAAAAAAAAAAAAGGTGTGTGTTGTCAGCTCACAAATAAAATGCCAATCTGCCTCAATTAATAAGGCTCAGATAAGAACAAATAATACTTCTGTTTTTAAAATCATAATCACCTCAAATGTACCCTAAAGAAGCTTCTGTCACAAGAGCTAAGTTCTAAAGTTCTAGCAAAAATGGCCAACCATATTTAACCAAATGGGTCAACTATCCCAGCATTCTTGGCTTCAGCGAGCCCCCCTGACTTCACTTTAATTAAATTCTCTGGAGCTAACTACTATTCTCTTGCTTAAATTTAACTAGCAAGATTTGTTTCAACTCATCAGAGGACTTGTTGGTATCTATGCTCAAAAACAAGTTTTTAAGTAAACCCATTAGATTAATTAGAACGCATAGGGAATATGGTTTCCATGTAATTACTTTTCTAGTTCACTGAGGCTCAGCCAGAAACCTTCTGTGTTTGCTTGTTTATTGTTCTTTCTTCACTAAAAATCTTAACGATCCATTTAAAACCTGAAGGATTGTCTTCCTGTGGCTTCTGTCTGTCCCTTCTGTCCTCCCCAATAAGCAGCCTAGCTTATGTCTGAACCCTTCCATGGAAGATGTGTGACTTCTGGAACCCCCTCTTCAAGGATGAGAGGCACCTTAAGTATCCTGTTACCTTCTGGCAACCCCAGAATCCCATTTCTGTACTGGAGAAACTCCACTCATCCTTCACCTTGGCTCCAATGCTCACCTCTTCCCACCGCCCTCCATTACCAACATCATGAAAAATCTAGAAACTTTCCTTTTTGCTTAAAGATGCCCTTTTCTTCTTTTCCAGAAGCCATCCACTCAACATCCCATGACTTCAGGCAACTAATTCCCTTTCTTAGAACCAAGGTATTGCTCTGCTAACAGCCCACTTTGCCCATCATTTATCTCCAAAGAAAAAAACCATCGTCCCTCTCCACTATGATTCCTTCATCCTTCAAAAACCTTTTTTTTTTTTAAATTAGAGAGAGAGAGAGAGAGCATGTGAAAGCACGCATACCAGTGGAGGAGGGGGTGCAGAGGGAGACAGAGAGAATCTTAAGCAGGCTCCACACCTAGTGTGGAGCCCAATGCGAGGCTGGATCTCACGACCCTGAGATCATGAACTGAGCTGAAACCAGGAGTTAGGTACTTAACGAACTGAGCCACCCAGCCGCCCCAAAACCCTTCTTCTGATGACCACATAAGAGGGAACCATTGTTCCCAGCCCAGCCGTATGGCCTTTAATTCTAAGTGTCAAGGACAGTCTTCCACATCTTTTCAGATACTTTAGTATCTGGTTCACAATTACTGTCTAGATCCTTCCAATGTGGCCACTTCTATAAAACTCAGTGGCCATGAAGATGGTCTTTCTAACAGCCTGGCCACTGCTTACCTAAGGCCTGATATAAACAAGGCACTTAAAAAAAAAAAACAAAAAACAACCAACTTTCGAATGAGTGAATACACATCTGGTTATCTTAACTTCTTACCCCGAAAGCTTCCAAGCCCTTTGAGAAACAGTACAGTGCAGTAGCTTAAACCATGGGTTGTGGAACAGACTGCGAATGTCACATCCTAGCTATGCCACTTACCAGCAGCAACTCTGGGCCAGTTATACCTGAAAATTGGGATATTATTTGCCCATATTCAGTAAGGGCTCATTAAGTGCTAATGAACCACTACCACTTTCTCTATACTTGAGGGCATGGCCAAAACTTGGATCTCACCATCCTTTAGAAACTGCTCTAAGAACTTCAATGCTGAAATTCACTAAAAGTTGCCCATTGAGCCACCTTTCACTGGGTTATTTCTCCTAAACTTACACCTGGACTGTACTGAGGCAAGCCACCACCACCTCAAGTCTAAAAGTCCTCACCATCCAACACCCCTTTTCCGAAGTTCCTCTCTGTTACATTATCTAAGGCTCACTCCATAGCACTCAGTACCCAAAATGCCCTGCATTGCTCAGGATACCCTTATCTTTTCCACCAACTTCTTATTTAAGCTATTTGGTTCCTTCACCAGAATAAGCAGGGTGAAGCAGGAGCTGGCTGTGATTGGTGTCTGATATCCTCAATGCCTACACTACAGTGTCAGAAGGTTGGGACATGCGGTGTTAAGGTGGGGTCCTTTCAGGGAGCCAGGAAGATTCCCCATCAGCCTAGCTGGCACCCAGTCTGTAACAGGGTGTAACACCCAGTCTATTTAAGAACCATGGGAACTACAGGTTCAATTTCACCAACACCTTCCATTCACGGTTCAGTTCAATGGCTCAAAAGACTAATGTTCTATTCCCACTGGCAAGTCAGGCTAAGCTAAGTGGGCAGGGCTTGTACAAGGTACATCTTCTGCTGGTAGGGCAAATGGCATCTCTGTCCCTGAGGCCCAGGGGAGCCTCAGTAGCTCCCTGGAAGAACAGTCAAGTGAACAGAGAGCTGGGTGCCATCTGGGCTCTTTATAAGGCTTTTGTGGTAAACATGTTTACTTTCTTTTCATTGGCTGGGCTTATCACGATCAAGTATTTTGTTTTGAGTCTTGCTCTATAAATATGTTTACTTTGAGGGGAGAGCTTTTTTGATAGCTAGCACCTTGTTTTTCACACTTTTAAATTCAAAACATATTTTTGACAATCCATGGTAAACAACTCAAGGTGATAAACAAATTATATTATTTCACCTTCACCAGAGACACAATCCCCATGTATCTGTTCAAAAGCTTGGGATGCATTGTGGGTAAGCAAAGCCTCTCTAATGGATGAGAATAAAAGTCACATTCATAGGGATGATGTTACTAACAAGAAAAAACTACAATGGCAGGTCCCATGTAAGGAGGAAGCCATGAACTCCAGCCTCGGTTTCCCCAGCGGTAACCTTCCATGGGAAGCTACCCGTGAGGACACCAGAGCTTGTCTTGCTAACAGGATCTATATTTCCTGTGAAAAGTTAAGGTTAAATAATCAGCATACATAACTGATTTGGGGAGGGGGGCATAAAACAACTTTTCAAAGAATGAAGAAACCAACTAGGTCACAGGATCAACTGCAATACTTCTGAGACTTGTTCTCTGGGATGACTTCTGCCTCCTTCACAATTAAGAAAATGGTAGCAGTTTCAACTATAAAGAGGAAAAGTCTTCCATTATTGGAAAAGGGAAAAAAATAACAAGTGTTAAGGGAAGAAAAAAGAAAACATTTTTTGAGAAAACCAACGGTCTTGAAGAAGGATTTTAAAGTGCTGTTTACAATAGTGACTCTGGGATGAAACATCAAGTTCCACTGCAGTTGAGCCAAATCTCTCTTCTAGAGAATTCTATGTCCCCATATTCCAACTAGAAACAAAAGCCATCTTACCACAGGCCTTTGAGGTTAATTACAAATTACTTAAAGGAATAAAAACAAAGAGGCCAAATTCTTTGTTAAAACAAATAATATCCCCCACATACCCTCAAATCGTCTTCTAAATTCATGCCCAAGTTAAAGAAGTTAAAAAACAATGACAAAACCGTCAAGATTGTGGTACCATAATAAGATAAACATCCTCATTTACCAAGCATGATTATTTCATCACGTATGGTGCTGTAGGGAGAGGATGACGTTAGAACACACAGAGATCCCATATGGCATCCAGGACGTGTGACGTACACAACAGAGACAACAGAGAACACGCACGCTGAACAGACCTCTCCCGAGGTTATAACGTGCTTCAGGGATACGTCAGACAGGCAGTTAGGAGGAGAGGGTCAGGAGGGCGTGGTGAGGCAACGACCACCCCTGACATTCAGATCATCTCTCCAATCCAGGTCAGGCAATCAAAATAAACAGCTTCTCAGGTAGTTTTAGCAGAAGGACAACAAGGCCCAGGAGGGTGGCTTCTGCCTGATGAATTAGGAAGAAGAGCAAAACTTGTCCCAGCTTGGCCACCCAACTGCTGGAGACCTTTTGCAAATCAGTGAGTTTCTCAGAGCCTGGGTTTCCCTTCCTGTAAATTAATGGCAGGGAATCCTTCCCTTTTGAACGATAGCATGTCGCAATTTTATGCCTCCGTCTCAGATCGAAAACACCTCATCAGGGGATAACTGACAACTCCAGGCTTCAAAAATCCAATCCATACAATACTTGGACGGCTTTCGAACAACCCGCAAAGGCATCCAAGTTCCCACAACTTGGGAGCAGAAATGAAATGTTGAGTTAATGTGACGTTGGCCAGCGACTAGTCATCAAGCATACTTCAGCTTTTAGTTGTCTGAGCAGACGGCTGACTCAGCGGGGATACGGTTACCCAGCCAGCCACGTCCATCTGACCCACTGCCTCAAAGAAATTTGTCTTCAATCTTAAAAACCAAAAAAGTTAAATGACTAATGAAATGACTGAAGAACTTCCAGACAATTCTCACAGTTTCGAAACACACACACACACACACACACACACACACACACACACACACATAACTAATCAGGACAGTAAGTATATAAGAAGAAAACAACCAGACTCAGAGCTGTCCAACATCCGATGGCCACATTTCCTTTTGAGAAAGAAGTGCACATTCCAGGGCGTGGTATGACGTGGTTTGGAAAAGCCTCAGGAGAGCAGAAGAGCTGATGATTAGGACCAAATCATCAAGGAAAAGTGTCAGAGCGTCAAAGTGGTGAAATGTCTGTTATAAATACAAGAAAAGAAGGAACACGCTGGCCTTCCACCCTCGTGGCTCCACAGACTGGGAGGCCCTTGGATATTCTCCTGAGGACGCCCACTTCTAGGACCAGCCAACGCGTACGGAGCCCTGACTGCGCACCCAGTGCTCTGTACTGAGCATCTGTGCCCAATCTCTCATAAGCCTTACAAAAGCGGCACACGGAAGTGCTATCATCTTACAGATGAGGACACTGAGGCTCAGAGAAGCTGTATCCATTCCCCAAAGTCACAGTAAGTGACAGAGCCGTGTGTCTCTCAAAGCCACGTCTCCTCCCCTAATGGCACCCAATACTAGAGTACCACTCTTCCACCAGCTCAAATGGGAAACGTGAGCACACCTGACACAGCTCCCGAGATAAAGCCCAAACGGAATACAAGGGTTAGGATCCTATGGGGATTACCTACACACTAAGCCCCTTGACTTCCTGCCTGTAGTCAAGCAAATCCTAGGAAGGAGGAGAGCATGGACCAAGTGAGTTCTAGAAGCTGCGTGGCATGCCCCCACTGAGAAAGGAGATGGAGAGCAGAGGGGTTTAGGTGAGCCGTCGAGGTATCCATCTGGACCTTCCACTGCCCGTGCAAAAGGGACTCTTTCTAGCACTCTCCCGGTCTCCTGTCTGTTCTCTCGTTTCCTTCTGACTCACACACCTGGGCACTGTCTCCACCCTTTCTTCCCTAGCCCTCCCCTTCCAGAGAAGGCACCTGTCTGAAGTCTATGGGATGAGACTACTCAAGTGAAATTCCAACAGTCACTGAGCCCCACTCTGCTTAACTGTGCTACACATGTTTGGAGGTAGGGAGGAGGGCTATCCAGGCACAGTTATCTTCCCAGCATAAGAAGTTAAGTAACAATACAGGATTTAAATGGAAGTTGTGTCACGGCAAGTACACAATTAATTGCTAGAATTCTACAGGCAATAATCGCTACAAAGTTCAAAAGCTGAGAGAAATCACTTCCAACAAATACATCCCAGGTTGCAAACTGCCCATGGAGTTCTAGCTCCTGATCTGCTTTGGCCCACGGCAGCAAAAATCTGGCTGCCTGGGGTCCAATTCTGGCTGTGACACTCATGCACCGAGTTATTCAAGCTCTCCGGGCCTCAGTTTCCTCAGCAGGAAACTGGAGGTAATGACAGTTCCTACGTCATGGGGTGGTTTGAGGATTAAGTGGAATAATGAATATAAGCCTTAAAACAGGGTAAGTGGTGTTATTACATCTCTTGGCAGGTCTCCAGCCCAAGTTTCCATGGCCCAATAGGTACCATCTGAATATTCACATTCTCCACACTGGCTCTCCGTCCCCGCTTCCCTGTGTCTGTCAAAGCCCCGCCTTCTATTCCAAAGAGCAAGAAAAGCTATGGGGTTCCAGAGACTCTGCCCTTCCCCCAACACCAGCCAGCTGCCACGTTTGCCATGCTGGCTCTTGTGTCCATCTCCATTTCTAATGCCCCCGGACAAGAACAGCAACCTGAGAATCTGAGCACCTGGGTTCAACTCCCAGCTCTGCCAGAGTAACCTAATTTGTGATTTTGGACAAATCACATAAGTTCCTTAAACCTCTGTTTCTACATCTATAAAATGGAGCGAAAAAGACTCGCCAGGTGTCCCCACCCCAAAGCTCTGCTGTCAAGATTAAATTACGCAGGTTGAAAGCTGGCACCCACACTTGGCCCATGGTGAGGGTTCCATATGTGACAGCTGCTGTTCTCACCTTTGCTTGGACCACACAATTAATTGAACACTAGTGCCCAACGGCCTCTCCTCTTTCAGTTCTTAGAGCTGCTGCTCATCCTATATGATGCCAGATTCGAGTCAGTGACCCACAGGCATAATTACGCCCATTCTTCTTTTGTGTCCATCAATCTAATATTACATTAAAAACTCACAAACAGAAATAAGTCAAGGAGGTGAAAAGTACAGCACAGGGAATTTTAAAAAAGAGAAAAAGAAACGGGCACCCTCGTGCACAGCTGGGTTCAGGGTAAGCGATCACAACCTTCGAAGGGGATGATTTGGTTTTGCTTCAACAACCTGAAAACCATGCCATTCCTGTCCATCCCCTGGTCTTTGGAATTGATACTAATGAAACAGTCATCGCTGGGGAAAATTCAGTGACAAGGTTGCAAAGAAACACGGCATTGCCGAGGGCGCACAAAAGCTGGGGAAGATAAATGTCCAGTGAAACTTAAGCACAATAGGGATTCATACTGATGAAATACTATGCAGACACTAAGAAGGGTTGTAAAAATAGACAAGGGCATTGAAGGAAACATGACCCTCCATCATACCTGCTCACCAAATGTTTGTGGAATGATATGTTGCTAAGTAACAAAGACTTGTTTCAGAAACAGATTCTTTTTAAAGTTATGGTTTGTATATTTATTGTGCACCAGTTGCTACAAAAGAGTACATTACATACGCTGGGTTACTGTGAACCCCAATGAAGTAAGTTTTATCTGTTTAGTATCCCACTTTAAGGACAAAAAGAAATCAAATAACTTGTTCAAAGTCACGTAGCTAGTAAGTGAATGCTATGATTTAAACCCAAGTCTTATTCCAAAGTCCTTGCTTTTTTCTAACTAACGTTGCTGCTCGTGAAAACATTAATAAATGTACAGTCACAGGGAATATATTTCCAAGTAAAAAGACTACAAAGGCAGACAGAAAAGCACTAGCAGTAATTCTCATTAGCGGATGGGACTATAGATAAGTTTTATTTATTTTTGCTTCGGATTGGTTTTAAAATGTTTTATATTTATCATAAATCACTTTTGTAATAAGGGAAAAAAAGAAGAAAGTTTTTCCTGTTTTCAAAACCCAAACGTTAGCCACCCCCTTGCCCTTCCTTGTGACAGATGCCACGCTGGGCAGGTACCAGGCTTGCTGGGGAGGCAGTGGTGAGGGGTTCAGGGGCTGGGGTCAGATCTGCTGGGTGTGGCCCCATCGAAAACTCTGGGAAAACGGCTCCAGGCTGCTTCGAGAAGAAACAGGCAGTAGGCACAGGGCTTACTGAAATCAGGACTCACACACACCAAGTACCCTGTAATAGTCCTGATTAGTATTATTATTACTAGTGATATCTTCACCACACTCAATGCACTTTACCGCCTCTCTCTGGAGGTGCGACAAAACCATGCCCTAGGGTAGCGTGCCCTAGTATCTTTTAATTAATAATCATAATAGATCCGACAAATACCCCTCCTTGGCCCCCAATCTCCCAAAGCCGACAAAGCAACAACGTGGAAAGGCCTGGAGCAGGACTATCTGGCTTTGAGCCCCAGCTCCTACCCTGCTGACTATGAAATCCCACAGATGTCTTCTTGCCTCAGTTTCCTTAAAGGTGGTGATAACAATCCTTCCTCATAGGATTGGGGTAGGAACTGAAAGAGATGATGCCCAGACCCTTGCCCTGTGACCAGCCTAGGGCAACAAACGTTCGCAGTGTTATGGCTTCGGCATCCGATAATCTGGTCAGTCTTACGGCTTTTCTTCCCAGTAAAGGTTTTCTGACCATTGTTTTCTGTATTTAAACATTGAATTATTATACGGAAAAGACTTTTCCAAATGACATACACCTTCCTATAGATTCTGATTGGCTTGGGAATTAAGTCTACTCAGGCTGCCATCACCGAGTATCACAGATTCAGTGGTTTAAAGGACAGACCTCTGTTTTCTCTTACTTCTAGAGGCTGGAAGTCTCAGATCAGGGCATCAGCAGGGCTGATTTCTTCTGAGGCGCCTCTCTTCGGCTTATAGATGGCCATCTTCTCCCTGTGTCTTCGCAAGGCCTTCCTTTGTGCATCTGTGTCCTAGTCTTTTTCTTTCTGTGGACACCACTCATATGGGATTACGGCCCACCTTAATCATCTCACTTTACTTTAACCCCATAAACACCCCATCTCCAGATAGGGTCACATTCTGAGATACTGGGGGTTAGGATGTCAACATATGAATGGGGGGGGTGCTAATTCAGCCCATAACAGCTCCCCATGTCCTGGAAAGACAGAAGTGGACATCAAATTGGCACTCAGCTGACCTCATGCCTCGGCGATCTGAGTAGGTACAATTCCTGTGGAAGACGCAGGCATACAGGTGGAGCAATGTGGCACAGTGCCCTCCCAGACACCCCTGCGTGCCTTCTCCGCAGGGTTATAGGTCACCACCCTACTCCTCGGGGCGGCCAGATCTACACAGCAGGCCAGTGCCTGCCGAGCGAACCGCTCCACAGAGCGCTGTGGCCCATCAGTTCAGCAGACCCAGCTACTGCTCACACTTATGCTTCTCGAAAGACAGGATGGAAACTGTTCACTCCTGGCATGGACTCCCCAATCTGGCCTCATGAAATAAACATAAATCACAGTTGAAATTCATTTTTTAAAAATCAGTACATACTTCATTAAAACAAATTTTTAAAACACACACACAAAAATGGGAGTTTCTTGAACCACAGCATACAATTTACAGAGTGCAAATATCTAAGGTACATGTGCTAAATTTAAAGAAACAACTATTATTAAACACCCCATTATGTAAGGCCGTGAAATATATTTGCACCCTGTTCATCCGTTATAATATTTCAACTGAGCCTCACAATGTTTGGCAGTTCTTTCCTCCGGTGATAATAAAAGGCTTTTCTTTCCATTAAATATCTAAATTAAGTCAAATAGTGTACATTAAATAAGCCCATAAGTCCCTTTGTATGATGCAATACAGTCTTGAAATGCTTATCTACTGAGCATTCTAACTTAAAGGCTGGCGGTTTATGTCTCCTACAGAGCCCCGGGACCCTGCTGGCTTGGCCAGACTGTGAAAATAAGCTTCAAATGACCAAACGCCACTGCAACTTTAAAAGTAGGAACCAGACCAGACACAACAAACCACAGAGTAGTCGCCTCACTTGTCATAATTCATGTGTGTGGAATTCAACTGTAAAAGCATTCACAGAGTGCTAACTTTCCTTCACTGGGGCATTCCGTGTGGAATGTCAGATTTTGAAAAGCTGCTGATAAGTCACTCGTGATTACAAGTCTACAAGTTGTAGCACTAATCAAAAAAATATTTACCCCAACCCCAAAACAGCCTTGTCTGTGCCGTCCAGCCCTAAACAATGCAGGCGAGTGCCAATGTTTTTAAATCCCCAGATTATAAAAATATGTACTCTACTAGTGGCCCTGCATTAACATCAGGCTTCTTTCTGGTTGTTTCTTATAACTTCCATTTGTACAATATTCTCCATCTTGATGGCCTACATAATGATCACTTAGAGCGAAGCTTTTTTTGAAAAACAATTTCATCATGGTTCAATGACTCAAAAATATAATTCTTACAGATTTTTAAAAGAGAGACTTGAATGGATAAATATATACATGTGTAGATTTCAAAGCTCTGCGTGTATATATAAATATAAACGCATGAAAATGTAATAATCCAATTAGCACATCTTTTTTGGAATCTAAATTAATCTGAACGAAACTGGCCTAAGCTGCAGGTAGGACTCGGAGGAAATGCCAGCCATGATGGTGATAATAATAGCTTCATTAATTCAACACTTACTATGTGCCAAGTGCAGTGTCTGGCCCTTGACACACATTTTTCTCATTTGGCTTCTCACAACAAATCTCCAACGCAGGAACGTATCTTTTACGAGTAAGGCAACTGTGGCTCAGAGATGTTCAGTAATATGCTCAAGGTCACATACTAATTAAGTAAAGAAGCAGGATTTGAATCTAGTTCAGACTGTGCTATATTGCCTCCCAGTGGTGCCTTAGAGACAGGATATAGGTCCTGGCTAAAGGTAGACTCACATACCTGGCCCCTAAGTGGCCTCTTATCTTGGCTCAGGATGGACAGCACAGTCTAGGCCCTCTCTCAAGAAAAGAACCAAGAGAAGACACACCCTACAAGCAAAGCAGAAAGCCAAAAGAGCTACATCCTGCCTCTACCAGAGGCCCAGAGAGGAAGAAATCCCCACCAGAAAATGAATCCTTAACTCCCCCAACTATTACCTCGGTGTTTACTTTGTTACCAAAAGCCTCATACAGTGTTCGTGGAGAGTCTCCTTTGCCCCTGTTGATAAACACTCAAGGAGCACATATTTAAGACAGAGAAGCAATAGCAGTCTTCTTTCCAAAATGCAATCCAGCTTTTCCTGGGTGATAAAAGATGGGTAAATGGATGAAGCAGGCAAAAGCACCACATTACCCATTTTCTGAACGCCTCTTCAAACAGGAGCTGCTCCCTGCTCAGTAGAGCAGAAAGAGAACGGGACGGGGAGTCAGCCAAGTCGCATTCCAGTTTCCACTCTGCCCCACATCCGGGTACCCTCATCTCCTCCCACAGTGAGGGGTGAGAGAGACAATCTCCAAGTCTGCGTTCATCTCAGGCTTTCTCGGACTCTGACGGCTTCCTCCAAGTGTGTGCAACCAGCCCCCCAGCCCTAAAAAGCTCAAGAGCTAACCCCTAACCCCAGAAAACGTCACCTTCAAGAGCTAAACTGAGCATCTCTGTGACAGGGACCACACGGGATTAGCAGGGCAAAGGAGGATCCCTGAGGAACCAGTAGGTGAGTTTTAGGGTGGCATGAAACAATCCGCATGCGCAGAAGTTAGCAGGCATTCCCAGCTTCCCCAGGCTCCCAGCCCAAACTTACATTTTTCTCCCTCAATTCCTGTCTTGGTTACCTATCTGTCTCTATGACACATCCTCTGGGATGTCTGGATACCCCAGAGGCCACACATCTAGAACTCAGTCTTTCTGGAAAGAGCCTTCATACACATACTGATCCTTCCCCATCACAACTGATGGCAACTATGACCCTTCTAACCTTGCTCAGGCCAATGATCTCTAAGTCAGTTTCGTCTCCTATCTTTCAAATCCTGCACCGATTCCGTTAGGAAAGCCCGTGGAACCCGCCTTCAAAATAGATCTAAAATCCAAACACTGCTCCCTACCTTTGCTACCAACTTCCTGGCCATGGCCACCAGCGCCTCTCTCCTGGATTATACAACCTTCCTCACAGTTCTCCCTGTTTCTCTCTTTACCCTCACCCCCACCCACAGTCTACTCTCAACACGGCAGCAAGGATCTTGTTACTATCTGGTTGGGGGTCAATACCTCCAGTACCACCAGCACGCTGAGCTACTAGGGAGGACCCAGTTAGCTCTCGAGAGTCACCTCCCCCCAGGTGACTCCTCCCGGTTCACTCCCCCAGTCATATCAGCCTCCTGACTGTCCCCCAGTCCTGCAGGGCATACCCTGTACACCAAAGGGCCTTTGCATTAAAGGTTCCCTCTGCCTGCAATATTCTACAGGACTAACTCCCTTATGTCCTTTCAAGTCTTTGCTCAAATAGCATCTTCAAAGCCACCTACCTGGCCACACAATTTAAAAGTACAACACAACACACTCCTATTGTGAACCCCTGCTTCTTATTCCCCCTCATGCACTTTCTAACATGCTCCATGATGTACTTCTAACGTCTCTCTGTCTCCATCCTCTGTCTCTCTCCAGAATACGAGCACCCGAGGCGGTGAGCATTTGTTTCGTCCACTGATGTATTCCGCATCCCCAGAACAGTGGCAGGCACAAAACAGGCACTTACTAAGTATCTGCTGAATGAACAACTGGATGGGGAAGGACTTCAGAGGAGATACTCCAAGCAGACAGTCTTCCCTGAAGGTCAGGGTGTGTTGTCTCTGCCTCCCAGATGCAAGAAAGAAAAACAAACATGTCTACACTCACCAAAGACATGGCAGAGAGACCACGGCCCTAAGCCCTGCACATGGAGGGCACCCAGGCGAGGGGCTCCACTCTCGCACCTGGGGCACAGACACAGCCCCTGAATTCACTTCACTCACTCTGCTCCCACGAGGGGGCTAACCTGGGCAGCTCTCTCACCCCTCAATACCCCATTGCACTCGCCAACAAGATGCCCAGCCCTAAGACGAGAAAAACACAGTTCAACCATGCAAAACTGTAATTGAATAAAAATTAATTAGATCCACAGCAGGCGACTTCAAAAGAAAATGTAAAAATTACTATTTTTTTTCTAGAAGTCAAAATTTTAATTCAACAGCATAAAGATAACCATGCTAAATACACTGAAGTTTTCTTTTAACTCAAAAAGTTCAGTTTGTGAATCTGAGAACAAAGCATCATCCCGCTTGGTAAAAGCTGGAGACTCTAGACCCTCTTGTAACATCAGGCCTGGGATCCTGCCTTTTGGTTGAAGACACGACCACGACCTTCGTGCCCCTGCCACCTATCCCTGACCTTCCGCATCTCACCAGGGTCTGGAAAGCTTCCATGCAGACCAACACGCCCAGTCTTTCCAAATCTTAAGCTCCCATTTCCAACGCCATTTTATTTCTGCTTATTGTTTTACACTCAGACGTGATTAAAATCAAAAGAAACATTCAACTAATGGTATACGCATTTCCCTTTGATCAAAATTTACACAGAAAAAAAAAAAACAAAACCAAACCCTGCGTATTTATACAGCTGAGCTCGCCACAAGTCATTGGAATCATGCTCGCAGAGTGACAGTCACTTTCAAGCTTTTATTGGTTACTATAATGATCCGAGACAGGGGTCATCAAAATGCCGTTGCCAGAGCCAATCTAACATCACTGCAAATTCCCATTGTGAAATTAAAGAAGTGTAGGGAGGAGGAAGGAGAGGAGTGCAGCAGAAAATGTGACTTCTGCACTGGGAGGCCACAGCAGAGAGAAACAAGTCACTCCGCATGAAACACGGAACACCAACGGCGCTTCCGCTAAGTGCCACCTCGCTCCCCTCTGCTCACTTAACGTCAGGCAAGTATTTCTGCTGCTAGGGCAGTGAGACCCCGGGACTGATTACTAAGGAAAATTGCCAGAAAAACCACCACAACCACCATCACCACTAAAAACAGTGCTCGTCTTTTCAAGGAAGGAACAAGGAGTCAGGATACCCCGCGTCTCCCATGCTTAGTGACTATTTTGTCTGCCGCCAGGAGAAAGGACTGGAAGGATGGCCAGTGTAGTTCACTGGAAATGCCATCAGAGATGTTGTTTAGTCACGTGTTCATGCAATACAAACGCATAACACAGACAGGACGACTAAGCGCAATGGAGATCTTGGAACAGGTAAAACAACGACTGTAGAAGACCTGAACGCCACACTCACAAAAGGAGAGGGCAGTCTTGTATCAACGTCCACCCCCTGATTTGACAGGTGTTCCGTGGTCACCTAAGGGAACAGCCCCGTAGGAATCAACACTCACTGAAGTACGTCACGCTAAAGGTGTGTGAGGTTTCAAACTTGCTCACACACGATTTGGGAAAAGGAGGTACAAGCATACAAATTGTGTGTGTGTGTGTGAGATGGAGAGAGAATCCATTTGAGAGGAAGAAAACGAGAGAGGTAGGAAGAGAAGAATCAACAAATGGAACCAAGTTTAGATTCACTAGTTAGTGAATCTAGCCAAGGGTGTATGGAAATTCCTTGTATAGTTCTTGCAACTTGTGTGCAAGTTAGAAATTACATCAAAATCAAAAGGAGCTCATACTTTGCATCTTTTTTTTTTCTTTTAAATAAAATGTTTATTTTAGGATAATATTAGTTTTACAGAAAAGTTTTAAAGATAGTAAAGAGAGTTCTCATATTCTCTCCTCTTCCAGTCTTGGTTTCCCCAAATATTATCATATTTTATTGCCCTGTACACTTTCAAAAGGGAGAAACCAAACTGGTATATTATTGTTAACTAAGTTCCAGGTTTTATTTAGATTTTACCAGTTTTTCCTTATCCTTTTTATGTCACAGGATCCACTCTAAGATATCACATTCCATTTAAGTATTTTGTCTCTTAAGTCCCCTCTGATAGTTTCTCAGTCTTTACTTATGCTTATATTTATAAGGGCTTTTTTTAAAATATTTTTTAAATTATATTATGTTAGTCACCATACAGTACAACCCTGGTTTTTTATGTAAAGTTCGATGATTCATTAGTTGCGTATAACACCCAGTGCACCATGCAATACGTGCCCTCCCCACCACCCATCACCAGCCTATCCCATTCCCCCACCCCCCTCCCCTCTGAAGCCCTCAGTTTGTTTCTCAGAGTCCATAGTTTCTCATACTTTGCATCTTAATCTCACTCCTGAGAAATATATATACATATATATTTTGAGAGAGAGCGATTGAGCGCATGCGTAAGCAGGGTGGGGGCAGAGGGAGAGGAAGAGAGAGAAATCTTAGGCAGGCTCCATGCTCAGCATGGAGCCCAATGTGGAGCTCGATTTCACCACCCTGAGATCAGGACCTCAGTCGAAACCACGAGTCGGATGCTTCACTGTCCTGAGCCACCCAGGTGCCCCTCCTGAAATATATTAGTACCTTGGTTATTTTCTAGAAAAATGAAAGAAATTAACAGAATAAGATGCATTTATCCGTTCATGCATTCTTTTAGTGTCTTCACAAGCATTTGCGAAGTGCCTACCCAGGGCCAAGTGCGGCTCACTGGTCAGAGCCGACTGTGTGCTTTCTGTTTCACCCTCCGTGGATTTCAAATAGCTGCATTATTGGCATGAGAAAAACATGGCATCCCAATTTGGAAATGAGGTCAGCAATGCTAGTTAGTGCTGGGAAAATAACCCATTTTTTAATACAGAGCTTTAAGTAGTCAGAAAGGAGAATTAAAATACTATGTTTTACTTTGGCTAAAAATATTAACTTACCCTGGAAGTGGTATAGCAAACTACACTCTCTCTCTCTCTCTCTCTCTCTCTCTCTCTCTCACACACACACACACACACACACAATTAGACACGGCACTGCAAAATACAGACGACAATCACAACACATCTGCAAGTCCAAGCCCACAGAGACTCGGGGCGTCAAAGAGAGGGCAATAACCAAACACTTTCAATGATGAAAGCGCTGTCTAGTCACGTGTGACATGAGTTAAATAAGTAACAATGCGAGAACGTATTTGTCTACCACTGCCCAGGGGTTTCTTGGGTTTAGCAGCCCAACTGGCAGCAGGGATTATATTATCAAGTAGTATCTATACCACTTTATTAACTGTCAGGGAAATGTCCATTATAATAATTGTCAGGGAAATGGTGTTTATTTTACTGCCACTGGAACAACTTGCCCAATCAAATGGAGATTTTTCGTCCAATCATTCCCAGACAATGGCCGGCGTTCCATGCAAGTTGATGGTATCGCTTCGCCTTTCCCTCAAGTCTAATGTTGCTCGTATCAGAGAGAAGACAAGGCATTCTCTCTCACGGAGTACTTGCCCCAGGCTGCCTGGTTCAAATTCCAGCTCCTCCACTTAGCCACATTATCTTGAACAAACTACTTAACCTCTGTAGGCCTCAGTTTCCTCAACTGTAAAATGGGAAAACCACCTCAGTGGATTACCGCAAAGATAAAAAGAAGTTACTGGGTAGTGTTTGGAGTTGCTGTTACTTGCACGGAACGACGGTTTCATCTTACCCACATGGTTGTCCTCTGGTACATAAAGGACAGTACTGGCTCTCCCCTGGAAATCCACTAGATGCACCGAATGGTACCTCAAAATTTCAAATCCACTGAGTAGCTAGCTTTTTAAGAAATGGTACAATCATAGTAGAATCATGAACCCTCCCCGGAAAAAAACTCCCAACTTATTCTCCTAACAGAGACCTACTTGGGGAAATCAGAGAGAATCTTGCTAGAGAATTTACAGTGGTTTTACCTTTCTGGGTTTTGGGTTTTTTTGGTTTTGGTTTTTGGTGTTTTTTTGGTTTGTTTATTGTTGTTGTTGTTGTTTTTTTCCATTTTATCTAAGTACATGCATCTCTCTAAGGACTCTAAGAAACTTAATACAGCCGGCTGGACCCGATGATCTCATCAGTTCAGGGGTAGCAGTAAGATTCCCTAACTCCAAATTTCTCCCTTGTTAGGCAAACAGAATTCTTCCACAGTTGGGAAAACTCAAGCTCAAGGTCAGTCAACCAAGAACCTTCCCACTCTTGTCACTTGCTTAGAAAAGTCATAAAAGATAAGAATATGTAGAAAACACTATCCCTGCCCTCCTGGCAATTAAAATCTAGTCCCACAAGAGAACATAAAGTCATAAATGACGCTTGGGCTCTTTTCTCTCTCTTTACTTTACCAAATATTTTTCTCCTAAGTGGAGTATCTACGGAAGTGATATGCATTACGCTCAGGGCTGGCCTGTAAAAATTTCACCTCTGCGGTCCTCCTGCTCTTTTTTCAAACTTCCAAAATTTTAAGCCCAAGGCAGAAGAGGGCAGAGTCCTTAGGTTGGAAGGAGAGAGGGCGCCTGAGTCAACGCTTGGAAGAGAGGCCCTGGCAATCAGTAGAAAAACATCTGTTGAGCTTGAATCATTAACTATGTGTGGGTATACTTGTTACAGCCGCTGCCATGACCTTAGCTAATACCCCCTCCTTCCCTCTGTGACCTGACAGTGAATGATACCATTTATTGAGCTCCTATTAAATGCCGGGCGTTATGCAAGCATGGGGGAAACAACAAGGAGAAAGAGCTGATAGAGTGGCTGTGCATATGAAAATAGCCATAGAACTGGGGATAAAAGAGTGAGGGAAGAGAGATGTGTGAGCTGTGCAGAGGCTAGGGAGACAAAGAGAGGTAGAAGTCGCTCTTGAGGGGCGCCTGGGTGGCACAGCGGTTAAGCATCTGCCTTCGGCTCAGGGTGTGATCCCGGCATTATGGGATCGAGCCCCACATCAGGCTGCTCTGCTATGAGCCTGCTTCTTCCTCTCCCACTCCCCCTGCTTGTGTTCCCTCTCTCGCTGGCTGTCTCTATCTCTGTCAAATAAATAAATAAAAAATCTTAAAAAAAAAAGAAGTCGCTCTTGAAGAGACCGTCTATAGAACAGCATCACAGAAAAGCCTTGTAGCTTAGATGTCATATTCTGGGTCGTACTCTCTCTAGGCAGATCAAGTGCCCCTACCACTATAAATCTCCTCCTATGTCTGACACCGAGGCCCAGAGCCTCCTAACTTTCTGATAACTGAAGTTTGAATCCTCTTGAAAAGTCATGGGCCTTTTCACAGGACCCCGTCTCTCCTCATTCACTCCTCCGTCCTGGGTTATCCATCCACACATTCCCACGGTTTCTCTGGTTTCATGCAACAGATCCTTATACTTACTGAATTTGGGTAAATTTAATTCGACTCTTTGGCTTAAAATATTAAAGACATAATCTTTGAGATGCCTCAAAGAAATGAGTCAAAAGCCCAATTCTTGCCCAACCGGTAAAACCAAGAATGGTACTACGGCATGGCGTTCTGCATGATGAAATGTGCATCTGAGACTGAATCTCTGGAAGATGCTGACCAGCTCCACCAGGACAGCAGCAAATGCTTTGTTCTCTCCAGCGGCCGAAATACTTTCTCCTAAATGCAGTGGCCAGGCCCTGCCGAAGACAATATCTTTCTCAAAGGAGCCTGTGTTAAATGCAACAAACACATGTCCAAACATTCCTGGGTATGTTTTTCCAACAAAGAGCCAGGTAGGTGACCACACCATCTTTCGATTTAACATTAAAATGCGATAAACATCTACTAACAAGTACAGAAAAGCAAAAACAAAAACAAAAAACAAAATCACACACACACACACACAAAGACAGCCAGGAAGAAAGCAGGAGAGAAAACACACGTGCATGCACCCCCACACACCATTCCCTATTAACTTCATACATCCTTGCAATTATCTTGGGACATTTCTTCATCTTATTACGAGTGTCTGAAACACAGAACATGTTCTCTGCTAACCCATAAATGAACCACTCATAGACTTCTGTTTGCCTCATCAATTTCTACACCTTTTTGAAAAATAGATCATTTTACATTCCTTTTCAATGATGGAAAAGAGCTCACATTTTTCAAAAACATATATCCATTTTCTTAGCATATGTGTAGAGTGACTTCCCAGCATGAAACTGGCTGACCCCTTTAAATGTTCTCATTCCAAATAGGAGGGAAAGCCCATCTTATGTAACTCCACAGGAATCCTTGCAGGATTATATCAGATGCAAACCTCTTGGCGGCTCATTAGAAATAGTCCCCGTCTGTCACTCGGGTTAGATTTGAGGACATCTTTACAAGGATAGAAGGGGGCCTTTCCCCCACATTTCCCAGAACAGCCAACAAAATGCTATTCCAGTTGGCCTAAAAATGTCAGTGTGTGACTGCCCTCAAGAAAATGGCTTCAAATCTAAAATGTTCTAGAAAGGAATGAGTAAGTCAGGCATCCCCAAAACGCTGAGAACAGTGTGTATCAGAAACCTGTCGGTCTTGTGTCTCCACTTAGCCTCTAGGAACCAAAACAGGTTGGCACTGACAAGTCAATTGAAATTTCTATGACATTTATGATTTTTCTCTCTAAAGCAACTCAGGTAAAGTCACAAGGCATAATCAACCATGACAGTTGCCATCTGAGAGCAGAGATGACCTGACTCTACCACCTACACCAAGCAGAATGCATGCAAATGAGAAGAGGAAGGAAAACACACCAGGTGAGAACTGAGGACCATTTCCCACCCCCACCCCTACCCCAACTTGCACCAAGGTCCCCCCTTGGCAATCACTCAGGGTGTATCCACTGCATGCCAACAGGATAGACATAAGGGGGAAGAAGCCACAGTCCAGGGGATGACAGAGGGAAGTACGAGGACCCTTCAAATGCAGGAAAATAAATGCTAGGTGGGGACTGTGGAGGGACAGCAGCAGAGGAATACTCCTAATTTACACTGAAGGGGACAGACAGGGTACTTCCCTGAAACTGTAGTCTGAAATGGAAAGAAGGTGGTTGGGGGCCTGGGGTTCTGTTATAGGCCTAAAACTGCAGAACCATGACCTGGGAGCCCAGCGTGGTCCAAAAATGTGTTTTGCTTTGCACAGACTTGACGGACTTCATTTTTATTTAGTTTTCAATATTTAATAATTAAGACTAAACATTTTTTTTTTTATTTAAGTTTTGTTTCTTTGGAAAATACAAGGAGAGATCTGGCCACATCCAACTAGCATTTCTCCTGTGGCAACAACGGGGTGAAGGCTGAGCATCCCAACTGATGCATTTCAGTTGCCTGCTTGCTCCTGTCAACTCCCACGTTTGTAACCCCCCTTCTAGGCAGAGGCGACGGCACACACAAAGACCCATGGGACATTGTAACATGTCACCGACGGTCCCAAAAAGCTCGGCCTTGGCTCCAAGAGACCACTTTTTATAAAGCCCTCTGACTTGGTACATTTTCAAGTCTCTTTGCTTGAAAGCCACAGAACATCTGAGCAGCAAGAAATGATGCCAGAGTTACTACTACAAAGGGCAGATAACGAAACCAAAATAAAAAACAGCCACCCACAAACATCCCAAACACCACGCACCAGCAATTGCAAGCAAACCCTTGGGCCTGGCAAGAATTCCCAGAGACACTGGCAGCAGAAACACCGAGCTCCCCGCAGGCAGCTGTCCAATGACAGAGGCAAGGGTCCCCCAGGCTCGTCTGTCCATGTTGGCACATCCAATCTAGAGAAACTTCTTCTTTCATAATATTCATATTTCTCAGGGTAAACTCCACTCTGTTTAAAGAGAGACAGACAGACCCAAAAGACAGGAAATACCACCAGACTGCTTTTCCTGCGATGATGTTTTCCAAGAGAGGCTAGGAAATTGGGGTACTTAATAAGTCAGAGACAGAGAGACAGAAAGAAAACAGGCTCTGGATTCAGAATGGCTTGCATTTCCATCCTGAATTAGCTCTGTGACCCTGAGCAAGAGAATGGACTTTTCTGATCCTTGGTGTCCTCGTCCCCAACATGGAAAAGGCACCATGCACTGCCCAGACTGGAAACGAAGGTACAATGCAATTTATATGAAATACCTCAAACATAGCAGGGGGCACTCAGCAGCTTTAAGACTGCTGCCATAACCCAGGATCTTTCGGGGCCAATGCCATCCCCTGTCAATGATCCCATGGACCGACACATATTCATCAAAACACCATGCAATGATGTCATATGGGAAGAAAGACATAGGACAGGACGTGTGACTTGCGCCCATCTACCGTATACATCAGTGTCTCACATTTGCACAAAGGGAAGATGTGGTGGTCAAAAGGTGCAACGGGCCTACAGTAGGCGAAGAGAGATTCTGGCCTATCTCTTCCCCATGGTGTTCCTTTCAAATCCGCATGGGTTTTGCATTCTGCTGCATACTATTCTGAGGAGTCATAGCATTTGCACGTTTAACTTTCTTAAATTCAACTACATGAGCTGAAAGTTGAAAGAGAAGGTGGGTCAAAGTGGAACCTGACTTGGAAATAGGGTCTTTGCAGATATAATTAGTAAATGTGAGGTCATACTGGAGGAGGGCAGGCCCCTACTCCAATAGGACTGGTGTCCTTATAAACAGGCATGCACACAGGGAAAACACCATGAGAAGATGAAGGAAACGATCAGGGAGATGCTTCTATAAGCCAAGGAATGCCAATGGCTACCAGCAAACCACCAGAAACTACAAGAGGAGACATCAAACAGATTCTCCCTCACAGCCTCAGAAGGAACTAATAACCCTGCCAACACCTTGATCCAGGATTTCTGGCCTCCAGGACATTTGGCCTCCAGGACCGTAAGACAATAAATTTCTGTTGTGGAAGAGGAGGAGGCTGGGAAGGAAGGAGGGAGGTAATGGGGAGAGGTTAAAATGGAGGCAGTGAGTTCAGAATGGGTGCCATGCCACACCAATCAAGCCATGTTGTCCTCAGTGGCATGATTCCATTGCTGACCATGTCCCCCCTTTTCCCTGTCTCTTCCAGGGAAAGAAGAGGTGTACCAAGGAGGACGACCAGCATCCTTCATCCTCTGCCTTGACTGATGGAGACTAGAGCCAGCTGACGGTAAAGGGGACAGAGAATATGGACCATGGGTATATCTACTATGGCAAGGCACAGCTGAAAGAGAGACCAAGAAAAGCTCAAGTTTGGGGACTACAAATGGAGTAGATGTAAGAGAGGAACTAATGAGAATATTCCAAACTAGATGCTATTTCCCACCAAAATCAAGTTTCATTTAAAAATATAACATTTGCAGAAAGGAAAAAGACCAGAGGAATTAAAGGGGACAAATGTTCTAGATGTTGGTTGTCATTCTTTCTACATTCGGGTTCCACGGGACACCCCTTTATTCTTAAAACAAATGTTTGGTGTTTTTTTTTTTTTCTTAAACTAGTTCATTCTGGTTTCTGCTATCTGCAAGCCAAAACAATTTTATTTCACCAAGACATTACAAGTGTGTATCTCTGGGAGCAGCATCGAGGGCAGTACCTATTTTCTCCATTTAGCTTATTCACGTTTTCTAAATTGCCTACCATGACCACCTTTTCTTCTTTAATACAGATATGTTTCTTGCAAATATGCCAGAAGTTTACAAACTCTTTCAGTTTATAGCAGTTTTTTTCATGGCACCCCTCCCCCACTCACCCCAACCCTCCCCAAGCCAAAGAAACACCCAACAATTTTATCTATTAAGAAGTTAGCTCCAAACAACTTTTATCAGCCCAAAACAACGCAGTAGTTATTTGGGGGGAAAAAATAAATGTAAAGGAAAAATGCTTTTATTTCATTCTTACCACAAGCCTTACTAATAGGACATAGGAGCCTGCTACGTACGACACAGCTCAAAAAACCTGAAATCAGATTGGTTGCTGCCACCCTCACTTTCTGTTCCAGGTTGATTTTTCAAATGGAACGTGTGCTTTTCATCATGGCAATTGCTCAAAACCAGCTCTGTAAATAGGACACTATCAATAGGAATATAACACAATCTACCAATAAAACTTTGAACAACCTAGTAGTTTGCACAGTGTCCAACAGATGCCACATACCACTGTATCTCCCTCCAGTAGCCTCTCTGAGTCTGCAGCCCAGGAACCTCGGCACACAGTGTGGGAACCGACTCTCTGTACAATTACGCAGGTATCTGCACGTACACTACCATTAGGACTTCACGAACCCTTTCCACAGTAGCAAAATGAATTTTTTCCTAGTATGCCAAGGAAGGCACAAATTTGGGGGCGTCTGGGTGGCTCAGCTAATCAAGTGGCGACTCTTTTTTTTTTTTTTAAAGATTTTATTTATTTGACAGAGATAGAGACAGCCAGAGAGAGAGGGAACACAAGCAGGGGGAGCGGGAGAGGAAGAAGCAGGCTCATAGCTGAAGAGCCTGATGTGGGGCTCGATCCCTAACGCCGGGATCACGCCCTGAGCCGAAGGCAGGCGCTTAACCACTGTGCCACCCAGGCGCCCCTAAGTGGCGACTCTTGATCTCAGCTCAGGTCTTGATCTCAGGGTCATGAGTTTGAACCCTGCTAATAATAATAATAATTAATAATAATAGGAGGGTACAAGTTTTGTGACAAATGATCCATCCTATTTGTCTGGTGTTGAAGGATACTACCCTTAATTTTAAAAAAAAAAAAAAAAAAAGCCCCAAAACTAAAGTTCAAACACAATAATAGCACAGATAACTGGAACTCAAGAGAAACAACTTATCCATCTATAAGATAAATGAGAGCCCTTAACTTTTACCCATTATAGGTTTCTCTCTTAAGCCAAACTCTACATATTTTAACCTTAGGTTAATTACAAGCAGCCAAGATGTCAATATATTATTTTGAGTAATATTCCAAACAGTAAGAAGGGTCACTGTATTTTTCTTCCTAACAGTACTTTCTTTGGGGGTGATACCCAGACTGACTTTAGGTGCCTTTCGAAATTCACTATTTGTCAACTTTTCTAACTGTGTATCTTCCTTTGTTTTTGTTTTGTCCAGCTGTACCTTCCCACATAAGCACTTCTGGAAAATCGATGGCATGACTGGTTCTAGAGTGAGATAAAGGGACAAGGCATGGATACAGTCTGATGGCGACTACAGATACTCAGACATGACAGCATTGTGACTCCAAACTGGACCAGATTATCTTTCCAGCCAATCTCCTCCCTTCACAACCTCATTCAATGACTCCGATAAGTCGGGAGAGAACACAGCCGCACCGCGCACCCAGGAAGCTTCAGCCACCCTGGGTTACTTAACTCCTTGAAGATGGGGAGGCAGGAGTCCATGTAACTCCTGGGGGAAAAACTATTAAGTTACCGATCCACCAACAGCAACACTGTGACGTGAAATAACAAAAGGTAAAAAAATGAAGACTGGAAACAATCGCAACTCAGTGTCCAACCAGAAACAAACATTGAAAAGAGAGAATGAGTGCAGCTCCCAGGTGCATTAAAAGCCACATCTAGCTGTAGGTCTCAGCAGGACCGGAAGCCTGGCATGCTCTGTCCTGACTTTGCTGGGTTTCCACGGGAGTTAATTTTAACTTGCTGGCAAATGCAAATACATTTAAAAAAAAAAAAAAAGCAAGCCAATTAAGACACAAGTGTTTAAAGACACAAGGAGTAATTACAAATGTATTATTCATACCTAATTTACAAGATGAACTTCTTTCCGTAAAATATTAAACTGTTTACATGCAGGCTGGGAAGACAATTTTCAAACTGTTCGTGTTCCACTACAAAGCAATGACTATTAGCAATGCAACAGCTCCTGGCCGACTTACAGTGTGGACGAGGCGGTAATCAGAAAATGTTTGACCTCAAGATATCTACTTGACCCCACAGAAATGCAGACTCGCCTGCTATAAAATCCTAAACAATGGGGCAGACAAGGTCACAGGGTCAAAGCGAGTATTAACAGGTCACCGTGCGGCCCACTTGGGAGCAATTACTTCCAGTCATGGCTAAGTGGACACTTGATTGAATACCACTAAGACAGCTCACATCCCACGGATAACAATCCTCACAGCGATTAAGAATTAAAGCCCCCATGATTCAGCCTTTATTACTCAAATGAACCTAACTCTTCCATAAAAAACTCTTGGTATATGCCTGATGCAAGGTCTAAATTGAAATGCCACCTCATTAAACAATAATATCTAATTTTATCTAAATGAATTTTCATGAAAGTGCGCCACACAGCTCAGGAATTTTTAAAATGAATTATCACAAGTGATACATAATTTCGCCAAAACTGGGGCGGAAAAAAAAATTAGCTTTAGGAATAAAAGGAAACATCAATGTTGAATGAAATGCCTATTCTTCCATGGCTAGAAAGAGCAACAGAGAACGCGGGCCGCTACAAAACAATGGCAACCTATTTTAAGAAAAGCCCTAATTTTCGCTAATGTCAGATAAAAACAAACTGTTCAATCACTGAGGGAACTTAAAAAAAAAAAAAAAAAAAAACCAGATCCTCATTCTAAATCAACCGGATGTGTGGCTCTAGGAAGCCATATTATTTTAAAGTTCTCAAATGATTCTCATACGCACCCATTTACGAGAGCCCTGGCAGAGACCATGGACAAAGTCTCACACCATGGACAAGGCTGTGAAATGGAGGGGGGATGAGAAAGACCCTATCATCTCCCCTCCTTTTGGTCCTCCCCTCCCATAATCTTACTGAGCGCCCTGTATTTACTGTCACCTGCTACTTATGGCAAGTGATCGTCCCTTGCAATAATAAATGTAGTGTCTCTTTGATGGGAAATTATTTACCTTTTTAAAAAATTGGGTAATACAAAGAAATTATTAGTTTTTTTAAAAAAAGGAGAGAATGTCAGTCAACACAATGGGACCAAATTTAGGCAGGCAGGGATGCGTGATGATCGAAGAACTTCAGGGCCAGCCCCTTCTTGCTGGGGTCCCATCCAGGTCCCACACGTGCACACATACAGTTAGAATCCAGAGGTCAGGCCCCAATCTTCCCTCAGCCTACAGTACAAGGTGCACACTCTCAGCCAGGGAGCTCTTAAAAACTAGGTCAACAGATACAAATGACTCCTGCTGAAATATGCAGCCAGTCACCTTCTAAACACAAACAACCTCTTACAGGGGCCTCAAGGAATAAACATCGGCGGGAGATATCAATGCAGGAAGGGAATTCCACCCAAAGGAGAAATGGGACTCCAAGTAGCAAATGAATCATTTTAGGGTCTTACGTTTTCATCAGTATTTGTTAAAAAGCCCTGAATATGGCATCGTGGTATCGTACCACATCACCTCCCATGCCTCAGCCGTCCCAACCCATGCACCTGAGTGAACTGGGCGAGCTCCCCTCCTGGGGGAGGTCACCCTGCTAGGTTTCGCAGGCAGAAGAGACTATATGCAAACATTCTGTAAAGGATCTTCTTTTCCTAGGCTGATGCAGACAGGGGCCAGGGCCTGACAAGAGAAGCAAAGGCAGACTTTCAGCCCCTACTCATTCCCTGAGCCAGGCACACTTGCACAGTGAACCACCCCAATTTCACACCCGAGCAGTCAACAGAACAGTAACAGGTGACTGAGGACCACTGGACACCAGCAACAATTTATTAAATTAACAATGGCTAATGATTCTCTCAAGTATCACTAGAAGACCAACTAATTCAAAATTAAGGCACAGTCCCTGCCTTCCAGAACCTCACTCTCACCCAGCAAACTGGAAAGAATACTGTTGGGAAGACCAGCTCCCAAGCTAGGTTGACCCACCTCAAGTGCTTAACCAATGAAACCTTCAGTGCTCTGATCCAAGGTGTAGGTTTCAACCAGATGTGTGTGTGTGTGTGTGTGTGTGTGTGTGTGTGTGTGTATGTATATATGTACATATAGAGAGAGGGAACACACAGATTATGCTACGAGCTATAAACAAAACATAACAGCTCAAACTCTATATATACATGGTTTCAAGTCCAAACCCGTCAACTGCCATCCATGACTAATATGGAAATGGTAGACAATCACCAGAATCCAGGTCACTGTGCTCTTCTTCGAGGCAAAAAAAAAAAAAAAAAAAAAAGCCTTACCACAGTATAATTAAATATAAGATTGTTCTGTTTTCATGAGAGGACAATCTGGGCAACAGGATTGCGGGGGAAGGGGGATTAGAAAACAAACAGGAAAAAAAAATGTTTGTGTTGTGTCAGGTCATTCTTTAACAAAGGATCCAAAATGGAACGCCAAGGGGAAACCCGTTGTGTAGGACTCCAAAATGATCCTGACGCTTATACAGTTCATCCTATGCTGTCTACGCTTCGATTTCAAATAAATTTGTTTTCTTTTAAATGACAGCTTGCCGTAATTATTCACTCACCATCTTTTTCTTAATTTACCCAAGGCAAGACTGCCATAATGATTACAAAGTTTAGGTCACTCAAAAGGAAAGACCATGGCGCTTTCAGGACACTGAGATGCCAGAAAAAAAGAAAAAAGGAAAAGGACTTTGTGGATGGATTTTTTCTTAAAGACTCCCACAGTAAAAATGCAGATCCCCAACAATGCAGGCACTATTGTGGTTTCTTTTTTGTTCTCTTTATAAAAACATGTTTGTGCTTACACCTCCCAGCACTCAGTGTTAAACAAAAACAACTCCAGTAAATTGCTGACAAACAGGTAATACAAGTAAGAAAGAATTCCCTAACTTTCAAATTCTCAGCTCAGGGGAAAAGAACAAGCTGAAGTAAAAGATGTCCCCAAAGTCATCTGGTAAACATGCCTTCCCAAAGAGAATGTGAAATGCATAGCAAAACAGACACTTAACTAATTTTAAACACCTAATTATATACCGCCTAAACAGAATTATCAAGAGATTTGATTGACTTCCACAGAGCTATGATTGCCATCAAGCAAACTCACAGAAATAATAAATAATGTTTGACCTTCTAATGTCCTTAAATATTATTCACAATATCAAAGTATGTGGGGCACTAGCATTCCATTCCAATATTGTCTGGGAACAGAGGTCACAAATTAATTTGAAGTTAGTGACTCGGACTCATTTACCTTGATTTACGTAGAGAGTACAATTTGAAGAAGCACTTAAATTGAACAAACAAAATTATAAAGGGGATGACAACCTGAGTAGGAGAGAAAAAGGACTATGGTACGCAGACGCACAAACTGTGTGGTATTTATGACTGGTTTGCCGAAAAGAAGTAAGAGGGGACAATTTCATGGAACTTAAACAAAGTCAAACTTGTGGCCTGACGGTGGGGGATTAGGTGTGGAAGAAGGAAGATAGAGGGGTGCTCTTGACAAGCTGTTTTCTACAAAAGTCTTCAAGCCTTAAGGATCTTGACCACACGCTAAGTACAAACGGCTTAACTAGGAGCAGAGCTAAGCTGAAGAAACACTCCTGGTTTTCAGAGACCAACATATAAGGGGAAATTTCGCCCCGAGTATAATGATAAGATATAACTTAGATCTTAATACAGGAGGTTTTTCTGCGGCTGATAAAAAAGCAAACCAAAAAACCCAAACCATCCAACATTAGATTCCACAACTCAGCCAGGCTGGGAACGGAGGACCCCCCACCCAAGGGTCTGGGTTGTGTTCTGACGGGACTTCACAGAAAATTTTTAGTTTGAGAATCCAATTAATGTTTTCTTTTTTTTTTTTCTTTTTACGAGTTTATTTATTTGAGAGAGAGAGACATAACGAGAGAGAGAGAGAGAGAGAGCACGAGCGGGGTTGCTGGGAGAGGGAGAAGTAGGCTCCCCGCTGAGCAGAGAGCCCGATGCGGGAGCTCGATCCCAGGACACCAGGATCACAACGTGAGCTGAAGGCAGACGCCTAACCGACCCCAGAGGGCCCCAAATTAACATTTTCATCCTTAATTTACTAGGCCTCTTAGTATGTGTCCACACCTCATGCCTACATTAGCCAAAACCATATTCTCTTCCTGTATATATTTAAATCAAATCAAAGACCGAAAGACAGGACCGCTGTGGATGCTGACTTACCCAAGCCCCTTTTGTCCTCTGGAACACCAGCAAACTCCCTGGGTGAAGGGAAACTGTAAGACCAGAAGCCATTATTTACCAGGTAATTCCTCAGAACATCGGTACTTACCATGCCGCACACACTGTGCGGAGCCCTTTATAAGCACTATCTCAGGTATCGCGGCAGCCGTACAAAGTGTGTGTTAATTATTCCAGTTTTACAACCAGAAAACGAAGACGAAGCAATTTAGCTAAAATGTGCTGCACGTTAGCAGTATTAGCATTTGAACCCAGCGTCATGGGATCCACTCTGAATGTAGTGGCTCAGACCCTCCAGAAAAGCCCCCCCCCCCCCCCCGCGCCCGGAAAGGGAGAAGGCAGAGGGGCGGAGGGCACTTGCACTCATCTTGTCATTCTGCCCCTGAACTGGAGCCCCAGTGTGGAAATGAAAAGAACTGGTGGCTTTCTAATCAAGATGTTCTACGGCCCAATTTAAACCGCACAGCCAGAACTTGTTCACTTCCTCATGTTTAACTCAGAGTCCAGGTGTGAATAACACCTTTGTTCTTTATTTCCACTATCTCCACCTCTGAGGAGGGACAGACATAAATAAATATAATTTCTTCCGGGCCCAGAGCTCAGCGCAATGCTCAGGCAAAGCGCGAGAGATAGCAGTTCAAATCGAGGCTTAGGATTCAATTCTTGGGCCCTGATGAGATGGGATTTACAAAGCTGTCGCTTCCCAAGGTCACCTGGGAAGGGCCTGCTGCTTACCCACCAGCCCGGGCAGCTTCTCAGCAAGAAGCCACTCAGCTACCTGCCTGGCTACAATGGAGAAGTACTATTGTTCTAAGGAAGAAACTGGAACCCTCAAAAGGAAAAGGGCTCAGAGCAATACATTTCCAGTCCACCCTGGAGTAAACAGGGAGGTCTGCCTGAAGAACTATCTGGCCAAAAACAAAACAGGAGAAAGACAGAGAGAGGGAGGAAGAAAGAAAAGAAAGGGGGTGCGTATTAGAAAGGTATTAGAACACTAATACCAGTGTTCTCAGGACAATCCCTTTTTCTTGTATTTCCCTAATGGCACAATTATCTCTAGTGTGATCATTCAGGAGGGGACTGATGTTATCAGTTCTGATGGAGGTAAAGTGAACAGTCTTCAAGCCAAAGATGCTTGAGATGGGCCAACAAGGTGAAACCCACATGGAAAGTGCTGGACTGGGAATGTGTATGTGTGAGTGGACAGATCTTTCAACCATGGTGTCCTCTAGACCCATTATTTTATGTGACTCTATTACGTAGGGAAATGCAAGACACATGAAATTAACAGCCCCAATGATGGCTTTTGCGTCCTCTAGCATTTCAGAATATTATAGAGCAAGAGATGGTCATTTATGTGACTTCCACGTGCTCAATTCTAGTTCCCTTTTGTTTACTTTTTTGAAGTCCCAAGTCCTACCGGTTTCCACAGAATGTACAGGCAGCCCTATTTTCCCCTGTCTTGCAAAACCTGTTCCCCTCTCCCACCCGATACAGTAAAGAAACTATGAATACAGTCACTCAAACACCAAAAAATGGATGGTGTCACAACCAAATCCACTTCCTGGATGTTTATCATCTTACAGTCATTTTTTATCCAAAACTGTTGGCAAGACAAGTCATACCTGAACAACTTTTTAAAAAGTTAATTTAGGGGGTGCCTGGGTGGCTCTGTAGTAGCTGACTCTGGATTTCAGCTCAGGTCACGATCGCAGGGTCCTGAGATCAAGCCCCAGGTTGGCCTCCTACACAATACAGAGCATGCTTGAGACCCCTCCTTCTCCCTCTGCCCTACCCCCCCCACTCGCTCTGCTCTCTCTAAAATAAATAAATAAATAAAAAAAAGAAAGAAATTAACTTTTGTCAGCCTGAGTTTCCTTAAGGTAGGAAATCTAAAACTACATCTACAAAAATAACTCGCTTATTAAAACTCTCAATGGTGCCAAAACCTCCTCCCAATCCAGGCCCTGCTGTGCCTTGAGATGAAAAGAGGGTGGGGCACTTTTTTTTTCATCCTGAATTTGGCAGGAAAAGTAAAGGGAAGCTTCTTCTCCCAGTTCCCCACCTGCCCCGCCCTCCCCTTCCACACAGAGAACAGAAAGTGCCTTAAGCAACAGCGAAGTTTACTCTGGCCACTCCAACTGCATATCTAGCAATAACTTCATGATGTGTTTTTGAGCATAAAGTTTTGGGGAGAGAGAATAGGATGTACTGAGGTATACACACTTCATCATTGAAAGAAAACAAAAATGAGTCATATCTAAATAATTCAAATCAAAGCACAGGACCCTGGCTATACCTTTGCTTATATAACCAGAAATAAAGACTTTCGAATCTACCATGAGTTAAGGTTATCCCACCAGCTTTAAGAAATACTCTTAGAGCAGTCAGTGAAAACTCAATTGCTGTAAAAGTATTTTTGATTTTCATAATATGAAATAAAAATACCACACTGTTTCAGTATTTCACAACCATTAATTAGGCAAGATGTATTCTAAAGGTATGTGCGGTTGACTGTTGAACAAGGCAGGGGAGAGGAGTGGGGTGGGGGTCAGGGGCACTGCTGACCCCGTGCACAGTCGACAATTCACATAGAACTTTTGACTCCCCCAAAACTTGACTACTAATAGGCTGTTTTTGACAGGAAGCCTTACTGATAACAAAAACAGCCGATTAACACATATTTGGTATGTCGTACGTCTTACACAGTGCATTCTTACAATCAAGTAAGCTGGAGGAAAGAAAATACTATTAAGAAAATCGCGAGGAAAATAATTTACAGTACTGTAAAAAAAATCCACATAAGTGCACTGTGCAGCTCAAACCCACGTTGTTCAAGGGTCAATTATAGATTCTATACAGACTTTCAAACCCACCCCTTCCCAGCTCTGTAATTCAGGAGTATGGTCTTTTGACGTTTTTAAGGGACAATAGCATAGGTTGAGAAGATATGCAACACATCCTTCAGACTAACTTTAAGCTCAGTCTTATTTTTTGTTTTTGATGAATGAAGTCTTCAGCTAGTAAGAAGCGGTCATTCAGACTCAAATATGAGAATAACAAAACCCCAAATTCCTTTTTTAGAACCCACCTTGCTCAAAAGAGATTGAAGGCGGTTGTAACCCATAACGAGTAGAAAAAAAGCCCTAAGCCTCAGTGTTACGTGACGGCCAAGTGTTCTAAAGGAGAAGGACACAATTATTTGTCTCTAGAGTTAGAAAGCTGTACCATAAAGGTACCTGAATCCACCCAATAGCTTTCTCTTGAAGGCAGTAATGCTCATTTCACGGAGACAAGATCCATCACCTGGTTTGCCTAATTAATCATGCAGATTCTAGGCTTTATTTCTAGAGAATCCAATATAGCAGGTCTGGGATAGGGTCAGGAGAGCTGCATCTGAACAGAGGCACACAAGTGGTTCAGATGCAGAACCCGGAAAATAGAGTGTGTTCAAGGTCCCACCACAGCTAGGGACCAGACTCCAATTGGCACTTCTCTAGACTGTACTTTTGTCTTATTCTCTTCCTCCCTTTTTCCCTCCCTCCCTCCTTTCCTCCATCCCTCCCTCCTTTCTTTCTTTCTTTTCTTTCTTTCTTTTTCTTTTTTTCCTGCTGGGGGAGAGGGAGGCAGAGACCCTACCTGAGAAGTATGAATACTCCCTGAATGTAGCCAACAACTCCAAACCACGGCTGACAGGGCTGGGGACACCACATGGCCGGAGCAGGGCCAATCAGATGGTTTAAATTCTCCTCCAATGAGCTATGGTAAAATCACGCTGCCTTCACGCTTCACTAATACCAAGGCAACTTCTGGGGCTTGGAGGAGAAGCAGGGGGCAGGAAAGAAAGCATCTTTACTAATAGTGCAAATTCTAAGCAAACGCCCTGGAGCAAAAGCAGCTGCTCGTCTGCTGTTCCCTTATTGGGTCTCTGTTCCTACACGCCCCACATACTGTGACCATCCTGCCTCACTTTGCCAGTGATTTCCAGGGCTTTCAAAGGTAATTTTAACTCTAGGCCATTTCTACCTGACATGAGGACTGCAGAACCAAACCTTCAGGTAAGATGCAATTTCATCAGACAAAAACATAGTAGGTCCACTAAGAACGCAGGGCCAGCAGGTTGCGGCCCGAGAGCAGAGAGCGAGTCTGCAGAGAGAAGAGTGCAAAGCGGGTGCACAGTGAGAAACAGGGCTGAGCAATGACAGGACGCTGCCCAAGTTCCTGATTGTTCTACTGCCTGGGTCTGCATGCCAGGCTTTCCTAGCAGCTTTGTAATAACTGCCATACCTACTCTTCCCCTCTCTCCTTGGTTCGTCTGTTAGCTATCTGTGACACCAAAACTCCTAGCAACAACACTAAGTGTACAGACAGAAATAAGACAGAATCCTCATGCTCAAAGTCTCAGGGACCAAAAGTGACCTTTGGGAGCAGTCACAAGGGGCCATTTGCACACTGTCAAAGCAGCCTGCAGGGAGAGAGAAAAATCACTCAGAGCCACAACACAATGAAACACAAGAAAAGTGACATCAAGAGAGAAGGTGCCTTGTTTCTGGAGAACTCCAGTTCCCACTTTTCTCTATGGATTCCATGAAACGATTCCAAATCATTGCAACCAATTCCCTTCTGTTTCCTATAACCACACAATCCCTCTAAATATTATTTTTAAAATATTTTGAGCCAAAGAAGGAAAGTTTGTGGACTCTCACTAACTAATTTACTTGCGACCCAGGAGCTGCAGAATTCACCCACTCTTATCATCCCTAACCAACTGCTGAGATGGTCAGTGTCCTCACTTCAACACCGGTCACCCTAGTCTGCCACTAGCAGAGGCTTCTTTGGATACACTCTGAATTTAGGACCTAACACACTCCGAACTACTTGGAAAGGAGACAGTACTAAAGTCGGAGGACTCTTTTCTCAACCACATTATGAGTCATAAACAAGGAGCTTACGTTAATCACTTCAGCACTGCTAAACTATTCCTCTTCTTTCTTCTTCCTTTAATTAATTAATTAATTAATTAATTGGGGGAGGTTGTTGCTTCATCTTAGAGGTGCACAGAAGAAACAGCTTCCGGGGGACAATGCCTGAACGTAAAGCCTGGGTGTTTGAGAAATGAACAGAATGCTAGCAGAGGCATAACGAAGCTTTCTCCACCCTATGAGAAAGGTCCCATTGAACATATTTATTCTGTGCCACGATGCACACCCGTCACGATGGTGATTTGTCTGCGGGAGCCACGGATGGAGTAGAAGATGTCCTACGTACAGCGTACCACGTCCCCGACTGCAGCGCATGCACCGAACGGCGAGGATGATGGTCATGCAGGGAGAAGTGACTTACCTCCCCTCGGCCTCTGCCACTCGCCCGCCTGTGCCATGGAGGGGCGGTCTGGCAAGGGCCCAAGGATGCGCGAGCGGGAAAGGCCAGCACAGCCCGGGTGAGCGAGGGACCTCGAGATGGAAGGCGCCACTGGTGTCTTAACTTCCCTGAAGGTTCTCACCAAATTCTGGGCACTAAATGAAACAAAGAGGCTCTAAACACCCTCACTGCAGAGAGTTTCAGTGGTGCACAGCCAACGAGGCTGCCGAAGACAGATGATAAGAGGAGAGCAGCGCGGCAGCCAGCAAGGCGGCCTCGGGTCCAGCTGGATTCGGGGTCAAAAGGTGGCTGAGGCATCGCCTTCCCAGAAGAAGTGAGTCACGGGGAAAGTCTGAAAGGAGGCAAGGTGGTGGATTTGCTTTTTCCAGGGCCCAGTGTGGGTACTAGCTTAGCAATACGGAAGGGAGCATTAGACGCGAACGAAGGACGTGGTCTTTCTAGAATGACCGGAGGATACAAGATACCCGAGGGCACCGAAGGCCAAGTCAGGGCAGCACAGTGTGACGGCACAGCTGCACAGGTCGCAGCGGCCTCCTTGATCTGGGTAGGTCAGGCAGGAAGATGGCGCACGTGAGGGGGAGAGCCTGAGTTCTGGAACCAGACCGTACAAAGCCCAACCCTGGCAACCGCTACCCAGGTGACTTGCTTGAGCCTCTGACCCTCTCAACTACCTCATCTGTGAAATGGGGACACCTGGGAACTACCTCCCTCTCAACTCTGTTAGAACTTATTTAAAGCTTTAAGTATGGAGGCAGCAGAGGGGTTGGCAGACGAGCAGCTCAAGGGCCAGATCCCTCCAACGATCTGCTTTTTATAACCTGCAAGCTAGAAATAATTTTTTCATCCTAACATGGTTGGCAAAAAAATAAAAATAATAATATTTGGTGTCATGTGAAAATGATATGAAAGTGACGTTTAGTGTCCACAAATAAAGTTTTATTGGAACACAGCCACACCCGGGCATTTACATATTACCTATGGCTACTTTCACGTACAAGAGTAAAACTGAGAGTGCTGGACATTGTATAGTCTGCAAAGGCTAAAATATTTACTCTCTGGCCCTTTACAGAAACATCTGCCAACCCCTGTACTAGCTGAGAGAAAGCATTCAATACCTGTCAGCTGAGCCTCACTTTATAAGCAAGAAAACTCAGAGAGACATTGAGATCTTTTTTTTTTTTGAGATATAATTGACATATCATAAAAGTCACCCTTTTAAATTGTACAACTGAATGGTTTTTAGTATATTCAGAGTTGTGAAACCATCACCACAATCTAAGTTTAGAACATTCTTACCACCCCAAAGAGAAACCCAGTCCCCTATTTCCCCAACTGCCAGTACCCGCTAGTCTACTTTCTGTTTCTCTGGATTTACTGTATGTGGACATTTCATATAAAAGGAATTATACAATATGTGGCTTTCTGTGCCAGGTTTCTCTCAGTTAGCATAATGTTTTCAAGTTTCTTCCTGGTCTCAGCGTTACTTCAATCCTTTTTATGACCAAATACTATTCCATGGTATGTCCATAGCATGTCTTGTTCATCTATTCATTTGTTCATGGACATTTTGGTTATATCGACTTTTTGGCTGAGTACTTTGCGAGTTAACATTAAGGTACACATTTTTACTGAGGTGTGATTTCATTTCTCTGGGGTATATACCTAGGAGTAGAATTGTTAGGTCAGATGGTTAACTCTTTGTTTAACCTTCTGGGGAACTTCCAAACTGATTTCCAAAGCAGGTGAACCATTTTACATTCCTACCAACAACATACAAGGGTTCCATAACAGCTCTACATTTTCACCAATACTTGCTATTGTCCATGTTTTTGACTGTAGCCATCCCAGTGGGTGTGACATAATATCTCAATGAGATTTTGGTTTTCTTTGCCTAATGACAAATGACATTGACAATCTTTTCACATATTCATTAGCCATTTGTGTCTCTTCTTTGGAGAAATGTCTACACAGATATATTGCCCATCTTTTGATTGGGTGGTCTTTGTTGAGTTGTGAGAGTTCTTTATATATACTACATAGTAGACCTTTATGGGATTTGCAAGTATTCCTTTCTGCGGGCTGTCTTCTCACTTCCTCTTCTTTTCAAAGATTTTTTTTTTTTTAATTTTTAATTAAGAGAGAGAGACAGAAAGAGTGAGCAGGGGGAGGGGCAGAGGAAGAGGGAGAAGGAGACTGCCCACTGAACAGGGAGCCTGACATGGGGCTTGCAATTCCAGGACCCTGAGCTCATGACCTGAGCCAAAGACAGACGCTTAACTGACTGAGCCACCTAGGCACCCTGTCTTTTCATTTTCTTGATAGAATCCTTTGAAGTGCAAAAGTTTTTGCTTGCACAAAAGATAAATTTTTAATATTTTTTTAAACTTGAGTCCAGTATATCTATTTTTTTCTTTTTTGTTTGTGCTTTTGGTGTCATATCTTAGAAATCATCGCCCAACTCAAAGTCATGAATATTTATGCTTAAAAGACTTCTTCTAAGAGTTTTATGGGTTTAGCTCTTATATTGAGGTCTTTGATGTATATGCTGTGAAACAGGTGTCCAACTTCATTCTTTTACACTTGGATATGCTATTGTCCCTGTACCATTTGTTAAAAAGACTCTTCTTTCCCCCAGTGAATTGGCTTGGCACCCTTGCTGAAAATCATTTACCATAAATGTTTATTTCTGGACTCCCATTCTATTCCACCAATCTATATGTCTATCCTTATTCTAGGGCCACAATTTCTTGATTATTGCAGTAAGTAGGACCTGCAAGTCCTTGAACTCTGTTCTTTTTCAAAAATGTCCTGGCTATTCTAGATAATTTGCATTTCCATAGGACTCTTAGGATCAAAATGTCAATTTCTACAAAACAAAAAAGACACTTGGAATTTTGATAAAAATTGCTTTGACTCTGTAAACCAATTTGGGAAGTACTGCCATCCTAACAATATGAAGTCTTCCAGTCTATAAATACAGGATAGCTTTGCATTTATTTAGGTTGTTTTGAATTTCTTTCAGGAATGTTTTTAGCAGGGGACCTGGGTGGCTTAGTTCTGTTAAGTGTGTGCCTTCAGCTCAGGTCATGAGCTCAGGGTCCTGGGATCGAGTCCTGCATCAGGCTCCCTGCTCAGCAGGGAGTCTGCTTCTCCCTCTCCCTCTCCTTCTGTATGCTCTCTCTTTCTAATAAATAAATAATTTTTTTTTACGAAAGAATGTTTTGTAGCTTCAGCATGCAAACATTATACTTTTTATTAAATTTATTCCTAAATAATTTTTGATGCAACTATAAATGGGTTGTTTCGCATTATTTTATTAATATAAATTTTAGCATGGAATAGTAGAAAATCAATGGGTGAGGGTGCAAGAACCAAGAACCAAAGCTGAAGAGATAGCAAAGGAAAAACTAAAGCTGGATTTCAAGGAGATACAACATTCATGCCAGACTTCAAGTTCCTTGAGGGCAGGCACAGGGTCCGTCTTGGGTATCCTGTACATCTAGCACATAGGACATTCTCAAGAAACACCTGCTGAACGGATATAGTTCTCAACACTAGCAGCAAGTATTTAATCTGTATTTTCCACCTTAGGCAATACATATGCTCACAAATATTAGTTTCTTCAAGTCACAGGGTGGTTATAATGGCGTGGATTGCAGAGATCACGGATATATTGAGGCAAGATTTTCACATGCAAGAAAACAAGTTTGGTGAAGAATCCCCACCAGCTGACAAGTGCCTCTTTAGTTTTTCCTGCCAAAACGTTGAAGAAAATGTCAGTAGACAAGGAAGACAGTAAGGCTAAGTAGCAGAGGAAGCACACATCTTGCAACAGCCCTGGTCCTCTTGACAATGACGTAAACAATGGATAATGACACCCAAAGGTAAAACAAGCAATGCTACAGAAGGTGCCAGACCAATAAAGGAGGGAGGGGGGGAGAGAGGGGGCAAGCAGCAGCAACCAACCTACTCTGCAAAAGGGAAAGTTGCAACTCAAGGCCATATATGGTATTTATCACTACTGTAGCTTTCCTCTGATGTCAAGGATAATGTATTATCAATTAAAATAGTAAACTTTCACTAAGGAGAAGTATACTATGTGTTGTGCCGGCACCACGCAGTGTCTCACGTACACTTGGAATTTTGATAAAAACTGCTTCTTGTCACCATCCTGAGGCAACTACTACGATTGTCACCATTTCAGAACAGAGGGAACAGAGACCCAGAGGAATTAACGAAACTGGGTCTATCATCCCAACCAGCACAGCTGGTATTTAAATCACCTAACTCCAAAATGCACACACTACGCAAAATGTGCAGAAACACAGATATAAGCACCTATCGTACACACTTACAAGTATAGCAAATACCTAATACCCTGATAGAGTTACTAATTCTAATACCCTCACACTAGTGAGTAATTTGATTCCACACATAAGAGAGTTTGTAAAGAGACAACTGTCCTTACTCGTTTTAACTCGACAAGCTGAAGGGGTTTGAAGTTCCTAACACAAAGGTTGCTAATATTTTGGCACTAAAACCACACATAATGGAAATCTTGAAATTATATTGTTTCCTGCAGCCATCAAGTCAAGGTTGGGTTTGAGTCCTGGATCTGTCACAAACCTGCATCCCGTCTTAGTAAATTGCACTGCCCTAGTCTGCAAAACCACTGCCGATTCTATGATTCTACCAATTCACTCTCCTTGTAAGCTTTCAATTATTGAGTCATCAACTTTCATTTGTACCTTTATCAAACCAAATGGCCAATTACAGTTCTCAGCCCAGGTTAAAAGGGAAGAGAATATCTGGGCATATTTGGAAGGACCCTTGATCAAAAAACCATTTCTTCACTAAAGAAGAAAGAAGGGTGTGGGGGTTGGGTGGGGAGATTTGCTTTGATAACGTGCATCTTGAGCCCCTCCTCCCCTGGCTGGTCCATATCCTAAATCATTTCCTTGCTTTCACATAGTAAATTTTCTGCTAGATGTCTAGATATGCTGGAGATCAGGTTACAGTGTGAAGGACAAAAGATAAAAACAATCTGCATACTTCCATCTGGTTCTTCAGAACAAAGTCTAGAGACTTGAAATGTGAGGAGGGAAGCATGCTACTCTAGCTGCACAACAGATACCGCAAAATGTCACAGAAACGAATCTTTCAAGAGAATCAGAGATGCTGGAATGCGTAATTAACCAAAATTTACTCTGAGAGCGTTGCGGGGAGGGGGGGGGAGACCTGGCCAGTAAACACAATGTTGCCTCTATTCCAAGTGCATGAAAAGTTGAGACCAGCCCGAGGTATTAGAAAGCCCATAGTGCAGAGATGCTCTTCTTATCATCAAATGACTCCTATTTAAAAAACAAACAATCAAAAAAAAAAAAAAAAGAAACCTTCTATATATTTATTAACACGGTCCTGCCTAGTTTTTAGAACTCAAAAGTCAACACCCGAGGTTTGACTCTCGTCAAACTTTTCCTTCGCCACATGGCACCGGGCCACGCAAGACGTATTTTCAATATGAAAGAAACCAGAAGGTCCAATACAAACACAGGCTTTCCAATATATAAAATTTAAGAAAAGCCAGGGTCTGTGCAGAAAACATTAAACCGGTTTATATATCAAAATCATGAGGTTTAAGCAGAAAGGCAGCATTAAAATAATTTACAAAATGGCTCAACAATGAACATTTTCCTCCCTGAAAAAACAACACCCTTAATGTTTTTCATATGGCACATAAATTTAACAATACCTGCAGGACTATTTTCATTGGTTAAACCAACACCATAGGTCTTTTTAGCTCTTAAGCATATTACAATTCTTGCCTTTTTATAGCATTTTTGTTGTTGTTTGCACCCAATGTAATAAGCTTTTGAGAACAAGAAACAAACCACAATAAAAAGAAAAAAGGACTACCCTTTGTAACTGCAACTTTCATGAGAGGGGTGGGGGGGGAGCGATTCAAATCTCGTTTTTATAGCTGCTATCTTGATGCAATTAGTGTAAAATAATTGTCTGCACAGGCCAAAGAAGAGGCTAAGCTGAGGCACTTGAACGCATTCCCGAAAATGATTTCCCGGCCTCTCCCTTCAGCCTGCCACAGCAGATGTTGGCTGTTAAGCCGCGCAGACGACACAGTTCATGACTTTTCTGAGACGGCGGTGTCCGCATCTGCAGCTGATGACACGGAGAGCAGAAGTGTGGCAGACACACAGAGGAGAGCGTGAGCGAGGCAGGCGCAGGCTGGGCCAAAGGAGCCGTCTTGAAGGCTGGCCTAAAAATAGACACACGCTCACACTCCTCCACCCTCCGCATCCAACCTCGTAAAACCGGGCCTGCCTGTCCTATGATGGAGTCAGCCTATGGCAGACGCTTCCTGCATCCAACCTGGGCTGCGGATAACGCGAGCGCGTCGAGGCAGGAGTGGTGGGAAGCAGGCTGTGCAGCACCCTCCAAGTGCAGCTCGGCTCTCCGAGCCTCGGTATAACTGGGCTGTGGTCCAAGTTCAGCTGGGCCCCCAGAGAAAGGCAATGCTTGTGTTTAGCCCGCACAATACTGACATAACATTAACAGATTTACATATGCAAAACTGTGAAGCAACAGGCATTCCCCCTCAATTGACCCACAGCTTGTAGTGTCTGCCGAGTTATTCCCCGCTTCGGCTCTGTAACCAAGTGGGCGGCATGCGAATACCATCTGGGTACCACTTATTGAAAACTGGCAGTCGCTCTGTAATAGGCAAGCTGGCAATAAGAGGGAAGGGAATAAATTGCATCATTTAGTTAACATCCACTTGCTTTGCGGCTGTTAAAAACCCATGACTGAATAATAATTTGGTTATTTCTTTTGCCAGAAACTGCTGTCAGCCAAATTGTACTACGCATGCTGCAGAAGTCGACTTGCAAAATTTCCACTTGAAAAGGGATCATCGAGGAGAATCGGGGCGAAATGGGCACCACTCCCTGCTTGGGAGCACTGACGACTTCTGCTGCGCGGTGTCCCCGTGGCCTCCAAGTGTCCTCATCAGCCCGAATGCGGTCGGCACCGCCCTGGGAAGACACCGGGCCATCACGGCACCACAGTGCCAAGCTCTGCTGTGCGGTGATGGCCCTAAGGAGCTCAGGTTCAGGGGTGTGTGTGTGGCCAGTGACATGTACGTGGGGGCAGATGTGGCCAGGCAAGCCTTGCCCTAGACTGCACATCCCCTAGCCTCTGCCTCAAACCAACTGGGCAAACGCTTGCACCGGAAACCTGAGCACGACCTGCCCGCATCCCCCTAATTCTGCACCCGGGGCAGTCAGACTACATCATTTCTCTCTGGTTTACTCAACTGCTTCCAACCTGACTAACAAAGAAAGTGCCAGAAACCTTAGACCACCACATAAAGGTAGAAGTGATCTTCGGTAAAAATCCATGTGTTTGAAGTGGTTCTTTTCTGGAAGTATTATGTAAAGACATGAGATTATCTTCTTATTTACTATATACTGTGCGTGTGTGCGTGTGTGTGCACATGAGTGTGTGTGTGTGTACACATACACACATATATTACTTTCCTTTCTATGTCTCTGTCCTTTAGGAAACTCAGGGCTGAAATACATAGAAGTGACCAATGCCATTGCAATTTTCAAAAAAATATAAATATATTTTATTTCTTTTTGTTTTTTCTTGTATGCGATCGCAACAAGAATATATTAGCTCCATCGAAGTGGCCAGCTGCTCCACTGGCTTGCACTGCATCCGCTGCTCATCAACTGGATTTTAATCTGGATTTCCTGAGCACTTAATTGGGGTGTAGCCTCAGGAGAAGGGGATTATAGTGGATTCAAAGAGGCTGACACCTAGTCTTTGCTATCTGTCTAGTTGGGAAGATAAAACAAACTTGGGCTCCATTACAAAATGTACAGAAGGGTCAGATGCCTGGTCTCAGAGACCCCAGGAAAGTATAATTATTTATATCTTTTTTAACTGCTATGGCATTGGCCATTTGCAAATATTTCAGTCTTCACTCTCCTAAAAGACACAGAAAAAAAAATAGTAAAGAAATGGAAAGAAACAAAAGGAAAAACTGGAACAGCAAAAAAAAAAAAAAGAAAGAAAGAAAGAAAGAAAGAAAGAAAGAAAGAAAGAAAGAAAAGAAAAGGAAAGGAAAGAAATAAAAAAGGAGGGGGAAAAAAAACATGAAGTACAAGTGAGCACAGTTTGATCAAATAAAAAAAGCAAAATGAGAGCCTCTGCAGTGATGTTAACGGCAAAAATATATGTTTACAAAATCCAAACCTGAAACTCTCCTTACTTCTGCATTGAGGAAAAATAGGCCAGACAATTTTTAAAAGTCCAACACAAATTAAAGAGCACTCAATTTTTATAAACAGGGTGGTCTCTCTAAAAATAACTCACTCAGCTGTTTGTACGTTAACATAGGCAAAAGACGATCATGAAGAAAGAGGAGAGAAAAAAGAGGCAAACCAAATTGTTATGTATTTTATAAACCACAACATTTGTAAGTCACCACATGTTTAAGTGAAACTCCGGTAATAGTTATTTTCAAGGGAACGGCAGTAGACAAGAAAGATAGATATAATAAGAGTTCTTTTCCCCCCCAGATTCAGCTTATGATGGTAATCTTACCTTGCTCTGAACAGCTTACGAGGCAAGGCAAAGACTATCCCTTCTATATCCACAGATATCAAAAGATGTTAAGAGTATAAAGCGAGGGGGTGAAGTTGCTCCTTGAAAGGATGAGGAAAAATAGTTGCAAGTCGCTGAGCTTATAATCAACTTGTTAAAAGGAAGCAAAAGAGTTATTTTATTCACACATACATGTGTGCACATTGAAACATACACACACACCCCCACTCACACCCAATAAAATCAGCATGCAATCATGGAAAATACCACTGGCCTGAGGGTAAGGAGTACCGGTGTTCACCGAAATTCTGCTGCTTTCTAGCTGCGTGACCTTGGGCAAGTCACCATTTCCCCACGCCGGATTTTCTTTTCTTGGGAAATAGGGATGTACGACAAAGGCAGTGATAGAATTCCCCAAATATAAGCAAAATAATGGTTTTTCTAACAGCTTATTGCACATTTATCATTGCAAACTCAACCCTTCTTTTGGAAAATCAATGAATCAACGTAACACAGGATTTCAAAATTACTCTCATTTTACTTTGCAAGTTATTCTTAGGGTAAATATTGCTGGAGTTTTTGTTTGTCTTAAAAAATACACATGTTGAAGAACTGAACTGCTTTATGCAAATATTTATCTTCCAGAACATTATATGTTCTTCAGTGTTTGTTTAAAATCCAAAAAGTTTCCAGTAATGGCAAGATTTCTATTTAAATATGTAATTCCTTAATAAATAACTATAATACAAAATTAACTTATATAGTCCATCATTTCAGCAATACGTAGGAACCAAGAGTTAAAAATCTAAAAAACCTACAACCCAAACATGATGTGGTCCATTCTGAGATTTTGGAAAATAGTGCGTTCCTAGAAAACATATTTAAGAAAACATATTTTACTGCCATGTCCATTTTCACTTCTGTGTATTTAAAAGTAATCATTCTCTCCTTTTTGGTTTCCACTGTTTTATTCCCCCTAAGCTCTTCTACCAATGAACCATGGCATGTTTTTCCCTAAATGGCTTTAAATGCTGTATATGTTCTGGCAAAAGTCCAAAATTCCAGCCAACATCAGCATTTTCCAGTTAACCTTAATCAACTCTATTGTCTTTCAGAAGTGGAGACAATGCAATTGACCGTTGGCTGGGGGAGTATGTGTAAGGATTTTCCCCAGGAGCAGTTACGGATCTGTGCAAATCCACACAGCACCTTGCACGATACCCTCCCCCACTCCAACATCCAAGTACAGACATCCACAAGCCAGCTGGCCAGGGTTAGCAGTCAGTGGCCAGGAAAGAGAGCGAAGGAACTAACTGGTCCACCACGAGACTCAGGAATTTCCACTTTGGCCTCATTAGCAAGAGGGCTGGGCAGCCAAGAAAAAAGTTAACATTAGCCAAATACACCTGGTGAATCTTGTAAAGAATCAAAATTTGCTCATTAACTGAGCTTCGGAAGGTGTGACCTCCAAACCCAAAGAGCTATTTTCAGGTCCTTAATGGTACTAATTTTGTGATCAAGTTACAAATTCCATGTGGTTCTTCATAAAGTCCTTTTCAAGAGACTTTTGATGTTGGACAGTTGGGCCTTTTGCCCCTCAGTCACATATGGACACACACATGACTTCCAGGGTAAAACAGTCCATCCAGCATAATCAAAGTTACCTGACCTGACCGCCCACATATCGGTGACCAGACACCCCGAGGCAGGGAAGCACACGCCCCCAATGCCTTCCCTTCCGATCAACCCTCACCAGCAGCACCACCGCCGCTCCCGGGAACACCCAGGGAACAGAAGCTCCCGGGCCCATCTCGAAGGGGCTCATGGACAACAGCAGAGGGGAGCTGCCAAGCGTCTGCAGCTCACTCTCTACATGGGCAAGGATTCAGGGATGGGCATTCATCCTGCAAGGGCCGCCCAGGCACTCATGGAACCCCACGCTGGCTCGTTCTTTCAGCTCTCAGCTGAAATTAAAATTTCAGTGTCCATTTTCATTGAGTTCAGAAAAGCAAGGAAATAAGGGAGGGAGGAAGGAAGCGAAGAAAGGAGAGATGAACAGGCAGAGAGGTGGAAGAGAAACAGAGAGGGGGTGGAGGGAGGGAGGAAATTGCTTGCTATGAAAACAAAACAAACTGCGAAATCTAGAAATAAATACTCGGCTGAATTCCAACACCACTCGTCTTTTCTGTCCGTTTTGGGAAATAAAGCTCTCATCAAAGGCAAAAGGGTTTGAGGGAAATTCAATATATCTGGGCTTTACATACACTAAATATCACAGGTTTCTAAAACAGCTGAGATTAGGCACACACAACCACACCCCCCCCAGGTCAGGCAGTTTAGGATTATTACCTGCATTTGACACTGTGAGGATTCCAAACCCTTCTATCGAAATGTAACCAGAGCAGTTTCCAACAACCAGCTCAAAACCCACACAGCGCAAGGTTGGAGAGCAGGTGTGTGGAAGCCCGAAGAACACGCTCTGTGAGGACAGGAGCGCCTGGCAGGTAGACGTTTTAGGCCTTATCCAGGTGTGTGGCGAGGGTGAGAGGCAGATGGGCTCCCTGAGCCGCTGTGTTCCTGGGCACCCAAGTTAACGTCCTTTCCAATGGCTCTGAATGCCACCAACAAAGTCCGGCTCTCCAGCAAGAGCCACTCAGAGCCATGAGGAAAGAATACGTTAGGTACAACTGATGAATCACTAAATTCTACCCCTGGCACTAATAATATACTATATGTTAACTAACCTGAATTTAAATTAAAAAAAAAAACGGCAACACATATATGTGACATCAAAAGGCCAGTTGCCCCTCTGGGGCAAGAGGCAGGGATGAGCGTGAGCTCAAGACATAAGACGTTCTTGTGGAGAATTATTTCTGACACAATGACCCAGCACCTTCTTCCACCAAACACCTGGTGGGCTGCTTCTCAGGACCAACTCATATTAAGCATTCCAGCACATCCTGGCAAGGGCCAGAGAGAAAGGACAGCCACTGGCCTTTTAACCCTTTGGTGGTCATCATCACCTCTAACATTTATGAGGTATCTTGGCAATACAGGCTTGAGCCCCTATAATCGATTAGCTGGAAGAAAAGATGTAAGGTTTCCCCGTCAAATCAGAAAAGGCCTCTTAAACCAAACTGACTTATCCAGTCCCAGGGGAGGGGCCAGTACGACAGCAGCCCGTTTCATAAGAGGCCAAAGGGCAGCTTGGAAAAGTGAACAGGGAGAGAGGATGAGGCAACCCTGTAGTTCCTCTTCTGCTGGGGCCTCTTGATGGGGCTTCATTCTTTGTTTTGAAGGGACAGAAATTCCAGCATGGAGGGCACACCCATGTGTAAATACACATTTGAAAATGCGGGTGACCTGCAGATTATTTTAAACCACGGATCACCACCATTAGTGTGGACGTTTAAGAAAAGAAAAAATGGACTAGGGTGCCTGGGTGGCTCAGTTGGTTAAGTGTCTGAATCGTGGTTTCAGCTCAGGTCCTGACCTCATGGTTAAAAGACCGAGCCCCGCGTCGGGCTCTGCACTCCTCTTGGACTCCGCTTGGGATTATCTCTCTCTCTCTCTCTCTCTCTCTCCCCCTTTTTCCCTGCGCCTCCTGCTCATGCTGGCTTTTGCTCTCCCTCTCTGAAATAAATAAATAAATCTTTTTTAAAAAAATTGACCCTGTTCAAGGTTAATGTGAGTGCAGGTTGATTAAGCAGTGAGTGCAAGATCCCACCTCTAATTTAAAACTAAAAACGTACATATAACACACCCCTGTAAGTTTTCATTTTGAGATATAAAATTATTTTTCTCCCAAATATCATCATGAAAGTAACAGGCTATAATAAATCATATGTGATAATAATTCAATCCTATGTACTTGATTCTTTCCTCTAATTCTTTTATTCATTCTTCCCCCTCTCTATTCCCTACACACCTTCAACTAGACATGGCCTCTAATGCTCTGCAAAGAAATGAAATTAAAGTCAAAACAAAAGCAAGTACTAGGACTAATCACTAATATTTAATCAGCATTTGTTATACAAAAACACTGTCTAACTTGTATTATGTTGACTCATTTAATCAAAACAAGAACCTAATGAGGCAAATCATCCCATTTTACAGATTTAAAAACTAAGGCAGCGTGTTTAAGTAACTTACCCGAGGTCACACAGCTATTTAGAGGCAGGGCCAGAATTAGAAGCCAGGCAAGTTAACCACTATGCTGTATTGCCCCAGAGATGTATTAACCAAAGATGTTAATTTGTGACTTTTGAGTTGCTAAGGGTCCACAAATTAGTTATACATTTGATTTTCAAGATGAAGCTTAACTTCATGAGATGTATGCACTGACTTCAGCTATGATGCAACTGAACTCTTAGCGACGTCCCCAGCTTCTACGACTTCTAGCTCTAACCACCAACACAAGGACAAATTGTCTTCTCTCCTACCTGGTGTTTCTTCCGGGGCAACAACACAGTCCCTGGTCTTTTGTCCCATCTCTAATTTCTGTGCTAACTAAAAATGGATTTTTCAAACTCTAAAACAAACACACTTTAATCACGCATACCCAGAATATTTTATTTTGTAGGTTATACGTAACAATGGGAATGAAGTTCCTTCTCAGCTTTGACAATAACTTCCAATCCTACAACGAACTGAAACTTGCTAAAAGGACTGTTAAGAAGCCCTACTGAAGAAACAGATTAGAATTAAAGAATACTCTCCTGCTGGAAGTTGCTTCCCCAGCCCTCCAAATGCTTCCTGGTAAACTCTTCATTTTTTTTTTTATGCTTCTTTGTCTTTAGAACATCTTTTGCTCCCAAGTTTGAAGCTAAGTGTATATTAAAAGATTTTTTCCAAAGGCAACTTTATTTTAAAACTATACGACAAATGTAATACAAGTTCATTGTATAAAAGGATTTCAAATAATATAGCACAAAAAAAATCAAAAGCAAGAGTGCTCTGCTGTCATTCCCCTGCCTGCAGCCCTTAACACAGCTCATTCTTCACAAGTAGCCACATCCTTAGTGTCAGTGATGGTACCAAGGGGGCGGGGGGGCTTTGTGGACCCTTAACTCTAATCCTCCATTAGCTACTCCCCCACCCAACCCCCGTCTCAAAGCAGCAAAATGATTAAATCACATACCATGCTAGTTAAGAGCACAATCCCTTGAGCAAGACTGTATGGATTTGAACCCTGTCCACTTCACTTATTAGCTTTTTAACCTTGAGCTAATAAATCACTTAACTTCTCTGTGCCTCAGTTTCCACAACTGTAAAGTGAGAATAACAGCAGTACTTCCCTTACTGAGTCATGGTAGAAGGGTAAATAAACTAGGTAAGCTAGTATTAATTAAAGGATTAGAACAATGCCAGGAACAGAAGTTCTATTTAGGTGACCACTGAATATATTTTTTCAATAAATTAGTATCTGGTGAATAAAAAGCAAAACCATGGAAGCCTATGCCTAAAAGTGCTCAGGCAACTTAATTTGTGAAGAGAAGAGAAGAGAAGAGAAGAGAAGAGAAGAGAAGAGAAGAGAAGAGAAGAGAAGAGAAAGAAAGAAAGAAAGAAAGAAAGAAAGAAAGAAAGAAAGAAAGAAAGAAAGAAAGAAAGAAAGAAAGAAAAAACTATCAGGAAGAGAGGCAAATAGATTCTGTTTCTATAAACCCTTAAGTATCCCACTTACGGGAACAAACACTCTGTTTTTATTAATCCATCTTGGAGTTTTGGATCAGACTATAATGATCGGCCCCAGACAACAGCTCATACGTTCGGGGACTGGGTAAAGAAGTACATTTTTGTGCACATATTCACTCTACTTTTACCACTCTATAGCATACAGCTGAGGTAAAAGCAACAGGCTTGCTACACAACTATTGCTTCCAGACCTCCTTCAAACAGAACACACTCTGTCTGCGGCTCCTGAACAGACGTGATGAGCCGCCATTGTCGCTGTGTTTCCTCCCAGACTTCAGAGCATTGTATTTTTCTCAAGAGACAAATTATACAACTAGAGAGACAAAAACTCATGCTCACTTAAAAAATATTACCAACACACATTGAGAAAGCTGTTTTCTCTAATATTTATGCACTTCACAATGAGATTCTGAGAGGAATAATGCCTGAAATGGATAGCTTGAGCTTGGCGTGCATGTTATAGCTCAAAGTCTCAAAGGAATAAATATAAATTTTTCCAAAGGAAACAACTGGTACAGCATAAAACCATCGTGCTCTATCCACAAAAACATTCTATAAAATGTCAAGACATTTATAAGAGTAAAGTGTGCGATAAAACAAAATGACATAAATTATAGGATATTTTTATTTGTTGATTCCGAACACAACATGTAACTATCTTTCCCCCAAAATACTTCTGGGATTACTCAAATACAAGGGTAGGGCATGGGGAATTATTTTCCTCTTTAGTGAGTGGTATTTCCCTGGTCAAAAGAAAAACTTAGAAGCATAATAACAGAAACCAAAGTAACAAATGTGGCAATGGCCTGGACAGACAGATGACAGATGACAAAGGTTGCAACCACGATTCTCATGCATGGTGTCCCCAGGTTCCCAGGTTCGTCAAGTTATAGTTTATGGCTAATCCATACAATTCTGACATAACAAACAAACATTCTATCTCTAGTTATTTGTTCAAATAAATAAAAGTGGGGTGACTGGGTGGCTCAGTCCGTTGGCCTCTTGGTTTTGGCTTGGGTCATGATCTCACAGTTGTGAGATCGAGCCCTGCATTTGGCTCTGTGCTCAGTGTGGAGTCTGCTTGGGATTCCCTCTCTCTCCTTCTCCCTCTGCCCCTTCCCCAGGGGCATGCTCTCTCTCTAAATAAATGAAAATAAAGACATAAAAGGAATTTTGAGTTCCTCTCAAAAATTAAAAATTATGGTAATTTTTTTGGGGGGGAGAGAAAGGACACGGAAAAATAGAGAAGGAATCACTGCTACAAATGTAAAGCTGACTATACTCTGTGATGCAACGAAAATGCCTCAGACACAAAACCTTGAAACCTTTTGATCTCTACCATCCATGACGAGGCTCCTAGTATAATTCAGACAGGCTTAAAAGATGGAATATGCAATTAAATCAAATCCCCTAAAGTTTTCCGTCCAACCATCCCATTTGGGAAGTGTTTTAAATACTCAGCATTTAACACCTTTATTTTATTCTAACTTTCTGCAACTATATTCTACAATACATGTATTCATCCTTTACTAAATGCCTACTTTTGTGTGTGGAACCCATGGAGATACAGAGGAAAAAAAGACAAAAGTCCTGCCCTAGAGAGAATTAAGTCTAGCCTGAAAGACAGCCATAGAAATAACTAATTTATTCCATCACTCTTACTGATCACTGTTCTGTAAGGCAAAACCAATGCAATAAAGCAGGAAAAAAATATATGGGAAAAGGAGATGATATTGATGTCATGAGATGTCAAATATACTTTCTTTTTTGAAATAGAAAAATAAAAACATAAACCCTAGTGAGAGTTCAGCAAGGTAATCAAATACAAAATACACAAAAATATGGAGCTGCCTACATACCAAAAATAATCAGCAAGATATATTAATGACATAAGTCTTTCTTTTGTAGGCATAGACATAGAACTACAAAATTTTCATACAAAAGAAAAATACTTGAATAAAAGGATTATTAAACTACTTCTCTGGATGTAAAGAAAAGATATCAATCCTTCTGAGAACTTAGTTATTATGAATTTCAAACAAAATGCAAAAAGAAATTTTTGTTAACAAAATATTCAAAAGGTGGTTTAGAAAAATTTTAAAAGAAAATAAAGGAAATAAAAATTTTAAAGCATAATAAGGATTATGAAATAGTCAATATTAAATATTGTATAAAGCAGAATAATTAAAACACCATGACACTGGCAAAGAATGAGGCAGAAAAACCAATGAAAATTTAAGAATATTGATGACAGTTTAAAAGACAGCTAAAAGGGGCGCCTGGATGGCACAGCGGTTAAGCATCTGCCTTTGGCTCAGGGCATGATCCCGGCATTATGGGATCGAGCCCCACATCAGGCTCCTCCACTATGAGCCTGCTTCTTCCTCTCCCACTCCCCCTGCTTGTGTTCCCTCTCTCGCTGGCTGTCTCTATCCTGTCGAATAAATAAATAAAATCTTTAAAAAATAAAAAAAATAAAAGACAGCTAAAATGTGAGTACTTACTATACGCCAAGTGTTTTATAGAGTTACCAACTAATTTCTCATCCCAACTTCGATTCTTTTGTAATTAACAGTAACCATAACATAAACTGAATAATTTTCTTAGATGTTCCTGTACTTTAACCAGTTCCTTGGCTGTAACTGTCTTTTTTACCACATCACCAGTAACTTTCTAGAAGCATTTTAGGAAAAATGTTGGTCTTAATATTTTTATTATTTTCATAAAATTGCATGTAATACTCTTCAAAGTTACGCTTTATGAAATTAAGTATGAATTTCTGACATCTTCAAACAGCAGTTATCTCTGGACCATAATATTAGAAAATATACTCCCTACAGGTGCTAACGCACCTATCAGCTACAACAAATTCCACTAAGTTGAGGATATTCTTAATTTTCTTATTTTGTACTGAACTGTGTAAATACTTTAGCCCAAATATCTTCTCAGATCTTTTTAGCTCCATTCTGAGTACCCTTCTTTGACAAATGTTTCTACAAAACAAAACTCATTAAATAAACAAATTTGCTTTATGATTCCTTGCACTGTTTGGTCAAATAGAGATACTGCAAAATTGCAGCCATATCAATTTCATTTTATTTCTATACAGAACTCACATTATTGGATTTAAATTAAAAGTTCCTTCTCCTACTGGCAAAATACTATAAAGCACACTTAAAGAATTTCAAAATTAAAACTTACTCACTTTTTGAGCATCGTTATTTAATCTGTTCAGTTATTCCCTTGCCTTTGCAGGGATAAAAATTACAATGTTGTTCTATGTGCCATCCTTCCCCCCCATATCTGTAATTTGCTAATTGTCTCCAAAACATGTATGTGTGTTTACTTCATTCTTTGAGTTATTAGTATTCCCAAACAAAATGATTTTAAACAAAATGCAACCAAAAATTAGAGCACTCATTTACAAAAGTGTAATACCACAACGGAACACTTACACTGATTTACAAAATAGTTTCTCAAAGTCTCAAACAAATTCTAAAATCTAATTGACAGCTTATGTGTTTATTTGTATCCAATATGAGCCTCAGCACAGAATTTCTATAATTCGGTTATCTGTGTATATGCAAAGTATTTATACACAGTGTGTCTATGGTTTCTATTCAAGAGACATACATTTCAATTTGGACACAATTATGAAATATATGTTTACCACAATCACTTCCAAGATCATATTGGTTCCACAGGTTTCCTTATCTAGTAAAAACAGTTTTTAACCCCAATAAGTTCTCCGGCAGAATCCATATTTATCACTGTGAAAGCAAGTTTATCTTTAAGATTAAACTTCTCACAGAATTTGTAATGTCATCTATAATGATGTTAGATGTTTTACCTTCAACAGAATGAAATTCCGAGAGCTCTGTTTTGATTCAATCAGTTGGAGGAGGGAAAAAATCAAACACTGGAATGAGCTTAACTGATTTTCCCAGTGACACGGATGTGAAACTGGTACCATCTACTATCCATAAAGGAGTTCTGTTAGCAGCACAACGACATGAATGGTTCTCAATTCACTTTTTATATGTGCTAAAGAAAACCTGGACTCCAGCATGAGCGATGGTAATGTTGAAAAACAGCATTTTGATCTAAATGAAAAGTCATGCTTCACAGAGTAAAATATAAATACACATTCTGCAGCTGTGTATGGACAAAACTTTTTTTTCTTTTTTTTTTTTTAAGATATTATTTATTTGAAAGAGAGAGATTGAGAGCAAGGCAGGAGGAGGGGCAGAGGGAGAGGAAGAAGCAGACTCCCTGCTAAGCAGGGAGCTCAATACAGGGCTGGATCCCAGGACCCCAAGATCATGACCCGAGCTAAAGGCAGACGCTCAACCAAGTGAGCCACCCAGGCGCCCCTGGGCAAAGCTTCTTAAAATAAGTACTAACTTTGAAAAAGATGCAGCACTTCTTCAGCAAATGGATTCCCTGATTTTTCAAAGTTCAATGTTTTTACTCTGACCCCCCCCACCCCGTGGATTGTAAATGTCAAAAAACAATTATGAAAGTAATGCTCCTGGTTCACGTTCTTCAAGATAGGGGAAAAAAAGTCATGTAATATTTCATTGAAGAACTTCTTGTTTTTTAAAGCTCATTGTTGCCAACAGTATTTATTATAAAATACTTTTTTAAATTTTACCAAATGCTAAAAATAAATATAGATTTATATCTTCTAATAAATTAAAAAAAAAAAAAGAAAAAACCACAAACATAAAACCTACCACAGCAAGGACATCCAGTCTGCTTCCCTACACTGTGCAGCATGACTGACCAGACTCTATTTCCCATCTATGGTAGGTCAACTAACCTGAAATGTCCCATCTTTCCCCTGACCACCACCAACCAGATGGCAGTATCGACTCCTAGCCACTCAGCCCAGAGCACACGTTCCTTCAAACAGAGGTGCTAATGCTGGTGTGCCTGCCAAGGATTAGGAGAAAAGAAAGGCACTGTTGTTCACCATCTTTCAGAGGTCACTCCACTACACATCTCACACATGACAAGAGGCAGAAAGAGCACAGAAAGGAAAGGTCTACTTAAAATAATATTTTGTTATAACATGAAAAATCTGAGACAAATGTTGAACGAGGCAGGCTTGACAGGACTGTCGCAGACAAACTAAGATTAACAGCCACCCTGTTACTCCCCAGAGCATCTCCACTAGATGGTTCCATGATCATCAGCGTCTTCAGATGAGAACATGATGGTTTGCAGCTGTACAGTGACTTGTCCAAGGCCACACGCCTTTACAACATCAGTGAGACCTAATGCCAGAGTCCAAGCTATGCAGCCCAACACATAACTGCTATATAATATTGCTTCACTGTGAAACAACAGACAGCAAAGAAACAAGCCTTAACTTACATAATGATTGAGTGCACACTGATACCTTTTAAATCAATAATGTGTAAGTACTATTCAATAAATAATCCAGGAATCATAAGTTACTTATATTTTTAACAGTCAAGTCAAATCCTTGCCTCACCCCACACACTGAAACAAAATTAAGACAGATTGAGACTTTTTTTTTTAAGGAAGAGAAATAGGAAACAGAAGAGGAGGAGGGAGAGAATGAAGACACTGTAAAGTAACTGTAAGGAAAAAAAATGTTTTGGGTAGAAAAATCTAAGTCTCAGAAATACTGAAAAGGCATAATGAAAATATGGAGAACACAGAGATGAGGGTAATTACCCCCCCCCAAAAAACTACTTTAGATACAACATTTAAAGGAAAAAGAAAAATATGGAAAAATATGGAAATCCACATCATAAAAAGATCCCTTATAAGCCAATATATTGACACATAAAACCTATTTTTTAACTGCATATAGTACAAACAGGAAAATCACAAAAGTGCTACAAACAGCCAAAAACCAGACGGTGTAGAAAATGCAATTTCATTAGTTATGAAAGAACAGCATATTACCAGAATTCTATTCCATCTTTCACCTAGAAAACCATCAGTAATGAAAAGAGAAGAGGGTTAGTTTATTCAGTGTTGGCCTTGGTGCAATGAAGTGGAAACTGCCGCAGCCTCTTACAGAAAACCAATCGGTGACCTAGCCAAGAGATCGTCAGTGTTCGGCATTCTTTGTTCCAAAAAATCCACTTACCAGAATTTATCCTAAGGAAATAACGAGAGATGCAAATAAATTCATACGTTAGAATGGTCACTGCACCGTTATGTATAGTACCAAAAGACTGGAAACAATGTAAATACCCAACAACAAGAGAGTGGTTGAGGAAATGATGGTACACTATAAATAGAACAGACTGTAGCGATCTTTAAAAATCATGCTTACAGAGAATAATGATACAAAAAGCATTCATGATATAATGCTAAATGAAAACCAGCAGGAAATGAAACTGTTTCATCTCACCTGCCTATAAATGGGGAAAAAATGAAATTTAAACACACTAAAAACATTAATGTAACTCTTGGGGTATCGGTGGCTCAGTCAGTTAAGCAGCCATCTCTTGATTTCAGCTCAGATCATGATCTCAGGGGCTTGGGATGGAGCCCTGTGTCGGGCTCCGAGCTCAGCAGGGAGTCTGCTTGAGGATTCTCTCTCTCTCCCTCCCTCCCTCTGCCCTCCCCACTTGTGTATGCACTCTCTCTTTCTAAAACAAATAAATATACTAGATGTTTTAGGAAATCGCTATGATTTTATCAACTAATGATTTAGAAAATCATTCTTAAAGTTGAGCATATCACAAAAGTACCTTTCTGAACACATAATGGGGCAAATTACTAGCTTATTACGTAGACGAGGGTAGAAAAATTGAAAATAGTATAAGGTGTGTTTGGAAAAAAAAACACAAAAAAGCTAAATGTTAGCTTGCCTTTATATGATCTTCCACATCTCCAACGGTCAACTTAAAACTTTCCCTGAAAAAATATCTAATTATTTTAAGAAAGTAAAAAGTCTGTTATGTCCCCAAATCACTGCACACAGCACAAAATATTGACCCTGCTCCCATGGTTCTTAAAGCTATTTTTATAGAGTTAGGAGCCCAAAGCTATAAAAAATAAAAGAAATGCTTTTGCTTGTGAGGCACACAATAGGGAGGCAGCTCTGAGGCTGACCAGTCACATTCAACAGCCAGCCCACCTCCACAGAAGAGGGAGAAGGAAAGGAAGTGCCGATCCTGCCTCCTTCTTTCTGCTTAAGTTCTTTATTCATACAACAAAAGGTACAGATAATCAAGATCCCTTCAATTTTATATGCCATGTTGGCAAAGAATGGCTTTGCCCATGCTATTCCCTTAGCCTGAAATGTCTGCTTCCCACACCCAGTGTCTCCTTGGAAACCTCTACTTCTTTAAGGCAAAGCAAGCTTGGTGTTGCCAAATGAATCCCCAACCTCCATTCCCATATTCCTCCTGAAGGGAAGCTTCATCTGACCCAGACACACACCTTTCTCCCACAGGACCCAGGAGCCTCAGGGAAGCTGGCCCCACCCCTACCCCAACAGCTGGGCTGGCCTGCAGATCCTGATTGGTTTAGAAATCCAGGCTAAGCCAATCAAGGAATGACACGTATCTGATCATGGGCATGGGCAGTTCAGGCTATGAGAGCACAGCCCTGCCAAGTGTGCAGGGGAGCTCCTGACAAGGCAGTTTCTCACTCTTAAGGGATGGCAACTGGACCAGACGGCGTCTCCTCCTCTGGATATTGTGGCAGTCAAGAATTGCTGCTGTCATCTTGCCTCCAAGGCAAGGATGGGGAATAACTGAGAACCCAATCAATGGATTCAAGTTATGCCCAAAGTCCACCCTATGGCTGAACTTCCAATTAAATCAGTTCAAGCATTCCCATACTGTTTAAAGATTTCTGTAATAGGTGAATAAGACCTTCCTGGCTAGTAGAATGAACAACTGCTGGTTTTACCTGGCAAACATCATTTCTTATTCTTCTATAAACAGAACTTTGATTTTCCCTTTGGGTATCATGCCTTGCCCATTCTCTTGCCCATTCCCAGTTCCTGCAGTCTCACTGGGACTGACTCCTACCCACTCTAACCTCCAGGGAAGGAAATGAAGCAAGGATAACCAATTAGAACACTGGTTCTAAATGGCTGAAAGGCTATTACATTAACCTACTGAGCCAATGAGAACGCTATGAAAGCCTCCTGCTACAACTACAGTCAAAGAAAAACTCCCGTTCTGTTGGAGATGCTTACACGATTGAGTATAAGCCTATTCTGCCAGTAGCCATCCTCTCACAAAAAGAAATGAGATGGTGAAGAATGAAGGAGTCAATGAAAGAGCAAGGACAAGAGAAAGAAAGAGGCCGTGAGCCCTCTGAAAACACTGGTTTAACCCCTGGATCCATCTTTACCTGAAGGTGACCAGCACCAGACTTTTCAGTTAAATGAGCCACTAAGTAATCTTCTGCATCTTGAAGTTGGAGATAGGTTTCTACTCTAAGTACTCCCACTAAACCTTGTCACCACATGGCCACATTCACTGTACATTGTGACTACGTGTCCAGCTCCCCACCAGAAAGTGAGCTTGTACAATAAAGACCATGTTTTTCATCCTTATAACTTCCATACCTAGAGAAGAACCGGACCCATAACAGCAGGTATGGTACTTGAACCAAGTCATTAAAACTCACCAAGGCTGAGTTTCCTAATTTTAAAAACAAGACAGCTAAAAACAAAGACAGATAATAACAAATGTTAGGGAAGATGTGGAGAAATTACAACCCTCATACCTTGCCAGTGGGAATGTAAAATGGCATAGCGACTTTGAAAAACAGTTTGGCAGTTCCTCAAAAGGTTAAACAAAGAAGGCACCATATCACACAGCAATTTCAAACCTAGGTCTATACTCAAGAGAACGGAAAACATACGTCAACACGGTAACTAGTATGTGAATGCTTATAGTAATCTTAATCATCAAAACAAAAAGTTAGGGATACCCGGCTGGCTCGGCTGGTAAAGCATGTGCACTGATCTCGGGGTCATAAGTTCAAGCCCCACGCTGAGTTAGAGTTCACTTAGGAGTAAAAAAATAAAATAATAAAATAAATTAAAAATAAAGCAAAAAGTCAAACAAGTGTTCATCAAAGGATGAACAAATAAACAAAATGTGGTACATTTGTACAATGGAATATTACTTGGCCATAAAAAGTATTACACACTGATTCATGCCACAACATGGATAAATCTCAAGAAAAAATATGCTGAAGAAAAGAAGCCAGACACAAAAGGCCACATATTGCATAACTCTAGTGATATGAAAAATCCAGAACAGACAAATCTACAGGAAAAAGTATAGATTAGTAGTTGCTGGTTCATAGGGGGTTAGGAGGAAATGGGTGGGGGGTAGGTTAATGTTAAAGAGCATCCCATTTCTTTTGTGGGTGGTGAAAATGTTCTAAAATTGATCGTCGGGTCATGGTTCCACAACTCTGTGACTATACTAAAAATCACAAGTGAGTATACTATAAATCGGTGAATTTATGTGTATGAATTCTATTTCAAGAAAGCTGTTACCAAAAAAACAAGCCAGATGAACCAGATGGCAGCCGAGGACCCTTGCCACCATGACCTGCTTGGATTCTCTCCAGTATTTCATATAAAATAGGGAAGGTCTAGCTATGTGATTCTGGGCAGGTTCTTAATCTCTCTGTTGCTCAGTTTTCTCATCTATAAAATGGAGATGAAAGTACCTTCTTCATATGATGGTTGTGAGGATGGAATGAATTATGCATAGAAAGCATTAACAACAGTGCTCTAGGGAGTGTTGCTAACTAGCCCCTTCCATGTGGTTCCATATACGTTCACTGCAAATCGAATTCTATTCCGCGCAAGTCATCACCTTCCAGCACCCGTATATGCCTTGTGAAGTATTTCCATCTACCATCCCACTAACTTCGGCACTCAAAAGATGTATTCCATTTCAGTTTCATTTTTTCTTTCTCCTGGGGGTATGGAGAAAGAAATAATGAAAATATAAATAAGCCAGGGCAAGTAGCAAGTAAATGTTTTTCATCTTCCACTGGCAAAGCCAAGGGCTGATACCCAACTGCTACAAACTACTTCCATGTGTCTTGGTTCTAGACAAAGAGGAAAAGGGGCCAAATGTTCAGGCCTGATGATGGAAGCTTGGGTTTCAAACCAAGACTCTCCAACCAAGTCTCAGTTTTGGGTGTCTTCCCCCCAGGCTGCCAGGAAATGGAAGGATGTGAAAGACTTCTTTGTGAGTCCTCTCAATGGTTGTTTCTGCCTGGATGGGGAAGGGGTAACAATAATCATTATGGGCACGATCAGGGCAACCACAGTAGCTCCTATGATTTATTGAGGGCTCCCCATGTTCTAGACTCTCTGCCCTGTTCTAAGTTAATTACATGCATTAACTTATCTAATTCTCACCATCAGCTTTCTATGATAGGTACTACTATACCATTTTATGGGTAAGAAAACTGAACCACACAAATGTTAATAATGGCTCATAAGTGGCTACGCTGTGGATTTGAACCAAACTGTCTGAATCAGTACCTACTACACTATGTGTTAAATTCTTGACGAGGCACCACGAAACAGCTGCCTCCAGGCATCAGAATAATAGGGACTAATATCATCTACCTTTTATTGAAGGTTTAAGATATGCCAGATACTGGGCGTTACATGAATTATCATCAAAAACACCCTGATGGGTTCATATTCCATCACCAAACCATTTTACAGAAGAGCAAACTGAGACCAAGAAATCCATACCCAAGATAACCCAAACACTAAGAGACCACACTAAGACTTGATCTTGCTCTTTCTGGTTCAGAGACCATGCATGTCAGTAAAAGAATAATTTGGTTTTTCTATTGCTAGAGTTGGGTCTTCGGTTTCAAATAGGAAGGAGAAGAATGGCTTACGGGCTCCAAGACATGCAATCTGGACCTTCGGGACACACTCCTTTGTCTTTTATTTCTCCTTCTTTTATCTGGTATTGCCTCCACCCAAGTCATTACCCCACCCCCAAACCACATCCCTCCCTGTAGGAGCAATGGGGAAAGAAGAATTGTGCCTCTGGCAAGTGACTTTTTCTGGAAAATATGGGATGTGAGTGGAGTGAAGTTGGGGAGATTGATGATGGAACCAGGGTTGGGGCGTCTGGGTAGCTTGGTTGGGTAGAGCATTTAACTCCTGATCTCAAGGTCGTGAGTTCAAGTCCCACATAGGGTGTGGAGCCTACTTAAAAAGGAGGAGGAGGAGGAGGACTAGGAGGAGGGGGAGAGGAAGAGGAAGAGAGAGGGGAAGGGGGGAGAAGAAGCCAGGCTGGCCATGCAAAACGATGTGGGAACAAACCAGGAAGGAGGGCATGTGTGTCTCTGTGTGACTGTGTCCATCCTCAGAATGGTTGAGAACAATCAACCTAACCAAGAAAAAAACAGATTTCCAGCCAAGTGAGGACCCAGGGAGACTATAAAGGCTCTGGCTGCTCCACGGGGCTAGACAAATTATTTGAGATGCTCCCTTACCGAAAGCAGGAAATTGACGGGCATCTTACACGTAACTACATGGCCTACTTCCAGGTTCAACAAAGAAGTACATATACAGTGGCTCCTGCAGGATGACAGGGCTTGCTGGGAAAGCTTTATCCAATCTCATGCACGTTTGTGGGCTCAGTACACACAAAAACAAGGCTTCAGCCAAGGACAGAGAGAGTTTCCCTGCTACACTGGCAAGACAATCATGGTCTCTCCCTAAACCCTCCAGGACAAAGAACCAAATTAAGCCTTAAAGACAACTTGCTTTACGTATAACCAATGGGCTATCCAAATATTTGAACATTTGGAAACTTAGTATTCTAGCCACGGGTGTTCAGTTTTCATATTGTTCCACACGTGAGAATGTGCAGCAGTACGTAATGCAGTCTCAAACCCGGAGTAGGCTCTTTTAACTCCAGAGACATGGTACCCACTCACATATTAAAGATACCTTCCAGGGGCACCTGCATGGCTCAGTCAGTCGAGCATCCAGCTCCTGGTTTGGGCTCAGGTTGTGATCTTGGGGATCAGGAGATCGAGCCCCGCGTCCAGCTCTGTGCTCAGCCCAGACTCTGCTTGTCCCTCTTCCTCTGCTCCTCCCCTCCTCTCGAGGTCGCTCTCTCTCTCAAAATAAAATAAGTAAATAAAATCTTAAAGATACCTTCCCTGCACACAAAAGGTGCAGTCTTAAAGATAATGTGAAATGCCAACAGACAAAACAGCACCGGCAATCCCGTGCTTCTGGAAAAGGGAAGCTGTGCTTTAACACTGTCTCTAAGAATGAGGGCTCTCCTCTCTCTCTTCCTTCCTCGGGAGGCGGGCAAGTTGGTGCCAAGCTGCTGTATGACTTCACTCTCTGTAATCCGCACGGCACGTGGAATACCCACAGCATGCCAGATTATCAGTAAGGTGATAACACTTGTATATTATACCGGCTTGGCACGATTTGAATGAGGCTCCCTCGGGCCGCCTAGGGTTTCATTTCCTGTTATCTGCACCTGCACCAATTTCAGAAGCAAATAAAAACACCCCACAAAACCATATTTTAGGAGCTTATTCAAAAGTCAAGAGACAAAACCAAAGCCATCAACACAAACCCCAAAACACAACAAGGTAATTAACCTGACCTTCCAACTCACTCCACGTCTGGGAGGTACACCTCCTTCCGGTTTTTTAGTGATCTTTGCCAAGTTCGCACTTTTTATCCATCTTAGCTATTTAATATGACTTTTAACCAATACTGATGGAATAATCATAATCATAAGATTACATAAGAACTAACATGTATAAAGGTCCTTCCTATATTGGCCAGGGACCATGCATCACATTCTGCGGGGATTCTCGCATTTAAACCACATAACAAATGAAGAAAGTTCTATCATTATGCCCTTTTACACACATACATACATGCACACATACACTCTTAAGAAAAATGAAGGTAAATTAGAAAGGTTAATAGGCTTTAAGTTGCTCAAAGAGTGTTAAAAAGCCTCTTTATAGCCAAGTTTGCAGAACGCCAGAGTCCCTGCTCTTAACCAAGCCACCATGTGACAGATACCCATGGCTGCCCCGGATCAGAACCTGGGTGCCACACACCTGGACGGTGGTCTCGGCATTAATGAAACTCTTTATCACTAGAGTTAACTGGCTTTTGTGGAGTTTTCATTTATATGTGGGAATTTATATTTCCATAAATAGGTAAACAGTCCTTTTGGGATGTTAGTTGCGTGCCATTTAGGAAGGATGAACATTGAAAAGAGGGAAGAAAAGAAGTCAAATGATCCAGCAAGGAGTTAGGGGCTGCGGACACCAAGGTCTCTGTAGCTCTGTCCCTGACAGAGCATCAGGGGTAAAAAAAAAAAAAAAGGACGAGAAATGACAGCTTTATGAACTTTTCACTGCCACTCCACATTACTTAAAGGGCAGCTTTCCCTGGAGACGCCAAGAAGATCCCAGGCATCAAAGCAATTCCATATCAGTACCTTTTTTAAAAGGAAAAGATTACAATATTTTACTTTGGTTGCTATCAATTCACGGCCTACAATTCACTGTGTAAAAGAGAGTCTTCATCAAAGTCACATATTTGGTGGGGGAGGGGGAAGCTAAACAGACTCTTAATAAGAAATTCAAATCAAGAATTGCTCAAGACGACACCTGCCTTCTGGCCTAATGGAAAAATCAATCTGTCAGGTCTTAATTAAGTACTCAGGCTAGAAAGAAAAGGCGGCTGCTTATACTTGGTATACTACCTAGTGTAGTGCTGGTAGTCAAAATGTAACTGAAAGCCGTATTTGCTACAGAAATGGTAACTATGTGTACAGATGAGTCATTTGCTTCTGGGCGGCCATATATTTGGTAAACAAAAGGTGGAACTAGATGAATCTCATAGGTTTGTTGACAAAGATCTCGGTGAATAACGACATTTGGACGTCTAAGTGCTGTTGTATTGGAACACCTAACTGAGAATGCCCAAAAATAACCGGGGGGGGGGGGGGGGGGATAAGGCCATCAGGCAGTAACAGCTCCTGGCCTAGCAGTAACATTGGGTCAGTAAGTGAACAAAGGAGCAAAGAGGTAAACAAATGAGGAATAGATAAATAAACAAGTGAATGAGTGAACACGTCAGTACGTGCAGCCGTGCGTTCCTTCCATGATGGTCACTGAAGTCACTAAATTCTCTACCTATTTTATATAATTGCTAACAAATACGCAGGTACATGAATACCCCCCGTAGCCACGATGGAGACAGTTATAAACTGATCAATTCGTTCCACATACGCTCCGCCCCGATGTTGCTAAGTGGATGGGGAACAGCGCACCTAACATGGGCCCTGACCAGCGTGGGCAATTCCCGTTAGCAAATGTGCGGTCTCTCTTCCCAACCTGCTGAGTGCGCAGCCAGTTCATTCTCCAGCTGCCCTGCCAGGGTAGGGAAAGAGAGACATTGAAAACCGTGCATGCATCACAAGTTAATAACTGGTTTGCAAATGGTGAGCCATCCTGAGCAGCTCTCTTGTTCCCCTAGGAACGAAACACCAGACACCCAGCCCGGGAAAAATAATACAGACAGACTACGTAAACACACTCAAATCCCAAACCTGACTATATAAAACCCTTGTGTAGTCTAACGTTTGACCCAACTACAGTATCATTTCCAGTCCCAGTAGTGGAAGATTAAGGTGGTTGTGAAAAACCAATTTCAATGGGCAATCTGGTAAATAGCTGGATAGGAACGCTCTGGTGTTCACAGCCTGAGACTGTTTGAGGGAGCGCAGCCTGACAGGGGATCACACTGACGGGAACTTATCTTCCCTCCTTTCCTCATTCAGTAGCAGACCGGTGGGGGGCGGGGGGGGGGGGGGTAAGTTGATGCTCTTCTCTGTGGAAAAAGCACCAGTCCTCAACTGATTCTGAAACAGTCTCTTCTTGAAGGAGGTGGGCTGACCCCGGTGCCAACCTGCTTCCAGCAATCTCGAGCTTCCTGAAAAGCCCAGGGAGACACGAAAAGTACTTCCTCCAGTCTTGCCTCAGGGATGCTCCTAATAGACTCCTCGCACCCCTCCCCAGAAAGCACGCACACGCCTTCTCTCTGGGCTCCCAGAGATGGCCTGTCAGGCCACAACTCCACTGTCCAACATTCAGACTGCCTCCAAAAGTGTGGCATGCCATCAGGTCAGGAAGAACTACCCTGCTGGATGAAGAAGGAGGGAGAGAAGAGGATGTGGGGAGGAACACGTGGGGAGAGGTGGACGAAGCAAGAAAGCACGGGAGGGAGGTTGCTGGGTCCTCCCAACTTCACCATCACACAATCTAAAGAGAAAGGAGGGTTTGAACTTCCAAGAGCTTGTTCTCATAACACACAAATCCAGTAAGAGGACTCATTCCTGTTAATAATAAACAGTCACCAAAAACCAAGTGTCTATGACAAGACAGAAGCTCTGTGTTAAGAGCTTTGCATACATTTGTCACTTACGCCTCCCATCAATCTGAACGGCAGGCACTGTCACTGCCACTAAGACGAACTGCCTCAAAGACTCAGCCACTTGCTTGGGGGGACGAAGCTACCAAAGGGCAGAGAATCAGTGCGTACTTCTGCAGAGACCAAAAACTACCTGGTTCAAGGGGAAATACTCCAGAAGCATCCAATTACATTACCATTCTAAAACTTGGTACTATCACAAAGGAAAACAAATCCATTATTTTCTTCGAACACTGTTGGACTTGAACCACCTTACAGAAGCTCACCTTCATCGGCAAGGGTGTCCTGACTGCCCAGTATAGAGGGAGAATACCCCAGAAGATAATTTTTGCATTTCGTGCAGCTTGGGACAACCATATCTCTATGACACAGGGCCTCGCGAGCTTGTAATGCCTGAAGGTAAGAAACTAACCAGAGTCCCTCAAGATAAAACTGCTTGTTTAATAATTAAGAGTTTGGGATAAAAGGAAGAAAACAGCAGCAGCTCTTTTCTGAGGCTATCTTCAGGTTCTGGGTCCGACAGGCCCCTGACAGAATGAAGCCAAGGGCAGGTGACAGTGAAGAACAGGGAAGGTAACAAAGACAGAAGGTAGAGGCAAAGTGGCAAGATCCTGGGGAAAAGACTCAGAAGGATAAAAGAAAGAGCTAGCATGAATAGGATCTTAGCTTCCCTCACGGGACCCTGCAAAAAAGCCTGCCGAGAACACCGACTCCAGAAGATGGCCAGTATTTTACACTCAGCGGCTCTTACAGCCCAAGGAGAGGAATATGCTTTCAAAACTGAGCCCCCTGAAATGAATATTACACTATATGTTAACTAACTGGAATTTAAATAAAAACTTGAAACTAAACAAAAACAAAAACCGGAGCCCAATCTGGATTCAGTAATGGAGAGGAAGTCAAGATCGCCGAGTGCGGGTGGCAAAGGAGGGCCTCAGCCAGCCATGCCTGTCCCAGCCTGGTCTTCCTGTTTTGCAGGGGAGGAAATCTTGGTGCAAGAAGCAAAGCCCTGCAAGACAGTTTATAAACCCCAAGCAGGGCCAGCCTCACGGGTGTGTGACAAGTGCTGCCATACAGGGCTCCGTACTCAGGAGGTCCCTGAATTTGGTTTAATGTTCTGCTATCACCCTCCAAAAACTCTTAATATTTAACAAGGAACCCCACATTTTAATTCTGTATTGGGCCCCACAAATCGGACAGCTGGTACACCCCCACTTTTTTGTTTTTTCTTTGAATTTGCAAAAGTCTCATAAGACAGAGTTTACTTCGAATTTTTTTTTTTTATAGATAACTTGCTTCATGGGCTATTTACACTGTATGTGACCTTCTGGCTGGGATGTCGTAGATTCTCAAAAATTGATATTTAATGCACAGATCAAGCATTTCTTCATGTCACGCTTAATACACGACCCAACCGGCAAGGCAAAATATGCTCAGTATGGTTGTCAGAACCCATGGAAAAGACACAGGTGTCACTAGTGGGTTTAATGAAGGGATGGCGGGGCACGGTGCATTCTGACCTCAAGGGGTTGTAAAAATCTAGACCACTCACCTAAAACTCAGTTCCCGATCCTTGACCTATCCTCTTTTATTCACAATAAAACGTAAACCTCCCAAACATACGGACACGCAGCAGTATATAAGCACCCAGGTGTAGCACACGTTTCCAAAGAAAAACCTTGTGACTCTTTGGTCCCATGGACGTTACAAACATCAAAGAGACAATTTGGTCCTTATGGTGCTACCCTGGAAAAGGGTTTCTTGGCAGGGGAAGAAAATATATGTGCATATACTTGAAGAGCAAGTAGTTACTAACAATTGTATAGAGACTATGATACACAGCAGAATAAATGCATAGAAATATGGGGTATTATCCTCAATTTTGTTTTTTAAAGCATAGATATACAGGCACACACATGCTCAGATATAGCCAAACACATATGCATAAATGTGTCCACACAGATATGGATATTATCTCAGGTAGCAAGGCTGGATTTGATCCCTGTGGCTACCACGCTCGGGAAGAGTCGGTTCCCCTCTCTGAACCACAGCCTGATGGACATGGGGTGGCCTGGATTAGGTCATCACCGAGGACTCCATAGTTCTCACAGGATCACACTCTGGGGATCAAAGCAGCTGAAAAAGTTCCCACACTAAAACCCCATCTCAAAAGCAAACTGGCCCCTGCTTACTTCATTGTTCTCACATGAAACGTGTAATGTTCATTCGGCATGGGTTAAGTGGACAAACGACTGTATATATATTTTAAGATATGGATATCTTAAAACCCACGAATTTTTTTTTAAGACTTACTTTTTCAGTGCAGTTTAAGGCGCAGAGGGAAATCAAAGGGAAGGTACAGAGATTTCCCATATCCCCTGGCCCCACTCATACCCAGCCCCTCCTGTTATCAACATCCCACACCAGAGTGGTACAACTCTTACTACTGATGAACCTGCAATTACAGGTCACGATCCCCCAAAGCCACAGTTTACAACATTACGGTTGACTCCTGGTGTTGTACATTTGAGAAGTTTGGACAAATGTATCATAAGATGCATCCACCATTATCATATCAGACAGAATATCTTTGCTACCCTACAAATGCCCTGTGCTCTATTTACCCGTCTCTCCCAGCCCTGGGCAACCACTGATATATTTACTATCCCCCCGGTTTCACCTTTTGCCGAATACCATACAGCCGGAGTCATACAGTAAGTAGCCTCTTCAGATTGGCGTCTTGCACACCATGATATGCCCTGAAAATTCCTCCATGTCTTTTCATAGCTTGACAGCTCACTTCTTCTTTTTTTTTTCCCTAAGTAATCTCTATGCCCAATGGGGTGGGAGGGCCTCAAACTCAGGACTGCAAGGTCAAGAGTCACAGGCTCCACTGAGCCAGCCCAGGTGTCCTCATTTCTTCTTGGTGCTGAATATTCCATTGTCTAGATGTACCATGATTGTTATTTATCCATTCACACGCTGAAGGACATCTAGGTTGCTTCCTAGTTCTGGCGACCAGGAATAAAGAGCTACAAACATTCGTGTGCAGGTTTTTATTGGACACAAGTTTTCAACTCCTTTGGGTAAATACCAAGTAGGGCAATTGCTGGATCGTATGGAAAGAGTATGTTTAGTTCTATAAGAAACCACCAAACCATCTTCCAAAGTGGCTATGACAATTACGCATTCCCACCAGCAATGTATTAAGACTTTGGTTTTGTTTTTTTTAAAACACTATTTCTGAGGTATTCATGGTAAGACTCTCCCCAATGAGAGAACTAAGGCACCATGGAAATTCAAGGGAAATGTTTCATCCTCTTTAAATCTCTCCTCAGCCTCCTCACACACAGTGCATGGTCAGGCTCCTTGGGATTTTCCCATTCCGAAAGAGAAGCTGTTTGGTGAGCCAGGCTCTGTGACCACCCATGATCTGAATTACGCACAGGTGTTCAAAAATACAGAGGGATCCAGCATAATTAAGAGCATTAAGCAATCATCTCAGCCCAAGGAGGCAGTTGAAGAAAAGAAGAACAGAGTTTGGGCAGCACTTTGGGAAATAAATTCCACAGCCTTTCACCAAGTTGAAATCTTGGCTTTGGACACACATAAAAATGAGCCTGGCCTGATCTGAGCTCCCAGTGGACATCTGCCAGATCACAAAAGTTGACCCAATTGGCCTGCCTCACCACAGAGAAGGCCGCTGCTGGAAGAGCAGAGGTATTGCTGGGAAGAGCCAACACGGACGGACAGGACGGCGGACAGGAAAATGGCAGAACACAGTCGGACGGCACGAGCCAGGGTGGGAGTCTGCTTTCAAGAGAGTCATTTCGTCAACGCATTTTTAAACAGCAACATCACAGCAGCCTTCGATCTGATTTCCGGCTTTTATTGACTTCAATCACTCTCTCTCTATGTCCTATAAACCACAGCTAATTATTCCTTGATTTTCTCTCCTGTCACTTGGTACTGTTGTACGGTAGTAAGCACCTGCTGAACTCTGTCCAGCGGAGGCACGTCTTTGAGGGAGAAATGCTTTAGAAACCCCTTTGCAACAAAGAAGGCAGTGGCAATGTTTTCTCACAAGGTTTCGGGGACCTAGAAAAAGATGCTCAGTTCCAAGTATTCTTTCTCTTTAAATAAACCATCGCCAAGTACAACTTTGTTATGAGAAACTCGGAATTTTTTTTTTAATTAAAGCCATTGTTTAATGGTAACACGGACTCTAATGGTCCCTGTTTAACACACCAGTCTGCTAAAAAGAGCGTTGTGCAAACATTCCCCCTTTGTTATATTTTTCCTCCATTCTTCGGGGAAACACTATCTACCTTTAGACACATTTTGTTTAACATCTTTGGTCATTTATGCTATTTATTGAGTACCTGATATTCCTAATAAAACGTCAGTACAAATATTCAGGTTGTTTAGGAGGAAAGAAAAACTTTTTCCAGCCTTTCCTGGCCAGGCAAGGTAAACATTCCTATGGCCCAAGTCAGTTAGCCACACTGACACAAACACAAACGCCTTTTATCTTTCCCCTTAAATTACAAAAGATTATCATTTTACTCAGCAATAAGCCTGCCTAAATCGAAACTCTGTACATCAGAATTAAATATGTTCTATCTACTCAAAATGAACAGTGTATTATTTATCACTAATATTTAATGACAAAAAAACTGATAACTCTCTCTGGTTACACCACTGATTTCATCTAGTCGCGCCTCATCGATTCCTTTGGTCATTAGCATAATCACAGAGCATCAACTCCGGCTTATGCAGCAAGTTTGATAACAGAGCTGAAAGTAGACACACACTATTTTAAAAACATGTTCCGATTTTCATCTGAGTATATCTTTATTTATATGGCTTTCTTACCATAAAGATGCCAGTCCTTTAAAATATGCAGAAATCACTTTCTACACTGAAGAACAAGGTGCTATATCATAACAAGGATACAGAAGTATAAAGCGCCTGTTAATTAAACATCGCTTTTTAACTTGCTACCCTGCATATGTAACTGCTAAGTTCTAAGCCAAGTCTTTAAATAAGAATGAGAAAATGGCTAGGCTCCTTCAGATGAATGCCTAGTCTGTTTTTTTTTCCCCCTTAAATGTAAGAGATCAACCACTTGATATATTATTTTTTTTAAATCAAGTTCCCTGGTAAATGTTTGATTTTAAAGTGCTCCCTTCTCCCCCCCCCTCCAAAAAAAAAAAAAAAAAACACAGGCAAATGAACAAATTATCCAGTTTGAGTCAGGACTGATAGTTTCACATTAATCCTCAATTTTCCATGTATAATATTGCAGAATGCGGCTGGGTTTAAATATAAAGAACTAGTGTCAAATACTATTCAGCACTTCAAAAGGTTCAAGTGGGAAAATGAATCAAATACAGCTACATGTACCCACATGGATGAATTTTACGAACTCTACGGAACAACAAAAAAGCAAGTTATTAAAGATTGCGTACAGGAGGATACCATCAATATGAAGCAGGAACATACACAAGAAAAGCCTATATTTTGGGGAATACACGCATATGTATTAAAAGTGTAAAGAAATCCAGCGGATGAAAAACAGCCAGCCAAGAGCAGAGGTCACCTGCAAGGGGACAGGGATAGAGGTTAAGATGAGGGGTGATATGCCAAGGGCCTCTTCAACCTGGATCAGAAATGTGTCTTCCCTGAAGCTAAGCTGCAGGTACGTGGGTGATCACCGAATTATTCTTTGAATTACACTTTTTGGTGTCGTACGCAGTCTTAATAGAAATGGCTTTGTAAACAACCGCCAGCTTTCTCTCATCAGAAGTTATTCTCAACTCAAGAACAAAGTGCTTGAGGCCAAGACATCACATGTTATTCAACAACTGGGGCACTTGCTACAATACTAAGCACGGCATCCCAATATAAAACCCATGTCCAGTGTTCTCAAAAGTGCTTTATTACTACCTTAAAGAATTCTTCTACCTCAGTACTCTGCGACGGGCAAGTCGTCTCTGAGGCAGAGAGGATCTCTCTAGTTAGTAAAAGGAACTGTCCTGAGAAACGAACAAAAACGAACACAGAAATCAGATCTCTCTTTACATTGTCTTTTTAATTTTGAGTTGAAGTGGATATGTGCACACGAAGAATATGCTAGAAGCACACCTTGTATACGGTTGGGGGACATAAGGGTATAAGGGAAAGGTAAATCTTTGCCAGATGGGGAGTTTATTCCCCCCACATCCCATCCCCATCCCCTTCTTGGCATATTTAAACCTTGAGCAGCAGTCGCCATAAGGACAGTGACACAAAAGGGAGAAGCACCCCCAGTCAGCGTCGAGGAGGACGGCTTGCTCCTACAAGTATAAGAATTTGTTGTAAGCTTACCCAAGTGACGACTGCGCATTTACTGTCAACACGCATCATACTGCAACAAAAGCCATTATTTAGAAAATAACATGAACACATTTAAGCGGCTGAACCCTTCCTAAACCCAGAGAAGGCATGCAAAACAGCAGGTCTGCAACAACATGCCTGATGCAGGCCATAAAAGAAAACCAGAAACTGAACAATTTTCTATTTTAATAGACTAGCTTCTCCAAAATTATTTACAGTTGCACGTAAGAGATGCCCCACCCCCACCTTCTCAAGGTCCAGCTCGCTTCTTTCCAAGCAATTAAATGCCGCAAACTTTCTATTAGAAAATTTCTATAATACATCACTAAAAAGGGTCTGCCATTGATTCCCTAATGATAAATCAGTTAATTACTTAACCTTTCTTAATGAAATGATTAACATCCTCTCCACAAACAAGGAGGAGTGATTTAACATCACACTGTAGATTTCATCAACCAGGGACAGTGCTAATACCACGCGTCCTTTTCCACAGCACCTTCTATTTTTTCAATCAGTTCCATTTATCTTTCATGGAAACCCTTTACTCAAGGGTAGAGACAGCTAGTTTTAAAACTTGACCCATTAGCAATTTTTTTATAAAAGTACTTCAGGGCCCAAACAACAATAAAGGCACTCTGTATTATAGGAATATTCCAAATACCACCCGGAATCGAGAGCCAAAGCAACTGAGAAGTTCTAAACATAAACACAATTGCCAACTTTTTGGTATCTATTAAAATCAAACCACACCCAAAGCCAAATGGAAATTTTTTTTTTTTTTTAATTTAGGTGAGGGCATTTTAGATAAACACTTTACTGGGTAACTTCAAAAGGCACTGTTACTAATACAGACCCAAAAAATGTCTGTACAACTTTTATTTAAATAACTTTTGATCTTAGTGGTTAGATCTTTAGCTGAAGCCCTGAATACTTAAACAAGCCTTCTTAGCATTTTATCTTCCTTTATCTCCTAATCTTGTAGGATGCATTCTCCTTAGAATTCTGCTTTATTTGTGTGGCATCATTGGCTAAGCTATTGCCATCAATATTCCTGCAGACCCCATCACACACAATGGTAGGGAATGTCCCAAGAGGCGTAGGGAAATCGAAATACTTGTGCCAGCAGGGTTACTCTCATAAGTAAACAGTTCAGATTTTAAAAATTAAGATGAAATACTAAGAAAAAAAAAAAAAACTTCAGAAAAGCCATCTGACACTAATTGGCAGCTACAACATGACAACACCCACTGGAAACATGGATGCAAAAAGGGCATAATGTGAAAGGAAACGTCAGGTACAGGTGAAAGCTACTGATGTTCCAGGTTCTTCCTACCGCTTTGTGGAACGGCGATGCTCGTGTTCTGCCTCTATTTCTCTACGTATCTAGGTTTCTCTTGGTGCCTGACTCAAAAGGGAGCCCGTATGCCTCTTAGATTTCATGAGGTCCAAACAGTAAAGTTAAACCCTTCGGAAGAGTTGTAGGCTTCCGTCCAACTCTGACAATTGAGGAGTCCAGTTCTCCCACTTTGGTGGGTATGAGAATCATGTGGGGAGCTTTTTCAAAATGCAAATGCTGGCCCCACCCCAGATATGGCACATCCAGGAGCAGCGCAACTACGTCTGTGTCTGGAACCAGAGCTCCGCCGTGATTCCAATATTCGTACATGCTTAAAAAAAACCACCAGTTTTGATTCTTAATGGAAATCCGAACTCATTAAAAATAATACAGGCGTCGAGATAGAACAAAAAATGCATCGGTAAAATCCAAAAGAAGATAAAGATTTCAGTTCCAGAATCTCTAGCAGGATAAATCACTTGGTCCACACGGTCCTCTGTTCAGCATGCTTCAGAATTACCAGGGGAAGTTCGTTTAAAATGCATTCTCTCTCATCAGTCAGCAAAAATTCCGATCCAAGAATCTGTATTTTAATAAAACTCCCCGACACATACACAAACACACACAATGACCCGCAAACGGGTGAGCAAAGTGCCCCTCTGAAACATGTTGAATTAGGACCAACTGCAACTTCCTTCCACTTCACACGAGCATCTGTGTTCCATCTCTGTGCTCACCTGTCCCCAGGAGAGGAGGCTGCCAACACCTCTGATCAGACATCACCAACTCAGGGCTCTGGGACAGGAGAAACACAGGCAGAACACATACCGCATCCTCCCCCGCAAGAGCTGTGGTCAATGTCCGGAGAGCAAGAAGAACGTCTTAAAGAATTTGAGTAATAACACAGCACCTGTGCCATGAGATCACTAAGCTCGAAGAACATACCTTCAAATACTACCCTTAATTCACAGACAGGAAACCTGGAGCAGAGAAAAAATCACATTATGACTCAAATGCAGAGCTGGAAGGGAGGAAAAAAAGAAACCTCAGGAATTCAGTTTTTGAGCCTGATGCTAGAAGTATTATTCAGGCCCTAGTAAATAAAGCTGATCACAATATCAGCTAAAATCAAATAATCTAGCAAAATGGAGATGTCTACCTGACTTACTACTGAGAAATAAATATTTCCAAATAAACAAATCAGGAGAAAAACCTTTGTCCCATCCTAAGTGAATCTATTCTATTTAATTAATTTAAACAGGAACCTAATAAAGCCACGCTCATACCCTTTTTTTTCCCTCAGTAAACTGTCCCATAACACACTAACCTCTGATAGCTACAAACTGTTGAAATAAAACAGAGCGACATGAGTTTTGTAGTCAGTGATCCCTCCATTTCAGCTGCTTGTCTGAATCAGCAGCAGTTAGAGGAAATACACCCATCAGAGTGCTCCTAAGGAGAGAGGACTAAATAGTACACAGAACACTTGAACACAATTCTGTATGTATTCATGTTCCTTTTCTTTAAAAAAAAAAAAAAAAAACTATTTTATTAAAAATGTGATTTGGAAAGAAAGTGCAATTAGCTTTGCACAGGCACTGCCGAGATGTTCCCGAACACACCAGACATATGTAAATATTTCGTGATATCAGTTCCATTCGAGTAGACCTGTCAAGATATTTACAGGGCTTGACAGTACTTCTGTCTTTAATTAAATTTTTGCCTAGATACTTTAATGTAATTTAAATAGATTATTAGTTGTCAGGATCTAATATAAATTTTGTTTACGATTTAGTTACTTTAAGTACTCAGACTGAAGAAACTAATTTAACCCCATGACTGAGCAGCTTTAAGCGTCAAGAGAAGACCACTAAAAAGTCCCCACTGCCCTTTGCACTATTCCGGTAATCTTGAATTACTACAACTTAATTGCAAATATCAAGCCACTAAATTGAGCCCCCTCCCCCACCTTTTTTTAAACAACACAGCTGGTGCAGAGCTTTCAGGAAACACCCATCTACACTTCCTCAGGTACCAGGGTCTTTCTCTTAGGCAGTTCACTCTCCCAGGGGCTGGCTAAGTAGGAAATGTTTTTCTCACTTTAAATCCCATAAAATAACTACCAAACAAACACCTGTTGTGCACAAGGCAGGGCTTATATTAAAAACTGCCATCAAGGGATTTCAAAAAGAAAAACAAGCCTTGCAGAGACATCCACAGCTAATTTGGTCAATAGATCTCATGACTGGGTACAAGACCACGAGGGAAAGGATACAGCTTCTGGCACAACCTTCTCCTGAATGGGAGCTGGCTTCTAAATACAACCCGAAAAATGCCTTAGCACAAACTGACTATAATTAATAAGAATAATTTACTAAAGAAACAAAGAACACTGTCTCCCCTGACTGCCATGCACTTTACCCCACTGTACTTCCTCTTTCCAGAATACCAGCCTTGTAGCCATAATTGCAAGAACATTATCTATAGGATGAAAAACCAAAGCACTTCTTGAAATCAAACATTCCTTACAACATTTATTTTTAGGTTGGCGACACAAGCCAAATATGCTTAATTTCCATTAACCACATCGTCACATGCACACTGAAATAAACTACGTATGTCCCGGAGGGGGGGGGGGAAACAACTGTCATGCATAAGATACCCCATATTTGGCCAGGTTTTCCCCTGTTTCAGGAATTCGTCTCATCTCATGGCCTGCCGATCTTCCAGCTTTTGGCACCTCTAACCTTAATTCATGTGAGTACCATGGAAGAGAAATGTTTTTAAAAAATCAGTTTAAGATGGCTCCTTGGACAGCATGCGTTATGGCAAAGTGACCTAAAGACCAATGCAAGTAGTCACAAGAAAGATCATTTAGGAAATACACAGGCCCAAATGCAAACTTACTTGGCTTGCTGGCTTGATTCACAAATTCAGTGTTTGATCACCTGGTGGGATTACTACCATCAACTGAAGAAAAAAAAAAAATCCCCTGCAAATAGTAAAAGTATATGTTGGCTCATGTCTATTCAGCAGATGCCTCTCATAAGGTTATTTTCTTTAGAAAACAAACCTCTACTTGCTTGAGACCTTTATACTCTCTAGGTCCAAAAAACATAGAAAAAAAAAAAGCTGGCTTAGCAAAAATGGCATTTAATATGACTGAATTCTATAAAAGGAGTAGGACACCTAACAGGATAAGAAAGGAAAAGAAAGAGCCCTTAGCAAAAACATTTTTTTGAAAAACAGAAATACCACCTGTGCAAATCTAGCTATGCTCTCAAAACCCTTTCTCAGCCCCACAGAAACAGCTCATGCTCAATGCCTTGAAGTTGCAATTAAATTGTAGTAATTTAAGATTATCAGGAGAGCAAAGGGCAGTGGGAGCTCTTTGGAGGGCTTCCCTCCCTTCTTAATGCTCTTCAGTCAGGGGTTAAATGAGTTTCTTTAATGTAAGTACCTTAAAGTAACTGAATCATAAACAAAATTTATACTATTTTCTGACAGCCTGCAATCTATTTAAATTTTATTAACGTGTGCCTAAAATTATTTTTAAAAGACAGAACTCCTGCAATGCCCTGTAAATATTCTTGGCATACTCACTGAAATGTAATCGGTATGATAACAACTAACATTGTCTGAATACACATACTTTTTTGTGATGCGGCGTCTTACAAGATAACATTTCAAAATTGAGTTTGAGTCTTAAGTAAAACATGAAAACTAAATAAACAGCACAATAAGATTGCCTGCAAAGAGGAAGCTGGGTTCAAAAGAAGTTGTCACATCTGCTGTATTCTCCCTTCACTTTCTTAACGTGGGCATTGGACGTGCTGTGGTATAAATATATTCCTTTAGGAAATATCACAATTCTTTTGTTAACTTAAACAACTCCTGAAACCAGACATATCCTTCAATAGAGCCTGAGAATGCAAATATACAAGGCCAGGGGTAGAGTCTTAAGAGAAGCCAAGGAAAAACTTAGTAACAGAAAACCATACCTCGGCTCAATATTAACCCTGTCAACTTTTGTTATTGTTGGTTCAAATGATTTAACTAGAAAATATTTACAGCTTTTTAAAAAACATTACATATTGCACAGAATTGCCCAATAGCATCCATGTGTATGTTTAACTCACATTGTTTAATTATACAATAAAAGATATATCCAATAAAAGCTACACACTTTGAAACATGTTGGGCACTATGGTTATGAAACTCTGACATAAAAAAACATAAAGTGCTTACTGTGTGATCGACACGTTAATTAAAAATGCAATCCTTAAATGACAATCATTTTTATTCTTCTTTATGTGTTTACTTGTCCTATTTCCTACTTTGTTCTACGTAATTAAAAATGACATTTAATTTGGGGATAGTTTATAGCAAAAAAAAAAAGTGTTACAGTTTTTACTCCAGCATTTAAATATAAATACAAAATCTTACAGACATCTCCAGCAATATAACCCCTTTAATTTGAGATAGTTAATTTGAATAGTTGATGTTGCTTTCATTATACTTTGATAAACCTGTGAAAACAAAATGCTAAAGTAATTGCTGTTACTACTCCCTTTAAAAATGTAAAGCAGTTAAATTTTCCTAGACAACAAGCAAGGACAAGTTACAGAGAACTTGAATAAAAGTAGCAACGTGGTCATATTGAATGTCAATCTAAAAAAAGAGGTTATGTCTAATCTGGAGAATGCTCCCTCTCGCCTTTTTAAATTCCAAGAGTGGGCTGACACAAAACTTCATCACCAGGGATTTTTTTTTTTTTTTTTTTTTTTAAGCTTCACATCAGATTTAAACCCTCACATACAAAACCTTGGCTTTCCTGACAAGGCAGATCTTCTAAACTTGATGTGAGAAAATGTTACCTAACTCTAGTGTAGGAGTCTAATGTTGGTAAAAAGAATTCCACTCCACAGTTCTGGGTAGCAAGGCAGCCTCTGGAAGACTTAATATTCGTTCCATACCTTTTTGCGTGCATGCTTTTCATAAACAAGACTGTATTAGAAAAATAACTTATTTAGCAACTCGACATCTATAAGGAACTCAAATGCTGCCTAGAGAGGGCCGAGTATTTCCTTCCAAGTGAGCCTTAGCTTGCACAACAAAGATCAGCATTTGCAATGGTCCATTTCTGCATTACTGAATATATATAGCTCTGCTGCTTGATCGAATAGTCCAGGGTTCTCCATGTAGAGCTCCTGACAACAACCCAGCAGCAGTTCTGTTTGATCTCTCCTGCTTCCTTAATTTGGGGTGTCAAGGTTCAGCAGTTGGAGGCTGTTTACTTTTCCAAAAAAAAAAAAAAAAAAAAACCTGATTTCTTTTTCTCTCTCTCATACAATGACTAATCCAAAGTCTAAGGGGGGAAAAGGCAGCCAGTGGTAAGATGCTAAACCTCCCCCCCACCTTTGCAGTGAGATTTTAGCTGACATCTTTTGAATGATAACTAGTTGAGTTCCTTTTTATATTTTTAATGCTCTTTAATTATGAGATGTTTCAAGTAGAAAAGTCAGGGAGGAAAAAAAAAACATTCCAAATCTCTGAAACTGTAAGCCCAATTTTCTTTTCCTGGACTCAAAAAGATGGGTATTTCCACTTTGAGAGTCAAAACTCCAGTGGAATTCTAAAAAAGATTTGATACATTTCTCTCTGGAACTGAAAATAACAGCAACTCGTCTGTCTCAATTATGCAGGCTAACCCTGAGTAGAAAACACCTGAACTCTCACCATTTCTCCTCAAATTCTAGTTAAGACATCTTCTTCCCCCAAACTGATTATCACTATGGGAAAACGAAGGAAAGGAGATAGAAGGTAAAAATTTGCAGAGATTCTTCAATATATTTTCAGCTGTAGAAAAAAATCCCTTAAATATCCTTCAGGTTTTTTCAATTCAGCTATTGTGCAAGCCCTAAATCCTAAAGCCTGCGGACAACCAAAGGTAAAGTGTAGACGGTTTCAAGGTATAGACTCCTTTTAAAAGGAATACAGAATGTCCTTCCAGCATTTCTGTTTAAAAAGCAGTAACAGAAAAGGAAATCCGAACTTACAAAATACCTGTGACCTGACAGGAGAGCAACACCAGCCCCTTCTAGGTGGGCTGGAGAAGCTTAAATGCAACCAAATGAAATGTTTATATTAATTTCATTATTCTGCCCAAGCCTCAGAGAAGAGGGCTGGGGAGGGGGGGCGGGGGGCGGGGTGTTGGTAAGAGGAAGAAATAAGTTTCATTTCGGGTTTTCTGGTCAAGCAAAAGGAAAATGAATTAAAACGAATGCGTAGGATGAGCCCAGGCTAAATCAATACACTTTGTAATCAGCCCGGCAAGGGTATTTGGACACAATGACTTGGAAATAATTAATAGTTATAAGAGGGGAGTGGGGTGAGAAAGGGGGGGCGAGAGATGTCACCATATTTTATCGGAGCACTTTACACTCCACGCTAAACTTTGATCTCCAGATTCTCGGATTTAGGAAAGGGGGGAAAAAAGAGGAGAAAGTCCAGTATTTCGAAGCACCTACCAGCTTGAGGATGGGCACATTCCTGGCTCCGGGCGCCTCATCCCTACGCTCGCGCCGCCCATGCTGGCGCTTTGAGCAGAGAGCCCCCGGGGGCTCTAGAGTATCCGTTGCCCCCGCCCGCGTTCTCGCCCCGGCGCCCGCGGCCGCCTCGACTTACCCGCAGAGTCCGGGGAGGGAGTGGGAGCGCCGCCTTCACGCCCGCGGAGGAGGCGCCGGCAGCACCATGGTCCCCGGCGCCGCTGCCGCTGCCCCTTGCCCGCTTGCTCGCCGCGCGCTCTCTTCCTCTTGCAAACTTTCGGGTTCTGCGGTCGACAAGAAACCAGGGCGACCCTCAGCAAGTCTTCCCGACGCAGGTTGGGGGGAACTGAGGGGGGTGGGATAAGTGATTAGGCTGGGGGGCCAAGACAGAGAGGGCGGCGGACTAGGAGGACCCGCGAGTGCGGGTGGACGGAAAGGAGGATGTGGCTTAGGGAATCCCTGCAAGGATCCCGAGACCGGGAAATCGGCCCGAGGCAAAGTCTCAGCACCTTCCCCAGGATCTTACAAAGTTGCAACAACAAAAAAGGAGGGGGGAGGAAGGGGGAAGGGGGTGGGAAAGGGATACGATCGCAGGCGCAAGGTTTGAAGTTACAACTGTTTATTTAGTCCTTATTCTCACAGGGGCGGGAGCTGCGCGGGAAAGGGGGGGGGGCTGCAGGCTGCGATTTCGAAGCAAACACTGGGGAGGGGGCATGCGACTTTGTTTCTGGGCGCGGAGCTCCCCGGCGCCCGCCTGTGTCACCGCCAGTCTCCGGGGACCGAGGCGGAGCTCACAACAGGTGGGGAGGGGGACTCGCCGAGGGCAAAAAAGGAGAAGGAATCAAAGTTTCCAAGCGGCGGTATCTGGAGAGGAGGGGGGCGGGAGGCGGGGGCGAGGGGAGGCGGAGGCAGCGAATGACCGCGACCCCGAGGCAACTGGCAAACTCTGCTCCCGGCGCCGCCGCGGCCGCCGTCCCCACCCGAAGCGCACGCAGTCCGGGCTGCGGGCTCAGCTGAGTCCTCTGCGGGATGGGGATGGAGCGCGGGGAGCTCGGGAGGAAGGCGGCGTGCTGCCGAGGGATGGAGAGCCATCGGCCGCCGGGACAGGGCCAGAAGGACGCGGCGGCTCCCGCGCGTCTCAGGACAGATCCAGGCTTGGGAAACCCCCCGGTACCCCAAGCTTCAAAGGAGAGTAAACCCCGAAAGTGTGTGTGGTGGAGGGGAGGAGACCCGACGCGGCGACTCCCCGCAGCGCACCCGGTTCCCACTCCCACCCGCGGAGCTGGCCACGTCTGTCGCGGGCCGGTCCGCGGCAAGGCTGGGTTCTTGGGGTCGAGTGCGCGTGAGGGTGCGTGTCTAGCTCGGGGTGCGCGAGTGTGTGTCCGAGTTTTCGGTGCTCCGGGGGTCGGCGGCGGAGTGTCCCCGCCGTTAGGTTCGGGGCCAGGCGCGTGTGGCACCGGGGATGTCCCGAGGCGCGGGGCCCAGGGTGCGGGCATCCCGTCATTACAATCCGGGGGCACCGAGGGGCACACACTCGCGGAGAGCGAAGGGAAAAAGTTTGCTCCAAGTCCCAACTTCAGGCTCCAGAGGCTCCCGGCGCGCGCCCCCTCCCGCCACAGAGTCGACCCCGGCCCCGCGCCGGCCCGGCTTCTCGGCTGGCACCCCGACGCCCGACACCGAAAGTTGCGCCAGGCGGCCTGGGCTTATTGATTTCTCTCCCCGCGGCGATCGCCCAGAGCGCAGAGCCGGCCGTGAAGGGGCCGAGGGGAAGACGATTTCGCCTCGCCGCCGCCGCCTCCCCCCCCCCCACCCTCATTTGACTTATGGAAATAGACCCAAGCGTGCGGGCGCAGCCGCCGGAGGCCCCCCCCAACCCCCGCGCCGGCCCCAACCCCCCCCCACCCTAGAGCCTGGGCCCGGGCCGGGGGGGAGAGAGGCTGAGAGGGGAGGGCGGGGGGAGATGCACGTGGAGCCTGAAGGTGGAAAGTAGTTTTTTTTTTCCTTTTTTCTTTCTTTCTTTCTTTCTTTTTTTTTTTTTTTGTGCTGGTTGTTGTTGTTGTTTAAAGTGGCGGAAACAAGGCAGGAGGCAGCTTGGGAAAAAGTGGAGCAGAAATGGAAAAATACAAACTCACCCGCTGCAAATGGTCTCTCGGTGCAAACTAAGGTGTTTTCGGGCCTTTCCCCGCGCGCGCCCACTCCCGCCCGCGCGCGCACCCCCGCGCACACACTCACTCGCGCACACACGCGCGCACACACGCACTCCCGGACGAGGGCCGGGCCGCCGCGAGTACAGCATGCAACCGCCACACAATAAATAACAATAGATTCCTCCGCTCCGGACTAGCTTCCCGGAGCCCAGCCAGCGCCAGTGGCGGCGGCGGCGGCGGCAGAGGCGCGGGGAGCGCCGGCCTGGGGGCGCTCCCCAGCCCGCCTCCCGGCCTCCTGCCAGGGCCCCCCCTCCGCCTCACGCGTCCCCAAGGCCCCCCGGCACCCCCAGAGCGCGAGCCGCCGCGCCCCCTCCCTGGGCCACACGGGCACTGGCGCCCACCCGGCTCCCCCCGGCCTCCCGGAACAAATAAATAAATAAGGCGCGCGAGAGAGGCCAACACGTCGCGGAGGGAGATGTTGTTATTTTTTGCTGTTGTGCGTCCCTGACGTCACATCCACCTGCTGGGTAAACAACAAGGCTCGCAGCAAAAAAAAAAAAAAAAAAAGAAAAGAAAGAAAGAAAAGAAAAAAAAAATCGCAATTGCCAAAGCTGGGGGGGAGAGGGGCACAGCCTGGAGGGAGGGGGGGTTCCCGGGAGATGGGAGTGAGGGGCGTCCAGACTGGATGGGGAAGAGGAGAGGGAGGCAGAGCCCCACAGACTAGAGAGAGGAAGGGAACGCCAGAGCAGTCCCTGGCAAAAGAGGAATCTGGCAAGAAAGACCTGGAAAAATAAGGGGCATGGGGGAGGGGAGGATTCCTCAGAAGATGGGGAAATGGGGGGCCCATTCAGCCACCGGAAAAAAAACGAGAGGGAGAGTGTTAACAACTAGGGACGAAGATAGGAATGCGATGGCTATTTGCTTGGTTTCTGAGCTAAAAATACAGAAGGAAAGAGAGAGGGTAGGCAAGGATGTGAGTTTCCTCCAGTTAAAAGTGAAAGTGTTTTGCCATCAGTGACAGTTGAAGGAGGGGGAGGTGGGGGTGGTGTTTTCAGCCCCCTTTCTCCCTCTCTCCCGTCCTCCCTCGGTCTCTCCTCTTTCTTTCCGCACTTTGTCCAATGAAAGAAGGCGAGTTCGGGAGGTGAAAGTTCAACAGAAGGACAAACCCCTGTTTGCAGGGAAACAGAAACCCGCCAGCGAGGGGTTTTCCCCTGTATTCCTGAATCAGGAGAGTGTAATGTGGGACGAGCTTCCCCCCTTCCTTGTCAGACTCACTGCTGGAATGTGTAGTTTGATCCACTTTAGGGGGAAAGTGGCTGCCGCCTCAGGAGCTGTGCTCTTGCCCCGGTTTCTCTTAGGAAAACGCCCAGGGCTAGCATGTCAATCAGTTGTTTAACACAAATTACCTGCTCTCCCGGAGATCAGTCACATGCAAAAAGCTCTGTCCAATTCTTTGAAAAGGTGAGATTTTTTTTTTCTCTCTTTTTGCTGTTCTGAAGTTTGGTGGAATTTAGAAATTTGAAGGAGTAAATTAGAAGCCTGAATGAAATGTTTTAAAATATACATGCACTTGTATAAAACAAAAGACATTGGTATTTCTTTCCTCTTTATCAACACAAATTGAGAAGGAAGACTTTTGTTTTCAAAATGTGACTTAGAAAGAGATATAGGGTTCTATGGCTTGTTGTTAACAGAAATAATTTTTTTCTGACCCATCACCCCAGATGCTGCCAAACTCCTAAGCCAGCATTTCCAGCTACTGGCTGGATGGTGTATCAGGCCAACTCTTAATGAGAATGTATTGAAAGCCACTCCTGTGGATTCCTACAAAGTACCTTGGGGGGGGGGGGCGGAGACAAGTACTGTTCCATTCCTTGAGACCAGAACGGTAGTAGATAATAAGCATCCGGAAAAGGTTATTTTAAATTCTTATGGATAATGTCTTTTCACAAATATTGTTAAACGTTCATTTACAGAATTCTTAATCTCTATTGCAGTAATAGTGTAAGACTATCACTTTAAAAATGTATCTGTTTTGCAAGCAAAAAAATAACAAAGCCATTCACCAGTGCTACAGAATAAGACCAGAGAAAGGGAAACTGTGCTAAGGTAATTCCAGCATAAAATTCATGTTGAATGCATGCTGTGCAAGATTCTGTGCTATCCAGACAAGACCATCTATTGGATCTTTTAGACTAGAGTCTAGATGAAGAAAATGCATTTTTGTTTGTGTAGAACTTCCTAGCTTTCTAGAGACTAGAGTTCCTGTTAATCTTTAATTCAAGACATTAAGACATTTTGACATACCTTCTATGCTCTAGACCCCTATAGTAGGCACTGAAGACTGCAAAAATAAAATCCCTGCCCTTGAGGAGCTCACAGTCTACAACTGTCAGTAATAACATCTAATATTTATTGAATGCTTACTATGGCCTAGGCGCTGATGAAAAGCTTTATGTCAAGTCAATTCGTAGTTGCAACAATCCTTTAACATCACTGGAAATTCCATATGCTGAATTCACATGAAATTAAGTGGAAATCTACAAAGTAGTCTATGGGGGAGAAAATCGTTTTCCATTTCTAAAATGTTTATGCCAGATATAACATGTGTATGGTATGTGTTGGGTTGCAGAATTATAACTCAGAAAAATAGCAATTTATTTAAATGCAACAAATTTATTCATAGTCGATAAAGAACAATTCATGCTCTGATCCTGTTTTCCAGATTGCATGGTAAGCTTTAAAAAAATTATTAGTATTGCCATACTAAAAAGATCTTTAGGTTGCTGCTGATTTTATTCTGCATTTTAATGCCTTAAACTCTACATTCACTTGAAAGAGGGGGCCAAAGTCAGATTGGCAACAAGTTTCGCAGACAAAAGGAAATCCTGGTTGTAAATCCCATGATATATTGTACTCAATTTTGTATATAATACTGTCTAATGTGCCACCTTATTAAAGAACTCCGTGTCCATTTGGCTTACATTAGGGGGAAACTTAACTGCAGCTTAACATATTGTTCATTTTCAACACTGTCACGTTACATTCATAGGGAGCACATTTTAATTTCTTTATCTGTAATCAACTGGAAGTTTCTTTTTGTTAAATTAAAGCAAGAAGGTTTTTTAAATAAAGGGCATGGGGGTAGGACGCCACCTTTTGGTGGTAAAACAAATAGAAATCCCCTTTTCAACAGATGTTCCTGACATAATTTCATTTTAATTACACCAAGGCAAAGGTGCTTGTCCCCATTTCATTATATTTGAAGTAACAGGAAAAAACAAAACACTGTAAAGGAAAATTAGCAAACTATACTTAACTGCAGCCAGAATTTCCTCAAAGGTATCAGACCACGTTAGTGCCCTGCCACATACTATTAGCTATACATCAGACACCAACTTTGTTCTGCAGATACTTTGTCAATAAATATATGTGCATTTGGGGGAACAGAAATGGGGTGGACATTTACTCCTTAACATGATACATGAATGCTTTTGTAAGTTTAGAGTTAAACAGAAACTTCAAATTCACCTAATTCAGTGTTTCTTAAACAGTTACCATCTTCCTCATTTTTTGCTGTACCATGATAGTTATGGAATAATTAATGTAGTACTCTCATTGGACTACAACTATTATGGTAAGTCTATTAAATATCTTCCTTTACGTTAACCTACTTTTTTCTTTCTCTATTACTACTTTAAATGGGAAATCAGGATCGTCCTCCACAAATTAAAAACAATCACAGTGAGAACAGTCATCAACTCTTTTGTTAGAAAGAGAAAGTGGCAAAAAAAAAAATTACCCATTACAAATAATTTTATTAACGGAGAGTTGCAAATGCCGAAAGCATTAACGACATGAGGGTCAGAGGAGAATTTTGTCTTCTCATTGTTTTTTTGAAAAGCTGAAAGGATTGAAATTGATTGCAGAAGGAGTATAGTTCCCTCTATGTGATTCAACGTTATCTATTGCCATTCCAGTGGCAAGTCCCCTAAACTTTGAGAAACAGGCATAACCAAGTATTTCAAATTACAGATTAGGAAACTGAGGTCTACAGAGGTTAAATCATTCTCCAAGACCAAATAATTGGTTAGTAGCTGGACAAGGATTAGAGTCCAGGTGTCCTGACTCGACGCCCTTGTGTATTTCTCATCTGACACTTTCTACTTCACAATAGTGGCATGCCACCCATCCTCAGACAGTATGCAGCCTGCCTAGCTTCTCAGAAACAGCCAACCTACACACCCCTCCACAGACAGAGGAGAACCCGAGGCCATGGAAGGTGGAGATCAAGTTCAACCGCCTACTCACCACTCCTCTCCCCCAGGTATGGCAGACATCCAGGTAGGGGTAACCACAGTGAAGAAAGGAGGGGAGGGTTGGTGGGAGAGATGGGGAGTTAGGGGGAAGGGAAAGGTTAATAAAAGTGGTCAGTCTCTTAAAATGAATGCTTACACTCCAAGTTTCCTTCCTAGAAGAGAAGTATGGCAAATGAAAATGGGGTGTTTCACAGTAAGAGGCATCCTCTGTTCTGATGTCACTAAACGTCCACACCAGAGATCAACAGAGGATCTCTTGTATTAAAGTATACAGTCTGACCAGGCACTCTGAGACCAACTTCATTTAATACTTGCATGGCTTTAAAAGGTAGTCAAGGAATGGTGAAGACCTCTGTTTAAAGGGGGTCTCCCCAACAACAAAATTTGTTCAGAGGCTAGGCATCGAAACTAGAGACCCCCTCTGCAAAACCTCAGAAAATTGTGTTTTCTGAGGTTTTAATCACAGAGAGGGGACTTAAAGAGACTGCATTTCCGACTTTTCTTTCAAGGGCACAGTTCTATAAACATGAATAAACAGGGCCTGCAAATATTTTTAGGTTTTTCTAAGTTCTTGCGAAAAGAGATTGCTGTTAACTATACTATATAGTATAGCTCTTTGCCCTTTGGGTCCCAATGGATTGTAATCCCTAGAAACTAAAATGCAGCATAAAGTATTTGGCCCAAGTACCTCTACTCCAAAAGGCTATTCTAGTCCCCTAACCCCTGGACATTCACTGTGCAACATGTTGGTAATTTCAAGATACGTAAAGGGAGTATGAGTGGCTCAATCCTACCTTACCACAGGCACTGAAACAGTCTACAGCCTTGCTATGCAAAATGAGATGTGCAGATCTCTAACAGCAGCGCCACCTGACAGCATATTAAAAATGCAGAATCTCGGGGGCGCCCACGTGGCTCACATGGTTAAGCATTTGCCTTCGGCTCAGGGTGTGATCCCAGGGTCCTGGGATCCAGCCCCTCATCGGGCTCCCTGCTCTGCTGGGAGCCTGCTTCTTCCTCTCCCACTCCCCCTGCTTGTGTTTTCTCTCTCACTGGCTGTCTCTCTCTCTCTGTCAAATAAATAAATAAATAAAATCTTTAAAAAAAAAATGCAGAATCTCAGCCCCCTCCCTACACCTACTGGATCAAAATCTGCATCTTAACAACACTGCCCAGCTGAGTCTCACACACATGCAAATTTGAGAAACAGATCTGTGTGCACAGAGCAGATCTCATACAAGGCACCATCTCAATCTTTACAGCCGTAGAATACTCAACGGATAGTTCTTTCAGTTGTCTACCATACCTGGTTCTCCAAACTAGTGTCTTTTGTAAACTTTGTTGATGCCTTGTTTTTCAACCACTTGCAAAGTTAAGCCACTAAATCACATATGTAAACCATGATTAATTCCTTTGAAATTAATAGCAGGGTGACTTCTCCCTCCTGTTACCCCAAAGAGACTGCTAATTGCCCTCCAATTGTTTACCTTTGTATTGTTTGATGAGTGCTCAGAGAAAGATGGAAGATATTCCCCCACCAGGCCAGAGACAAATGCCAGACAGGTTTGGGGAAGGCTGAACACATGCTATGACTACACCTTGTTAGTAGAAGGGCTTTGCTTTCTTTGTTTTGCTTTCTTTTTTATGGAAGGGATGACGCCTCCATAATTATAGGTGTTGCTGTTTAAAACCCAGAATGTTTTCCAAACCACTGAGCCACACCTCCAGCGGCCCATGAACCATCTTGGTTAGATTCTCTTTCCAGTTCTCTACACAGTTTATAAAGACACATCCAACCAGCACTAGATTTACATTAAGTATAATGAGAGGAAGGAGGAGCCCATCCAAGTATGGTTGCTTCTTGAATAAACATGAAGGAACCACAGATAAACCTCACAGCTGATGGTTAATTTGTATTTGAAGTTCGCAAAAAGACTATAGTCACTTCACCTTCCTAACCAGACAAAAGGTTACTTTTGTAACCCCCCCAAAAATAATTAAAACTATTGTAATACTATCCTAAGGCAGTATAATTAAGTCTCTGAGTGAGTAATTGTGTACCTGAATTCAAAATAAGATTTCACATGTAAAGCAAAGTTCTGATTCTAATCTTTGAGAAGTATCTTGGCTTATATTTAGAATCCGCAAGTGCCAGCTTAGCGTTACAATAGGCATTGTTCCGTAGGGCTGGAGACCAACTGTGTTTGTATAAGAAGGGAAGTGAGGCACGTCTATCCACCTTCAGGAACAGTAAGGTCGTACGTTCCAAATTATAGATTGCAGAAACGGCTGAAGAATATTAAGCATGGGGATATGCTGACATTTTTGTTATGCTAAGCTTGGGGTTAGTTTTTTATTGTTGTTGTTGTTGTTGTTTAGTAATATCTATAAAATACTCCTTTTCCCCCAGGATGTTCTTGAGCCACTGTTAACATTGAAAAGCCATACAAAGATTAAAAATCTGATATCCGCAAGGCTAGGATGAATCCTGTGCTCAATGGGTTGGAGTTGATCCATATGGACTATATATATATTTTTTTTTCATGATACAGAAATAAATCCATGTGAGTATATGCATGAGTTAGCATCCCAACAGGTATTTCCTAGGTCTGTCCATTGAGACGGGCTAGAGGTATTGATACTTCACTAGCAATGAGCACACCTAGCACCCAGACCTTGGTTTCTAAATACCTTTCTCCAATAAAAGAAATCAGGGAACCTTAGAGAACTAGTTAATTCCAGGTCAGGGTACAGAAAATATAAGATAAACCTGGGGCATCTTCTGGTACCAAAAAGTGCTAAAGGAAGTGCTTCAAAAAAAAAAAAAAAAAAGGCTGAGGCGAGGTGGGGAGAGATTTACTGAAAAGGCATTGAAGCCAACCTGAAAGAGCTCCCAATGCCCTGAGTTGAGACATCTCAAGCAAGAAAAGAAATCACAGTACTATTGGATTATAACCCAAAGAATGAAATAAATACATGTAAGTCCATGCTGATGTATACACACTCATACACACACACGCACACACACTCACATACATACATGCATACATCGGGACCTGACGACCCTCCCTTACAGAAGATTGGTGGGGCCCAGCAATTGGTGTTTTAACAAGTTTTAACAGGTGATGCTGATGCCACAGCCCAGAGAACTCAAGCAGGCAACTTACATTAAAGGGGCTTGCATGGAATTAGAAGGAGTGGAGACCGCGGCAAATTGGAACACACAGGCTTCCATACAAAGGGGCAGATGCTAAGTATCGCCAAGAAAGCAAGAGTTTTTGAATTTTCAAGAGAGGCAAGAAATCCAGATTTTTATCCCAATAGTCCTCAGTTTTAAAACCCTAGGTAGGCTGATCACAGCCGAATGCAGGGGCATCAAAGTCACAGGCAGCCCCTGTCTTTGGGGAAACTGAGTCACCATGTCAGTTCAGGGTGACAGGGTTTGTTTCTTAAGTGAGCAAGGTAAAAACAACCAGAAGAGAAAAAGGGAAACTTGGAGAGGACTCTGACTTATTCTTAAATTCCTTCCCAAGCATTCACGAGTCACCTCGAACATCCTGGTAAGGAAAGCTGGTCTCCGTTCTCAATTGTTCCTACATTCTGAATCATTTGTCAGCAGACTCCCAATTTCAAAATATCAGCCATAACGTCATTATTTAGAAGGCGCTGTTTTTAGCAGGATTCTTTGTTCCTGCCCAGAAGAGGGAGTTCCAAAGTTTTACTAGGGTATTTTATTCAAGGAGTCCGGCGCCAGGGCAACCTCCTTATAATAACCATTATTATGACTCTCCATCTGGTCTGTCACGAAGAAAGCCATGGCAGACAGTCCAGTTGGCTTTTGTCTTCTCTCTCCTAAGTCCACCCTCACCTGCTCTTGCTACTCACATCAGCTGAGAGCCACACACGGTAAAGGCCCTTCCCTCAGGAGGAAGAGCTGTAGCGAGCGCAAACCAGGCGATGAGAGGAATACCTTAAAAGCAACATAAAAGGCAGAGGAGTGAGCAGGGGCATCTGGAAAGCCAACAGAGCAAAGGGTGGCTTGCAGATACGTCTTATGAGATAAGTAGGACTGAGACAGTGGAGTTGTCTTACTCCAGGTGTGGAATCTACAACACCCATGATGGTGGTCCCCACACTGCTGTGAGTGAGAATCATCTGGAAATCTTTTAAAAAATTACTGAAGCTGTTCCCACTCCCAGACATTGGGATTTAATTGACCTGGAGTATGATCCCGGCATGGTGAGTTTTAAAAGCTTCCCAGGTAATACTAATGTGCAATGTTTGGGAACTGTTGACCTGAGCTGAGCTGGAGGACGGGAGGCCCAGCCAGCTCTGCCAGGCTAAGGGATCTAGGGACCATAATTCACCCCGAACACTCTGAACTTCCACGGTGGCCAGCATCCAATCGATTAAACTAATTCCCTGGAAGGGGCTAGAATAGCCTACTTCAGTGCGGTCTTCAAACCCCATGCACTAGAATCACCTGGATAGAGGGGGCGGTGAGTATCAGGATTCCAGGGGCCCATTCCAAACGTGCTAAAGCAGAGTGTTGGTGAGCAGCCACGGAAATAAGCATTTTTAGAAGCTTACCAGCTGGTTATGATACACTTCAAGGTTTGGAATCCTTCATGGGGATTTACAATTGTTACCTATCCTGGGACTGTCTCCATTTCAAAGGGAAATCTTGAAGAAGTGCAGGTTGTAAAACAAAGGAACCAATAAGGACATCATAGCATTGACAAAAGTTCCTAGAAGTCATGGGGTTTAACTTTCTGCCTTTTCCACAGATGCCTAGAGCTAAGCAGGGTAAGATCTTGGTTCCTGGCAGAGTCTTGGGCATCCTGTTTGAAAATCACAGCACCATGCTTATCCCTGTGTTGCTTTGGACAAGTTCCTGAACCTTTCCCAGCCCCCGTTTGGTCCTCGGTAAAACAGCAGAAGTAACTGCACACATCTTACAGAGTTGCTGGGAGGAAGAGACAGGAGGATACTTGGGCAGTGCTTAGCCCAGGGCTGGGTGCAGGGTCAATGCTCTACAGATCTTAGTGCCTTGGGAAGTAGCAGAGCTTGATTCAAGACCCAGGAATCCCGGGTGCCTGGGTGGCTCAATCGTTAAGCATCTGCCTTCGGATCAGGTCGTGATCCCAGCGTTCTGGGATCAAGCCCCGCGTCAGGCTCCCCACTCAGCGGGAAGCCTGCATCTCCCTCTTTCACCGCCTCTCTCTCTCTGTCAAATAAATAAATAAAATCTTAAAAAAAAAAAAAAAAGACCCAGAAATCCTGACTTCCTGCTCCAGGCTTCTCCAGGTTTCAACTAAAGGAGTTCTAGACCTCAGAACTTGGAAGGAGAGAAACATTTAAAAGTCTGGATTTCAAATCATTCCATTTAGGCTGTCTGCCGCACCCACTTCTGAAACCAGATCTGCCTCTAAGTTACTAATTCTTGACGTAAGAATAAGATGGGAACAATTTTTTTTTTTTTTAAGTCAGAACTGAAAAACAGCAACGGAAGAGTTCCTTCCCAGGCAGGGAAAATCTCACGAAACTGAACAAGGCTCCTACAGATCAGTTTCTCACCTGAGCCCTGATGACTTTTGGAGCCAAATAATTTCATTGCTGTGGGGTGGGGGTGGGGGCTGTTTTATACATTCTAGGAGCACTCCTGGCCTCTCCCTACTAGATGCCAGTGACACTGTCCCACAGTCATGACAACCAAAAACATCTCCAACGTTTGCCAAATGTCCCCTGGGAGACAAAACTGCCCTCAGGTGAAAATGACTCCTCTGCGTGTCCCCCAGGGCAGGCAGGCAGGACTCTCTCTGGGCTACCGACATTCCTGCCCCTGCCACTGGTATTTATCTGATAAATAAGGAAAAGCAGAAATCCGTTTCATTTCCATCTGTAACTGAGTAACCAAATCATTTTCCTTTCAAAACAGAATGGCTTAAGATGAGGCCCCTTGTAACTCGAACAGAGCTCAAAGTGGGCTCCACAGCCGGGGTCAGTCGCCACCAACCCCTTTCCAGTTCTGACAAAGCTCTTGGCAGCCAAGCTTGCTCACTCCATCATGATTAAGCAGACTTTATTAGAGTCCACGACTCCATAAACAACGTCAGATGTGTTGTCAGTCTCATGGTTCTCAGTCTAAAAACAAAACGCAATAAAGGAAGTGGCGATGAATAGAATGAGAACTTGAGGATACTGCATCTCATAAGATGACGCATGGGATTTAAATTAGGCAGAAACTTCATCTGGATGTTCTAATTAAAATTCCCCTTCTTCTGGGAAGTCCAAGGGCATATGCATCTCAGGTGTAGGGAGCCAGGAAGTTTATTACGTGGAGGGGTCAGTGCCTGTCACCAGCCCCACCTTCTCCATGCTAATGTAGACATTCCGAGTGGCTTCTGAACAATTCATGTAGCCCAGCTGTTTGACGGATCAATGATGGAAATATCGGGATGATTACTAGATTGATAGAACAATCAGGAAAAAACAAGTATTTGTTTCCAAGACTTGCTAACCTTGGCATTTTGGTGGTATTACATCTAACACGAGTCTAAGGATGCAGATCAATTTTGGAGGAATTGTCTTAGGAGAAGCAGAAGCGGGCATCCGCCAGGGCCTCTCACACGATCAAGTCTGATTTCCATTTCATTCAATCATTCATTCCACAATTATTCCTTGTGCGCCACTGTGGACCAAGCACTATTTTAGACATTAGGGAAGCGTAGTAAGCAAAAGATTAAAAAAAAAAAAAACCAAAACTTGCCCTCATGAAACTTACATTCTAGTGAATTTCTTGGTGGGTTACCTGTAATTTTTCAACTGAATTTTTTTTAGAAGAAACCAGAGGGGGTAACCAGTAATGTAAACTGACCAAGTCCACAAAAAGGATGCATTCTGTGAGAGCTGTCACTTAAACTATAAGAAAATACCAAATAAAACTTTTGTAGATTTTGAGGCAGTGAATAAAAAGAGAAATAAATGAATAACAAAGGTAGGGTGGTCATCAAGAACCTACCACAAAGAAGTTTAAAGATTGATTTACCAAGAGTGGAAAGATGAGGCCACTCTGAAAACCTATCTGAGGCCCCAGCTTGGCTAGGAAAAGGATATAGGTCCTAGAAAGATTCAGAAAACCATACGATGCCAAAATATGTGTTTTGGGGAGGAAGGGAGAGAGGGAGAACACATCACTTAGTGGCAAGTGAGCTGTGGTGTTCTACTGAAAAGTGTTCGGGGCCCAGAGAGACATGGCGGAATGAAGATTAGATTCTGGCACCCTCACAAGACTCCAACTGGCACAACAAAACCAGTCTTTCCTCCAGGCAACAGAAAATAGCTTCTTCTGGATGCTCGTCTTAGGACACAGAACAGCAGAAGGTAGAGGAGGCCAATCAAGTCTTGTTTGGTTTTTCCAGCAGGTGCTGGGGGAAGCATGAATTTTATGCTCCAGGGGAACAAAGTGTGCATTTGCTGGGTCAGAATTCAGGAGTTAGAATTCTGGAGAAGAGATGACAACGGTCGGTATAATTTATAGTGTCATCCCCAAGGAAGAGGCGGCATGTGTGCTCCAGAAGAATCAAGCATGGTTAGCCTGTTAGCCTCCTGGACCTCTGTGCTGGCTGAAAAGTCACATGTCTCTGAATGCTTGGAAGGGAAGTGTATTACCCAGTTGTTTGTTTGTTTCTGTCTTCCCTATAAACAGTTTGGTCTCCTTCTGGGGAAAAGAAATAATGTGAACAGAGAAAACACACACACACACATACACGCTCTCTCAAAAATGCTCTGCACCAGTATCCACTGGAGTCAGATTTTTCTAGGGCAAGGAAACTCTTAAAGAGGAAGACCCTAGCTTTTCTCACAGTTTCAGGTCAGGTTGAGGACTGAATTATATCTGCAAAAAAACCCCACAAATTACAGCAGCTCTTTGGTTACATGGCAATGTTAGAATTGGCTTTTCTGGTTTATAATGAGTGAAAATATAGTTTACAATGCCATTCTGTCTAGCATCCTTACATTTTGTCTTCTAAAATTCACCTGTGTCAGGACTGCAGTCTTTAGGAAAATATTATTTTATGTCTATTTTATGTATTGATGATACAGTTATTCAGTGCCTTTCATACTGTACAAGGGGATTGAAGCCTTCCCCTCGCTGTTCCCTCTACCCGGCATGCTCTTCTTAAGCTCCTTGCATGGCTAGATCTTTCTAGCATTCGGGTCTCAATTAAAAGGGCATCTTTTTGGAGAAAACTTCCCTGGCCCCTTCTAGATACAACCCTTTCCTCCTCCAAAATTATCTAAAATTCTGTCAGGTTTCCTGGTGTGTTTACTTACTTATCGTGTGGCTCTGTCCCTAGAAATAAGCTCCATGAGGCCACAGACCTCTCTGTGTTACTCACTACAAATTCGTCAGTGGCATATACTGGGGCCTTAAATCCTTGAGTGAATGAATGAATGAATAAATGAATGAACAAATGAATGAATTAGCAAGTGACAGGAGCACTCTGCCATCAGGAGACTCCATCTCTTTTGGCCTTTCCTTCCTCCATGATTACATAATAGTAATAACACCCAACTCAGGAATGAGAGATTGAAATGAAAATGAAGGTTCCCTTTCCAGGGCCCCCAAAGAGGAGAGTGGCTGTGCCGAGCTGGAGATTCTGGAGGTCACCGAGGGCACTGGGAGGGAGCCCAAGGAAGTGAACCAGCCGGCTAGGGCCTCGGGAGCCCCCACTGGGATCTCCGCTCACCTGAGAGGCAGCCAGAAGCAAGCCCTCTGTGTGAGCTCTAACGGACAAAGAGAAACTCGGGCCTCTCGTGACCTTGTTGTCTCCTCGTTCCACATATGTATTTACACGTGTTCTTTTAGACTGCAAGTTACACCTGGATTCCAGAATCACCAAGACCTTTTCATGGTATGAGCAGAGACACAGGAGATCTTTCAAAGTTATTTAAAACTAGAAATGTCTGCCATAGGGAATAAAGCCAGGCAAGTGTCAGATTCAGAATTGAAGCACATAATTCACAAATATAAAATAATGCAAATGAACACACACACACACACAGATCTGAATTTATGATTCCAGAGATGTGCAGTCCCCTTAAGTATTCACCTTGAAGATCTCTGCACTTATTCCAACAGTGATTCCATTCATCACACCATGTTTGGTTCTCCCTTTTTGGAATTTCCTTGAGAAAATGAAGACACTGGTTAAAACATTGCCTCTTATGGTAAATTTTATCCACGTGGCTCTGTTTGATTTTTGAGAATGACCAAACAGAAATTCAGAGCATGCCTTGGGATTGGGAGGGGGGCAACCAAGTGGGTAATTTCTGGTGTTTTTCTGAAATAATGAAGCCTGGGTTTCTTGTCTGGTTCAAAAAGAAGCTCTAAAGACAATAATTAAAAGTGAAATTCAAAAGATGTTTCACTGGTTTCATCACTGAAACAAGCCTATAACTTCCAAGGTAGGAAATCTTGAAGGACGACATTCTTTCGTATCTATAACATGTAATATGTTTATTTAAAAATTCCGTATGATGACTTACAGAACAACCTTATATGGAAAAAGTAGCTTACAAATGTGTACAACCCCCACTTCTAAATAGCCACGTGCTATGTTAGGAGCCGTTTGTTTTGATTCTGGTATCTAACATGAGAAATTAAAAATAAAATTCCTGCTGCTTTCCAATCAATCATAAGTAAGATCAAATGAATAGGAGGCAGACTGTTGTAAACGTAGTCACTTGTTTTATAAAAGTCACAGGACTGCATAATTATAATTTTTTGATGCTTTTAAAAAATAATGATCAAAGCTAAAAATATGGAAAACAGTAAGTATAAATAATAAGAAACAAATACCAGTAATCCCATCATCTATCAATAATCAAAGGAGATATCTGGGCACATATCCTTCCCACCTTTCTCTAGTGTGTATGTGTTTGTGTACCCTATAATCAAATTGCTTAGGCTGGATGGCCTATTCTGCCACTTAGTAGCTGTGGGTTCTTGGGCAAGGTACTCTGTGGTACTCTGTGCCTCTGTTCCCTCATCTGTAAAATGGGAATAATAACGCTAGCCTCGTGCATCATAACAATTAGAGGATATCGGAACATTAAGCTCATAGCCTAGTGTCTAACATATAATGAGCACTCTGTACTCTCATTTTTATTATTATACAATTTGGATTGTAGCTATTATCACTGAAAATGATATTAGGAGCATTTTCCTTGACATTATTTTAAACTGTATTACAAAAGCCTAATTAAAACTTGGAGCTATTAATCTGTTACTCAAAACTATCCATGGGTTGGTAAATAGAAAAACTTGTAACCTGCTATGAAGGTAGAGATGTCCAAGCCACCTGTAGCTGATATTAAAAAAAAAAAAAAAAAGATTCCTTGGAAAGCAATGACAAAACCAACAGAGTTAGCATCCCTGACAGTGGGTTCAGGCACAATATGTTAACCGTACCAAAAAAAAAAAAATCTATAGGTGAAGTTCGGTCTTTTCCAGTAATTCTTAACTGGGGGAAATTATGACCCCCAAGGGACATTTATAAGTGTCTGGAGACATATGTCACAATTTGGGGAGCAGGGTTACTGGCATCTGGTGGGTAGAAGCCCAAGATGTGGTTAAACACCCTACAGTACCCAGGACAATTACTATGGCAAAGAAGTCTCTGGCCATTTAAATGTCAGTAGTGCTGAAACTGAGAAACCCTGTCTAGTCCTAACGAGCTGTATTATCTCAAACAAGTCCCTTCCCCTAATAATGAGGGTGATGATGATGATGACAGCTCTCATTGATTGAGCATTGCTGCCAAGCACTAGGCTAAATGTTTCATGTAGGTTATTCTGGTTTTACCCACCCACGGTCCTAGGATGTAGCCTCTGTTTTCACACACTGTATGGGTGAGGACAAGCCCAAGAGGATGAAGAACGTGGCCCTAAATCACACTACTAGCAAGTGGGAGAACTCTAGGTCAAGCTCATGTCATTTCACTCTTGAGCCTCTGCTCTCAACCCCAATATCCCTCGGCCTCACCCTGAACTTGCCCATGTCTCCAGATGTGTATCGAGATATATTATGATCTACTGTAGAGATTCCATCCCATATGCCAACTCCACTGGCATTTTAGCAGGAGCGTGAGATACCATGCCAGTAAAGATCGCATGGCCGGCAATGGCTCAACAGAAAAACACCAAAAACCAAGAAACGTGATCAATTACTGATGTCTGCTGTAGCAGAGGAGGGAAGAGTAGTGGTATTTGTGCCACATATTTATCTGTGGACTAGACGATCTTACCTAGGTCTTTCCTAGAGCCAACCACCTACGTTCCTATGTTTTCTTTTCTCCACCATGAACAGCACAAGAGCTCTTGGCCAGAAGCCATGAGCAGAACTGTACACATCTAAAGGAATCAAGGACTAAGCAGCCTATTGCAGGGGCTTTATTCACTACACAGTTTTCCCTGGTTGCAGGAAAACTGCTGAGGACTCTCAGGTCCTCGCCTACATAAGACAGAAAACATCAAAGTTCATGAAAATCACAGCACACCTCCACCCAGAGTCAAAGCCAAGAACAAACAACTTTGGGATTGGACTGATTTCATAAAATAATCTGAGTGACTGAAATGAAAAAACAGCGATGGCTATGAAGTTTAGGGAGGCCAAATAAGCATCTACTACATTTTTTTAAAATTATGCAATGTTTAGCAAACTGAGATCATTGGGGGAAAAAAAAGAAAAAGAATCACACAAACTTTGCTAAACAAAGTCACATACCAACAAACATTTAAACCACTGTAACCAAGATGAGGAACTGAAGCTTGTTTTTAGTTACAAAGATCTGAGGGATGGGGTGGGAAATAAACAAAAATCCAAGGGGAAAATCATTAATAAGATACTCTGAACTATTTTCCCACAAGTAACTTCTTTTAAAAAAAATAGAAAGAAAAGCTATACTCTCTGTTAAAAAAGCCAATGTCCTGCATTCCTGTCCAAATAAAACCTCTTTGCAGTCAACCAAAACTCTGAAATTCCATTGTCATAACATTATGTCTGTGGGTACCACTTCAGAATATCTTCCAGAAAAAAAAAAAAAAAGAGAGCGAGCTGTGTAATTAATATAGGGCTCTGTAATGAAGGGGGAAAGAAAATTAACAACATAAAACCCATCTGGAGAGGAAACACAAGAAAATCTGAATTTATATCCTTGTAGGGTATCATTTCAAGGGCTTCCTGTTTACTAACCAAAAGAACAACAACAACACACACACACACACACACACACACCACCCACATCCAGTTTTCCAGGAAGTCAGATATTTAAATAAAACAACATTTGGACTTCTTTCATAAAAGCAAAGTAATTTCTTCCTAAACCACCTCAATTTTTGATGGATGAACTGGTGCCGCTTTTATTGCGGGAGTGGAAAATTGATTCTTAGGTATCACATTTCTGTCTGACTGAAAGATTCCAAGGCATATGGAAATTACACAATATGTAATACATAATTTTTTCTTATGAAATAAGCTATTTTTTTATCAAATCGTCTTACAAGCAAAATAATCCATCTCTGTAACCCAAAAGCAAATAAGTATTGAAAACTCTAGTTAAGTAAGATGCATTTTACTAATGTCAAGCTTAAGGCAACTCAGCGAGAGATGACAACACTGTACTAAATTATTTACATTCGTGACATCTTAGCTGTGTCTACAAGGCACCAAAACATCGTGATGAAAAGAAAAAATCAGTAATTGCTCAGATATTATGTCTAGTCACCAGCAGCTGGAATTTTCTCAGTATTGGCTTTCTCTCTGTCTCTCTCTCTGAGTATTTCTCAAAGTTCGCTGAGCGGGCTTTTCCCACCGCTTCTGTCTGTCACCTCCCACTCCCCGGGCCCCCAGGAGCTCCTTGCTGCGCTCCTTGGAGGCCTCCACACGGCCCCATCTGCTCACTTCCTTCCGCTGGGCCGTCCCTAGCCTTCCCTGTTGACAGCTAACGGGGCACTTGGAGAGAACCCGATTCTTGTCGCTGGGAATTTTCTTAATTACGAATTTTTTTTTTTCTGTTCAAAGACTTTGACTCTTCCATCATAATTCTAAGAGTTGAGGAAGAAAAATCACCTGGCAGTCTTCCCTTTTCCTCCAAATGCTCTCCAACGTTGACCTAGAGAAATGGTTGCTCCTGTAAGTGAAGCCTTTCTCAAGCCCCACGTCTTTTTGTTTTGTTTTGTTTTCCGGATGAACACTGTTCATCTCGCAAGCACCCACAGAGTTCCAAGCGTTGTACAAAACATTAAAACACTTGTTGATTTTCTTCCAGAGCAACATTGCCTATTCTGTTGCACTCACTTCCGCATGGCGTTGACATTTTAGTGCCACTGGCATGAAATGACCAGGTCTTCAAGACTGGCTCATGAAACAAGCTTCTGATCCATAGAAGTAGATGATGCTGGAAGTTTCTCTGCCAACTGTTATACTTCATGTCCTCGCCCTCTGAAACCACCCCCCGCCCCCATTCCTCCTCTGAAGCCCCCACCTCCACCTCCCCTAAAACCTCCTGCTTCTGCCACCTCTGTCACCTCTTCCTCTCCCTCCTGTACCACTTCCCCTGCCACCGCCTCTTGGAGATCCTTCACACCTGGAGGTCGAGGTCAAAAGCTCTGCAGTTTTTTAATTTTTATTTTTTTTAAGATTTTATTTCTTCATTTGAGACAAAGAGACACAGAGAGAGAGCAAGCACGAGCAGGAGGGCAGGCAGAGGGAGAAGCAGGCTCCCCACTGAGCAGGGAGCCGGATGCGTGGCTCGATCCCAGGACCCAGAGATCATGACCCGCGCCAAAAGCAGGCGCTTAACTGGCAGAGTCACCCAGGTGCCCCACTTCGGCAGTTTTTTAAAAAGGAAGATGCCTTCATATTTCCTGACAATTTAACTGAAAAATAAAAACCTCTCTGAGTTGTCCAAAGAGTTCATCTACTTTACCCATTTGTCCTTCGTTCTCTAAATACACTGGAGCAGTAAGGCACCTTACTTTTGTCATCTTCACAGGGACGCAGAACTCTACGAATAAAACCACACTTCCCAGAGGTCCTCGCTCTCGCCTTTGCGCGAGCATCCTGGCCTCGCCCTCGGCCTCTGCCACCCCGCAGCCTGCGGAGTGACCGCCGCACCCCCAAGCGGTTGTCGCTGCCGCCCGGGACTGAAGGATGGGAACCCACACCTGGCAGGAAGCCTCCACGACCTCCGCCGTGAGGACACGCGCTTGCTCCACCGGCCCCGCGGGCGCCTCTGGCTGAGCCCCACGTCTTAGACGGACAGGAGGCTGGGTGGGAATTCTCCACACTCCCTCGCACCTCCCCCCAGGCCTTCCTTCCATAGTTCGTCCTCATCCGGGCTTCCTCCCGAGCTGAAGCCGGCATCTCCCCATCCTCCGTGGCCCAGGGAGCGCCAGGATGGCTGGTTACGACAAGCCATTTATAGTCATGATACGAGTGCAGCCAATTTGGACTTGTGTGTCTTTGGGTAGTTACCGCTCCTCCCAGTCCTCAGTTTGCACCTCTGTACAATGGACACAACGATGGAGTATTCATCTGCTTGGGCTGGCACAACAAAATACCACACACAGCGTGGCTTAAACAAAAGACACTCATTTTCTCACAGTTTTGAAGGCCAGAAGTCCAAGATCAAGGTGCCGGCAGGACTGGTTTCTGGGGAGACTCCCTTCCTGGCTTATAGATGGCCTTTCCTCTGTGCACACAGTGAGGGGGAGATCTCTGGGGTCTCTTCCTCTTCCTACCAGGTGAGGGCCCGACCCTTACGACCTCATGTCATCTTAATTACCTCCTGGTAGGCTGTATCTCCAAATATAGTCACGTGGGGGGTTAGGATGTCAACCCATGAATTTTAGAGGGACACAGGTCAGTCTGTAACAAATAGTATTCGTGCCTCCCAGAGTTATGTGAGGAACACGCTAGGTCAAGAACAGACACAAGACAGATCACACACGCGAGAGGCTTTTGGGGGAAACGCTGGGGAGGGAAAGTGTGGAAGTGAGGGAGGCTGAGAGAGCGATCAGGTCACAAAGCGGCTCTGAATGATGCTATGGGGGGCGGAAGGCAAAGAAAGAAGTTTGTGTAAGGAAAGCCTTAGATTACAGTACACTTCTAAGGAAGTTTCAGCAAAACCAAAGTCCTGGAACCAAAATCATTCGTGTCTAACAGTATCGGGTCTCTTAGTATCTCTGATCCCTGCTGCACTTGGTCGCTGGTGGGGACGGGGGCAGAGGAGGCGGTGGGAAGCGCAGGGAGCACAATGCTGAATTCAGAGGCCGGCGGGTGGGACCACTAGTCAATCATGCTATGATCTGAGGAGGGCTTCTGTTGTCCACCACCGGGGTTCATTTAGTAACGCACACGAATGAAGTTTCTAGCCCTACCTCAGAGTATGGGCTCTATAAAATAGCAGTGGTGAAGATGACGACAACGGTGGTGATTATGGCAACATCATTCTCCCCATTTTACTGAGGTTCTTGGAACCTGACTCATATGGAATCTGCTCACGTGCTGCCATCATGCGCCGAGGCTCCGCGATCCTCACTGGTGAACTAACCTGGTGTGTCCTTTGTTCTCCTGCACTCCACTGACCTTCCCTCCCAAACACTTTTGTGACCACCCCGGGGGCAATCACATGTATTTTTATCATTACCCAAAGAATCAGGATGAGCCTACGGTCGCCTCAGTTTACAGTCTGGAGAAATATGCCAGGCCACTGACGTAGGAAGAGGGAACCGAGGCAGAGCATGGCAGGCTCCTTCAGTGGAGAGCACAGAGGTTGAAGTTCAGTCAAGAGGGCAAAAGTAGCTAAGGTTCACTCAGCAGAGTACCAGAGGAGAGAACTACATAGGCAGGACACTCCAGAGATTGGCGGAGAGTCCCCTTGATTATTGACCAGAGATTTGCGGAGTCCCCTTGATTATTGACCAGAGAACTTATCTTAATCCATGTGGAAAAACTACCTGAAGCCTGGGGTGGGGGGAAGCACTCAACAGGACTGGAAGAAACACTTTCTAGAGCTCATGTGCTACTGGAAATAGCAGATGATCTCCATAGTCAGAGTGAAGAAAAACCTAATTCACAGGGCATTACTCGGAAGGGTTTTTCTGTGAGAATGGGAATAACAAATCCTAACCAAATGCTGATCTGGCTCCACCCAACAAAGCTTAAAAGCAAGTCCCACAAAGAACAAACTATTTCCAAGTAACTTAACCCTGTCCCAGAACAAAGTGCAAGAATGTTTACAGGAATACAAAAGTATCTAGCATTCAACAAGGCAAAATCCAAAATATCTAGCGTCCCATCACAAATTACCAGGCATGGAAAGGTGAAAATAGGACCCATAATGAGGAGAAAAAAAATCAATCGAAACCAACCCCAAACAGACACTAATGTTAAAATTAACAGGCAAAGACATTAAAAGTTGTCCCAAGGAAAATTAGAAAATATTTTGAATTGAATAAAAAAAAAATCTGATACACCAAAATGTGTAGGATACAACTTAAGCAGTGTTCAGATGGAAATTTTAGCACTAAATGCTTATTGGAAACAAAGATCTCAAATCAACAATTTAAGCCTCTTCCTTAAGAAACAACAAAAGTAAGAGCAAATAATTCCATAGCAAGCAGAAGGAAGGCCTAATAAATGCAACAATAAACTGAAAACAAAAATAATAGAAAAAATCAATAAAATGAAAAGGTGATTCTTCAAGAACATCAACAAAATAGATAAACTACTAGCCGGGCTTACAAAGAAAAGCAGAAAAAAGACCAAAATTGTCACATCAAAGATGAAAAAGGAGCTATCACTACAGACTCTGCACACATTGAAATGATAATAAAGAAAACAATGAAAATTCTATACACATACACTTAAAAATTCAGCAGTAATGAACCAACTTCTTTAAAGCAACAAACTCAAAGTTCAGAAGAAAGAACCTGAATAATCTTATACTTACTTAGAAATCAAATTCATAGTTAAAAATCTGCCCCTCCAAAACGAACAAACAAAATCTCTTCCAGTTTCCAGTCAAGTAATTAAACTGGCAAGTGTCTCTGAACACTTAAAGAGACAATAATAGTAATTTTAAACAATCTTTCCAAAAAAAAGAGGAGGTGAAAACACTTCCCAACTCATGATATAAGGCCATTACCCTGATCTCAAAACCGGAAAAAGTACAGGAAAAAAAACAGACCAAAATGCTTTATGAATGTAACTGCAGAAATTCTCAACAAAATATTAGGAAATCAAATCCAGCAATGTATAAAAAGAAAAATATATCACAACCAAATGGGGTTTATCCCAGGAATGTAAGCCCATTTAAGATTCAAAAATAATCAATGTAATCTATTATATCAAAGGTCTATAGAGGAAATACCACATCATCATGTACTTAATACAAAAAAATTTAATAAAATTCAATATTTACTCATGATTAGAAAACTCAACAAACTAGAATAGAAAGGAACTACATCAGCTTGACAAAGGGTATCATGCTTAACAGTAAAAGACTGATGCTTTCCTCCTAACCTGAAAACAAAGCAAGGATGTCTACTTTTATCATTCCTACCCAACATCATATTAGAAGTTCTAGAGAGTGTCATGAAGCAAGAAGTAGTAAAATACATCTAGCTTAGAAAGGAAGAAATAAAATTGTCCCTATTCACAAGTGATATAATTATCTATGTAGAAAAATTTTAAGAAATCTAAAAAAAAAAAAAAATCCCACCCATCTTAGAACTAACAAGTGAGCTTAGTATGGTTGTTGGATTCAGGGTGAGCATTAAAACATCAACTGTGCAAAAAATACAGACTATCCAATTGAAAAATGAGCAGTGGATGGGGCACCTGGGTGGCTCATTTGGTTAAGTGGTTAAGCGTCTGACTTCAGCTCAGGCTCAGGTCAGAATCTCAGGGTCCTGGGATGGATCTGCAACAGCCTCTGGGCTTAGCAAGGAGTCTGCTTCTCCCTCCCCCTCCCCCTGCTTGTGCTTTCTCTCTCTCTCAAATAAATAAATAAAATCTTTGAAAAAAGATGGGCAATCAGAGGATCTGAACAGACATTTTTCCAAAGAAGACATACAGATGGGCAATGGGTACATGAAAAGATGTTACAAGTCACTAATCATCAGGGAAACATAAATCAAATCCACAATGAAATATCACCTCACACCTATTAGAATGGCTGTTATCAAAAAGACGAGGGAGCTCAAGTGTTGGTGAGGATGTAGAGAAAAGGGAGCCTACATGCACTGTTGGTGGGAATGTGAAATGGTGTAGCCATTATGGAAAACAGTATGGAGCTTCTTCAAAAAATTATAAATAGAACTGCCATATGACCCAGCAATCTACTTCTTGATATTTATTAGAGAGAATGAAAACACTAACTCAAAAAGATCTATGTACCCCCATGTTCATTGCTGCATTATTTACAAGAGCCAACACATACCTAAATGTTCATTGATAGATGAATGGATAAAGAAAATGTCACACACACACACACACACACACACACACACACACACAGTATTTTTCAGCCATAAAAAGGAATGAAATCTTACCATTTACAAAAACATGGATGGACCTTGAGGGCACTGGTCAGACAGAGAAAGACAAATACTGTATGATCTCACTTATATGTGGAATCTAAAACAAGCAAAACCAAACAAAACAACAAAACCCAAGCTCATAGAATATAGAAAACAGATTGGTGGTTGCCAGAGGCTGGGGAAGGTGAGGCACAAAATGGTGAAGGGGGTCAAAAGGTACAAACTTCTAGTTATAAGAAAAATAAGTCATAGGGATGTAATGTACAGCATGGTGACTCTACTGTATATTGCATAGTTGAAAGTTGCTGAGAGAGAAAATCTTAAAAGTTTTCATCATACACACAGAAAAATGTTATAACTATGTATGGTGACAGGTATTAACTAGACTTACTGTGGTGATCATTTCATAATATATATAAATATCAAATCATTATGTGGTATATTCCAAACAACTATAATGTTATATGTCAATTATGCCTCAGTAGAGAAAGATAAGCAAGGCCAAAATATTAGTTATATTATCCCTAATATAACTGTTGGCTACAGAACTGAATACATATAGTACTGTATATCTTGCTGATTTTAATTCACTGATTCTCTACACAAATACGGTTAGTAAAAAAATCAATTATATTTCTATAAACTAATAATGAACAATTAGAACCCAATTTTTTAAAAAATCCCACTTATAATAGCTCAAAAATGTTTAGTTATAAATCGAGTAAAACATGTACGAGATATATATGGTAATAATCACAAAATTCTGCTCAAAGTAGTTATAGAAAACCTAAATAAATAGAAACATATCATGTTCATGGATTGAACTACTAAAAATAATCAAAATATAAATTCTTCACATATTGATCTATAAATTTAGTGAAATTTCAACACAAATCCCAGCAGGATTTTTGTTGTTGTTGATAGATCAGATAATTCTAAAATTTATAATAACAAAAGAAAATGTGAAAAAATAAAGCTGGAGAGTTCACACTACTTATTTTTTTTAAGGATCTTATTTATTTCCTTCAGAGAGAAAAAGTGAGAGCATGAGTGGAGGGGGAGGGGCAAGGAAGAGGGAGAAGCAGAGTCCCTGATGAGCAGGGAGCCTGATGTGGGGCTTGATCCCAGCACCCGGGGATCATGATCTGAGCCACCCAGGTGCCCCTCATACTACTTATTTTAAGAATTATTACAATACTACTTGAGACATTTGAGACAATGTTATATTGGCAGAGGGACAGACACATAGGTCAGTAGAACAGAATATAGTTTAGAAATAAGCATGGCCAATTCCTTTCTGACAAAGTTAGAAAGGCAAATGATTGGAGAAAAGATGGCCTTTTCAACAATTGACATTGCAACAAATAGATGTATATATGTTCAAAGAAGTCAACCTTCACTTAAACCTCACACCTTCTACAAAAATTCATTTAAAATGGATAAGAAGTGGGGTGCCTGGATGGCTCAGTCAGTTAAGCTTCTGCCTTTTGGCTTCAGGTCATGATCCTGGGGTCCTGGGATCAAGACTCACATCGGGCTCCCTGCTCGGCAAGGAGTCTGCTTCACCCTCTCCCTCTGCCTGCAGCTCCCCCTGGTTGTGCTCTCTGTCAAATAAATAAATAAAATCTTTAAAATAAATTAATAAACAAAATGGATAATAAGTAATAAATGTAAAATTATAAAACTTTTAGAAAAATAAAGAGGAGAAAACCTTTGTGGCTTTGTGTTACATAATGAGTTCTTAGCTATGACATGAAAAGGCCAATCTATATAAGAAAGATCGATAAATCATACTTCATCAAAATTAAAAACTTTTGCTTTGCAAAAGACATGAAAAGTCAGGCTACTAACTGGGAAAAAATATTTGGAAATCTCATATCCAGTGAGGGACTTGTATACAAAATATATAAACAACTCTGAAACTCAACAGAAGGAAAACAAACAATCCAATTCTAAAACAGGCAAAAAATTTGGACAGACACTTCACAAAGAAGATACACTAATGGCAAAAAACCAAAAAACAAAAAGCAAAAACCCGGCATGAAAAGATATTCCACATCATTGACAACCAGAGAGAGGCAAACTAAAACCAAAATGAGATACCACTACACACATTAGAAGTGGGGGAACTGTCAGTACCATGTGCTGGCAAAGATACGGAGCAACTGGAAATCTCATGCACTGATGATGGGAATGCAAACTGGTGTAGCCACCGTGGGAAACAGTTTAGCAGTTTCTTATAAATTTAAAGACATAATTATTCAAATGACTCAGTGATGTCACTCATATGTATTTACCCTAGATAAATGAAAACATATGTTTAGACATAAAACCTGTACAAAAACATTTATAATTTAATACCATTAAACGCACATTTAAAAATACTTTAGGGGTGCCTCAGTGGGACAGTCAGTTAAGCTTCCGACTCTTGGTTTCGGCTCAGGTCATGATCTCAGGGTCCTGAGTTCAAGCCCTGCATCAGGCTCTGAGCTCAGCGGGAGTCTGTTTGAGATTCTCTCTCCCTCTCCCTCTGCCCTTCCCCCTGCTCTCACGTGCTTTGTCTCTAAAATAAATAAGTAAATGTTTTTAAAAAATGGCTTAATTTTATGTCATGTATATTGTACCTCAAAAAAATGAAAAGAAGCTAATAATATTCAGGCAAGATTAATGCCCCCTAGATCTTGACTCCTTCTAATACTTATTCTAATACCATTTTTCCTCTATAATATGTATATGTATATTGTTATGTTATGTATATTGTTTATGTTATGTATATTGTACCTCTGTTTTCTGAGAGGAAAAAATGTTTATAACAGCTCTCTTCATAAGTGCCAAACACTGAAAAAACCCACTGTCCTTTAACAGTAAATGAATAAATTACCTACAATACATCCATACCAAAGACTACTACTCAACCATTTAAAAAAATTACTGAGGGGCGCCTGGGTGGCACAGCGGTTAAGCGTCTGCCTTCGGCTCAGGGCGTGATCCCGGCGTTATGGGATCGAGCCCCACATCAGGCTCCTCCGCTATGAGCCTGCTTCTTCCTCTCCCACTCCCCCTGCTGTGTTCCCTCTCTCGCTGGCTGTCTCTATCTCTGTCGAATAAATAAATAAAATCTTTAAAAAAAAAATTAAAAAATAAAAAAATTACTGAGACACGCAACAATTGGGATGAATATTATAGACATTATGCTGAATGAAGGAAGTCAGTTTCAAAATGTTATGATGTATATGACTTTATTTATGTGACAATTTGGAAATGGCAAAATTATAGGGATAGGTCATTAGTTGTCAGGAGTTAGGAGTGGGGGAAGGTATGACTACAGAGGGGTGGCACGAGAAGGTGTTTTGGGGGAATGAAGCTGTTCAGTGTCCTATGTGGTCATTCCATGATTCTATACACGCGCTAAAACTCATAGAACGGTATACTGCCAATGAGTCAAATTTATGGTATATGAATATAGAAATAATAAAACAGAAATAAATCAAACCCATCATCTCCTTGACAATAGCCACCTCCACCCCCAAAAAGAAACCAAACCAAAAGACAAGCCATCATTCCCTCCCTGCATTCTATTATGATTAATATGGTCCAAACTGACAATTTTGAGTCTCTGTTCTTTCCTACCATCTCTGTATGAAGGCATCAAGTTCTATTGATTTCAGAATCTGAAAGGTCATTTGAATTAGTTCCCTCCTTGCTGAACCCACTATGACTTCCCCAGTTCCATACTTTAAGAGTGACGGTCTGGATTATTTTTGTAGCCTCTTACATGGTTTCCCTGCTCCCACTTTCCATTTGTCCTCTGAAATGGTACCAGACCTACACAAGCCAATCTTTTATTTGAAAACATCTTTAAATATCCTACAAAGATCTAGCATCATCTCCAAGATACAGTCCAAACTCTTCCTCCGTTTTCCTCCTACCCTGACCTCTTGACTCCTCAAATTAGCCCTGTCCTTCCTTGATTCCCTGCCTTTAATTCCTCCTTTTCCCTCCTCTTAACTCTTCTTTTTCCTTTGAAAATGGCGCCTATCTCCTCTAAGGCCTTGTTCAAATGTCATCCTCCCTAATGTTCCCAGGCAGGGAACTCACTGCCCCACTCCTTCCCCAGGGTTGCCTGGCACTTTTCCAACCTTCCCGGGGGGAATACTCAGCAAGTGATGCATCTATTATATTCCCACCTACTTCCCTCCAAAATGGTCAGCCGCTTGAGGACAGGGATGGGTCTCATCTGTTTCCAGTGCCAAACACTGCCTGACACAGAGTAGTGACAAATGCCATTTGTTGAAAAGACATTAGAATAAATGATATCAACTTAATAAAATACCAGCTGAACTTTTTCTTTTCACTCCACAGTACTGGTGTGCTATAGACTAAGCTCCAGTCATGAGCAGATTGTTTCCCCAGTTTGTTAAGAATCCTTATGGGGAGTTTACTCTGTGCAAAGCTTGGGTGAGAGGCGGGAGAGTAATATGAGAGTTTATGGGAAAAGGATGGATACATACACTGAAAGAAGCTAATAATATTCAGGCAAGATTAATGCCCCCTAGATCTTGACTCCTTTTAATATTTATTCTAATACCATTTTTCCTCTTTAATAGAATATGAGAGTCATTCAGATTTCAATAATTCAGAATATATTCCTGACTTGCATATGGGTTAGTTCTCTAACCACATTTGCTGTCCTGGAATAATTTCTTGCTTTCTGCTTTGGGCCTTCATTAGTTGTCTTTTTTCCCTATTCAATCAGTTCTTGTTCTCACCCACAATTTTTCTTTCACTATATTATTCTATTTCTCTTGTTTAAAAATATTTTTGGATTTCCAGTATCAGAGATACGCTGCTTTAATCTGGAAAGACTGTGTAATATTGTCATTCAAACTTAGAGAAAAATCATAAAAGGCAAGTATTATCCCTGAGCTCCTAAATGAAAGAGACAACCTCTGCTCCCCACCCCACCCCCACCCTTCGTCAGGTGTTTGGGCAGCACATTAACGCAAGGATTTAGCAGCATTTAACACGTGTGTGGAGATAAAATTGCCTGGTCTTTTTTAAAACATGGAGTTTTTATTTTTAAGGCCAGTAGTAAATTATAGTTTTTAAGAAAGATACTACAATCTTGGGCTCCATCTAAAAAAAATGCATCATATTGAACAGTAGCCAAAGCTTTTGACACCCAACACTGAAGTATTTTGAGCCTGCTCAAATGTATGTACTTTTACTTGTTTATAAATTATATATGTATATAGATACATATAAACTGTACTAATGTACTAGTATGTATATGTACAACTATGCTGATGTGAGCATTATAAACCATGCATAAAAATGAATATTTAACGAATGAGATTAAATATAAATAAGAGAAGTTCTAATATTTTCTTTCTATACCCCAATAAATTATACTGTATGCCCAGTAGGGTGTATCCACCATACTTTGAAGACCATGCATGTTGACAATGTATCCTTCAGCCCATTCTTGGAAAGCTGTTGGGTTGTTTAGGAGGGAGGTAGACGAATGAGAACGAGTCACAAAGAGACCGAGGACGGCGGACGCCAATGGGAGAGGTATCCAGCCCACAGCTCCCCACGTGCCTGCCACCACTTCCTTTCATCCCCTGTTAACCAGTGCTAACCTCCAGGCTACAAGGGGAGCCTATAGCCTACAAGCCTGGGCTGAGCTCATCAACTGCCTTGGTACTTCATTGGCTCTCAGTGATGAGTCCAAGGATGCACAGGATCTTGGCCAAGGCCACCTGTAGAAGTCCTTCTATCATTGATTTTTAGTTGGAAGATAAGCTCCTTATAAAAACCCTAAAGGTACAAGCCTAGAGTTGCTGGCAAATCTACTCCATACTCAATGGAAAATGGTCATCCACAGTAGTAGAAAAATCAAAGCAATATGCCTTGATCGTGGCTTGGTTTTGGAACGAATTATTCCCACTCGTGCTTAAAACTAGTATAAATTGGGTTTCTGTTGCTTGCAACAACAACAAAAATGTTTCCAAAAATCAGTGATAAAGATCCTGAGGGATTAGAAATCATTTATTCATTCTAAAAATATTTATTGGCCTCCTACTCTGTGTCAGTTACTGTTCCAGCTGCTAGAAATAGAGCAATGAATCATAAAAAACAAATAAACAAAAAACACAACAAAACTGCAATGATGAAGCTTATATTGTAGTAGGGGAGACAGAGAATGAATAAGACGAAAAAAATCTGTATTATGGTACAAAGTAATAAAGAAAAAGAAATATAGGTAGGAGGGAAACTGAATGTATTTGGCTGGGGTGGCCAAAGAAGGCCTCATTGAAATAGTCAACAGAACAAGCCATAAAAATACCTAGGGAAACAATGTTCTAGGCATAGTGAACAGCAAGTGCAAATGCCCTGAGGCAGGCCTGCTATGTTACAGGTACAGCCAAGAGGCTAGTATAGCTGGAGCAGAAGGAACAGGAAAAAGGGTAGCAAGACAGAAAGTTAACACAACCAGATTGTACAGCACCTTGTAGGCCACTAGAGGCCTTCTTTACTTTGTGTGCGATGGAAACTTCTACAGGGTTGTGAGCAACAGAAGTGACATGGTCTAGATTTCTGCAAATGCATTATATGAAAAATACGGATAGAACTGGGAACATCAATCTCCAAATGCTCTCAGGAGGACCCAGTAGTGCTTCCCAGGTCTGAAAAGCCTGTTTGTGCAGGGCCATTCCCTGATGCTGAGGAGAAACATCTGCACCAGTAACACAAGAACAAAGGCTACAGGGTGTCAGATTTCAGCTCAGTCGCTGCTGACATCTGCTCTGACCCAGGCTCCCCTAACCCCACTATTCACTCTAAAATCCACAGCTGACAGGGCTCTATGCATCAACCACCCCCAACACCCAAAAAGTTTGCCTCTCTGTGGTCTCTTGAGGCAATTTTTGTCCTAAACAATTCACATTAGCCATCAAAAGAACCTCAAATATAAACCAGCTCTGGGGGGCTAGTTCTGCCCAATTCAATTTTGTTGGGTTGTGATGTCAGAAAGATCTAATCTTAAAGGTGCCTGACCTACAAGCAAACCCCGTCCAGAGGACATGACTACTTCATTCTGGGGTGTGAGCCTGCCTGAGATGAGAAAACCCACTTGTGCATTCAGGGAAAAGCACTGCTTAAATTTTTGCAGTCTCCAAAAGGCGCCCCATGTCTATGGAGTATGTTTTTTGCCTACTGAATATTCAACATGACCCACATATGGTCCTTGAACTCATGGAATGTAAGAGCAGACAGGGACCTTTATGTTCATCTCATGGGCATGCAATATTGGCTTCACCACAACTGCCAACTCTGATGGACTGGTACGGGCTGCCTGGAAATCTGTGGTGAAAAGCTGGTGGCATTTGCAAGGGAACCTGGTAGATGAGCAAGGGACTGGAGCTGAGCAGCCCATGTACCGCAAGTCTGTCCTGCTGATTCTCACCCAACCCCTCCACTCTGCAGATCATAAAACCACAGCTTTCACTATCCCCACCGGTTAAGGGAAATGACAAAGACCCACGCTCAGACACAGCGTGATTAATCCACGCCGGTCAAGCACAGCTCCAGGTTTTGACTCAGTCAACACTTAGGGCCAACTTTAGGAATAGGTGGTTACCAGTATGGTTCCACATACTTGAAAGTCTTTAACACCCCTGCCAAAGGGCCCTTCACCTCTCTCCAATCCCCAGTTTCCACAATTACACATTCAATAAGCTTTAAGTTTCTCTTCTTTGAGACTCGTTTTGAATTAAAATGTTCATATCCTTGGAGGAGGCAACAGGAAATGATTTAAGTGTGGTCTCTCTTAGTATGAATAATATTATTAGATACTGTCCAGTAAAATGTCTTTCTTAATGGTGTCATTTAAATTTAGAAAAAGATATTAAAAAAAAAAAAACAGTTACACCCAAGGTGGGCGGATGAGGATTAAGCATTTAAGGACATGCAACTATAATGTGGCGGGGTGGGGACACTAGGAAAATGTTGACTGGAACCAGTGCAAGGCCACCTTGGCACACTCTGCCCTTCTGCCTGGAGCCATTCTTGTTCATATCATTTCAGTGTCAAATTGCTAAGCGATTTGCATCTTCCAAAGAAAGCTATGCTAGATACACATTATCCTTCATTGTCCAATAAACAAGTCATTGTACTTTAAAAAGTAAGCATAAATTACAGCCATTCTCATTCATCCTTTACTTTCCAAAACCATTTATGAAAAGACCCTCTTACCATCAGACCCCTTCCCTTATCTTTTCCCGTCGTGATGGTAGTTGAAAATGGAGGTGTCTACAGGGACCAGGCAAATGAGAAGGGCAAAATAAGGCCAGGTTAAAGATCAAGACAACAAACACTGGGCATCAGGAAAACAATAGAAAAAGGTGTGGACTGGGGCACGCTGGACAGACCAGGAGCATTTCAAGGGAGCAGCTGCTCAACTCGTTCCCGTCATGAGATCGAAGGCCTAAACACCAGGCCTTCCAATTTTTCAAGGTTCTTGCAGGAAACATCTGATTTTTAAAGTTGACGCTGAACTTTTTAAAAAGCTAAACATTGTGCCAGCTGATCATAGCCATCTTCGGCCAAGTTTGGCTTACTGGCAGCCATGTTGCTATCTCTGCTTTAAGGCAGGGTTTGGCAAACTATAGCCCTCAGGTCAAGTCCAACCCATGTCCATTTTTGTAAATAAAGTTTTATTGGAACATAACCACTCCCATTCATTTATGTATTGTCTACTACTGCTTTCATGCTAATACCAGCAGGGTTGAGTGTAACTGTGTCCAAGACCATTTGGTTCACAAAGCCTAAAATATTTGCAAATATACAGATACCTTTAGAGAAAAGGTTTATTGATTCCTTGGTTTAGGGTCTTGAAATTGATGGACCTGCCCAAGATCTCCGATCTTCTCCAACAGATCAGCTTCATTAATTAAATGAATGAAGAAGGAAGAGCTTTAACAGCTTTCATTGGCCTGTTTGTACCACAGACAGACACACACGTGCCAGTTAAAAAAAAGAGAAAGAGAGAATTGGTTGCTTTGCCTTCACAATTTGAATAATCACCTTGAATACTAAACAAGCCATGAAATAACTGAATAGTGGTTTTGTGGAGACTCTGGGCATCTGAAGCCAACACACCTGTGTCAGAATCCCACCTCTGCCACCACTAGCTGTGAGGCATGAGGCTGAACACTTGACTATTATGAGTGGCAGTTGCATCATCTATAAAGTGGTAACATTATTAAGTTAATAATAATACCTACCCTGCAGATTTTATACTGAGTCTTGGAAGTAATGTAAGCCCAGCATCTGGCACCTAATAGAAGCTGCATAAAGATGTAGCCAGTGGTCTTACTGGTGATAATAGTAACAGTACCTTGCTGAGAATAGTAATAGTACCTTTGCTGCCGGGTACATTTTCTCTCTCTCTCTCTTGGATTCTCTTTAATAAAAAAAAAAAATGATTCTAGGGGCGCCTGGGTAGCTCAGTCATTTAAGTGTCTACCTTCAGCGCAGGTCATGATCCCGGAGTCCAAGGATCGAGTCCCCCATCAGGCTCCCTACTCAGCGGGGAGTCTGTTTCTCCTTCTCCCTCTGCCCTTCCCCCTGCTCCTCTCTCTCTCTCTCAAATGAATAAATAAAATCATTAAAAAAATGATTCTAGGATCTTTGATGTTTCAAAGGAAGGTTCAGGGGAAATAGAAAATTCCCTCCTTTAAGACACAGTTACTTATTACAGAGACTAGACAGAGAGTCTCTTTAATGTAGGTGATCTGCAAATGTGCAGAGTGAGAGTGTTTAATAAATGGGGGTTGATTTGTGTTGATGAATGAATGTATGGTTGAAAGGATCAAAAATTGTGTACAGTCAGAACAAAATCTTAAGTTGGAGTGTGGCATTTTTTCCTTTGCACTCTTTCTAAAGATATTGTCACCAAGTAGAATTAAATTAGACAAATCCTAACTGTGAGACCATCTACAAGGAAATAGACTCTGTAACAGTGACTACCAGGCAATCTAGCAGGGGGGTGGGGTATGGTGGGTGGATGTCCTTGACTAAAAGAGACTCAAGAAACATAATGACCTCATGCAATGCGCAGTCCTTGACTGGATTCTGGTTTGAACACATCAGCTGTAAAAGAACTTCTGGGGACATTTGAAAAATTGAAGTATATACCGGGTATTAGATAATATTAGAGAATTGTCAACAATTCTGTTAGTTTGATAACAATAGTGTGGTTATGTCATTTTTAGGGTTACACAATGAAGTACTTAGGGCTAAGCTGTAATAATGACTGCAGTTTCTTTTCAAAAACTTCAGCCAAAGATTTAGAACAAATAAACAGAAAAGTAACGGATGCAGGAAAAAGTTAACAACTGTTAAGTCTAAGTGATGGATGTACTTGTCTCTCTCCATTTCTGATGTTTGTAATTTTATAATTTTGCATGATATAATATAAAAAAATCAAAAAAAGTGATCTCTTTCCTGAGTTCTTAAGGATGCTGGGTTATATTTATTGTATTTGGAGATTGTTTCCAGGGCTGGGTTGACCTTTCATCCTCAAGAACAGTAAAGTCATCCTGTCCTTGAACTCGGAGCATTTTAGCAATAAATAATAAAAAAAAATGTGTAAATACTGGTGCCTACCTGACTTAGTCAGTAGAACATGTCACTCTTGATCGTGGGGCTGTGAGTTCGAGCCCCACATTGGGCGTAGACCGTACTTTAAGAAAAACGTATTATTACTAATAGTATGAGTTTCAGCTTATTAGTTTATTATTGCTGCTGAAACCAGTTCCACAAACTTAGTGATTTAAACAACATGAACCTTTATCTTAATAGTTTTATATGTTGGAAGTTCAACAGAGATCTCACTAGGCTGAAATCGTGGTGTCAACACCTGGAGGTGCTAGAGAGAGCCCCTTTCTTTGTTTCTGGGGGCCACCTGCCTTCCGTGGTTCATAACCCCCTTTTCCGTTTTCAGAGCCAGCAACCTTGAATCTCTCTCATCTCTCTGTTGTCGCAGCTCTCTCTCCTGTTATCTACACAAGAGGTCTGCTCTTAAGGACCCGCGTGATTGGACTGGGCCCATATGGATAATCCAGAACCATCTCCTCAAGGTCCACAGGCCTATTTGCATCTACAAAATGCTTTTTGCAGGGCAAGGCTGATACAGTCACAGGTTCTAGGATTAGGGTGTGGATAGCTTTGGGGTGGGGCATTCTTCTTCCTATCACAAACATTATTAATAATTACACATGATATTGTAAGCAGAGCTAGTCTATATTAAAATAACAGCAGCGGCAACAGCTACCATTCCCTGAGTGTCTACAATATGGCAAGCACACGCTAGGGGTTTCTGCGCGTTTTCCCCACAACCCTCATACCACCGCGGGGCTCATTCTTTGATCATTCCTATTCTGTAGATGAGGACACTGCAGTTCAGAGAGGTTGTGCTATTTCCCAAAGTGGGGACTTGAATCCAGGCCAATCTGATCCTGAAGGTCAACTTCAGTCCCTCCCAACTCTTTTCCTACCTCCGGAAGTCATAAGTACCTTTCTGCATCTCCACACCCCCCCCCGCACTTTAATTGATAGATGTTCAGCTCACACACTGACTGGCCACATTTCACTTATCCCCTCACTTCATCTTTTTTGCTTCTTTCATTTTTTCTTCTCATCTCTATTTAAGAGAAATATTTCTACTTCCAATAAGATTTCTTCTGGAAAAAGCCCTCCCAGATATTTAAGTGAATACTGTCGCCATTCTGGGACGAGTCATTCGTTTATACACAGTGATGGGGAGAGATATCACGTATAAAACATTTGACTTGGAAATTATGTGGTTGTTGGACCAGATACATTCAAAGTTGGGCTTTTATCAGAAAATGCTGTTTAAGAGAGCTCAGACAAAGAAATTTATTAATAAAGAGCTAGTGCCCCTTGAGATGGGCTAACTGGGCTTGTTGCCTTTGTGCTTTGTCAGGGAGGAGAGCAGAGAGGTCTTGGAGGGTTGGCTATTTCAGACAAAAGAATAAGTTAGAACCACCACTCATTCATCTTGAACAACCTCGGCATCTAGGGGCTTTGCTGTTTCCAGCCAAACTCCCTCCGTCCCTCCTCCATGAGAAGGCAAAGTTACACTAAGGTATCTTTCAATGCAGAAATTGTACATTATCCTGAAAAACCATAAAATGAATCCTCACTTGTATGTTTTTATTTCAAAATGGTTCATAGCAATTCTACTCCTTTGGGAGTTCTACAAATTTTTATAGTTATTTTATCTAACAAGTTTTCCACAGAGAACTTGATTTAGCATACACATTTGTTTGAATGCTTAATTTTTTTTCTTGAATAGTCACAGAGGCTGAAATTCCAAGATGCTTCTAGTTGTCTATTAGGAAAAAAAAAAATCTCTTTACTTCATACCATCTCTGCAAAGTGTATTTAAACCCAAGTCACAACATCCACACCTCTTTTTACGGACGCAACGCTCCTGAAATCACAGGCTGGGAAACGGCTCATTTGGAGACCCAGCCCTCTGTTTCATCACTTGCCTTTCTGCTTTGTTTTTTGTCCAGCAGCTCACGGACTTTGTCAAACCAAACTCAAGATAAGTGATGCATGAACATTTCATCATCTGGGGGAAATGGGGAAAACTCCAGGCAAACAAATAGTTTGGTAATCCAAACCCCATCATTCCACATGCACACTCCGTTCATCTCATAAATGGTACAACCCTCCAGTTAGTTGGCCAATTGGCTGTGAAAAATTACATATAAATCTCCTACTCCTAAATGCTGGTAAGCACCTCTTAATTTAATTTTTCTCCTTTTATGAAATAGGAATAGTATAAACACAAGATGGGAGCACTTAACGCTTCTTCTATCATCATCTTTCTGGAGCTGAGAGGGCTGCCCAGGGCCTTCACACATAGCCGCCTCTTTGGTTTCCAACTCAGCTCTTCTCAAGACATTTTTAGGGCCTCCTCCAGAGGCTTAGGCCCAAACAGATGTCCCTCTCGCCCCCACTTCAAACTGGTGTGGCATGAAGAAACACAAGAGAGAGGGAAAAAAAAAAAAAAGCTTTGGTAACCATGTGTCACAGTATACAAAGTGGTTCATATATTAAGGGAAAGTCAAAATGAAAAATCAGAAAATGTATAGCTAGTTCATGAGCATCATGAAAAACAGCTTCTAGCAGCTTCTCAGCTGAACCGAAGAGGTGTGTACCTCAGACGATTACACCGAGGAGAACATGTCAAACTGGCTGGGGTGTTGACTGTGGGGATCAAGCTTGAATACCCAAAGGTGAGATTTCTCAACCTCAACAGCACTGACATTCCAAACTCGATCATTCTTTGTACTCAATGTTGTAGCATGTTCAGCACCCACTAGACACCTGTAGCACTGTATTTGGAGTAACCGAAAATGTCTCTAAGCATTGTCAAGCGTCCTCTGGGAGCAGAGTCGCTCCCAGGTGAGAACTTCGGACCTAAGGCATGAATTGTGATGATAAATGATGCTCAGGTGAAGGTTCCATCAGTTCGACCTAATGAGCTCTTGGGGATCCTGCGGATGGGTTGGCTACATTTTAGAAATTCAAGTCTCCAGAAACTTACTCTTCAAAAGGACCAGGAGGAATCGTGTGGCTCATGAACGACACGTTTATAAATCAGGAAACTGAGGCCCAAGACAAAGGGACTGTCTCACTAGTGTTTGATGTAATGGCAGCTGAAGAAAGGGTGCTGTGTGAGGTAAGGGGAGGAAAAGCGGGGACAGACGGAGGAGGGAACGAGTAACTGTATGAAGCCTAGTTGTGTTGAAATATGGCTCGGGAGGAAAAAAACACACCAAGTCCAGTGAGACCTGTAGCTCTCAATCACGATCACTAGAGAAGATTTATCAAAGACAAGACTCAAGCCCATTTCCAGAGCCCAGGGGGATGACTTCTAGACTACCTTCAGGAAGAACTGCTCACCAGGATCTCTCTGCGACCAACAAGGGCCACTTCTTTTCCCTCAGAGGCAAGCTCATTATCACAAACCCAGTCCCCAGCTCTCAAAGATACCTTGGGTCAAGCCAAGAACCGCCAACCCTCCCTCGTCGGCGCAGCCCTCACTAGGCCTGGGCGTTTCTAGGCACCTAATCGCAGCAGATCGGCTGATCTATAGGGTTTATTCATGTTGGGCAGATGTGTGTTTGCAGCAACTCTATTTGCATGAGAATAACACTCTGCATGGAAAACTGGGCATGCAAATTTAACCCTGATTTGGCAACTGCAGGCCTAACTCTGCAGAAATGAATATATCAGCTGCTTCCCCTGGCTTCCAGCTCCTAAACCCTGAGAGAAACCCAAACTCCTACTTCCTACAATCCGCTTCTCGTTTCCCCAGCCCACTCAGCAACCTGCATTCCCTCTTTCTGAGGACCCCTCTTAGCAACCACGAATCCCACCGTGGGCCCTGCCACCTGAGTACAGCAAGCACAATGTCATGGACAACTCTTCAGATCCTGAGCCCCAGAGGACTTACACCATCACCATGCGTTCCCAGCAGTCCTTCTGCCTGGTTTCTCCAAGGTGTTGTAGTGGACATCTGTTGTTTTTGTCTGCCGGGCCCACGTTCCTCCTCCTTCTGGTAACAACACCCTGGTTTTTTTCTTTTTTCCTAAGGAGCCACTCCTCTCCACTCTCAGTCCTCAAGGTCCAGGTGGGGTTGTTCCAGCCTCAAACCCAAGGTGTGGAATTAGAACTCAGGCCCGGCTCAGTAGAGCCCTCCAACTGGTTGGCCATAGAGAGTGGTTCAAAGATAGGCAAATAAGCCTATCAGGAGCAAATGAGCCTATCAGCCTATCAGGGCCAAGAGGCTGGATTCCAGGAGGGTTACCATTTTTTGCTGAAAGTCCTCACTGGACTATCCTACCACAGATAGTCCTAAGAGGGTAGGGCTCGGGCTGGGCTAGGGGAGCCTCCTAAGAAGCCTGCAGAAGAAAGAGGGGAACCAAGAGGGGGACAGTGAGTGGCCTAGACCCTATAGCTTGGTTTGAGCTTCTAGTATGGTCCTGTTTTAAGTCATCAACCTTATTCCTGACACTTGATTTCCTGTAACTAGTTAATCCCTTTATGCTTAAACCAATTTAAGGTAAGCTCCTGTCACTGGCAGTTGAAATAGTCCCGAGATGGGGGCTTCCTCTGATAATCTACCACTTTCATTTCACCAATTTTCATTGCTTATCTCTAAGCATCCTTTTCTCTGGGCTCCTAAAAAAGATGGCTGAAGGTTTCCAGATTCTTGTCACCCACTTTGTCCAAATCTCCTCAGCCTGACATTTCAAGCTTACTGTAACCTGACCTGAGTCACCTTGGCCAACATTTTCCCAATCCCTCCCTTCTGGTATTTGACTCTTGCCTGTGCCCTCTGCAGAATCCCTCCCACCTCACCCCTTCCTGGCCGCGCCATCCACTCCTCCGTCTGTGGGTCTCACTAGTCTCCCAGTTTCTGCTCAAGTGTTACCCCTTCCATCAAGTGTCCTGTGATATCACTGGCTCGAAGCCATGGTTCCCTCATCTGAACTCTTGTACCTTGCTGCATAGACAGCTCTCTGCACAGGGAAGTGTGGCATACCATGGTGGCCCAAGGTAGACATCCGAGAACATGCTATTACTATAAGCATAGTGACACACGACTTAGTTCTTTTTGCCTATCTCCTTAGTCTGGCTACAAAACCATGTCTCTTGAGGATGCATATCCGATCCATCCTTATTTCCCTTATAGCACTAAAAAGATACGTCGTTGAATGAGTAAGTACTTGTATGGATATTCTGCAATTACCTTATTAAAAACAGGGTCAGATTTACACTGCTGATAGGGAACCCATGAGACAGAAGCACAGAACCAGTTACAAGGAGCCACTCTGCCTGCATCGGAGAAGTGGGAAATTTGGGATCAATGGGATATAAATCCAGGGCAGAGAGCAAGGCCCTGACTTCGGAGACAACCCGTTTGGGTTCAGAACCTGGCTTTGCCACTATTGTAGGATCTTGGGCCAATTTTCTCAACTCCCCAAATCTATTTCCTCACTGGTAGCGTGCGGATTCTAGAATACAGTTCACAGGGTGCCCAGGAGGTATAAATACCGTAGCACACACAAAGCATTCCACTCCTTCCATGACATGTAGCATGTGTTGAGGAAGGAGCAGCCCAAGGAGACCATGTGAGGTCCCGTGTTCTGTGCAAGATGATTCCCTCTTGCCCTTTCCACTTCACTGGTCCTCTCAGTCAGGAGGATCCTATACCCAGGTACTTATTTGCTTCTCATCTCTTCCTGGGTCTAGACATGCCAGTTTTCCATCTCAGGTAAGCTATATTGCTCCCTTAAAATTTCCTCTATTCTTTCCCTTTCTTGTCTTTACCCTATCCTGCTCCCCCTGACCATGCTGTGTCAGGGCATCCAAGTGTCCTCTTTTTATTCCCCATTTGCCAATCTTGGTCAATTCACGAATGTATCCAACCGTACAGGCTTTGGGAGAAAGTTCAGTGGGACAACATTTGTGAGAATCCTTCCATGCTGCTTGGGGCTGAGTTGGTGATCCAAGAATATTTCCAACCTCTTGCAGGTCAGTCAACAATTATTTATCGAGTGCCCTTGAAGTACTGTGCTGCCCATGGGGCTCTGAGGTGAACCACACAGACCTGTGTTTCTGTGCTCACCCTCTCCCAGGCTGCAAAAGTCTCCTTTCTGCAAACGGAAGGGAAAACCAAGACTGGAACGTCACTAGTGCTCTTCTTCCCGTACTGGCTCCTTCTTTATTAAAATTGCAACATAAAAAAGAAAAACAACAACCCTTCCTCCAAGAAGGAGCTCGTAATTACCGGCCCCAGTCACTGGGAGGTGAATATGTTCGCTGCTTTTTAATTATATTGGCCTTATTGTTTCATAAGAAAATAAAAAACAGTCTCAACAGGGAGACTGCACGGAGCGGAGGAAGCCAAACATAACTTATGCACCTTATTAAAAACAATTAGGGATTGTTTGATGAGGCAGATTCGGCTCCAGATGGCCAGCCTCCATATAGCCATGGTTCAGATTTCTTCTCACCTTCCCCCAGCCTCTTCCCGAGTTTTGCATCATCAGTTTTCTTAAAATACAAGGATGGGATTGTAAGGGACGCTGTTCCCACGTTCATTCCTCTTCTCTTCTCAGTGGCAACCAAGTTGTTTCTGCACTAACATGCATTGGCTTCCTTGGTCACCATCTTGGTCCCAGCTCTCAGGTTGCCAGGAGAAAGGTGGAGAGACACCTCACCAGTCTCTTCAGACCTCAAGGTTTGCCTTGCTGGGTGAGTAAGTTTGCCTGAGGGGACCTTGGGGACAAAACATTCATCACCATGCAACTGAATTTTAGGCATTCGAAGACTGGGAGGGATAAATCAAAGACCGCTGTGCTGTAACACTGGCCGCCTTCCCTAGACTCACTCCTTCCCTTCCCATCTCCACGGCTGCGTTTCCACCATGCCTGAAGCCTGGAGGCTCTCCCACAGACACCACATGGGGATCGGCTCTGTGGCTTTGCTTATGCCGTGTGGTCTGCGTAGACTGCTCCTCTCCTACTTCTTGGCTCAGCTACTTGCTGCTCACGTTCTAATTTTCAACTGAGGCATTACCTCCCTCCCCAGGATCGCATCCAACTCCCCCACCTGGCTGTGTTGATGGTTCCTCATGCGGATTTATACTGCAATCATCTGTTCAGGGGTCTGTTTTCCTCAATAAACCACGAGCCTCTCAAGGGCAAGGACTAAACTATATTGATCACCATCTTCCCAATACTTGGCCCAGTCCAAGGCACACAGTTTGGGGGCTCTCAACCCTAACTATTGACTAGAACCACTGGGCATACGCCTCCCAGGGTCGCACTGCCTTGGGAGATGGTTTGGGGTGGAGCACAGTCTTCTCTTAAGCAGCCCGCCAAGTGGTGCTCATGTGCAGGGAGGGCTGAGAACCATGGCAGCCCTCCTTCTGTAAACGCTCGGGAGACTGTGCTCATCCATGCTGGGGAACAAGGGATTTCTGGTTAATCTAGAAAAGGTTCTTACAGGTCGTTTCTGACTCTGAGGAATCGAGACACAAATATATGGAGAGTAATTTATTTTCCCATGTTGTTTAGTTCTTCTCTAAAAATGAAGAAAGAGGAACAAATCAAAATGTGTATGAAAGAGCAGAAGGTTTGTTAAACCTAAACACCTACCAACAGAGGACGGTGAGAAAATGATGGTGCATGTATTGTAATGACATACAGTCACTGACGGAGCAGCTGTCTTTGCACGGCTATGGACCAATACCCGAGACATATTGATAAGTGCAAAAATAAGGCACAAAGCAATTTTGGTGTCTGCTGTGGGTGGAACTCTGTTCCCCCAAAGGTATGTTGAAGTCCTTACCCCTGGTCCCTTGGAATGTGATCTTATTTGCCGAAGTAATAAGTTAAGACGTGGCCCTGCTCGATTAGAGTCGGCTCTGATCCAGTGACTGGTGTCTTTATAGGATGAGGGAAATTTTGACACAGACACAGAACGTCAGGTGAAGATTGGAGTGATACATCTACAAGCTAAAGAATGCCAAGGATTGCTGGCAACCACAGAAGCTAGGAGAAGCATGGAACAGATGCTACCTCAGACCTCCAGGAAGAACCAACCCTGCCAACAACTGGATTTTGGACTTCTAGCCTCCAGACTGTGAGAGAGAAACTTCTGTTGTTTCAAACTACCCAGTTCGTGGTGATCTGTTATGGCAGCCTGAGCGAACTCACACGGTAGCCTATCGTTTCGTGGAAATGATCACTTTCTCTCTCTCTTTTAATACAGAGACTCTTTCTGAAATGATACCCAAGAAACTGAAGACGAACATGGGGTCTGGAATAAAGAAAGGGGTGGCTGGGAGCGACGGGGAGAAACGGATTTCTTTTTCACTGCATACTTTTGTACTTTTTGACATTTGTACTGTATTCACATGCTATTTATTCAAAAATCAACAGATTCACAATTATTCTGAGAGATATATGTAAATAGATAAATATCTTACAGCTTGAGTCAGCTGCAGAAATGGCCCGACAGAGTTGCTTAACCTCTTGGAGCCTCAGACTTCACATCCAGAAAATGGGGATGATGACGTAACTGTTTCACACCCACGGCACGATGCACCTAGAACAGTGCTTGACACGGGCTCTTGTTTTTATGGCCAGCATGGGATTTAAGTGTTTCGATGACGGTTAAAATCCAAACCAGGAATCATGAGCGGCACGCCAAGGAGGCCAGACCGGCTCGTGGCGGCAGCTCACCAGGCTTGCACACCATGGCGTGTGCCGCACACACACGGCCGGGGCTCTCAACAGTCGAAGTGCTACATTCGGGGCTGGATGATACTGTGTTGGGGGCGCTGGGCTGCACACAGAAGTATGTTTAGCAGCACTGTTGGCATCTACCTAGTAGACGCCAGTAGTATGCCTCCCTCGGTTCCGATAATAAAAGCTGCCTGCAGACACCACCTCCTCTCCTCTGGTGTGCAGAAGTGGTGGCACGGCACTGGTCGCCAGCACGTGTTCCCCAGGCCAGCAGCGTCAGCATCGCCGTGGAGCAAGGCAGCAATAGAGAATGCGGGCCCGGTCCTGAATCTACTGAATCCGAACTTGTATTTTCGCAAGATCCTCACGTGGTTCCGACGCACATTAAAATTTGATAAGCGTCGATGCACCTCATTGGTTCTTCCCTGTTCTCTTAAGCACAGGAATCCCTACCCCTCGGGTTAAAAACACAGGTTATTGGGTCCCACCCAACCTGCTTTATGGACTTTCCAGGAGAAAGATCTGGGAATTGATATTTTAAAGGGAGTCTTATGATCAAGAAGGTTCAGGAAACTCTAAAGTGTTTCTCCAGAGGGAAGAAATTTAGCAGTTACTTTCTAGAACTGCCTAGAGAGAGTGTCTTGGCTCACGCTCTCTGAATACTCAACAAATCCTCACTGAGCACTGGCCAAGAGACCAGCGGCTACATGAGACGTGCTTCTTTCCCGGCATAGAGCTTACCGCCTATCCGTGCTGGGTACCGCCCTAAAGAGTAGAGAAGCAGAGTCCAATGCTATTGTTGGAACTCCTGGATCCTACGGTGTCTGAGTCCTTTGACTTCCAAGTCACATAAGCAAATAAAATCTGCCTTGGCTGACAACAATTTAAGTTTGATTTCCAGTCATTCATCTATGAGACAGTCTCAACCAATATGCCACCCTCTTAGGTTACAAGACTTATTTTCTTACGACCATGCTGATGAAGCAAGCCTCTAATCCTAAGACGGCTTTCCATGATGCTCTGTCCACAGGGAGACAATATAGAGCTCAGTGAGCATGAGAAGGTGGTACCTTTTGTAGCTATGGATAGCATAGTAAATGAATTATATTCTGGCTTTATACATCAGTGACTTATGAGTTTGGTTCCCATGAGTCAGTATCCAGGCTTTAACACATCTGGGTATACTTAGCAAACTGAATATCCAAACCAGATCCTGCAATGAAGTGATGCCACACTCGCACCCCACTATTTTCGGGCAGGACTTCTTTAAATAGCAAGAGTGGTTAAACCCAGCTGGTCTGTAGAAATCCTTCCAACATAAGCAATAGAAAGGCAAACTTTTCCTTTCCCTTTCTTACTTATAATTCATTAGTTTACACCAAGCTTATCTCTTTTTGTCCCTTTTCCTCTACCTCCTTTGACCTATACGATATCTATCGTCAGTGCTCTGTTTTCATGGTCACTCTCCTAAGCTCGTATTTCTTGGTAAGATTTTGCTTCACGTTTCTGGTCTTAAGAATTCCCACAAAATGGTGCTTGGAGCCCCTTCATCTGCTGGTCCACTTCATCTCTCTTTACATACAACTTGCCAAATTGATGCTATCTCTTTCTGAAGTTCTCCGTTTTCTTCAAATTAATGACAACCATGAACACCCGTGGCCTGAACAACATGCTTACCTAGGTGTTTATTCCTGGATGCGTACATTTCACGGTGTGCCGACTTCGTTCCATCACTGCATTACATGGAGCCACAACACAAGTGGCCCTCACATTCCCTGCTGGTTGGAATTTAAACAAGCTCGAACTTTTTGGAGGGCAAACACAATGCGCACAAAAAACATTTACCCAACAATGGCATATCCATGGATTTGTCCTCAAACAGCTGTAAGATAAGTATGCAAAGTTGTCTGGTCAAAGATGCTTGCAATGTGTATAATGCTGGCAAACTGTATTGACTTCAAGGTCCAATGACAGAGGATCAAAAAAAAAAATGTACAGGGCGCCTGGGTGGCGCAGTCATTAAGCATCTGCCTTGGGCTCAGGGTGTGATCCCGGTGTTCCGGGATCGAGTCCCACATCGGGCTCCTCCGCTGGGAGCCTGCTTCTTCCTCTCCCACTCCCCTGCTGTGTTCCCTCTCTCGCTGGCTGTCTCTCTGTCACATAAATAAATAAAATCTTAAAAAAAATAAATAAATTTAAAAAAATGTACAATCCAGTAAATATCTATAATAACACAAACCCCTATATTATGCAACTGGTGAAGGAACTCTGGTCCAGAATCTGGTTGTCAAACAGAGACAGGCTCAAATTCTCTTCCTGTATGTTGAGGTGGGGTTGGAGGGAATGGAGGTCAGAGAGCCAAACATCAAACAGCCCTGTTTAGGAAGGAGAGAGATAGAGGAGGTCCCTGTGTCATCATAGCCCAAACTTCCCAGATAGGCTAGTGAGATGGATGCCATCAAGTTGGAAGATTCCCTGAACTGCCATCATTGGAAGTCCCGGCAAGACCCAGGGAGGACCCAGATTGGTCTCCATTGATACTGAAGCCATGCTAGCCAATCTCCATCAAGAGAGGCCTAACGGGAAGTAGCGAGGAGTCGGGTCTTTCCATTGCAGCCCCAGATGTCCCCTCTTATAAATTGCAGATGCTCACTCTGGTGTGAACTTGGCTTAATCCTTTAACCTCATTGTGGCCCTGGTGGCTCATCTGTCAAGTGGGAGCAAGAACAGTACTCCGCTCATGGTGTTAACACACATAATGCAGCGACAAGTGCCATCGGTCCTTGGTTAGTGTTCTAAGCCTCTGGCATTATGATTAGTGGGACCAAAAGTTATCCATCAGCTTGATCCCCCTTCTTCCTCTTACTCTGTGAACTTGGGATTCTGAAGGGAACAGCTGCATGGTGCTACCATCTTTCTACATGTTCACACATGGCAATCCCAATGATACATCGCCGTGAATAATTTGAGGTTATTTAACTCTCCGTACTCCGAGCCATGGACTACATCGAACCCAACTAAAATAGTGATCTCACGCTTCAAATTTCGGTGGCGAAGTTATTCATTAAAACAAAACAAAACAAAACAAAACACCACCAAAAAACCCCCAGCTTCTTGTTTTGTATGAATCAATTCACAAGATAAATATTTAAATAAAATGTGGTTTCAATTGTGCTCTCTGATGGTAATTGCTGGCTCACACTCTGTTTCTATATCAATGTGTTTTCTTTTATTTTTTTCCTCAAGCTGACTAATGAACAGAGCTGTCAGAAGCCCATTGCTCGTGATCTAGCGAGCAACACATTAGCAGTTTCACATAAATATAAAAACCATATTCACTGCAGCTAGGGAAATACAGGCAGAGCACACAAAAACTCCGACTACCGCAGTTGCTATCAACAGATAAAGAATCCTAGGTGATAAATGCAATTAGCTAAGCAATTGACACTCTCTTAACACAAGAATCGGCCCTGCATCACCCCAGCTGTCAATAAAAAAAAAAGATAATACAAAGAACAAAGCCCTTTGTGCATAGAACATCCTCTATTTTGAAGAGCCCACAAAATTCTGTATCTGAGGTTGTAGGGGGGAAAAAAGCATATTTATGTAATTTGGGGATAGTTACAATCCCTGCATTACACAAAATCACATACTCCTGAATTTAGACTCCACTCGAAGTGGGGAGAATCCAGCATTTTTTACCTCTAAGACTGAAGATTCTTTTAAATGTCATTTCATTCATATCCTTCATATCTCCATGGGCCGCTCTGTTCCAATTTTACAGTTTATTCATTCCATGAAAACCTATCACGTCATTACCATGTACCTGGCAGTGCTGGGCAAGATGGAGTCCAGGGAGCAGGCTTCCAGGCTCTGACACTCAGCGAAAGAGCCAGAACGAGAGGTCCCTGGCTCCCAAGCCGCTGCGCTCACCAGAAGCACTGTAAACTTGCAAACCGCAGTTCTCTAAGATAAATATTTAAATAAAATGTGTTTTCAATTGTACTCTTCTATGGTAATTACTGGCTCGCCCCTTGTAATCCTAGCGGTGTGTTTTTATCTTCCTGTCTCATGCTGATTAATGAACTTAAGATTCAGAAGATACAAAATTGTGAACCTCGGTGATAAAAGAAGAGATACAACTGGTCAAAGCCATCGGTTCTCCATATTTCTCCACCTTCTGATACCTTCTCTTTCAGCAACTTAGCCACGTGGAGGGTGAGCCCACAGGCAGAAGTCGCAAGGCCTCCTCCCATTACACCCATGAGGCTGGCCTGAGAGGACACAGGGCTCAAAGCGAATGTCCCCCATGAAGTGGGTCCCCCTGCAATTCCCTCAAGTCTCTGTCTGGATTCTTCTGAAGAGGAAGCAACCAAGCTTTGTTAGCAGTTCTGTCTAATCCACTCATACCTACGACCCCTAACCAAGCTGACGGCACCCTTTCTAGGGCTTGGAAAATTCAAAGAATAAGAGAAAAATAATACTGTATAGCTCGGGAAAGATGTCACATGGGAACTCCCTTGATCTCTTTGCTTTCTGACCCCTATTCTCATGTGCTGGTTATTGTTCAGAAATACTCACTTCCTACCCTCAACAAGTCCATGGATGGAGTTGGGCCTCTAGATTTTGGCCTTGGCCATGGAACTTGCTGTGGCCAATGGGATATTAACCCATACGAGGTGACCAGGCATGTCAATTGTACTCTGTGTACAATGTCAAAAAGCATTGGTGAGATTGGGCATGTTCTCTTGTGCTCCGGACATTGCCCAGGCTAGCCCAATGGTCCCAGAAGGAGAACAGGAGACAAGTGGAGGTGACCCACCCAGCCAGCCCCAGGCTTGGCCACTTTACCCCTGGCCACTCTGCACATGCGTGGCCTAAATAGATGCCTTTCTAAAAATGTCCCCAAAATTTTGTTGCAGCTTGCTATTTGGCAGTAGCTACTGATGCAATTCACCTTTGACAGTGCCCATCCCGCTTCCCCCGCTCTTAGAGAAAGACATGTTCCTTGTCCTTTTCAAGGCCTTTAGAGCACTTGGAAACACAACCAAAAATATTTATCGACGGACTAAAGAGAAACCCTGAATCCAAGTTCTCGACTTCACCCCAGACTTTGATCCACCATTTTTCTCCTTTACTTGCAGCACTGACGTCAGCTTCCTTCACTCTCACCTATATCCTGAATCACTTCGTATCTGCTCGCTAAGTATGTGTGTCAAAGGCTGGAAAGGCGGAAGAGAAGGAACGACGTGGCAAGATCATGAAGGACCCATGAAAAGGCTGCTTTGAGAAGTACAGAATGGTCAACTTTGGCAAAATGCAGTCATGTGGCTCAGTAAACAAGAGCCACCTCATCCAAGCCGGTGGCTTTAGCAAGCCCTCCTCTGTCAACAGCTGACAAATACTCTGTAGAACCGTCTCCTAGCTCTGCACCCACATTTGCAACTGCCCATTGGCTACCTTCACCTGGACAGCCGCGGCTAATTCCTGCTCAACTTCCCCAAGCTGGATTCATGATCTGCAATTCAGATTCTCTCTTTCGGTGTGTGGGGGGGATGTTGCTTGTTTGTGGGAACAACACGTGTAATAGATGCTGGTGTTATCTTGTCTATACCTCCTTACACTTTACACAGTGCAGTTTACTCTGTCTGCTTGCAGTGATGCACACGCTTGGTGTGGGTGCTGAAGCCCACTCTGCCCACAGACCAGCAGAGCCCGAGAATTACCTCCCCGCGAGGCACAGCCTTCAACCAATGGCTATAGAAGATTTTGTAGCTTGGCTCCCTCACCCTTCTGAGAGATCACCCTGAAGCAAAGTTCTACTCTGATTCCCAGAGTTCCCCAGCAATAGCTCCAGTTCTCTACAGCGGCTGTGAGCTTGGTAACTGGCTCACTTCCCCAGCCTGACTCACTCTTCCACTACCTTGCCAGCATTTCCTGGTCTCACCTCCCAAGTAACCCACTTGTACTGAAATCCTTCTATCAGGGCTACTTATGGAGGAACTCGAACAGAGACGTAATGAATACCCAGTCTGAGCTGGAAATCTTTAACTCCCTATTTTTTACACCCATGTCTAATTGATTACACACACACATGCAGGTGCGTGCACACACACAATAGTACCTTATTCATTCATTCAAAAATATGATCAAGAACCTAATATGCTAGGTGCTAGGGTTGCAGCTGTGAACAAGATAGGCAAGTTCCTAGACCTCAAGAGCTTATGCTGTAATGGGAAAGAGAGACAAAAAGGTAGATAAATACATGAACAATATCATTCCCTACGAGTTTGATAAGGGAAATCAAACAGGAGGATGAGATAGGGAAAGGTCACCATAGGTGAGGGGGGTCAGGGGAGGAGAGGACATGCGAGCTGTGACGTGGGGCATAAGCCAAATCTATGAGTGTTTAGGGGTGGAGGAAGAGTATTACAGGCAGAGGGAACAGCAAAGGCAAAAGTCTAGCTGCAAGAAAGAGCTTGTAAGTCCAAGGACAAGAAAGGAAGTCAGAGTAGGTGAAGTACCGGGGACAATGAAGAGTGTGTGTAGGATGAAGGGGGAGAGGCAAGCAAGGGCCAGACCACAGGCAGCCTTCTGTGCTAGGATGAGGGGTTTGGATTTTATTCAAAGACCCGTGAGAAGCCAGTGAAAGGATTTAAGCAAGGACGTGACACGGTAGGATTTGGGTTTTTAAAAATTTACTCTGTTTGAGGACTAGTTTGGAACCTTCAGGAGCGGAAGCTTTTTGTGCTCGGTGTTCATTCCAACTCTCATTATCTCTTGCCTATGATACTATAAGAGTATCCAATACGCCCCCTCGAAGGTGTGCAGGCCACAAGCAAAACACAACAAATACGATCTGCGCCCTCACAGAGCTCATAAGCTAATCCAGAGACAGAAAAGTAAGTGGTAATGATAACACGACATTGTTGGTAGAGGGTGTCACTGGTGCAGCAGAGAGATTCGGAATTCTCTCAGAGAAGAGGTTGGGACCACTCTCTAAGGGAAGCAAGGTGTAGGGGGCCTAGGGGTCATCCAGATACAGAAGTTCACGTGCACAGGCCAAAGAAGAAAGAGCATGGTGTGTTTGGGGAACTGAAAGTTGGGTGTGGCCAGAGCATGGAGTATGAAAACAGAGTGGGTAAGAGACAAGGCTCAAGTGGTCAGTTAACGGTTAGTAAATAAATGGGGGAATAAATGGGTGGTGAGGGATATGAGTCAAAAATAAGAAAATTCTAATCCAATGTTTCTAGTTCTTTAATATTGCCATTCAAGAACTGAAGCCATACAGCAGAGTACAACTTGACAAATGAATTAAACTCAACTCAGGAAACATTTATTGAGCACTTACTACATGCCAAGCATGTGTTAAACATTCATAATCGATCTGTGCATCTGCCTCTTGTCCTAGAGAAACTCAAGAAGGCAAGTGACATTTGTATGACTACCAGACCCTGTGCTTTGACACTTAAGTGACTGTTACCAAAAGTGAGGCACAGAGGCTTAGTCAGTTAAGTGTCCGACTCGTGGTTTTGGCTCAGGCCATGATCTTAGGGTCATGGGATTGAGCCCTGTGCTCAGCTGAGTTTCTCTCTCCCTCTCCCTCTGCCCCTAATCCCCCAGTGTTCTCTCTCTCTCTCAAATAAATGACTAAATCTTTAAAAAGAAAAAGTGAGACATAAAGTAGATTTGAAATGTGTATTAAGCATAGGAATCTATTTCCTGAACATAGCCTCAGTCTTCCTGAAATATATATACATAATAAATATATATCAAATATTTATATTATAGAATTTTATATATTATATATACTTATATAAAAATATATATTATAGGTACACACACACACACATATATTTTTAAAGATCTGGAGTATGGGCCTAACCTATAGCTTTGGACAACACAAAGGGATTCTATATCCTACGACAGATTTCTACTTCCCACCGTAGATTCTTCGTATTCTCTACAGACTCACCACCCAAAAATTTTATCCCCTCTACCCTTGCTGTCCAATATGGTAGCTATGAGCCATATACGGTTATGGAGGCCTCGAAATTTTACTAGTCTGAATTGAGAAGTCCTGTAAGATACATACATGATTTCAGAGACTTACACATACAACATAACATTATCTCAGTAATTTGTTATATTGATTACATGTTGACATAATATGTTGACTCTTCCGGGTTAAAGAAAATATCCTGTTAAATTCACATATTTCTATGTACTTTTTAAATGTGGCTATTGGGAAACTTACAATTACATACATGACTCCCATGCGTGGTTCATGTTATATAGTCAGTTCTACTGTAATGCTTATTTTGATGTAAATTTGTTCCACCATGATTGCTGTATTAACAAGGAATGATCTGAGCATCCCACAGATATTGTGTCTGCCTAGGCTCTCAGGGAATACTAGGTGAACCCGGAAAACTGCCCCCCGCTGAAATGAGCTGTTTGTGAACACATAAAAAGCTCACAAGCGTACAGACCTCAAATACCTATCAGCTACTTCAGTCCATGACATGTATTACGCGCCACATGGATCCGTGTCTGGTGCTACAATTTTCCGTCCAATTTCAGGTACACCTCCTTCCACCACTTCATAGTAACTCAGAAGCAGCAGCCTACTGCTTGCGGACACCAACTCCACAAGCAAACGCCAGGTCTTTGGTAAGGAAAAGCGCAATAGAGGGTAGAGTGTGTATTTTCGATCACTTAACATACGCAAAACTGGGCTATCTTTACGAGGGTCCTGTCTTTCTTTTAACATGTCACTGACAACGTTTTTGGGTGTCATGCCCTAACCCCACTTTCTTCTTACATCCTGGAGTTTTTCTTGTGGCAGTGTGAGTATCATGGTATTTTTCAGAAACGCCCACAACTATATTTCAGTTGGACGGTGCTGTGCTGCTGAGCTTGGTTTCCCAAAGCAAATTATGTCCCTCTGTCCTGCTCTTCAACACCTGCTTAATAGGATGCTCAGTTTTCCTCTACAACAACCTTTCCATAAAAAATGCACAGCAATAGGATTCTAAAGTATTATAGGACTAAACACGGTGCAACCTAGATCGGTGGCTAATGAGGACTTTGATTTAATAACATTACTGCTAACATCGCTGTAAACTTCCAAACAACTGTTGTGTTTTTATGAGCAGTGCTAAGGGAGTGAAATAAAGAAGTCTTGCTGCTTTGAGGAAAATGTTTTATGGATGAGATGGGCAGTGTGGCTGTTGAGGAGGGCTCTTCCTTGAAATCCCAGGGGCCGCCATTACCATGACATCACTGGAAAAGTGCTGGTACCTGGGATTCCTGCTTCTGTGATGATGACGCTTTTTTCTTAAGCCAGGCTGAATCCCAGCGCTGTCGGAATGGACCCGGGGGGGCTTGATTGCAAAACCAGCATAGAATATGGACTCACTTAAACATAGACACTTCCTTAAAAGCTTTTGGTTCAATGTGAATGTAAGTCATTCTGATTACTCAATTTCTATATTTATTAGGAATGATAAACCAAAGTACTTGAAAATAATTTCAGTGGCGATGAACTGTGGCACTCGATCGATGGGGGACACGGCAGTCAATTACCCTTTCACTTTATTTTGGTCCTCGGCAATCAGTTGGGATCAATACTCTCAATCTCGATTGATAGCAGAGCGCAAATCACAAATAATTTTTTAAGTGGGCTGTCACAGCGTGTACAGGCAGGTCCAACAGGTCCTGAGCTGTCCCCTGCACTTGCGCATGGGCAATGGGACGGGTATGAGCTGTGGCGTTCCCAGAGTGGTCACTTTGGCATGAGCAGCTGCCCAACGTCAGTTCAGCCCCAGCGAGTGAGCGGATGTTTAACATCACAATTGTGACTCATTATAGCCCACTCTGCCTCTTCAAAACAGAGCTGCCTGCAATCATCTCAAGTCTGAAACCTGGTGCAATCAATTAATTGAGCAAAAAGAAGGATCTGGAAGGTAAATCATGCAAAATTCAGCAAGGATAAAGAAGGGAAGAACCATAGCCCCCGGGAAGGATACCCATGCATTCTAAGTATGCTTGAAAAAGTTGCTGGTGGGAGGGGAGCTTTTCCTAAAGGTCCAGACTCTGGAGAAAGGCATCCTTTACTCATCCCCCACATATCTTCTTTGAGGAGGTAGAAAGACCCCTGAATCACCCATGACCTATGGTAAAACAAACAGCACCACTTCACCACTGGAGAGGTGGGTCCCCATTCATGAAATGAACAGGTTGGATTAGACTGATGTTTCCAAATAGATTCCCTGGAGTCCTTTGTGTGTTGGAGAAAGGGGGGAAAGGGCTGAGGAGAGAAGGAAGAGAGGGCTTGAAGGGCAAGCCAAGATGCTCTTCACTCCATATAAACAAGAATCACTTTGCTTGCTTATTTCTGTTTTGTGCATTTTGCTTTCTGTAAGATTTGGTTCAAAGGAGCAGCCTAATTAGTGTATGGGAGTAGGGGCAGGAAAAAAATACAAGATGAGGTCTACTTCCTAAAAAACAACTCAGACACAGTGAGGTAAGTTCATCCTAAAAACCTGGCCACAAGGCTCACGCTGGAGGATCCCTAACAGAAGTTCCCTGCTTAGAATGCAAATGGCCCCAGGGAAACAAAGACTCTCATGAAGACAGGCATAGCCATCTTTTACACTAGCACTGTTAAGACTCATAGTAAACCATCACCTTTCCCTCCTGCCCTGAAACCCACTGTGGAAATTCCAGGCCAGGACTCCACGACTTCCTGGTCTATGTCCAAGGGCATGTCCTATAAGACCACGATCAGTAGTAGTTAGCGAGCCACCATATGTGACATGATTCCCACTTTTGGACTATCGTGTCATGGCTAGATTCATCCACCAACTTCATGGCTAGCCTGGGGTGCATGCACTGCCAAACCTAGTCTGAGATCAGAAAACCCGTATTAGAAGCCTACCACATCCAAAAGGGAGAGAAGAGAGAATCAGACAATTACTGAGAAATATCACACTGATAGGAACATTTCTTCTATATCATGATCGACGCATAAGTCATTCTCCTCTATAGATACTCTTCCGAACTAATGTTTCTCACCAGAAGAAGCTTCCAGAACTGAGCATTTTTGCCACCGATGTAGAAAGGTTCCTGGCCATCTTGTTCAGCTCAAAGCAGCCCTGCCCGCCTCGTGCTCAAAGTGACAGCCAGGGAGCCAAAGAGCTCCTACAACAGAGTTTCTCGAACCTTGCTGTGCATACCAATGACCTGGGGAGTTTGCAAACATGTAGATTCAGATCCAGTAGGTTTGGGGAGGCCCAACAGGCCCCATTTTGAACAAACCCCCAGGGAGACTGATGTGGCTGATCCGGGGACCACACTTTGGGTGACAGGTTGTATATAAATCCACCCCTGGCCATAGCTGATTGGACCTGGTGTAAATGCCTGACCAAACTGAGCCAATCAGCTTCTCTCCCAGACATTGAGACTTGAAACAAAGAGATTCTCTTCTCTCTGGATGGTATGTCAAATGTGGACGGATCCAAGAACTCCGAAGCTATGGGCTGGCTGTTTTCTGCTATGTGAACCAAGAAAAAGGGAAAAGCAGGAAGCTCAGAAGAATTGAGTGAGTATGCAAGATGAGAGACACAGAGGGGGCCTCCTGAGTCCTGACACTTTCAGTCCCTGGGTCCAGATTCTATTCTCACCTGCAGGATTCCCCTCACTTGAGTTCCACGAGACACACCTTCATCATTTGAATAATTTTCTCTTTCCTACCTAAGATTGTTCTAAGTTGTTTGCAGTTACACGCAACCCAAGAATCCTGTTATATGGCTCTGTGGATGCTCAGCAGTCACTGAGGACAAGCATGGGTCCTTTTCTTCTGAGACCTTAGCAAGAGGTGCTGCCAGATACCTTATGATTGAATGAATGAACATCATGCCCCAGGCATGGCGTTCTCTACAACTTCTCTGTGCCCAGATTTGGAGAAACCCTTTTACTTCCTGTCTCCCTGTCAATCCTAGAAATCCAATTGCGAATGTAACACGCTGTCAATTTTTCTATTTATGCCATCTATTCCCTCGGCACGCTAATTTCATTCTTCCTATCTGGCAAGGGAAAAAGGGACTCGGGGAAGGTGTATTTCCCCTTTAAATACCATGAAAGTTATGAATATTTCTTTCCCAAACTGCCAAAATAATTGTTTCATTTACAGAACTGAAATTCTCCAGGGAACGTCCCAGTGATGTTCTAAATTGCTAACATCAGATATGCAGAAAACAAATATGGGGCGATCCATATGCTCCCAATCCTGAATTTAGCATCTCAGCTCAACACAAACTTGCATTTCAATCACTTTCGGTGAGTTCTGGGTTATGAGTATGTGCAGGGTTAGGGCTGGACCAAAGCCACCGGCCTGGAACCTTCTGCAGAAGGGCTCTCTGTCTGCACAGCCGGAGGCCTGCCCAAGCTGCCATTTAGAGAGTTCACTTTAAATTAACACTTACAGGCTGCAGATCCCCAGTCAAAGAGGAAGCCCGAGAAGGCACGGGATATGTGATTGCAGAAGAAGTTGCCAAATTTCTCCCTCTTCTTATTACTGCTCAAAGAGTCCTATTGCCCGGGGGCTTGGGGCATGGCCAGGAGTTCACCACTTCTCGGGGCTCTATTATGAAAACAACATGTAAGAAGGAACAGTAGGTCACAAGCTTGGCGTGATGATGGTGATGGTGATGACGACGATGATGATGGTGATGATGGCAGCTAACATTTATAGAAGCACATTTTACGTCCTAGGCACCACTCTCAATACTTTACATGTGTCAATCATTTACTCCTCAAAATAACCTTATGTGGTGGGCATCATTATCATGCCCATTTTACAGAGGAGGAAAGTAAGGCTCAGAAAGATGGGTTCACATGCTAGTTAGGGGTAATGGAACAACCGTTGTTTTTTCCTGCCAGCAGCCGGTCTCCCTCTTTTTCTAAATAAAGCCTTGGTTTTCCGTTGGAAAACCACTCTCCCCTTCTGCATATTGTTTTGGTGGGACACTCTGGAACCAGAAGCTCCTATCTAACTCAGTCACTGTTGGACTGGGAACGACACAAGGGTAGGCACTGGCCTTCCGCAGCTCAAGACTAGCACAAGGCACAGTTTAGGTGCTTAATCAATGTTTCCAGGACAAACAAATGAACACAGCATGCAGTGTGTATTACATCAATGTGACGGTTTCTACAGCAGCTGTGTGGTTAGGAAGTGCCCTGATTGCGCAGGCCTGAGCTGTGTGCTTACCCTAGCCCCATCAGGCATCTCCTGGCCATGTGAATGGAACGACACATGGAGAGAAGCTTTCTAGAGCTCATTCAGCCTGACTGTGGTGCCCTCGAGGGGCAGCCAAATTTATCCTAGGCCTGACCCCTGTTCTTATACTTTCCAGGCCCAGATGTTCAGATTTTCCTTCATTTCTCTGAGATACTCCTTCCCATCCCATGAATAAATTCTCTTTTTTCGCTTAACTGTACCAGAGCTGGTTTGTATTGCCTGTAACCAAATCACTCCGCATTCTAACGGGTATGTTTGCACAATTCATGACAGGGCTAGGCCCAGAAAATCTAACTACAGGGACCCAGGGCAGTGCTGAAAGCCCAGGATGTAAAGCTCAGCATAGCCACTGGCAAGGAGCATTCGCGTATTCAACCACATTCACTGGGCGCTTCTGTGAGCCTGGAGCTGTAATATGTCTTTTCCCTAGATTTTTCTCTTCAACCATCAACAGTACACTGATGTCGAGAGTATCATGCCCACTTTGCAGATGAGAAAAGTAAGGCTCAAGGAGGTTAAGTAACTGCTGAAGAACATAAATATATGAGTGGCACAGTCCAGACTGAAAAACATGTCTTCCTGAGGCCAAAGCAAATGCTCTCCTTGAACTGCACAGTCTCCAAAGGACTGAGGGCTTGGCTCACCAGCAGGGCCATGAAACCAGGTTGCTAGAGCCCACGCAAAAGGAAACAGGAGAACTGAATACAAGCTGAGCTCAACGTGTGCTAAACTAGTTCAGGGACAGGGACAACAGCCACATAAACCATTATCCACTGCGCTATTCGATGACTTTTCAATTAAGTAGAAATGGCCTCATGTAAGGAGAAGCTTTGTCTGAGTCAATAAAGACTGAGTCCTCAATCTTCCCCCTCCCCCTTGCTTCCATGCACCAAGCCCCTCCAGTCTCCTGCCGCTATGGTCTAACATGCACATACAACCTCTTCTGTCCAAAAGACAGCACTCTCACATTCTGCAATCCATCTGAATCTATTCACAATCAACTTAAAACCCACTACAACTTGTGAAGACCAGTTGAAAATATTTAAGTCAAAGAGCAATGCGTGACATGACAGAGCCAAGTAGAACCGTTGTCTCTACTTGATCTAGTGAACAGCAGAGGTTCTGCCCCCATCTCATCCATTTCACTTGTTTTGATTTCCCATTGAATAAACCCTTCTTGGGGCTTGGTCCATGTGGCTGAGGTTGATTGACCTTAATTCTTCCTTTCTTCTTAGGTGCAGAATGGGCATATGATTAAGTTCTGCCAAAGAAATGCTTTCTATCCCTCTACCTACAACATTAGGTTCATAATTGGTCACCCCAATGGTCTCGTGTGACTCAAGTCCAGGAGCTTTTGCTGGACTAATGATATGAAGAAGCTCTCCTTCCCTTGGGATAATCAGCTACAAAGGATATAATCCATGGCGTCAGTTAAGTGTCTGCTTTTAGCTCAGGGCATGATCCCAGGGTCCTGGGATTGAGCCCCGAATCAGGTTCCCTGCTCAGCAGAGTCTGCTTCTTCCTCTCTCTCCTGCTCGCTCTCTCTCTTTCAAATGAATAAATAAAATCTTTTTTAAAATGGGGGGGGAATACAATCCTAGAGCTGTTTGTGAATAAAGCCAACACTGAAGGTGGCCAAGCTGCCTAGAAATAGAGAGGCAAATGAAGACTCACTGCATTATTCAAGCACCTGGATGCAGCCTCACCTGAAGTCTGTACCTTGCACCTTATAGTTACAAAGGAAGGCAAAAGTTTCCTTGCATTCTTAAGCAAATTGAGTTGGGACTGTGAATTTCCTATCATAAAAGCCAGGAGTACCACCATTGATTCAACCATGCATTCTGAAATTACATTTACCTGCCCTGAATTTCTCCTACGCTTTCCTAAATCTTTATCAAATTGCCTAAGATTTACAGATTTTTAAATTTCATTTTTTTTTAACTTCATGCCTTAAAATTCTTTTGCTCAGAGGCAGCTGGATAGCTCATTGGTTAAGTGTCTGACTCTTGATCTCAGCTCAGATCTTTTTTTTTTTTTTTAAGATTTTATTTATTTATTTGACAGAGACAGCCAGCGAGAGAGGGAACACAAGCAGGGGGAGTGGGAGAGGAAGAAGCAGGCTCCCAGCAGAGGAGCCCGATGTGGGACTCGATCCCGGAACACCGGGATCACGCCCTGAGCCGAAGGCAGACGCTTTAACGACTGCGCTACCCAGGCGCCCCCTCAGCTCAGATCTTGATCTCAGGGTCGTGAGTTTGAGTCCTGTATTGGGCTTCACACTGGGCATGGAGCATATTAAAAAAAAAAAAAATTCTTTTGCCTAGAAGTTCAGTATTTTAACTTAAGAGGGAAATCTCCCTTTTATTCCCAAGTGGGAATCTATCAGATAACACAATTCTCTGTAATAAGCCCAACTAATGCACTAAGAATATTTAGGAAAAAAACAGTTATGTGACTTGCATATTATATAATATTTATTGTAAACCTACCTCGTTCCAGGCTTTTGAGGATAAAGCACTAAACAAAACCAGAAAAATAATCCTGCCATCATGGAACTTATGTCCTAGTGAAGAGAAATAGACAAAAACCAAACATATAAATGAACAAAGCAGGACAAAGTGAAAGAAAATGGCACAGGAGGTGATGCTATTTTAAAGATTTTATTTATTTATTTATTCCAGAGAGAGAGAGAGAAAGAGTGGGAGAGCAGGGGGAGGAACAGAGGGAGAGGGACAAGCAGACTCCACGCTAAGCACAGAGTCCAGTGCTGGACTCCATCTCAGGACCCTGAGATCATGACCTGAGCTAAAACCAAGAGTCAGACCATTAACTGACTGAGCCACCCAGGCGCCCCTGAGGTGATGCTATTGTAGGCAGATGGCCAGGAAGCTCTCTGAGGAGGTGACATTGGAAGCAATGCTAGAGTGTCACAGGCAGAGGAAACAGCTAGTTAGGGGCCCTACCGCAGGCATGCACTGGCATGTTCCAGGAACACCAAGGAGGCCAGCTGGGACAAAGTAAGCCAGGGGGACAGTGACAGGCCATGACTTCAGCAAGGTAGCCAGAGGCTGGATGACCTGGGGCCTTCCAGGCCCAGACGGACTGTGGGTTGGATTTTGCTGTGACAGGAGAGCACTGGTGTGTGTGGGGGGACAGAAGACTGGCAGGGTCAAATACATATGCTGAAAGGATCACTCTAGGTCTGTGGGGAGAATGAGCTAAAGAAGGGCAAGAGCAGAAGCAGGGACACCAGTTAGGAGGCTACTGTGGACCATGCAAGAGAGGACTGGGACCGAGAAGTCAAGGTGGAGGCGACGAGAAATGGCTGGATTCTGAATGTACTGTCAGGGTAAAGCCACTGAGGTCTAGGAAGGGATTGCACACGTTGGATGTGAGAAAAAGAAGAGTCAAGAATGATGACATCAAGTTTTGAACATGAGCCTAAGGGTGAGTGGATGTGTCATTTCCTGGGGGCTAAGAAGGATGGAAGAGTAACTGGTCTGGGGAATGGAAAGCAAGAGCTTGGTTTTGGACATGCGCTTGTTCTTTCATTGTCGCAAAATATATATACGATTTATCATGGAATCATTTTAAATTGTACAATTCAGTGGCATGAAGTACATGTACATTGCTGTGACCATCACCATCATCCATTGCTGGAACTCTTCTATGATCCCAAACAGAAGCTTTGCACCCATTCGACACTACCTCCTGCCCCCCTCTCCCCAGGCCCTGGTCATCCCTGTTCCGCCTCCTTTCTAGTGGATATGTGTATTTAAGATATGAAAAGCCCTTAGACACACTGATTCTGGGGTGAAAGGGAGAGAAGAGAACTAGAGACATAAATTTGGGAGTCATCAGCATATGGAAGAGTTGGCACACAATTCCCATTTATCGAAATGAATGTTTGACTTCGTTGCTTTCACTGCTGCACAGCCCAGAAAATGAATATGGTGCCAGACACAGTGCCTGGCATATAGTAACCCTTCAATAAATATTTGTTCAAGTGAGTAACGAAACTCTTTGCCCTCGAGTTTGTGGGAACAGCGATTCTTTGAACAAGAATTTTTAGAAGTTCCACCCTTTAAAATAAATAGCTCTATTTCTTGAAGAAGGAAAAAAAAAGAAGTCTGAACAAATTTTAAAATACACTGGCACTTCTATTGCAGTTTTCAGAAATAATGTCTGATTTGTGATCTCTTTGGCTGACGATGGTGCCAAATCCAGTACCACTTGATACCACGCTATGTTACAGCAACAGAACGGGAGTGACAAAACCAGATGTGGTGTGTCACAGCGAGGATCAATGAGCTTGAAAAGCAGGAGCCGCGGTTTGGTCTCAAACCAGGCATTCGAAGTGTGTTTCAAAATCACCCACCTCCATTCAAATGATCCTGGTGATGTCTGAAGAAAAACGTGGTTGCGCAAGAAGGTAAGATCATGACTCCCAAGATGAGATTCAGACAGCGATTTATCTTCAGCTGACAAATGTTATCTACACAGAAGAACCTGCAAGTGCCAGATCTTGATAATCTCAGTTACATGCAGGTATCTAGGCTCTGCTGATCCTAAGTGTGCAGCAGCCCTTTGGCGTATCAACATGTACAATAGATAATTGGGGTGTGGGAGATATTGGAATTTATCTTTGGGTAATAACATGGCAATTATCTTCTCCAGCAAGAAAGCCACAAGTGCAGAAATTTGGGGATATAATTCGATTTGAGAAGACTTCAAAAGCCTCAGCTGTGTATTACATTCTCTTTACACTTTCTTCCTAACACTGTAGAGTGAACCATAGGTTATTAATCCACTGGTGCTATGGCTACAGCCTTGAAGTTGAATTGGAATGGCCTCTTCAGTGTAAGTCGAGGCTCTGGAACTTGAAGTAGAGAAGGACGAGATGGCCAAGTGCTCATCTACTCTAGCGTCAAGGTTTTATTGGGAAACGAGACCTGTTTACACTAAACTCACTAGTGTTTTCTCTCAAGCACCATATCTTCTCAAATCATAACTGAAGTATCTGCATTTGGCATTAATAATATTTCAAGAAAGCAAACAATTTCTGGAAGATATGTGAGAATTTCCAATTATTTGAGTTGGAAGTTAAACTTTGAAAGCTAGGATTGATTTGTTAACTTTGAAAAAAGAGAGCCTGTTCAGTTTAAAAGGCTGGTTATCCAAATCCAATTTTGTGGGGAAAGATGAATTTACCTCCTTCCCCAAATTTCATCATTGGGCTTGGAACTTCCTTACAAATTCAGAGGAGGAAGAGACCAGTATTTCTCCATATTCTTTCTTCAGAGTGGAAAAATACATTCAGGATGGATTACAAATGCTTTCTTAATCTGGTGCTATGTTGGGTCACCACCTTCTTCCAGATACGAATTTTCTTGGGGTACATGGGTTTCCACCTGTCTTTAGTGATGATAGAAAAAAAGCATTTTCATCACTACTGTATCATGAAAAGAAATAATGGATGGTTAAATGCTTAAATTCCCAAATCTGACAAAATACAAAGGACTTGCATTTCTAATGATAACCCATGAAAAAAACGAGTATGTTTCTGGTGATGCACCAATAGCATTTTCTAACAAATTCCACCGCAAAGCTGAGAGTCGGAAATCTTTTCCAACAGACAGAATAAGTTCACTTGCCTTGAGGATTTTGAATGAACCATATATTTGATATAAAAACTTTTTTTCAGTAACGTGTCCCATTTTTAACTATTTTGAAGATATCATGGCCCTATTAGATATGCTGCTGATGACCACTATTAGCAGAAAATTTGACCTTGACTTTTACTACTACCGTGGTTCAGTACATGTCATAATTCATTACTAATCTGCTAACTCTCAGTCATACCGATTATTTTTATTTATCTAAGTTTCACAGCTTTTTAGCACTTGCTTAGGGAATAATAAATGCAATAAGGAAGGTTTTAAATATATGCAGAGGCCATGAACTCCTCTTCTTCCACTTTATCATTGGGAGTACATTTAAGACACCACATGTTCTAGGAAGTCTAAATGGAGACAGTGAAATATCTACATTGTGTGACACGATCTATGAATTGGTCAAACTATATCAACTGCACCTCAGCCTCCGGGCATTCAAGCAAGCCTTCACTATAGAGAAGGATGAGCCTATTTCCTTCCAGAAAAATGAGATGGTTTCAACAAGTAGTCCAGTTTATCAAATTTATAGTGTACACAAATGGGAATCATAGTCAATAAGATTGAAAATAAGGTAGGTTATGTCTTAACAGGTTGGTAATGAGAATCAACTTAATGTGAAGGCAATGAGCCAGCAGACAACCAGGTGAATGGCATGATTGTTGTTGGGTTTTAGGAACTATCATCTCCAATCTCACAGGATAGACTGGAGGGATGAGAGCCTGAGAGTGGGTACAGTAGTAATAAAAGAGAGGGGTAAAAGGCACTATCAGTGGACATGAAAAAAGAATCATGAGGGAGATGGACCCTACTGGCTTCAATGACTGCTGGGATGGAAAGTGTGCAGGTCACAGATGACTGGTTTTAATTCATGGGCAGGAAAACAGAGCTGAGTAAAAGGAGCTGGTGTTGATTAGAGGGGAACACATGAGGTTCTATTTTGGGCAGACTGAGTTTGAGTAGCCTGTGGAATATCCACCTGGAAGGTCAGTTCCTTTCTCTAAGAAGAAAAGGAACACCTAAAAGTCTGGATTGTGGAATGGCCAAGATAGAGGTAATATTTAGAGAACAAAAAAGCTGGAGTGGAACGCTAAAGCTAGAACCTGGCTGGAGGAAACTAGAGTGTGTGGAGTGAAAATATAGGGGAAAAGGAGGGAAATCTGATGCACATAGTGACATCGACACCAGGGAGGAGAGAATTTCAAATGTTGCAAATGATGTGAATTAGTTCAAGAAGAACACAATAAAACTCCCCTGGGGTTGTTAACTAGGGGCTTGGTTTATATCTGTTAGATCAGATTAAAAGTGAATGAGGATTCTGTACAGCAAAGGAAACCTTCAACAAAATGAAAGGCAACCTACTGAATGGTAAAAAATATTTGCAAATCATATATCCGATAAAGGACTAATAACCAAAATATATAAAGAACTCCTACAACTCAACAGCAATAAAAAATGGTCAGAGGTTCTAAATAGACATTTTCCCAAAGAAGACACAAAGATGACCAACGAATATAAGAAAAGGTGCTCAAATTCACTAATCATCAGGGAAATGCAAATAAAAACCACAATCAAATATCATTTTACGCCTGTTAGAGTGGCTATCATCAAAAAGACAAGAGATATTGAGTTGGCAAGGAGGCGGAGGAAATGGGACCCTCGCACGCTGTTGGTGGGAATGTAAATTGATATGGCCACTATAGCATATAGCATGAAGGTACCTTAAAAAATTAAAAATAGGACTATCATAGGATCCAGCAGTTCCATTACTGGTTATTTATCTGAAGAAACCAAAAACACCAAATTGAAAAGATATAAGCATCCCACGTTCATTGCAGCATTTTTTAAGGGGGGGGGTGGGTCAAAGGAAGAGGGACAGGGAGAGAATCTAAAGCAGACTCTGCACCCAGTGAGGAGCCAGAGGCAGGGCTCAGTCTCATGACCTGAGCCAAAATCAAGAGTTGGACACTCAACCAACTGAGCTAGCCAGCTGCCCCAACATCACAGCATTATTTATAATTACCAAGATAGGGGAAATATACACATATGCAATGGCATATTATTCAGCCGTAAAAAGAAAAAAAGAAAATCTTGCCATTTGCAACAACATGGATGGACCTTGAGGAAATTATGCTCAGTGAAATAAGTCGGACAGAGAAAGACAAATACTGCATGATTTCACTTCAACACGGACTCTTAAAACAAAACTGAGCTCACAGATACAGAGAACAGACTAGTGGTTGCCAAAGATGGGGAGTAGGGGGTGAGTGAAATGGGTAAAGGGGGTCAAAAGGTACAAATTTTTAGTTATAAGATAAATAAGTCATGGGGATATAAAACACAGCATGGTGATTAGAGTTCATAATACTATATTGTGCATTTGAAAGTTGCTGAGTACATCTTAGAAGTTCTCATTGCAAGAAAAAAAAACTAACCATGTATGGGGATGATGTTAAATAGACCTACTGTCGTGATCATTTTGTATTATATATACGAATATCGGATCATGAAGTTGTACACCTAAAAGTATTATAATATTATATGCCGATTATGCTTCACTTAAAAAATGTAAATGAGGAGAGGGGACAAGATCCAGAGTCATAATCCATGTGGCTCTTTGGAGACATGGGCAGGTGAAGGAAAGGAGAAGAAAGTAGGGGAGCAAGACGGAATCCTGGGACTGAGGCCTTCAACAGCTAACTAGCAAAATAAGAGGACTAATGCAAGGTCTACACAAAGTGGGGTGCTTTTATTGTATCTAAGGCATAGTTTAAATACCGGGCCATGGGGGTCAAGGTCAAGTAAGGAGGCCAAGGTTGGATAGGGAGGCCATCAAAGCCAGAATGGAAATGATAGCAACCACTAAAAACCAGGGAGAAACCATATGGGGACTGAGCAAGGAGAAGATAGACAGATATACATGGTTTTTGTTTTGTTTTGTCTTCTTTTGATGTATATGTGGTTTTGAGGGGAGCAAAAACATCATGAGTGATATGTTTTACACGGAATTTTTAAAAAGCGAATTAGGTGCCAAGGCACTAGGCACTCTCCCACTTGGCAGCAATTATCAGAACTGCTTAGTTGTAGGTTCCTCTGTGGGATGCTGTAGGGGCTCTCCTCTGCCGTGGTCCTCACCATTCCCTGTTGCCTACCTCAACCCACCCAGTTTATGTTATCTCTCTCGTCTCCTGAAACACCTGAGTTTTCAACCCCCGGGCCAGGATTCTAATTAGTCAGTGAGGAGTCAAAACTAGAAGGTTATGAATACGTAAGGGGTTATGATTAAAAGCAATTCCAGAGCCAGATCTCAAAGGCTATCCTTTTCTTCTACAATCTGTAGATTTTGAACGTAACTTGTATATTATATTTCTACTAAAATAAAAACACACATATACAATACAAATACAGATCCACGTTCCCTTATTCGCAATTTTGAAATTCAAGGTTTTATTTACTTAATTAACTCAACGTTGGCAAGACCTGACCTGATCTGGGATTTTTATAGAGTTTACTTATACCCTTAATACCAACATTCATACATTTCCCTGCAGAAATATTAATGTATCATTACGGGGTACGAAATGTATGGTCCTTGCATAATAATACTTTGCTAAGATCACCCAAATTCTATATTCTGGCACCCAGGGTTTCAGGTAAGGGATCGGGAGCCTTATACGTCAACTTTCATGCACCTATGAACTGAGATACAATTTTCTCCATTTGAGAAAATAAGAATGCTGTTAGAAAAAAAAAGACGATATCTAAAACAGTACATTGAAAATAACATTCATGCAGACAACTAGCAAGAGGTGGGAGGGGTAATCCAGTATTTGCAAATAAGCAGGTCATCAGACGAACAAAGCACACTGGAAATTTCACAACAAATCTTTGCCAGCAGAAGCCAGAGGACACAAGTTTATTAAGAGGCAAGTCATTTCTCTTGCCTCCATCCCCAGACGAACCTCCATTTCACGTTCTTCACGCTCTAAAACCGACATCTCAATACGACAGCGATTTTACAAAGGGAGGTGAGAGGCGGCACCAGATACTAGGGTAAGAGGGGTCGTTACTCCATTTCTGTTCCACAATCTCTCTGGCACGTGGCTTGTTGGCCAGAGAGACTAGCCAAGCCAGTCTTCCTCAAAATGGACGCTTTAGCCACCTGAGAGAAAAGCCCATTGGGTTTTGCACCAGCTAGAAGTTGGGCTCTGCTGGCTTCTGAGCCCACATGACCGAGCGTGGGCCTTCTAGACTACAACATGCCCCCCGAGGCATTTCTGATTGGACAACGACCAGCATTGTCAGGCGCCCGTATTTTCTCGACTGGAGTGGTGGGGAGGAAAATCATTAAGGAAAGGAGCCTGATGTTTCCACATAAAGCCAGGTTCCCCAACGACCTCCTCTTCGCCAAGTGTAGCCATGCTGTTCGCAGGGATGCCACACGCTTCAGAGAAGCAGCTCACGAATGTTCCAGCAGCACGCAGCCCCTCTCCCTGGAGCAGACTGTACTGAACAGGGCCTGGATACCTGCTTGCTAAGCACAGAGAAGCGTGCACCTGGTTTTATGCCAACCCCAAGAGCTTACCCACTTGGTATCACAATAGCCTAAGATAGCCAAGAAATGGGGATTTTTTTTTTTTTTTAAGCTTTTCTAGGAAGCCACAGAATATGCCGGCAATGCTGCTGTTTTCCACTGCACCTGAAGCTATGGAACCCCTACAAAGGAATCTGAATGAGGTTTTCCTCCCCCCTTTCCTTTTAATCTCTAAGGGATTGCCACTAAACCGAGGCCACTTGGGCAGAGGCAGCCCTGACTGAGCCCTTCTCAAACAGCATGGCAAAAAAAAAAAAAAAAAAAGGCCTGCTGCATCAGTATCCCAGAATACTTTTTATTCCCCAATGCCCATCTGTAAAAGGCAATGCTCGCTTTGTGCAAAACAAGGGGATAAATGTGCTGGCACCGCTGTTCAGGCTCCACAGCCAGGCCCTGCGGGGTTGGCCACTTTACCGAGCTTGGCTACGGCCCCCCTCTCCCCTAATGACAGGGAGGCAAAGAATGGGAAAATGGTTAAACAAGGTTTTCATTTTGACCTTAGTGATTATATTCCTGAGACGGAACCAAGAGTGGAAAACACCTTTCCATTTTTGCACTTGGCGGTTTGGTCTGATTTTTCCTCTCTTCTTATTATTTTTTAAATCTTTTCTTTCAGGCTATATTTAAATTCATTTTCTCTGAAAATGTAAAAGGGCCCGTCTGCATTGAATTCCTGGAGAGCGTCTCACTGATGAAAGTCCAATACGAATATAACATGCTCTTAGCACATTTCCTAGTCAATGCAGCTCCGTGGGAATCATTCCCGTATGCTCACCTGCAAATCTGGCCATCCACTTTTAATTTTTTCAGTCCTTATAGCGTATAGCTGACTCCTGCCATAATTTATGTTAGAGTGCCATCTTATGGTAGGTTGGGACCACCATTCGCGGACGGAGAAACGCAGGGCTGTCTCCTCAGCGTTTTAAAGAAAAATATGGATTTAAAAAATCATCTTTAATTAATCACACCAGATAAATGTGTCAGAAAGGATGGTCTGTAAAAAAGAAACCTGTTTCCGGGCGGCCTGCTAAAGGCCAAACACAACAGAGAATATTTGAGCAGCCACACAAACCTTAAAGACAACTGATGAATTTTTTTTTTTTAAAGGCATTTAGGTTCTCATTCGGGGACTATTACTGCATGATCCGACATTTAAGCAGCAAGCGTTCTTCATGAATGCCATGATGTATTTGGGAAGAATATCAGAGGGAGGGCCTGGTCTAAGTAAGTGATTTGCGGCCCAGAATTTTCAGCTCTGCGTTCTCAGGGTGCATTTCTCCCTTCTCATCTCCAAAAAAACCCACAAAACTCTCCGGGCCCATATCAGCATGACACAAGGAAACTCAACCCCACTTTGAAGCCTGATCATTTGCAAATGTATTTCAGTCCCAGGTTTAATTCGAGAAGATTCCTTGGAGAAGCCTCATTCCGGAAGTCTGCCTGCCAATTTTTGGAGGCTCTAAGGCTTGTTTCCTCTCTCTTCTCCAGGTTTCTTTCCACCCACAAAGTTAACGTACATCGTGAATGGGCCTGAATTTGATTCCTGATCGGAACCTGCCAGTTCCCCGGCTGCACCACCAGTCACTCTCCGAAACGCACAAGGAAAAACACGGTTTCAGTTCCAGGTTTGTTTGGGGGGTTATGGATCAATGAGGTCATGAGATGGGGATCCCGGGGGACCTGGGGTGGTAGCGAGGCTTTTGCTAAAGCACATGCCCGGCCCTATTTAACGACAGAACGGTCTAACGCTAGCAGAGTGATCTACTTCTAACTCCCACATTCAAGAATTCTTTTGTTCACTCTCCATCTCCTTTCCAGACTGCCCCATTGTTTTCTCATCCATGCTCTAGGGCCAAGATGAAAAGTTGGAGTGGATGGTGCAAGGCGGGGAGGGTATACTTCCGTTTTCCATCTATGGATACCCCCCTCTTGTCTCCATAAAGAAGATACAGAACACACAGCGATTCATGATGAAAGAAGAAAAATTAATATGCATTTCACCAGATGCAAAACAAGAACTTTGGAACAAAGGCCGTTTTTTTTTTTTAAAAAAGGCATTTGAATGTCAAACATTTCCAGGGTTCTTCCTGCCCTGTCACAATGAAACTGTTTTCCTTTTAACTGCACCATTTTCAATAATTGTAGGGATCACAATTTCAAATTAAACATTCCTAATAAGTCATAGTGGGTTTCGTTTACTTGGTTTCTGCTTCCCCTTATTTTGACATCAACTCATCTTTCCTCCGCCCCCGCCCCCCAGCCTGTTTTGCTTATGAGCTTACCTTTGCTGACCCTTCTCCCCTCTCCTGTCTGGGGGCTGCTCTTGCTTCAGTCCCTGCACTTGAAATGTTCCCTTTTCAACTGTCATCCTCAGATCAGCAGGGACACGCCTGGTGCCCACATTTTCCCCATCTTTTGTTAAGGGTGTGTTTGTGTGTCATTGTTTTTTTTTTTCCCCTCCCCTCTTTAATCAAAAGTACACGATCAGAGACTCCAACACATTCAGCTGAGATTCTGAACGGACTGTACCCATTAGGAATTCTTAAAGTGCAGACCGACTCTACAAAATAGGACTCTTACAGATGCAAAAGCGACATCCTGACCCGCCTCTCCCCCACCCCACCTCCCAACACGTACGGTTTTTCATGGCTGTTCCAATTTAAATTTCTCAGTTTAGCAGTCAAAGAGATGATTTTTCTAATATCCATCCTGCAAACTCCATCTGGGATCCCCCAAACAAGCTGTGTTCTTCTGCCTCTCACAGACATGAATTATAAAAAGTCTGCAGTCGGAGCAGGGGCGAGGTCAGGCCTGCTTGATCCTGAACCATGAAGAGTCTTAATGCCTGCAGACACGCAGGATAAGTGAACAGGGAAGGTGGAATAAATGCCTTTCTACGGGTGTTTTTCTCCCCACATCCAGCCTGCTGATCCTGTGCAAATTACCTTGGGGAAGCCCAAGCTGTAGTCCTCAAAAAACCGGAAGTGAGGACCATCTACTATGATCACAATTACCCTACGATGTTCAGGCATCGCGGGATATTGTTACCCTTCCAAGCTTTCGGCCTAATGTCTCGTGTGAACAGAGAACCAGATGGGAGTTTTGGGGGCTAAAATGGATACACCAATTATTTATAGATTCGGACTAAAAATCACGTGAACTGCCTTCTGTGGAGTTCCATTTTCCGAGAACACACTTGAAATAGACATAGTTGTGGAAAGTCTCAGAAACATTTAGAATAATCCTAAACATGATATTGCAAGTAGGGAATGGTGGAGTTAAGCCTGAAGAATTTTAGGAGCCCCTTCATAAAGAAGAACATAGTTTTAGGACTACCTTTTGGCAATCTCTAGAATGAAACCTGGCAGTTCAACTCTATCTCCTGTTGGTTTTAGCAGCATTGCCCCTGGCCATTTCTTCCTGCTGAGAAAACCTCTAAAATTAGACATGGCAGCTGGCATAGCCAGGTGCCCCCCAGCTTTGGAGTAGAGGGAAACTGTTCCTAACACCGTCCACGTGATAGGCACTCAATCAACATTTATCGGGAAGGATCAGAGAATAAAAACAGAACGTCTTTGATTAGTACTAAGAATATGACGATGCATTATTTCAGAAAGTTTCCTTCAGTTCTCCATTTTATTATGTTAACTTTGGCATATATAAGATTTTTTTTTTCTTTTTGGGGGGAGGGTGGGAAGGGCAACATGTCTTGAAGGATCCTTTTGTGCTAGGTACTGTCTTAAATACTTTACCTGTGTTGCTTTATTTCCACCTCACAACAACCTATAATCTTTTGCATCTTATAATGGAATAATAACTTGCCTGAGGTTAGCCAGCTTGTCCAGGGTCATGTAGCCAACCAACTCCACAGCCCAAGCCCCAACTTCTCCCAAACATGGCCTGTTCTGCGGTGATTCAGAATTGAGAAATGCCGCCTTCTGTTTTTACTCATAAATCTAAAACTCAAAATGGAGGAATTTCTGGAGAATGGCTAAGGCCATTAACATTTTTTAGGGATGCTTACATTTTCACAGCCAACAAACCATTTAGGGAATCGGCAAAAGCTTTAGCTTTCCCTCCCCCCCCCCAACTATTTCTTTAATAAATAGTCTCCTGGAAGACGTGAACAAGGGTCACATGACTCGCTCCAAACTACTCGCTAAGCTCTCCTATTAGCACACTCCTTTGGTGTACAAACTACCTAAAAAGCTTAAAATATACAGGAAACTTAAGAAATGAACTCGCTGGTGTCTGGTGACACCAATGTTTGAGATACGGTGTGAATTCTCAAACAGGTCATTTGGACTGATTTAATTTTTATTGATATTCATTCGAACATATGTAATATCACTCAACACTTTGAAAATTAACAACTTTATTTACCATTTACTTTCTACTTGGAAAAGGTCATCATTCATCAGAAAGTGGAGATTCTCCCACTCTATCAAACTTGCTCAGAATCAAAACAGCCTTCCACGTTTTCCTGGTTAACTGTAACTCTCAGGGAAAAAGCCCTCTGATGTTTTCTCAGGTGAAAAGGGAGCCGTGCTATTCCAGGCCACCCCGCCCCCACCTCCCACGCCTGTGTTAACTGGGCCAAGAGCAAGGATCTTGAGAAATGATACAACTCCGTGCCCTTTGCTCCATGTGGCTTCAATAATGTCAGCTGGAAGAACTATATTTCATAAAAATTACAATCAAGCATGCATTGAGTTATCCATATTCACTTTGGATGGGGGACACTTCCAAGTGGATCGCCTAAAGTTAAAGCAGCCCCTGTTCTTATGTTGCCTGGAAAATTGCAAATGTGGAAACACGTTTTTCCCCTTAGTTTCAAATCCCCTTGTTCCACAATTAATTTCCCCACTGTCATGGCACGGAGTGTCGTGGAATCGTGTGATTATGTGTGTGTGAGTGTATGTGTGTGTTTTCTCTGTGTGTTCTTTGTACTTCAGCTGAACACCACCTTAGATCATCCTTGACAAGGGAGTAAAGGTTATCATTAGCATGTTGAATAATGGATGGCGTCCATTGTATTTTCTTGTTTAGGAAAATAAATCATCCTGAAAACTTTTATTATGTTCTATGTAAAATGGAAGCACATCAGCACTTGTTATGTTTTCCTTCTCCTGAGTGGGTTTGGCAGGGCGCCTTAGGCTGGAAAGAACAGCCAGGGGTTGCCAAGCAAGGGCTGGCTTGATTCCGTGCCATTCCTCTAGGGGAGGTAAACATCCTGCCTTGGAAGACTTCACCAACCTGTAGCTAGAAAACCCCCGTGCACAGAGGTGCAGCCGGGAGAACTGGAAACCGTGAGTCATGGCAGCAGGCAGGCCCTGCTGGGTAAGGAGGAGGTCAAAGGTTTAGGCTTCAGCCACTCCACCCGAGTCCCCAGGAAGACGACAGCATTGAATTTGGTGGAGAAACAGGCAGGAGTTGAGTGTGGACAAGGACAAAGAAGATCAAGATTTCCTGAGTGCCAACGGACCGAACGCCCGACACTGTAGCACACACCTTTACCTCCGTCACCGCATGTCAGACCCGGGAGGGCTGATCTGTGGGTGTGACTGTGGGTGCTGGGGACAGACATCCTGGGGCTGCCGCTCACTGCATGTGTAGTCTTGGGGAGCTTGCTTCATCTGATTCTCCATATTCTCATTGGCCAAGTGGGGATGGACCAGTTACAGTACTGAAACCCCTTCACACCAGACAATCTGGGGCAGTTGCCTTGAGTTCCCGGAGCACACACCCTCTCAGGATCCTGGCTGAACCAGCCCGTCCCTGGGTACCACCCCACCCCTCGTGGGCTACTTTGCAATCCTGAGCTAAAGGGAGATGCGGGTACAGCACAGCCTCTAGGGCCTGTCCAGTAGTAATGGCTGGTTTGTACCCAGTGACTGGGACCCATGTCATACCAGTTGTTAGATAGCTTTATAAGGCTGTCCTAGGGACAGGGATGGATTCTACAGAGCCTATCACATGAAAAGCCCCAGATTAATGATGATAGTTATGCCCATTATACAGATGAGGACAACTAGGTTAACAAGGTTAAATAACCATGCTATGGAACCAGGCTATGAACCTAGGGTCATATGGTATCCTATCACAGATTCTCATCTCCCTGTCCTGATGTAGCAACAGGAGAATCATAACAGCTCATTTAATGATGGCATAAAAGAGTGTCCCTCCTAGAGAGAGCCATTCCATCAGCTCAATCTCAGATGCCCATTGTCTTCTTGAATGTCACCCCAAGGATTCGTTAAAAGGAAAGCATAGATTCAGTTGTGATGACAATGTTCTAATTATGTTATCAGACTTATTACATGGCAACTGCTTTGCTCAAGACTGAATGGAAGAAACTGGTCTCAGCTGCAGAATGGAGTTTGACAGGCACACAGCTCGTCTTCTCGACCACAAGTGGATGATGCTATCCTTATGTCTGCGTGCTCTGAGTAAGTACTAAGTTGTACCTTTGTGATTCTCTGTGTTCTTGGAGGGTAGGGGGAGAATGGGTCTAAAAAGGTTCTATACATGATTTCATATAGTCAATAAAATTACTTGAAAAACTCTCATCAAGGTAGAATATTGTCAGGATAGATTAAAAACAATGATGGCTCAGCAACTGGAAATGTGATCCTCATATTGTGGTCAGAACGTGGATCCTATACTCTAATTATTTAACTGGCTTCTCGATCAGCTATTAGCACTTGAGTATGAAATAGTCACCTGTGTGTGGACAGGAGAATGCTTCTATGGGAAGAGAACACAAGGTGGTCACATTTGGTTAAGAGCACGAGAAAGAAATAAGAGTATTTTAGGGGGAGGCCAGTGTGGAGATTATTCCAGAAGTAATCCGAGATTTTCCTGCTCAACATGTGGTTCATGGGCCAACAACATCCGCATACCCTGGGAGCCCATCAGAAATCAGAGTCTGAGACCCACCCTGTCTGCCGGATCACACTCTGTATTTTAATCGGATGCCAAGACGATTCGTATGCACAGCACTGTTGGAGACGCTCTGCTCCTGGGGGCCCAGCCTCTGCTCACACGAGGTGCAGAGGAGCTGGGGGGGCGGGGGTTGGTGCAGAGCAGAAAATGAAGTTGTAGGAGTTGGGAAGTTACCGTCTGACTCGGCTGCAGGGGGAGAAATCTGTTCTTGGCTGAGGAGCAGGCCGTGGCTGCAGTTGCACACAGCATGACGGCCATCTGTGTATAAAAAGAAAAGCAACACTGTGCAGGAGCGCGGCATCGCTACAGAGGCTAAGCATGGCCAGGTGTTTAGGCAGGAAAGCCAGTCTTAAAGATCAAAGGCAAGTCGATTGTAAAAGAGAACATCTTGCCCACCAAAACCAGGCCCTCCGAATGGAGAGAGGGTGATGTCTGAATAGACCAGATGTTAGCAGCCGAGGGATCCTGAGAGCCTAGAATAAACTTGCTTAAATAGCTCTGTGGCATCAAAACCTCATTATCTGCCAGCCCCACCGCTAAAGACAAACACAGGTCCCACAGCAGATGCGAGAGGGGTCCTCCGAGGCACCCGGCTAAGGCAGTAGGAATCTGCTGTCCCTGTGGTAAACGGGCAGCAATTAATTACAGGACAGATGTGGAGGCCTGAAGACTAAGTTCTCCACCCCGATGACAAGGGAGGGGAGTTTTTGGAAAGAGCTGTGTGAGCGCTTCGAGGTCACCGGTCTGGGGTCATGACAGACACGGCCTCCTGAAGGCCTGAGAGGGGCGGGCAAGTTCGTTTGGGACTGAAGCACGGCTGGCTCTGGCTCGGAAGCCCCCACCCTCCCGTGCCCACCCTTCAGACCCGGTACCAACCGCACTGTCACCCCACCAGCGCGCCGGGGGGCCGGGGGCAACGGGCAGGGACACAGGCATTCCATCACCTGGTGAATTTCCCACAAGTCCAAGCTGGTCTCCTCGTAATTGCCCCCACAGAGATCTTCATAAATACATTTAAATAAAATAATTATTATTGTTATTTTACTTTGGTCTTCTCGATGGCATCTTTCCTTCAAACAGCTCAAAGAACTATTCTGAAATTATCTAATTAATCTTTGCAAAATTCCTGTGAAGAAGGTGGGTGGCAATTTCCCTACACTTCTTGAGGAGAGGGAAAAGCAGAGAGAGGTTAAAGGGCCTGGAGTAATTTGGGGACGGCGCAGAAATGCAGACTGGGACTGGGCTCCCAACCTCGTTCCTGCAGGTAGTCCTCCGCTGCCAAGTTCACGTCCTCTGAAGAGCACAACTGCCGAGGCCAGGGCCCTAAGTAGAGCACTTGTATTCAGATCCTGGTGCTACGGCTCCGTAAGACGTAAGACTTTGTGCAAGTCCTTTAGCCTCTCCGGGCCTCAGTTTCCCCATCTGTCAGGTGCCTCAATGAGATAGACTGTTTGGCCGCTTAGGACAGGGCTCCTAGTAGCACAGCCTCTGGAATCTAACCTCAGTGGACTTGTTGACAGTTGTTGTTGTTTTTGTTTTTTTTTTTTAAGATTTATTTACTTATTTGAGAGGGAGAGAGAGAGTGCGTGTGTGCAAATGCTGGGAGGAGGGGCAGAGAGAGTTCCAAGCAGACTCTGAGCTAAGCACGGAGCCCAAGGCGGGACTCGATCTCACGACCCTGAGATCACAACTGGAGCCGAAACCAAGAGTGGGACACACCCAACCAACCACACCATCTCGGTGCCCCTTGTTGGCAGTTTACACACAAGGCGGTTTTGTGCGTGGCAGCGTAAATGGCATACTTAGGCATGCAATGAAGCAAGAGGGTCCAAGATCGGACTTGGGAGACAGACAGCCTGGCTCATATCTTGGCTCCAACACTTGCTAAATCCTTTGACTTCGGGCAGGTCAGTTAACCACACTGCATGGGTGTCCTTCCCTGTCAAACAGGGACAGTGATGATTCAATACGATACTGCATATCAGGGGTCTAGCGTAAGCAAGTGCCCAGGAAGCATTCATACGGTAGTGTAGAGGGGGACTCTGCTGTCACACTGTCTGCATTTGAATCCTGGCCCCCCACTCTCCAGCTCAGACACCTCGGGCAAGTCACCTCATTTCACGGGAGAAGGTAGTTTCCCATGAGGACTAAGTTCAGACATAATTTATAACAGAACTGGCATAGTCTGTGCTTGATCAATGTTATTATTCATTGCACTATGGTTATGGCTTCATTTCTTGTTTCTATTTTGTGTGTGGAACCATGAACACTGGCCCCCCGCGCACATAGAGATTACTCCACAATTTGGGGGTGGTGTGAAGGGAAAATAGTTTGTGTCAGGTCGCTAACCCCCGGTAAATTGGAAGAATCATCTCTAAGCTGGCAAACAGTCCCTCTGGAATCCGATAGGCCTTCGGTGTGCCCCTCACCGGCTAAGTGATGCTGGGTAATTCCGCCATCTTTCGCTCAGTCAACTCATCTGGAGAATAATGGTAACAAGGCGAACAACAAGCTCAGCAGGGGACTTGAGCTAATATACACAACCGGGCTTTGTGGATTCGTAACTACTACTGAGATTTAAAGGGTTATGAATTCAGAAACTAACTTACACTTTAAAAGCACACTCACATCAGAATTTTTTTGTATATTTGCTTCCAGTTTTCACCCCTTTGGGGGGAAAAAATGAAAAAGTCCTCGTCTCAGGTGGGAAAAGAATGAAGATCCCTTCATTTCCGGTGGTGCCAGCACCCTGGATTCACCACCAGCTGCTCTAACACCAGACACGCCATCTTTCCACCCACCCAGGAGACTCAAAGTAACTGCATTTCTCTTTGCTGAGTTCCTGTGGGTACTTCAAAGCCTAGAGACTTTGCAGATGTCTTGGTGGTGATTTCCCTTTAGCAAACACATGGGAAATACTTCAATAAGAGAGAGACCAGCTCCACAAAAGAAAATTTGGGGCCAGAAAGAGAGAAGACGGCTTGCAAGCTGAGCGCAAAGAGCTGGGTCACCGGAACCTCATTGCTCAGATGGACAGCCTGCATTTGCAGCTGGGGTCTATTCCTTCAGCTCAGCCCAACACTTACAGCAAGTGTGCATTTCTTAGGTACTAACCCATGAAATGTCAACACCGAACTTGACTAGAAGAAATTATATTAAATATGTCACCGTTGCCAAGAGCCCCACAGCATGCTACCACCCCATGGGAAGATAAGTACAGTGGCCTCTCGGATCTGAGAAAGATGGGGACAGCAGGCAGGGGGTGGGTCTAATCGCCCCTTGTGTCATTTCCAGGTTTCTGTTTCTTTTGCATGTTTGAGTCTCCTCCCAAAGCAGGTTTCCCTTAACATGCAGTCAGGGACCTTTTTACTTCGAGGAGCTCTACCACTCTAACCCACAAAGTCCATCTTTACATACCACCAAGTTCTTTTGTGGATTAAAATCTGCTTTTTGAATCAAGAAGCCCCCCATCTTTTTAAAAATAAGAATGTGTTGGGGCGCCTGGGTGGCACAGCGGTTAAGCTCCTGCCTTCGGCTCAGGGCGTGATCCCGGGGTTGTGGGATCGAGCCCCACATCAGGCTCCTCCGCTATGAGCCTGCTTCTTCCTCTCCCACTCCCCCTGCTTGTGTTCCCTCTCTCGCTGGCTGTCTCTATCTCTGTCAAATAAATGAATAAAATCTTTAAAAAAAAAATAAGAATGTGTTACAAAAGTACAACGTTGTCTACAATCTAAACAAGGAGCGTTAAGCGTCTACGCAGTAAAGCGAAGTGACTGCTCCTGCACTATCCAGCAGGACCTTGCGGGTTTCCCAGTGGTGGGGATGGTGCCTGGGGTGGGGGGCATCCACTGTGTGCCCAGTGCACTGGGTACGATGCTCTGCAAGGCAACAGCCTAGCTAGGGGGGTGATGGCTGTGGCTATAGGTCAGAGTGAAGCCCCCTCATTCCCTGGGGCACCGAACACACAGGGCCAACCAGGCCCTCACCTGGGAGACACGCTGCCTATCATTCATCCCTGGTTGATTTTCTACACCAAAGATTATCGCACGCCCACCAGCCAGGCATGCTGGCCCCCTGAGTGACAATCCTGGTGTCTGTCCTCGCCCAGTCTAAGGGGAAGGACAGACACACAGGCTGTCACAATACAGTGTGCTCCTGCTCTCCGGGGACAGGTGCAGGCTCCAAGAGAGAACACAGGAGGGGTGCTCTGAGGTGGGGTGAGGGATGAAGAAGGGTACTGTAATGGCACCCTGGGGGGGTCCCTCGCCTCCAGGGACGAGCAGGGAGGAAGGATAATGGGAGTGGAAGGAGGAAAGACTGGAGACTTAGCTCCATCTGGGCTAGTCAAGGAGTCCGGACGTCATCCACAGGCCAACTGGGAACCACAGCACCACCACTGGCTTCTCAGCTTCGGCTAAGGCAAAGATTTGCTGAACCCGACCACGTACAGAGCTTAGGGTGCTATACAAACTGAGAGAAGCACCAATATTCTCCGTCCTGTGGTTGAAAGAATGCAGGCGCGGCAGAGGTTCCTCCCCTTGGGTCACCCAGCTCCCGGGACTTGACGCTGTAGTCAAGGTTTCTGAGTTCATCACCCAGAATCAAACCTCCTTTTCTGGGACCCCATCTCCATGATTTCCCTGGAGCTGTAGGCATGGGTGTATGATTTACGCCTGGCCTGGCAGAGCACTGCCATCCTCTGGTCACAATCACTGGCTCAGGAGTAAGAATGGCACACAACATTGGGACTTCCTGGGAATCTTGAGAGAGAGAGGGAGAGTGGGAGAGAGAAAGGTCTCTTAAAAGTGGGAGGATATAGGTTTAGAGCTGGGGAATGAAGACAGCACAAAGAGAACCACGAGATGAGGTCTCCTGGATCAAACTCTGCTTGAAGCCACAACACGGCACAACTTCTCAGTTAGGTTCTTTACCATATTCTTAATTGGTTTCTCTGTCTCTTGCAATGAAGTAGCCCTAACGCAACGGAGCTCATGGTGACCCTCTCTTCCTGTACCCCTAACGTTACACGCAGCTGAAATTGCTTTGGTGTTTTGCTAATTTCTCACATTTAAAAAAATTATCTTAGTGAAAATTTTGAGCATGGAATAAACTGAGCTATGAAAATAAAGGCAGAGTACAGGAATGCATTATTTAAACAACTGTAAAATTATAGTTGCACAGGAAAAGGAGACTGGATGTAGAGCGAGGGGAACTGAGGTACAGAAGTGCAGATCCCGCTCTGCGGCTCGCCAGCTCTGTGACCTCGGGCAAGGCACCCTTGCTCTCTCAGCATCAAAGCTATGGACTAAGGGAGCGTCACTCAACGAGACCCCAACTCAGGTTGGTGACTGCGACCCAGGCTGCTTTTGAGTCATCAAAAGTCGACTAACACAGATTGAGGAGGCCCATCATATCTAAACATAGATGGAGGTTTATCTTCAAGAAAGTTCACAACCTGGTTGTATCTGGCAGGTGCAGCCAAGAAAGGCTCATCATTGGGCTTGTGTTCAGGGAAGTGGAATTACGTAACTGACAAACCCCAGAGAACCTAACTTGGCGTGGATCTTGGCAATCTCAAATGGCAACCCCTGAGAGAGGGTCTCCAGCCTGACTCGAGTGTTGTCATGCTCAAGACACGTGAATATCCCACCACCCTGCCAATCACAAGAGAGGACTTGCCCAGGTTGCTCTCAGCCATCCAGAGCCTCGCTCTACAAACCCTTCCAGCAAGTCCCCAAGTGCAGCCGGTCTCATCTTCTGATGACGCCAGCCAGTGACCCGGAAGGCGGCCCACAGGGACCCGTAAAACCACACTGGTTGTTTAAAAAGGCTGATCCTGGCAGGTTGCAATTGGGTAGTGACTTTCAAAGAATCTGATGGGCCGGGTGCTTTATTTAGCTATTCTGCTAAAATAACTTTAGAATTTCTACAACTTTTAGAAATAGACACTTTTCACCTACTTTGAACTTCATACAATGAAGAAAGCATCTATAAGGACTGGAGTTAAGACGCCTGTCACTATAACCGACTTTGAAATGAGTCTTTTAAAAGCTGTATTCTGTTATAGATAAAACACACTGCATTCTCCGACGATTCCATCTATGAACTAATTAGGTGTTTTTGCCAGCAACGGGTGAGATTTTAAGTTCTGTGTTGTAAAAAACGAAATATACAACTGGGTGCGGACGTGGCTCTCAAGATTGGTAAGAACAAGGTCGTGTTCTACTCGGAAGTCACTGACCCCTCTTGCAGGGCAGAGTTATCGCCTCTGCCCGGATAACACCAGGGAACACGCTCCCTGTAAACCCTGGAGAAGTCCTAACACAACTTCAACCTCTCCCATCTTATTTGAATGACTTCCAAGGGCTACCCTATCAGGGGTTCCATGTAGCCCAAGAGCCATAACAGACTTTTTAGCAGAATAAGGAAGAAGACCAGAATAACTCCCACCTTCATGCTCTTAGAATTTGACACATACTGAAACACCAGCAACACGTCTAACAGTAGAAAACTCTTAACAGTGCCCAGCTCTCGTCACGGTGACTATCGTTCAGCTACCTAAACACAAGAGGCATAAGCCATTCTTGAGAACAAGATACAACACTGACAAGAAAAATAATTAAATTTAAAACCACAAACCTCCACTGAAGTTTCTCCAGGACCAACAGTCTGTGTGTCTTGGTGTGAAGATAATACACATTTGTTGATCAAGGTGAGTGCCGACTTAATTACCTAGAGGGGCATGTCTGAACTCTAGAAAGTCAGTGGGGGCTCGGCGGGTTTCATCTGCCCTCAGACCTCACCTCCAGGTGCAGAGTGAAGAAAGTCCTACAGGCGTTGGACCCACACGAATGAAGCATAACGGCTATGTTTCCTTTAAAGGATCCTGCAAACGTGGGGAGGAGACAGGAGAAGCTGATGAATGACTTCTCCAGTATCACCTGAGTAGGTCAGGCCACTTTGCAAGGCTCACTGTTCTTTGGTCTCTCCTTTTTCCTGTTTAGTGTCTCCTTACTTCCTTGACATCTCCGTTGTGGCATTCCTCGCAGCCTTGCCCTCGCCCTAAGCAGCCCCACTTTCTTGCCTATCTTCAGATATCCATAAACACTGTTATTTCCCACGGGTAACATTTCAGAAAAAAAAGAAGTATTTGGTCGGGGGGTGGGGTTTGCTTTAATTGTTTGCATTTGTTAAAATGAACATGTCTCACTTTTATCCTAAAAAGAGGATTTTCATAAACATAAAAAGTGTCTTGGACTTTCTTTTTTTTTTTTTCTCTCTCTCTCTCTTTTTTGAGGAGGGGGGAGGGACAGAGGCAGAGGGAGAGAGAGACTTTTAAATAGGCGGCACGCTCAGCACAGAGCCAGACGTAGGGCTCAATCTCACAACCCTGAGATCACGACCTGAGCCCCAATCAAGAGTCGGGCACTTAACCGACTGAGCCACACAGGTGCCCTTGGACTCTACATTAGAATGTGACTTTAAAACACCTGGTGTATATCTAAAAACAATAGGCCTATCTTGAGCAGAACACTGTAGAGCCATCAAGCAGGACCATTAAGACCTACACGTGAAGGCACTGGCCACTGGAAAGGGTCTCACCGCGGATTTTCTCATTTCATCCTCCCACCCAGTGATGGGAGCATTCATTCTGCCTGTCACCCAGAGGAAAGGAAGTGAAGCTCAGGTCACAAAAGCTCCCAGGCTGGGGTGTCGGGAGGTAGGGGCTAGTCCCCTCACTCACACGGCAGTGCTCTTTCCAAGCACAAAACCAATTCTCCAGGATCCTACAAGTCATCTCTGTTGGGCTTCTGGCAATGTCGCTCCTCCATTCAGCGGAGCCTCTGTGTAAAAGACCCCGTATGAAGGGGGTGTGAAAGGCCTGGGGACTCTTGCGTTAGGGCCACACTTACAAATGAACACACACGAGAATGCACCTAGTGCCACAGGGGAGCTAACAGAAAATTTAAAGTCCTCCTATGTTGCCAGAAGGAGGGCTCCTCTCCAGCTTGAAAGCTCAGAACTGGCTTCCTGGAGGAGGGGGCCTTGGCTCACACTCAGAGGCTGGTAAGGGGTGAGCGGGCAGGGATGGAGGCAGAGGGCTGGGGACACAAGGGGCCTGGCTGGCCGCGGCTGGGCGCACACGTGTCAGAGAGCGGTGGGGTCAGCGCTGCCGCCAGCTCTCGGGCCGGGGAGGGAGAACCCGCGGTTCTTAGCTCAGGGCTGGAATCTAAAATACAGCTTTAAATTATTAAGGATCCTGGAATGCCACAAACTTCTGCAAACTGCCTGTCAGGATCACAAAGATACTTGGAGGAAGGCTCTTCAAACCAAGTGTCAGAAAGGAGAGATGAGCCCGTGTGACCCCACTTCACCGCGCACATGTTTATCAGCCATCAGTCACCGGATGGCGGTGGTGCGGCTGCGTGGAAGGAGTTCCTACAAATAAAATAGGAACTCACAGTATGTGGATTTGTGTGTTTTGCCTCCGTATTAAAGGGGGGGAAAAACCACCCTTTCGGTTCTTCTTTCCAAAACTGTGATATAAAGGTATGCGCCTTTCGTTTTTTGAAGTCTTTTTGGGAAAGGCGTAAAGCACGCCCAGGACAGTCAGGGGACCATATTTTGTGCAACAGCAATTCTTCTAAATATAGACGCACAGCGATCACAAGAGGGATGCGAGCAGTGTCCTTGGATGCTCCGCAGAACAGGCGGATGACAAAGCTGCTAAGAGGGTTTGCATCGAAATCCTGCGCTCCCCGATTTAGCAGAAGGCTTATTTCGCTCTCGCGCATGAGTGGGTTGCCGCAGCAGACCCACAGCAGTCGCATTTTGAATCCCATTCTTTGCCTTGTCCTAGGCCTGCCTTAAAGGTACATAAATCTCCCAGCTGGGGGAATTTGCTTTTTAACCAGGTACAAGTGAATTTCCTTAGTCAAACTCCGCCTATCCCTAACGCTTGCCAGATACCACCGGCCAATTTCTTTCTTTTGCTTTCCTTCTTTCTCTCTCTTTTTTTTAACTTCGCCTTCTCAACAGAAACATAAAAGGGGAGCTCTATAAACACTTCAGATCACTAATATACTACCTCTGCTCATTCTTCTAAGTGGAAACTTTGCTCTTGAGAAAAGGTGAGCATCTCCTAAAAAGTAATTTTCTCTGTCAGAAGGGCTCCCCGAGCACTTGGTCGCAGCTGAAATGTGTTTTAATAAGGCCTTTCTCCTTTACAAGCCGGCGGCTTTCAGCTCTGTCCCACAGCCCACGCGGGGAGGAAGATGGCTCTCAGACATCCTTTTGTTGCTCTAATCAGAGCCAGAAGGGCCGTAGTGATTTTCAGGCCTTGGGGAGCGGTAGTCTTTTGTATCCATCTCATCCAAGAAATCAAGTTTGATTAATTTGTCATCAAGGCAAATGTGTGATCCCCTCGGAGCCAGGCCTTTGAAGTGGAAGGCTGAACTAGGACTGCAAAAACCCAGGTCAGCGGGATAAACGGTGATGGTGCCCAATCGGACCAGTTCTTCTGTGCAGAGCTGCCTGTTCTCATTTAAAATGCTCTAAAAAAAAAAAAATAAATAACAACAACAAAACCCTTTTCCACACAAGTGCTCCGAGTTGGACTGCTCCCCGTCCAAAGTCTCGTTTTGTTTACTTTCATTTTGAAAACAGTTATCCGGGCTGCAAAGCAAGTAAGACCCAGAAAACACTGAGCCACACCACAAAGCACCGGGGTGGAAGGCTTTGACCTCCTGCCAATCTTAAAAGGCCACTTCGAGTGGGAGATCCGAGAGGGCTGAACTCGGTGTCAGCACGTGCTTCTGGAATGAATAATCGGAAGGGGTCTCCCACTGGGTCATGGGACAGATGCTCATTTACGATGCTCTGGTCTTGTTAACCTGCACTTAGTGGAGTTCCTGAGTTGCTGAAAATGCATAAGGTAGTGGCCCCAAGATATTATTTAATCCAAGACTTAGTGTCATATTTCTTGTTCAGATGCTATATATGCTTTATAAGGAATTATAGGGCTTTTAAAAATTACAGAGTAAGCAATCTTTAGACATTCCACAGTGTAAGAATCCCCATATTGAACATGTTGGTGCACAGGCCTTTTTACGATGGTTACCCTTCAGGTATATACATAAAGACACAGTGAATTACCAAGTGAAAGTCCAGGGCTCGCTCGGCTTTTAAAGGTGTTTGAAAAGCACCAACAAATTATAAACAGCCTTTGTGGTTACTGAATTCCATGTCAAAACTATTATTAGAGCATTTTAAAACAATAATGAAATTAGTAAAAACACTCAGCCTTAGAAATCGAAGGATACCTTAACTTAAAAAAAAAACAACAAAAAAGCCTCTGCTTACGACAACACTGAAACATTCCTTCATTCCAGCATGCACTGAGTTCATAGTATGTGTAGGTATGTGGAGCTCAAACATGTTCAAAATATACTTCCTGCCTTTCTTATGGCCTAGTAGTTCCTAAGTTTTAATGATATTTGCCAATCTGCTCAACAGTAAGCTCCATGAAGAAGGGATGATGTCTTATCTTGTTTATTTTTGTATCCCCACTGCCTAGCAGCACATGATAGTTGTTCAATAAATACTTTCTGAGTGAATGAGTCAATATCCCATATAATCCTTATCTCAGCTATACTGATGCCTATCGACTTTCCTTAAGGCATCCAGCATTAAAAGAATATGCGTGGAATACAAGGAACTCTTGGGAGCCTCCTAAGGTCCTCCTCCAATGATAAGTTGGAGTGCCTACAATCCACAGAGCGTAACATGGGACTTATGTTTCAATGATAATTTGTTCAGCATGGAAAACATTTTCATCAGCTGAATTTCCTTCGTGTATTCTTGAGTAACAATGGCAATAATGTCCTTAGAAAATAATTAACTGGAAGATTCATTCAGGTTTTTTATTGGTTCACAGCAAATGACCCAGAAGTCAGGTACACAGAGCTCCAGGGAAGAAGGCAGATTTGTTTGTGCCACTATGGCGTGAGGAGGTAGAAAGATCGGTCAACGAGCAGTCATGAGACTGGTGGGTTTTGGCCAGTGTTGTCGTCAACTTGCAGAACCTCAAACAACTTAAGCTGGACCAATATGTCAAGAGGAAAGTGCCAAAGTTTCACTGGATCAGTTCATTCTCTTTACCGTGTGGAAGTATGAACAAAGTCAACTAATAGCAGTACCATTGAATAGCTTTCTACGTGAGCAAAGTGCTGAGCTGGGTGCTTAAATATGTCATTGGCTTTGAAGAAGCTCTGTCTTCTTCCTCTTCTGTAGATTAGGAAATTGGGGCTATGAGAGAATGAGTAACTTGCTTGAGGCACAAGCTAATGGGATTTCAACCCAATAAAACAAATTCCACGCTAAGCTCTTTGCATCATGCCAGTCTGCCTCCCTTCCGATTGTTGACATCCAAGGCTAAGGTTTGGAAATCCCAGAGTGGTTCAACCCAGAGAGAATCCCACAGTCTCCAATGAAAACCACCATACCATTAACCAGGACACCTAACACTCTGGTCAAGAAACCAAATCCCATCTTCTCTGCTCTTCTCCTTTCCAATCTCCGGTAGAAGCATTTGCAAACACAAATAGTTAAAGGTCACTAGTAAGAAGTAGAAGAGGGATTTTGCATGATCCATCTGTGCTGGGATAATCCAGAATTGGCCGTGAATATGTTGAAGGGCCTACACTACACCAGTAATTCTTTTCCACCTGCCATCCACACCAGTCAAATGTGTTATTCTTGTACGTTCTTTGGAGGGGAGTGTTAGGCATGTGCATCCACAGATTGGGCACTCAATAAGTGAGACAGAAAAGCAAACTTCAAATATAAATTTTTTAATTCCCAGCTAAAACCTTGAAAAAGTAAGCAAGTAGCTGGTGTATCCTAGACGTACACTGGTTTCGAGACAAATCTGCTCTTGTGGGACTGAGGCAAAGAAGCGGATTAGGAAATGTGTATTTTTTCCACATAAGGTATGGAATGAAGGAAAGATCGTTGATTTTAACAGCCAGGAGATTCGGGGAGCTGGCTGCAACTTTGCCACCGACTGCTTGTGTGACCTTAAGCAAATTCTTTATGCTTTCTGGGTCATTTCTTCATCTGTAAAATGAAAAGGTGGAACTAGACCAGCGAGCTTTCAATCTTTTTCTTAAAGCTGTAGGTCCTTTCCTTTACAAACAAACTCTTCTAAGCAGTCTCAAAGCCCTTGTATGTTGGAATCTTCCATCAAGCCTACCATCGGGAGAACAGGCTAGAGCCACAGTACCTTAGACATCTGTTGGCTCCGTGATGGACTACCTGCGTGAGCGTGGGCAAGTCATTGCACCCCCGTGAGCCTTAGCTTCCACATACAGAAAATGGGGGCAACGGTGTCTTGGGGAGAAATAAGTTAGTGAGTGTCTGTGCTTCGATGGCGTGGAGCTCCATACGCCAGTAGCTACTACTGAGTCACAGCTGGGACCAGAGCCATGCGGCACAGCCTGCCAAACGCCATCCGCTCCCTGACTTATGGGGGCAGCAAGGGCTTAGGGTGTCATTCTGCACTTAGCATTTAAAGAGCTTCTAAATAACTTTTCTGAATCCAACTTTCATCAATAGAGGAGCTTCTATATAAAAAGATAAAGGTGATGTTTATCACCTGAGTGATAAAACCAGAAAGAAACGCAAGGAAGAGCTTACTGGAAGTCAGCCTCAGGGTTATTTTACCGGGGAAGGCAGGGGCTGGGATTGCGAGGAAACTAACGAAGGGGGCTCCTGGGGTGGCTGGCAAAGTTCTACTTCTCACCCTGGGTGCTGCTCTAGGAGTGTTCTCCATCTAACGATTCGCTAAGTTACACGCTTGTTTTGGGTGGTTTTCTGCATCTTTGTTTTATTTTTACAATAAAAAGTTTCTAAAAAGTGGTGTTTCATAAAACAAAATCAATGAGTATGTAAATTATGCTACTGGCTTCCAAAATGGTAACAATTTGCCTTGCAACGCATGTCAGTATGAACGTGTTATTGTGTTACTACACTTGTAAAAATACTTTAAAAAATATACTGTATAATAGGAGCTTTGTTTGCTGTATCTAAAAGTATTTCTGTAGAACCAACCACCTGGAGAACACTTTTTGAAAGCCAACAGGCTTCTGTTAAAATGTTATTTATGATTCCATGACGTTTGTTTTCTTAAAAAAAGACACATTCTGAAAATCAAAGTCTTGTCCTTCATAATTTGACTATCTTCATGAAACACCAATTATTTTGGCCTCAAAAAGGGAATGCAGCATTCGTATTTACCCTTCATTTCCAGCATTCTCCAGGCAGGGTGAGTCACAAAACCCCGAACTTTCCTAAGACCTGAAACCTTCCTCTAGGTCCGTGCTTTCTAGAATTCTGTATGTGCAAACAACGAATGATTTAAGTTCCCCAAGTGAAAGAGGAAATTGGGGAGTAAGAGCTTGTCCACATCTCTGAGGCTGGGAGGAGCCCACACATTTAACCATACCATCTGTACAAATGGTACCAGAGTTCAACATGCTTATGATTAGAAGGGCTTATGATTTATGCTTGCTAGTTAAATATGCTTATGATTTAAAATTATTTTCTCTGGCAAGAAATAACCTAGTCAGCCCCACAGCTTAGCCAGATGATGGGAAATAGATACATATTTCAATGGTACACATTTTAACTTGCTGAGCCCAGTAAATGCTACTGTTTTCTTTTCTTCCTATAACAAAAGACCTATCTTCCTGCAGGATTCCAGAGGTTTTTAAAAATACATTCATTAGGGAAAGCAGTTAAAAGTTCTGTAACAACGGTTACTACAAGCAAAATAATCACTGGGGTTGGCCTCTGAAAAACTGTATCTTCAGTGGGAAGGCAGAGTCTACAACCCAGAACATGTCCCCCAAACGTGCCTCGATAACCACCATGTGATTCAGCACACACAGGATACATGGCGGCAGTAATGAGACTCAAAGACAAGAAGGCGATCTTGTGAAATCTTAACACTTCAGGGGTGTTATGCCCTGCCCCTCAAGGATTTCATGAAAATCTGTGTTCATGGTAACTGGGCATCATACACATAATCTTGACTTGCTTGCTTCTGCAGTGAGAGATGGGAAAGTCTGCAGATAAATGGGAGAAGTAAGTGTTTGCTGGTTTCTTTTTGTTTTTAAAGGGATATATTGGACAACCAGAAAGGAAGAGTAAGTTCGCCTGGCGAAATAGGGGACAGTTGACTCTTAGGGACAAATTGGAGGACAAGAGAGAAATAAGAGTAACTGACTTATTCTAAAATGAGACCGTTCTTAGCAAGAAGTAGAGAAAAGGAATGAAAATAAGTGAAATGTGTTTTCTAAGAGCCAAAGATGAGCCCTGTCACCAAATACGTTCAATAGGAGAGTATAAAAGCACGGCTGCTTCCTGTCAGAGTCTCAGGACAACCTACTACGTGTCACACACGCCATGCTGGGAGCTTTACACACACCACGCACACTACGCTAGCGGCACGGAAAGGCTCAGGAGGAGCTGGAATGAACAACGTTATGACCACCGCCACGCATATGCTCGGACCCTAGTGAACATGAAGCAATGTGGTTAAAAAAAGGGCACGAAATGTTAAACCTGAGGAAGGAGAATGACATTCCTGTTCTACAGAATCCCAGTACAGAGTGAAAATGAGTGGCAACAGATGAGAAAAAAACATCTCAATAGAAAGTTCTACAACCTAACGGCCCCTTAAACCCCACAAAGTTATAACTTGAAAAATGGAGCACAGATTCATAGCAGCATAGTCCCAAACGAGAAAAGTGCAAGAACTTTTACATGAAAAGCCTAAACATTCACCCTAAACACATAAATCACTACATTTTCAAGGAAGAAAAGTACGGTCTCGTCTTACCTTATTGCTGCAAAAGGCTGGAATCAAAATTACTGACTCATAGAAGCAACTTTCACATGTATCTGAACATCAAACACAACACACAATATAAAATCAAAAATAACTAGAACAGAAAAGTTTTCAGTCTGACCTTAAAAATACTGAGCAAATCACTAGATGAAGTCAGATCAAAAGGAAGGGCATTACACCAGCTTGTAGCCATATGTGGAAGGGCCCCGACTGCTCAGGGCACAGATGGTATACAATGGGGAGGGGGGGGCACGAGTAGATCCGAAACATAAGGCAAATAAACCTGCTTCGGCTTACACCCAGGTAAGACAGTTTGGAAGAATGAATCATTCGGAAGGCGACTGATAAGATTTTCAATTCGGGATAACTGGTGCTAGATGTCCCGACCTAGAGTGTGCTCACCGGTCTAAGCTCTGAAATCCTTTGTGTAGTAATTTAAATGAAACTAAAATCTCAGGGAGGAGACACGCAAAGGGTATGGTAACGTGTTATTAAATGATAACTGAGTTGTTCAGATTTAAAAGCAAGCAAACACACCACGCTGCGGTTCTGAGCCATATTACCGGATTAAGGTCTGAGAAATTGGGGGGGGGGGTTAAGGCATGCTCACAAAATTAATAGCTCTATTTGAAAACAGAAACCTTACAAGTGTTATTAAAATGTTCAAAGTCCCCATTATCATATAAGGTAAAGTGCTAAAATTAAAATTTTCACCTCTTTAAACTTTCTTCAGCAAAAAGACAAAAGGTACCATTGGTTTTCTACGGCAAACTCAGAAACGCTCATATTTACTTCCTGCTTGTTTCTCTAACACAAAGTTGACAGTTGTATAAATCTCGAACACTTGTTCCAAAATAAAAGTTTCAGGAAAATTCTCTCACTTCAACATCAGGAGTTGAAATTTTCACAAAGGAATCTTGCATTTCATTAAGTGAGTTGATGGCTCTTTTGAGGCAGCAACCCAAGCAAACATTTAACACAGATTTCTTCAACCTCATGATTTCTGAAGGACACAAAAGCATAGAATATCCAAAAGGCTATTTTATTGGATATTCTAATTAGTACATTCAACACACATATATACAATGGGACTCTAAATTTTAGCAGCAATGATGGACAAAAAAATATTGACTTCACGATGACTTCTGATTATCAATTACATGGTTTTAGGGAATACTTACTTGATTTTTGGGACACTTCTTTGTATTAAAGAATCCCTCCACTTTAGTAATGGCTTTGCTCAGCTACGTCTAGGAGCGACAATTTTAGTGGAAACTCATTCCCAGGCTACTCTGATAGTCATTTGAACAGTTTTGCGTTATTTTACATGCAATTTTATAGCTCTATAACGTTCATTTAATCTTGTTCAATGATGCTGAACCCCAGATGCCATAAGATATTATAGAAAAGTAGTTACTGCACATATGGAGTAACTATTTTTCTGAACATTAATTTCTTTTCTCTTAACACGCTGAAATGGTATTTAGAAAAGAGAAAAGCTGCCACTCGGTGTTAAAGCTTTTATATCATGGACTTCCAGAGATGGGCTGCTCATTACAGCTGTGGTCCTAGCCTTAAAGTTCTTATCTACAAGCATCATCTTCTCAAGTCTTAGTGATAATGGCTTTCTCCAGCCTTCCTAGGGTTGTTGGTATTATAATTCCAATCAGGTCACCTGAGAGCTTGGGGGGGTGGGAGGCTCTCCTCATTTGTCATAGGCGGGGGTTGGATATGAGCAGGGGTTCTCAAAATGGGGTCTGAGGCACATTCACATTACAATCACTGGGGCTCTTGCTAAAAAAAGGCAGATATCTAGGCCTCCCAGACCTGGTGAATCAGAACCTCTAGGGTTGGGGCTGAAAAATGTGCATACTGATTAAGCACCCCGATGATTCTTCTGCACACTAAGGGGTGAGAAGCACTGGTCGATGATCTCGAAGGTCCCTTCCACTCTAAAATTCAAAGACTCGGTTCGTTTTCTTTTAGAAATGGAGTAGTGTCAGCAAGATGAGAGTATCTCTACAACACAAGATGGTGACTTTTAGCCTGAACGCGCTAACCTAAGTGAGAAGTGCTCACAGATTTGGATGTATATGTAAAAATAGAAAAGAGAAACAGAACAGCATAATCGGATGTGTAAAGAACCTATCTGAGCTTTCTTCCTTGTGACAGGACGAGTGGGAGAACCCACTCTCATAGCTACGCAGAAGCGCAGGCTCAAAGGGCTCTTCACCACACCTCCGTTCCCTTCTTTTCTCTCTCCACCTTCGGACCCCTCTCAGTTGTTGAGGTAATTACCCAGGCTCTTACAATCCCAAGTCGCCAAACTCTTAAGTAATTTTTAATTGGTCTGCACATATCCTTTTAAGAAATAAACTACCTACAGGCAGTCCTCTACTTTCAACTGTCGGGAGTGAAATCGCACAGAAACATACAGTCTAGGAAAAGTGGACAGCAGACTTGCATTTTTAAAGGGGAGCTCCATATTTAGAAAGCCCTTAAAAACCCAAAAACCAAACCCTAATTTTACTTCTCCCTTTGGGCACAATATTTGATGAAATATTTCTGGTATTTCCTATACGTTAGTTTATTTCGTTCTTTCTCTTCCTAACTGCTTAGAGGCTCACCAAAAGCCTAAGATTTGAGATTTTTAAAGCACATCCAGAGAGTTCTATCTTTCACACGTTTTTATTAGGTATAGGAGAGCTAAACTTCTATTGGTAGTGTCTAACCACATTTTTATAAAACCGGAAGAGCAAAATGCACTCGAATCTTAAAATAATTACACAAACATAGCTGGATAAATGATGCTGCTGGGCCAGACCCGTTGGCTGGAAGGCAGCGCCACCATGTGATCGCTCCAAATGTTGTCACTTTTGTTTAAGTAACAAAAGATGGGACCTTCTAGGAGCTGGGCTTCTCGCTGCCAAGGCCCACCTCCTGTCCCAGTCAGGTTATTTTCAAACACCAATCTGGAGCATAGCTTTAGTCACTGAGAGCCAGAGGGAGAAAATGAGAGGATATCTGATCATGGACGGGCGTATCAGTGGCCAGACGGTAACAGGTATGTAGTGCTTCATTGGGCTGAGCTGTTTGGGGGTTAGGTTGGCAGACTTCTGAGAGTTCGCAGTTTGAGGAACCTGGACTGGGTATGTAGTCTGCAGACTTTAATGCCCAGCTCCGTTGTGTGCTACCCCATGTCCTTTCACAAGGGACGGGTTTGGTCAAGGCTCTGCTAGTAGCCTGTACAGTGTGTCTACTACTCAATGATACCCAAAGTTTAGTTCATCTATAAGGTCTTAAAACTGTGTGTATGGTGTAGACGTGAGCTGAAGTCAAGAAGAGAGTTGAGAAGGAGTCAAGTTCAACTATTTAAGGTTTTACGAGAGTTGTGTTTTTCCTTTTGCTTTTTTTTTTTTTGCTGTCAATTTTACCATGAATTTAATAGCCACATTACATTGAATGTATGTGTTCACTGTAAACTATCCCCTCATTTCAGAAATGTGGAAAAGTTGGGCAGGGAATCTTTAAGTGGAGTAAGTCAACACTTTAGGAAGTGCTTACAGAAGAAAAGTGAATACAGAGACAAGTTATTTTAAGTGAGTACTATCCATCCTTTTTAAATGGGTCTAACTTCCCCAATGTAAGCAAGTGCCTTTGGTCTAATGACCTAGTATGGGACAATGGGAGGAGAAAATGCATACTGGCTCCCATCAGTGACCCTGGCTCTGCATCCAGACCTAAGGAAGGACAAAAGCGAGCAAGTCAGCTCTGTGACTTCTATACGGCTCTCTGTAGAGAGGACAGGCTGCACCTGCAAGGTCCGGACTGAAAAATCAGGATTCCCCTGCAAGTTGCCACCCACCCCACCCCCACCCCCCAGCATGGGTACAATGCCCTAAACAAAAGTCACATGCCCCAAAAGATATTTCCTTGTATCTCAAAAGAGTATTAGCTTCTTTAATCCAAGAAGGTAATGAGAGGTTTTTAGACTGATTAAATCAGCTTAGTTCATACAAAGTCTATTAGGAACTAAATATTCAATTAAAACAATTTCCAAAGCAAAATCTGACAAAATCCACTCTTAAAGTAATTTAGATAATAGGTTCTTAACATTTGGCAAATTAAATCCTTCTCACAGTTGGTATTTTCCGCGGGGTCAGAAATAGGTGCAGAAGTTCTCTGGGACAAAAATCTACTTTGTGCATTAAGCCATGTGCCACAATCATAAACAACAGAAACTCGAGAACATTAATGTAAGCCTAGCATTCCTATTTATTTTTTTTTCTTCAAAGGCTACACACATGCAGAAGCTGAACATGTCATCACAATGCTTTAAATAAAGTTCAATAAAAATAAAAATACTTCAAAATCCATTTACTTATGGAAATATATATGACAATTAAAATGAAGGTCGGTCAATCATCCTTTTTTTTTCTAATCTATCAGAAAAATACTTATATTATAAAAAAGAATTTAAGTTCATGTTCAGAATAATTTTTTAAAATCCTTGATCAATAATTTAAAAATAAGTTGGGTGTTAGTACAATGTTTAGAGAAGCAAATTCCAGGCTTTTGAAAAAGGGGTCTGACATCCTTATACCTCATTCTGAAATCACTGAAGAAACTCAGTTTAGAAACAAAGGAGTTTTTTCAACCACGATCATTGAGATTATGGTTGATGTGATTACTAACGCAAGTGAAGGGTACAGCTTTTATAAATAGATATCGTTGAAAGTCCTTTAAAATGTTCGAACGGAGAATTTTATTTACAAACACAGGCTGGAGGCTGGAAGCGGCCCCACCTCTCTCTGCTGGTCAATACTGCAAGAGGGATTAAAAATCCTGGGTACAACAAAGTTCTGCGCACTGGGCCCTTTCTGTGAAATGTGTAAGTGTGCACGAGCTCCCTGGACTCAGAAAAAGCCAGCAGGAGGAAGTGTCTTCAAATGGCCCTGCCTTTTTCAGGTAAAAGCAGTAGGAGGCTTGGCAGAGTCAAGAGAGGGAAATTGGCACATTTTTGAAAGAGTCTCAGTGTTCCAGAGGGTGGCCATTTCCTTCTACTAAAACCGGTTATTTCTTTGGTAACATAATACAATACATATCAACAATTCCAAAAATTAATATCAACAGAATGCACTCAACGTTCCACTTTGCCAATGTTCACATTCATCCTGGAAATGAGATTTATCTTGCTGCTCCTAAATGAAAAAGGCAGGGGAGAGCTGCCCAGGCAGGAGGACTACTGATTATTGGAAATGACATATAGTGTGAGCAGGAAAAAGGGATAATCTAACAAAGTGTGTTCGAATGGATTTGGAAAGCCCTAAGTGGGCACACACACCCAAAATTCAGAAGCAGCTTTAATGCAAACAGTTAAAATATCACCACCTCTTCAAATCAGAAATACAAGGTCTCCTACCAGGAGAAATCCATTGCTAGCACTCTATGCCTATCCTTTGAGAAGGCCAAATTGAAATTCTGGTTAGAAATACTTCCACAGAGGGCGTGAAGACCTAGAGTTGGATTTATATCCTGAAATACTCAACTATGATTATAGTTTTCATGTTAGGCAACCCAACTATTATTTTCCTTTTATCACTAAAAAAAAAAAAAAAGTTTAAAAAGGAAAAATAAAAGATGTGTGCGCTGTCAGTGCAAAATCAGATTAAGTATGGTTTTTCTTTTCCCTGGGACAGAAAAAAACAATGCCCAGTGCACAGTGTGTAGGAATGTGTCACAACAAATAATCAAGACAGGTTTCACCAAGCTAGTATTCCTCCAAGTACAGTGTGGTTTTCAAAAGCAGTATTGTCACGATTAGGCATATTCTCATTAACTAGGTACAGCAGAGCTACTTAAAGGGAAACCGATTTCTTATGCCTCAATGAAAGGGGAGTGTAGAAAACAATAATTAGACTGAATAAGGAAATTTAAAAGGACCCCCCCAAAAAAACCCCAGAGTGAAAAGAACAGAGAATTTAGAAAGCAAAAAAAAAAAAAAAAAAAGCAAGTAATGTGACCGTAGAAACCCACACAGTTCCCCCCCACCCCACCTGCCACTTTGAGCCCTAATTGCCCCATCTGCAAGGACAGAAACCCACTCTAAATGGACCAGCATCGGGCTTCGGCAAGTCTTCTCTTCACTCTCCCTCCTGTTAAGACCGTTTCCAAAACCAATCAGCAAAGGACAAAGAATTCTTTACACAGTGTGCAATTAGTGTTTTCCACGTCCACCTTCAAAAGCATGATGCTCTTCATGGGCTAAAGGACAGAAAAAAACAAAAAAGAAAAAAAGGAAAGAAAACTTTAAGCAAAGGATGGGGCAACCCTTCTCTAAGGCATCTCATTCAGTTTCCCCAAAGGCTGGCAAGAACGCAAATACCTTTTTGTGCCAGTAACTGTTAGCTAAGGCGTGCATTTCCTGAGAAACGTAATCATGAAAATTAAAACAAGGAATAAACAAGCAATGGGCATGCTGCCTGTTTCTTCTCGCTGTGCCGGGAGGATGAGTAATCCCCACGAGATGAAGAGACTATGCGGGGCCTCCAATGCTATGGGCGGGGGATTGTGCCCCGCGGGATGCATGGGGTGGGGGGACCCAATGTTACCCATGCCAGGACCATGCAGGGACCTATCTTTAGAAATAAAATCAAACAAAAACAAAGCAAAGAACAACACAAGGGGGTAAGCAATCCTATCACACCCCCACCTCTGAGCACCCTCTGTGGGAAATGAAATTTCATAAAACGGATGGCTCTTTTATTTTTTCATCATGTTTAAAAAATTTTTTTTTCTGGTCCTGTTGTCTGGCTTGCAAAACCATGAGTTACAGTTAGGGACCCTAGAATTAAAAAATTGCGCTATCAAAAATATCTTTCAAAGACTTAAAATTTTATAAAGTAGAAGTGGGAAATGAGACATTCATAATATATATAACATTTTCTCCAAGGCAAAAAAGGTCAAGGGTGAAAGTCCACTTCCTGGAATCTGACTAACCATCATCGCGACGCTAGGGCAGATCCTCTTCTCTCAAGGGGAAAAGTCGCTGGGGCTTGGGTCTGATAAAGCTGAAGGCAACTCAGAACTTCCTATATCCTCCCCCCATGGGCAGTGAATGATGTCCCAGGAAGGCACGGATGGGCTGGCTCATTTCACCTGTCAAGCCCCTCCCATTTCTCTGTTTTTAATAGACACTAAATTCTTCAGACTAGTGTCTGAAGGGGTGACTTCGGTGGGCAAAGGGACCATTTCCCCTTCATCCTGGATGTTTGCCCTAACCTGTTCTTCACATGGATAAAATCCTGGGGGAAGTACACCGACAGCTCCCAGGGTTACCGTGAGTTGGCCCAATTCCTAAGGAGAGCCTACAATCCAAAATGATTTAACTGAATGCTTCTCACATGTAGAACTTTACAAATACTTCACTTTTTTTTTTTTCTCTTTAAAACAGATTTTTAGGGCTGGTACCGAAGCAAGCATGCTCTGTTCTGCAGTAAAGTACACAGTGCTGCGGGGTCAAGTGAAGGAGGCCCAGACGTCTTAGCGACACTGGGCTCCACGGGATAAATCAAGAGATAGGGACTGTCCGGAAATTGTCATTACTCTGAATGTAAGGGACAGGCTGAGGCGGTCATGGCTGAGATCCTGAAGTCCTGTCCCTGAGGGGCTATGGAGCTAGCAAAATAGAACACTCAGAACTGGGGGAGTCCTGTGAGACAGAAGTTCTTCCAGCCTTGGGTGAGCCTTGATGGAAAGAGAATATAGGATTCTCGAAACCAGGAGTCCAGAGGACTTGCTCCCGAAAGGGGCAGAGAGTAGATATTTTACGCTCTGCAGGCCACACGGTCTCTGTCCCAATGATGAACGCTGCCACCGTTAGCACGAACGCAGCCACACACGGTATGTGCACAAACGGGCGCCACTGGTGCCGATACACTTTATCTATATATGGACACGGAAATTTGAATTTCATACAATTTTCATGTGTTACAAAATGTCGTTCCTCCCTTGATTTTTTCCAACCACTTAAAAATGTGAAAACCTTTCTTAGCGGCAGCCCTACCAAAGAAGGCAAGGAGGGGGCAGATTTGGCAAAAGGTTCAGAGTGTGCCAACCTCTGCTCTGAGTAATTCTCCCATCAGAAAAGATGTCATTCAGCTGCTCTGAAGAACGTAAGGAATGGGTGTGGGGGGAAGGGTAGCACTGGGGTGGGGGGAAGGGTCTCTGTACATTGTGAGTGTCTCTGTCAAATAATTAATCTTCCAAATCCTGTATAACTTAACAACAGCCCACGCCTCCTGTCCCCTGCTGGGGGCCTTGACCGAATATGCTTGGGCTCTTTCTACGTGGAAAATCCACCGTGTCACCTGGCTTCTGCACCCTTGTGAATACTTACACCAGGATCCTATTAACAAGACAGAATAAAAGCATGGAGTTGGCCATTTCTAACTTAGCTCACCCTACGACTGTTCTTCATCATGCTGTGAGTAAGATTTCTGCCCGAACCTCATTTTCCCAAATCGATTCTGCAGCACGTGGTGTATAATAATCCTACTGAGTAAAGGACTGCCTGCTTTATATAAAATAAAGAGAATTGCTTGTTTTTTCCAATTCAAATTTTTATTTGAATAATCTTTGAGTCTTTAAATGTTAATTTATGCCATTAAAATATGGATTTCTACGGAGACCCTAGCCAGTTCTGCATTACTCACAAACTTCACAATGGCATCTATCTTTAGGGCATCTATTCAGCTTGATTCAACCGGCCAGGTTGCAACTTCTGCCCCTTATTTGGCGTGCCCTCCCCCATCCCCCCCAAGCCATCACAACAACTAAGCAGTGACTCATCCTTGTTCAGTCTTACCTGATTATTACCACCGCCCTAACAACGAGCCTAACCACTCTGTGGCTTAATTTTCTAGTGAAATACTCCTATCATCTTGGACCTGCTGCTAACCGTGTTACTTGGAAATTTAATCAGAGAATTTTGAAGTAGAAGGAACCTTGGAGATCATTTAAGACCAACCTCCTCAATATTTTGATGAGAAAGTAAAAGGATGAGAAGGTGTGACCTGCTCGAGGTCACACAGTGGAAGGGCAACAAAAATTCAGAGTGCCTGACTTGATGATTCCAAATTGCTTCTCTCCTCTTTGGAGTCAAACATGGAGCTGGCTCAAAGGTGGTAAAGAATGCTATAGCCCCATTCATAAATGGCCATGAAACACTCTTCCCTCCAGAGAGTTAGTCTTGTGAAGTAGAAAAACAAAAAAGGCCCTGGGTGACCTTTCAATTAATATCTGGGTTGAAAATACAATTAATGTTCCCCAAGGACTGAAAATTGCATCTACAAATGTGCAATTTCCACACTGCACAGCCAAGAATCAACTTCTGCAGGGCCATCTTTCTGTCTCTTGTATTTAAACTCTCATTTAAGATTCAGAAGCTAAGCACCTGCTGAATATCTGCAGAGAACATATCAGTCTCATTGCTTAAAATCTAAATCATTTGGCCTGTGATTTTATGATTCCTTCGAGGGAGGCCTTTGTTTTAATAACCTCTATCATAGCAAGACAATCCCAAAAGAACATTTGATTTTTTTTCCTCCTTTTCGGCAAGGGGCTGGGAAAAGTGAAACAAGAATGGAGCGTATTTCAACAAGACTAAGATGCACTCCCCTCCCCACCTGGGAAGACCCCTGGAATCAATAATACATCATAGCTTAATTGGGAACCTTTTATTTTTCTTTCTTTGTAATTGTAAAATAATACTTATCATCAAAGGCATCTTAGAGTCAATGAAATACTACACAGTTAAAAGAAATTGGGTATTGACTCTTGGAATGGTTTGGGAAATAGGAATTTATCAGATGTGTATGTGGGGCTGTCAATACTTTTCTTGAACTCACTGTTGAAAGCGTAACCTGCAGTTTGACTTACCAAACATTGGTTTAATAGCACTAAGCTGTTTTCATTATGAAAAAGATGACTTTTTCAAAAGAGCACACAAAAGCAATGAACATGAATCATGATGGAAACAATGGGTCCACACACCTATTCATACTGTTAACATTTCACCACTGTGCGTGAATTCTCTTTCGCTCTGTGTCACGGTCTTCCGTAATGAGGAAGTATTAGCATTTCAGTAGAACATTCAATCACCCCTATGCTCAGAACAAGTTCCTCCACAAATACAGATGTTATACATTATAAATTCCTGTTTATGAAGGGATGATTGAATATCTACCAGCCAGCTCATATAATAACATTTTTGTTATTGTTGCTTCAAATAGAAGGTATTTTTTTTTCTGAGGATGACAAATTTAAGATCAGATTCAAATTTTTGAAATAACAAGCACAATACATATCACCTTTTCTGATCCATGTGTTTAGGTGACAATAAAATCTCATTTTAATTTCTTGAAACTGACCTTTTTTTTTTTTAAACACTTATGTGTATTTTAGTGAATTACTTTCTGGATTATATAGAATTTTGAGTGATTCTGCCTTCACCCCATTTGCAACATAGTCTCTATCTTTAAAAGTAATGATAGAATAAGCTAGAAAGTAATAACCGAAAATAAAGCACTTACGTTTATAAAATACTGCTTTAAAAGATATGTGGGGCAGAAGTTCATAGATCTTTTCTAACACGGTCGCTTCACCCACTAAAGAGGCGTTTACATTCCAGACTTGGACGACATCTTCCCGGTCCCGAACGCTGACACTGACTCCTATGACTTCGTCATCTGAGGGGAAGGCAGGGAAGAGAGAAATGAGTGATACTTCCAAGTCTGTCTGCATTGCTTTTTAAGCACTTATCGTCTTAGCTGTAAATTATGGATAAGATAATAAAAAGAAAGTGGCACAAGAGAACATGTAATAAATACCGTTTCTAAGGGGAACCGCTGGACAAAAAGCAAGTTAGTGGACAAAAGCTGCAACAGGCACATCACATTTACCCAGGGACTTAGATAAACATCATGTTCCAGCCAAACGAATTTTCCAGATAAGTAATTTATCCTTTTTAACATGTTACCAAAGCTTTCTGACTTAGTCTGTTTTGATGAGACTTCTTCTAAAATGGGTTGCATAATGCTCTGTCCTCTGAAAGCCAAGTGAACTCAAATGAACTTTTCCTCGATGCTTGACTGTCTTTGTTAAGAACAGCAAGTATTTCTCCTGACTTCCTGCCAAGTGTTCAGGGATCGTGGGGTGGTTAGTGCTATTTGCCCCAATACTAACTGGACCCAGACTGTGTGCTCCAAGCAGCTCATTCCGTTTTTGTGTGGTTTGCTTGTCTGCTCCTTCCCTTTTCATTCTTTCTGCTCTCCAGTGCTTCTCTCTGGCCATTCCCCTCCAGGTTTTGGCATTTCGAACTTTGGGCTAGAGAACCGGTGACCATCTGTGAGCACCGTATATAAAGGGAGAGTAAATATCTTCTGAGTGTGGCTCTGCTATTCTAGGACTTCTGTGAATGGACATTAAAGCATTCATTGATACCGATGAATGTAGGTCTTTTATTTATTTTTAACTAAATTCTGAGTTGGGGGCCACTCTGTAGATATTTGAGAATGGTGGCTAGATAAGGAAGGTTCTGTACCGTCATATGCTTCTTTGCACCCACTTTGTGTATGTTAATTTGTGGCAAAATGACAGGAATAAAGGGTTCTGACTCCTGGTTTATGTGCTCATGTCATATTAATGAGACAGGGTCAGCTCTCTGTATTTGCATGCTCAGCATTTATAAGTAAAATGCGAAAGAAGAGCATTATCAAAATTAGGGAATTTTGCTTTAGTTAATATGCTTTGTCTAATTTGCCTAATTTGCTCTAAATCTGTACATCTGAATATTTATACCATCAATTTTTCCAATTGTCTTCTGGGGGTTAAAATATTCTAGTATTCTTTTTTTTTTTTTTTCAAGATTTTATTTACTTATTTGACAGAGAGAGAGACCGCCAATGAGAGAGGGAACACAAGCAGGGGGAGTGGGAGAGGAAGAAGCAGGCTCCCAGCGGAGGAACCTGATGCGGGGCTCGATCCCATAACGCAGGGTCACGCCTGAGCCGAAGGCAGACGCTTAACGACTGAGCCACCCAAGCGCCCCTAAAACATTCTAGTATTCTGATACAATCTAAAAAAGGGCACATCTAATTTACTAAAGGAATTCATCTTTAGTAAAATAATTCCTTTGTTTCCTCCTTCCTCCCTTCCCCTCCTTCATTCCCACCCTCCCTCCCTTCTTTCCTTCTAAATGTGTATGACTTGACACTAAATGATGCCGTTTACATCAACGTTTGAAAACAGGCAAAATCGGCTTATGGCATCAGAAGCCAGATTGGTGGCCACCTTTGGAGGAAGGGAGGGCAAGGAGGGATTCTGGTGGGTGAGTAACGTTCTGCTTGCTCCCTGATCTGGATGTAATTATGGGGATCTGTTGACTCTATTTATCAAGCTGTACACGTCATGACAATTTGTGTACTTTTCAGTATATATGTCACATTTAAATCAAAATTTCCAAAAATTTTTGGCCATCCCTTAGCCAAGAGAAAAACTTTGTTGCGTCAAAAATTTTGTTTTAGTTCAGGTTTCTTATTTTTGAATTTACGCCTTCAATGGCACTTGCTCTAGCTCACTACCAGAACTTCTATGTGAGTGGAAAATCAGCGAGTGAAGAGGGAAGCACCGCACATTCCATTTTCATTACCATTTTCAAGAATGGCCATGAAGACACTAGGTCAGCCTTTTAGGGAAAAACATCAGCATTCTCCAGTCTTTGGGGATGGCCCATTTCTCCACTATTGGCCAGAGGGTGCTGTAATTGATGGCTGCTGGATGTGCTGAGCCATCAGGATTTCAGTTTGGCTTGGCTTTTGGTAACTAGGTGGCTCCTACTAGCATAGCACTTTCAGAAGCAGCGTGGTAAAAGGCTGCAACTCTTATGCAAAGGCAGATCCGTCAGCAATCATGTAATATTCATAAGTAGAATCGACCAGCAAAACCCTAATTATTTTAGGGTGCTGGCAGCATAAGAGCTAGGAGGAGCCACTGTTTAGGGAAGGGGGAAGTGAGGCCCAGAGAGACTGGCTGACTTGCTTCAGGTGGCAGAGCGGGGGCAATGGAAGAGCTAATGCTTAACAGACAGTTAATGGTGCACTGGTTTCCTAACTCAACCACGGAACAACAGGCCTTCTTTACTCAATCGTGCCTGTTTATTATTACTTAGACTATTTTCCCTGGTTCTGGAAACAGGAATAATTCGCACAGGAAACTTCCTCTCCCAGGGATTTATGTGTTTATAATTATATCTACGACACATTTTTGGCTCCATATTGTGAAGTTGCTGACTATTCCCTGTTAAAACAGAAGGAATCTGTACTTTTTAGACAATTTCATCTTAACCCAGGTTTTGTCTTAAGGGAACGAAAGCTGGTGTAATAAGGAAGCAAAACAAAAGGAGAATTATGGAAACACTAGTAGGTGAATTTGAAGCTTGCCACGGCAGTGACTCGGCCTGGGGGGAGGGGGAAGATAGCACCATCTAAGACATCTGGGGACTCATTAATAGTACTAATTAGCTAAGGAGAAAAATGTTTAACTGAAAGCTGAACAGGTAAAGTGTTATTCTAAATGTTACGCCAGAAGCCTTCTGCAGGAACTAGCCGGGAAGAAAACAAAACATTAAATAAGCAAATCAATTCTTCTCCTCTTTGAGTGGTTTCATGATAGAAACAAAGCAAAATAAAAATGGACTTCCGGAGGCTCTGAGAAATTCACTCAGTATTTGAAAATGCCTGAGGACCTTCTGTTTGAGCTTCAGTTGTGGGGTTCCAAGTCCTAATGGGGAGTACCTCCCCGCCGAGCCTCTTTAAGTGTCTTTGAGCAGGGGCCCAACAGCAGGACAGGAGTAAGGGAGAAAAACAAGGGGTACAGAAGGGACTGTGCTGTCCTAACTCCACACTCCACTAGACACCACGTACCCCTCTGGAAGAATTGGAATGAGCAACCTACCCCAAATTGTATTAAGAACCAACCGATACCAAATTTTCTTTTCTTTTCTTTTTGCCTAATGATTTTGGACAGATGTTTGTGGATACTATTAAGATGAGGTACGTGGGGAAAAATATATGTACATATACATATGTACGTACATATAACACACATAAATATGCACCTGTACATACGCATATGACACGAAATGCCATAACCACATGAAAAAAACCCTATAACTTCACAGTTACCGAGTAAAGAACTTTGAAACATGTCAAAAGTCAAACACACAGAAACAAACGTGTCCAAGTGACAAGCACAAGCCAAGCACACACGAGCAGGTGACCGACGGCGTGGGCTTCTTTACCTGCAGCGGCACAGTCTGTGAACTGTTCCCCGATTGTCGCTAACAACAACTCTTTCCAAACTGTGGACTGGCATGGGAAAAGAATAAAAAACAGCAAACAAAACCAAAAAAAATAAATCAAACAAACAAACAAACAAAAAAAAACAAAAAAAGCAAAAAAAAAAAAAAAACCCAAAAACAACACATATATTTTTAGACAAGTATCTTCAGGAGCTAAACAGGTCACATTTTCTTCAGCTTCACATGCACTGTTCATGCCCGTTATTTGGAGCCCACAGACATCCCCAGATCACAGGTGTCAACACTCACAATAGTGGCATATACTGTATTGTTTTACAGGTAACTTTACACAGATAGATACGAGGGATTCAAAGTCATAAACTTTGTGTCTATAAAACTTTGTGTCCAAAGCCGCAGAGCCGATCTCTAGTGAAACCCTGATGAAGTTGAAAACATATGGGTGGGTAATGCTTTCAAATGACTTATAATGTTCCAATTCCTTTAGCTTTCACTGATTCAAAATGTATCAACATTTTATAGTTGAATGCTATTAGTAAAATCCTTCTCTCCCAAACGCTCCCTGCCCTGTTTTTCTTGCAGTTTATGAGGTACTTAAAAGGTTACCACAGTGATGAGCACTTAAGGAAATTTCTGGTTTAGTGAATGCTAGAGACTTGCAAATTTCCATCCGCCAGAGACAGACTGTTTATGTTAAGGGGGAGAACGTGCTGTGTGTATACATGCATGCGTCTCTCTGGAAAAATCGGTACATGTTCCCATCCACCTTCTGCAAGTGAGAAACCTGGAGTCCCTTCTACCCGAGACCTACGAAGGCCATCCAGTCCACAGCCAGCATGCACTCACGGGTAGCTGGAGGCCTAAAAGTTCTTCCAGTTATTCCCCCTCGAAAAGTTCTTAGTCCCATTTATCTTCTTTGCCAGAGTTCACAGGCCCTGAACTCTCCCAGAACTGGGTGTGAATCCTGCCAGGCTGCTTAGTCTGTGAGCAGACAGGTTATCAACCCCTGGGCGTGTATCAGTTTCCTCAGGCGAGCAGGGAATAACAAGGGGCTGACCTCCCAGGGTTGTTGTCACCATGAAATTAGTCAACAAGGGCATTCAAAGGGCTTAGCATTGTGACTGCAGCAAAAAATGCTAACATTTAAGATCCGTTCCATAAATAGCTTGCATGTTTGCTCTATGCCAGGTGCTCACTACATATTAACTATTAATAATTGGGTTTATTACTATGTTCTAATAAACTGAAAGCAGCCTAGCTGAATTTTTAACCAAGATGATAGCAGTTAAGCACTGTGACCCTTCACTCTCGAGGAGGATTTTATTTTCCCTTTTCTAGATGCTCCCTTTGGCTCTGCTGGTCTCCCTTCTGGAAATCGCCCTCCCCATTCTCTATGTCCCACCTGCGGTGCCTTACACTGTTCATGATGAAGCTGAGGGCGTTGCAAGGAAGTGAGGGAAAGGGCAAGTTCCCTCCCCCCTTGTGACATCAGACGAGCTTGGCCCACCAGACTCCCACTCCTCCACAACTGACAGTGCGTGAAGAGGACACTTGGACAGACGTGAATGTGCTATTATTTGTGACTGCAGATGGCCAAGGAGAGAAAGGGCAAATGTGCCCGCCAGCTACTGCTCCCCAAAAGCTGACATCACAACTGTTTCTAAACCAGAACTCAAAGTCTGGTGTGAGTCAGTAAAGCACATGAAAAGGAAATCGTCCTCTCACTGAAATTAAAAACAACGTACGTTCTCTCCTTTTAAAGGGGGGCCAGGAGGAGCTTCGCGGGCCTTGCCTGGTTGTTGGCCCCCCTGACATTTTTTATGAAAGCCAAATAACAGGCAAATCCTGGAGCTCTGCATCTTGATGACAGTCTGCATCATTAACAAATAAATCTGGTCACATCTTTAGGTTTTGTATTTATGGGGAAATGACTCAAACCTATGGGTCTCTGGAGACACTGTAATTCTTTGAGCTTATCCACATGAAAGAAACCATGAAAAGGTGACTCGGGTAGCTTCTGCCCTTTCATCCATTTTCAAAGAAGCGTTTTGGTTTCCCAAAGCTTAAGAATGGGTTTGAATGTTCACTTTTAGTCAGTATGATAAATTCGAGCCTATTCCAGAAAATCTTGGTTCCTGAGGCTTGGCCACTAGAAACCAGTTGTCTCAGCAGGTCACCCTACCAAACAGGCTCTCGCCAGTCCCACAGGGAGGCTGGGCAGGGCCTCACACGAAACGCCCCCAACTGGTAAGATGCATGGCCTCCCACGCATCCCCTGTCCCCGCACCAAGTTCAGTGGAGTAAGGGCAAGCCTTTGGTGGGCAGGAATCTGCTTCTCACTATGTATAACAATTTCCACAAGTTAGTCATGGCTGGTGAGGAAATGACTGCCATCACCAGCCTTTCTGTAAAGTTTAGAAGTGCGTAGCTCTTCAGAATTTACGATACAGTCCCACTGCTGCATCATTTCTATAGAGAAACACCATACCACATTTTCAAGGTGACACTATGAGCTGGAAAATCACGAAGGTCAGAACAGATGCTCTCACCCCCAGTCCTGTTCTGAGACGACCAAGTGGACTGCCTAAAAAGCATGAGATGGTCACCAACAGCCCCAACCTTAGCCAGCTCTAGAAGAGGACCAGAACAAACCTACCGTGCTGTCCTTGGGGACTTTCATCTTCCATACGCCTCCCTTTGCATTACTCTCCTCTTCCCTGGATAGAGACCGAGGTTTAAAATTATACTCAAGGATTAAGTAATTCTACATGCATTTAGTTTAACCACAGATGGCATTAAAAACAACAAACAATGGAGCATTCTTCAATAAACTCTCCCTCAGCCTTTTACTAGAAAAGGAAGCAGACGAAAGAAAAAGAAATGGGGTGGAGATGGGGAGGGAAGAAAGTGGGATTCAGTGGCCACAATGGCAGGGGTGGCGATGGGCAACCAGCTTCTCACCCTGAAGGAGGTGATGAGAGGTTCCCTGTGCTATCTGGGGATGGACAAATTAATACAAGTACTTTATATGTGTGAAGGTCTTTATGTTGCAGTACCACATTCATGGCATTGCCTTGTCTGATTCCTGTATCAACCACGCACTGTATGCCTAATAAGAGACTCGGCCCCTGTGGTGGGCATCCGCCGTGTTTTCCTGTTTAGTATATGCTTGCTCGTCTGGTAAAAGTAACCCAATTTCCCTTTAAGGAGCTATTTGTCCCCTACTTTTATGTTGGACCCATTCCAACAGGGTTGACTCCGCATCCTAGCCTCAAAGATGGGCTTATGACCCAGGTTTGCCTATGAAAATACTGTCTCTTTCTAGTTCTTGTGAGTGGCCAGAGATGTAAAGGGCCCATGGTGGGCCAATGACAGCCAGCCCTGGCATCTCATGAGGTCTGGTGAAGGTTGACAGTGATACACTTGTAGGGTGTAACACTGCAGCTCACGAGAGCCATTCTGCCACCACGAACGGGAGAACCTGTCTGAAAAACTACACCAACTCAGAGGCAAGCAAATCTAATCTGATAGACAGCATCAGATTCCTAATAACATCTGAGCGCTCAGGTATGGCAGAGATCAGCCCCAGCAGTGGACAGCGCAGTTACTTAGCACAGTTGAGGGACACGATATAAGAATTTATTACTAATTGGGACTCCAGCCTAAGCAAACAGACTCATTGCCCGCCATGCTGATCACTACACCAAGCTATTTAAAGAAGGATCCCTTCCTCTAGACCCCGGGCCGTGCCGTGACCTGTCTCCCACACTTTCTATGGGGTCCAGGGGAGAGATGTGTCTGAGGTTCAACGGTCCAGCAGACGTGGATACCCCCTCTGTTCCTCTCATCTCCCACCAGCCTAGATGCTTCTACACTCCACTGTCTAGGTCATCATCGTGCAAATGAAAGAACAAACCAAATGCAGCACCACCCCATACGAAGAGCTGCATCATAACTTTGGCGTGCGAACAACGACCCATTTTTGGTGAGACCACAATGGGGTGTTCAGTGGGGAACACTGAGAAACCTACTCATCACCGTGGAGCCCGGGGTGAAGGGGAAAGTGGGCAGCGGCTTCCTTCATAATTAAGTAAGAGCTAAAATTACTTTCCATCGTTACCAGGAGAAAATGACTTTGGCATTCCAATTTGGCAGGACGTAAATATTTTATGAGGTTCACAACCATTTGCCTCCCACCTTAACCTCAAATTACAAGTGAGACACTTACCAAAGTGGTCGCCTCTCTCCTCTCATTAAATGATAACTACATCTCAGAGGCAGGCTAGTCACAGGAGGGATGTTATTGTACACACTCCAGAATATCTTCAAGAGAAAAACACTTTGTTTAATACCCAGTATTGATTTACTATGCTGCTAGATTATAAAATTAATGCATTAAAAAAAATCAGTTCTCATTAAGTCCTATCCATTCGAAATAGATTTTCTTTTCAGTGATCTTTCCAGTTTTCTGCAAGAAAATGTCACATAGCACTCAAGAACGCTCCCTGCTGATGTTGGGCCAAGTTCTATCCTTCACAGGAAGCTATGGTTATGAAGCAAACCTCCCTAGGCAACATTTCTCTGTGTAAAACCGGGCGAGGACCTTGCTATTGACTCTTCCGGCAGGTGGAGGGCATCTAATACAGACCTGAGTGCTGAATATATGTAATGAACCTTGTTTCCTTACGACACAGACTGCCTTCTTTCTAACCTCAGAAGGAGACTGTTCCACTTTGGATTAGGGGATGGCTTACGGAGGAGGAGGCAAAGAGAGATCCCCTTATGCACTCTCTCCTTTCCTTTCCCCTCCTAGAAGGAACACGCAACAGCTCAGTTACTAAAGCAACAAGTGGCCCAAAGTGTAGGTCTGCATGTGTGTGTCCTCCCCAAATTCATATACTGAAACCCTAACGTCCAACACGGTGGTATGAGGAGGTGTGATCTTTGGGAGGTAATCAGGTCATAAGGATAGAGCCCCCACGATGAGATTAGTGTCCCGACAAGAAAAGAAAGAGAATAAGCCCTCTTTCCCTCTCTGATGTGAGGAGACAACAAGAACATAGCTCTCTGTCTATAAAACAGGAAGATGACCTGTACCAGAGTCCAACCATGCAAGCACCCTGATCTTGGACTTCTAGCCTCCAGAACTGCAAGAAATCAATATCTATTGTTTAAGCCCTTGCCCCGTCTACAGCATTCTCGTAGAGCAACTGGAGCTAACTCAGACACAGGGTGGCTGGTGGACAAAACCAGATTATATAAAAATAAGTGAAGAAGAGTGGTTAATAACAGTGGTTAATAACAGTGGCTTTGGTCCACGAACTTTCACACGTGCATGCCATCTATCTCACCGACAACTCACTGGGGGGACAGTCATTATGCTTATGTTATACATAAGGAATGCAGTCACAGACACTAATCTGTCGAAGAGTCAGTGTTTGGTATGACTACTAGGAGTAGGACGAGGTTTGGCTTTACAAATAAGAAAGCCCTTCCCAGAGTGTTTGGAATGGGCCATCATACCACTACATTGTGAACTCCGTGCACAGAATTACTACACAAGCAAGAAATATCACTCTGTGCGGTAGGGTAAGTAGAGGGTGTCTGGCTGGGTCTACTAGTAGATCTGAGGAAAACAGCACAAGCAGCAGAACAACTAGAAAAATAAATCCTAGGGCCTCCGCAAGGGAGTAACATCAGTGGAATGAAATTTCAATGTACGCTGAATGATAATCCTTGGCAGTTGTCCGAGACTGTGTGGTATAAAAATTAAAGCCCGATTAATTGCCAGGAGAGCAACAATGAAATGTAAGATAAAACTGAAATCAGAAAGCCACCTGACAGTAGACTGATCAAGAATACCTTGATCCCTTATAGTAAAGTGGCACCACATATGGAATAGCTGAAAATAGGTTAGTAGTAACAGCAGGTCCTCAAAGAGGTGTATCTGTCCTTATGGAGGTATTTACCCGATAAACGGTTTGCCATCAGTGCAAATGATAACATGACTCCAGCATTGGTCTGTGGTGTAAGTGTGAACAGACAGAGGTGGAATTTGAAGCCGAACAGCTGGATTCCAAAATGTGTGCTCTTAACCACTATGCTATTTCCTTTGAAAATATTACTGTATATTTTAGGCCCGTCTTTCTCCAATTCAGAAGCCATGGACCGGGTCAAGAAGTCACAGAATGAGGGATGCCTGCTGAAGATGTCTTCCTGCCAGGAGATGCTCTTCACCACATTGAATATGGTGCTTAGCTCCAGTCTGGGACTTCCGTGACAACGTGGCAGTGACCTGTGTAGGATTTACAGATAAAGCTATGCTAGCTTTAACTAAAAGGACTGTGGTGCTGTTAAACGTCAAGCCTTCCAATGGGGCACCCAAAGCAGAGCACCTGCCCTCGCTCCCCCTCCCTGCCAAAGTTCTCGGATCCTGGCATTTCACCGAGCGTCTGAAGCACCTTAAAAAGAACGACACAATGCTTCTCCTTGTCCAAAAAGAAAACACTCTAAGGATGATTGTGCTAAGGTTTGTAGCCTTAACGGCTTCTCTTAAAAATAAACAGACAACTGACTTTTTCAGTCTTGGCAAATCTGACAGGAGGAGAACGCAGCCCAAGAAGATACAGCAAGAGTTCTGACTTAAGTACTTAGTGAAGCACATCTTTACACATTGGTGCATGAACACAAAACAGGAGCGAAATATCTGGGGACACCACTGAAAAGAGCCCCATTTAAAAAGTATGCAGCCCTAAAGCAGTCTGTTCCCTTGTTGCAAACCTCATCCAATATGTGGAATATTTGTTAAATTGGTTATCCGTGGTAAACTACAGTCCAGAAGCAGAGAATCCTCCTTGTGACAAAACATCAGAAGGTCTATATAGGGCCCCTGGGGGGCTCAGTCGGTTAAGCGTCTGCCTTCCGCTCAGGTTATGATCCCAGAGCCTCGGGATCGAGTCCCACATCAGGCTCCCTGCCTTGCGGGGAGTCTGCTTCTCCCTCTGACCCTCCCCGCTTTCGTGCTCTCTCTTGCTCTCTCTCAAATAAATAAATAAAATCTTAAAAAGAAAAAAAAGAAGGCCTATATAGTAGCTTAATGCTGTCACATGCCTATGTCATTCTCCTCACCGTGTAGGAATTCTATTATCTCCCATCATCATAAGAAGGGTGAGTACAGTACAATAAGGTATTCTGAGAGCGAGAGAGAGAGAGACCACATTCATCTAACTTTTATTACAGTATGTAGTCATAATTGTTGTATTTTATTATTACTTATTGTTGTTAATCTCTTACTGTACCTAGTTTATAAATTAAACTTTATCCTAAGTCTGTGTGTGCAGGAAAAAACCCTGCTATGTATGGGCTTCAGTACTACGCAGTGTGTCAGGCATCCACGGGCGGTCTTGGAATGCACCCCTGCTGGATACGGGGGGATGACTATATACATGATGGTGAAACAGCCTGAGGAAGGAATCCAGCATCACACAGCTCCTGAGACCCTCCTCTTACTCTGCGAAAGTAAAACGGCTATTTCACCGGAAGCTTGAAAACTCATGATCATATTTTCTGTAACACGTTGTTATTTTTGTTAAATACCTAAATTTTACTATAGATAGGAACTTGCAAATAGATTTCAAAAGCCTAATGGCTTTTGTAATTACTTCTTAGAATTCTTATAATTAATCCAAAGTGGCCTGCAAACAGTGGATTGGAGTAAAAATAAGCACAACGTTGATAAATCATGGCTAAGTGCTTTTTTCAAAAGCCTGAATGATCCCCCTCGGACGAGGAAAGGTATAAAAGTCAGGCATCATTCATTTGGGCAACATTTGCAGGCACCAGTTATGAGCATGCACTGTGATGAGCTCTTGGGGGAACGGCACTGCATGTATGAGGGCCAGCCTTGCCCATGGAGTCCACGCCTCGGTGGGTAAGTTCTCAAGCATCATTCTGGCACCCTCCCTGAAGAATGGAGGCAGGGAGGATGGTTGTCCAGTGGAGTCGTAAGTCCAACCAAGTCTACCTGGATTTAGGACCAAGGTTCTCAGGATCACCTTCACAGCTCATGGAGCCCTTGCAACCTAACTTCCTCCTCTACATATCAAGTAGATACAGCTTTTGCATTGGATAATTTAATGATTAAAGGTGAGGTGAGAGTTTTGATATGCCTCAAGTAAGGAAGCGAGGTGTGATCAGACTCACTAGACAGTGTGACCATTTGATAAATCCCTAGTCTACTAGTTTTGATTGGAGCAATTATGCCCCATCTATCATCTATCTGACAAATAGATAATCATTCATTACCAGAAAAACTGACAAATTTGCTTCTCAATTTTCTACTGGAATGTTCTGAAGAAATGAGAAAGAGAACATACTTGAAATTACGAGCAAAGAAAAAAAAATGCTGTGTTGTGCAGGACGGGCAAGCGTAAAATAAAACAAAAATACCCAGCAAACATCCCCCTCCCCCCACCAAAATCCAGAATTTCTTCTGAGGGTCATGGCATATGAAGCAAGAGAGTATTTTTGAAATAATAACTAAATATTTCCATTCAGTAGGAATGGATTTCTGGTTGTCTGGAGCTTGCTTCCCACCAACGGAATCAATGATATTTGTGCGGAGGACAGAAAGAACCCAGAACAAACAAGGCAACAAGGAAAGAACTTACAGGATGTTTTTAACAGAGAGCAGACACAGTAGGCTGAAAGCAAAGTGCTTCTGATCTGCAAGAGCTGGGCACTTGAGAGAGCAATGGGTTTGTTTTGAATTCCAAAAGGGCCTGACTTAAAGAGAGAACCAAAGTTTGGAGGACTGGTCATCACAGATAAAATAAAGGACAGGGTATTTGGGCAGTGTCTCACCACACAGGAAGTCACCGAATAAATCACAAAGTCTGGATTGGGGAGCTAAGTGGGATTCGTACTCTGAGTGGAGAGAGCCCACAGAAAAGCCTGGGGAAACACATCACAGCAGTGTGCACCCCGCTTCATGCAAAAGGCCCACTGGTATATGTTTCTTTACTAATGTGAATACTTTGAAGTGCACAGGGGCTTCAGAAAATGGCAGTGAAAGCCCAAGAAAGTGGCTGGACTCAGAAACTAATATACCGTTATAACAAAGACTGATAAACTGTGAAACGTGAATGGATAAAGGAAAAGGGGTTTGGCGCCCCTTACAGGTGGTCCATTGGGGGGAGGTGACTGGGACACATACGGTAGAAACGATTGTGGAGTAAGGTTTGCTATGCAGACCCAAGCGACAAGAAAGGAGGCTACCTTTACAAATGGAAGTTTATGCCACCCTTAAAAGGGAAATTTATGCCTGACGTTAGGCAGACAGGAGAGCAGAGGGCTCCTCCCTTGTCTGCTGTTTCTCAACTGCCTTCAGTTTCACAGAATTCTTATGCTAACGTGGCATTTTTGGGGGTGGCAGGCGTATTCTGATCCCCTTCAGAGACCAAGTTTTACATTTGAAATGACTAAAGTACTTTTACTGTGCAAGATTTCATTTCCCCCTTTAGCCCCCACCCACACAGTGGCCCCTGGCGCCAGCAAGCCACCAGAGACAGAGGATCATGGGTAACCTGACTGCAGTTCTATTTCCGCACAAATGGGCTGTGACTATAAATGCTGATCTCATTATACACATGATGAATTAATTAAATGATAAAGAACCCTGTCCTACTCGAAATTAAGTCTGTGTTCGACAGACCTATTGGTAGACCAGGCTGTAGGTCCTTCTGTCTGTCTCTTCAATACGGTGTGTCTCTCTTTCTTGCCTCAGTCCCCTCCCTTCACCCAAATGGTTCATTCCAGGTCATTCTATTGCAGGATGCCACCCACTGTGGGCTGCCCGTCTGTGTTCAAAATTTGAATCAATCTTCACATCATCCTTCATTACCAGTACTGACCTATAAGCCTGACGACAACCCTCACTCCCCAGTGATTTGGAAGGCAATCTGTCGTCCTAACTTATGATCTGCAAAGGCACAACAACTTCACACCTTCTGATGAAGGATGATGTCTTGACATCGCCGGCAGTACACAGGTACAGAAGGAACATTCTCTTAATTTTAACAGATTGTATGTATTTTTGATGGAGACTCTCTGTTTATGAGACATGATGCCGGATATCCATTTACAGAAGAAACATGAAGTTTCTGTATTATGTAAATTTAAGTAAAAAGTCAGCCAATTTATGCAACCTACTGGGTAGAACACAGCACAAGTGGGACACGGCGTGGCAAAATCTTGAAGGGGATAACACACATGACCGAGGTGGAATAGAATGGTGTAGAGGAATGAGTTTTCAGGGCTGGAATTGCTGGTTTTGTGGTAGCCATGCTGAAAGAGAGTGGGGACGAGGCAGCCCTCCCTTGCAAATCATGTTTGGTAGGTAGCTCTTCGTTCTCCCACAGGTAGAATCAGCCTTGCTCAGAAGCTATGTTCTGTTCTGTACTGCATCCACTTAGGACATCAAAACACAGGAGAAATGTGGAAAATTTGGAAATGTTTACAAAAGAGTAAAAGGAATCAATAAGCATCTGGAAAACACAACTAGATGAAAAATGGAATTTTCCAAGAAGGCAGGAAAGTAAGAAATAAATTTAAGTTCAAGCAAAGAGAATTATTGTTGGCTACAGAGAGAGTGTCCTCAGCAGGGGTCAGTGGGCCGCCTGGAGGCACGTGCCTCCCTGCCCCCCCTCAAGTCAGGGCAGAGGGAAAGGAAAAGAAGTGAACTAGAAGGGGTGGGAGCTCCAGTCCCTGAGGCATGGCAAGACTGGCTGTTCCCACTGGGTGTTTTAGAGCTCTTACCTCTCAGCCTCAGTCTCTGCAGCCACTAAATGGGAATCATAATTCCTCCCCCACCCCCATCAACATCTCTGATTTGCTGAAGGGCCTCAAAGTACAAAAAGACATATTATCTCCTTCTCTATAAAGCAGTCATCAATAACACAGGATTCTCACATTTTGCCCAAACAGAGATGGGGGGAAAATCACAGACACAATTAGGGATGTGTTTTTTTAGTGCTGAAAGAGTGAGGGTCCAAGAATTACTAAATAATCACAGAATAAAAACACAGGGAAACCAAAGCATGTCCTCAAATGACTTAAAAACTAGCACCAAGGCAGTTTGTTAAATACTCGGGACCGTTCCCAAATGTTCGGGACACTGACAGGTTGGAATCCCAGAAGTTACTGGTAAGTTAAATGTGTTCTCATGAGTAGGGGTGGCAGCAGTGGCATCATCTGGGGAATAACTGCTTGAAATATATCACCGAGAAGTAGCAGTGCACAGCTGTCTGAAAGACAACGGGCCCGAGGACAACACAAAACGAGGCTCCAGAAGGAGTCGGTGAGGAATAGCAGATGCACCTGTTATTATTACCGGACCCTCCTATGTGCTTTTTACCTCCTTGTGCCATTTCATTCTCAGGGCCTCATGCTACAATCAGTATCAAGAGCATTCCCATCTCGGAGATGAGTAAGCAGATACAGAGAAGTTAAGCCACTTGCCCGAGCGAGTAAGTGGCAGATACGAGATAGAAACGCAGGCAATGTGACTACGCTACACCCTCACCCACATCCTCGCCAGTCAACTGATGACGCCAAGGGGTAGCATCCAACACCACTTCGGTAAAAGCTGCTAACGGCTGAGTACAAAGTGCCAAGCACGACAAAGAAGCACATGCAATCTCGTTTAACCCTCGCTCAACCTTAGGGAGTAGGCAGCGTTATTACCTCAGTCTGACAGATAAGGAAACCGAGGAGGACAGAGGCACATCAGATATGAAAGGACTTCCTGACCACTTAGGGCAGTGTTTCATTAACACATCCCTCCAGCCCACCCCAAAGAACCCTTTGTTCTAACTGCTCCCTTGTGAAATGTTAATACCACAGCAAAGCTGTTTCTTTCTTTAAGTACTGGATACATATCTGTGCTTTATGTATAAAAACAGGAGGATTTTTCACCCCACCAAGGATCAGTTTTTGAGAATGGGGCTTATCGCTTAAAGGATCCTTATGCAGGTAGTTCTGCTGTGGTCCAGGAAAGCGGTTCATTTATTAACTTCTCATTCATCCCTTCAGTCCTTCGGCATGTAATATGTACGTATTTATTTATTTAAAAGATTTTATTTCTTTATTAGAGAAAGAGAGAGCTCACAGTGGGGAGGGGCAGAAGGAGGGGGGAGAGAGAAGCCTCAAGCAGACTCCCTGCTCAGTGGAAAGCCTGACAGGGGGCTTGACCCAGGACCCTGAGAGCAAGATCTGAGCCAAAAACAGGAGTTGGCCGCTTAACCAACTGAGCCACCCAGGCGCCCCGATCCCCCAGTATTTATTGAGGGGAAGGAATAACAGACACAATAGAGTATGGTACTGTGTGATTCCATTTATAGGATGTTCAATAAAAAACAAAAGGATATGTGGTGATAGAAATGTGAATAGTGGCTGCTTCTGGAAGAGAAGGATGACTGGAAGGGCACGCAGGAACTTTCTGACATGATGCAAATCTTTTTATCTTGATCTGGGTTATGGTTACATGTCTGCATACCTTTGTCAAAACTTATCAAACTGCACACTTAACGAAATCTACATTTACTGAATATAAATTATCTCCCAATAGAGTTTTCAAGAAGGTATTTCCTAGTACGTGCCAACCTGGGTACTTTAACAATTGGTCCCTGGAGCCCCTAACTTGCTGCTGGACGCCAAGGCTCAACCAAACGCTCTGTGGTCACACAGGGTCAGAGAAACAAACGGACCCCTTGATCTGACTCAACCAGGGTCTGTCCTGGAATCCCAGGCAGAGCTCTGAGGACCCAATGTCATAATGGAGTGGAAAAAGTCTAAAGAGTACCTCTGAAAGTCAAAGGGATCTAAGAACTTCCATGTGAAGACAGGCTTCAAAGTCAAGTGCTCTGAGCTTTCTACAACGACTGCTGGAGAAGAGGTAACAAAAGTCCACAACGTCACCGCAGGGAAGAAGCGAGGGGAAGCCTTTCCTGGAATGTGAGAGCAGTCATCCCTCTGGACAGTGGCCCACGTGCTGCCTTGTGACATCGCTTGTACTTGGCACCGTGGGATTATTTACAGCAGCACTGTTATTTTGCTTTCCACATGCTTATGCCATTTTTCCAACTAGATCAGAACTGGACTATGGTCTGGACTGCGTCTTTACACCTGGCTCAGTGGCCATGCATGGCACCTTCCCATCAGATTCCCAGGACCGCAAAACTGAGAATACTAAATTTTCTGAACCAGATAGTGGGAGAAGTTCTGAAAAAAGCATCTTTGTGCTAGTTCTAAATGTGAGAAACTGCCTAAGGGACACAATCTAGATGCCCATCTAATGAAATTGCTAAGACATTAAAAGATTTAGAGGCACAACAGGGACATTTTAAATCTGGCCCTTCTAGAACATTCTAAACATATAGCCATTGCAGGCAGACAGCAGCCTTAAATCTTTATTCTGTCTATAACAGTGTATTATCCTCAAAAAGAGGGATACACTTGACAGACTTTGCTTTCGAAGAAAAAGGAAATGTGATCAGCTAAATAAATCAGGTTTTTCAGAAATTTTCTTCACAAGGGTCGGTTGAAGAAAGAATGGATAGAACTAAGAGCTTACGTGTGTTGAGAACCTACAATGTATCAGGTATCCTGCTAAGCATAGTATGCACATTATCTTACTTACTCTTCCCAACCACTCCAGAGACAGGTACTCTCGTTATACCCACTTTAAAGAAATTAAAGGCATTGATACTTGCCTAATGTAGGATGATGGAAGCTGAACATGAAGTAGGAAACAGGCTTGAGACCTTCCACTTTCACGCTCAACACCCACCTGCTCTTCCTATGTGACCTGTAACCTTAGGTAACCCTGCAGGGCAATGCTATTGCCTCTCAGAGAAGGGAAACCGAGCTCAGAGCTCACAGAGGGAGTGGCCGAGCTCGTATTTGAATAGGGACACAGACCCACGCGGGGACACACCACAGTCTGCTGCTCCGAGGACTGGTGAAATATTTCGGTAGTAAATAAGTTTTAGCAGGTCCCCAGGAGAGGGGCAGGCCACTTGGATGTGTGCTCAGCCAGCCTCTGGGTTACACTTAGTTAAGTGCAGCTCCACCGAAAGACCTGAGAGCTGACATGGGGACAGAACCCGGGTGGGAGCTGCCAGCATAGCCGCTGCTTTCCGGCTGGAGGGTTAAATGTCCGACATATGCCGTGTTCAGCTGGCACGTCCATTTCTGGATCTTACCTGTACGGTTTGTACTGTGTAGATTTTCTTCAGGTTCGAGGCACACTCAGCTGCTGTAGCACCAGGGAGGGATCTAAGCAAACATAAACAAAAGAGCAAAGACAGAAGCGGAACAAGTAGTCAGTGTTCTTGAAGTCAGGTCGCAGGTTTTCATACAAATTAGGTCTCAAACCACGGCATCAGACATTTCTGGAATGTGAGTTAGAATTTAAAATGTGAAATTCCTACTTTGTGAAGTCATGAGTCTGCCTCCCCTAAAAGCAAGCATATGTATTCTGCGGAAATTTAATTAAAAAGAAAAAAGGGAAATGTACGTAAGAAAGATATTGGAAACTTTTAAAAATCACATTTTAAAAAGGACTAAACTTTAAAAAATCACATTTTAAAAAAATACTAAAATAACCTTGTAATAACCAAGCCTTCTGCTAGGATTTTGGATATGAAACTGTGCCCGCAGTACAGGTGACAGTGAAATCACAGTCTCCCGGCCCGATGACATGTTTGAAAAACTTGTTAGTTCTTGGTGGTAAATATTCAGGAACTCTTAAGAAACAGAGTAACCTTTTGCCAACTTTAAGAAAACATGATTACTAAAAGTCAACTTTAGTTTCCCCTGAAATTTGCATATATTTCCCCAACACTTGCTTTTAGAAAAATTCTTTCAGTTATTTTCTCGGGCTGATTTAATTAGCTCTGGGGAACGCTGTGGTCAGAATACATTAATCTTTAGTTTGCCATATGGTCCACTAGATGGCAACATACTACAGGTTTACTCACCAGAAAAATCAGGCACTAGGGACAGGCTTTCTCCCACACCATTTCTTGGGATTAGGAGCAATATGATAAGGTCTCATCAGTCCTTAGAAGTTAAGACTCTCAATTCCTGCCACCTTTTCCTCTCCCCTATACTGAACTAGCAGTTCTTGCTCAAGACTGTCGGGATCCAGGAATGTCAGTCCAAAGATGAAAAATCACCACTCAAAAAATGCTTGAAAGCCCCGCGTGTGGTTGTGAGGTGGGAAATGAGGCTTGCTGAGAGAACATGCTGGCTCACAGTCAACCCAGTAGGATCTGGAATCTATAGAGAATGATCTTGAGCAGTCACTGACCCTCAGAGACACCAAGCCCACAGAACCTCAAGACGTTGCACTTTCCGGAGAGTCATAAAACCACTGCACACCGGAGATATGCACAAAACCCACAGAGCTCAGAGGCAGAGAGGACAGCAAAGAAACGGGTCATGCCCAGGTGTGGGGTGCGCATGACACATGAGTGACAGGGCTCTACAGACCAAACTCCTGGAACTATGGACCAATAAATGTTCCCTGGTGCCTAACCGGAATAGAAACAATGCACTTCTGAATACAGTTCCCTTGCTTGAAAGGCACTAAGGAAGTATAATTGTGGACAAGTTTGAGGGCAAACAAAGGACCGTGTTAAGTTGGTGATGTCGGATAAATACCCTAATGCGTTGGGTTTACAACTCTTTTCTAGTTGTTTATAAATATGCTGGGCATTTTTTTTTTTAAAGCAAATCCACAATAACCAGCATGATTGCATTTTCTTGCCAGACCTAAAGCTTAAAATAACCATGTTGAAGAGAGAGGTGAACAGTGAGGTATTCAATCAGCACCTAGCTCTGACAATGCCTGGGCCCCAGATGAATCCATCAGTCCAGAGACTGCCTTGACATGAATAAATATTAACTTACTATTTAATGCAGAGTTTTATACCGTTTTGGGCTTCAATTATAAAAAGATTGAAAAAAAAAGCCCACTAAAACCGACCCTGAACATTTTTCTGGATAGATTTTCACATGAAAAATCTTTTGCTTTTATACGAAAATCTACTGGCATTTATTTCAACGCCAATTTTTTTTTCCTTTGAAAAGTTTAGCTGACCTCTCCACCAAATATGCCCAGCAAGATATCCCTGGATCACCCAAAGTACGTAGGAAAGCATATATGTGGATCCTTTACTTACAGGATGGGGATTTGTTAGGGTCCAAAAGAAGGAAATGTACTTTGCCTTTCTTTCATTTCTAAAACTGTGTATTTCAAAGCTTTACTATCTTTTAAAGTCACACTTCTATGCGTAACTGTGTAGCACAAGTATTTGAATGTTCGCCTCAGACAGCATTACGTCAACTTAGTACAATGCGAGGATAATACCATTTAACCTGGACAAAGTTTCTGATGGACATTGCTTTCTATGCCTCTTTTTAAGTGCCTCTTACATTGTGGTCTTTTAATTCTATTCCAGTGTAGGAGACAATCACACAAAATCATTTAGGGCCCCTCGGTTTCACTGTCCGAGTTTTGTTTTGTTTTTAAGAAATGTAGTTTCCTGGGGCGCCTGAGTGGCACAGTCGTTAAGCGTCTGCCTTCAGCTCAGGGCGTGATCCCAGCGTTCTGGGATCGAGCCCCGCATCAGGCTTCTCTGCTGGGAGCCTGCTTCTTCCTCTCCCACTCCCCCTGCTTGTATTCCCTCTCTCGCTGGCTATCTCTCTGTCAAATAAATAAATAAAATCTTTTTAAAAAAATGTAGTTTCCTGAGTCCAAGAAAGGGCTCTCGAATAAGACCATAAGGCAGTGCTGTCTGTGTGAGACGGTACCAGGAGCTAGTGTGCTCAGCACTCCACATCCTCTACAGCACTGAATCCCGGCCACCCAGCTTTCTGAGAATGGACTTTCCAGGACAGCCAAGGAGAGAAGGTTCTCACTAAAACCGACAGGATCACCCTCCACTATAGGTCTGTTCTGATTCATAGGTCGCGATGCGGATGTATTGGCGTTTGAAGGAAGTATGTTAGCTCCTATGGACTCTGGTTTCCTAAGTTCTTAATGGGGCAGGTTGGATTCTGGGATCTTAAATAAGGGTTTCTTCTAGCTGCCCGACAGTTTTATGGCTATTCAGGTTTCAAAGTAACGAAACAATGGTGCTGGAACTTCTGATCGTAGTAAGTGGTTGGCTCGGCCAGAGCGAGGAACGGCATTCTCCTGCGAGCCAAGTCCGATCCCGACAGTCCCTGAAAAATCCCACCATGCCTAAACCTCCTGCCTGCCCTGGGACCTCTTTAACAAGCAAAAGTGGGCCATAGTCACGGAATCCATTTTAACAGGGTAAATAGGCTGAGATTTTTAATCATCTGTCTTGTAAACAGGTCAGTCTGTACTGGACTTGCTGGTTCAAAGCCGAACCGAAGCTGTAGCGTCTACTGTTACTGTTTCTTAAAGTAGCAATGCAGGCTGCTCCTGGCAAAGCTGCGGTGCGGGGCGGCCAGCCCCACGGCCCCTCCTCCCTGTTACTGTCAGAGAGCTGTACCAACGGGAAGGTAAATGTCTGCCATGGACTTCAAGGAAAGAAATATTTTCACTCATCGCACATATACAGTATATTCTCCTATCTTTTAAAAGTCTTTTTACTCCATTCATGTTATAAACCTAAACTTCCCAACAGAACCGCAACCAAACCCTCACTCTGCAGATCAAAGGTGCTCATCTGGGCGTGATCTTGTCCCCCAGGCGGACACGTATGGCAATATTTGGAGACAGTTCCAGGGGTCACACCTGAGGGGGATGCCACCGGCATCTAGCTGGTAGAGGGCCCAGGATATCCTAGCGGGCACAGGATAGCCCTACAACAAGGAATACCCAGTCCAAAATGTCACCACAGTCAATGCCGAGAACCCCTGACATAGACACGTAACAAAGAGTCTCAGAGGATTTATAACTTATTTAATCAATAAAGATTCAGTGCACACCTCTTTGAGCTGATGGGGATACATCGGTGGTCATTCTAGACAAAGTCCTTGTCCTCATGGAGTTCTAGAACTAGTACCCCTGCTTTCTGAATTCCCCAGACTCCTGAAGGCAAAGCAACTCTGATCAGATCCTCTCTTCTTGGCCCGGGAGGGAGGAGGTGGAAGAGAAGGCGGTGAGAGGGGTGCTTACATATTGATGATGACCCTTCCTAGAAGGACACGCAGCTGGAGTTGTGGAGAATCCCAAAACCAAGGACTCAGAACCTGTTTTCACATTCTCCGAATTCTATGCTGCCTTCTCCCAGTACGCAGCTGCAGCTGTGGACATACCAGCGGGACAATAAATGCTCCCTGGCTGGATCAGGTTAAGGAGTCTGAAGTGTTCACCAGGAGTCTTTCCTCTGATGTAATGATATTAATGTAATAATGGCCTCCTTTTATTGAGGGTTTTGCTCATGCTGACTCTAATCCTTACAGCAACCCTGTCAAGGTGCTATTATCATTCCCACTTTACTAATTAGGAAACTGAGGCTCAGTGAGGCTCTTTAAGTAGCAGATCTGAGTTCTTTCCCTGGTTGGTCTAGCTCTGATGCCCATGATCTTCCTCTTAGACAAGGATGGCTCCCAGTAAAAACCAAGCAGTCACTGTCATCATGGGAGGGTCACACATGGCATCTTAGGGCAAATCCCTTTCTAGGTTATCTCCTCTCTCCTTGGACCCATTCTGGCCTGCCATTCATCCAACACCATCCAGCTGGCCACACTATTGGATATTGGAAGGGGGCAGACGCAGAGATGCAGGGCTGAGGTGGAGCCTACCAGAATCCCTGGCAATAACGATATCCTAAAAAGTTATACAAGGAACACAATTCAGGAAGAACATACATACAGGTTATCATATTCTGGGGCTAGACGTGGGAAGAAGATACTTTACCAAACAAAAGCCACAAATGGGCTATAGCAGGAGGGCAGGAAAGCAGAGGGGTTAAGAGGATGGTCCTTGGAATCGACGGATTTGAGTTCAAGTCCCAGCTCTGCCACCTCCCAGCTGTGTGGCAAGCCTGACCCTCTCTGACCCCCACTTCCCCTTTCTGAGAACACGGTCTCTACGCCACCCGTTGCTTTGCTGATTAGATGACATGAGTGGATGCTCTACAAAGCATTTACCCAATATCTGGCATCTAATAAGCAATTGTTGCTAACATCACCATCGTCATCATCACCATCCGAGGCAGAAAAACAGGAACAGGTAAGAGCACAATTAGAACTAAGAGACACTGAGCACATTTTCTAATCTGTGGGGCAGCCAGTAAGAATCCCAAGAAACCTGTAAGAGTTACTCACAGAGCTGAGAAACTCCTAGATTCCTTCCTCGGCAAAAAAACCCCAAAAGGTGCCGGTGTCTCTGGGCTTAAGGCCATAGCTACCCTGAGGGCTGTTTCCACTTGGACTTGGCTCACCCAGAAGCTGTGATGGTTAGGGCAGAAGTGGGAAGGGATCCTTCGAGGTCTGCCAAGTAGACGATTAGTGTAAAGATGAGAGGGGAACTCTTAATGTTATTTATGACCCAAACTCCCCAATCCAGCTTTATATTACTCCTGTGTGTCTTCAGCTGCATAACAGAATCACAGGAAATGCATCTTAAGACTCTTTATGTAAAATTGGTTAAAATTTCTTTTCATTTGGGGAGTTAGGAGAAAGCAGAGAGTCCCATAAGTTTGGACCAACTGTTCCGCTTAAATGGTTTCTAGGCACCTAAGCACCATCTATATGCAAACAGTTAATGTGTTATGTACAAATCATCTTTATGTATTCATTAAAGCAGGTCCCTGAGAATCTCACAAGACAGAACTCTTAGCGCAATTTAAGTCTGCAGTGCTTCAAAGCGTTTTATCCTCTCTTATTCCAGAAATACTTACTGAGCCCCCAATAACTGAAAAAAAACTATGTATCATATGTTACATGCACACATGATCTCATTTCATCCTCATTCAGACATCATGACGTAAATAATGGTTGCATTTCCGTTCTGCAGATAAGCAAATGAAATCTGAGGGTGGTGACCTGCCAAAGACAGAGTTGGCTAGGGACAGACCTGGGACTTGAACCATGGGTGGCTGGCAACCTTGCCCTTAGTCAGCAGCCTCGACTGATCACTTATTCCATGACCCATCCTCTGCTTGGTGCCGGGAACACAACTCAGCACCAAGCAGTCTCGACTCTCCTGCAACTTGCAGTCCTCAGTGTATCTCCCTGCAGTACAAATGTGCCTTCTCCCCTCAACCTCACCCTTAAAGATATGTCTGCTACAGGTGAATGAGGCTCATGGATAATTCATGGGGACAGAAGTAAATACCCAAGGAAATGATCTTCACCATTACCTGGCTAGCTCTTAGCAGGCCACAGCACCACTTACCAGTGACCTGGATACCTGGAAATGCTTCTTACAAAGAGAAGAAGCTGGAAAGGTTTCCCCCAAATCCTGCCTGCATCCTTGCCAAAGTGTGGTCGGTCACCCAGCAGCATCACCTGGTGGGAGAGCTACAGCATCTCTAGGCCCATTAGACACCTGCTGGATCCAATGTGATTTGTATATATACTGAAGTTTGAGATGTGCTGGCCTGTGTCATCTAAATCAAGTCACCATAAGAAATGCTAACAACTTGGCAAGTAAAAGCTAATGAACTATAGCTAGCATCATCAAAAACACATAAAAATCACTTTTCTCACAGATGCATTTTTTGTCATCTCCCAAAGAGATTATCAAGATGAGGCCATCATTGAATGCGAAGTCCCAGGCTCTTAAATATGGGTTTTAGGCAAGGATCTCTTCTTTGCAAATTTTGAAGAAGAGAGTCCTTGGCTTAACTTTTTTCCCATGAAACAGGAGCTTGGTTTCCTCACTGGTGAAATTCAGTGGTAGATTCCCTCTCAAGTCCCATCTAGCTTCCTTATTTCAGAATATGAAATATGGGAGACTGTATTGCGTTCCTTGTTCATATTCATAGGGAAGTGGTGTTCAGCAGGGGTAGGGACACCAGTGCTTGGGGTCACACAGTCCTTAGCTCAAACTCTGTTTCCACTCTGTATTAGCTGTGTGACCTTGGTCAAGTGGCTTCTCCGGGCCTCAATGTTCTCATCTGTAAAATGTTGCTGATATGTCCTACTTAAAAACTGTGAGGACTTCGTGGGTAATTATGTCCAGCAGCCAGTGTAATACCTAGCAGGCACAATATAGCCCAGTAACAGATACGCATGCCCAGTGTACATGCACACAACAGATGTTAGTGGAAGAAATGAATACTGACAATACTCTACCTCAAATGAGTGACCACTTCATTTGAGCCAAGAGAACAGCCTTAGAGAGGTAAACTTTAAAGACAGGGATAGGTCTCCCAAAAGCCAGTCTTGGTGAATTTGCACCCATCCGGCTCAGCTGTCAGAGGGAAAAATCTGTACAGGCTCAGCTCTGTGATGAAGAGCACCCCTCGTATATCATTCACTCCATTAAAGCTGATTTCATTTTAATCACTTTAGATAGATCTGTGGCTTGTGGCTATAGCCGCTTCCTGTTTGAGAGTCACACACAAAAAATGGTCCAGGGCCTATCATTAACATTTAATAGTGCATCTAGTGAAACACCCTTTATAATCTAAATGCTTTAATTTTTTGCATGTTTAGCTTATTTTTCTTTTTCCAGGCTTCCTTCTATTTTCATTCTTGCCTATAAGCTCTGTGACACGAGCAGCTGAGACTCTTTTCCTCTTGCCATATAATTAATCCCTCGGTACATAGGGGTTGGGTGGAAGAAAACTATACTAGTGCGAGAGGTGACAGCAAACGAAAGCCAGGTTTTGGACTGTCACCGTGCCAGACCACTAAAGTCTCGCCAGCTCTCTTAGGTTTGGAAATAAGGAAATGGCATCTGTAATATTAAAAGAAGGAAAATAGATTTTTTTGAGCAGCTAGTACCAGGGAAGGACTGGTACTTTTCTGAGAGAGGATGTTTAAGGCCTCCAGGCCCAGCTGCAGGAAGCAACCACTGACGCGCACAGGTGGAGAGGCTGTGAGACCCTGGGTCAGAGCCTTTCCCAGCCCGAGCTACCTGGACACCATTTCCCCCTTCCAGAAAGTCAAATCCTGGGCCATTAAGAGAGCCCATGGGTTCAAAAAGGCAAAAAATGAGGGAAACAGGTGCAGATGGCAGTCCCTGTCTCCGTGTCAACTACGTCCTTCCACGCAGCCTTCTACCCTCACCTGGTCCCAAAAGGCCACTCTGTGAACAAGGATGGTTTTGGAACCCTCTCTATCAAGCCTGGCCCACTGCCCTGTATCGGATTTGTTATTATGGAGCACAACATTGCAATGCATGTGAAAGCATCACACTGTGAAGGGGGGAGGGTCCCTCTGGAACTTGGTACCTCCCAGAACACTCCACTGATGCTATGGAAGCATGTGGTACGTGAGACACCCCTCCTGGGAGGCCCGGGACCATGCTGTCCTTGTGTTTGTGTTCTTAGCACTGAGAACAGCGAAGGACAGGTAATATGCTCCATTGACCTGATCAATAAGCAGAGCAGTAATTCTCCCGCTGTGATGCACAGGACATTTGCTACAAATGTGCATTCCACCCCAGAAGTCTAAGACAGCAGGTTCTGGGCAGGGTTGGGAGCTTGTACTTGAGACGCACAGCCCCTGGTGATTCAGACGTAAGTGGCAAGGGATGACATTTTAAGAAACACTGGTTGGGTCGAGGTGAGCCCCGATGGGGTGGGTTGGTGGGAGACATACGTGACCAGCCTACCTCTGAGACTAAAGACACAAGAACACAAATACTCTCTAAGCACTTACTATGTGCACTGTAGTGTCCACTCTGGGGAGTCAGACATGAGGCCATCCGAGTCTCACCGTCAAGACGGAGGGAAAGAGGAGCAATCAATTATCCTTAATACAAATACTGGCCTATAAAAGTGCTGCAGGAGCGCAAAGGAGGTGGGCTCAATCCTGCCTGAGCCAAGGGCTATTTAAGGACAATTACAGAGTTAGCATCTCTGCAAGGCCTTGAAGGATGCGTGATAGCTTTTCAGGTAGACAAAGGGGAGAAGGGCATCCCAAGCAGAAGAAACATAGGAGACAAATCTTAGAGGCTGGCAAGTCCCTGGCTGATGCAGGAAAGGGGCCACAAGTCCACTGTTACCAGAGAGCCTGACACACTGAGTGGTATTTTGGAGTAGGGGAGACATAGGGGATAGGCTAAGAAAAGGTGAGTTTCGTGTTAAAAAATAGCAATATAGATATTTGTACCATAATCTGAAGGCTGTAAGTTTTAGGTTTTGTTTTTGTGTCTAAGCTGGGGAATGCTCTTTTCAAATTAGAGCGGCCCATATCCAAAACAAACCACCACAACAAAACCAATGGGAGCCGCTCTAGTAAAAGTAGGGGTGGAGATCCGGGATCCCACCTGCCTGGAGCACACAAGCCCACAAGAGAGGCATGCTTAGATGGCAAGAGACAGATCACAATCCATTGCTGTGGCAGAAGAGAAAGGCAGGGAGTTTTGGAATGGCAAGACCAGGTGCAGGTTAGAGGGCTAAGCCCGGCAGCCCAGGTGGGGGATGCCAGGAGGGAAGAGCTGGGGAGCAGGCAGAGCCAGCATGTACCTGGGGCTGGAGAGTACTGGGGCCTAGGAAGGCAGGCACAGGAGAGGAGGGGGTGGCTTAGGCTTGGAGCAAGTTTTCCAACAAGAGGTCAAACATGTGAAGCACAGAACTAGATGGAGCAGTGGGCTTGAGAGAGAAGAGGAGTCAAAGGAAATTCCAACACTGCAAAATGTGTTAGATGGTGGCATGGCTGGCCAGCACGTGGTGGACAGGGTGTCCAGAACTCGGGAGGGCAGTCAGGGCTAGGGATGCAGATTTACATATGATACTCAGAGTAACACGAACCACCACAGGAGATGAGGAAGTTACTAGGAGTAGAATTCCATAACCCTGAACTATTCAGTGTGGGGTGACTTGGCCCAGGGGCTGATCAAGGAGCTGAGGGCGGAATGACACGGAAAGAACCCAGTGAAGCTGATGTTCCAGTGAGAGAAGACGTACAAACGCAGAATCCTATGGAGGAAATAAAGCGGGGCCAGGGGCATGGGGAGTGTGTGTCAGGATGTGCGTGCCATTTTGTAGCAGTGGTTAGGGAAGGCCTTGCTGAGAAGATGACATCTGGGCAGAGACCAGAAGGGGAGGAAAGCACAGCCCTAGCAGATGACTGAGGGAAGAGCATTCCAGGCAGGAGGGACTGTTGGTGGCCAAGGCTCATGCTTGGGATGACAGAGGAAGAGCTAGAAGGGCAGAAGGGAGAGGGAGAGGGAGACAGGAGTGGGGGGAGAAAAGCATATTGGGCGGGGACAGGAAATGCTGCAGAGTCTCACAGGCTCTTGTAAGTACTTTGGCTTCTGCTCTGAATGAAAAGGACAAGAGAGAAGTGACAGGCCTTAATTTGGATATTACTTCAGCTGCTGTGGTGGGAAGGGATGACAGGGGCAAGGGTAGAAGCAGGGAGAGCAGTTGGCACGCTCCTGCGGTGTTCCAGGTGGGAGAGGCCGTGTGGCTCAAGGTCTACGATGCAGGTGGGGAGAATGTGTTGGATTCCGGATACGCTCACATGGTAGAATCAACAGCCTCTGTGCATAGTGGCAGGGGAGGGAGAAGGAATGGGGAAGGAGAGGAAGAGGAGAGTCACAGAGGTTACCAAGATCTGGGGGCTGGGCAACCGGAAGGAAGGAGTTACTGTGAACTGCTCTGATCTGAGATGGGACAGATGGAAGAAGGCAAATCCGGGAGCGAAGCTGAAGAGGTGGTTTGACATGTGTTGAGTTTGGGTGTGTATTAGACATCCATATGGAGACAGAGAGGAGGGGCTGCATGCACAGTTGTACAAGTGCGGGAGTCACCCGTGCACCAGGGGAGCTGAATACTTCGTAACTGCATACTGTCACTGGTGTGGATGGGGAAAAGAGGCCTGAGGATTGAGTGCTGCAGATAAAACTCAGAGGAAAGGGGGTCACCACTCAGAGACATGCAAACAAGAGCAGCCTCCAAGATCGAGACAGGATCGGGTTTGGGATATCCAGAAAAGGGGAGGAAAACTCTTCATTCTATACCCCAATCAAAATCATACCCCAAATGCTTGCATTCTTAGCCATATAGTCTAACTAAAACACACACACACGTACACACACACACACACACACATGGACTTACTGGAATTTGCTATTGAAAATGCAAATAATTCTACTTAAGGGACTCTCTAATTCATCCAGCGGGGGAAGTGAGTTCAGGTTGCTGGCTTCCTAACACTAAGTTCAGCTCCTCCAGTCCAGATCTGTATGTGTGTGTTGGGGGTGGGTGGTGGTGGTGGTAATTTGGGAGCTTTGGATAACAACGTTAGTTATCGATATCTATTAAGCACTCATTCTATGCTGGGGATCCATGTTAGTGTTTTATATTCATCCATTAATCCTCAGAACAACCCCTATGAGAGACAGCTTATGAATATCCTCATTTTACAAACAATGAAACTGAGGCTTAGCAGGGCTACATCGCTTGTCTTTGGTCACAAAGTAGGCTGAAAGGGAGCACAGGACAGGTGGTAAGTGCCAAAGGAAAGTTTTAGGGATCAGAAGACCTCTGGATGCTGTGGAACTCAAAACTGATGCCCTCGGTAGCAAACATCAGCTCTGCTGGGGTGAAGATTGCTTTGGAGGGCTCTCCTGAGAGACTTACTACTCTTTCTAGAATCTTGTTTCCCTAGGGGGGAAAAGTTACAAACAAAACTTCTGGAACACAGTGTGTTCATAACCCTGAGGGGAAGGGGGCCAGCTGACATAAATGTAATGGACTCCCAGCGAAGTGGAGACAGTCCAATAAAAACTATGGGACGACTGATCAGGCAAAATGAATTCAAATGAGCAATGCTGGAAGTAATTATAATTTCTAGATTAATGTAATTATTTCTATTACAAATTTGGACAATGTGGCAATAACATTTCATTTGATTGCTGGCTTTCAGAGAACAAAAATACCCAAACGCATACTAGGAAAGCTACAGTTTGTGTCTTCATTAAAGTTACTGTATTCTTATCCTGAAAGATACCAGATATTCTTAAAAAGTTATTTGTTGTTATGTAGTATTAAAATCTTGGACCATTCTTAAAATGATGTGCCTTTAAGTAGACTAATTTGTGAGCCATTTAAAAAGAAACTCTCTTGATACTGTTTCCACCAGGAACAACCTCCACCTGTTAGACCATTAGACCAGAGGTAAAAAGGTTTATTAACACCTTGAAAAAATGATACGTGGTATCAATAGTTACAGCACACCTCTGAAAACAAAGACACATGATTTCACTCTGCTAATGTTAGCCAAAACCACTCCTGTTATGACAGTAAAATGCTTTCTTAGCATCCCATAATGAAAGTGAAAATGTTTTAGAAAATGAGACTCGTTCTATCTACCCCAGCCCCAACTTCTTTGGGTCCCCGAAAAAGACAGTGGCTCCAGTGTCAGTTCTTATAGATTCTTATAGATTCTTGCTAATTCCAACAAGAAAGGAATGAACTTATCTTCCTTAAAAGGATGATTATCACTTTTAAAAAACCTTGCAGGCATTTTATGCAAGGCTTTTAAAGACCAGATTTGAGTCTACTAAGTGCATTTCATAGAAAACAGTCATATACCTCTCTTCCAAACATTTAACCACAGCTACAGCATCATCAAAATTTCCATAAGCTTTTGGGACAATCTTGAGGTGTCATCTTTGGGCACCCACAGGGTAACAGATATTAAGAAGGGCTTTGCATTCATGCATTTGTCAAATTTTTCTTATGTTCCTACTATGTGCCAGGTACAGTTCCCGGTGCCTGGATATAGCAAGTGTCAAAAACTAAGTCCCTGCTCATTGGCTTTCAACAGAACGGAAAAGTATTGAGGGATTGAGACAGACTGAAAATAAGCAGATTCATACATAATACTATGTGGCAGCATTAAGCATTACAGAGAACAAGACAGAGCAGGCGAATACAGAATGACTGCAAGATGGGGGTGTGCTAATTTAGATACGGTAGTCTGGGAGGCGTTTCTGAGGAGATGGCACCTGAGCCGTCCCCTGAGAAAGCTATAATTGTCCCCACTTTATTGACAAAGCGAAGTATTGCTCACGGTTGAATTCCCAGCGCCCAGAAGGCGTGTGGCTGCGCGGTAAATGGTCAAGAAAATACCTGCCCACTGTTTGAGAAAGAACGCCAAGAGGTGTCCGCGGCAGTTTCGGTGGGGCACCGAGTGGAGGCCCCCGCTGGGCCACGATCCGGCCACCCCTGCACACTTCCCTGGGGGCCGGCCCACTTTCCCGAGCGCTGTCACCGCGCAGGTCGGGTCCTGAGCTCCCCCAGGAGCCCCGCGAGGCCACCAGGACAGCACCGCTCTCCCCACTTTACAGCGAGGACCCGACGACCCCCGGCTGGCCCGTCTCCCAGCGCCCGGCCAGGACGGCCGCCCTCGGGCACGCTTCTTTTGACGGAAATAAAGGGGGGAAAGTGCTGCCGAAACTTTTGGGGCTGCGCCTGTGTCCTCCCAGCCTGAGGCGAGGCCGCCAAACACTCGCTCGCCCCGGCCCCGGGCTCCCGACCCGGCTCTGCGCGAGTGCTGGGCGCGCGGGCGGCCGCGGAGGGGAGCTGGGGCCCGGGCCCCGGGCCGCGCCGAGACAAAGCGGCGGCGCCGGCCGGGCGGGCGCACGGCGGCGGCGGCGGGGCCGGGGCCGGACGCGGCGGCCCCCGTGCCCCCTCACCTGTCGAGCCAGAAGGTCCAGGGCGAGTGCAGCGGGACCTCTCCCGGCTCGGGCCGCAGAGCCGACAGCTGCTGCAGGCCGAGCGGCGGCGCGGCGACGGCGGCGGCGCGGGGCCCCGGCGGCTCCCGGGCCCGGGCGGGGGGCACGGCGGCCGGGGGCATCGCCATTTTCTCCGCCCCGCCTGCGAGGCCGGCGGACGCGCGGACCGCGGGGCGAGCGGCGGCTGAGTCACCCCGGCCCCCGCCCGCCCCGGCGCGGCCGCCCCGCCCCGCCCCGCGCGCGCCCCGCCCCGCCCCAGGCCCGCCGCCCGCCCGGCTTGGGAGCCGCACCGCGGGCCGCCGGGGGCACGGTCCGGCCGGGCCGCCAGACCGAAGCCGGCCGATCCGCTGCGGGCGGCGGGGCCCATTTGGCACCAGCACGGACCCGGAGGGCGGGGGACCGACGGCCGGCCGGCCGGGGGGGAGGGCAGAGCTGCGGCCAGGCACGAATTAGCAGGCTCTGGGGGTCGGGGAACAGAGGACCGGACAGAGAGAGGGCTGGTTCTGCGGCCAGACCCGAGGCCGGTGAGATGGACGGGCGGGTTCCCGAAAGATGGAGGGATGGACGGATGGACCAGTGGATGGAGTTTCAGACGCACATGGTGGGAGGGGAGGACGGTGCATAGAAATACCAGCAGTCTGAAAGATGGGTGGGAAAGCTGGCAGATGGTTGGAGGAGGATGGAGGGATGGAAGGGCAGATGGAAGCACAGTTGGATGTGACAGATAGATGGCAAGGGGAACCGCTGGCCAAATGCATGAAGAGACTGGAATGCCCAAGAGTGCCTGAAGAGAGGGCCAGACAGACACAAGCCAGGAACCACTGACTTGGGCATGAGGCTGTGATAGGTCAGCTTTGCATTCCTCACAGTGAGCGCATTTCCTAACTCAGCTAATTTTAAGGGAACAGAGCTCCCATCGCACCCTTTCCAGGGCCACCATAGGTTTATAGTAAAGGACTAAGTCTGGCCCAAAGTGTGGCCAAGTTCAAAGGAAGGTTCCCAAAGTCAGCCTAAGTCCCCAGACTTGCCCCAAAGCACCTGCAAAGAAGAAGGAATCCAGACACTCTTGAACACAGAACCCTCTGCTTTCTGAACTTCTGAAGACAGAGGAAATCCCTGTGGCCATAAGATTCCTGGGTCCAAAGTAAGAGGAATCCTCCTGGCACTGCTCCTTGTCAGGCTTCTGTCACTCTCTTTCAAAAGAAAAGGAGAGGCATGGCGGCTGTGAATGCATGTCATAACTGGCATGGGCATGGATGCCGTCTTGATGTTTGAATTTTGGTCAGTCCCTCCCTGCCTTTAACAGCTGTGGGTGTAGAGTTCCATCTTCTCATAGATTTTCTACCTGGCCTAGCATATGTTCTGCTCTTAGCTTGAGCATTCACTGGGATGGACTAGAACAGGAGCTGTAAGACCAGATGGGTTCAGGGATTGTAAATGCCTATTGTGAATCCCAAGATAGGTGCCTTTGCTAAAGGTATTCAAGTTCAGACAAAATGACAAGCTAAATGAGACCAGTGCTTTTGATCCCTGCTTCGAACATAATTTGTATGCAACATGACTCTGAAAGCTGTGACATATGTATAAAGTCCTTCCAGCTCTCAGATCCTGGGGCTCCTTTTGGTTAGATGCAGGGTTAATTTTTCCTTTTATTTTTTCAAGAAAAGGTATATATGGTATTGTTTAGGCTGTTCTGAGTGTATTAATTCATTTCATTCTCACAACAATCCAATGAGGAACGTACTATTTTATGGATTTATCCATTTTATAGATGAGGCATGCAGAAGTTAAATTAATCCTAAGGTCACACAGCTAATAATTGATAGAGCCAGGATTTGAACATAGGGATTCAGACTCCAGAGTCTAGGTTTTTAACTGCCAGGCTCTACTGCCTCTCTAACTGGAGAATGAACAGGTCTAAGAAGTAAAAATAAGGCAGTGAATAGAAAGTCTCCCTCCCTCTCAAGGCTATCAATCTTCAATCTTCCTGCCCAGAGGAAACCACTGTTAACAGTTTCCTTCCGGAAAAATGCAAGTAGGCACATAAAAGCGTATATCTAGATACAGAAATTGTATACCTATCTATATCTTTTATAAGAGAAATAGAAGCATTTTATACCATTGCTGCACCTCTTTTCTGCTTAACATTATATACTTGAAGATTTTTTTTCTGTATCAAAACATATACCTCTACTTCAAGGGCTGCAAAATAACCCATTGTAAAGAAATTCTATAATTTAATTCACTAGCCCTCACGACTTACGTCGCTTAGTCATTTTCTTTTATAAATAATGCTACCACAAGCATTTTTATATTCAGTGTCTTTCTTCAGCAGCACAAGTTTATTTCAGAATAAGTTTGGAGAAACAGAATTTTGGTCTGCATTAAAAAATTCGACACATATTGCTAAATTACTGTGCAAAGCAGTTACATGAATTTATATATAACTGATTAAGAAATAATGGTTGATTCTGAAGTTATGTTTATTAAGTGATATTTACCTTCATAAAAGTCTAAGGTAGGAAGGGACTTTTGCTTTCTAATTAGATTAGAACTCGTCAAACTGTCTAGTCTAGCTTCTTCCTTCTGTCCTTCAACGATACTGTCAACAACAAAGGGTTATTTTAAAAGTTTTATCTGCAGTTTCTAAAAGAGAGTAAGCACCACATGATAAATTGCTTCCAGAATTTAGAACAAGGAAGAGTCTGGCAATTTTTCTTTATTGAATAACAATTATGTACCTTCCTCTCTTTTCGCTTTGGCTTCCAGGATGCTCAGAATTACATCTGATGCTTAATCAGAATATTGGTAATAACCAATGAAGCAGCATCACTGTTTTTATATTAACTTATTCCCATTTTTATTTTAATGGCCTAATTGCACATATGCATCTTATACTGTGAACCCCTCAGATCTATTTTGGAAAGAGGTGATGTACAAAAACATAGAAGTTAAATGATGTTAAGATTAATAAAACAGGTCAGGCAAGATGGCCAGGATGAGAGGCAAGCAGAGAACAATGGGCCTAATTTCATCCCCTTCCTGTTTGAAATGTGTAAGAGACTTAACTATCGTTACTGCTTTTCAGACTTATCTTTAGAAGATAAAAAAATATTAGGAAAATTCCCCTCCTCTTCCCTACTTTGCCACTGGAGAGCAGGAATTAGAAATGCAGGGTAAAAAGGAAACGTGGAGATTATCCAAGCAAACCCCCCATTTTACAAATGAGGAAACTGAGGCCTAGAGAGGTGAGGTGACTTACCTGAGGCCACAGCTCTGGGAAATGACAGAGACAGGACTAGAACGTGAGTAGCTTGAGATCCAGGCCAACGTGCTCTCCCACTGCGTAACGCACACCTCAGACGACTTGGGGTAGCAGGAGGGAGGAAGAGAAGGTGACCCCACAGCCCCTAGCAACGAAAACAACAAAAAAGACTTGAGGCACTCATAAATAATTAAGCAATTAGCTGCAGCAGCTACTCCCCTCCCCTCTAGTATCCAGTCACCAAGGCAACTTGGGCAGGGTGCCTGCTGGTTGCCTAGTAACAATGTGGTCTGCTCCCTTGACATGCTCCCTAGGCATCAAAGGATTTGAGAGCTGGGAAGAGCCTTAGACAGGGGTCCCTATTCCAACACCTTCATTTTCCATATGGGGAAATGGAGGCTCAGAGAAGCCGAGGAACCTGCCCAAGATCACACAGCTACTCAGAGGCACAGCTAGGCTCCATTTCCAGTTGCTTTCCATTGCACTAGGGCTCCCTTGGGGATGTTGCAGATGGAGGAGAGGAGATCTTTCCATGGTTCCTAGAAGAATGAGAAAGTAAGGGCGAGCCAGCCAGCAAGCAAGAGACAGAGACCTTGAGCTCTCACATGCAATTAGCAGGAGCTGGTAATCCCATCAGCCCAACTTCCATCATCACCATGGCAACATGGGTGAGGCGGGTACTGGTTGCCTAGGAACCACTGGTCCTCTCTCTTCACTCTCATCCAGCTCCCTGGGAGTCACAGGAATAGTAGAATACTGGAGCTGGAAGGAAAGGCAGGGATCCTAACTCTGTCTCCTCCTTTGACTAATGAGGAAGCTGAGGTGTGGGGGGTACTGTGCAAGGTCACACAGCCACAGCTAGCTAGTGACAGGGACTCATTGTTGGCCAGCCAGCTTTTCTTGAATTCCCTCCATTTGCTGCCTCTGTCATAGCACTGTGGAACGGCAAACTTCACTCTGTAAAGTCAAAACACAGCAGGGGAATGGCTGGTGGTCCCCTAGAGGCACTTCTATCACCTGTCTAAATGGTGGCAGTGCTGCACACCAGGCCTGAACACAGAGCAGACAAGAGGTACCATGCACGGTAGTTAAATGCAGTCTCTCTCAAGTCAGAAAACCCGAGTCAAAACCCAGTAGCTCTCCCCAGACCTGGTAAGCTTCTTGTTCCTCTATGGCTCAGTCTCTACATCTGAGAAAAGGGCATCTTGACATTCCCTGTGTCTTGGGTCATCATTAGGAGTAAATGAGAAAACACCCATGTCAAATGCCTGGTGTACAGTACAGGTGCACTACATGTTAGGTACTCATTTATTCTACATTCAATAAATATTTATTGCATGTCTGCTATGCAAATGCCACTGTTCTAGGCTCTTAAAATTCATTAGTGAGCAATACGGACAAAAGAAATCCCCATCTCAGTGAGCTTACTTTCCAGTGGAATGAATATATATATGTGTGTGTGTGTGTATATATGAATGAATATATATGTATATAAACACAAACACTTAAATATATATGTATATACATATATATGCATTACATATATATTTAAATGTTTGTTGAATGGGCGGAGGAACTCATTGCCAATATGCTATGTTTATGTTACCAGGCTCCTTCTCTAAGACTGAGAAGTTTCCTGTTTACAGGGTGTGATGCTATAAATATGCAGGCCTGTCTTGTATGTGGGAACTCCCGGTTTCCTTTCTTTTAAAAGCTCAGAATAAAAAGGAAAGTAGTGGCCGCTAGATGGCAGACCTCAGTCTCTTTAGATTCAGGGGACAGTGAGGCCCAGGCCCTGCTGGAGCTTCCAGCAAAGGCAGGTGTCACATTTGGTCAGTCCCAGGAGGGGCCTGGGGGACAGAGGGAGGCTTGACACACCTCTGGGGCTCTGAGGGTGTCGGGGGAGGCTATAACGCGGTTTAAGAGTTATTGCTTTAGGGAGACTGAAGCCTGCTTTTAACCAAGATCCTGCCAGGGGTAAACTGTGTGACCTTGGTAAGTTATTAACCTTGCTGAATGCCAGATTCCACACTCGGAACATGGAGATATCAAGAGCTCCCTCCATAGGCTGCTTGGAGGCACGTATGAGGAAACATGTTTATGCACCTTGCAAGCCGCACACAGGAAAAGCTCGACCCATGTTACTTGTCTAGAATCTCAAAGACCCCTGAGGGTCTGGTTCAGAGCTGCAAGTGCAAGGGAAAGGGGTAAACGAAATAGCATTTGTTGAGTATTTGCAACAACGAGACTGAAGTCCTCCCAACCACTGAGCCCGGAAAATGTGACATCAAGGTTCAGTGGACCCACCCTCCACATCTATATCCACATATCAGCCACAGAGTCCTGGTTTTGCTCCTCCTGCAGCCCCTGCATTGGGCTTCCCCCTTTATTCCCACCAATAACACCCGCTCCCAGTCACCTCCTGAGTTTCGGCCAACCACAACATGTTTCTGACCAGTCTCCCTGCTTCCAGCACTTGCCCCTCCAACCCAGTGCCAGACAGTAGTCTCAGCAGTTGCCTCCAAACACCAGTTCAATCATGCCTAACGTGCTTCACCGCTTCCTATTGCGCTCACGATCTCTTTCTGGTTGCAAACAGGGCTCAGTATCTTCTGCACGCTTCCTGCCTTTCCAACCACATGGCTGCACTCCCCGTGCCTTTTACAGCTTCTCTGCAGCCTCGAGGCATCTACACAAGCTGTTTCCTCTGCTGAACCACCAGTCTCTGCTCTGCACGACTAGCTCCTTCTCCCACTCAGGCCTCCTGGGCAAGAGCTTCCCCACCATCCGGCTCCAGAGCAGGTCCTCATCCCCACTGATTTCCCTAACGCTTGTCATAGCTGCACGGATCTACCGCCCGTCTCCCACCCCAGAACATCTGGTCCAAGAGGACCAGGACCCTCTGTGCCCCTGGTACCCAGCCTAGGTCTGGCCACATGGATGGCACGCCACCAAGATTTGTGAAGGAAAAGAACTGGGTATACAACAGCTGTTGATTGAAAGGAACAGTCAGTGAAGTTGTTTCCCAATTTCTAGTCTTTCTCCTCTGCCAGTTTATCCTTTCTGAGGATGGTATATTACTCTTCCTAAAAAGCACCTTTTTGCTGCTACTTCTTTGCTCAACCTATATGGCTTCCTGTCTCTCACAGCCTGAAGTCTGAAATCCCCGGTCTAGCATTTGCAATCTTCCCAGTCAACCCACCTTTCCAAATATAGTTGCAAGTTTATTTCCACATACGTTAGATTATATATATACCTACACTTGCATATACTTGGGCATATGTTAATATGTATCAAGTGTGTGTGTGTATGTATGTGTATGTATATATATAAATATTTACCCAGTATATGTATTTTGAAATATATATATAAGGGGGCACCTGGGTGGCACAGTGGTTAAGCGTCTGCCTTCGGCTCGGGGCGTGATCCCGGCGTTCTGGGATCGAGGCCCACATCAGGCTCCTCCGCTATGAGCCTGCTTCTTCCTCTCCCACTCCCCCTGCCTGTGTTCCCTCTCTCACTGGCTGTCTCTCTCTCTGTCAAATGAATAAATAAAATCTTAAAAAAAAAAAAAAGAAATATATATATAAGAATATATATTTGGATGCACCCTCTTCCCCTTGGTGCCCCTTCAGCACTGCCCCAGCATGAACTCCGGAAGGCAGGCCTGCGAGCCCCTCCTCCACCACTGTCTCCCCAGTTCCTAGTGCAGCATCTGGCACGTGGGGGCTTCAACTGCACTGAAACTACGATCCGTGTACTCCTCCTCATAAACATACTCTGCACACCCTCATCTCCCCACTTTTTCCTGAGCCTTTTCTTCTCCTCTCTGCCCACCCAAATTCTCCACCCTGCAGGGGCCAGGGTAAGTTCGACCAAACACACTCTAGAAAGGGGCAAGATATCTAGAGGTCTGGAGCCATGACTAAGCAGGTGCCCAAACCACTTACCAGGGCATGTTTTTCCTTGGTTAAGAAAAAAGTCCCAATGACTTCAGAAACATTGGTTCTGTGGCCTAAGAATTCAGATTAAGGGACCTTTGTTGGAACTGCTCAGTATTTCACTGATTGGAAGAACAATGATTCATATAACTGTGAAAATTAATAAAGGAAATCTCATTTAAAATGGAGTCAGGAGGCCAGAGGGGAAGCTCTCAGCACTACCACTGAGGGTAACTGCTTACCCAGCAGGAAGAGAGGTACATTGCAAGTCAACACACCTTCACTACTACCCCAGCAGGAGGAAGGCTTTCCCTCTCCTCCAGCAAGGACCCAGCCAGTGAGATGCGGTCACAACTCAGCCAGTGGAAAGTCTCCATACTCAGAACTTCCAGTTAACTCCAGTGGATCTTTTGTTTGTAACAGCCTTCCAACCTCCCCCTTTCCTCTATAAGAAAGCGTTCCTCTCCTTTGTTCTCTGGACTTGCCAATGGTTTGGCCATAGCTTGCTTGCCCTGGATTCCAATTTTCTGCTATTCCTGAATAAATAACTGGCGGTTTTATTTCTAAGGTGAACAAGTACAAGGTGGGAGGTCGCCTCTGTGTTCCTCACAGGGTATTTTAAAGATTGCTCATGTAGTGAATATTCAATAAATATCTGGATAATGAATCCCTCTATGATTAAAACATTCATTAAAGTGGATATTAAAATATTTTGTAAGTCTTTTACTTCTTAAGAGCTGAGTCCTCTAAAATTTAAGAAGCCATTATCAATTGATAGGCAATTAGAAAAGGAAAATAAAGCAAGTTTGGAATAAAGCCATGTTATTTGTTTTCCAGAAAAGAATTATAACTGCATAAAATTTCCAGAACTGCAGCTACTGAGCAAAGTGCTACATTAGGAATCACGAAGATGCTTGCAAACAGAAATTTAGGCCAAAGAAATCTCTGTGGTTACTTAATCTCCTTCCTTTTACCAAGTGCTAGAATTGCATACTCCCGATACAGAAAGATAGCATCATTTTCCCCCCTTCTTTCCTGTTGGCTTTCATTTTTTACATATTATGCATATAATACTAAGTTGCATGTTACGGTATATCTTTAAAAGTTCCTTAGTTTTGGGGCACCAGGCTGGTTCAGTTGGAAGAACATGAGACTCTTGATCTTAGAGTCGTGGGTTCAAGCCCCATGTTGGGCATAGAGATTGCTTAAATAAATACAAAAATAAAGAAATAGGGGCACCTGGGTGGCTCAGTCCGTTTGGCGTCTGCCCCTCTCCCCACCACTCTTGTTCTCTCTGGCTCGCTCTGATCTCTCTCTCTAAAGTAAAATAAAATAAATAAAATATTTAAAAAATACGGTTTCTAATGGGAGTTATGATAAACCTGGTACCCCACTGTGCACACGTGTTTTGAGTCACAAATATTTATCATCATTGAGCATGATCTTGGAGATAGCTAAGAATCACTTTTGCCCTTTCAAACCCTTCCAGGTCCCTCAGAACTAAACTCTGAATTATCCTAACTTGGAGTTAACTTTCCATCATTCCTAAAACGCCCAAGGGTCATACTTTCTTGCCTTATGGACTAAAATATTTCATATGACATAAAACATCATCTTGTCCATAAAATACAGTAGCATCTTTCTCATGTTTTGCACAAGCATAGTTAATGATGCAAATAATTTCCTATCTTTCATTCTGAGGGAGAATCATTAATAAAACCATACTCCTTCCAAGAATTGAAATTTAGCACTAAGAGGGCACAGACCACCCATAAAGGCAAGACATAAGTTCGCAGTGAGGAAACAAGCCTAATGATTATAGTGTCCAGATGGAAATGCGTAACTGAATCATTCTCTGTCAAATCAAATAGCATCTTAATAAGTTGTTACATCATCCTGTTGATTGAATTTAACTGGAAGATATCAGAAAATAAGTACAACCTGCAACAATGTCATTTCCTGGGCTCATTAGCATTTGGCCTGGGAGTCCTCTCCTTTTGTTCTGAAGGTGGAGTTACCTCTCAAATGATCTTTAGAGGTTTCTTTCCTTTGAAAGCAGCCCATGTTAAAAAGAGAAATACCCCCAAACTGGAATTAAATGATTGGAATTAAAAAACTGGAATCCCAGTGTTTGGTCAAATCTTTTATCAAAGAAAGAATTCAAACACTTCTTTCACCAGCCAGGCTGGTGAGTACAAGTTGTCATGGAAACAGGATGTATTCAAATTATACGAGAAATGACGTTCTTCATCTAACTAGGTGTTCATCTCCTCTAAATGGGGAGAAATTGTTGTAGCTGAAATCCATTATATTTCTTTCAAATCTGCATTAAAAACAATCATTTCCTTTACTTTATATAGGAATACACAGACACAAAACCTCACTCTCATAAAAGGGAGAATTAAAATTACTTGCAAAGGAACTGGTGCGTAAATAAAAAGACATAAAATGAAAATGAATCCCATGGTACAAATCTACTGACGCATAGTGAAGGGGTGGGAGAATAGAAATCAGAAAATATAATACATCCTTCACCTGCAATGGGGCATATTTTTCTTCAGTAGCATTAGTGACTATTTTTTATAGAATGATCTAGGCCAGAACAGTTCTCTAGAAGTTAGGGTGGTTTGCTACTAGGTGTATCGTCACTGCCGCTGATTCGAGCAGAGGCCTCTGTTGATCTACACATGCCTACGGAAGACACAGAAGAAAGGCAATGTTGTGCTAAGCCGGTACTTCCCACTATTTAATAAAACAATTATCAAGAAACACATGGAATAAGCTAATTTTGTAGGGAGGGATTTACAGCATGGAAGCCCCATGAGGCCACAGTTGTACCCAACAGGCAGCCTGAAATTCTTTTTGGATCAAGGTAATCCTGGGGGAACCTCCTTTAATTTTTTTCAGGCGAAGATAATTTCTCTTCTTCCCTCAAAAAAGAGAAAACAGATTTTTTTATTTTTGCAGGCTAGGATGCTGAGGTATCAAGAAAACCCTTATAGCACTGAAGACAATAATAATTCAAATTAAAATGCCAACAGCTCCAAAATAAACAAAGAACTCTCAAACTCAACAAGAAAATGAGCAGCCTAATTTTAAAATGGGCAAAGATCTGAACAGACAGTTCACTAAAGAAAATATACAGATGGCAAGGAAGCATAGGAGAAGATGCTTCACATCATCTGTCATTAGGAAACTGAAAATTAAAACAACGAGATTCTACTACACACCTATTAGAATGACCAAAATCCAACACACTGGTAACACCAAATGCTGATGAGGGCGCGGAGCAACAGAAACTCTAATTACACTGGTGGGAATGCAAAATGGTGCAGCCACTTTGGAGGACAGTTTGGTAGTTTCCTATAAAACTAAACATACTCTTACCATGCAGTCCAGCAATACGGCTACTTGGTATTTACTTGAAGTAGTTGAAAATGTGTTCATACAAAAATCTGCACCCAGACGTTTATGGCAGCTTTATTCACAATTGCCAAAATATGGAAGCGACCAAGATGTCCTTCAGTAGGTGAGTGGATAAATGGAAATGGTACCTCCATTAAATGGAATGGTATTTAGTCATAAAAAAAAAGATGGATTATCAAGCCACGAAAAGACATGAGGAAGCTTAAATGAATATTAAGTGAAAGAAGTCAATCTAAAAAGGCCTGTATCAGTCAAAATATATGATACTCTGGAAATGGCAAAACTATGGCGATAGTAAAAGGACGAGTGGTTGCCAAGGGTTAGGGGAAGGGAGGATGAACAGACAAGGCAAAGGGGATTTTTTAGGGCACTGAAACTCTTTTGTATGATACTACCATGGGGGATACATGTCATCACACACCTGTCGAAACCCACAGAATGTACAAGACCAAGAGTGAACCCTAGTGTAAACTATGAATTTTGGGTGATAATGGTGTCTCAATGTAGATTCATTGATTATAACGAATGTACAAATCTAGCGGGGGATTTTGATAGTGGTAGAAGTTGCATGTGCATGTTTAAGGGAAATCTCTGTACTTTCTGCTCGATTTTGCCGTGAACCTAAAGCGCCTGAAAAATAAAGTCCATTTAAAAACCTACCGACAGTGACAATAGGTACCCTTCCGTGAGTGCTTAACTATATTTCACATTTACCTCTTTATTCCACATATCAGCCCTACACGTAGGTATGATTATCATCCCTAGTTTACGCATTGGAGGTTCAAAAGGGTTGAGTAACATTCCCATAATTAGACAGCAAGAGGTATGGAGTTCAAACCCACGTCAGCCTGGTTCCAAGTCTGTGCTCCTACATTTGCAAACTCCCCTCTAGAGAACAAGGTTCACCTCCCTGCAGTTATCGCTCTAACATTTAAGAAACAAAACGGGCCTTTGACTCAGGGAAGTTTTCAAATTATGCCCCCAAATGTTTAGAACTAGAAGACTGTGGGAAAGGGCCTGTGTGTCTGGTGTACAAAACACACGTACACCTATTAAATAACAATATGGAATCTGGTAAACAATGGAGTTGGACTACGAATTAACAGCAGTTTAGCATTTGCCAGAAGGTTGGGTGAGTCATCTGCTTTTGGAGATGGGCTGTTTAAGAGATGTAAACCCACAGATTTGTGAACTCCAGGCACAAAATCATAAGGAAAATTACACTGAGGCACGGCATAATCAAATTGCCCAATACCAGAAAAAAAAAAGACACATTATGAACAGAGAAACAAAAATAAAGATTCAAGAAGATTTTTCATAGGAAATAATAAAAGTAAGACGCTAGGGGAGCAATCTCCTCAAAGTACTGAGAGAAAAAAAATGTCAACCTAGAATTCTAGATGCAGTGAAATATCTCTTCTGAAACAATGGAAAAGAATTCTGCCTCCAGAAAGATGGAGTCAACATGCTTTTCCCAATTCCTTGTACTTGGTACAGGGAAAAGTCCTGAACACTACACATAAACTAAACAGAAGAGAACTGTGAAAGGTGGCAAGAAGGTGGCACACTAGCTAGGAACCTTGGCACCCAAGGAACAACATGGTGGTGAGTGCCATGGGTTTTCTTTGTGCCTCATATATCCCAGACTTGGCGCTGGACAAGCTGGCAGCCTCAAAATGCCAATGAGCAGAGGCAGAAAAAGCCCAAGAAAAATCGGCTTTCTCTCTAGCCAAAGGACAAGGAAAGCAGCAGTCTACCAAGAAAGAAAACTTTTAGACAAGAATTGCTGTACACCAGCCAAACACCACAGAACAACTATGACCCCACCTCCTACCCAAGTCATCAAGGCCAATATGGGAGTGCAGGCATCTACCATCTTAGTGGGGAGTAGATTAAACAAAGAAACAGTGACAAGAACAAAAAAACCCCTCATGATCCAATAATATGCTATCTATTAAAAAAAACTCACTTCAAATATACAATATGGATAGGATGAAAGGAAAAGGATGGAAAAAGATATATTAAGTAAACATTAATCTAAAAAAGTTAGTAGTGGTTATGTTAATATCCATTAAAGTGGACTTCAAAGCAAAGTTTACTAGAGACAAAGATATTACATAATGATGAACAAATCAGCTCAAGAAGACATATGACCCCAAATATGTGTGCACCAAACAGAGCCTCAAAATACAACATAGCAAACCCTGAAAGAGTGGAAAGGAGATGGGCAATTACAGTTCAGAACTTAAACACCCCACTATCAGCAATTGATAGAAATACTAGGCAGAAAATCAGCAAGAAAGAAAGATTCCAGAAGGTTCCAGAAGAAATGAGCAACAAAGTTTAGCTACCAGTATGTAACTGACATATACTGCACTTTAGCGGAAAACACATTTTTTTTTTTAAATGCTCCTGGAACATTCACCAATGTAGATTACATCCTGAATATAAAACAAACCTCAGCAAATTTAAAAGAAACCACTAATAGAAAGACAACAGGAAAATCTCCAAACACATGAAAACTAACAGTATACATATAAATAATCCATCAGCTAAAGAGAAATCTCAAAGAAAATTTAAATATACATACAATTGAATGAAAATGAAAATACAACAAATTAAAATACGTCAGATGAAGCTAACAGACTGCTGAGAGGGAATTTTACAGTGTGAAATGCTTGCTTTACAAAAGAAGAAAAGTCTGACATCAATAACATAAATTCCTATATTAATAAACTAAAAGGAGAAGAGCAAAGTAAACCAAATCAAGAAGAAAGGGGAAAAAATAGTGAAAATCAAAAAAAATGAAAAAAAAAAAAATAAAGATGTTTACAGACATCCAAAAACTGAAAGTATCCATCACTGGCAGACCTGTGCTAAGAACAATGTCACGTGAAGTTGTTCAGGAAAAAGAAAAATGATACCAGAGGGAAATTATATCTACAGAAAGGAGTGAAGAGTACTGGAACTGGTAATCACATGGGTAAATATATGAAAATTTTCCTTACATTTAAAGTCTCTTTAAAAGACAATGGACTGTCCAAACAAAAATAATAACAAGGTGGTATGAGGTTTCAAACACAAATTAGAGAAAGATATGTGACCATAGCACAAAGTTTGGAAGAAATGAAAGTACACTATTTGTACGTTTGTAGGCTACATGTGAAGAGGCACAGTATCACCTGAAGATAGACCATGGTGAGTCAAAGATTACACCATAAACCCTAAATAAAGCACCGAAATAACAAAGTAAAAGATTATAGCTAATAATCCAACAAAAGAGACAAACGAGAAATCATAAGAAACATCTAATTAATCCAAAAGTAGGTATAAAAACTGGGAAAAGGGAACAAAGAGCAAGTAAGACAAGTAAAAAACAAATCGCAAGATGATAGATTTTAATCCTAACACATTAAGATTCACATTAAATGTGAACAGTCTAAATACTCTAATTAAAAGTTAGGGATTGTCAGACTGGATAAAATAGCAAGACCTACCAATAATACTCCCTACCAGAAATATAATTTTTTTTAAGATTATTTATTTATTTATTCGACAGAGACAGAGACAGCCAATGAGAGAGGGAACACAAGCAGGGGGAGTGGGAGAGGAAGAAGCAGGCTCATAGCGGAGGAGCCTGATGTGGGGCTCGATCCCAGAACGCCAGGATCACACCCTGGGCCGAAGGCAGATGCTTAACCGCTGTGCCACCCAGGCGCCCCCAGAAATATACTTTAAATATAGAGACAGAAATAGGTGAAAAGTTAAAGGATTAGAATGTTTTCCTTTCTGCAGGTAGTATACAAAAACTTTCAATTTAACAAGTATTTACTGAGCACCTACTATGAACCAAGAATATATGAGAAAAATTGAATATATAAGAGAACAATTGTAAGAATTCCTTCAAAACCACACACCTGAGGACATGTGCAAACACAGGTGCACACCCTAAATTCCGGGGTTAGACAGTAAGCAATCTGTAAGTTACCTTGATTCTTCACTTGATTTTATGAACATATCCTACCATAAAATAATTTTTAAAATAAAAAAATAAGAGTAGAAAAGATATACTGTTCTAATCAAAAGAAAGCTGGAAATGCTATACTAATATGACACTAAGAAAATTTAGACCAAAGAATATTATGAGGAAGGTCAATTAATTATATAAAAGAGTCAATTCACCAAGATGACATAATAATTCTAAACATTTTTACTCCTGACATCACAAGTCTAAAATACATGAAGAAAAAACTGTGACAGCACAAGAACTATATGAATCCATACTTATAGTCCAAGATGTTAACACTCCTCTCTCAGTTATTGATAGGATGGGTAGACAGAAAATCAGTAAGAATATAAAATATTTTAACTTTATTGAATACAAAAATATTCAAATTAACCTGTCATTTACAGAATATTCTACCCCCAAACCACACAATATATATTCTTTACAGGGGCACATGGAATGTTTAGCAAGATAAACCATACTCTGGGCCATAAAACAACTCTCAATAAATTTAAAAGAATTGAAGTCATACAAGTATGTTCTCTGATACAATGTAATTAAACACAAAATTAGGAACAGCAGTATCTCTGGGAATCCCCAAATATTTATAAACTAAAAAAAATACTTTCATATAACCTATGGTTTAAAAAAAGACATCAAAGAAGAAATTAGAAAGTATTTGGAAATGAGAGGCACCTGGGTGACTCGGTCAGTTAAGTGTCTGCCTTTGGCTCAGGTCATGACCCCAGAGTCCTGGGATCGAGCCCCATGTGGGGCTGCCTGCTTAGTGGGGAGCCTGTTTTTCCCACTGGCCCTCCCCCCGCTCTTGCTCTCTCTCTCAAATAAATAAAATCTTAAAAATAAAGTATTTTGAAATGAATGAATATGAAAACACATAGATCAAATTTGTGGGATACTGCTAAAGCAGTGGATTTATAGGATTTAAGGGAAAATTTATAATACAAATGCTTGAGTAATGGCCTTGACTCAATAAACTCGATCACTCAATCATGCTAAGAAACTAAAAATGAAGAGCATATTGGACTCAAGTTAAGAAAGGAAATAATGAAGATCAGAGTAGAGCCCAGTAAGTAGAAAATGTAGAAATAAATGAAACAAAAATATATTTCTTTGAGATAAAAAAAAAATTGATAAACCCTTAGACTGTTCAAGAAAAAAACTGAGAAGAAAAAAATTAGCAAAATCAGGAAAGAGGTGATATCAACACACAGTCTATAGATAACAATGGAATTCTAAGGATAACGAGGGAAGATTATTAACTTTATGACAATGAACTGATAACACTGATGAGCTGGACAAATAACTTGAAAGACACAAACTACCAGAGTTTACTGAAGAAACAGATGACTCAAACTGCCATTCATCTATATAAGAAATGGAACGTGTAGTTAAAAACCATCCCACAAAGAAAACTTGCTCAAATGGTTTCACTGGTGAATTCTTCCAAACACTTAAGGAAAAAATAATACCAAGCACAAAAACTCTTCAAGAAAATTGTAGTGCCACCTGGGTGTGCAGTCAGTTGAGGGGCCCACTCTAAAGCCTCGCACTGGGCTCTGCATTCAGCGCAGAGTCTGTTTAGGACTCTCTCTCCCTCTCCCTCTGCCCCTCCCCCACTAAAATAAATAAATAAATCTTAAAAAAAATTTTTAAAGGAGGGATAATTCCCAACGCACTCTATTAAGCCGGCCTCACCCTGAAAACAAACAAACAAAAAACAAACAGACCAAACCAGTACCAGAAAAGTATCAATTAAAAAAAAGTAAAGTATCAATAACCTTTGTGAATACAGATGCAAAAATTCCAAACAAAATTTTAGCAAGTAGAACATAAGAATATATGAAAAGGATAATACATTATGACCAACTGGGATTTCTCTCAGGAATACGGGTTGGCTTAACATTTGAAAGTCAATCAATACAACTCATCATTTAAGAAATTATACAAGTAAACCCATGTGGTCATCTAAATAGATGCAGAAAAAGCATTTGTCAAAACCTGACAATCATTTTTTTTTATTTAAAAAAAAAACTGAGCAAAGAAGGATAGAAGGGAACTTTCTCATCTACAGGCATGTACAAAAACCTACAGCTAATATCAAACTTACTGGGGAACATCAGAACGCCTTCTCTTTGATATGGGAAAGAGACCAATAAAGCCTGCTCTCACCACTTCTATTCAACATGGTACTGCAGGTTCCAACCAGGACAATAAGGCAAGAAAAAGAAATAAAAAGCATCTGGACTGGAAAAGAAAAAACAAAAATGTCTTTATTTGGTGATAACACAATCATCTATGTAAAAAAACCTCATGGAACTTACCCACGAAAGCTACTAGAATCAGTGAGATTAGCAAAATTTCAGGATACAAGATAAATATACAAAAATAAATTATGTATTTACATACTGGCATTGAACAATTAGAAACTGAAGTTTTTCAAAATGCCATTTGAAGTAGTATGATAAATATGAAATGCTTATGGAAACATCTGACAAAAGATGTAAAGAACTCTGGGCTAACTACAGAAGATTACTGAGAGAAATTAAAGCAGACTTAAATAAATGGACAGATATGCCTAGCTCACGTACAGGAAGCTGTAGTATTGTTAAAATGTCAATTCTCCCCAAATTGATCTATACACAATCCCTGTTAAAATCCCAAAAGGCCTTTTTGTAGAATTCGATAACTTGATTCTAAGATCCATACATGAATGCTAATGACTTAGGACAGTCAAAGCAATTTGAAAAAGAAGAACAAATCTAGAAAAATAACACTCCCTGATTTTAAAGCTTATTAAAAAGCCACAATAATCAATAAAGTGTGGTATGGGCATCAAGATAGAGAAAGTGAACAGAATAGAGAGTCCAGAAATAGACAGAGACATATATGAACAGTTGATTTCTTTGGCGAAGATGCAAAGGCAATTGTGTGAACAATAACGGTCTTCCCACAAAAAGTGTTGGAATAAGTGGATATCCATGTGCAAAAAATAAAACAAAAACTTCAGGCCATATCTCACACCATTTACAAGAATTAGCTTAATACAGAACATAAACTAAATGTAAAACTTAAAAAAATAAAACTTCATGAAGCAAACATATAGGAAAATCTTTGTGACTCTGGTTTATGCAGGGACTTCCTAGAAAAACCACCAAAAACATACCCATAAAATAATCCAAAATGGTACAGGGGACTTGGTGAAAATTAAAACCTTCTGCTCATCAAAAGACACAGAAGAATAAAAAGACAAGCCACAGACCAAGAGAAAATATTTGTGAATCATGTGTCTGAAAAAGAACTTGTTTCCAGAATACATAAAGAACTCCACAAGTCGATAAAAATAAGTGATTTAAGGGAAAAAAAATATAGGCAAAAATTTGAACAGACTTATCAGAAAAGAAGATGGATGGATGGCAGATAAGCATGCGGGAAGATGCCCCACGTCATTAGTCTTTATTTCCAACTGGGTAGAATTCTATTCCCAGCCGAACTATTGCAGAAATGCGGCAAAATAAGGGCATTTTCAGATGTGTAAAATCTTAAAACAGTTACCTCCAAATCGCCTTTCTCAGGAAGTTCCTGATGTACATACAACCACCTAAAAATGAAATGAAAGAACAAAACAAGAGAGAAAGATGTGGGCTTCGGGAAAGGGGAGGTGTGACATAGCAGGGGGGTGAAGAGGCCAGCATGATTTTGATGGAAAGTGTGAGGGCAACAGCTGTGCAGAGAGCTATCCAGACCAGAAAGAAGAGGAAGAAGGTTCCAGGAGAGAGGTCTGCAAGGATGAAAACACTACCAACCGACCAAATGATGAGAAACAGCAAGATCCTGTCAGAAAGTCCGAGGTCAAAGTGGCACATATCACATTAAGGGCGGGGGGAGGAAAGATAGTTATCTGCTTGAAGGAAAACTAAACAGGTGGTACAATTGACAAAATGCAATTACGTAATTCAGCTGTGAACTACACTATACCACGTGGAATTTCATGATCCCACACTTCACTAATGCTAAGCGGACTTGAACTTGTACTCATTAAGTGAGCTCTATGCAGGTTAGAAAGCGATATAAGAGTGGCAGGGTGGGGGTTCAGAGAAATGTAGCCGTTTAAGCATAATGTCAAACAAGAAATGTGCCAAAGTCATACCTTCTGTGTGACTTGTTTCACTGTCCAAATCTGTCTGCCTTGCCTCTACGGTAAGCCTGGATCTTATTTTTGCAGACGCTCTCCCCAAACAACAGTAATAATTCTGGCCAAAGAAAGAGTCTGTCTCTACCTCATCTAAATCAAAACCCAGTGCAAAGGCTGGTGGTAAGGGGGAGAGAAAGAATTTGTACACGTGTGGGATGTGTACGGGTACAGAGGGCGGGTATTTTAAGTAGTTACTTTTCTTTTTCATTACAAGAAAGTTGTTGCATAATAGGTAAGATAGCAAATCAAGAAACAGTAGGTACATCTCTAGAGACGTGTCTTGTGGGTCTCAGTTCCACAGCTCAGAGCATTTTATAAGCATGTGCCCCACAGATCTGTTACCTTACAAACTACCGTCTCTGTAATTCTCCAGGAGAAAGTAACAATAATCAATGCACGATTTGACTTTCGAGTAAATAGGACAGAGGTGGGAGAGAGGATTATAGCCGCAGGGCTCTGACACGTGCTATTCATTCCCTTAGTCCATACACAGGAGGAGGACATTCAAGGAGCAGGTGTGACCCTACAATCTGCATTCACAGTAGCACCCTTGTCCAGGGGGTCACATTCAATCTCTGAAGAGAAAAATTTAGGGTCACATCATGACTTAACCACTAGAGGGAGTTTAAACAGCTATTAAACACAGTGGGGGAAAAGAGGGGTCACATAAAAGGCGGCTTTTTTCTCACTTGGAGCCGTGGCTGTAACTCTTAGAAAAAAACCTATGACAGAAATAGTTAAAAAATGAGAGTTGAAATGGTGATAACATGTTAGCGTAGAGTTTTGTTTCTTTTCGATATTGCAAGTGCTCATTTTCAGGTGATCGAAATACTGCCTAGAACATAATGATTTTTTTCAACTCTGTCTCAGGTGGTACAACCTCCAGATTAATATTTATATGATATCGATAGGTTTTCCTTCATTATGTATGCATCAACACAGCCCTGTATGTATTAAGCATTCAGGCTTTCAGGCCAGACAGTGGCGACTGTAACCGTGCTTCGCCACTTTGTGCTGTGTGACCACAGACTGCGCGATCAACTGCTCTAATTAACATGAGACTCAGGGTTCCTCTTCTGTAAAATGGGGGCAACAGGGTTTTGTAGGCGTAAACTACATAATGTATGCAAAACACCTCAGAGCATTAGTGGATCTAGAAAAGAATAGTTTTCTAGTGGACAGACAGCGCAATATAAAGCGACTAAATAAGAATTTAAACCCCTCCTTCTAAGTTCACTTCTGCATCAAAGCATGAAAATACTGAAGCAGACCAAAGAGGTAACATGTGACCACAGGGCGAGGCATGACTTATTTCTGTGGCCAATCCCAGGAAAGGACATATGAATTCACATTCATACAGGCCTACATTCACTCAGAAAACACTAACAAGAAGTTCCCATTGTTTTCCAGGGCCCTATCCACCATTCATTCATTCATTCATTCACTCATTCATTCATTTTTAAGTAGGCGCCACACCCAGTGTGGAGCCCAATCTGGGGCTTGAACTCCCAACCCTGAGATCAAGACTTGAGCTGAGATCAAGAGTTGGACGCGTAACTGACTGAGCCACCAAAGTGCTCCCCCATCCACCTTTTGATAAGGACACTGCCAAAGGACACAGAGGTGACCTGACTTTATTATGAATTTTTTCACAATTCTGTATTTTCTTAGGACATTCACAGAATTGTGCAACTATCACTGCTATCTGATTTTAGAACATTTTCAGCATCCCCCAAAACAACCCAGGACCCCATTAGCGGTCGCCCTCCAATCTCTTCTACCCTCAGCCCCCGGCAACTGCCCACCTACTGTCTGTCTACATGGACTTGCCTATTCAGCACTTCGTAGACACAGAATCGTATAATATGTAGTCTTGTGTATTTGGTTTCTTTCTTTTAGCATAATGTTTTCAAGGTCATCCATATTGCCACAGGGATCAGTCCTTCACCTTTCTATGAGTGGCTATTCCATTGTGTGGATCTGCAATATTTTGTTTATCCATTCAGCCACTGATGGACATTTGGATTGCTTCCTCCTCCTGGCTCTTCTGAAAAAATGCTTCTATAAACAGCAGTGTACAAATTTTTATGTGGACATTCCTTCTTTTCTCTTGAGTATATATCTAGGAGTCTAACTGGGTCATATGGTAACTCTACCTTTAACCTTTTGAGGAACTGCCAAGCTATCTTCCGAAACACTGACATCAAGTTGCATTCCCACCAGGATTGCAGGAGGGTTCCAATTTCTCCACGTCATCCCCAACATTTGTTACTGTCTGCCTTTTTGATAAGAGCCATCCTAGTTGGTGTGACGTGGTATCTCACTATGGTTTCAATTTGCACTTTCCTCAAGACTAAAGATGTTAAGCCTTTTTCCTTGACTTTATTGGCCATTTGTGTATCTTTCTGGGAAAATGCCTATTCAACTCCTTGGCCCACTTTTTAAATTGGGTTATTTCTCTTTTTACTGTTGAGTTATAAGAGTTCTTTATATATCCTGTACACAAGTCCCTCACCAGATACGTAACTGAAACTATTTTCTCCAATTCTATAGGTTGTCTTTTCACTTTCTTGAAGGTATTCTTTGAAGTACAAACTTTAAAAGTTTTTAATAAAATCCAATTTATCTATTTTTCATTTTGTCATTTATCTCTTTGCTGGTATGTCAAAGAAATCACTGCCTAATCTGAAGTCATGAATATTTACTCCTATGTTTTCTTCTAAGAGTTTCATAGTTTTACCTCTTGCATCTAGGACTATGATCCATTTTGAGTTGATTTTTGTATATGGTTTAAAGCAGGGGTTCAACTTCATTCTTTTGCATGTGCAGAACACCAACCATTAAAAGAGTTTTCACTACAGTGTTACAATACACCATGTGTATACACATGAAGATAGTCATTCAACAAACACATGCAGCACGAACAATATTTTAAGATATGGACTGACAATTTTCTTCCCCTATTTTCCCTATTCCTTCCCAACATTCAAGTACATAGCAGGCAGGCTTCCTTGCCTAGGACAGGTATATGTCAAGGGAGCCTCCTGGCTTTTATTTTTCCAAACACCTAAATTCTGGAAGCACAGATTCCTAGGGGAATTGACCCAATCCCAGAAAAACAAGGAAGGACTGGTTTTTCCCTCTGCCAGAGTAGAGAGGGAGTCTCCAGGGATGAAGCAGAAGGGAGGAGAGGGGGTTCTGAGAGACAGGGCAGCTGCGCTTGGTTTCCCAGACCTACTGCCAGGGGGAGGCGCGGGTACGTCTATGTCATAGGCACCTCAGCTCAGACTCTCAACCCTAAGTCTGGCATGAGGCAGTTAAGAATCACAAAACCAGAACGGTTTGTAAGGACGGGAACAAAATGGCAACAACTGACCAAACACCAATCACACAGAACGCCCCACCTACACACGCACACACTCTCCTTAACGACTGCGTACCGTGCAGTCTGGGCGTTACCTGGGAACTATGGCACATCCTGAAGAAGCAGGGACCATGATGAAACCCAAGAAGCACGGAGAAGGTTACGTTTTCTCTCCCCACCAGCAAGGCAACATGGTAATGCAGAGTCAGAAATTACATTTCTAAGAAGCAGTTATATTTCTTGTGCCCTTGATTTTACAGACTGACCTTCATACCTGCCACACAAATACTGAGAACCCGCTATGGACAGGGCACCCTGCTGGTCTAAGTTGGAGCAGAAAATATAAAAGTTAATCAAGCCATGGTTAGCCAAGGCATTTATAGTCTGATAAGAGCAAACAAGAGTAACTGTAGTAATCACTTATTACACACCACCTGTGTGCACACCATGTGCTATACTCTTTGTAAATGGTTCACATTTAATGGAATCTTCCTCACAACAGGCCTTTGAGGTTCAGGGGTTTAAAGAAGGCAAGGGACTTGGCTAAGGATGCTCACTAGTAATGTGGGGGCTCGGATGTGAACCGAGGTATACTAACGGCCAGTCCATTTCCATTCCTACAGTTATGACTCCCTCACATGGAGAAGCTAATGTGAGTGCTATCCTTTGATAACACAACATCCACTGGATGTAGACTCTGGCTCATGTTTTCTAAGAGTTAGGATGGGGTTAAGTCAAACCAACCTTCTCTAACTTGGTGTTCAATGCACTCATTGTCAGATGACTGGCCAGGGGCCTGAGGCTGGACAAGCGATAACAGCCAAATTGGCTCCCATGACCATGGGACCCATGGCTTTGACTGTATCTGTCAAGATGTGTCAACCAATTCCTCCAAGCTGTCTGAATTTCCACTACCATTGACACTGTCTGTGTGTTTAGCAGAAGATGTGACATAATTGATTTGGGGGTGAAATCCAAACTTTTCTATCTATGTGCAAAAGGAAGAATTTGGTTATAGGCAAAACAGACATTTTGCTTATAGAGAAAAATCTCATAGAGCTGTTTTGCTTTGAGATGAAGCAACTTAAGTTTGTGCCTAAGAAACTACTTTAAATTCTTGTCTGATGCTTCCTAGAAACAATAAAAGGAAAATAAGTTGGTTCTGGCAATAAAATGTTAATAGTTTTTCCTTAAGTATTAATCTACTGAACAAATGTTGAGAATGAAAGCAGCAGTCATATAAATGCTGTGAGAGCCATGATTTACGTATTTTCTTTTGCTGCTTCTGCTATTTGATCGTGGGCAAAAGACTAAACCAAAACTCAAATCCCAAAGAGAAGCATATTGAACCATACAGAGAAGTAGAAAACACACAGAAATCTAAATTATAAGAGATGAATGTCCCTTCTTTTGTGTGCTTTTCTGAAGAATAAACTCTCCCCATTTGGGATTATATAACCATTTGACTTTCATTTTCTCATAGACGCACTGAACGTCATCACTGATGACTCTCAGAAATCAGTTGGTCCACTGTCCTGTCTTATAAATGGCAACATTTGACATTCCATCAGGTGAGGTGACTTGTCCAATGTCAAGCGTTCATTAGGACAAATAATATTATTATTTCAACTAAGTGGGAAGGGTCCTGACCTAGGAGTGAAAAGACCTGGATTCTCCTTTGCACTCAGCCATTAATGAGACTCTCTTTATAAAATAAAAGGGTCAGATTAGATGGCTTTGAAAAATCCTTCACTCTCTGAAGGGGCTATAATTTTGTGAACATGAACCTCAGTAGTTCTTGTTTGTTTTTCTTTCTAGAAACTCAATAACTTTCTTCGCAGTTACGGTAAAGAGGTAATATGGATAGAAGTTATGAGTTTGGGCTCTGAGAGTCAGACTCTGCCTCCCAACCCCAGCCCTCACATGTATGTGTAGGGAAAGCCTAAACAAATTACTTAGCCTGTCCGCCTCATCTGCAAAGTGAAGGCTGTCACAGTACCTACTACCTACGGCCCTTACAAGGACTAAATGAAGTAACGCATGTCAGGTATTCAGCATAGTGCATGGCACAGAGCAAATACTCAGTAAACAGAGGGTGCCGTTAATATCACCGTAAAGGAACCAGATTTGATGACTTTGTGTGGGTTCTAAGAAGGCATCCCTTCCTCAGGGCAGAAGGGGCCCAAGTGCTAAGGTCCATATCAAGGTAGGATCTCATTCTTGGCTATGTGTCTGGCTTTCCAAAACAAAACAGCAACAACAATTGCCCAATCTCCCTTCCTGTTAGTGGTAGCCAATGATGTGTTTGTTTTAACAGAGGACTTCCAAAAAGCTCTTCGAGGGGGCCTTCCCACATGGCAGGAACACTTCTGCACTTCCCTTCTTCTCCTTTGTTTCTGCCTGGTATGCAGAAGCAAGGGCTGGAGTTTTAGCAGCTTATTGATAGTAAGGGAAGGGCTAAAAGGCTTTCAGAGATTGGTCCTTGAGCCAATAATTCAACGCCAGCAACCACTGACCTCTGGACTTCTTGTTTCATGAGGAAAATAAACGCAGGTTCACATTTACGCTACCATTACCAAAATGCAATTTCTACCCAAAATATCCTCCAAAATCTCTTTTTCTTTTCTGTCAACAAATATTTGCAGACCTAAGTGTTCAGCCACCTATTTGTCCCTGGCCCCTTTAGGGGGTCCTAAGACAGACTGTCGTTGGCCATCACTTAATTACAAAAGGTCCAAACTGTCCTCGAGGTCCTTGTTACTCAGTGTGGTGTGAGGACCAGTAGCGTTAATGTCACCTAGGAACCTGTCAGAAATGCAAAATCTCTGGCTCCATCCCAGACCTACTGAGTCATAATCTGCATTTTAGAAGGATCCCAGTGATTTCAGTGCACATTAAAGTCTGAGGCTCTGGACTAGACTTCCAGGCTCAACTCTGTCCTTCCTCTTAATTTAGCACTGCTGCCAAAAGAATCTTCCTGAAGCACAGCTCTTCCAATGCCACTCTCCTCGGGTCACCTCACTGCCTACAGACTAAAGTTTAGACTCCTTAGCCTGATGGTCAAGGCCTTCTACGACCTTATGTTGTCCTGGAAATGCCCATCAAAGTGCCCGCCATGCACACGGTAGGTGAGCAATAGATAATGTTCTGAGTAAAAGGGAAAAAAAATGAGTGTACCTGAGAAGCAACATATTCCTCAATTCTGGTTTTACTATGCTAGGCATTTGGGCTACAGTAGTACCAAAAAGAAAAAAAAAAAAAAAAAAGCCAGACATGGTCACTTGCCTTCATGGGGCTTACAGACTGGCTTGAAGGAAAGACTTTCAAAAAATAAATAAAACCATGAAACGATAAATGATAAGTGCTATGAAGAAAATGAGCAGGCAGTGACAGAACAAGGCGGACTAGTCAGAAGGATGGCCCACAGGGTGGGAAGCCTGCTCTGGAGCTGGACCCAGCAGAGGGAAAGGCATGTGCAAAGCCTTGAGAGAATCTGGTGTGTTTCAGGATCGGAACAGGCACTGCCCTTTCAGGCTCACCCAGAAAACAGACTCCCTGGGAGAAAGGTGTCATGGGGCGCACTTGAGAGAAAATGCTGAATTTCTGTTCCCTGACATAAGTCTTCACCGGGATCACAGGTGAGGCCGGGAGCAGGGCACGCTGCACAGTCGATAGGAGTCCAGCCCTGGAAATCAGACCCAGTGACATTTGAATCCCAGCTTGGCCACTTACTGGCTCTCAACTCCCTTGAGCCCCAAGCTTCTGCTCCCTTCGGTATAAAGTGATGTTAAGAATAGAACCAACTTTGTAGTTACTGTGAACCTTAGGGAGATAATGCTTGGAAAGCTCCCCCGAAGACTGCCACCCACATCAGTGCTCACCTGAACATCAGCGGTTACAGGATTACGATGGTGACGCTCACTACCGTTAATCATTAGCTTGCGGGCAGAAGGCTCAACCCACAGATTGCCGTCCGACCCTCCTCCCCAGGCCTCCCGACCCTGCCATCCCTAGCCACCTCCCCCTGCGCACGGCCACCGTGACCCCGGCGCGGGCGCCGGACGCCGCCGCCGGACCCCCGTTACCTGGGGCCAAACGCGACTTGTCGCCACCTTGCGTCCTGGGCCCTGCCTCCCTCCCGGCCGCCTCCCGGCCGCCTCCCGGCCCCGCGGCTGCCGCGCCGGCGCCCGCAGCCCAGCCCGGCCCGAGCGGCGCGGGCTGCCTCGGCGGGGCTGGCGGCGGCGGCCACGCTGCGCGCTCCGGCGAAGGGGAGGGGGCTCCGCAGCGGCGGCGGCAGCGGCGGCGGCGGCAGCGGCGGCGGGCCCGGCGGGGGGCAGAGCCAAGAGGCGCGGCGGCGGCGGAGGAGGAGGAGGAGAAAGAGGAGGATGCGGGGGGCTGCGGGCGGCGGCGCGGCCCTGTCCGCAGTGAAGCCCGCGGCGCCCAAGGTGCAGGGAGTGGCCGTCGCCTCCTGCGCGCATCATTCCTGAGATGGCGGCGGCGGCGGCGCGGCGGCGGCTCGGAGAGCCCGGGAGGGGCCAGCCGGGCGCGGGCTGAGCCCCGCCGACCGGGAGCTCGCCCGAGGGCCCGCGCGGCGGCGGAGCCCGGGCGGGGCGGCCGGAGAAGAGGCGAGGCCGAGAGCGGCCCCGGAGAGGAGCGCACGGCCTGGGGAGGCCGCGATGGCGAACGCTAGCGAGCCGGGCGGCGGCGGCGAGGCGGCCGCCCTGGGCCTCAAGCTGGCCACGCTCAGCCTGCTGCTGTGCGTGAGCCTGGCGGGCAACGTGCTGTTCGCGCTGCTCATCGTGCGGGAGCGCAGCCTGCACCGCGCCCCGTACTACCTGCTGCTCGACCTGTGCCTGGCCGACGGGCTGCGCGCGCTCGCCTGCCTCCCGGCCGTCATGCTGGCGGCGCGGCGTGCGGCGGCCGCGGCGGGGGCGCCGCCGGGCGCGCTGGGCTGCAAGCTGCTCGCCTTCCTGGCCGCGCTCTTCTGCTTCCACGCCGCCTTCCTGCTGCTCGGCGTGGGCGTCACCCGCTACCTGGCCATCGCGCACCACCGCTTCTACGCCGAGCGCCTGGCCGGCTGGCCGTGCGCCGCCATGCTGGTGTGCGCCGCCTGGGCGCTGGCGCTGGCCGCGGCCTTCCCGCCCGTGCTGGACGGCGGCGGCGGCGACGACGAGGACGCACCGTGCGCCCTGGAGCAGCGGCCCGACGGCGCCCCCGGGGCGCTCGGCTTCTTGCTGCTGCTGGCCGTGGTGGTGGGCGCCACGCACCTCGTCTACCTCCGCCTGCTCTTCTTCATCCACGACCGCCGCAAGATGCGGCCCGCGCGCCTCGTGCCCGCCGTCAGCCACGACTGGACCTTCCACGGCCCCGGCGCCACCGGCCAGGCGGCCGCCAACTGGACGGCGGGCTTCGGCCGCGGGCCCACGCCGCCAGCGCTCGTGGGCATCCGGCCCGCGGGGCCCGGCCGCGGCGCGCGCCGCCTCCTCGTGCTCGAGGAGTTCAAGACGGAGAAGAGGCTGTGCAAGATGTTCTACGCCGTCACCCTGCTCTTCCTGCTGCTCTGGGGGCCCTACGTCGTGGCCAGTTACCTGCGGGTCTTGGTGCGGCCCGGCGCCGTCCCCCAGGCCTACCTGACGGCCTCCGTGTGGCTGACCTTCGCCCAGGCTGGCATCAACCCTGTCGTGTGCTTCCTCTTCAACAGGGAGCTGAGGGACTGCTTCAGGGCCCAGTTCCCCTGCTGCCAGAGCCCCCAGACCACCCAGGCCTCCCTCCCCTGCGACTTGAAAGGCATTGGCTTATGAGGGGCTCTCCAGCCACGTACGCCCCACCCAGCCTTTCCCTTCGGCTCGGACAGTGACATCGTCTCTCCCCTTTCTGCCCCCGTGTTAATTTTCTAAGCTGCCTTCGACATGACTCTCAAAGTGGATAAGCACTTGGATTGTACAGACAGACTACTTTTTTCGGGGGGGAGGGATGGGTTTCGATGTTCCAGCCCCACCCCGGCTCCGTGCATTTGTCCTACTAAGTATATTTTCATCCTGACAATAGGCCTTGGAGTCTTTGTACTGGTACTGACGTCTTTTATCCCATGTGTTCCTTTTCCTTCTTTTTTTTAAATAAAGGCTAATTTTCTTCATGCAACGTTTCCTAAAGACCATGGCCAGTTTTCTACAGAAGCTATTTTTGACAACCTCAAGTGGCATTACATTTTGCAGTGAAGTAGAGGAACCTAGGGGGACTTCACAAGTTTGATATCTTGAGGGTCTTCTGTTGGAAGCAGGAGAAAGGGGGGCAGTTGCCTTCAGTTCCCTCTGAATTGCCGGCCGTGGGGTCAGTTGTGCTGCCCTGGTTTGTTGAAAGTGTTGAAAACTTTGTTCGGTATTGATAATGAATTCAAAGAGCAGAAATGGGAGGGTAAAGTGGCAAGGCAGTGTTTTTAAAGCAGTAACAAGTAATAAGATTTGTTTCCTACCTTACTTTCTATTACTAGAAAATGCTCATCAGCAACAACTGCTCTCTGTATTATACCAATCTCGAGTGGAAACATTTCTGTAAAATTGTAACTTTTGAAAGAGTGAAAGTGTTTTGGTTAGTGGTGGTGTGGAGAAAATACAGTATTGCATGTTATTGTACTGACTGTGGTTCACGGATTGGGAAGGCTCTGAGAAGCAGAGTATGAAATCGGAATTGCTTAGGTATTTTGTGCCAATAAAAATTAAAATACGTTTATGGAAGCAGCTTGTGCTTTGAGAAGCCCAGTTTTATTCCGTCTTACGAAACTAATTTCCACTTTGAAAATTGTTCTTTTGTTCATGGTATAAATGAATGGAGTATAATGACACTGTACTTCTACAAGACAAAGCATTTCCTTACAATGTTTGCTAGGTTAAGCTGTGCTGTTCATCGGATGGATATTTTAAATTACTAATGACAACCATAATGTTAAATACTTGTTAGACACATTGTAATCTTAAATGGAAAGACTAAATTCTGCAAGTACTGTATAATATTTTTTGCTTATAATGCTACCTTTTTATTAATGTACCTTCTGTTTTGAGGATTTATATCTGTATTTCTCTTTGCATTATACAAATATACCAGTATTTTCATTCTGGAGTGTTTTTTTGTTGCTGTGGTTTGAGGCTGTGACTTCTAAGACACTTCTAAATATGGTATTCATGTTTCATTATCCTTTTAGTGCATGCCTGTTTAGTTGACCATCATCATATTTAAGACATTTGGAGTCTTGTTAACTTAAAATGCAAGATAAAAATCTGCAAATCTTCTCTTTAAAGGAAAGAGACAGTAGATGTATATATTGTTTTATAACTTGTTTTTATGAACATACAAAACATGAGTGTGAGCATTTTGATAAAACTAAATAAGGGTGCCGTAAAAATATTGAAATTTCCTATAGTTGAGCATAATATGAACTATTAAGTGTTCAGTTCTAGAGGCTTAAGTCATAACAAGAGGGTGTGGCCAATTTATCTCTGACAAATGCATTATTTTGTCTATAGAAGACAGTCTGTGAAGATGGTCTCATATTTGGAAAATATGAGTAAATATTACCCTATTTCTCCCCAGGTCATGAGACCAGACAGATGCTAATTATCCAAGGGCCGCTTGTCAGAAATCTTAGCAAACCCAAAGACAGAGAGGCCCAGGAAGTAAACCTCATCTAACCCCCCACCCACCCTAGTGATCCAAGTTAAAAAAAAAAAAAATAGCAGTCACGAAGCCCATGTGATTTTCAGAATATTTAGCACCTGGCTTGGCTCAGGGACCGAGTCATCTGACTCCTGAACACATCTAGTCTTACACAGCAGCCCGACTGTGGAAACAACCTGTTGGCCCTGTATATATGGCTTTGCGTTCATGGATTTTTTTTCATAAGAGAATTGATAAGCCGGTGATTCTCAAATTTTAATGTTCATTAGAATTAAATGAAGTGCTTGCAGAGTCCAGAGATTCTTATTAGGAGGGGCTGAGGTTGGACCCAAGAAAGCACATCTTTAAGAAGTGCACCAGTTGGCTGGAGATAGACCAATGGCCTTCGCGTTCAGACAGATTTACTGTAGATGCCATGTCTACAAACTCGGTTATCTGGTTTTGGTTTTGTTGTGTTTCATTCTGATTAGTCGGATGATTTCTAATGAGAGTTCAGGTGAAGAGTAATGAGAAATGACAGCCAACTGTAAAGGGAACAGGAGAACAAAGAGAGGCAGAGAAACGAGCTGTCTATGGGAATAGTGTGTAGAGGCAAAAAGCCCCTCACACCTCAACGGCTTTTTGGATGAATGAATCTATTAACATGTACTTTGATTGCTAATTATATTAATAAAACATCATCAAGAAAAAGTGTAGTTGTGTTTCAGAATACTCTACTCATTGTACCAGGACAGGTACTAGGTCTTTGGGGAAGACTTCCATTAAAATAGCTCATTTGCTTATTTGGTAAGTTAATTTAGCACATCTCCACCCTGCCCCCTGTCCCCCAGTGAGGTAAACAAGTTGTCACTGCACTTGAAGCAATAGAAAATAGATTTCTTGTATATAAATCTTCATCAGCACGGGCTGGCATGGAACTATGGGTCAAAAATAAGATTTTTTAGGTGTTTTTGATATATGTCTAAAAGCTTTGCAGAAAAAGGATTATCGATTTACATTTCCATCTGTTTCTTTTTAAGAAAATGAAATACCTCAAGTGGGAAAGCATGTCACAAATCAATAACCATAATGACAATAACCCCTATATCCATTATCCAGCCTTGACAAATCTTGTCAGCTTTGCCATATTGGTTTCCACTGCCCTTTTCTTTCCTTGACTCTTTTTCTTTTCTTTCTTCCTTTGTTCCTCTTCTCTTTTATCCTTTCTCCATCCTCCCCTCCCTCCCTTTCCTTTCTTTCTCTCTCTTTTTAAGAGAAATAAAACATGACACAATTAGTTTTGCCAAGGCTTTGGTCTCACCACCACCCCCTACCTTCTCAAATGCCTGCCTGCTAAGAGATAAAAGGATCCTCGGTCCTAGGGCTGAGTTAGGGGTTCCTTTTGCAGGGAGATGATTGGATGGGCAGGATCAGGTCTACCCTTTCTGGTCTTTCTAAGGACGACAGAATGGCGTGCAAACTTCTTTGCCTGCCACAGAAGGCCTTTCATCGTCTGGCCCCTCCATGCCCCTGGCCTCATCCTCTCTGTGCATTTCCATCTCTTCCTTTTCTGATGACCTTTGTATAAGCTCTCCTTAGAAAGCCCATGTCCCCATCTCTGTCCAGGAATCCTTCACCAACCCCTCCAGAGTAGAGGCAATATTCACAATATTTATAGCTGGCCTGTACATCCACACCCCTGGGTCCTGGCTGACCATCACGTTTGTGTTGGCCCCAGATCTAAGATTTCTGCTGCCCTTCTTGGCCCAGCCACCCCTCCTCTGGGCTGTCCTGGCACACTGTGTTTACCTGCATGAATCCTCCTGCGTGCCCATGGCTCCCAGCCTCCTTAGGTCTCACCTTTTCCCATTCCTTTCCCAAGCCCTGTCTTCCAGCCACTTCATCAGTGCCAGTGCCCTGAACAGATCGTACTGTGTCATACCAACATGGCTTTACATGTATTGTTCCTTGTGTCCAAAGTCCTCACTCCCTCGTTGCCAACTCAATTGCTACTAAGCCTTCAGATGTAAGGGGTGAATTCCTAGACATAAGGGGTGAACTAGCCTCCACAGAGAGGAGGAGATCATTCTAGGGCAGACCCTGCAAAAGTTTCAAGTCTCCAAACCCACACATCAGATCCAAGTGTCATGGTGGGTTGAGTACCAAACATATTGTCTTACTGGCACTTCAAGTTGTCTTCGCACCGAGGTGGCTGACGTTATAAAATGTAGCGGATGCAAAATACCATTCTCTAGCAGATGTGTCATTCTTTGTCACCTGCCAAGACCGCTGAGTTTCAGGATCCCCCCCATGAGGGGTAAAGGAGGTAATGGGAAACCTTTTCTACCCACCCACATTCTAGACCACTGTTGCGCTATTATTTAGCTGATTCTGGAGTAAATGGAAGTTAAAGCAAACTTGATCTGAGTCCAAGGGGTTCTTTATGCCTTTTGTCCAACTTTGGCAAGACTTTTGGGGTCCAACCCAGACCATGAATAGAGCTCTCTTGTTTTCCCCCATCCCCACCACTTCCTTTCTTTTGGGATGCTTTTGGTGAGGATTAGATGCTTGGAGCCACAGCAGCCATCCTGCAACCATGAGAAAAGATACTGTCAACACAGTGAAGGTAGCAGACCAGAAAGATAAAAAGAGCAGGCATCTATTTTACCACTGTTGAGTGCTTTACCAAACAGGCACCCTCATGTCTGTAGACCTCTGGTCTTGAAATAGAAGCTACTATGCTTCAGGCGCTAACATTGTTGCTTTCTGAAGTAACAATTAACTGCACCAATACTTAAAATATTCAATTCCCTCCACTCCTTTGACAGGTATGCTAGATATCCTGGAGCTGTATTTACAAAGTTAGAAAAAAATTAGACTTATTTAATTCACTCTTTCCAACTATGAGGTCATTCAGCCTGCTGTTAACTGTTAAATTAACCTGCCTCCGGAAAAAGTAGATTTGACTTGATTTCTTAGAATTCGATAAATCTGGAAGATTAAAAAGATACTTATTACTAGGCTGGCTTTGATCAGTGTGTGTTTTAGATTTTGATTTCATAAATCTAGTTACAAGAAAATGGAAAAGCACTTGAATGAATCCATCTTCAATAATCAATAGGTATCGTAAGCTAGTAAGAAGCCAGTTTCTGTGGTGGGCAGTGCAGGAGGACACAGGGTGTACGGAAGGTCCAGTTCTCTTGCTAATGAGTTAGCACGCCAAGTGGAGAAGCCTGGCAAACGTGCCCCAAACCACAAATCAAGTCAGAACATAATATATGCCAAAAGCGCGATCTAGATAGAGAGCTTGGGGATAATAAGGAGCTCAGACATCATGATCAATTGTCTGAGACAGGCCATAGACATTCTATCTCTGGTTACCCAAGTGAGGAAAGCAGGAAAAAACAGAAGACTGAAGCAAAAATTGTCCAGTTTCCATCTTCCCCTCCACCCAGGTTCTTAAGTTACCTTCTGAGTCCCACATCCTCCCCACTCTGGTGTCCATTTTTAAAATAAATCCCTCTAGGGGCGCCTGGGTGGCTCAGTCGGTTAAGCACTTGCCTCGTTAAGTGTCTGCCTTCAGCTCAGGTCAAGATCTCAGGGTCCTGGGATCAAGCCCTGGTCCTGGAATTGAGCCCCAAGCCAGGCTCCCTGCTCAGCGGGGAGTTTGCTTCTCCCTCTCCCGCTCCCTCTGATCTTCCTCCCTGCTTGTGCTCTCTCTCTGTGTGTCTCAAATAAATAAATAAAATCTTTTAAAAAATAAAAAATTAAAGGAAATCCCTCTAAGTAAAAAAAAACTACCTAAATCTCTCCTCAGCATTTTCTGTTCCACTTCTCTCTGAATATTCAAGTGCCAGTAAAGAATGTGGTCATTTTAATGGACGAAGTTCGTTACACAAAATCTTGCCTCAAGGAGAGCCAGCAAAGACATAATATTGATTAGAAGAGTCAGAACTTAATAGAAATCAAACAGGTAGTCTTTAAGAAGACCATTCTACTTACCCCACCAAAGAAGAACGAGAAGCAGGTTTGCCCTACCAGAAAGGGTTATTTTGTGCTTTTGGTAAAGGAAAAGTGAGGGAGAGAGACTTAGTAGGTATTTAACTCACTCTGTGTCCTGGTTGCAGTCATGTCAGATAAGGAAACAGCCTCAAATGTATATCTACAAGTCCCAAGTCTTGAAGTCACTTCAAATTACAGTGAAAACAAGCAAAACTATTTTAAGTTGCAATGTCAAGGCATAAATGCAATTCTCTTACATTAGGGAGACAGGTACATTAAAGCTATTATTATTTGGCTTCTAGGAGGAATAATTTAGTCATTTATAAATTAAGATTTAAGTGGCCAGTCTACACTAGGTAGAGAACATGTAAACTGTTGGTTAAGTGTATGTTTTAAAATTTCCCTGATTCATTTCTATTACCTGAATTATGCCAGTCTGTGTAGCTTTCTAGGATGGGAAAGCTTATTTTCTGCCAGGCTATGAGAAGCACACACTGTTTTTCGGTTAGGACCTGGGTTGGAATCTGGAGAGTGCAATAAATGGTTGCATTTTCTGGAAATACAGATGTGCTGCAGTTTCAAAAGGCTTTGAAAAATTATTAAAGTTTCAATGCTGACTTAATGCATGCCTTATTAGAATATTCTCTAGAGATCATGAAATGAAAAATGCATGAAGCAAAAATTTTCCTTATCTTTTTCACATAACGTATTTATTTTTTTCCCCTTTTATTTCTCCATATAGTTCCCCCATGTGTTTCCTGAGCACTGACCAATTTGCATGGCAGTGTGCTTGGTAGGAGAGGAAGAAGGAGAGGAGCTGGGAGGAACCCCTGTCACAGGTATTCATTCGGCAAAGTGACATCAAGAGTGAAACTGTACAGTGTGTAATTCTTTCAACCCCCAGTCACGAGCCATTTAATTAGCATATCTATCTTGAGGAATTATGGGATACCCAGAGCTATTTCTAGAATTTGATTTGCATAATTGTTCTAATCCTTTATGAGTATGGTGACATGTGGTCTGACAAAAGATTTTTTTTAATTTCTAAGTTACCTTATAAGTTTTATAAAGATATTAGAATTAAACACCATTAGATATATATTTAATAACCTGCCTCTATTGAAAGGAACACAATTATACAAAGGCATAATTAGTCTTCCACTAATGGCATATTACTTTACTTTTTGCTACTTGAAAAAACAGCTTTGTTCACTGAATGTTTGTCATTTAAAGTTTTTACCTTGCACCTCTTGGTGAGATTAAAATTCACTTAAACATCCTAAGAAAATTTATAGTTGTAATGGACCTCAGTGACATTCCCTGTCTCCAAAATTTCTTAATCCATGAATAGACAACATATTTGAGTTTAAAACAGCGACAGCAGGAAATGGATTTACATGTTTTCTTGGGTTTGGAATATTAATATTCTCATGACCAAAGTATCTAAGTAACTTTAACCATTTCTGATTTGGGAATTCCTCCTCCATTTGGTTATCATGTTCTCATTAAGATATTATTTCAGGACTGTGATGAAGAGGAAAACCCCAGTTTGGATGTTTGAACACTGACCACTCTCAAGCCTCACATTCCCCTTTATTTTTTGCCCCGCAGCTAGACTAGCCAGCCCAGCAGGTAGGAATTCTCATGTTGGCCCTGCCTCTTGGCCACAATAAAAGCTAAAACCAACCAAATGGCCTGCCTATTGCCACCTGGACTGACTTGGACCTGCTCTACTCTCGCCAGAAAATCCCATGATATGAGTAATAAATCTTGCCATATCCTTCAGGTGTGTGCCATCAAATTGGTTTTGGGTAGGGGCTTTATCCCACTCTCTGCAGGACAGTCACTAAAGGAAAACACAGAAACAATGTTTTTAAGATCACAGAATCAAGTATAAAGTACAACAGAACAATGCATTTTTAAAAAGAATGACTCTATTCATATTGGTTAGGGCAGAGGTGTTTTACAGAGACCCAAAATGAGAGTGGCTGAATTGTGCCTCTGGGGCTCTGGATGACTGTTTCAGGACATCATCCAGTGACCCGGCTAGTGGGCCAGCTCTACTCTCTTCCCCAAATGCCTTCCACTCTTTGGGCCCAAAGTAGTCAGATTCATTGTTGCATTTCCCTATTGGGGAGGAAGTGGAAGGCAATATTCTTTTAAGAAAGTGAGGCAGAGGACTTCTGCTCACATTCCATTGCTAAACTCAGTCATATGGTTACACCTGGCCAAGGGCTACTGGTAAATGAATCTCTAGATGTCTAGATGAGTGGCCATGTGCCTAGCTAAAACTTTTGGGGATGAGGAGGAAGAAGAGAAGAGTGGGGGAGAGAGAGAGACAGAGAAAGAGAAAAAGAAAGAGAAAGAGAGAAAGGAAGGAAGGGAAGGAGGAAAAGAAAGAAGAGAGAGAGACTGTGAGAATGAAGGACTGAATTATGGAAGACAGAGAGACAGAGTCCGCCAGCCAAATCTTCCATTCAAGGATTTCCCCCCTCCTAACCAAATCCAGGAAAATTAACAGAGAATATTAACATTTGCTGTCCAACCAACTATTGGTTGCAGACAACATTCGACTCCCCAGAACCCAATCACAACACCATAGTTCACAACATTCTTCTGTGAATCTTTTACTTTGAGCAGCAAGTATTTTCTTTTAAAATTTTATACAGGAGCAAATATTCTTTCACATATTCACATTCCTGGCCCTGAAATATTTTGCTCCTCCATTTTGAACTCCAACTTGGGATTTCAAAAATGCATCTCAAGAGTAAATATTTCGGGGCACAGGCTGGTCAGCGAAAGAACCTTAGCAAGATCCAAGCAGAAAGGGGTCATGAAAAGAAAAAGGATTGCTATCCTTGGTAACATACAAGACCGTGGCTGTCTTTATCTAACAGGAACCAAACTTATGTGCTTCAAGACAGTACAGGAGAGTCGGAGGCCCTGGCGGAAGGGGCGGTAGAGTAGAGCTAGCATTGAGATGGGAACCGTGGATAAGATACTGGAGATGAATATATGAGGCTGTCTTCTACAATTTTGTTTACTTTTATGTTTAAAAATGTCCATCATAAAAAGTTCTTGCTTTGCTCGGATGAGCCACATACACTCAGACCAGCCTCAGCCCTGCCGATGGGGAACAGGTCCATTCCCAGGCGCGCTGAGAAAATTCAATTTGTGAAGCTTCTCAGCAGCTATTCAGATCTAACTTAATACAAAAACACCATCTCCTCCAACTTTTTCTTGTAAAGCTTTTGAGTTTCTGCAACAAAAATGTTTTTCATAAATTATATCACATTTTAATCGAGCTGGTGAAAATCTGGATTTAAACAATGGGGAAATGTGCTCCGCAGTGCACTCTAAAGATGTGAGATCTTTCACTTCCGACCGAGGTTATTTTATCTGAGCCCTTTGCCTTCAGCTTTCAGAAGGTGGCTTATAAAAAATGGCTTCCTTGAAACAGTAAACTACAGAGCTGACGTACGACTGATAGTTCCTGGGTCGGCTCTTAAGATGGACCCAATGTTTACCTTTTGACAACTTTGAATACAAACGGTAGTTTCTTATTTACCTTATTTCCAGAATACCGATTTTGTAGAGCCCGGTTTGGAGGTTTTACTTTTAATACTGTCATCTCAAATTTTGTTAGATCCTGAAACAGAATTTATACAGGCAGACGGAAAATATCTTCAGACTAAACCAGTGGCTCTCGCAGGGGGACAATCTACCCCTACCCATTCACTTGGTAACGTCTAGAGACGTTTTTTTGGGTGTGACAGCTCAGGGGATCTACCGGCATCGAGTGGGGAGGGGACAGGGTGCTGCTCGACTGCCTAGAAAACACGGGACCGTCCCTCACAACGAAAAATGGCCTGGCCCAGAATGTTCGTGGTGTCGCTGTTGAGAAATCCTCCACTAAAGGGAGTGAATGCCTGGAAACACCCCCACAGCTGCCATGCCGGGGGCAGGCCCTGCTTTTGCCTGGCTGGCACAACTCACGAGTAGGGGCCCCAGGCGCCTTCGGAAGGATGAATCCGCCGTAGACACGAGGGTGGATGCTGTCTATGTAGACGGTATGGATTAGACCGCGCCTTCTATCGTCAGAAATCATGCTCACACTGTGCTTTTCCACTTTCTGGCTTTTACTCTCTTGTGGCACATCCAGGTTTTATTCAAACGCTTACTAGCGTGAGTTATTCAGTTATAATTTGCTGCAACAGTGGACTTCCTAGAGCCTTTTGATGATTTATGGGCCCAGTAAAACGGAATGTATGTGGGAGGTGGTATGTGGGAAAGCGGGACTGGCAGAGGGGGCAGTTCGGAAAGCTGTCGCCTGGGAGGGTTGGCCTGTAGGGAGAGAGCCATGGCTCCACGCCCTGCCTCAGGACGAGTGTGAGAGCCTGGGGGCCAGCTCTGACTGCATCCAGGCCTGCTTCCCTAATCGAATTCCAAGGAACTTTGAACAGACTCAAATGAGCTACGGAACTGCAGCTAAAATTCTCACACGGGACCCTTCTGTGACCACCCTTCTAGAAGTCGTGGCGGGGGGGGGGGGGAATAAAACAAAGAACAGATTCATTTATGCCTAGGATCATAGAACTTCTGAGGGTGGCAAGAAAAGGCAGACATTTAGCTCCTCTCCCCACTTCTAATCTAACTAGAAAGGTGTCTCCCCAAGGGGTGTCCCAGGGAAGCAGCAGCTTTCCTATAGAAGCATATTTCTTTATTCTTTCTCAGTGGCTCTCAACCATGGGTGCACCTTAGAATCAAGTAAATAGCTACAAAAAAAAGAAAAAAAAAAATCCAACACCCCAGCCTCACCCCAGACGAGCTACACCAGAATCTCCGAGGGCGATGGATGATGGAAAAAACAGGAGTAGTACTTCAAGAACAGCATATTAATGGCACCTCTAGTTTTGGGAGATGTGTGCTCTGAAACTGCCCTGATTTGGGGTAGGGGATGGGGGGTGGGGAAGTAATACATTTACCTAAGGATTGCATAGTTAAAGATACTTGAAGAAATACAGTTCTCCTTTGTGCAGAAGGGATCACTGACCATTAACAAACCAGGGGCAAGATGTGGAAGAACCAAAGAAATATTAATTCTGAGGATATTACCTGAAATACATGGGCACGTGTTAAAACATCAGAAAAAGTTGTCAGTGAATTTTTAAACAGGGATCCTCACTACCAAGAAAATGTCCTGTTTTTAAAATTAAAATGGCCCCCAACTTAAATCTTCTTCAAAGTTGAAGTTAGGAAATTCTGCGTGGAGTGAAATTTCTGATATTAAAACCAATGAAGAAGAAAATTGGCTTACGTGTGTGATCTGTCCCTGGACTGACTTTGCAGAGCGCCGACCACAGAACAACACTGAAACGCTGGGAAGGGTAAAGGTCTTCAGTCAGATAAGAGGGTTTGTAAGGAAATAGTTTTGGCACAACCTTTTCCACGGTTTAAAAAAAAAAAGCGCGATGCTTAAAAGAAAAAAAAAAAAGAGGTTGAAGTCAGAAATGATAGTTTTCATCAAAGTCAATATTTGCAAAGGAATCCAAAGGTCCACTTGAGTCTGGCCAGTAGGTGCTGGTGTAAGGTCTATTTCTATCTTAGGATGGATAGAATCCACCCATCATATTTACACCAAAGTAGATCGCTGACTTGAACTTCTTCCTGTGTAAATTCTCACTTCGCCTTACCTTGCAGGCATTCCGGCCTATGAAGCCTGGCCAACTTCAGTGAGAGAGCATGCTGGGGATGGGAAGAAACAGTCCACAGTCTTTATAGTGCAAGACTTTGTGTGATCTGCATGCAATTATCTTAAAGAATCTCCATGGAACACGATTACAAGTCTTTTGAAACAATTATTTGAAAGATGCTAACTTTGGAGACAAGCTAAAAAAAAAAAAATACTGACCAAATAAGGCTGCACACTAAAAAGAAAGGAGTTATTCCCCAATAAAAATAATAACCCAGTGGAGAGGTACCAAATGATAAAGTTCTGGTTTTCTTTGAACGGCAGTGAGCAGGTCAGAAGACACGGTTCTGAGTGTCCCACACACAATTTACTTCCTTCTCTTGCCTATGAACTACGGTCTACCTCTTTGTAGTCTTTTTTTTTTAAATCAAGTTGGTATATGTAAAACTAAAATTTTATAAAAGTTTGCTAGCTGTTTTTTAACTTGGGGGAAAATGGATGATTGACCCAATCAAGTGTTTACGACTCCTGGAAAAGGGTGTCTCAACCATGATATGAAAGCGACATTTAGCAAAACTGCGTTGAGGTGCATTTCGTTACCCATAATTCCACTTGCTGAAGTCTATGTTTTTTCCAACAGACTCACTGAGGAATGCTTCTTGCACACAAACTAAATTGAACCAAAAATAATACTTCTATGCCCGGGTATGGTAATGAGTACAGCAAAATCCCATATATTTACGGGACACGTTAGCCCCTAGGGTAAAGTGACATACAACGTGCAACTGTAAGCCTTGGCTGAATAAATAACTACAAAATGGACAAATTTTTCTTTCTTTCTTTTTGAAACGGTTAGTGGGTTGGCATGGTCAAGTTTAGTCAGACACATTTCATAAGTTGTTTATTTGCGACGTTGATTCCATTTACAACACTTGGTGGGGTTTTTCGAGGTTTTTCATCACCGTTCAGCTAGCATCTAGCCGTCTGCCTACCCACTCGTGATAAACACGGGATCACGATCTGTGGAATCAATACAGTGACATCCCAGGAGTCCATTCCTGATTACAGACAGTTTTGCACGTCACAATCTTCCTTCGTGTTCCAAAACCTCACTGATTTACACATTATTTGGTTTTTTGGTACGGCCTTAAAATTCATGCAAACAGAACTTTCCTGTGTGTAAAGTGAACACAAGCACATCTGGTGAGTGCTATCTGACCAATGTTGGGGTCTTTGCCCATTTTAGAATGGGAGCTAATAGAAATCTGCTTGTAATAAAAACTGACAACAACTGTGACAAAAATAAGGATATAATATTAAAATAAATCAAATGATATACAATACTGTCATTATTCTGATACAGAATTTTTACACAGCAATATTGAGATAGGTACACATGGCAGGATGTCAGGTAATCCATTATAAGAGAACTTCTGGTTACAAATGAAGTTTAAGTTACAACTTAATACCGTTTTAAATGGTAATGAGGGTTATGCCAGATTAAAATCAATACTTCCTCTTCAAGTGACATTTTCTGGAACATCTCTGTGAGACTTAAAAAAAAAATAAACTTCATAAAAAGAAAGAGAAATAGATGTAATGAATTGGAGAAGTGTTTTTCTTTTTTCTTTTTTTTTTAAACCAACCCAAATCTAGAAATATGGACTAAATTGACCTTCTGTTCCCTCTGGACTCACTCACACCTGTCACACGGTGGACCTGAAGTCCTGTCGCATGGACAGGTTCCATGAAAGTTTGGAAGCACCCCAACCTCTACTCTGTCTAGAGGAAGTCTGGAGTGTCTAGTCAGCTACACACCCTTCACTGTTTAAGTATCAGGCAAAAAGCCTCAACAGTGATTCTGCCAGCAAATTAGAGGATATAGAACAACCCTGTTCCCCACTTTAAAATGCTAGAGGGCTGGTGAGGGAAATGGCGAAAAATTAAGTGAGAGCCTTAAAATTTTTTGAGGAGAGAAAAGAGACCTGAGGGTGTGTGTGTGTGTGTGAGTGTGTGTGTGTGTGTGTGTGTGTGTGTGTGTGTGTGTGTACAGGGCTGGGGGGAGGGGGCTTAAGAAAAAAAAAGTTTCTGTGACGAAATATCAAATTCTTATTCTCATTTCTGTGAAAATGGGTGAATTATTGGCATTAAAAGAGCCAAGCCAAACCAAAACATAAACAGGAAAATGGAACCGGTTCCATAATGCCCTGAATTTCACATTCAAATCCAAAATTAAAATCCTCTCTCAGTTGGGAAAAAAAAAAAGTCATTTAAACATCAAAGATAGAAATGTTACTTGGAGAGTTGAGGAAGCAACAGCGTTTCTTTCTGGCATATTATTTGTTTGGCACAATCACAAGTAAACAGACTTTACAGACATCATGTGGCTGCTCACATTTAAAGTTCCTACTCTCAAGTGATTACTTTCGGGCTAAACAAATAAATCGATTAAATGAAGTCCGTAAACAGGCTAAGCCCGGCATACATGGACACGTGTGATGCATTCTCCGCCCAAAAAATGGAACCTAAGATAAAAGAGGAAAACGGAGTCAGAGCGGGAAACGTTAAAAAACAAAAACAAAATACTATTCTTGAGAAATCCCTTTGAATAAGAACAGCTAGTGTTATATTGAGTGTTAACTGTCCATCAAGCAATACGCTCGGCACTTTATGTATTTATCCTTTTCCATCCTATAGCCACCCTGTGAAGATGGCAAATGCTTTCATTATACCCATTTCACAGGTGAGAGATTGAGACAGAGAGATCAGCAACTCGCCCAGGCTCACAGACCGAGAACTTGAAGCTGCGCTGGCAGCAGGACCAGAGAGCACCAGCTTTTAAGCACCAAGCTATACCGCCTTTTACTTCTTCTTTTTAATTCTTTTTACAGCATCCTACTAACGAAGCTCCTTGAGGAGGGCACGACACGAAGGGTATGACCACACTGATATAACGAGTAAATATGAAGTCACTGACACTGAGCAATATGTAAACTCACGTGTTTGCACACAGATGGCAGGAGGGGTCAAAATTCTGGGGAGTGTGGGTAGGGAGGGAACAAAAAGGAAATTAGGGAAGGAGGCAAGCTTGAGTGGCAGAAAAGGAACAAACTAAACCTGGCCTAGGGAGAGCTAGCAGAGAAAGGTCGGCTTCATTCCAAGAGTCACCCAAGTGGTATTTCTGAGTCTTGCCCGTGCCATCAATGAAGCTGAGTCCAGGAGGGTCAACCAGCAACTGGCATGGTGGCCCTCTGTCTCAAGGGGCAGCGGAGTCCCTCAAAGTATGTATACGTTTCCAGAGGCAAGAACAAAATTCATTCTCTCTCCCCTGGGAATGGTGCCCTCTTGAGAATCTGCCTCCTTGGCAAGTTATAGGGAGAAAGTTTAACCCCAGGCCTGGAGATGACTGATAACCAATGAAAGGGGATGGCCAATTACTCTGGTCCAGGGTCATGTGAGAGATGGAAGCTTTAGAGACTCATGCTTCAGGGATCCTTCCACAGCTTATACAGGGCAGAAAAATGCATCTTGTTTCTCAGATGCTTTGTTCGCTATCATTCTAGTCTATTTCCTATTCTATGCCACCAAAAGAGGCCGCCCCATACCAATGATCTGTCCTAATGAGAAAGTCTGAGATGCTTCTTCCTGATGCCTTCTAAATAATTTTTCTGTACATAAAAAAATTTTTTTTCCCCTGCAGACAGTGACAGAACCATTCTAACCTTATTTTGGGGTTGAACTAATAGGACAGACCCAACTGTATGGAAGTCCAAACAGTGGTCAGGGCTCACTATGCTGGGCAGTATCTTCGGGGGGGTACCATGCTCATGTGCTTCTTACCTCCTTTTTCCTTTTTCTTCTCTTCCTCTTTCTTCTTTCCTGCCTTCCATTTCCAAAATGGCTCTGGAAGGGCCAGGGAAATGATTGAGATCAATAAATACAAAAGGAAGAGAGGGAAGCAACAGGTGGGCATTGATGGGCAGGTGGCGAACAGGCAGAGTCACCCCGGGTTCCTCTGCCTTTTGCAAGGGCCTGATGTTCAGGGCTGTCACGACCGTGCCTGCCCGCATGTGCCACGGCCGTCAGCTCCACGCACGCTTGTGCTCAGAATGGTTCTGTCACTGTGTGCGTCAAAGGGCACACGGAGGGCTAGCTCGTTCGTTGGCGCTGAGAATACGTCAGAGGAGATGGGTACAGCCGCACTGGCTCGGACCATTACAAGCGGACAGCATGAGACGTTCTAACCCCTGACCTCTGGAATCTTCTCTAGCCCTGAGAGTTTGAGAGGTTCATTTCATCACTCCTATACTACCACATGGGCCAGTGGTCCTCAGCTGGGGGGACTCTGCCCCCAAGGGGATGGCTGGCAGTATCCAGAGACAATTTTGTTTGTCACAACTTGGGGGAAGGGGTGTTGAGTAGTGGGTGGAGGCCAGGGGTGCAGCTAGACGGCCTCCAAGGCACAGGACGGCCCCCCAACAACAAGGGCTCTCTGGCCCGAAGTGCCAACAGTGCCGATGTTGAGAAGAACGAACAGAGGCAGCGATCGTCAAGGTAAAGGAGCCTGAACTAAGTGAACTGTAACTATCACGACCGTGACACGCGGACGCCACCAAGCACGTTTCCCTTATTCGCTCCTTCAGCAGGTATTTGCCGTCACCGACATGTCAGCCGCGGTGAACAAAACAGGAAAGGCCTGGGCCCATCACGAAGCGTGAATTTTCATGACGGAAGACAGATAACCGGTAGGATGGTTAGAGCTCTGAAAAAGCGCCCTCAGTCAAGAAGGTGCTGGCGGTCCTGTGACATGTGCATCCAGACACCATGGGCGCTCTCTGGCCTGTCACGCGCGTCCTTAGTGCCTTGAAAACAGGAGCAGAGAAAAACGACAGCGGCGGCCCGCCTTGCCCAGGCTCCCGAAGGCCTGGCCTGTGAACGTCACACCAAACGTGAATGCCAGATTTTCGCCTGGTTTTGCCACAAGCTAAGTGGCTTCCTCTTGAGGTGAAGTAACACGGCTGACTGCGGTCGCCCAGCTAAACGGGAATCTGTCATAACCAAACCCAGTCCCGCTTCCTTCCAGATTTTGCTCTTTTCTCAAACACTGCCATTCCCCCGGCTCCAAGCTCTTTGAAGAAAGGACATCTTATTTGTGAACACATAGCACTTAGCCTGGGACACAGGAGACACTTAAGCAAATACTTGTTAAAAGCCTATCTCCTGCCAGTGCTCCCCCCTCCCCCAGGACGTGCTCTGCCTGAAGGCCGGGGGGTGGCCTTCCCAGGTCCGGTGGCTTCTCCTCACTCCACACACCCCTGCCCGGCACTGAGCAGGCCCAAAGTGACTCACGCCACCAAACTCACAGAGATGGACTTGCTGGGAAGCCCAAAACGCAGAGGGCCTTCCCGGGTACGGTTCCCTCCGGGGCCTAGGTAGCGCCCTGGCAATGCGCTCACAAGGTCACCTGTTCCTGTGAATCTTTCAAAAAATACTGCAAATTATCCTTTTTCTTATTGAGGGTGCCAAGGCAGTATCGGCCTCAGCCCAGACCGGCCCCGACAACCTTCACATCATGATTACACTGTCCTGCAGGGCTCTTTATCCCTGCATGCCCTTTTCTCATTCTTCTCAAGCCCACTCCCCTTTTCCAAGATCTGGTCTGTGCTTCTCCGCCTGCCAAGCCTTTTTTATCCGCGCCCACTCAAAGACGTCTTCCTCCTCCCCTTCCGTCTGTGAGCTCCTGATGACAAAGAAGACCATTTCTGGTGTTTTGCACTTAATGGATACTTGGCAATCTCTCCACTGGCCCCTTCACTTCTAGCTCTACATATATATTTTTTAAAAGGTTTTATTTATTTATGTATTTGAGAGAGACAGAGAGCAACAGAGGTAGTGCGAGAAAGAGCACAAGCAGGGAGGAGAGGGAGAAGCGGGCTACCCGCGGAGCAGGGGAGCCTGACGTGGGGCTTGATCCGGGGACCCTGAGGTCATGCCCTGAGCTGAAGGCAGACGCTACACAGACTGAGCCCCCCAGGCGCCCCCTAGCTCTACACATACTGTGTGACAAAGTTAATAGGTGTCTAATAGCCACAGAGACAGGAGAAAGTACACAGAAGACGCATCTTTAGAGGCACAAGGAGAGCCCAGCAGCTAACCATTCAGTCCCAACTTGATGGTTTATTTTAGAATCAACTCAATCCAACATTTCCAAAAGCCCAGAATTCCAAACAGCAGATTCTAGAAGTAATCAAGTTAGGACCTATAGCACTTTCCACAAGGCATGATTCTGATCCATTTGCAGCACTTTTATAGAGAAAATAGCACTGATACAAAACTCAGGTACCGTTTGTGATTTCTCTCAAAACAGAGTCGCTTTTGCTAAAGAAAGAAATATGAAGGAGGATACACGAGGAAAACCCTGGTCATGTCACATAAAAAGCACTGGTCTCATGTGGGAAGGAGGTTTGGGGTAGGCAGAATGAGTGGAAGGGGAGCAACTGATCAGTTTGTACTTCAGACAGATGTCAAACTGCAATGTCGTACAGTATATATTACTGAAACTTATGTAATTTATATAATTATATAAACTTACATAATTTATATACCAATTTTACCTTAATAAAAAAATGACAATTTTATTTTTAAGAAAGCCAGTTTTGTTACCGTAACTTTTGTCTATAAAAGTACACAGTTCAAAAAATTTCAAATAATAGCACATAAAATAGAAACTAAAAATCTCACAGCTCCTGTCCGCCTCTCACAGTTTCCGGCTTTAATAATTCAGAAGATCGCCAATGTATTTTCATTCGGTCAAGTCTTAAAATGTTTCTTCAATTTTTTTTGGAAGGAGTATATATTCATACAACCCCAAATAATGCAATGATTTGTCTTCTTGTGAGTAGAGGGTTAACACGGGATCTGGCCTTCCACTGCTGTGTCCTTGGAAAGAGTAAAGGAAAACGGAATAGGGGGCTTAGCCTTTGGCTTGTGTGGAACTTGAGTTGGGTTGGGGAAGCTGTGGGGATGCAAGCCTGGGCCTCTGCGTCTAGAGGGGTGCAAAATATCTGCAAGAATACTGCAAGTGTGGTAGCTTCTGGGAGCCAAGGGGACCCCCCCACACACACAGTTTGGCTCTCTTCTGGGGCAGCTACGAGCACCCCACGTGGAAGAGAGGGCAAGCGAAGCTGTGTGTTTGGGTAGCTGCTGAGCTCCCAATGCGATGCTGCTGCTATGTGTCCTATTCCTGCCCTGTGAGGCGAAGTAGACTTAGTGTTCGGCCAGGGGTGCTCGACCAGGGCAAGGTCCATCCCCCAAACTGTCACAGGGGGCATCCTGTCATAGTCTGGGGACGTAGCTGGTTGTCATAACCGAGAAAGGGAGACTACTGGCATCTCGGGGGGAGAGGCCAGGGATGCTGCAGCCAACCATCCCATACTGCGTAGGGTGGCCCTCGGGCCCACACTGGCCACCGTGCCCCGGCTGAGAAACTCTGTGTTCGACTACTGTGTATGCATGTGCCCTGAGTCGCTCTGGCAACGAGCCTGTATTCACAGCGATGCTACTGCCCTGGGAGAGAAAATGTAGATAGTGGCTCTTGACATGTGTGATAGGAAAGATGGGGGAGTGAATGCATTCAGCTTTCACCCACCCATCTTCCACTAAATTCTGTAGTTACATTACTCATATTTTAGTTAATATTTTTTAAAGTTATACTCTACCCTGAAAGTATGTTTACAATGTTTCGTCGTAGGTTGGTTCTAGAACAGAAACTGCTAATGATTTTTTAAATCTTCCTTTTCTTCTTCTTCTTCTTCTTTCTTTTTTTTTTTTAACACAGACAAGTCCCAGGTTTTAATTTGAAATTTTTTTTTTCAGAAAAGGAAAATGTATTGGCCAAGTTTTAAAGTGTAGCAAACAAACAAACAAAAAACCCACCAGAAAACAAAAAGTGAGCCTGGTACTAAAAATGTTAACCTAAAAAGTGAAGCAAAAACAATTTTGGGAGAGGAGACATAGTTGTTTAAATTGAAAAAAATTATCAAATGATACGCAACGAAAATAAAAGTATCGCCCACATAATTGTAAATGTCCAAAGCCAAGCGGCAATGAGAATGGGATGGAAATGGCTAATCTTTGTAAACTCTGAAAAGTGTAGGTATTAATAGAAATAGTAAAATAGTGGGTTTTTTTAAGCAGCAAAACATTCCTTGTAGACATACGATTCAGTAATTCATCCCTAACTGTTAAAAAATTGTTAAAAATGAATACATGTTAAAACTTTTATCTGACTAAACGTATATCCTTTTCGTAGGTAAACTGATCTTTTATCCTACTTTTCAATTACCAAATGTAAAGTTAAAAACTGTACAATTATGGGGCGCCTGGGTGGCACAGCGGTTAAGCGCCTGCCTGCGGCTCAGGGCGTGATCCCGGCGTTATGGGATCGAGCCCCACATCAGGCTCCTTCACTATGAGCCTGCTTCTTTCCCACTCCCCCTACTTGTGTTCCCTCTCTCGCTGGCTGTCTCTATCTCTGTTGAATAAATAAATAAAATCTTTAAAAAAAAAAAAACTGTACAATTATAAAATTACATCCTAGCAGTCACTGTAAACTCCACAAATTAGTTGCTGTATCTGAAATAACTGAACTCTGTGACTATCTATTCCTACCTAGAGTTTGCAATCTCATTCATCAAATATTACTCACTTTATCCAAATAAACAGACATTTGTGGCTATGACTAAGCGAAGCCACAATGGAAAGTTTAAAATTTAAACAGGTGTAGTCTTCACTTATTCATAGTCTTGTGTTTTTCAAACACCAATCCCTGTACCACAACCAGTTAATCCTCCTTTAAAAAAAAAAAAAAGGAAGAAGAAAGAAAAGAATGAACACATCATATTAAACTAGAATTTTCTATGCAGTGTCTATACTTGTAGCATTTACTGATGAGCCATTAAACTGTAGTCTGCAGTTGAATACTGTATACTACATTCACCAGGGTGCATTTATAAAAATTTTTTTTCTCAAGTTGTTTTGAAATAGAATATAGTAGAGAGATAATCTGGAAGTAACTAGATTTTTACCAGGATAAGTTAATTTCACCCAGAACAAGTAACAACTCCGGGACCTACTTTAAAAAAAGAAATAATGTATGAAAATGTATTTTCAAGACAGAAAAGTATCCAGTTGGGGAAGTTGTAAAACGGAGTTCTAGAAACACTTTTCAAGTGGGCATCTGAATGGGGGAAAAGTTAAGATCTGACATAAAACCTTTTTTTTTAAGTCCCTCAGTTCTCTTATCACTTAATTCTACTATGAAAAACCATACCTTGTTATTAAAGACTTCATTATTAAAACTGTGGCTAAGAACAAAGGCGTAGAGATGTACCTGGGTTTCCAGGAGAAGAATGATTTTGTTCGCTCTCAGAAATGACCTTGCACTACGTACACCTGAACACTGGAAGTTATCCAGGCACCCAGGGTGGGGGCGGGGGAGAATTTGGTTCTCTTATTAAAATACCTCGGACTTGGAAAACTCATCACAACTACAAGATGTGACAAATTCCCACGAGGGACCGTTATCTCTCATCCCGCACAAACCAGTTTTGGTTCACCGGAGCTCAAAGTGTTCAGAGGAACCGGCCTTCACGGTAGCAGAAGAGGGCGGTGATTGACACCACACAGCCAACGGAGCGTCAGACAGACATGAAGTCTGGTGCTGCTGCTGCTGTGCCCCCTCTCGCCTGGTGACCTCGGCCAGTCACTGAATCCCTCCGAGGCTTACTGTGGTTGTATGCAGAATGTGCCAGAAACAAATGCGTTTCCCGGGCTTGTTGTGTGACATGAGAAATGCATATCTGACATTTAGCACAGGGTGTCTGGGACGTCACAGCCCTCAACAAGGAGCAACAGCGCTTTGCTATGATGACAAAGAACGGTGGTGCAGAACGTGTCACGCTTCACTGGTTTTAGCAAGCAGGCTGCACGACTCTGGTGTGCAGGGAGTGTAAGGGTATACTAACCCTGCGCAAAAACAACAACGTTCTTAAAAGGTTACGAGCGAACTTTTCAAGGACAGTGGCTCAAATATACAAAAGTTGGCTTGCACTTGATAAGGGTGATGACAAAAGTGACATCAGGGCCCAAGGTGGCTGCGCTGGTGTCAACTCCTCACCAGGAGCTTGGCGTTGAGACAGACCACTAACGGTTGTCAACCTTTCCTGTCTTGCCGCGGCCAAGAATAAAAGGTGCGTGTCATGTGTGACAAGGACAGTGAAGGGGAGGGACGGTCTCAACAGAACAGGAAGTGTTTCTCAAGGAAACCACAGGAAAGCCAAACTCGGTCTTCAGAGCCACCCAAGCAAGTGGAGTCCCTATTACAGCTCACAGAGCTAAACATAAGCCCATTTATTTCATTACCTTCCCTCTGAGAAAGTCAAAACAGTAACTGTCATCTGCAACTGTCGAGGACAGGGAAGAGGCTGGGCTCGACAGCAGCTTTCAACCCTAAACCACATGTGGAAAAAAAAAACAGGTAGAAGGCAGAGTCCAGAAGGTAGACTACTTGGAAAACATTCCCTCTATTTTAAAACAGGAGTATATAAGGTGTAGAGAGAAGGCTGCAGACAGACTGAGCTCCGCCTCCAACAAGCCACCTGGCCTGGGACACAGGCTTCCACAGCTCAGGACTTCTCTTCACCGCTGGGAAAAACCAGGAGGTGGCGCTAGGGAGCAAGGCACTGCCACCTGGCGTCCCTGGGGGATCTTACTGAGATCCCACTACTTTAAGTTTTGATGGAGAAGGGCCGAGACTCTCCAAGCTCCACACAGTTTTCTCTTCCCTCCTATCTCTAACCCACCCCGCTCCTGAAGTAATGTCACTGACTAGCCCTTGTAGACAGGAGCGTCTGCCACGTGACCTCGAAAGCTCCATCCAATCCTGCCACCATATGGTCATGTCGCTTATGGCCAAAACCGTTCAAAAGCATTGTTCAGGGTGCACCTGGGTGGCTCAGTTGTTAAGCATCTGCCTTCGGCTAAGGGCGTGATCCCACAGTCCTGAGATCGAGCCCCACATCAGGCTCCTCCGCTGGAGCCTGCTTCTTCCTCTCCCACTGCCCCTGCCTGTGTTCCCTCTCTCTCTGGCTGTCTCTCTCTGTGTCAAATAAATAAATAAAATCTCAAAAAAAAAAAAAAAAAAAAGCATTGTTCAGGTCATCGGGACACTGAGCTGTTAGATAACAGAATAAATTGGAAAATTAAATATCATTAACCTCTAGGATTATGAACAGTGTATGGCATAGATTGAATGAAAATAAAGGACTTTTAAATTAAGATACAAGGATAACTGTTATCATTGATGATTTTCTGCAAGAAACAAAACACAAAGTTATTTACTTCTGCCTTATCAGTGGGTCTGATGTTAAAAATCTTTTCAAGAACTTCTGTACTCTGATTTCTCCAAAGAAGCATACACTGTATTACGCACATATATTTTTTGTCCTAAATCATTTTTAGGCAAATTCATGTGTGTGAAATTATTTTTCTGAAATGTTTCTAATGTCACGAGAGCAAGGATATGAAAATGATTCACTATAGTAAGGATGGTAGACAAGCCAGTTCTTCAAAATGGGAGGGGCGAGGGGAGAGGAGGTGGTTTTCCACTGTTATCTTCTCTAACTTAGAATTTCAAGTACATTACCCTGGGTTTCATGTCATACAGGTCTTGCTGGGAGTTGAGTTATCACAACGTAAGAGAACCACCATGAATACAAATATATATACTAACTTTACGAGTCAGCGGATGGCAGCTGTCTCCCACTTTGCCCATAGGTGTGCAAATCCTTATGCTCTTAACCCAGATACTAACAGCGCAGCACATGCCTCCACCACACTGGGGGTCCTTGTCGCAGGCCTGAAATGTAACAAACAGACAGGTAAACATAGATGGCGGGGAAGACTCTGGCTGAGGAAATCTAAAACTAGCAGTGAAAAACGCTCTTTACATCTCCAACCACTAGGATTTTAATACTCACATCTATAAAAAAGAGCTGTAATCTTCATTTGCTTGCACGTATTTACCATAAAATCTGAACAGAAGAGATTTTCCTAGTTTAAAAAAAAATGGTCTGAAGAATGGCCCACACATTAAGAAAATCTTAAATAAACACGCACAGAAAATCACCTCTCTTTTTCTAGTGTTTTGTGGCTGAATTGGCTTTGAATTTGAAAAACAAGTCTGCATTAGTCTTATACCATACATGGCCATTAGGAAGTACATAAATTGAATCACAAGATTTTATGACTATTAACCTCAGAATACATTGGGCCCAATTTTAAAAAGGGATTTAAACGGTCTCTAAATCTGGCATGAAATGCTCCAGACCCATAAAGCACTGATGTAAATTTAAAAGTGTTCATTTTCCCTTTCAAATATTTGCTTTTTGGTTCATGAGACCTGATGTTTCTCAAACCACCGGCTTGATTTTCACATTTCCTCTTTAAAGAAAGAAATTTCATAGGTTGGGAATGGACAAACCAAGACTTTTGTCTTAGGTTACTCTTTTTTGGGGATGAGTAACCTACAAAAAGAAATTATTGGCTTAGGGTATACACATGTGTGTATTACAAAATCAGTTGAACTATTTTTTAAGATAAATCAGATTTAGAAACACAAATGACAAATAGAATTATCAACAATGATTACTCAAGGCATCCGTTCCCAATATGAAAATTGTAAATACAAATAATTAAAGAATCAACTATGGAAGAGCTTTTCTACTCTATTAAATAGAAATAAGTAATGCAGTCTAAATTTATTTGCATGAAAATAGATCTGAAGAACAATTGTTCCTTCCTAGAACCAACAAAAAATAGGATGTTTTGTTTGAATGGAGTGTAATAATCTGTTTTGCTAGCGATAAGGTAAAAACATGCTGAACTATATATATGTAAGAAACTAAAAAGTCCATAATTTAGACAAAAATTTGGTTTTTTTACGTTTATTGGAAACAACTAAAACATTCCTTCAAGGTTTTTCTCCTTCAAAGTTTTGGGGCCAGCCACAAGTTCTCAAAACATAAATATATGAGCATACCCTTATTCACTGTTTTTTGTTAAAAATTACCAGCTATCCTGCTCTAGGGTTGGTTTATTTCCCTCTTTAGAATTTTTTTCTCAGTCTATTTAAAACAACTCTATGGACAAAAACTACAATTTTCACCTTGGGGAGTTAGGACATTCACAGGAAAACATCCAAATATTTCCACTTTCCAATTTTTAGCCTTATGCCAGAAATCATGTATACGCGGCCATTATACTTCATAAATGAGAGGCTCAGTACGTGATCTTTTCCAATATGGCTTTAACAAGTCTGTGGAACATATATCAATTTCAAAATAACTACACTTATTACTAAAAAAAGTAAATATTTAAGGTGGAGGTTTCAGGCAGTATTTTCCGTCAACAAATGCTCCAGACCTAGAATTCTGAAGCCTCACTAACTCTATAAGACAATCAAAATCCAGCCAGAATCTTCCAAAAATTCAATCAAGCATTTGGATGTTTAACATCCTGAAGACGATAAGTTACCAAGTTTTTCATCTGGCTCCAGATGGTTCCTGTCATGAAGACATAACTACATTTCTTTATTGCCACATTGCTTAGAGAAATTTTTAAAAATTCTCTTTTGGTAATACTGAGTTAAAACAACAAAAACAGCACATAGAAGTCCACTCTCAGCCTCTCTAACAGATGAACATCCCATGTGATAAAATTTCATTTTTGTAACAAAAAGCTTCACTTCTTGGAAATATTTGCAAAGAAATGCATAGGTTGATATATTTTTAATTAGACCGCTGTTTCCTAATGCCCTTCATTCTTAACCCATTGCAGATCTATTCAAATAGTGTTGTCCTGTGAATGGAACAAAAAGATACTTATATTGCAAAGGAATTCTGGGCTCAGAGGATTAGGAGAAATTTAAAATGAGCCAGCAGGGGAAGAGGGGGAAAAAACCCAATCATGTTCCAACTCATATATTAGACCTGTAAAAAGTTTTTTTTTTTCAATCACACTGACTGCCTGACAAAGCTATTCAAATAGACTTTTTAAAAACCTCTATTTTAATAAATACCACAATGCTTATAATAACTATTGGATATAACCAAATACTGTTATTGTACAAAGGCTTTCAAGATGCTATAAACTAACCTGGGTGACTGTGGAGCTTTATTTTCTCAAGACAAGGACACATTTCCCTCAAATTTCAGTATTTCATTATGTATCATCAGTTCAAACATAGAAGTTTGATTTAAAATCCCATAATGTGCACTTAGATAACTGAAGTAATTTAGTGGAGGTGTAAAATAATTTCAGACTTAAAAAAAGCTAAAAGCGTAGAGCAGTTGAGCAACCAGAAAATGGTAGCTATTTTGCACTGTTGATGTAAAGTAGACTACTGTAAACTCATCCTCCAGATCCGCACACACAAAATTGTTGGTGGGAGTAGAACTGACTCAGTTCCCACTTTCAAAAATGAGGACAACTTCTCTAAGGAGAAACAAACATCTACGTTGTAACCTACTCCATAATTATGCCCGAGCACTGGAGGTGTTTTATCAGGAATTGAAAATGGAAAACTTTTACAAGGAAAAACCTCAAGAAGCTGGCGGGGGGTGGGGGGGTGGGAAGCGCCCTGGAAACCAGAAGGAAGCGTCCACATTGCTTTTCAAAGCGCACACAGGGCCTCGGACCAAGGTATTTCAAGGGGTTTCTGCGGAGGGTGCAAGGGGAGCAAACTCCTTGACCAGGGATTAAATCTCAGGATTGGGGGATATTCGTCTTGCCCCTGTGCATTTCAGAAACGACCTCCCAAATTTTAAGGTTCGAGGTTGGAACGCCTCGAAGAAGTGCTAGAGAAGACTCTGAAAGCAAACTTCTTTGAGGTTAACAGAAAAACAGGCCAAACTCTAGGAGAGAGCTTGCAGGGGTCTAAAAGGGAAGCAAGGGGGAGAAGGTGGTAATAAGGGAGATGGTGACACTTCGGTCACTTTTTCTTCCACGGCGCGCCCAAGGTCCCGGGCCGTCCGCTGCTTTTGGAGCACGGCACCTCTCCCAGAGCGCCAAAGGGCGACTGGGGCAGATGTCCCCTCCCGGGGTGACCCTCCCCGAGCCGCTCCCCTCCCGAGTCCCCGGGGCGCAGCGCGGGCGCGCATCCCCGGCGGACAGGTGCGCCCGGGGCCGCTTACCCCGGTGATGACGGCGGCGTCCCCGGCGGGGGGCGTGAGCAGCAGCGGCGGCAGCAGCAGCAGGAGCAGCAGCGGGGCGCAGCGCGGGCCCCTCATGGCGCCCTCGGGACTGCGCGGCGGTTGGGGGCCGTTGGGGGCGCGGGGCCGGGGAGCGCTCGCTGGAGCGCGGAGCGGCGGGAGGGCGGACTGGCGGGCGGCTGGCGCGAGTCTCCGGGCCGTTATAAAGGCGAGCCCCGCCGTGACTCACGCCGGCGCCCGCCCGGCAGCACGCGCGAGGGGCACGGCGCGGGCACACACCCCACGCCCCCACGCGCACACGCGCGCCCACCCCGGCCCGGCGGCCCCGAGACGAGCACGTGCCGGCGCGCGGCTCCCCGCGCCCCCGCCCCGGGCGCCACGCAGACAGCGCCCCCCGTGGGGCGCCCCGCTCCCGGCCCGCGCCTCGCTTCCCGCCTCCCGGCTCTCGCCTCCGCCCGCCGCCGCCTCTCGCACGCGCCCCAGCCGCTTTGTGGTCTGAGACACGCTCGTTCAATGTCCTGGTTTCCAAAGCTCCACGTGCTCGGCGCCGGCGCCGAAAACTTGCAGCTCATTTGCTGTGCAGATGTTCAGGGAGCGCCTACTACGTGCCAGGCGGTTAGACACCCGGGGGTGCGGGGAGGGGAGGGAAGGGAGCCTCCGAACCCATTCATTTGCTCAGCAGGTCTTCACAGGGCGCCTGCTGCCTGCCAGGTACTGGCCACTGCGGTCTGGCCTCATGGTCCAATAACCGCACAGAAAAGACACACATCAAACAAATAAACCGGGAAACGTGGAAGACAGGAAAAAAGAACAAAGGGCAAGCAAAATCACCCCTAATCCCACATCCCTGACGACATTGTGGGGTTTGTCCTTCCAGCTGTGGGAGTCCAATTTCTTTCTTTCATTTCTAATGCTTTCCCTTTATGCTCACATCTGTTCCCGACCCTCTCCTCTCTGATTTTCCTCACATGCATTCCTCCCTTCTCTAACATCGCGCCAGCTCCAGACAGAGCAGTTCAGGATGATGCCAAGGGGAAATGAGAACGCCTGGCTTTGGGGCCGCCAGGCTGAGGCCCCCAGAACTGTAGGTAGGCAGCTCTCTCTTCTTTCACTTTCTAGCCCAGGAAAATCACCCTTCGGCCCTGGAAGATGCTATACAGCAGCACTGTGATGAATTCATTCCCGTAAACAGGACTTGAGTGCCTACTGGGTTCTAGGCTACCCATGAGAGAAAGAGCGACACATTTGCCTTCCACCTCTGACCCAAGCCTAGTTCCAAGAATCTCAGCCTGTTTTTCTTCAATGAAAACGATTTCAAGAATACCTAGCTGTGACCATTGCCAGCCTTGCTTGCGCCAAAGTTTTGGGAAGCCCAACTTTGTTCCTGAATTGTCAGAACCTCTGGGCTTCCCTGGTCCCTTAGGGACCAGAAAGTATTGAAAAGCAGATGCGTCTTTCAGCCTCTTTAATAAACGCAGTGAGGAGAGTTGAGACAAAGTTACTTTCAGACTGTGGGGTTCCCCATGCCAAAGCATTCAGACTAAATGTGGGAAAAAAAAGGGGGGGAAGGCAATTATCTGAATGTTAAACAGCTGAATATTTGGAAAACCAAATTTTTGACTGAGTTTTAAAATCTTGCTTTTTGCCTGTGTTTTTATGTTTGAGAAACATCCTGAAACAAAACAAAAAAGAATTAAACTTGTTTTAACTTTAAAAAATTGTTAAAATTGGACTCGAAGTAAAGTACGTGGAAACAGTAGCAAGTGACAGATTGGTGGAAAGTTTCCTTTTCCAGTCTCCATGCCAACGCTAGCATGGGAATGCTGCCGGGTAAATGTAAAAACCAGTCAACATGGATTTTAACATTCCTACAATTTTTAAAAAATGGTCTATTTCATATTTGCTACGATTGAGTGCCAGCTTGGGTATTCCCTGCTTCTCCAAGCATAGAAAACAGGATATGTGTACACAGGAAAATCAGATTTCAAAAGTGGATGGCTTCATACATGGCTGTTGGGAAAACAATCCTCATTAAAGCTGTTTTGAAACAAGGTTGGAAACACTTAAAAATAGGGTTGGTTGGTTTCATGTTGTTTCTTTTGATCATGTTGTTTCTTTTAATTGTTTTTAATGCTTTAGAGGAGAAATGATGGCCCCTGATATGACAAACCTTTGCATCTATGGCCAGCTTAGAGAATTAAAGCCTGAACATTAGTTCCATCTTACAAAGGAAAGATGAAAGGTTGAGTTTGGATTAGTTCATAAAAATCAGGTGGGTAGGTCAACTTAATGCTGAGATAGAAATTGAAGAGTAGGGGCGCCTGAGTGGCACAGCGGTTAAGCGTCTGCCTTCGGCTCAGGGCGTGATCCCGGCGTTATGGGATCGAGCCCCACATCAGGCTCCTCCGCTAGGAGCCTGCTTCTTCCTCTCCTGCTCCCCCTGATTGTGTTCCCTCTCTCGCTGGCTGTCTCTATCTCTGTTGAATAAATAAATAAAGTCTTTAAAAAAAAAAGAAATTGAAGAGTAGCTTAACTATTTTATTCTATTTATTACTGCAGACTGTTGATATTGCCACACGGTAAGTTCAGCTCAGGAATAACTGCAGAAGGAGAACCAAATTTGGTGTAGCTCAGAGTTAGACTACCATATACTAGCAGGCTGTCAACTGAACTGAATTGAATTGAAGGGTCAATAAAGTCCACAGGACCCCAAATTTGTGAATCAGACCAACCTGGATTTGAATCCTGACTGACCATTGGGCAAGCTGCTTAAGCCTTTCTAAGCTTGTTTCCTCACCTGTAAAACAGACACAAAATACCAGCCCAGGTGGGGTACAACCTCCATGGGGTTGGCAGAGTAAAACACCAGTAAAGTGCTTACCATAGTACCTAGAACAAACCAGAAGTCCTGTTAGCATTACCTCTTATTAAGTCATATTATTTGGTGTCCTCTGATAATTTCAGCCAACACTGATAAACAGTTTTTTTCTGTTTCGTCCACCAGATTAGATTATGCTCCTTATAATTGGGCTCCTTGTGTCTAATTTCCCACACATCCCTCTTGGCACATAGTGCAATGACAGGCATATAGCAGGCCCTCAGTGACTAATATCAACAGGAATATATTCTATGGAAGATAGTCTGGAGACAAGTCACAGGGAAAAGATATACAGCACAGGCACATTTAATCTGCATGAATCAGTGAAATGTCGTCATCAAATAGCCATAGGGATAAATACTTGTCCCAGGGCAGGTGATTCAGTACACTGCTCTAACTTGGGGGACATCATGGAACTGAACTGAGGTGAATGGGGAGACGCAAACCTGTCTCACTGCAATGACCCAGGGAACCAGGTTGATGACGTCTCCACCTCAGCATGTGCTGCATGGGGAGAACGGGTTCCATCGCGTCTCCACCAAAAGCTATGTTCACGTTCTAACCCTCAGTACCTGTCAGTGTGACCTTGTTTGTAAGTAGGGTCTTTGCAGATGTAACCAATTTAAGATGAGGTCATCCTGCACTTGGGTGGGCCCCAAATCTAATAACTAGTATCCCTATAAGGGAACGGTGAGGGAGATCTTGACACAGAGACACGGGGGAGACACATGGGTAGACCGCCATGTGCAGATGGGGGCAGAGATGGGAGTGATGGCTCTACAAGACGAGGAATGCCATGGATTGCCAGCAAGCCCCAGAGCCTGGAAAAGCCAAAGAAAGAGGAAGCATGGCCTTGTTGACACCTTGATTTTGGACTGTTAGCCTCCCAAACTGTGAGAGAATAAATTTCTGTTGTTTTAAGCCACTCGGTTGTGCTACATTCTTCCGGCAGCCACCGGAAGCTGATACAGGCTGGTGGAATTGGAGAGTTGCCTGCCAGCTTTCAAATGCCTCTGCCTCAAGTTGACGCCTATCACTTTTGCTCTCATTTAAATGGCCAAACTAAGTCACATGACTTAGCCTGTCTTCAAAGGGATGGACAGTGTAAATCTGCGGGGAACCAGAAGTCTGGTGAGCAAGGCCACATGTTACAGGGAAGGAGTTTGGACTCCTGAATGAGCATATTGAACTCTGATTATAAATGATAATGTGTTATTTCCTTTGCGTTTCTTTCTAGTTCAGTATTCCTTATGCTAGAATTATACAAAGACTCCGCAAGAGAGTAAATGTGTAAGCTAATATTTTCTTTTGGGTGGGTAATAAGCCATCATTCATTCATTCAGCAGACATTTACGAAATACTATATGCCAGATATTGTGTGAGGCACTGGAGGTACCATGGTGAGCAAAACAGATGTGAATCCAGCCCCCTGGGAGCTTATAGTCTAGTGGGAAGGCTGTGAATCAAATAATCATACAATTACGTAATTACAGGAAACAAATGTAGTGCATTAGGACATGGCATAGGGGGAAACCTGAAGATTTCCTTAAAGAAGGCTAAGCTGAGATCTGAAGCTTGAGCAGGATTTAGCTGGGATGAAGAGTGGGAGCAGCAGGACTGGAGGGTGCTGGGCACTCCAGGCAGGGGAATCAGCTTGGGCTGGAGACTGGAAGGAGCATCTGTGTTCAAGAAGCTGAAGAGAGACCAGTGTGGCTGGAAGAATGAGCCTAGAGAAATTTGATACGCATCTGGGGCCAGAGAGGTGGTAGGGATCCAATGTAAGGTAAACGCCTTGAAGATCGCCATCTTTATACGGCCAGGGAAGATGGAAAGCATAAGGGGTGAACCAGGCACAATGAAAACAGCTTTTGAAAAGAAGACCCTCACTGCAGTGTGATGCAACGTGTCCACAGCCAAACTCCTTGTGTCCCCCACCCAAACCTGTCTTGTTGAAGGCAACTCTGTCCTTCCGAGGATGACCTTGGAGTCATCTTTCACCCTTTCTTTCTCTCACACCTCATGTCCAATCTATCCGGAATCATGTTGACCTCGCCCTCGAAATATATCTAGAATCTGACTGCTTTGTCCTCTCTTATGGCCACCCTTCTTGTTCTGAGCAGAACATCATCTCCAGCCTAGACTGCTGCCATCAGCTCCTGTCTGGTGCCTGGTTTCACCCCTGCCCTCTACAGCCCATCACTGCCCCAGCTGCCTAAGCTCTTCTTTTAAAATATGTCAGGGGACACCTGGGTGGCTCAGTCGGTTAAGCAGCTGACTCTTGATTTCGGTTCAGATCATCATGTCAGAGTCCAGGGATTGAGCCCCATGAGTGGCTCTGTGCTCAGCAAGGAGTCGGCTTGGGATTCTCTCTCTCCCTCTCCCTTTGCCCCTCCCCCAGCTCACATACTCTGTCTCTGGAATAAATAGAAAAATCTTAAAAAAAAATTGTAAGTCAGACCTTTCCTCAAAACCATGCAGTGGTTTCCCATTTGCCTCACAGAGACTTGAGATCTTCGGCTTCATCTAGTCTGACTTACCACTTGTCTTCTGCCACCTCAGCCATATTGGCCTCCTGGAGTTCCTTAAACACACAGGCACGCTCCCACCATGGGAACTTTGTCCTGAAACTTCCTTTGTCAGGACTGCTCTTCCACCAAATAGACAGGAATGCAACTGACTCCAGAGTCCATGAATGCAACTGACTCCAATTTGCAACTGAGTCCACAGGAATGCAACTGACTCCAATTTGCAACACCCCAGAGTCCCTTATTCTACTTAGCATATTTGGCTTTCTCCTATAGCACTGAACATCATCTAGCATATTCTGTTATTTACTTATACGTTTATTGCTTTGTCCCACCTACCCTACACATAGATCAGAATATAAGATCTGTGAGGTCAAGACTTTTTTTTTTTAATGTCTTTTGTTCACCAATTTATCTCCAGTGCCTGGAAGAGTGCCTGGCACATAGTACGTACTCAACAAATACTTGCTGAACAAATTACTGGGCGTGTGGAGAAAAAGATTGCGGGGGGCGGGGGTAGGATGGATGAGGATGGATCGGATGGCAGGTTACTGGAGGGGTCCAGGGGGCTTCGGCTAACATCCCTGTCAGTAAAGAGGGACAAAAGTCAATTGATTCACTTAAGAAGTGAAACAGATAGAGTTTACTGTTGGTTAAGATAAAGAGTGGAGAAGAAAAAAAATCAGATTTATCCCCAGGATTCACGTTGTATCAACACCAGCAATGCTCGGGATGCAGGAAATGTACCCAGGTGTGGGGAGAGGCAGTCAGACAGGCCTGGGGCACAGAGAAGAGCCTGGGTTGAGGATAAAATTCTGGCCTGTTACCTTTATAGTCTTTTCTTTTGTCTATATAATATAACAGCCTCACGGTAAAAATTTAGGTTGGGGGTTGGTAAACTGTGACCTACTACCTGTTTTTATAAATCAAGTTTTGTGAGAACACAGCCACACTTGTTTATGTATTGTCTCTGTTTTTACACTACGACAGCAGAGTGGAGTATTTTTGAGAGAGAGATTATGTGGCCCACAAAGCTAAAAACATACATTAACTGGCCTTTTTTTTTTTTTTAATTTTATTTATTTATTCGACAGAGATAGAGACAGACAGTGAGAGAGGGAACACAAGCAGGGGAAGTGGGAGAGGAAGAAGCAGGCTCATAGCAGAAGAGCCTGATGTGGGGCTCCATCCCAGAACACCGGGATCACACCCTGAGCAGAAGGCAGACGCTTAACCGCTGTGCCACCCAGGCGCCCCTATCTGGCCTTTTATAGAAAATTTTTTATCAAAAGTTTGCTGACTCCTGCTTTAGAAAATGAGGAGGAATCTGGAGTTTTTCTACTGTTCCTCGGGGCAAATTTGTTACCATGAGATTTTCCTGGGCCTCATATGGGCTGTATTTTAGATATTCTGTCGGTTTATCAGTTTAATCCATCAGCTTACCGCGTTTGGGAAGTTACCCCAAATGCTGGCGTCCTGATGGACCCCTAGCACATTGACCTTGTTATATGTACTCCTACTGTGACTGCTTGCTACTTAGTAGGTGCTCAGTGAGTGTTTCTGGTAGAGCTGGAGGAAGAAGGACAATAAATCTGTTTGGTCTGCCGTGTTCAACTAGAATCCTGAAACATTTTTTCGACCGTATGCATCAAGAAAACTTTTATTACTCTTGCATATGAAACTCTAGTTTTCAAAGTGATTTCACCTTGTTTGGAGACTTACTTTCTTATGTGTCTTCTTCATATGACTTCTGATTGTTATAGTGTAAGAGGTGGGACTGTTAACTTCAAAGCTGGTTCCCATTTGTCTTAGTAAATGATCTTCATTTAGACGGGTTAAAAAAAAAAAAAGTAAAATTGGAGTACCTGGCTGGTGCAGTCAGTTAAGCCTCCGACTCTCGGCTTCTGCTCAGGTCATGATCTCAGGGTCGTGAGAGGGAGCCCCACGTCGGGCTCTGTGCTGGGCACACAGTCTGCTTAAGATTTCAGTCTCCTTCTCCCTCTGCCCCTCTGGCTTGTGCATGTTCTAACATGACTAAATAAAGGAAAACAGATATTCTGCTTGTTTTTTCACTTTTAATCTTTTATCACCGTACTATTACACAGTGGCTTTTCTTGTTAACAAACCCATTTTATCAGCCTGAAATATTTTTTAAAAATAAGAACCAGAGGCGCCTGGGTGGCACAGTGGTTAAGCGTCTGCCTTCGGCTCAGGGCGTGATCCCGGCGTTGTGGGATCGAGCCCCACATCAGGCTCCTCCGCTAGGAGCCTGCTTCTTCCTCTCCCACTCCCCCTGCTTGTGTTCCCTCTCTCGCTGGCTGTCTCTATCTCTGTCGAATGAATAAATAAATAAAACCTTTAAAAAAAAATAAGAACCAGGCTTTAAATGTGACATATGAAAAATGAACTGCTTTTATAATTCTAAATAAGACATCTATTTTAATCTATTTCAATGCTGATGATTTCTCTTTATTTTTAAAAATAAATCACCGTGCTTCGATTTGAAAGCCAATTGTCTATGGAGGCACTGAAATTATTTAGTCTATTCAAGTGATAATGTACGATAAAGTTTACCTATTTTTAAATAGTTGAAATATAACCCAGGAGAAAGAGTTTTCTTAAAACAATTAGTATAAAATGCATCTGAAAGAATAGGAGGGGTCAGGATGAATAGTTGTTTCTAAAAGATTTAGGTTTTATTCATTATAATGCTGAACGTATTTAATATTCATTTTTAGCACTGAAGATGGGCCTTAAGGCTAAGGTTTATATATCATGTACTTCACTAAAAGGAAGAGATTGTTATGCAAATCTGTAGTATATTTAGTAACTTTCCCCAGAGAAAGAGAAAAAGCTCCTATAGTAAAGAGTTTTAAGATAACAACCAGGGCTAGGTAATTCCTTCTTTATTATTTTAGATCAACATTTATTAGCTATCCCACGCAAGTAAATTTCACTTAGCAATTTGTTTTTCTCCCCTAAATTTGGATCATATTTTTCTACTGAGGGAAATGACTTGGAACAATACGGCATCTGGGCATAGGAACTTAGGGCACAAACCAGTTCACAGAGCCTCTATTTCTAAATGTAAAGGCTGACTATTTCTAGCTCTTGCATATGGTAAATAAATGTCAATACAGCTTGTATAAGACCCCCAGTTACTCTATGGGGTAGCTACTAGCACAACCCTCCTTTTACAGACAAGAGAAGCGTGATTCAGAGAGATGAACTGTGTTGCACAGAATCATGGTTTCTAAGTAGTAGAGCTGGGTTTCCATGCGGTCAGTCTAATGCCAAATACTTGAGTTTTATGGCTTTGCCTCCTATTTTTACGGTTGACATAAACATTGCCATCCAAAAATTAGGTAGCCAATAACCAGAAGCAAGAAACTATCACGGTGGTGTGAATTTTCCTCACACTCATCGCAAAGCCTTCCTTCTCTCTCTCTTTCAACTCAGAGATCAAACTCAAGAACAAAATGTCAGAGAGCAGGTACAATTCTAGATTTTTTGTTTGAGGCTTTGTCCAGAGGGATTCCCTCAACGACAGGACAGGTTCAGAAGAGCTACTATCTTTTATTTTTATTTTTTATTTTTGTAAGTAAACAGGTGAGCAATAGTTCTGTTCTTCAGCTGCATTTGTCAGAGTTCGAAGAGAAGACTGGTACCTCTGCTCGTAAGGTAACTGCCTTGTCAAAGGCGTCCTGCTTGCTTTAGGAGGCAGGAAGAGACCTCTTAAGACGTCTATCAACACATTAGAGGCCCTGAGAAGTCCTGCAAAAAAGAAACCAGCCCACCTTGCTGCAACCCAGCATTTCCAAACTGTTTGTTAATAGAGCACTTTCTGCATGTGTCAGGGATAAAATTTTAGGTAAATCTAAATCCCCTAACTTGACCATATGCTAGCCTTAACAAAAAACCCACTAAATTTAGAAGAAGGGCTTTGAAAATGTAGTTTTAGATGAACTCGTCAATCAAATACAAGGAATGCTGAGATATTCTGATTCATCTAACTTGCTTTACAGACAAGGAAACTGAGAATCCAGAAGATAGCATCTCCTAGGAACTGAGAGACAGAGCTGGGAGCAGATCATGGTTCTCCTGCTTCCTAATTCAAATTTTTCCCAACTATACATGCACCTCTTTGAGTGCAAAATAAACACATTTTCCAAAAAAAGAAGACTACTTGGTGGAGATTCCTGCCCTATATGTTGAGCCATTATAGCTGCTGGTTCCACTGTCCCTACAGTGAGAGATGACCGTCAGACTGTGCATTCAATGTGAAAGCACCCTTGGTCTCTATCCACTGCTGTCATTTGCCCTTCACATGGTCTGGCAGAATTTGGGTTTGTTAAATGTATAGATAAGTATTATTAACATTTGGTCTGTCAATTAGCTAACAGGATAGCAAAGGCTTGGGGGGTGGAGGGTTTTGGAAAATGACTTTTGGTGGGACAAACCCTCACTTGGAGAATCCTAAGTGGTAAACTGCTAACTCATTTGTTTACTTCTAAAATGTCTTTGAACTGATAGATGCAATTCTCCATAATGAAAGTATTTCCAAGCCCTAGCCAATGATCCGTAGTAATTGTGCTTTTATGATCTTATTACACATTCTCCCCTCCGCTTCCTCTGTGTTTGTCTATTGAATAGACCCCCATCATAATAGCTGGAGGTGGAGGAGAGGGAGTGAGGTCAGAAGATGGGTTTACTGGGGTGCTTCAAAGTGTTTTCCTCATAGAGCAGGTGGGGCTGCAGAACCCCGCCTTGACTGAGGTGCTCATAGTCTTTCTTAAAGCTGATAAAAACCCCCAAATCTCATCCCAGCACAAGTTGCTTGCAGTCATTCAGTTATTCTTACATTAATTAACAGCTAGTCTGATTTGCAAATTGATCTCTTCTATATTCAGTTTGTGTAAAATAGTGGATTTCAAACTTTTTTCCCCCCTTAGCGGAACACTCAGGTTTTGGTAAGAACGCTGTCAGATAAAATTCTCCCTGATTGCCTTTCTTTTCTAGTGCTTTTATATGCAGATAGGGCAGCGGGAGCTTCGAGGAGAGAGCAGAGGCAATTTTATCCACTAGAGACACACTGGGTCTGTAGGCACCCTGAGAAAAGTGCCCTGAAAACCAGTCTACACCACATGCTGGTACCAGACCATTCTTTTTAGAGCAACCATCTCAACCATGTTCAAAGTCCTAAACTGATTTTCATTTTAAATTCCAGTATAGTGAACCCACAGTGTTGAATTAATTTCAGATGTACAATATAGCGATCCTACAGTTCCATACAACACACGGCGCTCATCAGGACGAGGATACTAAGCTGATTTTCTAAACTCACCTCATTAAATCTACACCCCCCTGAAAAGCACTCCAGGTTCTCTGTGCTTGGAATCCAGCTCCCTGGCTTGCAGTCTCCCCTTAGAATTCCAAGCAGGCAGATTTGCTTCCTGACATCACACAAGCCATGAGCATCCCCGCTCCTGCTATCGCTCCTGCAGGACCGCCCCTGTCCTGTCTTACTAGCTACTCACTCCTGAAGGCCAAAGCGTTGCACCTGCTCTTATCCACGTGACTGCAATCCGCATTTAACTTTCTTTCCTAAAACTTGAGAGCATTTGGAGTGCACCCCTCAACCACTCGTAAGATACATCTTGATCTGAGTCTGGGCTCCTTTACCTGCTAGGTTCCTTCACGTCTCTGAGCTTCATCTGTAAAATGGGGATAATGATGGCTCTTTGCTCAGGGGGCTGTTATGGGAACTAAACGAAATAATGACTAACTATGATCCATCAATGCATCATCATAAGAGCGCAGTAACTGTAAGCTATCAGTATCCTCCGCCTCCCTAATAGGTAGGGGATGATAGGTAGGCAAGAACAAAAGGACTGAGAGTATTAAAATGAGATTAAATGAGAAAGCAGACTGCATGGCATACTTTGCTTGATACCTATTACATTACCGTGATGGTGATGAGATCTTGTTTTTTTGACTCTGCATGCGCCTTTCTGAGGGATGAATACCCATCTATAATCCAGCTATAAACACATTTTCCAGATCATGGAGCTGTGGAGTAGGGAATAAAGGAAGTGACCTATCTAAATATTTAAAGTGCTTAGCACAGTGCCTGACATATAAGCATTTGAAAAATGTGAGCTATTATCACTGCATATTCTTTTGTATTATTATATTTCCTCAGAGGAAGCCTAGCTACAATTTTTCTGTTTTTCCCCAATATTAGGCCTCTGGTGGGTATGTTTTCATTATTGAATATTTGTCCCAATTATAAGGAGCCATGATATCAAGTGATGAGCTCCTGAACTTGAAAAGTATACAAGTCATCTACAATATACTCTATATTTGGAATGCTATTATTTACCTTTCTTAAATATCACAATAAATTTACTGAAAGTTCTAGCAAATTTGGAGTTTAACCACATGTTGTCACAATTTGGGGCCTACGGTCAACTGCTCTCCCTTTCCCCCTCCTGTGTCACGTGCAGATTTAGCAGACACGGAATCCACTCAGACATAGAGGATGTAAAAGCGAACAGGCAGAAAGGCCTTCCAGTCTGGCCTCTGAGGCCTGCTTGTTAAGGTTTTTATGCCAGTCGTATTTGGAGAGTGCCGCTGTGGGGTTAGATCTGATGGCAACCAGTCTTAGCTCCGCCACGGACAGCCTGACCACTCCTGGGGAAGACACTTAGGCTAAGAGCGTCAGTTCCCTTATCAAGAACACGGAGCTAAATACCTGCAGCACGGGGCTGTTATGAGAAACAGAAGACAATGTGCCCGATGCAGTCAAACGACCCAATGAGACATTTGCTCTTATCAAAGGAAAAGGGTATTGTGTCAACGTCAATGTCGTGGTCCTGACAAGGTGCTGTGGTCATGCACCGTGCTACTGCTGTGGGGGCATGGGGGGAGGGTACCCAGGAGTTCTGTATTATTTTTGCTATGTCTCTGAGTATAAGATTAGTTCCAAATAAAGAGTGAAAAGAAGAAAGAGAGGAAGGAAGAAAGGAAAGAACGGAGGGGGGGAGGGAGGAAGGAAAGAAGGAAGGAAGAAAAGGAAAGAGAAAGAAAAGAGAGAAAGAAAGAAAGAGAAAGAAAGAGAAAGAGAAAGAGAAAGAAAAAGAAAGAAAGAGAAAGAAAAAGAAAAATGGGAGTCTCTAAATACAAATTCAGCAAAGCTGACCATCATCGGGCCTAGAGGCTTCTGGCCTGAGAATCTGCCCATCCAGCTCCAGGGACAGGCAGGTCTCCCTTGAACTTGGCGAACAGCACAGTCAGACCACACAAACCGCTGCCCTTGCCCTGACTCCGGCTCACTACAGCCCTCTGCTTATACATGCAGGGAGAGGCCCTGGGAACCAGAGGGCCTGAGTGCCAGTCCTTGGGCAGTGAGGGTTTTCATCCTAAAGCAACAGATGGGCATTCTGATTTCATGAGCCAGCCTGCGGAGGCCTGGTTATCCTAAGTGTCCTGCTCCCTCTCTGGAGGTGCAGACAGGCCAGGGAGACACTGGACTACTGTCACTGGGTCAAGGTGAGCGGTCACCTGTGACCGCTTTCGGGACACAGCTAGAAAACCTTCCCCTAAAAGTGCATTTTCTCCAAGCTCCACACGTGGAGGGTTTTACAACTTTCCCAGTTCTGGTTTCAGTCACTCCCAGAATAGCACAGTGTGATCCCAAAGAATTTTCCACAATGATGGAAATCTTCCATATCCTCGCAGTTCACGACAACACAGTTTGCCTCATACGCCTGCGGAGCGCTTGAAATGAGGCTGGTGTAACTGAGGAATACATTTTTCAATTAAATTTAAATTTAAGTAGCCACATGTAGCTAGTGACTGCTGTATGGTACAGTACAGGTGCAAGTTAAAATTCTGCTACAGCGCTGCAAAGATTCCTCACACGTAAGGCTGGAAAAGAATACAAAAGATGTACCAATATCTGTACTCATATCGTTTTTGTACAAAACGTCTTCTCCAGCCTGAGCGGTAGGAGAAAAGTGCTCGGCCCTCAAACACTGAGGGTGACCTGCTTCTCTGGATGATACACTGGCCAGAAAGACAGATTAACCAGTTCTGATAAAAATGATAAGAGCGAACATTCAAATAAGCACTTACTAGATGTCAGAAACAGTGCGAAGTATTTAATTTGCATTATCTCCTATAATCCTCCCCACATCCCCAAACAGTTATTATTAGACTCACATGTAACGTGTACTGAGCACTTCCCACGTGTCAGGCGTGATCTTAAAACCTTACATGCTTTACCTCATTTAATCCGTACACACCTATGAGCTAAGGACGAATATTGCCCCATTTACAAGCCCAGAGATTTCGTGCAAATTTCTTAACCTCAGAAAAACAGAAATATATAACCTATACATAAAAGTATAAAATAAAAAAAATAAGAATAAATGAAGTGTCTCTGTAGCCAACAGCCAGCTGCGGCATTTGAACACGGCTGTGCTCCCGAAACCCTCTGGGTGCTTCCCCAAATACATAGCCTCCAATTTTTGTCTGTTAACCATTTCCTCAATTGTGTTCTGTCGTTTTGCCAACTATGTTCAGTTCCCTAAATAAAGGTGTATTCTTTCTGGGGCGCCTGGGTGGCTCAGTCGTTAAGCGTCTGCCTTCGGCTCAGGGTGTGATCCTGGCGTTCTGGGATCGAGCCCCATGTCAGGCTCCACCCCTAGGAGCCTGCTTCTTCCTCTCCCACTCCCCCCGCTTGTGTTCCCTCTCTCGCTGGCTGTCTCTCTCTCTGTCAAATGAATAAATAAAATCTTAAAAAAAAAAAAAGGTGGATTTTTTCTGCTTCTAACTCCATCCCACAGGCATCTCTGAGCTCTTAGTCCTCTCTAGGTTCTGCAGAACTTGACTTTCTGAATTCCTCAGGAATCTTCCAATGGCAAGTAATGAAATCCAATGCAAACCGGTTTAGGCAAAGAAAGAATTTACACACTTGAGAAACAGAGGACCAGGCGTGAGTCCAGGCTGGTCTTCAACCCTGTTTTGGGTTGGGTCTGTCTTCTCCTCTGCCAGGCTCTCTTGAATGAACTAGGATGAACTAGCATTTCCAGAATGACACTCCCACTGTTTCTTATTTACCAAAAGTGGGGCTCTACACCTGCCTTCTGCCCCAACAATTCCAGCAGAAATCCCAGGACTGAGTCTCCGTGGACCATTCTGGGGTAGGCATTCATCTCTGATCCAATCCCTGTAGACACAGGGATGGCAAGTGCTGTTGGACATGCCTCTGATTTGGGGGTGTGATGCTGATACACGTACAAGGGTAGCCCCACCAGACTGCTTGTACTTAGGGTAAGAGGAGCTGGTTTTCCTTAGGCAAATAAAGGTGCTGTTAACAAAGGAAGAGAGGGGGGACATGGCCAGGCAAAGCAAGAGATGTGTGCCCTGCTTCTGAGCAAAGAGGGTTACTCTGTACACATCTCAGCTACTGACGAGCCATGTACACCCTCCCAAGACACAAGAAACAAGATCACTGCTCCTGTGTACGGCTGACCTTCTTCACCTCTTAGGATATTTAAAAAAATTATTCTATTCCAAAAGGAAAACATGACCGAGGACTTTATCTTTGGGTCTTCATTTTTCCATGCAATACTCTTTGACTCTAAAAATGCACTGTATTCATTTAAATTGGATAGTTACGTCTCTAACTTCCTACTTGATGACTACATATATTCTCTCTATACCACAGCGAGGTAAATTAAAAAGAAATTAGTGGGTGCTATTTCAGAGATGTATGGCACAGAGATCAGCAGAACAAGCCAGAAACAAACACAAAAGCAACCTATGATTAGTCATAATAAAGATTACCACCAAACAATGAGACTTTATGGGGCTAAAATGATGAAATATTTATAGACCGGTTCATTTTGTTTGCCACTGCAAACTAGTTTTCATTTTTCACATTTCTCTTTCTGCTTCTATTAGAAGCCATGGAAACAGCCCCCTCCCTTTCTCCCCTATGCAAATTGACTCACCTCAGCGTTTACTGACCTTTCCTTGGCCTATTCTCTTTTTGACTGTGGCCATGTCAGTGGTAAAAGAATGCAGAAAACCTGATAACGAATGCTTTCAGAAGATAACAATGTCAAACCTGACCTTGAATCAATGATAGACAATTGCTTTGTAGAATTCTAATGTGTGTGTGTGTGTGTGTGTGTGTGTGTGTGTGTGTGTATCTCAATGACTATTTTCCTTCTTGAAAATAATTATATTCCTATATTCCTCAACAAGACTTTTGGAAGGAAAAACAGTATGCCTCTTTCTATAGACCTATCTTCCCCAAATTTGCATGTAAATCACATTTTTGTAAACTGAATCATCATTTCAGGTCCAGGGTAACACGAAAAAAATTTTCAGTGAATCATGGAATAATTTTAACTTTAAAGGAAAAAAAAATACTTCTGAGCTATCCTATGTAAGTTTCTCCATTTGCAGTTTTGGAAACTGAGATACATGGTGAAGAATGACTTACCTAAGGTACACTTAAAGTGAGTTTCTTCTGTGATTTGTATTATTTTTTTTTTGATAAAGGAAGATTTTGTTTTCGAGAAGTTTAAAAGAAGGTAGGCCTACAGGAACAAAAGAAGATTGTTTTCTTCATAGCCCTCTTGTAGTTTAAATATAATCTATCATTTTTTAAAAAGATTTTATTTATTTATTTATTTATTTATTTATTTATTTATTTATTTATTTGACACAGAGAGAGAGCGCACAAGCAGGGGGAGCAGCAGGCAGAGGGAGAGGGAGAAGCAGGGCCCCCGCTGAGCAAGGAGCCTGATGCAGGACTCCATTCTAGGACTCCAGGAACACAACCTGAGCTGATGGTAGATTTTTAACGGACTGAGCCACCCCGGTGCCCCTATAATTTATCATTAATTGTAAAGTTTGTAGATAGAACTTAGAGGTTTTAAATAGCATTTTGAAAGAAAAAGATCACAGGTTAAACCAGTGGCATTCAACTGGGTGTGAATTTGGCCCCCAGGGGACATTAGTAATCTCTGGAGACATTTTTATTTGTCACAACTAGGGGGAGGGGGTGCTATTCGGCCACTAGTGGGTAGAGGCCAGGGATGCTGGGAAACATCCTACAAGGCATAGGGCAGCCTCTACAGAAAGGAATGATCCGGCCCCAAATGTTACTAGTGCTGATGTTGAGAAAGCCTGGGTTGAACGAACCCATTGCTGCAGGTGAAGATTCCCACAGAGATAATAAACCACGTTCTTGTACTTGGTCTGTTGAGTGCTATTCTGTTGAAGTGTCATAATGACCCTGTATCTCTGTAGAGAAGCTAATGTGAGAAACCTTCCAACCTACTTCTGTATTTACCCTCTGCTTCTTCCTTCCTATGAAACTGATCTTCTCTTCTAGAAGGTCAACCCCTCCTCCAAAGCTTGGGAGATGCTTAAGATTAAATTCGGCAGGAGAACCTGGGTGACTGAGTCGGTTAAATGTCCAACTCTTAATTTCAGCTCAGGTGATGATCTCAGGGTCCTGGGATCGAGCCCCAAATCAGGCATTGAGCTCAGCGGGGAGTCTGCTTGTCCCCCCCAATCCTCCCCCTGCTCGTGCTCTCTCTCTCTCTGACTCTAAAATAAATAAATGAAATCTTTAAAAAAATAAATACATTTGGCTGCATGTAACAGAAAAATCCAATTTCCTTTGGCTTCAACAAATAGGAGTCTTCTTTTCCTCACAGAATAGAAGTCTGGAGGTGACTATCCAGGATGGTACACTGGTTCCATGATGCCATCAGAGACAAGGGATTGTTCCACCCTTCCACCCAGCCCTTCTTAGAACTTTTGTCCCCATGCATGTCCCCTCAGGGTGGTAAGATGGCTGCCCCATCGACAGCCCTGGGGAAGAAGGGAGAAGGGCAAAGGGTAAAGGGTGCCTGCAGGCTGAGAATGTCCACCTCTGGTGATCATACCAACTAGATCCTCACCTGTTAGTCTCTAAAAATCACACTCCGTTCCTTGCCCATGTGCACTTACCATATTTGATAATGACATCTATTTTCTTGCTACTGGTCCCTCTCCCCAACCCAGTAAATGCTAAACTTTGTAAGGAGTAGGCAGCAGCCCGGTCTGTGCTCTGCCCAGCTGGCCTCCCATCCTTCTTCTGGTTTCTGTGCTTTCCTGCCCTAGACGCCTTATACCTTTGCTGCTAACAGTAGACCCGGGGGCAGGACTGCTCACAGGCTTCACTCTGCCTGTGCGGGGAGCCAGATAACGCGTAAGCGTTTCCATTCACAGGGATGGCCTGAAGCCCGTGAGTGCTAGTAATGTGCTAGTTGTTGGAGACAACTCAGAGCTGTAGTTACTCTCCACAGCCCCCTGCAGGAATGGACAGAGGCTAGGGTTTTGCCTGAGAGCACCACCTGGCTTGCCTTCTTCCTTTGCTTGCTCTGTCCTCCCAAACCCTCCCTCTGCTTTATGAGGGTCTCCTGGGAACACTGCCTTAAGAAATCATTTTCACCAGAATTTTTGTCTCATAGTCTGCTTCCAGAAAACAAACCATCTTATTTCTATTCACCAGTGCCTAGTACGGTGACTGACACATAGTGGGTGCTTGAAAACCTCTGCAAGATTCTTTAGAAAACAGACAAAACAATGCTAAACTTGACCAAACAATCAGTTCTAGTGAAAAGAGACATTTGAGTTCAGTCAAGTTCATATGTTTCAGTGACAATTATTTACTAATTCTCTATATAGGTTTGATTCTACTTAGTGGAGCTCAAATTCAAAGTAACCTAGTCAAAGTTGGATATTAAATTTTCACTTAAATTTGAGATGATGGATCCATATTATATGAGATGGACTAAGATTTTAAAATGCGTCTCATTCCTCAATTAGCGTCAGGTGCCCACTGACAAGCACAGGAGTCTCACCCTACTAGATGCCACAAAACCTTCCTTTTGGTAAGCAGGCGGGCTACAATGGCATCCCAGAAGCAAAGCTACAGGTGACATTAAACGAAGTTACTACCAATGAGAGTGGAGGTTGGGGAAGAAGGGTGAATTCCTATGGGGAGTTTAAATCTATGCAGAAATTTCCTGGGTCCTCAGTGCTCATAGTTTCTGTTTGTTATGCTCTTTCTAGTGCTGTCTACCTTTCATGGTCCTGGGTGCTCCGCTGCAGGTCATGGCGCCTGAGCCCTGGAGCAACGCCTCTTCCCAACCACAGAGAGCAGAAGCTTGAAAGAAGGGAGTCTGAGACTGGCAGGTACTGTGACTGAATTTCAGTTAATACCTTACTTCACATTTACATGACTTTGCTTGGAGCCAAACATTTTCCTGTTACAACTCACTCTTGGCGTTGGAGTTGGACTCCTCAAGTTCAAATCCCAACTCTGTCACATTCAAGCTCTGTGATATGGCGCAACTCATTCAATCCCTCTGGGCTGCAGTTCCCTATTTATAGAATGGAGGGCACATGAGAGAAAGAGGTTTTGATCTTTATTGACCCTTACTATCTTCCTAGTGACTAGGCAGTGCCTGAAATATGGTATGCGCTCCGTAAGTATTGCCTTATCACTGAAGGGGGTGTTTGTGAAGATTGAAGGGAACAGTGAATGTAAAGGACTCACAGTGTCTGGCACAAAGCAACCTCTCAGTAAATATTAGCTATACACATTTAAATGGATATATATATCTATTTAAATATGTAGTTTTATTTTTTACACCTGGTAACATAGTTTCTAAGCCTAATGCAATGGGTTAGAATTCATGCTTTTTGATGAATAGAAGCATCTCCCTATTTTCTGACAACAATAGCACATGTAGTCAATACTGTTGATTGTCCAGTCGGCCTCCATTCACCCGTTTCTTTCTTCTTAACAGATCCCAGATTCTGGCCAAGTATGCACGAGTCCACATGTCTCACCACTCAGGAGAACGGAACCCAAGACTAGGTTCTAGGAGTGGATCTTAAGCAGTCTCAGCCAATCACACACCATCCCTTCCTTAGCTCCGATTCTGTGTTTCTGATTGGTTACATAACTAAGGCTGGCCCAATCAGAATGAAGGAAAGATTTATATTTCATGCGTTGGGTGTGGTTTTTCCCTCTACCATCAGATGGTTGAGAACAAAGAAGCATATAGATCCAATTGCTCCTGAAGGCAGGGTGCAATCACGTGGTACTCCAGAATACATTTCGATCATCGCGAGAAAATGGAGCAGAGAGATGGAGTAAGCCAGCTATTTGATAGTATCTTTGCTAGTTCCATTCTTTCTAGTTACGTCAGATAATATATTGCCTTTTTGCATAAGTCATTAGGATGGGCTTTTTAGTACCTTGCAACCAGAAACATTCTACCTAATGGACTTTAAAATTATTTAGGGGGTGATAATAAAAGTGCCTTCTTCAAATAATAATAGTAATGATAGCCAACACTCATCACTGTGTCAAACCTTGTACAAAAGTCTTTGGCTATTTTACTTATTTACACTTCTAAACAATCCTATGAGGTACAGATTGTTATTAGCCTCATTTTCAGATGAGGAAATCTTTGTGCAGGTGTATGTCAAGGACACACACACACACACCCAAAATAGGTCAGCGAGAGAGCTGGGATTTCAATACCGGCTGCCTGGCTCTGGAGCCAAACTTACACCTAGCACTAAACCCTACCATTGAACATTCAGTATTTAATAGTATGAAGGTTCACAATGACACATATATACACCACCACTACTACCACCACCACAATAAAACAAGAATGGAATATGCTTCCCTTTTTTAGGAAAAAAAAGTATACTAAATCTTTCTCAGGTAATAATCAAACACTAGCTCAACTTTATTGCTGGTGTAGTCTTTTACATAAAATTTATCCGTTTTTGAAAACATGTGTTTGTCCATTCAGTCATTCATTAAATATCATCAGGCCCTTATGGGTCAACTGTTGTGCCAGGTGCTGGAAGGACACAAGTGAAAAACGTCCTGTCTAGGAGGAAAGACAGACCAGCCAAACAGCGATCATCAGGCCGGGTGAGGAGCACTTAACAGGTGAAAAAACAGTGCCCGCACCATGGGAGCATTGAAACATGGTGCCTAAACCAGTTGGTGCAACAGTGGTGTCAAGGAATGCTTCCGGATGAGACATGAGGCTTCCCTCGGGGAGACACGAGAGCACCCTACAGAGGCCTGCAGGAGGAAAGAGAGAATATGCCATGGTCATCATGCTGCAGAGGGTGGGAGCTGGGCAAATGTTCACAGAGCGAGGAAAGCAGACTCCAGAGCCAGGGAGTTAAACAGTGGCCAGGAAGTTTGGTTTGGTCTAAGCACAGGGCCTCTAGAAAGTGCAGCCTGAGGCAAGAAAGAAATCATTGACACTTAATGTGGGAGATACAAGCCCAAGGCAGTGGGGTAAGTTAGAAAGGGAGGTAAGGCAAAGGCAGAAGCAGAGCCGTGTGGGGGAACTGTAACACATGGTCTTGGTGGCCACCATGTTATAATGAGCCCAAATCAGATGCAGCAGGTAACTAACTCAAGCAAGTGAATCTGCTTGGGACAAGGGACTTTGCTTGAAATGTTGCAAGAAGAAGCCCCTCTTTATCACAGTCCACAAAAGTAGCAAGAAGGGGAAACTTCTCTGCTCAGCTCCCTTCCATCTTCCACTTTACTTTATTCGAGGGATATCCTTTGGGAGTTAACTTCTCCATCTTTCTGTTTGCATCACCTGGCACTGCCTGGGAAGTCAGATCTTATGCCCCATTGTGCGGCATTTCATGGAATTCTAGAAGTGGAGGTTGGTGTGTAAGACTGGAAGGCCATGCAGGCCCACCCCTTCAACTTGGGCCCAGCCAGCAGAGCTGAGCTCCTCCAGAAAGGAGGAAGTTAAAAGAATCTATAAAGGTGGGGAGGTTTGTGTGCAATAGTCTTTTTCCTGAAGGAAGCTCCGAAGGGCTTTAAGCCTCGGGCAACCATAATCAGGTTAGAGCTTAGAAAGCTATCCAGGCTGCATTGTGAAGGGGGGGATATGAAAGGGCAGATCTGAGAATGTGTAGACCACACTGCAGCCTGGTCTAAGGGAGTGGGAGTGGGCATGAAGCCAGGGGGACAGGTTTGACCAATATCAAAGCGGTTGACTGTACATTGTACCAAAGTGGATGTGGAGGGTGAGGGAGAAAGATGGCTCCCAGCTGTCTGGCTTGGGCAGCTGAGGATTAGAGTGTGCTGCCATTTCCTGAGATGGGGAATGGATAGGAAGGAGAAGGCAGGAGGTAGGGGACGGTGGGGAGGAAGTAGGGATGGTGAATTCAGTTTTGAACATACTGAAGTTGAGAAACCTGGGACACATCCAGATGTGCTTTAAGGCTGTTGGTGACACAAGTCTGGAGTTCGGGAATAATAGCTCAGCAGAAGAGACATACTTTTGAACCACTGGAGGTGAGTAATAAAGCAGGTGTGGGGGTGCATGAGATGTGTCAAGGAGAGCATGTCAGAGAAGAAGAACAGAGGGTCGAGGGCCCAGCCCTCTCAGGCTCCACAATGCCAGAATACAATGCCTGGGCAGCCGGATCAAGAGGAGACTCCAGAGGAAGCCAAGAAAACGTGACCAGAGATGTCCAGCTCAGGAGAGCTCGTCAAGGAAATGGGGAATGATGTCAGCTGCCTCAGAGGACTGAACTCAGAAAAAGAGCGAGAAGTGTTCAATGGATTTAGAAACGAGGAGGTTATTGGTGTCCTTGTTGAGAGCAGTGTCGATGACGTGGGTTGGATTTGGGTGTATAGAAGCAACATGTGGATAAACCATCCATCTCTCCTGCAGGGCTTACTTACAGTTCAGAACGGTCACTGTGATTAGTGATGATGCACAGGTGAAGAAATTACAGAGCAAAAGAGGGTTCCAGTGGATTCTAGCTCCTTAACCTGCTTTATGTTTTTTCACAGCATCTTTTACAATGTGAAATGACCAAACAAACGTATTGTTGTCTCTCTCTCCTCTAGAATGGAAGCACCATGAAAGGTTGAAATTTTGTCTCATTCATTCTTGTATCCTCAGTGCTTGGCACAAAGTAGCCATTTAATAAATACTTGTTGAAAAAAAAATATCTGTTGAATAAAGAGTTGGCTGAATCTGATGAAAATATATAAAGGACAAAAATAAACACAATGAGTTTAGTTTTATGGACATATGTTCAGACTCTTTAAAAGGAGTTACAGATGAGTGTTCAAATAAGAAAAAGCAAGTTGGGAGGATGCCTATAGGATATCCCCTGGGGTCAGCCTCCCAGACTTTACTCCTAATTTAAGTGCAAATTAACAATATTCAAAGGCTGTGATTCACTTCCAAAAGATTTTTCTTTTGTTTTTTTAAGATTTTATTTATTTATTTTAGAGAGAGTGAGCAAGTTGGGGGAGGGACAGAGGGAGAGAATCCTTAAGTAGATTCTCCCCTGAGCAGGGAGCCCAATGCCAAACTCAATCCCAGGACCCTATCATTGACCTGAGCCAAAATCAAGAGTCAGCTGCTTAACTGACTGAGCTTAACTGACAGGCACCCCAAAAGACTTTTCGAATCTACAACTCTCCTATAGACTTTTATGAAGAAATTTTATTACCAGTTAGACCCTAAACTGCAAAGTAACTATCTTAGGGAATAAATAAATAAATGTGTGTGTTTGTGTGTATTTATGTTTGTGTGTGAGTGTATGTTTCCTGATTTTAATCAACTAAGAGAGAAAACTATGTACTTGAATTTTGAAGCTTTCATATCCATCATCTTGCATTCCTATTAAAGGCAATAACATATATAATATGCAACAACCGTGTCAAAGATCTGCTTAACTGTATCACAGTAGAAAGACCTATTTCCTACTCAATCAATTTTAGGGGAAGTAAACATTGAAATGGCAATCCCAAGAAAAATGCTTTCTTTTGCCTAATTTCTGTTTATTTCTATTTTCTACCCTTCTGCATGTTACCACGTTTTAACCAAAATCAATTAATTATTTGCTTTTAAATGAAGTATTTCATAATTTACCAGGTCCAATTCTGTTAGTGACTCAGTATGATAGACATGCATTCAATTTAGTTTGTGAATCCTGGTCTTCAAACCTTGTGATTTCAGTGATAAGGATGAAATGTGGAGACGTGGAAAGAAAATCTTCTCAATTTAAGGAGCATTATTCTTCATGATCATAGTGGAAATTAAGAAGGAAAGAGTACCACTTAGAGGATGTTAACAGTGTCAGTAGAAAAGCAAAATTCATAAAATCAGAATGATTGGGGAAAACTCATTTGCTTTTGAGTGGATTTTACAAGTACAGGTGTGAAATAGTTAAACAGTAATACCCCAGATTGCCCTAGCTGGCTAATTTCAGTTTACGGTAAATCAGGCTGTAAGAACATATATACCCTCAAATCTCAAAGACTTTCAATCATAAAAGCTTATTTCTGATTCTCATTATGTACCTATCTCAGAACTGGCTTTAGAGAGTCCTACTTCAAGTATGGCAGAGTAGGTTCCAAATAGATTGCTCTTCCTGCAGAAAATGACTCTGAACTCTGAACAAAATACATTAAAAACAAAACAACAACAAAAACTACCCAGAGTCTATGGAGAGTGAGCAAAAGCAGGCAGATTTTGGAAGGGAGTCAAAACTTGGAAGAATCGTCATCAGAGGTGATGATGACTTGAGTTTCCCATTTCAGCATGAGATCAGGCTGAAGTTGCAGCCTGGATGAGCTAAAATTCTACTAGAAAATCTGCTGTCTTTCTGACCTGAAGAACCATAGATTCTGAGCCAGTCATTGCTGCTGGAAAGTGAGAAAGGAATTCTAGAAACGAGCAAGCCAGAACAGAAGGGCCACCAATTCTGTGCCTAAAAGTTGCCCCAAGTCTCTGACCCCCGAACAATTTGTGTGGCAGACTTAAAGCAGCTTGGAGGAAAGCTAAGACAAGTGCACTGAGATGTGAGCTGCTACCTTCCGTAGGCAACACAGAGTTCACCATCTGAGTCTGTCCAAGCTAATTGCCTGCTAAAACAAAATCATCAACACTCTGTAGGTCTATAACAGAAGCAAGAGTTTCTGTATTATTACCAGAAAGAAGGCAGGAAAGGGGAAATAGACAAACGAAAGGCAGTGAGGAAAAGAGAAAAAAAAACAATAGAATGAAATATCTAAATGAAATCATATTGATAATTGCATTAAATATTAATGGATAAACATTTCCATCAAAAGGCAGAAATCATCACATCTGGCTCATCACTCTGATCTAAGCTACAGGGAGGACTTTCTAACATGTTGTTTCTATTATAGCAGAAGGAAAGGAGGAGTGAGGAAAATGCGTGATGGTTCTTACAGCTTCTGCTCATAAATGACAGCCACCTTTTTCACAAGCATTTCACAGGCTAAGGCAAGTCACATGGCCAAGCCTGATTTCAATGGAGCAGGAAACTATAATTCACTCACAGGGAGAGGAAACAAATATTTTAAGATAAATAATAAAATCTACTCATGAAGAGAAGTAGTTTACTATCATGGAAGAGTAACTATCTCAGGGTGAATGATTCCTGCATAATGGGAATATTCTTAGAGATTATAGACTCTCCTGAAAAAAATCTAGCATTATCTATGTAACCACAGAAAGCTCAGTAACCAACTTGCCTGCCTGATCCATAAATTTTTCTCAGAGATTCTGTCTCTTGCTAAGTAAACCACATGAAACCACTTCTATGGCCGTAGCTGTTTGCAGCACGGGCCAGGTAGCCACACCCTGGTCCATGTTAGGTCATTTGGATTTTCCAATCTGGTCTGTCCTATTAGCTCCTTGAACTGTGGGGCCAAGCAAAGCCAGGAAGATGAGATGGAAGTGTCCGACTCTTGTAAAGGTGGAGAGAGAACACCAAACAGCAGAAAAATGCTCTAAGTTCTTGATATAACCTTACCTACTTTTGTTAATTTCTAGAGCTTAACCTAACTTGAGGGCATTTGCATCATTCCTAAAGCACCACTCACACTGTAGTCTATATAAACAGTGCTAGAGATTCACTTGGACTAAAATGTGAATGTTGCCCCTGGAGTTATATAAGACTGCAGACCTGGGTTTCTTCTTTTCTTCTGCCATTACAGATAGAAAGCTCATGGAAGTTACAGAAAGGAAGACCCACAGACCTCAATCTTGGGGCAATAGGCAATGACCACAGTAATTTTGTTGAGCATATTGAAAGAGAACAAACCTCCAGTTTGGTGCTTCGATCTGTGCAGCATCAAATTTGGAAGAGAAATGGCTAGTGTTATGGAACACAATGCATGGAGACCAAACGAAGTGTGAACTGTGACTAATCACAGGCTGCATTTTTTTTGCAAGTTTGGTGCAAAAATCCTTGCTAGAAGAGCCATTTGTAGTTATTTGATAATGCTTTCTTCTTTTCAAACATGAAAAAATATCACTCAGTACATATTTTGGGTATACACACGCCTCTCATTGACTAATTTATCTTCATATTTTATTCCTGGGTGGAAATTCCATATCCTGTAGCCTTAGTTCTTTGATTTACCTTCCAAAATTGGGTAAGCACGTCTCCATTAATTTGATTTTACAAACTTGTCTCTTTATATAGTGAAATATCTAATTATAAGTTTAGAGCCTCATATATTTTAAGAGTTTTGCGTTCCTTTGTCACATAATTTAAAAATATGCCATATAATCTTATCTCATACAATTCAAAACAGAAATACAAAATGTACAGACAAAGGCTCTCCTGCTGTTTTAAACACCATTTAGCAAGTCTTACAGTTGAAGGGTTTGCCGACGTAACTATCACTTCCTTATTATGGTGAGTATCTGAATTTTTTTTTTTTTTATAAACCAGATAAAGACGCTTCTATAGCCAAGCACAGCATGTATCTTTCAAAAATCAGTTCTAAGCCCCTTGTTCTTAATCCTGTTCCAGTATCTTCTGGAACCCTTAGAGCACAGTAAACTCTCAAAGCCTACACTCACAGAGAGAAACACAGAGCAAAGTTCATTCCCCAGTCATTCTTAGTTGGCTTTGGTTTGCATTTTTATACTTACAACATGCAAGTGAAATTTAAAAAAAAAAGTTTTTTCATATTATCAAGTTTTCTCTATTCATTTACCTAAATGTAGATATTTTGTCTCTGGGGACTGAATTGTATCAGATACTTTTCTTTAAATCATGTCATCATCACCTGAATCCTGTTTAGAAGAAAAAAGATATATTGACAACTTTTCTTAGCATGCCTTTCTGTATAATGTGATAGCCTGCTGTCTTGGACTAACAGTTGAAAATTATAGCACAGTGAAACAAAGTGGATCAGTTGATAAATGAACTTGACCATCTTTTGCAAAATTAAAAGTACCATATCAATTTAAAGTGTTGTTATTGCCCATAATTAAGGAGACAAAAATCACCAGCTGAGGCTAAATTCAATCTGTTACCCAGTGGAACAGATTGTAAAAATGGTTTCTTACAGCTCTTTTGAACTCTGTAGGGGTTTTTTTTTTGTTTTGTTTCATTTTTTGGTTTTTTTTTTTTTTTAGAACAGCTTTGCACATAAAAGGAAATTGTTTCTGAATGCTAGCTAATTTGGTTTTGCCTGATGGTTCTAGGACTGGTTTAAATGCTATTGGTGAACCCTCAGATAAGTTTCATTCAAGAATCAGAGTTATTTACTGGAAGAGGCCTGATTGGATTTGCCAATTCCCTAATGTGCTCCCTTGATGGAGGAGGAGAGGAGTTGAAAGTCAGTTGAACCTCCCATCTAACTCAAAATACATTTGTTCCCCTCAAAACCGCAGTTGGTCTTCTCAGAACCTTGGCTAATCTCACTCAAGGTGTTAACACTTCCTCCCCTCTGTCAGACAGCCCGTATAATAAGGGGACTTGGTGGGCTCCACACTCTTTCCTGTCTAGTTGGCTTCTGTCTACAATATTGTGAATAGCTTCACTGAAGCACTTAAGCAGTTCAACTCAGGCAAGAATTACAATCAAAGGTGAGCAAAATTCATTAGGCATTTATTATTTGGCATTTAGTACCTCTCAATAGCTTGAAACGGGTTTTAAAATAGCTACATAAATATTTCTGTCACCCAGCATTGTGGGTAAGCTGAAGACAAATCACTCCACCCAGAACTGGAAGTCCTAACTTTTTAACCCTAAATTAAACAATGACAGCATTTACTGGAGGAGGGGGAGTTCGGGGGAGACACCTGTCTCTGTCATATACTAGCTGGATGGACCTTAGGCAAGTCAGTTGCCTTTCTTAGGCTCAGTTTGCTTCTTTGTAAAATGGGGGTAATAGGGCTTTTATGAAGAATAAGAGAGATCATATTTGAAATGTTAAGTAGTATGTATGAAGGGCTTGATAAATACTAGTTACCATTATCCTGCAGTGTATCAGTTTCCTCAGAAAAACAGAGCCAACACTATGTCTGTGTGTCTGTCTGTCTATCTATCTATCACCCAATATCTGCAGAGTAGGCTGGCGGGCTGGAGATCCAGGCGAGAATTGCAGTTCCAATCCTAAGGCAGTCTATGGCCTCCTTGGGGGAGGTCAGCCTTCTGTCAAGGCCTTCAACTGATCAGACGAGACCCATCCACATTACCGATAATCTGCTTTACTCAAGGTCTACCAATTTGTCAGTGTTAATCTCATCTAAAGAATACCTTCTCAGAGACATATAAAATAATGTTTTACCCAAGTATCTGGGTACCATGGCCTAGTCGAATTGACACATAAAATGTACCAGTACACACAGTAATGAGAATTCAGTGCTTTGTGGGTGCCACTGTGCTAAGCACTTTACATTTATGAGTGTATCTACTCCTTCACCATAACTCTTTGAGGTAGGGACTGTTTTCTGCTGTGCAAATGAGAAACCTTGAGCACAGAGGGGCTAAATAACCGGCCCAAGGTCACGCAGCCAGGGATTTGTGCTCCTAACCACTGGGCTAGACTGTCAGCAACCTGAGGGCGGAGCCGCAAGGGGGTGGCACCTGCTGTGGCTGGCGTAAAGCCGTATGAACACCTGTTAAGTGGACACCCAAATGGCTCACTCAGGTAACCTCTTGGATTCCTCTAAGCAATGGCATCTTTTCTCTGAATTGACTAGCTGTTTGTTTTTGGTTTCATCTTGTGGAGGAATCCTTAAAATGACATATTCTTTTATATCTAAGAAACTCTCCAGCAATGTGACAATGTCCTGTGTGAAAGGATTTAAATGTACATAGCATACGAAGTTGTCCATATACACAGGCTGTAAGAAGACAACGTAAGTTTCCAAGTTGACTTGTGTATGCCAAGGGAATGGCCCAGGCAGGGAGAAAATCTGGAGTTACTATAAAATATGCGTCCATTGGTATAAAATTTCTGCTCAGACACTCATATAATATAATATAATATAATATAATATAATATAATATAATATAATATAATATAAAAATAATATAATAAGATTTAAATATTCATTTGTAAGTTACATCACATGCTATTGTTTGACTATCTAAGTACATTATAACCATACAGAAAGAATGAACTTTAAAAAGGGTGAGATAGGGACGCCTGGTGGCTCAGTTAGTTAACTGTTTGCCTTTGGCTCAGGTCATGTTATCAGGGTCCTAGATTGGGCTCCCTGCTCAGCGGGGAGTCTGCTGCTCTCTCTTCCTCTGCCCCATTCCCCACTTGTGCATGCATGCGTGCTCTCTCTTTCAAATAAATAAAATCTTAAAAAATTAAGGGTGAGATAGGGAATAAATGTTAATCAAAAAATTTTTTTCCTTTTCACATCTCTATGGCTCTTCCTGTGTTCTCCCCATTTTGATTTCCATTGACTTAGAGTCTTGAGTAAATGGAAGTTTATCCCTCTACACAACTTAGTGAGAAATGAATTGATTCACCCAATCAACCTCATGCATTCAAGGAGATAATAAGGCTCAGTAGGAGAGTACCGTGAGAGTTAAATGAGATGATATATGAAAGTCTTTGACACAGTGCATGGCACCTGTTTTTATCACAAGAGACCTGGTATCGCATAGTTGTTAAAAGTACAGACTCCAGAGGCAGATGCTTGGTTGCAATCCCAGCTTCACCAAGTACCAACTGTGACTGGTTAGGCAGGGTTGTTTTGTGGATTAAATGAGTTTAAAAAACAAACAAAAAAAAGAAACAAAAAACAAATAAGTAACATTCTTACGAATCCCTGGCATGTAGTAAGCACTAAATAAATGTCACTGAGCATCATCACAAGGGCCCAGTAAACATTAATTGCTATCAGTTGTAAAAACCAATGTAATGATGTATGCTGAGGCCATTATATCTCTATCCCTATTACTTGGTTCACCCAAAATGCTATACGATGAAAATGTTCAGAACGATGACTTTGAAACACTGCCCCAGGATTTCATTCATTTGCGTACCAGTCACAATTTTTGCCCTTCCTGTGTACCACCTGTATCATTATTTACTTAATATTTGTCTCTAAATAGAGTTGGGTCTAATGCCAAGACCTACTTCATTAGTTTGGGGAACAGTAATAGTAAAATCATGGATTTGATGTGCGACTATCATTTATTTTTCTGAAAATACATGACAATAAGCACATAACCATTTCCTTTGCTGTATGAAATGCTGTATTACACAATCCTTAAATTATGGCTGCCTTAATTATAGTCACTTCATGACATCACAGAATACCAACATATGTTAGATATTGAACCAAGTTTCCTTCAAAACATCCTAGTTCTGAAGAAGTTTAAGAAATTGGGATTCTGATCTTTTTATTTTTGGATTCTCGATTGTTACTTTCTTTTGGATGAGAAGAATTTAAATTTCTTCCTTCTTCTTCATTGGGCCACTCATAATGATTATATTTCCCTTTAAATACCTAGGGCCTATAAAAACATTGATCACTGTTATCACAGGGATACTAAAAGTACCCGGTTAAATTCTATCAAATTATCTACATTCCTGATGCATGCCACAGAGACAGATTAAAGTTAAGAGCTAAGACCAGAACTTTAAAAGAGAAATTCAGTAATACTGACATCAAACCTACCTCTATCAAAAGTGTGGAACTGTGACCTTGAATTGGCCATAAACAATGTTCTAAGTAAATAACAAGTTACAATGAATTTGACCTTGTGATCTTCCCATGTTTGCCATCATTCTTGACTCTGAAAATAGACCCTTCTTCATCTAAATTGGAATCCCAAGCAGGTTTCTTTTAAGCATTCTGAACTAAAATGCTAACATCTTAAAACCTATTAGATAGTCAGATGCTTTTGGTTTAAAATGGGAAAGCTATGCCTTTGAAAATATATAAATGTTTGGACAAGTGAAAGTCATTTCTCTAATCTATATTTAAGGGTTCCGTTCTAGCACTCAGCACTGTTGTCTTTACTACAGATGCTAAAGTCATTATTACTGTAACTATTAGAGGGAAAAAAAATCATTTGATCCAGATCCACACTTTTTAGTTGGTCTTGCTCTGAATCTATGTGACAAGATGAAAAGTGATCTCATTTAAGAAAACGTGGAATGAAATGGAGTATTCTTTGAATGAGACCTATTTCTAGAGGTCAGGGTTCCTCAGGTCTGGGACTGCTGACATTGTGGGCCGGAGAATTCTTTGTTGAAGGAGCTGTCTTGGGCATTGGAAGACGTTCAGCAGTATCAGTGATCTCCATCCACTACACGCAAGTAACACCCTTCCCCAGTTGTGACAACCAAAAACATCTCCAGACATTGCCAGATGTATCCTAGAGACAGAGTCCCCCTTCATCCACTCATTGAAAACCTGCCACAGGTCAAGAAGAAAGCTCGGCCTTTGCTTCCCTGAATGTCATGGCTGTGTTTGGGGGTAAAAGTTTACTTCTTTACATGCGAGTTTTTTGGCAGCTGTATTACACAATTCAAACTATAAATAACAGAAGGAAGGGAGAAAAGATTGAACATTTATTACCCGAAGCCATATAAATTCAATAATAAATAATGGCTCTCTCTAAAAATATGAGAAGTCTTTTTCAAAGTCATTAGTTCTAATCATAAATGAATTTAGCAGCATTTCTTTAAATTTTGCACCTTTGTAATGAACTCTGATAAATTCATGGAACTGGATGTTAAATAAAGAGATAGAAAGGTCTAATTTGCTGGTTCATTAAGATAGCTTATTTCAAGACATTGTGCATATTGCTTTGAATTTCATATTTCTGAGCAGTGAAGACAATAGTAGTATCCATCTTTAATGTAGTGTGGCAGACAATTAGGAGCTCAAATGGATTAAATCTCATTTCATCAGAGATACACACAGTGATTATTATTTTATTGCCAAATACTGTCAGCATTACATTTCTTCAACAGCTATTGTGATACCTGACTCGCATGCTTAAATTTGCATTAAACATTGTACAATAACAATAATCATTTGGCCATTTTCTTATGTGGTATTATTCGGTTCTTCCCCCTGTGTGTTCAACCCAACACTACTGTTAAGGGTACCAAGTTTTCCATGGACTTGATACACGACAGGCAGCTGTAGTTTTGAGGAAATGGTGTGGCCTTGGGGTCAGAAACACAGTCCTAATGACAGTCCTAATGCTGCCCCTTTCAACCCAGGAGACCCTGAGAAGTTTACCCTACCTTGAGCCATACAAGACAGATAATTTTCTTCAGTTGTTTTAAACATTTTTGTCAGAATTTTTTAATTCCCCAAACATTGCTTTTTGAAAGAAATTCAATTACACAACAAAAAAGCCAATTATACACCCCTTCATCTCCTTTGTCCAGGCTCACGGTCTAGCTCTCTTCAAATAACTAATGGTAATCATTTAGTATATATCTGTCCATACTTTTCAGCAACCTCCTAGGAATACCTACAAGTAATTCTACCCAAACACAGTGTAGTGTTTTTCCTTTCTTTTTCCCTTTTTCAAGATTTTATTTACTTATTTATTTATTTAGCGTGCTCGAGCAGAGGTAGGGGCAGAGGAAGAGAGAGAATCTCAAGCAGACTTCCCACTAAGCATAAAACCCAATGTAGGGCTCAGTCTCACCACCCTGAGATCATGACCTGAGACATAATCAAGAGTCAGACACCCAACCAACTGAGTCACCCAGGTGCCCCTGTTCCTTTCTTTTTAAATAAAAAAATGGGATCAAACTCTCCAGATTTTTCTTTTTCTCTAACTTGCTTTTCCGAGTGATCTCAGACCTAACTATTGCTTAGACCTACAACAACTGCATAACATTTTATAGAATAGATACTAATGTTTGTCCAACCATTTCCCTCCAGATTGATCCCCCCTCGTTCCCATCCTTTGGCACTACTAACCATGATGTGATCATTGTCACTGAGGCTGGTTTCCTGCCTGCAACTGAAACTGGGAAACAGGCTTTTCTCCCAATGTGACTAACTCCTTGGAGGCCCAGTTTCCACAACTGCATATTGAAAATCACAACACCTGTCTACTTCCTTTACACACTGATACAAGGATGGTCTGAGTCAGCATAGGAAGATGACGTGGTGGTACTAGAATTAGGAGGGCCCTCCATACAAAAATCCCACTCAAGCCAAGCTGCAGCCTCTCAAAGCCACCTGCTTTTGTCTGTTTGCATGATCTAATATAAAATTTGTACACTTGTCACATGCTCCCCACCTCTTGAACATTTTTTTCAGTAGGTATAACCACTTTTTCAATAGATAATTCACCCTTTCAGGGTTGGTATTTAGTTTACAAAGTGCCATAGGAAGTGCTACTCCAGGGGTGCCTGAGTTCTGAGAGCTAGGCTAAAGTGTGCGCATGTGAGTATGTGTGTGTGAGAGAGAGACAGGCAGAGAGAGAGAAGGACGGAGAGCACTCAGTAAATTTACTTAATGTCAAATGACAGTCATCTGGTAACCTTCACAAGAGTGCAGGCTTTGGAAACTGTTCATATGATGAAGGAATATTCTATACATTTAACATTTTCCCTGGTACTATAATCATTTTAAATTATTCTACTAAAATATCTCATGATGTGCAATGTAACATCTCTCTTGGACATTAAAAGTTTTAAAAAATACATCCACATTTATATTGTATTTTACTACACCACACTTGCGCTCATGAAGCAGGAAAATGTCGACGTGCAATGCCTGTATGTTCCACTGAGAGGCTGCAAAAGTGCCCATGACATTCTAGTGCAAGGGCTCAGGGGCTAGACCGGAAGTTTTTAAACTATGGTCTATGATCCACTGGGTTATGAAATGAAGTCAGAGATCAAGATTGGTATTTTTAAATGAAATAGATTAGAATGCAGAATATTAGAGTGCAACGCTCCAAATAATAATACTGTTTCACAAATCTTTGTTTCAGAAATATTAATGGGCATTATGCATGTTAAATGTTTTTTCCTACTGTGGGTAGTTATCAAAAACATTTCAAAGTCCCTAGTCTGGTGATACTTCGTGCATGAGATCCATGGACAGTGACTGGTATTTGTTGTCTGGTATAGCTGCCTCTGTAAGCTATAAAGATGTGACCTGATGGGACTTTCTTCTGCCTTCTCCTTCTTCCCTTCCTCCCATCCTCTCTTCTTGGAACATGGTCTTTAATTTGACAGAGTAAATAGCATAACCACATGTTGATATTAAACCTCAAGAGGTAGTCAACATTGGCAAGAGAAAAATTCGTTTGCTTTGAGAAGGCTTTGTTCTTAAGAATTGAGTATGGGCTGAAAGACCTCATCTTGTTCATCCAAGTTGGGTAGGAACCCTGGAAAAAGGGCAGGGTGTCGAGAAAAACAGGTGGAAGACAAATGTCCCTTAGAAAGTGATTTAATGGATATGGTTGTATTTTTCTCCACCTTCTGGGTTTACTGAAAATCTTTCTTTCTGGTACTTCCTGGATTCAATAAATATTTGAGCACTTTCTATGTGACAGGTTCTTCTCTCTGAGAATACAGCAGTGATCAAGACAGGCAAAAGTCCCTGCATTTGTGAAATGAACATCTAGGAGCATGTGGGAGGAGAGACAGATATTAAACAAATGACTAGAGCATGCAGAATGTCAGATGGTGGTGTAGACCATGGACAAAATGAAGAAAGGGGATATGTGTGTGTGGTGTGGTGGCTGGAGCTGAAGGTTGCACTTTTATAGAGAGTAGGCTGGGAAGAGAAAGCGACAGGAGACCTAAGGCTTGAAGAAAATGTGGAAGCAAGTGTCAGAAGAACATTCCAGGCAGGCATGTGCCTGGTGTGTGCTGGAGGGATGCAGCTAGCCTGGGTGACTGAGGTAGGAGGTGAGGTTAGAGGTACATGGCAGGTGGTGGTAGGGGTGTGTATTGCATGGAGCCCAAGGACCATGGTGGGGACTTTGGGTTTTGCTCCAAACAAGATGAGAATTCACAGCAGGATGTTGAGCAGAAGGTGACGTGATGACACTTATATTTTAAAAGGGTCCCTCTGGCTACTGTGCCCTGGACAGTACCTATGTGCTCTTCCATAAGTGCAGGTGTAACTGGGGTAATACAGAGCAATACAGATGTATGTGAAACCACTGAAGCAGGAGGAAATTGTGCAGGTAGATAACAAATCAAGGTCCACTGTTCCCATCTCCTGTCAACTTAGTGATGAACCGACCCAGATACAGGAAGTTGGGGGTCCTTGGCGGCCAGCTAATTAGTGTAGACGGAGGATCAGACCACGTTCCCCTGTGGGGAAGCTGGATTCGGAGGATCTCCTTCCATGAACTGTGTTTGGCATCAACAGCCCCTCCTTCCCTCCCACTCATGCTCTCTGCAGTGTGTTCCTGTCTTTGTTTGCTCATTTTCTGAAGGTAGGCTTCAGGTCCTGTGACCAAGGAACACGAGGTCCCTCTTGCTGGACTGTCAATGGTCAACCCAGCAGCCAACACCATGTTGTTCTGCTGTGAACTCACGGGCCCGTTGTGCCTCTGCCATACCACGGTTTCTGCTGCTGCTCCTTCTGGGGGAGGTAAGGTTCCCTTTGTCTGCCTATCCCCTTGGCAGGAAGGACAAGAAAAACCACCCCCAAGCACTCAGTAGTACTCCCCTGCACGACCTCTGTAGGCTGTGCGGGGGTCACAGTCTTTCTACTGCTCTATCACGGGCCCCTTGGTACTGTGCCCTGTTACATGGGTTGGTGGGGCAGAGTGCCCAAACACCCCAAATGCAGCACCCCTCCTCCGCTGCTGGAGGAAGAGGGTGTCGTCAGACCCAAATTATTCCAAGGGCAGTCACTCTGTTGGCTTTACTTTGACTCTGAAATATGTGCTTCTGCTCCGGTTCTCCCGACATTCTGACCTTCTAGCAGCACGGGGACTGTCCTCTCTTCCACCCCAACCACGCAGCATGGGGTCTCAGCCTCCCAGAGCATAAGCACATTGTCAGGGAACATTGGTGGCTGGCCCAGGTCCAGACCACTGGGTTAGAGAAGTTATTACAATTAAATCAATTGCTCGCAAAATGGGAAGTGTTTTGACCATAAATGTTGGTACCTATAAATAGCGAATTAACTTTCTTACCTTGGAAAAGGGTAAGTTGTATCCTGTCCTCAGAGAGACCTTTGTAAAGCCTCACTAACCTGCTACTTTCAGATACCTGGACCTTTCAGGTCAACAGATTATCAGAGTTCCCCAGGAGGTGGCCAGTATGGAATCCTAGTTCCAATGAATGGGATTTTGTAGATGTAATGGGGAAGGCTAAAAAATAAATAAATAAAAATTAAGCTCTCACGGCTTTCACAAAATCTGCAGTGCAGAAATTCAGATGCCCTTTTGTGTTATATTAAATTGCCACAATGCAACTTGAGGTGGCTATGCGTTGTAAAAGATTGAAGGACTTTCATATCTTCCTCTCTCTCTGCTGGAGTCGCGGTGCTTGCAGAAAAAAAGCCATTTCCTCCCTGGTAGCAGAAGGGCTCTGGGGTGAGCTATCCCTCAACAACCAATTAATTAATTGAACACTGATTAATGATTTTTAAAATATTTTTTGAATTTTCAATGTTTGATTTTTCTAATCCTCATTCTTCAAAAAGGTTTTTTCCTAACACACAGGCAAGTATCTACCTGCCTCCTAGAACTGGTAACTCTTAATATTTTGCTCTATTTGCTTCAGATGAATTTTTTCCCAAAGACATAAAACATTATAGAGTCAATGGAAGCATCTTTTGTACTCTTTTCTTAGAGACGCATCTGTTTTTATCTTTTACTGCATTCTGTGTAACAGTAAGCAATATAAAGTATTTTTGAACTTTATTAAGGGATATTTTAAACATAAAATTAGAGGGAATCATATATGAACCCTATTTGGGTTTTTGTAAACATCCAGGTGAGTGGGATCATCTTTCACATAGACTCTTGCAATTTGATTTACACCCATCATTTTATTTCTGAAGCGGATCCCGGTTGATACATGTAGATCCATTCCATTCATTCTAACTGCTCTGGAGTATTCCGTTATACGCATGGCTACAAATTATTCTTCTGAATGTGGAATTTAAGGCGCTCTCCCACTTTTCCAACAAGCCTACAGTGAGGATCCTTGTTCACGTTTCCTTACGCACAGGTACAAGGGTTATTTTTAGAAGTGGAATCACAGAATTAAATGATATGCATGCTTTGAATTTTACTAGGTTTTGCCCAATTGCTTTCCAAATGGTTTTACCAAATTACACTCAACATAAAGAACCGTGGGTATGTTTCCCCACACCTTCACCAATATTTATTACTGTTAGGATTGAACATTTTACCTATCTTAATGGCTGTGAAATGGTATTTCTGTGGTTTTAAGTTGTACTTCTTGGATACCAGTGAGGTTGAGCATTTTTTCAGGACTCCTCTTCTATGATGTATCTGAACATGTCATTGACCATATTTTATTGGAGAGTTTATCTGTTTCTTGTTCATTTGTTTGACCAGGTTTTAATAATGAATGAGCACTTTGTTTAGACACTATGCAAGGGGCTACGAATACAAAATCAATGAGGCAGTGTCGCTCTCTATATAATATATAGTGTCTATATATATATATATACATATATAATATATATATACACACACACACACATATATATAATAAAGACAAGCTTTGGGTTCTATAGGACTGCAGAAGAGAGAGGTGCAGGTGTCAAGAGCCTTTTAGTTGAAACTTATAGAACCCCAACTCAAACTAGCTTAACTAAGGAGAAGATTTATTAGCTCCTGTCAACTGAAGGTACAGCACGGCTGGATCCTCGGCTCACACAGAGCCCTCTGTATTCTCTCTCTCCATTCACCTCTTGTCTTTGCTTCTCTTTGTTGGGCTGGTTCTTTTGATGCAAACATGCTCTCTCTAGTGCCTTGTTGGGAGTTTGAGGGGTGGAGTGGAAAAATGACAGTTGATATTACAAGGACCAACTGCTTACAGTTTATTGACAGAGACAGAGAGAAAGGAGATTGAGACAGAGTGACAGAGAGATTGGTTGATTAAGCTGTCTTATCCCAGTTTGGAAAATCCATGGAAAGGATGAATTCATGGAAAAATAATAGGTACTAAGAGTGGCCCAATCCAGCAATAGTACAACCTTGCATGAGGGAGAAGAGGGGTATGGGTGCATGCATGCTTGGGGAGGCAGGCACTCTTATTCCCAGCCCCGGCCGAACTACATGGAATGGGGAGGGGCTTCTCATCAGGCAAATACTGAACAGACAAAAGCAAGGGATGTACATGACAGACAGACCCTAGCGGAAGCCTCTAAGAGAGGTACATTTTTGGCCTCATCTGGAGCCCAGTGAGGTACAGATGCAGGAACAATGGATTTGGATCTAGGAGATTACGGTGTGAATTTCAACACTGCTACCTACAAGCTGTGTGATTGCCTAACCGCTAGCTATTCTGAGCCTGTTTCTTCATCTGTCAAATCGGGACGGTTCTCTCAACTTTCTAGGGCTGTGGCAACGATAGTTGTTATAGCCATCCACATATTTTTGTTGACCTCAGATTTTGCTGAATTCAAGTTGTTCCAAATAAATGGGACATTGGCAGCTGACTTCGTTATACTGAGATCTTTGCTGCACTAGGGTATAAGGCTTTATTCTTTCATATTAAATATTTATTTGCTTGTGCTAAGAATGATAGCAAATGAAAATACTCCCAACATATAATGTGTATTTAATTGTTATTTCATTTTTGATACATTTCCATCGATGTCTTTTTGTAGTGGTAGTCAATCCTTTTAACAAATATTCATCTTCATTTGAGAGCAGGAGTGGATTCATTGGTTTCCAATATTATATTTTTAAAAGGGCATATTTTTAAGCACCAGTGATTTTTTAAAGTCTCTTTTGAGCTCCTGGAACATTGTTATTTTCAACTGGAATGAAAGAACATTTCTGACATATTTCAATTTCACCAAACAAGGATGCAAACACATGTATTACATTAAGGAAAAATACAAATGGTAACGGGCCTTTATGAATAACAGGTAATGATATTTCAAGGACGACGCAGAACCATTCATTTCCGATATTCTCATTACCATTCCCAGCAACAGGCATATATGTCTCTCAATTCCTGTGTAGTTCTGTTAATCTCTCTACACAATATTCAATTTTCTTACAACAATTCAGCTGATTTATTATTTCCCTCTTGCGTATTAACTGCTAAAGATGCAGTGTAACCCCATAAATTTGTTTCAGTCTTTCAGCTTCGGTACCCAAGGTCATTAATACCCCCCAAAATATCCTTTGCTTACATCACTCCTTTAAATGCGCTCTTTCTTGCCCAATGAGTTGTTACATAATTACATGGTGCCAGTAACAATATCATCTTGTTTTTATAGTTTTATGATTAAGGGTATAAAAATGAACTGAATTGAAGAAAATGTTAAAAGATATTTGCAAAATATAAGAGATTGCTACCATGGTTTATCACATGTAAACGATATAGTATGTATACATTTAAAATTGAATTTTCTTAGTACATGGTTTAAAAATGTGTTCGAGCAAAATGTGCTATATTAACATGTGACCTGATGGTTCTTTACACATAAAGTATGTCTTTTTTAGCTGAGGGTTAAAATGATTATGAAAGATTTATCTCCCCCCACTAATTATAAACAGGTGTTTTCTATTAAATATTCTCATCTAAAGTTACAGTGCTTGAGAAAGGGGAAAAATTTTAAATGGGACCAGCTCCCATATCATATGAATTTCAACTTGTTTACAACTTGAAATATACTGGGGAATGGTTAGGGTTTCCAACTGTCCCAGTTTTTCAGGGACTGAGGGGGTTCTTGGGATGTGGGACTTTTAGTGGTAAATCCAGAAAAATCCCAGGCAAATTGGGATGAGTTGGTCTCCCTATTACTAGTTTGGTCTCAGTTCTTCATCCCCATTTGTCTGCATCCACATTTTTGCCAGGACTTTACTGTGCGCAAAGCCTACCTCCTTGTCCCTTGGCTCTGGGCTTGGCCATGTGACTTGTCTAGGCAAAAATATATGGGGTACAGGACAGTGTGCCTCTTCCAAGGTTTCAGAGGCCCACTGCATTTCAGGTTTTTCTCTGTGTCTCTGCAGTAGGCTCTAACTAGCTCACTGGCCCAAGGAGGATGAGAGACATAAAGCATAGAGCCAGTCCAGCAGACACACAGACCAGAAGTGAGAAGCAGAGCTGGCCAGATGAACCCCCCCGAGATCAGCAGGACCCCAGGCAACCAGCACATGCAGGAGTAGAAAATGCTTACTGTTACAGTGCCACTAAGATTTTGTGGTTATTTGTTATACATAACTAGTACAATAAAAGCTAATTGATACAGGCGGTAATAAGTACTCATTCAATAAATACTAACTGTCCTACTAGGTGCTAGGCACCGGGGATGCAATAACTAGCAAGATGGACAGAATTCTTATTCTCATAGAACTTGTAGACCATGGCAGTGGTCCTTGAGACCCTTTTGGGAGGGTCTGCAAGGTCAAAATTATTTTCATAATAATACTAAAACACTATCTGCTTTTTCTCCTTTGACACCGTCTTGACATTTGCATTGATGATACAAAAACAATGGTGGGTACAACTGCTGGTACCCTGACATATATCAAGCTGTGGACATGGTCACTGTATTCACCGCCATTAGGCACTTTCATTTAAAAAAAAAATTATTTATGAATGTTCTTGATGAAGCAGGAAAACTTATTGATTCAATTAAAGCTCCACCCTTGAGATGAATACCTTTTTCATAATCTGTATGACACCATGGAAGTACACATAAAGCAATTCTCCTGCGTACTAATGTATGTTGGAGTGGTCAATCAATGACTGAAACTGGTTACTCATTTAGATCGAAAAGTCAAATCCCTACCTCACAACATACCCCAAAACAGAATCCAATCCCACTGAAGATTTATTTTTAATTCTTGTTTTTTAAAGCTCTTTCTAAAGATTTTATTTATTTGACACAGAGAGAGAGAACACAAGCTGGGGGAGTGGCAGGCAGAGGGAGAGGGAGAAGCATGCTCCCTGCTGAGCAGGGAGCTTGATGTGGGGCTCGATCCCAGGACCCTGGGATCATGACCTGTGCTGCCAAAGACGCTTAACCGACTGAGCCACCCAGGCACCCCTGCCCACTGAAGATTTAAATACAAAAATAAAACAAAACGACACTAGAAGAAAATGTAGAAGAATGTATTTTCTTATAACCCTGACTTGGGACACTTCTTTCTCAGCATTATACAAAGGCCAGAAAACATGGGGGACTTCAGGTTTTTTCCTATATTTCACTATTGTTTTAATTTCTATGAGGATTTTTTAATAATAAAAATAATAAAACTAACCCCATTAAGTAAACAAAACAAGTCGATGCCAGCATTTTTCTTAACAAATTGCAACACAGGTTTTCATTGATGTTATATGAAGAAGGAACAAATTTGAAACACAATGATTACACAACTGATCACAGTTTAATGGCATATCTCATCCGAAAACAAGTATAGACAATCTGAGACTCTTCGCACCGACTGTTATCCAAAGTCAGCATTTGATCCCCTTGACAGTAATGGCTGATTATGCAAACTACATCATTTCCCTAGATGTTCCAGGGGGCTAGGATTTTAAAAAGTCCGTGACAGTTTATTAAAACCAAAATCAGAGGCGCCTGGGTGGCACAGTGGTTAAGCGCCTGCCTTCAGCTCAGGGCGTGATCCCGGCGATCTGGGTTCGAGCCCCACATCAGGCTCTTCCGCTATGAGCCTGCTTCTTCCTCTCCCACTCCCCCTGCTTGTGTTCCCTCTCTCGCTGGCTGTCTCTATCTCTGTCAAATAAATAAAATCTTAAAAAAAAAAAAAACAAAACAAAACCAAAATCAGAGAGAGTAAACACAATCTCACGATGTTCTGGTTGTAACAGTCAATTGTTAACAGCTACCCTTAATATTTTTCAGGCCTGATGTGTCTTATTCCTGGATCATGGCGCCAAACCCTATGGCTTCAAATTAATTCTTATTAAAGGACCATGCAAAGATTGCTTTTTAAGTGGCAGCCCACAAAAATGGGAAGGATATGAGTCAGGTTCTTAGGTTTTCGCAGAGCCTCTGTTAGTACACACTCCATACGCCATTATAGGAATTAGAAAAAGACATCCCTCTCAGCAGACAAATTAGAAAAAGACTCCTTCTCGAGATGGAAGAATTAGAAAAAGACACCCCTTTCACTGGGCGGGGGCAGCAGAGCATTGGCTGGATTTCCACGTCTCTTAGCTCCCATGGCTGAAAGCCTTTCGGGAGGGGTACAGCCCGGCCAGCTGTGTTCTATAGCTGCACATCTTCACAACATAAACTCTGGTTCTTGCTGTCTGGTCACAGAATCAAACTTGAATGAAGCCATAATGGAGAATATGCACACATGTTGTGGAGTTCCTCCTTGACTTACTCGCGACAGAAGGCTCATTTGGACAGGTAGTGTGAGACAGAATGCTAAAGGGCCTTAATCTTTTTTTTTTTTTTAAAGATTTTATTTATTTTGACAGAGAGACAGCCAGCGAGAGAGGGAACACAAGCAGGGGGAGTGGGAGAGGAAGAAGCAGGCTCCTATCAAAGAAGCGTGATGTGGGGCTCGATCCCAGAACGCCGGGATCACGCCCTGAGCTGAAGGCAGATGCTTAACGACTGAGCCACCCAGGCGCCCCTAAAGGGCCTTAATCTGAAAGCTCAATCTTGTATTATGTGACAGTGAGGATCAGCAAACAAGGGCCCATAAACCACATCTGGTCTGTCACGGGTTTTTGCAAATACAGTTTTACTGGAACATACCCGTGCTCACTCACTACTGTCTATGGCTGGTTTCCCTCCACAACAGCACAGTCGTGGAGTTATAAGAGAGACTGCAGAGCTCACAAAGCTTAAAATATTTATTACCTGAACCTTTAGAGGAAAGGTTTGCCAACCCCAGTATTAGATCACCAAATGGCCCTATCTCCATCATACTGTCGGCCTTTGCCCGAATGTCTTTAAGGACTTACACTTTAATGTTAATCCATCAGCATATAAAAATGGCTTATGTAATAAAGACCCACGTTAATCATATTTCTATATATGAAAAGCTGTCTTTTCAAATGATGATACTTTAGCCTTTCTGCCCATGGATGCCACCGAGAAGCCTCCTGAAAGTACTCACCGGCGGCATGTCTAAGTTAGAATCTCCCCAAGAGCCTGAACAACTGCAGAAGCTCTTCATCGGAGCTGTGAGCTTTGAAACAACCGATGAGAGTCTGAGGAGCCATCTTGAGCAATGGGGAAGGCTCACGGACTGTGTGGTAATGAGGGACACCAACACCAAGTGCCCCAGAGGCTCTGGGTTTGTCACGCATGCCACTGTGGAGGGGGTGGGTGCAGCCATCGACACAAGGCCACACAAGGTGGATGGAAGAGTTGTGGAGCCGAGGAGGGCTATCTCAGGAGAAGATTCTCAAACACCTGGTCTGGTGCCCACTTCACTGTGAAAAAGATTTTTGTTGGCGGCATGAAAGAAGACACTGAGGGACATCATCTAAGAGATTATTTGGAACAGTATGGGAAAATTGAAATGACTGCTATCATGACTGAGTGAGGCAGTGGCAAGAAGAGAGGCTTTGCTTTTGTAACATTTGATTGTCATTCAAAAATACCGTACTGTGAATGGCCACGACTCTGAAGTAAGGACAGTCCTATCTAAGCAAGAGATGGCTAGTGCTGCAACCCGCCAAAGAGGTCGAAGTGGTTCTGCGAACTTTGGTGGTGGCTGTGGAGGTGGTTTTGGTAGGAATGATGACTTTGGTTGTGGAGGACACTTCAGTGGGTGAGGTGGCTTTGGTGACAGTCAAGGTGGTGGTGGATATGGTGGGAGGGAGGATGGCTATCACGGATTTGGTAATGATGGGAGCATCTTCGAATTTTGGACCCATGAAAGGAGGAAATTTTGGAGGCAGAGGCTCTGGCCTCTATGGTGGTGGTGGATAATACTGTGCCAAACCATGATGTCAACGTGGCCATGGCTGTGGCAGAAGGTTTTCATTACTGCCAGGAAACAAAACTTAACAGGAGAGGAGAGCCAGAGAAGTGACAGGGAAGCTACAGGTTACAACAGATTTGTGAACTCAGCCAAGCCCAGAAGGGGCAGGGCTTCACTGCCACAAAGAAGACATGTTCTGGACAATACTCATGTGTTTGGGCAAAAATCTTGAGGACTGGTTTTGTGACTAATTGTATAACAGGTTATTTTCATTTCTGTTCTGTGGAAAGGGTAAAGCATTCTAACAAAGTTCTTTAATGTAGTTTTTTTTTTTTTTTGGCACACTTGCTGTTGATTGCTAAATGTAATAGTCTGATCATGACACTAAATAAATGTCTTTTTAAAAATAAATTAAAAATAAATTAAAAATGACAATAATTTACAACTTCAAATGCAGTTCAGCTTCAAGGATTGCATGAAACTAATTGGACTTCTACAAAACCAAAGACGAAGACAACATCCGTTCGATTACCTAGCCTTGCTTAATACAGAATTCAGGTCACAAATTCTTCCATCAGATCATGAAAGAAAAAAGGTTGTCTTTGCAAATGAACTCTTTCATTGACTTTTTAAGACAAAAAGAACTAAATGCTTTGACTTCCTCTTGAAACTGACTACTAGTAGTACACTCATAGCTAAACTTAGGACTCACCTAAAGTAATTTCTCACATTTATGGAACATCAGTTCTCCTAAACTATCATTTGTTCTGTTTTCTTTTTTTTTAAAGATTTTTATTTATTCACTTATTTGACAGAGAGACAGCACAAGAGAGCATATGCTCAAGAACGGGACAGGGTGGGGGCAGGGAGCAGAGGGAGAGGGACAAGCAGACACCACACTGGCAGGGGGCTCGATCTCATGACCCTGAGATCATGATCTGAGCCAAAACCAAGAGTCCAATGCCCAACCGACTGAGTCACGCAGGTGCCCCTCTTCTGTTTTCATTTTTAATTGTCTTATTTTTATATTCTATTATATTGCCACTATTCCTTTTTTAAAAGGAGGAAGTTTATAAGACTTATGCCATTAGTCATCTTGGTCCAGTGCTCCTTCCACCAACAGAATGGTACAGGGAAAGTACATGAGTTTGGTGTCAGCCAGACCAGGATTCAAATCTTAGCTCTGCTCCTTACTAGCACTGGGCTCTTGGACAATATTCAACCTGTCTGAACCTCAGTTTCTTCATGAATAAAATGAAACAGTAATAACTATCTTGCAACCTTGCCAAGAGAATTAGAACACTAGGCAAAGTGCTGTTGAGATTACATTATACCATATGTTCCTACGTAGGATGTTTATAATATTAAATATCTATTCATTTTTACTTAAAACATCTAGAACTTGAAATAGCTCTGAAATGGGATCACATACCCACTCAATTACTTCAACATAATGTTAGAGGAGTACTTTCACATGGTATCTTTTTTTTTTTTAATAGTAGGAGCTCTATTTTGTTAATAAAATCACATGGTATCTTTGACAATAAAATGATATCATCGTTATACTAAAATTTTATAAAAAATGAAATTATTCCTAATTAATAACCAATAATTTTTGTAATTTTCTTTACAAATGTGCTATCGTGGTGGCTTTGTTGTAAGATAATCAGAATCACTGAGAGGAGTTCTTGAAATTCTTTCCTCTGCATAATCATGTTTATGATCCTAAATTGATATTTGGCAAATGGAATAAACTGATAATTCACTGAAAACATTTTTCTATATAACATTTAATAATTCATCTTTGAAATGACATTGTTTATAACATTACGGCCTCAATTTGCAACCAAATGTTCAAATTATATGGAAGCCAAATCAAAATGTATCAGATACAAATCATAACAAAAATAACAACTATTATTTTGTCAAGGATTTTGATAGGAATTACCTGAAAAATGATTAGAAAAACACATTCATGAGCTACGTGGTACTTATTATTTCTAATCCTAAAAATAACGAAGAACTAAAATTAGAGACTAGTGCAGCCAGAAAAAGCAGGAAAAATATGAAAGAAAAAGAGAACACATTTACCCAACTAAAAAATCAGCTTTATTAGATAGCAAAGAGTTTGGGATAAAATAAACCAATCTCAGGTTATTCCCTGAAAGGAAAATTTTCCTTTCAGGTGGTCACACACAGACCTCATCAAAGAAGAGTCTGTGTTTGACTACTATTTGCAGCTTATCAATTTTAAATGTTTAAGTGTATGCAACATTAACGTGTAGATAGCTTCCTCTAACCAGATCTGTGATTGGCACTAAATCACAGTAAGTCCTCAAGCGAGGAGAGAGTCCTGCTTGGGTGATCCCTTGCAGAGGTGGCAGGGTTCAGAGTCCCACATGACCAACCCCATTCCATGCCTTGGGACACGTTCTGTCCCCATTCCAAGAATACATGAGGTCTCTCCCTTTCCCTCAGCTTTGGCCTCTGGTGGGAACAAAACTTTCTGAGGGTGCAGAAGTGCCCTCTAGGCTGTGCCCAGCTCTTGAGGGAGGACTACCAGACTAAATCTAGGTCACCCAGTTAAATTTGAACTTAATTTTATTTTATAAAACTATTTATTTGAGAGCGAGAGAGAGAGCAAGCAAGCATGAGGAGCGGGGGGAGGGGTAGAAGAAGAGGAATAGGGAGGGAAAGAAGCAGATGCTCTGCTGAGCATGGAGCCCAATATGGGGCTCAATCCCATTACCCTGAGATCACGACCTGAGCTAAAATCAAGAGTCGGAAGCCCAACTGACTGAGCCACCCAGGATCCCCCAAATTTGAATTTTAGATCAACGACCCATAATCTTTTAGTGTAAGTGTGGTCCACAAAGCCTTTGGGATATACCTATGCTAAAAGATTATTCATTGCTTGATCTGAAATTTAAATTAAACTGGGCATCTTGTATTTAAATGTTTTAGAAAAACCTGCATACCCTTGCTGGAGGGGCCATATTGAGGTGATGGCATTGTCATTCTGGCAGCGGCTGGGAAACCAAAAACCAGTCCTAAAGCAAAACTCAATGACTGAAAACAACATGAAACAGACCTTCCAGAGTCGTAAGAAATTTCTTCTAGTATCAACGCAAACATTTAACAAAGGTTGAACTGAGACCCTTTATAATGAAAATGACCAAAAAAACTTGGTCTAGTTGGTTGCTTGGGGCAGGGAGTAAGAAAAATTCCCACTGATCTATATATTCTGTTCTTGAAAATGTAAAACCTTGATGTGAACTATTACAATACAGCAAAGCTAATTAATGGAGCTCATTGACTTTATCCACTCTGTCATATCGCTACCATCTTCCGGTGATTACTAAAGAGGATTTCTTGTATTCGCACATTAGCAAACTTCCTTTTGCTTAACCTTGTAAATCCAAGTCACCCACAGGCTTTCTGCCAGTCGAGTGGCTAAGATGACTTAATCGGAGGTAACATGTTTGTTCTGGGTTTGTAGAGTGCTTTACCTGCACCATTCTATGGGGTACTAATATTTCCATCTCACAAGTGGGAAAGCTAAGACCCAGACTGGAGAGTGGGTTCACCCTGCGTGGTGGTGTGCCAGTAATGGCAGAACCAGTCTTTAAATCCCAGAGGAGAGAGGTGCCTGGGTGGCTCAGTCAATTAAGCATCTGCCTTCTGCTCCGGTCATGGTCCCAGGGTCCTGGGATGGAGACTGGCCTTGGGCTCTCTGTTTAGCAGGGAGTCTGTTTCTCCCTCTCCTCCCCACTCATGCTCTTTGCCGCTATCGATGTCTCTCTTTCTCAAACAAATAAATGTTTTTTAAAAAATGAATAAGTGCCAGAGGAGAATTCTAGACCTACAGTCTTCTGTGCTACCTCTTCCTTTCTTCTCCAAGGCCCTACGGAGGGATCTGTCCCTACCCAAGCAAATTTTGCCCGATATTCGCAGATGGCCCAGAGATGGAAGTGAGACCTCCGGCGGGGAGAGTGAACGTTTAGGGGATAACAGTGGGGACGTGGGTGTGTCTTGCTATTTTCATTCCCATTCTTTGTTCATTCCATCAGTCCTCAATTTACTCCCTGTTTCCAGGTCATACCCAATCAGATTCTGTTTTCTCAGAGCTCTTTGTTCATCATTGGGGGGATTTTGTGTTTATTTAAAGAGTGCTTCCTTACAAATGCAAAAATATCCTCGAATCTATCATCCATTGAAAAATTACCCGCCCCCGTAATGGGAAGCTTCCCTGGACCACCATTTATTTGTCTAATCGAATATTCAGAAGCCGTTTAGAAATGGGTTTCCTGGTCCACACTTTAAACAAACTAGAACCATTGTCTAGGTATTCTTTTTGATTGGCTCACTCTCTTTTATTGTATTGAACTCATTTAAGTGCTTCTGTTTTACAATTGTGTGGGATTTGGGGGTAATTCATTCAAAGGTGTATACCCTATAAATAAACTATTTTCCTTTCACTGCTAATGTTTAACTGGCTCTATTGAAAGGAAAGAAAAGAAAGCAAAAGACAGCTGAAGACACAGTTTTTGTTCAAGCAAGGAGAAAAAGTACGCCAATTCTGTTTAGAAAAGACCTTTAAAAACCCATAGCGATTATACAAAAGGGAGCAAAAGCATTTTAGGGAGAAATAAAATAAATGGTAAACAATCATGCCTCCAACATAGAGAATGCGTCATTTCCTCATTTAAAAGAGGATGCTGGAAGTCAGAAAAACTGCTGTTGGCTGTAAGAAGCAGAGGAGAGGTTGGACTTCTTTCCTGTCTTTTGCAGTGTTCATAGAGGCCATCCTGTTAATTAGCTATGGTTTTAAAAAAAACAATGCTATGAATCAGTTTTGAAAGTCTGGAAACTAAATAAAAAGAAAGCAAGCTCAGTTCTGTGTAATATGCATGTCAAGCAAATGTGCCTGAAACTTTGTTCATCCCGAGAATATTTACAAACTGCTTTCTTCTGATACCCAAGAATAAAGGCAGATTTCATATTCCTTTTCTTTGGGAAGTTGTTTCCAATTGTAAATATCTGTGTGGAAAAAAGATTGGAATCAATACTTTTCATAGACCATTTTCTTTGATGGGTCTCCAACGTCTGATTATCCTGGCATGCTGTTATGGCAAGAGAGGTAGACGAGCCTTCTGACGAAATTATATCCCAACATCTCAGGGTTCCAAATTTATGAGAATTAACAAACACGCTAAATGCTATTGGGAAGAATCAGTATGTTTCTTTGCAGGGGGTAGGCCTGAGCTATACCAAACAGAGGAGAAACAAAGAAGAAATTGTGATCCATGGTTTTTAGCAATGAGACCCCTTCTGGTTGACTCATCCGATGTGAAAATGAAATGAAACATCTATTCTGCAGTCAAGAAGATAATTAATGAGCCACTCATTTCTAAATGAAGGCCTAAGGGAATAACGCGACCGGCCTTGAATTTAAAAAGACAAAAGTGGTTACATGTTTGAAAGAATACCAAGTCAAAATCATCCCATTAATGTTTGAATTTGAGTTCTTATTCGTTTTTAAATGAGCTGTAACCCTTGCCAAGCGCCTCCGTGGGTGCTACTCGTCAACTGTAATTACCATCATCGGTAAAGTAAGGAGAAATAGGAACACTTTTCCTTTCGGTTCCTTTGCTATAAGCTTTCCTTTAGACAAAGTCAGCTGGATCGCACCTGTAGAAGCCTCTCAGATACATGTCACGCCTTCAAGGTGCATCTCCAGGCTCTTGTTCTCCCTCAGATTTCAGACAAACGAAAAGCTAGGCCTGGCAATGAAGGGATTTAGAAAGGATGTCAACTGAGCAGAAGCAGACATCAAGCTTTGCATCCCTTAGTCTATCGGTTTCAGGCACGGACTTGGATGATTACTAAGGATGATAAGCGTTAACGTCTATTGGGTTCCAACTATAAACTGAGTACTTTGCTTGCATTGTCTTCTTTAATCCTTATCAGAAACCTTAATGGTAGGGCCTCTTCTGATTCTCATTTCCCAGATGGGAAAACTGAGGCTGACAGTGTGAAAATTCCTTGCCCAAGATCATGTCTGATGGCTCAAGAGCCCAAGTGAAAACGCTGCTTCTGTCCAACAAAAAATGAGAAAGAGAAAAAAAAAACTGGAAAATATTCTGTTTGCAGGTTAATTTAGGTTGAATAATGTCACCAGCAAGACCCCCACTGACAAACTCCCTTCTTCACAGGAATGTTAACTTCATTGTTTATTTATTTATTTATTTATTTATTTATTTATTTATTTATTTAAGATTTATTTATTTGAGAGAGTGAGCATGCACAGGAGCAGGGGGAGGGGCCAAGGGGGGAGAGAGAGAGAGAATCTCAAGCAGAGTCCCCACTAAGCATGCAGCCTGACATTGGTTTGATTCCACAGCCATGAGAACATGGCCTGAACCAGAACCAAGAGTCCGATGTTTGATCCACTGTGACATCCAGGTGCCCCTAACCTTATCTCTTAGAGGCAAATCACAGGAGGAGCTCCAGCCAGCCTAGACCAGGTTGAGCTTGACCACTGACTCCAACCTGAGCAGATGGACCATGGAGTGTCTGACAGTTACCTCCAACTCATTGTAATGTGAAACTCTGCCCAAGGGGGAGCACAGACCTCATCTCATTAACATAACGTATGATGCATGTAAAGGAATATTTCCGAGGTACGGACATGCGACCTTATGCCCACCTCTCCGGGTGATGATAAAACTCCTTTCTTTATATTCACCCTACCCCAAAATAAAGGGACCCACTCACCCCTGCTTGGGGAGTCCCAGCTTTCGGAATTATCCTCCTTGATCTCCCTTTTTTGCTGCAAATAAAGTTTCCTTTGTGAGACAATCCCACCTGATGTAGTCTCTATCTGTAACTTACCAAGGAGCAAAGTCACATGAATTTACTGACAATAAGATCTTTAAAAATAAGCATGAACTCCGTTAGACTAAATTGTTTAGAATGGTGTCTCCCACTGAACTCTCTGATCCTGTGGTTAGGTAAGTCCTTCACCTTGTGGGGCCTTTCCCTATTACTGGACCACAGGAAATGTAAGAAAAGACAAATCTATAATACAGACATACTGGACTACATTGTCTAAATAGCTCCTGTGCCTTCATTCGGTGAACATGCCCATGTTAATATGCCCTTTCATTTCAAAATGTTTGCTCCAGGAACACTTCCTTCATAATCCATCATCAAATATCCAACCACAGAAAAAGCCTATTAAATTATATTAATTTCTAATTAAATTCAAGCTACAGAAATGCCAGAAGTGAAGCGCTCTGGGTTGTGGTCTCAGCTTCATCATTAATTGTGGAAGTAACTAGTAACTAGGTGAGTCACATTTCTTCTCTGTGTCAATTTCCTCCTCCAGACAATGAGGATAATAATGCATTTCCTAAGTAATATTTGGTAAGTGACTAAAGTGATGCAAATAGTTGTGAAATATTTGGAATAACAATGGGCTAGATGAGTCGAAGGCAGTATGACATGTAGCATTTTTCTTATTGGGTTAATTTCTAAGCCAACACTTTGGAGAAAAAAACTTTGGAAATAACACGAAGAAGTACTCTCAAAAGAATCTTATAAAGCACACATTAATTAGAGTCTTTTTTTTTTAAAGATTTTTATTTATTTATTTGACAGAGAGACAGCCAGCGAGAGAGGGAACACAAGCAGGGGGAGTGGGAGAGGAAGAAGCAGGCTCATGGCGGAGGAGCCTGATGTGGGGCTCGATCCCAGAACGCCGGGATCACGCCCTGAGCCGAAGGCAGATGCTTAACCGCTGTGCCACCCAGGCGCCCCTAGAGTCTTTTTTAAACCTATTGTGTTAACTAAATTGTGTGATCTCTTCCTGAAGTAACCTATTATTCCACAAACTAATAACCAAAAAATCTACACACAAACCCAGAAGTTTTTCATATATCACATGTGCTGTACTTACACAATCTTCTCAGAGGTGTAAATTCTCTTCCAAATTTCTAAGCAGCCATTCTTAAAGCTTTCTGTGTTAACGACGACAAAGACAAACTTCTTTGTCATTCCTAGTTATAACAACACCCTCTCTGCCACAGTAAGCTTATCTTCCATACCCTCCAACAGTGTCTGAGACTCCTGTTTCTTTTTAAGAAACTCAGCCTCTTGTGCTGGGAATCATATGCATGGAAATGACATCCAGAGCTGTATCCCAAGCTCTCACTCTGCGGAAACTTTGAAACTGAAAACGTGTGTGTGTTCCATCTTCTTCTTTCCACTCATACTGCCTTAAGTGTTTGTTTCCTGAACCGGGAGTGTAAGATCAAATGGCTCATCCGGGATATATTTTCAGGAAGTAAGGGACCCCGGAAGTGAGATGGAGAAGGAAAGGAAGCCAATAAAAGATGTGTTATCAAGCAGGTGAGAAAGGTGGGCGACTGGGGCTCAACCCTACTGGGGACCCCGGGGGGGCCAGGGCAGAACATGCCCCAAGGAGTTGGAGGACGTGCTCACACTGCCATCAGGGAACAGAGAGCTGATGCCATTGGCATGAGGCTCATATTCTTAGCCTTATTTTCAGCTCTCTCTCACTCTTCTCATCTACTGTCTCATCACAGCAGATAGGTTCTTATCCCTCTACTCTAGCTCAGCTCCACACTTCCTTTTTCCCCTCCAGAGCCCCTTGGGCAGAGTTCTGTGTGTCGTCTGAGTGGAAGCCCTGTCTCTAGTTCCACACTGATGCCCCCTTGGCCATGCACTACTGTTCCAACACCAGTAACAGAATGGTTTTGGTTTTTTCCTCTTGCTCATATGGTACACTGTTGCTTGTTACATTAAAGCCAAGCGATTTGGCACGATCTTTCCTTTTTACCCAAGTTTAACCCAGGTAATCAAATCTACCTGATGCCTTTTGTGTGATCTGTATCATCTCCCTGGCCTCTGCCCCTTTCCGGCCGGACCATGCCATTCTCCCTTTGTTCTCTGTTATGTCAGCCTTATTTGTCTTCTTTCAATCCTTAAATCTGTTAAAAACAACAACCGACCACACACACCACAGGCCCAAAATGGACTCATTTACGCTAGGCCAAATCACCAAATAGGGGCTTAATACCTAACCTCATCATAGTTTCAATCTCCCCCATAAATGTAGCCTTAACCATTAGTCAGGAATCTTCTGGTCAGAACCAATGCAGTAAGATATCACATGGGCCCTCTCATCCCTGACAAAGGAAGATTAGGTAATCCACCTAATAAGTCCCCCTGCCTTTCCCCTTAAGAGAAGGTGACCTTCCCTGAAACAAGCCCCCCTTTTTTTCCTTTTGCTAATAACTTCCTTGTCTCACCCTCCTGCCTATAAAAACCTTCCATTTGATAGACCTCCTCCTAGCATCTCTCTACCTGCTAGACAGGATGCTACCCAGCTCATGAATTATTTAATAAAGCTAATGAGATCTTCAAATTTACCCAGTTGAATTATGTGTGTGAACAAATTTGTCATGCCCTTCTACCTCAGGGCCTTTGCACATGCTATTTCCGCTTGTCTGTAATACTTCTCTTCACGTAGTAACACCTCCTCCTTCCTTCACTTTGAATGGCATTTAGTTAAGCTTTTTCTAACTGATTTCCCTTTACCTAGGCTTCAATCCCTAAACCCTCAAGGTCAGTGCCCTGTTGCATCTGTTTTTCTCCTTCGTACCACTTCTCATGCTTACAGTTAATTAATTGATTGATTACATTTTTAATATCTGCTACTCCCAGTAGGGTGTCAAGTACACGAGAGCCTATATTGTTCACCCACGTAACCCTAACACCTAGCATGATGCTTAGCATACTGCAAGCACTCAATACTTACAAAAAATAAATATAAACAACCTACACTCCAAATGCTTAGCATTTCTCCTCCTGTGATATCCTTCACTCTCCTCATTTAGATGAAATACTATGGAAACAACCATGCTCAATAAACATTGTGGATAGATCCCTGGACAAGCAATTTGCACGGGCTCTGTGTAAATAGAAAGGTGAAGGGCAAAATGCAACAAAATCATTATCATTCTTTATCTATAACCAAAGCATCATATTGTGTATCATTTGCAAATTAACTATAATGAAATAGTAACATTCTCAAGGACTTGACAGCAATGCTGGGAGTAGGATGCTTGGTAGAAAAGGCGATAATTCTGTGAACTTGTTAAAGCTTGTGTTTACTCCCAAATTTAAGGGAAACTGCGTATGGCACTAAGAGAAGTTAGACAGTAGAGCAATGACTTAATGCTTTGGAAATTTAGGGGACAGGTGTGACAGCCTACTGTGTCTCAGGATAAGTAATTTCAACAAAGACATAAAGTATACAAATGGGAAGAGAATTTGATTTCACTTAATTTTATTTGATAGAACTCAACACTTGAACAACTGCTGTTTGCTAGACTGTAAGAGTTTAAAAATTCTCCTTCCCCCTTAATGGGTCCCAAAGAGAAATGTATCCATTTGTTCCATCGCAAATGTTCAGTTGCAGATTTGGGGGATAATAAAAGCTCTTGCCTTGCTATTTAATTATTCAGTTGACTGCTAGAAATATTTAGCTACCCAAATGGGCTTGTAACTCAGAAATGATAATACGTGTTTATTTTAAAACATAGCCATGTTAATTCCAAAACAAACTAGTGTCAATCTAGACTTTTATCATGGCAGTGACAATTTGACAATTATGTAAAAAGCTGTAAAAAAAAAATCGGCAGGCATCAGTTCACTTTTTACTTAGTAGTCCTGAATATGCTTTCTGTGAAAAACATCACGCATTTGAAACTTCTACATTGAACACCTGGAGTGAATAATTGCATAAAAGGTGACAATGAAACATTTATAAATATAATATTTTTCTATTCAGCAATTACATTTTCAATAAGAAAAGTCTAATGTATACCTAATATTAGACCTACTTTAAAATATTACCTATCACTAAAGGGAAAATCACATTAAAAGAAAGCACAGTAGTATCAATTTCTGGTAAAACTTAAAAATGTTGTCTTTAATTATGGATGGAGCACTTTTGCTGTGGTATATTCCTATTTGTTTGACACCTGGCAGGGCCTGCACCAATTTATTCACTTTCTCTGTTACACAGAATTCAGTCCCTGGGGCTATTATTTCTGAGGGAAACCAAGCAACATAATTAGAAGGCACATGAATGATTCATACTAGAACACTCTAGAACACGCTAGTCAATGGGTTATGCCGAATGACTAATCTAACTTGATGGCTGAAGCTTCTGTGGTGCCAGGAGGAAGTGATCCATTTACCAGATCCTTGAGATTAGCTAAGCCACTTCTAGCAGCTGCAGAACGCTACAGTCTTCCCATGTCTGCAGGAAATATTTGCAATGTTATCATGATGAAGCATTTCCTCAACACACACACACACACACACACACACACACACACACGCACTGTACAATGGCTGCTTATCTTGGTACCGCCTAGGCACTTAGTAGTGTCTTTACCTTTAAAAAAAATGACCCCTTTATTATTCTAGGGGTAGGACATTTTACATTTACAAAAAAAATTCATAAACTCAGGCAAACAAGTAAACCAAACTCTACCTTCCCATCACCCAGAATTACCATGTCTTACATGTTAGTGCATGTGCTTCTGGATAGTATGTTTGTATATATATTTGCATTTATACACACACCTATTTGCATGTATTTTTCTTTGCTAACATGAGATTAGACTCCACACTGTTCTAAAGATTAACCTTTTTTTAGTCAGTAATCTTTACCTTTCCATTTCAGTACATTTTCTTATGTCATTGACTAGCTAAACCCTATTCAAATTTCCTCAATTAAGCTAAAAAAACTTCTTACAACTGTTTGGTCCTATGCAGGGATCCTATCAAGAAGCATTATCTGGCTTGTATATCCCTTATGTCTCTTCAATCTGTCACGATCCTCTCTTTGTGACGTTGGCTTGCCGAAGACACAGAGCCAGTTTTCCTGTGGAATGTCTCACCTTCTAGATTTATCTGGTTGCTTCCTTGTTGTACCAATGTAGCTGATTCCTATACACTTCTGTCTCTTATGAACTTGAAGTTAGATCTAAAGGACTGATGGATTCACGCTAAGCATTTTTGGCTAAAATATACCCTAGGTGATTCTGTATCAAGAGCTGCACTCTCCAATGTGGAGATGTGGCTATTTTACGCTTAAATGAGTTAAAATTGAAAATTAAGTTCCTCAGTTGCACCAGCCACATTTCAACTGCTCGACAGCCACATGTGGCTCGTGGCTATCATTCGGATGGTGCAGATATGGAACACTTCCCTCACTGCAGAAAGTTATACTAGATTGCTACTTAGAGATTGGTTCCATTTCTCCACCCCTTGAGTCTGGGCGTGGCTATGTGACTTTCTTTGGTGAACTGGATACCAGTAAACATGATGCAAACAGAGGCCTGGAAAATATGCACCATGGGTTTCCCTGCTCTGCGGCTGAAACCCAGAGACCGTCTTGTCAGGAAGCTCAGACTAGCCTACTGGAACATGAGACCCCGCATGGAGAGTTCCCCAGCTCTTCCAGCTGAGGTCCCAGACATGAGACTAAAGCCAGCCTACGTCATCTTGAGAAAGTCTGTAGAGAAGGGCCTCAGCCATCCAGCCATCCCTGTCCACTGCCAGACATGTGAGTGAGGCCCTCTGAGATTAATCAATGCCAGGTGAGTCACCAGCTGAACACAGAGCCCAGCAAAGTTGACCCACAGAGGGATGAAGAATCATAAACGATTCCTGCTTTTAGCCACTAGACTTTTTGAGTGATTTGTTACTTGGCAATAAATGACTGATACATGATCAGAAAGGAATAGGTATAGTGTTGCTCTGGCCCTATGCGATGTCTTGCCCTCCGTCAAACACTCACCTAACATAGAAATCTTGCTTAAATCCACACTTCTCTTAGGTTTCACGTTTTGCAAAATGATGTTTTCCACTTTTGTCCTTCCTTCTACATTTATTAACTGGCATTCCTTTGTGAAGTAGAGTTCTTTATCAAATGAGCTAGTTGGTTATTCTGTCATATGGATCCTACTGGAAAGGTAGAACGAATATTTCATTTTTCCTTTAATTACAAATTTAAAAAGTAAGGAGTTGTTTAATGACCATCTCATATGATGCTTTTCTGGTGTTCTCTTTTTTGAGTATCTTTATGAAGTCATGAATTTTGTACATCAAATACATTTTGTCTACAAGCACTATTCTTTTTTATGTCCAAATTTTCCCAACTTTGGCCACTGGGAGCCCCTTCAGACCACCTTCTATGTCATTTTGAGAAAATCTATTAATCTCGGATCTTTTCCTTCCTTTCTGACAAACAAGCTATCTCAAGTTCACCCTGCCTCCTCCCTGCCCCAGGCCTAGAATCAGCCATTTCTCTAAGGAGCCCTGGGGATGTATTGAAGTACACAATCTGGGTGCTTAAATCGATCCAGAGATGACGTTGCTTGCAGGCCATTCCATTTATAGAGACGTAATTTGCAGTGTACAAGCACTTCTCCCTTTCTCAGCTCCCTAGTTTTATTCTTTGCTCTCAAATCTGCTCACAGCAGTTCTCACTCAGGATGCAACCCTCTCTTGCGTTTGGCCATTTGGGGGATTTGCAGCATGCAGGACATTTCAGAATCCCCCTTCCTTCCTGTTGCACCATTGTTGATTTCAGTCCGGTTCTGCTACCTTTGGGTTGTTGGTTTGTTTTTTTTTTTCAGTCTCCTACCACATTTTGAAGATGTTGTTGACTTCTGTTGCCTTTGATGGTCACCTGGCATTCCAGAAACTAGAGTAGAAAGATTATACATTGACCCAGCTCAGGTTAATCAGAAGGTTCATCAAGGTTATGATCAGGTAAGGGCACTGACCCAAATCTATCTAAACTAAAACTATCGCCGGAAGCAGGGGCTAGAGGACCTGAATGAAGGAACACCTGGAAGTACTGGTAGTATCTGGCTCTGTCATAGACAGAATCTGGCTGAGGTCAAAGCTAACAGAGAAGAGACAATTGAGAGGTAGAGAGAGACAGATTTCTGAGGACCTCATTCGAATGCCCGGGTGGCCTTACCCAGATCCAAACCAAACCTAGGTTTCTCACTAATGCAGTTTTGAAAAGTCCTTTTAATTAAATAAAACAATTAAGATGAAATGCTTATCCTACTGAATGGCACATAGTGTGTCCCAGTATATGCTATCATTATTGTTTTTGAAAACTAATTTGAATTAGGTTTCTGTCATTTCCAAGTATAATAATAAAAACAAAGAAAATAATACCAATGGTTTTTGGGAATTGTGCTAGGCACTTTATGTGTTCTTTCACTAAGTCCTCACTTTAAGCCATGAGATAAGTTTCCTTATTCCCATTTTAAGGACTTAAAAATGAGTTGCGGTCTCAAGAACGTTAAAGGAGCTGGTCACATAGTAAGTGGTAGATCTGGGATTTCGACCTTAGCAGTTTGAGTCCCGAATCCAAGCTCCAAATGGCTTACATATTGTTTGTGATTTAGAAATAATTAAAAGTATAGGCACTTAGGAAATTAAGCAGCATGCCACTGAAGAACCAAGAGGTCAAAGAAGAAATCAAAAGAGAAATAAAAAAAATACCTTGAGATAAATGAAAATGGAAATGTTATAATCCAAAATTATAGGATGCAGCAAAAGCAGTTTTAAGAGGGAAGTTCATAGCAATAAACGCCTACATCAAGAAACAAGAAAAGTCTCGGGGCGCCTGAGTGGCTTAGTTGGTTAAGTGTCTGACTCTTCAGATCAGAGGTCTTGACCTCAGGGTCATGAGTTTAAGCCCTACATTGGGCTCCACACTGGGCGTGGAAACTACTTTAAAAAAAGAGAAAGAAACAAGAAAAGTCTCAAGTAAACAACCTAACTTTACACCTCAAGGAACTAAAAACAAGAACAAATGAAGCCAAAAGCTAGTAGAAGAAAGGAAATAAAGATTGAAGCAGAAATAAATGAAATAGGGACTAAACAGACAATATAAGATCAATGAAGCCAAGAACTGCTCTTTGAAGAGATAAAACTGACAAACCTTTAGGTAGACTGATCAAGAAAAAAAGAGAGTGGACTTTCCTTTTATAAATAAAATCAGAAATGGAAGAGGTGATGTTACAGTTGATACCACAGAAATACAAAGGATCACTAGAGACTCCTATGAGCAAGTATATGCTAACAAACTGAGCAAGAAAGAAATGGAGGAATTACTATAAACCTACAACCTCCCAAAGCTGACTCATGATGAAATAGAAAATCTGAACAGATGGATTACCAGTGAGGAGATTAAATCAGTGATCAAAAACCTTCCTCTTTGCTCATTTGTTTTTTTAAATTCCAAATGATTGAAATAATACGGTATTTGTCTGACTTATTTCATTAGCATAAAACTCTCTAGCTCTAACCATATCATTGGAAATGGCGAGATTTCATTCTTTTTTGTGGTTGAGATATCTATATCTATATCTATATCTATATCTATATCTATATCTATATCTATATCTATCTATCTATCTATCTATCTATCTATCTATACCACATCTTCTTTATCCACTCATCAGTTGATGGACACTTGGGCTGTTTCCATAATTTGGCTATTGTAGATAATACTGGTATAAACAACAGGGTGCATGTATCCCTTCGAATTAGTATTTTTGTACTCTTCAGGTAAATACCTAGTAGTGCAATTGCTACATTATAGGGTAGCTCTATTTTTAACTTAATGAGGAACCTCCATACTGTCTTCCAGAGTGGCTGCACCAGTTTGCATTCCCACAAACTATGCAGGAGGGTTCCCCTTTTTCCACATTCTCATCAACACCTTTTGTTTCTTGTGTTGTTGATATTAGCCATTCTGACAGGTGTGAGTATGATATCTCATTGTAGTTTTGATTTGCATTTCCCTGGTGGTAAGTGATGTTGAGCATCTTGTCATGTGTCTGTGGGCCATCTGGATGTCTTCTTTGGAAAAGTATCTATTTATGTCTTCTGCCCATTTTTTAATTGGATTATTCATTTTGGGTGTGTTGAGTATTATAAGTTCTTTATATTTTTGATACTAACCCTTTATCGGATATGTCATTTGCAAATATCTTCTCCCCTTCTATAGGTTGCCTTGTGGTTTTGTTGATGGTTTCCTTTGCTGTGTAGAAGGTTTTTATTTTGATGTAGTCCCAATAGTTTTTTGTTTTGTTTTGTTTTGTTTTGTTTTTGTTTTTGTTTTTGTCTCCCTTGCCTCAGGAGACATATCTAGAAAGAAGTTGCTATGGCCGGTGTCAAAGAGGTTGCTCTCTTCTAGGATTTTTATGGTTTCAAGTCTCACATTTAATTACCCAGGAATAAATTTAACTAAAAAGGTAAAAAACATATATTGAAAACTATGAGGCATTAATGAAAGAAACTGAAGAAGACACAAATAAATGGGAAGATATTCCATGATCATGAACCGGAAGAATTAATATTGTTAAATTGTCCATATTACCTAAATCAATATACAGAGTCAGCAAAATTTCTATCAAAGTTCCTCAGGCATTTTTCACAGAAATAGAACAAAAAATTTAAAAATATTTATGTAATCATCAAAAGACCCTGAGTAGCCAAAGCAATTTTGAGAGAGAAGAACAAAGCTGGAGGCACCATGCTCCCTGATTTCAAACTATATTACAAAGATACAGTAACTAAAACAGTAGGATATTGGCATTAAAATACACATACAGAGAAATGAAATGAATACAGAGCCAAGAAATAAATCCATGCATATATGATCAATGAATTTATGACAAAAGAGGCAAGAGTATACACTTAGGAAAGAATAGTCTCTTTAATTAATAGTGCTGGGAAAATTGGACAGCCATATGCAAAAGAATGAAACTGGACCAGTACCTTACATCATATACAAAAATTAACTCAAAGTGGATTAAAGACTTGAACATAGACCTGAAACCATAAAACTCTTAGGTGATAAGCTCCTTAACACAGATCTTGGTGATAATTTTTTTGATCCTGACACCAAAAGCAAAGGCAACAACCACAACACTAAACAAGGGGGACCACATCAAACTAAAAATCTTCTGCACAGCAAAGGAAACCATCAACAAAATGAAAAGACAACCTACTGAATGAAAGTAAATATTTGCAAATCATATAGCTGATAACATGCTAATATCCAAAATTTATAAAAAAATCACACAGCTCAATAGCGAAACAACAAACAACTTGATTAAAAATTGGGCAGGTCTAAATAGACATTTTCCCAATGAAGACATACGGATAGCAAACAGGTACATGAAAAGATGTTCAACACCACTCATCATCAGAGAAATGCAAATCAAAACCACAATGAGATATCAATTCATATCGTTAGAATGGCTGTCATCAAAAAGATAAGAAATAACAAGTGTTGGTGAGGATGTAGAGAAAAGGGAACCTTTGTGCCCTGTTGGTGGGAATGTCAATGGGTGACACTACTGTGGAAAAGAGTATGGAGGTTCCTGGAAAACACAGAACTATCATATGACCCAGCAATTCCACTTCTGGGTATTTATCTGAAGAAAATGAAAACATTAATTCAAAAGGATATATATTCACTGAGGCATTATTTACAATAGCCTAAATATGGAAACAACCTAAGTATTCAGGAATGGATGAATGGATAAAGAAGACATGGCATATACAATGGAATATTATTCAGCCAATAAAAAGAATGAAATCTTGCCATTTGCGATAACATGGATGGACTCAACGGCATGATGCCAAGTGAAATAACTCAGAGAAAGACAAATACTGTATGACCTCTCTTATATGTGGAGTCTAAAATTATATATATATATATATATAATAACTAAGTTCATGGATATAGAGAATAGATTGGTGATTTCCAGAGGTGAGGGGGAGGGAGAGGAAATGAGTGAATTTTTTTCTTTTCTTCTCTTTTTTTTTTAGTTTAAATAAATTGAATTTAAAAAAACCCCAAAGCAAAGCAAAGCAAAGCAAAGCAAAAAGTTAAATTAATATACAGTTTTATACACTTTTCTTTCTTCAAAATACGAATTCATGTGTCTTAGATGTTTCTTAGAGCGTTAATGAAGTGATGGAGAAATGCAGAAAGCATAATACATTTTTTTTCAAAAAACAAAAAAGAGCATAGGCACAGAACAGAAAGCAGCTAGAAAATCACCTGTAACATTGTGCTTAGTCAAGAAATATGCCTGTGTGTTTGGAATCTAAACTTCGTTAATGGCTCATGAAGTTACGAGCTGCTCTGATCTTTTCCCAATAGTGCACCAGAATGACTTCACACCAGATTTTATAACTGAATGTCCAATTTCATTTTGCAGAACTCTTCCTGTTGATTCCTTTGAAAACTGCCAGTAGAAACAATTAGCAGAGGAGCCGAACAATTGAAACTGGTGAGGTAAGGAAGACCAGATTTCCAGGACAATGCCCTGTTTGTTGAGGGGAAACGCTGTTCAGCTTTCTCTGGCTCCCGAAGCAATGGAATTTCCTCTTCGCAGATGCATATGAACAGCATGTTTCAAAATATGCATTCCTTTCCATTTAATGAAAATGATTCCATTTAAGTGTTATAAATTGAATTCAATTACTATCCATTTTTCTTTTTAAATATGCTTAATAATAAATAAGTTTAACCAAAGCGATGTTATCCTTGTGGGTTCACTTCCCCCCATTTCTTTATAGCACCTTTGTCATAATGATCTCATTAAGAAGAATTAACGCTTTTCAAAATCCTTGCTGAAAAAAGAAAAAAACGAAAATACTCTACCCTATCAACATCTAATTTGAACTTCTCTGGGGAAAGGTTTTTTTTTTTCTTTTTTCTTTTTTATTTATTTTTTAACAGAAAGTATAAGTATGTTGCTTTGAATGTCTAATGATAATTCTCTTCAGTTTATAGCCAACCTGCCTCTGGGAAATTAGTCATAGAGACATCAAAATTGTAGTGAGATTCTGATTTACTTCTAACATTTTCAGCTAGTATGCAGTAATACCATGGATTAGGTGTGACTGTTATCCATCTTAGAAATAAAGAATCACAGGCTTAGAGACGTGAAGTAAGCTGACAAGCACACAGCTAGTAAATGAAAGAATGTAAAACCGGGATGATGCCAACATTTACACCTGGAATTTCTACTTTTTCTTTTCTAGCAAGAATTTACTAAAGACTTCGAAATCACAGAAATACTCCACAGAGGATAACTCACATCTGCTCCAAGATTCATTACTTCGAGCCCGTGGTCCTGAATTCATCCTCAGGGATTTTAACAGCTTCCTAGGAACCTCCACAGGTCAGGGATCGACTGAAGCCACCCACTGACGAGTCAAGGTCTCACTTAAAGGATGCTTGAGCCTACTAGAGTTCCCGGGTTGCCTGTTAAAGTCCCAGATGGTCGACAGTGGTAACATCCAGCTATTTGAAAGGAACCCTACCACCACTCACCACCTACTGGCCAGCACACACTATGGTCCTACTCACATGGCCAGGACTGGACCACTGAAGTGGCCTGGTCTAGGTTCTCCAGCCAGGGCTGCTCACTCTGTGTGTGAAAGCATCACCCAGTGGGCAGCTCTCTACTAAGCCCAATCCATATTTTCTTCTAAGCTGATGTGAAGGAAACTTGTTTTGGCCAAAACTCACAATCTTTATGAGGAACATATAAAGAGCTCAGATAAGTTTTTTCAATCTAGTTTCAGGAAGAAAGAAATTCTCTTACACAGCTCTGATGTGCTCTCACTTTACAGGACTCAACAGAACACAGACAGGCTGGATAGTCTGCCTTTGGGTGCTTCCCAGACTTAGGGATGGGCTCACTAGTCTTAACTACCACTGCCCACCAGACGGGACCCCCTAGAACCAAGGGGGCTTTGCTCCCAAGATAATCTCTACCTTAGACAGCATACGTTGGACATCTTAAAAGTTACAGTTTCTAACTTTGAAACAAACAGGCAAAAAGGATTAACCTCTGCCTGCTTCCAGAACCCCATTCCATATGGAGCACAGCTACACAGAAGCTTGGAGCCAAGCAAGGCAAAATGGAAAAACCCCAAAGGCTGTGTGTGCCACAGATGGACCATCTTATAGAAATGGAAAGTTGATTCCAAATCCTGGGATTTCACGTTGGGGTTCACGAGTACCTGCGGTTCCAATGACTTTTCAGTTTCCATCCAGATTAGGGGATGGCCATTACAGACACCCACATGGATGGCTTCCAGAAGTGGTCAGGAATCCCATGGCGGAAAGTGGCCTCCCTGATCTTCTAGGCACTCTGAACTCCAAAGGTCACAGCCGGCCTTCTACCTCATCCTTATTTTGGAGACAATACAGCATAGTGGGAGGAGTGAGGCTTTGGTTTCTCAGAGATGGGGAAAGGAATCCCCATTCTGCTTCTTACCAGCTATGTGATCTTAAGTAGTTTTAACATACAAATCCTTAGTTGCTTCACTACCTACATTTTATGCTGACGGTAAAGAATAAATCAAATAATATATGGAAAATATTTAGCACCTGCCTGGCATAAAGTAGGTCCCTAAGAAATAGTAGCTACTGTATTTCCAAATCAGCTCTTTGAGAGCAAGATTCATGTTTGTTTTATCCACCCCCTTACCCCACTGCCAATAGCCTTGAATCTACCATGTGTCTCCTTGTACTTGATACATTTACAGGTTCAGCAAATATTTGCTGAATGATGAATGCATGAATAAAGGAGTGACTATGCCTACAATGCCTACAGGAATACATTTAAGCCAATCATCATACACTTTGAGTAACAAAAAGTAGTATCTTCCAGCAGATAATACTAGCAGAAATAATAAGGAAGCATGAAGAATTTGAATTTGTGAAATGCCAATGAGCTGGTCCCTTGAACAGCTGGCACTCCCAGGAAGGCTTGCCTAGAACAGATAGCCACTCAGGTTATAGCATGGGCCTTGCCCATCATCCCTCAGCCCGGGACAGTGACGAAGGTAGACTTGGGAGTGAACGTTCCATCAACAACTAACCAAGCAGCATCCAGGAAGGGCCCACAGGGTGCCAGGCCTCAGGCTGAGGGCCAGGAAAGAGAGCTGAAAGACAGAATTCCTGCTCTTGAAAGCTTACAGCCTGCCGGAGAAGGCAGGTGAAGAGAGAATCTTTGTTTGGGGTAAGCAGGGCAGATACACATGGTATCATTTGGGAGTATGGCAAGACTCCCCTTGCCCAACAGTCTCTTCTTATCTGGCTAGCAGGCCTGGGATCCTCATTCCTCAAACTCTGGAACTGGATCAAACTGTATCTGATTCCTTCCTACGGCAGTCCTTGCCTCCTTCACAGCCCAACTCCTTGATCCTTACGTGAGAATGGTTACTTCTCACTCCATTTTCAGATCTATCCTGAACGAAAGAACTCCTTCAAATCAACACCTGTGGTTCAACAGTCATTATTCCTTTAGTTACGGAAATGGTCACTGAACGTCTGTGACGTGCTAGACATGGAGAACTGTGCAGAGCCCAAGGCAGACCAAGACACACCCATCAGGGCCCATGGTCTGGTGTGCAATACTGTTGACAACTACGAGGAGGAAGAGCAGGGGCTCAGGAATTACACAGCAACGGGACTAAACCTAACTGAAGCACAGACGTGAGCTGAGACCAGATGGATAGATAAGGATTCTCGGAGAAGAGGGAGGCTTCATGGTTAGAATGGTAGGATGTGGGACCTGATGGTCCAGGTTCAAGTCCTAGGCAAAGTCATCAACCCATTTCAGGCTCAGTTTCCACATTTTGAGAATGTGGTTAGGAATAACAGCAATTCCTACCTCTGTAGTTACCGTCTGCAAAGGTAAAGATTAAATAGGGGATGTGGGGTGTCTGGGTGACATGGTCGGTTAAGCGTCGGACTCTTGGTTTTGGCTCAAGTCATGATCCCAAGGTCATGAGGTCAAGCCCCATAGTGAGTCCCGCATCAGGCTCCATGCTCAGCCCAGAGTCTGCTTTAGATTCTCTCTCCCTCTGCCCCTGCCCCCGCTCACACTCTCTCTCCAAAAAAATAAATAAGTAAAATCTTAAAAAAAAATGGATGTATACGTATATGTATATGATTATACTTATGTACATTCACATCTAGATCCTATATTTATATAAGTTCCTATATACATAAGCTCATTATCACAGTATCTGACATATAAGAAGGCTTCATCAGAAAAATAATTTTTAAGGATGAAAGTAAGACAGAGTTCTCAATTTTGAAGGAATAGCAAGTGTGACAGCTGGAGATAAGGGAGAGAAAAAAATGCAGCTGAGGGATTTGTAAGAAGTTTATTATAGCTAGATTCTGCATGAGAAGTAGGGCGTCTGATCCTGAGGAGGGCCCTTCTTCTGATCTCTGGGTTTCTGACTTATACAAAAATGTCCAACCCCATGACTGACCCCACAGACAGACATCCCTCTGAGTGTTCACCAGCTTTTATTGTAGCTGTCTCTGAGTACCCCAGATCTGTCTCAGGTCTATTGTGTATGGGTTAGAATGCATTTGGCTGAAAGTAGCAGAAACTGACTTACCAAAAAAAAAAAAAAAAGAGAGAGAGAGAAGCATAGAAATGATTGTTCACACAGCCGAGAGGTCCAGGCACAGCGATGGCAGGATTCAGGTATTCGGACATGGTTGCTGGTAATCTCTCCATTCTCACTGTTCTCTAACCCTTATGCTGGCTTCATTCTAAGCCATTCCTTTCTCCATCACAGCAACATGGCCATGAGCAACTCTGTGTTTACATTCCATATGGCTGGAAACCCTATCAGAAAGCAGCTTCCTTTGTCCCAAAAAATCCTGGAGGTGACTCTTATTGGACCAACTTGGGTCCCTCTAGGTCGAGGAGGTGCAAATGCTGATTGGTAAAGACTAGGTCACACAAGCACCCTTGCAGCCAAAGGTCAGGCTGCACCAGAACCATATGATTGGGTGGTGGGAGGAGAGCTCATTTCTGGGCCAGACGTTAGCCTAGTGGCTGTCAGATCTCACTCAGCAGCGCAGAGAACTCTTACCTGCTTGATGGCCTTGTCTCTGGCGCTCGGGCAGATTCCACTAATCGGAGGCACTGACTGAAGACGAGAGGATAGGAAGAGACAGAAGCCAAGGTATTTATTCCCCTTGCCCTCTGTTTCAGGGGGTGTCACAGACAATGGCTGTCTCCCCTTGGAGCCCCTCTCTTCACGGTCAGCTCCTGCTGAGCAGACCCACCATAGTTCTAGCTTCCTCCACATGGTCCTGGACTCTGCCTCCTCCCTCGGTCTCCCAGGCCTACGTGTGTGGGGGAGAGAGACCCTGCTGTTGCTAACCATGGGGCAGCCTTACCATCCCATTTGGCCTTCCACCCCTCCCAGCAACTGCAGAGCTAGTTTCCAGAATACAGTTCACTCTCTCTGACATACCTGGAATGGTTTCTATTTTGCCATCCTGACTCATCCAGTTCCCTAGAGGAAAATCCAGGAGAGGGTAAGTAGGTCTGGCAGGCAAAATCAATAGACGTCCACAACAGATTACATTCTGTCTAGTTTCTGTGAGTTTCTCCGCCAGGAAATGAAATTGTGCCCCTTAATCCCAGCCTGTGCCCGCCTTACTGCAACTCGCTGACATAGGGGTGCTGTTTTCCAGAGGCCCGCAGTAACCGAAGCAGCAGAAGCAAGAAGCAGATACATGCTGTGTCCTGTACCAAGCGCTGTTCTAACTGCTCGCCGTCCGGGAGCTCACTGAGTACTCCCAATGACACAAGAAGCAGTGGCACCACATTTCCCCTGGACGCGGGAGGAAGTCAAGGTTCAAAGAAGGGAAACCCCCTCAAGTCGAAGGGCTGGTAAAAAGTCAAGTGGAGCTTTGAACTTGGCATTTTGGCTCTTAACCCAGACACTTGACTGTCTCCAGGCCAGGGAGGGATCAGCCAAGGTCTGGAAAAATTCCACTTTGTGCATTATTCGTGGCAATCCCTCTACTCGGAGGTGCTGGGCACACCCGCACTGGAGCGGCCAGTGTTCAGTTTCCACTGGGGGAGATACGGGAGGGTCAGTATTTGGCAGAGATCCCCTGATAGCTTGTTTGGGGTTTTCCTTCCAGAAGTAGCCAGCTGTGGCACATAGCTTGACTATCCCTAATGAACCCTGGGTTATAAAAGGGGATTAAAGCTCTATCTGCAAAAACCATTTGTGGCACAAAACAATTACCATGATCGCAAGAAATGTGGGGGATAATTCTGTGAAAATTGCACAAAAGCCATGCCAAACCCTCGCTCAGCATTCCAGTTAGAATCTGAACGAAATGAGGGAATAATCACGGGGCTACGATGATGCCTAATTAAAGCTAAATTTAGCCAACCCTGGTTTTTCAGAGTTGTCATGAAATCCATTTCAACTCACGCAATAATAACGGCAAACCCAGATAATGAGGGAAGGGATTTAATTTGAAAGGTGGAATGTCATCGATATAATAATTAAGATAAAAAAAAAAAAACCACACACACACAGGGGCCAAATGAAATGGGCAGTTCTTTGGTTGACATGTTCAGTGATTTCACGGTGACTTCCTGGCTTTCTACCTTAAAAATGAAAGAAATGGAAAGAAAAGCAAGCAGGAGAAGAACAAGCAAGACACTGATTTTCTTGCCGTTTGCAGCAGGACCAAGGGAACCTGCTGTCTCCGCACAACATGACGGGGGAGAGGGTGGAGGACCAGGCCTTGACTTTCTGGCCGGGAGTGAGGCCGCTCAGACGGCTGGGGGCCTCGCCAAGGGAGCGCTTCAGACCCCAGCTGCCTTTCCCCTCCAAGGCTTGGCCTCCTCCAGTGAATACGCGTCCCTGAGAAATAACCAAGAAACGTCTGCCTGCGAAGCTTGTGGTCTCATGAAATGGGAGCCGAGAGGAGACAAGGGGAGGGGGAGGAAACGGCTGATAAAGGAAGCTGTTCTGCCAGCTTAGCTCCGGCAGCCGCACCCACACCTACGCACACACGCACCCACAAGTAAGAAGGCCTCGGCTTCAGCTCCTCCTCTGCCTTCTTTAACCCCGGGCGGGCAGGAAACGGAGGTAAAAATCCGAAGGTGGACGATGTGGATGCGGCCCTGCTCTCTAACTACGGGGAGAACCGAATGAGCACCCACAGTGGCTGCATGGCTCAGGACCCCCCCACTACGCAATCTATTCTCTCCCGGGTGCTGGGCGCTTGCATTGTCTTACTTCCCCTGCACTGCAATACTAAAAAAGTAGGTATCACGACCCCCATTTTACAGATTAAGAAACCAAGACTCTGAGAAGTCGAGAACTTGCTCCAAATCACAGAACAGCAAGTAGCAGGTTTGGGATTCCAGCCACCAACTGTCAGACCACAGTGCAAGACTGCCTCCTGGCTACTTCTTTCAGCCGAGTGTCGCACTGTCTCCACGAGCTGCCTACCTTCATTACAGGATGTCTGTTGTGAAGGTTTGTAAAATATGGCTTTAAAAAATGAAAACTGTTACATTTCAGCTTTAAAAAACAGTCCAAGTAATGGACAAGATAGTCTCAACCAGGACACTCAGCACACAATTCTCCAAAAAGTAACATGAATGAGAATGTTATTCTGTGGGCTAATAATGCCACATGCTAAATAAATTCAAGTTTTTAAAAATAGTTCTGAGAATTAGATTCAATAAGAAAAGAAATGAACTTAGCATGTATATGGGTGTCTATGTTTTTAACCAACTTTAATATTAAGATAAGAATATTCACAGTCTTGGGGTGCCTGGGTGGCTCAGTCATTAAGCGTCTGCCTTTGGCTCAGGTCATAATCCCAGGGTCCTGGGATCGAGACCCGCATCAGGCTCCCTGATCAGTGGGAAGCCTGCTTCTCCCTCTCCCACTCCCCCTGCTTGTGTTCCCTCTCTCGCTGTGTTTCTCTCTGTCCAATAAATAAATAAAATCTTTAAAAAAAAAAAAGAATATTCGCAGTCTTTGCCCTTGCCTGACCTCTAAAAAGAGCCTGGTTGGCTAACTCTGTGGCCCTCTTCCCCACTCTGACCAGGTTCAATGGCGTTGTTTCTCTAAGTGCGGGCCGGGGAGGAAGTCTTTGTGGGCAAAGGAGGGGTGACAAATGCATCAAATAATAAATCCCTCTCTTCATATCTTTATGAGATAATCTGACTGAAGCAATTTAAGTTATTTAAAAAGGTACTTTTCAGAAAAGAATGCAGCCCAGGCAAGATATTGCTGAATACCAGAGAGACAGGGGCGCCTGGGTGGCACAGCGGTTAAGCGTGTGCCTTCGGCTCAGGGCGTGATCCCGGCGTTATGGGATCGAGCCCCACATCAGGCTCCTCAGCTATGAGCCTGCTTCTTCCTCTCCTGCTCCCCCTGCTTGTGTTCCCTCTCTCGCTGGCTGTCTCTATCTCTGTCAAATAAATAAATAAAATCTTTAAAAAAATAAAAATAAAGTCTATAAAAAAAAAAAATACCAGAGAGACAGAATGATCTTTCCTTTCAATACCGTGGGAGACAGTATTTTCGCAAAGTGAATGCACCCATCTCTCTCTTCCCAAATGCTGCTCGTTGTGTCCGAGGACTCTGAGAGTCCACCGACTGAGACATGGGTCTGTGATTCCTCCCACTGAGTTCGGACAGGCTTGTGATGACAGTGGAGGCGACACTACGTGACTTCTGCAGCGTGGCCCTAAAAGGCCGCGGAGCTCCTGCAGGTTGTCTTGGAGCACTTGGCTTTTGGATCTGGCCACAGGCCATGAGGATGCCCACGTGGCCGCATGGAGAGGCCAAGTGTCGTACCCGTTGGCAAGCCCTCTGTAGTCTCTGCAAACACCAGCATCAACAGCCAGGAGCTTTCAGATGGTTCCAGAGCCCAGCCGTTGGGTTGCCTCCAGCTTTGCAGTCTTCCTCGCCAGGCTGCAGACATTACGGCGTAGGGACTCGCCGACTCCTCGGCCCTCCCTTTCAAACTCCTGACCCACAAAAGCATGAGCCTAATAATATGGGTGCTATTTCGTGCCACAAGTTTGGGGTGGTTTGCTGCTCTGAGGTAAGTGCAAGGACAAGAAATGCCCTTCCTCCATTCCTTCCTCGTCTTTAAAGGTACACACACTGCCTTCTTTGTGTCCCTACCCTGTTCTCTAAGAGCAGTTTTTATCCACTTTTACCAAAGCAAGTATGATTTTCTTTGATGAGTAATTACATTTCTGTCTGCCTGACATCAGCTGCTAAGCTTTTCAAGGACAGAGAATTTGCTTATTGATTTCTGTTCCCCCAAAGCATCTGTTGTAGGAATGAATGAATGACTGACTGAAATAGCCCAGAGAACGTCACACTTTTGACTTCAATCTCATCGTCCCAGAGAGAAGGCTTGGTAAGTTTTAAAGCTACTGTGTTTGTGAAGAGTCATTACTTTCAAATCAATACACATGCAATCGAGCCACCTTCCTATTATGAGAAGAGGCTAAGCTAGAAGCCTAGGAATTGGAAACAAGAGCACTCACACTCCTGGTGGCAGATGCTGCCTGTGCTCCTCCCATGTCCCTTTGAATTCTTGTGGGCCCCCAAGCACATGCCTGTCACATACTATCACAGGTCCCTACAACTCTTACCCACAGGCTTGCTCTCAGCTCCTGAGCAGGACAGGCCAGATGGGCTCAGGGAATGAAAGCCCTGGAAACAGCCCTCAGCCGATGACAGATGTGAGTTGGGGGATAAATGCCCCTGAGTGGGTATTTCTAGGGCTTTTTCTACACTGTCCCCCAGAATTCCCAGGCAGGGATGAGCCCCCGTGGCACTCTGGAGGAAACTTCTCAATAACGCATTCTTCTCTCTCCACTTTAATCCCTCAATTCCTCACTGATACTCTCGGGATCACCTCTGAAATAGACCATTGGCTTTCAAATGCTCTACCCAGAGTCTGCTTCTGGGGAAAACTCACACTGAGCAGCACTCTAAGCGACACAGTCCAAGTCTCATTGACAAAAACAGCAAGAAGAGGGTAGGGACAGATAAAATTCACCAGGCAAGTTACAATCCCTTCCAGGGGCTTTCAAATTTCATTGACTCCAGTAAAAATGTCCATGTGCTATGGATTAAAGAAAATCAACTCAAGATTCAGGCCACAATAAACCATAATAGACAAAGGGCTCATTTCTGCATTAGTCAGGACCCTCTGGGCTGCAAGTGACAGAAAACAAACGTATACCGGCTCCAGCAAAACAGGAATTCACGAGCTTGTGTAACCGCAGTGCCGTGGAAGAGGAAGATCTTCAGCAGGGGCGGGCCCATATCAATCTTACCAAAAATCTGTTTACTGCGATTGTGCACCTCAGCTTTCCTCTTGGTTGTTTTACCATTTGGTACCATTCCCACTCCTCAAAAAGAGTGGGAAGAAGCAACTTCGGATTTACATTCCATTCCCTAAGTAACACCAGCAGAAACAGAGATGCTTTTTCTCAAGAGTTCCATGCAAAGTCTTGGGTCTGGCTTTCATTCCTGAGTGGACAGCTGCGGTCAGGGCACTGGAATATGCCACTGGGCAGGCTGGACGTGTGACCCCTCTGCAGCAGGGGATGAGGGTAGTGATGATTCCCACCCAAACTGAACAGCCTGGCAGTGGCTCAGGAGTGGTTCCTTAAAGGAAATTCAGGGCTGGAAGGGGAAGGATACTCCATAGAGACACATGACCTCCCACAACAGACTTGTTATATAAAAAAGAGAAAGTACAGGGGTGCCTGGCTGGCTCAGTCAGAAAAAGATGCCACTCTTGATCTTGGGGTCATGAGTTTGAGCCCCATGCTGGGTGGTAGAGATGACTTAAACAAACAAACCCTAAAAAAATGAGAAAGGAAAGACAAGCGAAAACAAATACACTGAAATTTTCAGTTACTCAAGGCATAAAAATTCCATCTTTTCGGAAAGTCAATTTCTCTGCTTTATGACTAAAAACAGTTGTGGCTGACAAATGTACGTTATATATATATATATTTTTTCAAGTGAGATGAAATAAGCACATTTCAACCTTCCCTCTGTTTTAAAATGTACATTTCATTATTATTTAGTTGTGGTGAGGCCGAAAGATTAGGAGATGACTGTCATTGACCTGAGAGATTGTGACTCACAGTTTCCAAGGGGCGGGGCGTGCCGTTCCATGGGGCCCACACAGGGAAGCGCCTGGGATGGTCAGGAGACAGAGGCAGAGGCAGCGGGGAACTCTTAGCTGGAGACTTCGCTGTCGTTTCTGTGGGAAGGAGCAGGAGAGGCAGGTAATAAGCAGTCATGGGATTGGCTAGTTTGAACAATTTCAGCAGGCTCCAGGGCGTCAGGTGTCTGGCCCTGGGGTGATCACAGCACGTGGATCTGGATCTGGTAACCCAGCGTGTAAAACTTCCATAGAAGAGGTACTTAGTATGAGTTTTGGATTAGTCAATTTGCATATGAAAAGCCGGCTCCCAGGTGAGTTCTTTACAATCTCTGGGGATCAGCTTGCTTCCAGGTTAGCAAGACCTAGATGTCAGAACATCAAGAATGCAGAAAATACGAAAAAATAGCGCATATACTCCCTCACTGAATGCAGCTCTACAGCCTGGAGAGATTGCATCGATCAGCCATTTGAGGACTCTGAAAAGTAAGTAGTAGCAAGGGGGTTGGAAAAGAAGACCAGAATTTGAAGTACCATCAAACCAGAGTTTACTCTTTTTCCCTCTCTGGTGTCCAAGGGCCTGAACTCAGTGCTGAAACCTGGAAGTGCGTGGAGGGAAATCCAGAGAAGCCCTCTAGTTCTGGCTCATGGACAGGAAAAGATATTTCCTGGCACTGAGAGAGGGGGAGGAAACACCTTGTTTTCCTTTTTTCATTCCTTCTTGTCTTTTTTTCCATTGTCTTGTGCCTCGGCCCATAGGCCGTCTTCATGTACAATGGTGGTGGTGTCAGAAGTGCAGTGGAGGCCCACGGGAGCCGAAGACTCTGAGCAAGGGAGCTTCCGCTCCAACAGGAGAAGCTGCGGTCCCCAGAGGGCAAGGCAAATTCCTGTTGCTTTCGTACCCTCTCTGTCCTAAAACCTGGCTCCACATAGGAGCATAGCTATGGGATCTTTGTGCCAGAGTGGGGTAAAGAAAACCCCAGTTTTCTGTCCAAATGACCAAAAAGAGGAGTTCAGGGAGCTGAAAAGTGTCAGGGACAGCCAGGAGAGAAGAGAGAGTTACTCACAGACTCCTCGGCTAACCTCTGAGCTGCTCTTTCCTGGATGTGACCCTAAACGACATACAGAGAATTTCGAGCTGAGTTATGAAGTAGAGTACGCCCAAGTCCCAGGCTGGGTCCTGGGTGGTGAACATCTGGAACGGATCTAAACAGCACTGTGGAGGATTTGAAAACTGAACTGGCCTTGAAACCACAACCCACAGAAAACTGGTTGGAAATTGAGGACTGAACCCAACTGGGTTGATGAACTGCTAAAGCAAAAGTATCAACACTCTCCAGAGGATTGGGGTAAGACTCAGAGTCTCATAATATAATATTTAAAATGTCCAGGATATAAACCAAAATTACTCAGCATGCAAAGAATGAGGGAAATCTCAGCTCACATGGGAAAAGATGCCAATGCTGAGATAACACAGAGGTTAGAATTATTTGAAAAAGGCCTTAGGCACCTGGGTGGCTCAGTGGGTTAAGTGTCCGACTCTTGCTTTTGGCTCAGGTCATGATGTCAGGGTCGTGGGATCCAGTCCTGCGTCGGGCTCCACACCCGGTGTAGAGTCTGCATGAGATTCTCTCTCCCTCTCCCTCTGCCCTTCCGCCCATTTGTCTTGCACGCATGTGTGCATGCGTGGCGTGTGTGTGTGTGTGTGTGTGTGTGTGAAATAAATAAATAAAATCTTTAAGGAAAAAAAAAGAGAAAAGGCTTTAAAGCGGCTATGAAAGAAATGCTCCCCCAAGGAATCCTGGACAGTCTTGAAATAAATGGAAAAGTAGAAAGTCTCAGAAAGAAAAAAGAATATATAAAGAACCAAACAAAAGTTTTAGAACTGAAAAATACAGCAACCAAAACAAACTCACTGGATGGGATCATCAGCAGAAAGGAAACGATGGAGGAGTCAGCGAACGTGAAGATAGATTTATAGGAAGTACACAAGCTGAACAAGAGAGAAAAGAAAGTATACAATCTGAACAACAAAGAGAAGAAAGATTAAAAAATAAACAGATCCTGAGGGACCCGTGGACAATACCAGAGGGCCTAACATTCTTATCATTACAGTCTGAGAAGAGGGAAAGGATAGAGCATAGAAAACATATTTGAAGAATAACAACTTGAAAACATCCTGAATTTGGCAAAAGGCGGAAACCTGCAGAGTCAGGAAGCTCGGCAAATCTCAAATAATATAAACCTAAAGAAATTCATGCCCCCACGCATAATAATAAAAATTCTGAAAATGAAAGAAAAAGAAAAAAATCTTGAAAGCAACCAGAGAACACTGGACACACTACCTATAGAAAAACAACACTTGAAGTGACTGCAGATTGCTCAGGAGAAACCAGAGTCTGGGATGAAGTATAATACTTAAAGTGCAGAAGGAAAACAAATGTCAAGCCAGAATTCTAATCTGGTGAAAACAGCCTCAGGAACGAGTTGAAATGAGGACATTCTCAGGTGAACGAAAACTAAGAGAATTCATTTCCAGCAGACCTGCTCTAAAGGAATTTCCAAGCAAATTCTTCAGGCAGAGGGAAATGATATCTGAAGGAAACTTGGAACATCAAGAATGAGGAAAGAGAAATGGAAATAGTACATTTCTGAGAAAATATAGCAAGCTACTTTTCTCCCATGAGTTTCTTAAAGTATGATTGATAGCTGAAAGCACAAATTGTAACATCATCTGATGGAGTTTTCACTGTATGTAGATGTATGTAAAATAACTATAGCAAAGAACCTATCTACTGGTAAAGTTTCTATATTCAACTTGAAATGCTAAAATATTTAAAAGTGAAAAGTTATGTATGTTGCAAACTCTACAGCAATCACTAAAAATAGTTACAAAGAGATATGGTCATAAAAACAGAATATATATATCTAAAGTATGCTCTCAGACCATAATGGATTTATCTTGAGTTATGCCAGATTAGTTCAACATTTGAAAATCAGTCAATGTATTATTAAAAGTCAAAAAAAGAAAAAGTGCAGGATCATATCAATTAAAACAGTAAAAGCATTTCACAATATTCAATAGCCATTCATGATTAAATACTCTCAGCAAACTATGAAAAGAAGGGACTTGTGTCAACCCAATAAGGGATATCATTGAAAAATCTACAGGGAACATTACACTTAATGATGAAAGATCAAATACTTTCCTCCTAAGAATGGGAACAAGGCAGACTTCCTCTATCTCCATTCCTGTTTGAAACCATACTGGAATTCCTAGCCATTGCTAAATAAGAAAATAAAAATTTGGAAAAGAAGAAATAAACTGCTTCTATCCACAGATGAAATGACTCTCTACATGAAAAATTTCATGGTATACACACATACATACATACACATCTTAGAACTAAGTGAATTTAGCAATGTTGTAGGATACAAGCTAAAAACGATTCTATTTCTATACAATAGCAAAAAAGGAATTGGAAATCAAATATTTTTAAATGTTATTTAAAATATCTCAAAAAATGGAAATACTTAGATATAAATCAGATAAAACACGCAAAGAGGATCTGTGTGTTGAAAACTACAAAATGTTGATGGAAAAAGTCAAAGAGGATCTCAAGAAATGCAGAGACATACCATGTTCATAGACTGGAAGATAACACTGTAAAGATGTCAATTCTCCCCAGATTCTCCCAGATTTAACACAATCCCAATCAAAATCTCAACAGGATTTTTTTTGTAGGCAGATGCAAGTTGATTCTAAATGAATATGGAAATGCAGAGAAACAAAAACAGCCAAAATAATTTTGAAAAAGGAGAACAGAGTTGGAGGAAACACACTTTTCAAGTTTTAGTCTTCTACAATGCTCCAGTAATTGGGATCAAGATACATGTTATTGGCAAAAAGATGTAGATCAATGGAACAGAAGAGACTCTGGAAATAGACCTGATGCTATAGCTGACTGATGCCATTTTAACTGAAGGGTAATTCATATACAGTAAAATGATAGCCCTGAAGTGTGAAGATTGAAGATTCTGACAAAGGTGTATACTCACGTAACACACACCCAATAAAACATATTTTCATTTCCATTACTCTAGAAAATTTCCCTGCTCTCAATTTACCAAATGAGTTTTTGCTAAAAGTGCAGAGGCAAATCAATAGAGAAAAGATTCTTTTATCAATAAATGGTATTGAAACATTTAGACTTCATATGCAAGAAAATGAACCCTGATATTAATCTCATATCTTATACCAAAATTAACTCAAATAGAATCACATATTTAAATGTAAAATAGAAAATTATAGAACTTTCAGAAGAAAACAAGGAAAAATCTTCATGATGCATCACAGAAAAAGAATTGGTAAGCTGGGCTTCATCAGAATCGATCATGTGTTCCAGGAAAGACACTGTTAAAATAATAAAGAAAAGACAAGCTACAGAGTAGGAAAAAAATATTTACATATCATATATTCAACCAAAGACTTGTTTCCAGAATATATTAAGCACTCACAAAACTCAACCATAAGAGAACAAACAATCCAGTATTTTAAATGAGCAAAAGACTTGAGCAGAGGAAGTGTGCATGGCAAAAAAGCACATAATATTCAATATTCTTAACCACTGGGGAATGGAAATTAAAAACATCATGAGATACCACTACGCACCTATTAGAAAAGTTGAAATAAAAAAAAAAGAAAAGACTGACACCCTCCAGTATTGGCAAGGATATAAAGCAATTAGAACTCTCACACTTGCTTGCTGGGGAGTATAATATGGTACAAGCCTTCTAGCAAACAGCATGGTAGTTTCTCATAAAGTGAAAGATATGCCTACTAGTTGAGTTCTTGATTCTCCCCACGTATCACCTTAGATACACGAAAACTTATCTTTACACAAAAACCCGTACCCAAAGTTCTACTCATGATTGCCCAAAACTGGAAACAGACAAATGCACTCCAATGGGGGGACAAAACAAACACACTGGGTTACATTCATACAATGGAATTGTGCTCAGCAATAGAAAGAACTGGACTATGGATACAAGCAACAACTTGGATAAACCTCAAAGACATGCCGAGTGAAAGAAGCCAGTCTCAAAAGATTATATACTGTATGATTCCATTTATATAACTTTCTGGAAAAAAAACAGAACTTTGGTGATGGATAACAGATCAGTGGTTGCCAGGGACTGGGGTTGGGCGATGGAACTGTTTGGTGTCCTGATTGGGGTGTGGTAGTTCCATGAATCGATACAGGTGTTCAAATTCACACACAAAAACTGATTCTACCTAAGTTCATTTAGAAAGTAAAATGTTAAGAAATTAGAAGAGTGGAAATGTTTTCAGTGAGACAATCAAACTTATCACGAAGAAGTAACTTCTCCAGAATGTGATATTTTGTAGGTAAAGCTGAAAAGGAAAAAAAAAAAAAAATTAAAAAGAAGAAGTACTGTCTCGAGCGGTGAGTGATTCTCAAACTTCAGTCTTTATGAGAATCGTCTGGAGAATTTGTTAACATTATTTATTCTGGACCTCACCCTATCCCTACGCTTCGAGAAATACTTGGCTGGAGCAGAAAAGGTACTAGTTGTTAAGTTACCTCAGCGTGCTTTAAAACGCCAGATGAAGACCCAACTGGACTTGGCATAAATCAAAGCAGATGCTTCTGGATTCAGTTAAGTAATTAGGACAAAATTTTCCTTCAGAGAGTTTACATTTGCAGTGCTGAGGCTTGTAAATTGAGACACATAAATAAACCCTCCTTCTACCAGTAGAACTAAAGTTTTTTTTTTCCTCTTTACAGATTGAGGAGGTTCAAATGAGATTCTTTGAGTTTTCCTAGGCAGTCACCAAAGAACATGAGCCTTAAAAAGTGAATCCATGATGACATGACTTGCTCCAAGTTACTGGTGGAACATGAAGAATTTTGTTGTTGTTTGTTGGTTTCGTTTGGGCAGGGAAAAGGAGAGGCAATGGCATAGAAGGAACCGAACATGGAGTTTTGAATTCTGGGGAATAATGTCAAAAACATGACTAAAAAAGGCCCCCCTCTTTCCTATGGTTGAGGTTTGATGTTAGCGTAACCTTAAATTTGTTTTTGAAATAACTTTGAAAGGCCCTATCTAATTTTTCATGACTTTTTAAAAAAAGACAGAGGAAAAGTGAAATAAATGCCTAGCTTGCATAGAGTTCCATTATTTCCAAAACATTCCAATTACCTTTAGTCTGAGATGATGTAAATTAAACTGCTATCCCATTTGCCAACATTTTAGAAAGAGTGGGAAGTGAGCAGGACCTAGGTGTTCTGATTCCAAGAGCCCCAGTTTCATGAGCGTTTCATGGACATAGGCCCCAAAAGCTCTACACAGCAAAACAGCAACTGTTGTCTCCAGCTCACATGGCCGTGCTCAAGCCAAGAACTGTGAACCAAAAGCCACTTGTTGACCTTCCGGAGAGGTAGGCCCATTCCACCTGCCCCCAGACCAAGGGCAGGGCTTGGGGATTTCAAGGGACCAGACTTGCTACAGTTTCACACCTTGTCTGAAATGTGTCCCTCTTTGTAGGATGAAAAAGAAGATCCTCTGTCTTCTTCACCTTTCAGCAGAGGAAGTGGGTTTGGCTCAGCAAGGGCGGTAGATGCAGACAGGAAGGGAGGAGACGTAGGCCCGTCTTCTCTCAGTCTTGCCAGCCCAGAGACGGGAAAGTGCGGGCCGGCAGGCCTGTCACTAAGAGCAATGCTCAGAAGTACATAACAGGGACAGCCACTTCGAAAGACAGTTTGGCAATTTCTTACAAAACTTGCCATATGAGTCAGCAATTGCACTCCTTGGTATTTACCCAATTTGTTGAAAACTTACATTCACACAAAACATGCACACTGATGTTTACAGCGGCGTTAGTCATAAGTGCCAAAACTTGGAAGCACCAAAAATGCCCATTACTCTATGAATGGATAGACAAACTGTGGTACATCCATTCAAAGGAATATTATGCAATAATAACAAGAGCTCTCATGTCTTGAAAACACACAGAGGAATGTTAAACGCATAATCCTAGGTGAAAAAAGTCAATTTGAAGAAAGCTACACACTGGAAGCTCCTAACTACATAACACTCCGGAGGAAGGCAAAATTTACGGAGACAGTAAAAAGATTAGGGGTTGTCAGGGGTGCAGGGAACAGAGGGAGGTGGGGGGCACGGGGGATTTTTAGCACAGTGAAACGTCTCTGGATGATACTGCACGCATGGAAACATGCCATTATACATTTGTTGAAGCCCTCAGCACGTAAGACACCCAGAGTGAACCCTAATATAAACTATGGACTTCGGCTAATATTAATGTATCAGTATCGGCCCCTTAACCATAGCAAGTGTACCACACCAATGCAAAATGTTAATAATGGGGGGTATTAATTATAACTGGATGAAGGGGGTTTGGGTGTGAGAAGATAGATGGGAGCTCTCTGTACTTTCCAATCAATTGTTCCATAAACCTAAAATTGCTTTTAAAAAAAAAAGTGCAAAACATCTGTCGGGGGGTCTCTTGTCCTGGCCAGAGCCCTGGGTGCTCCTCAAGTCTACTCAATGGGCCCCATTGCAACATTTTGATTTGGCTTGCTTCCCTGATGATTGGATGTCCTGACTTTTCTGAGCTCCAGAGGACCCTGGCTGCCTGCCTGAGATGTTCATTCCTAGCGCTGCCTGGCTTTGCCACCTCGAAATCACCCCAGGTAAAAGACAAACTCTGCCTATGGCCAGACTCTTTCTGGCTTTCCTCATCGCTTGAGCCACAAATGCCTTGGGCCCTTGTGTCACCAAGCAACAACTTCCTCTTCCATAAAGCCAGAGTAATAACACAGTCTATCTTTACAGCCATTCTCATGCAATCCATACTTACCGAGTTCTTCCTCTGGGCCACACACTGTTCTAGGCCCTTGGGATACTGCCAGGAAAAAGAGACAAAGTTCCTGCCTGGGTGGGCTTCCGCTGCAGTGAATGGATTCAATGAGACAACCCAAGGAAGTTCTAAGCATAGTGTTTGACCCACGGTAAGTGCTCAAAAAATACCAGCAACTGCCAAGGGGAAGGCCACGGCATCCGTGGGGACAAGAGTTTGAATTCGGGGCTTGGAGGAAATGTCAGTGCGAGCACCGTAGGCGGGCTGCAGAGGCTCTGGGCTCCAGCAGGTGGCAGCAGCTGCAGACGCATCCGGCGGCCCTGAGCCGTGGCTAAGGGGAGGAGGGACGGCCTGATGAATGTGAGGCTCAGGCTCTTATCCTCTGGATCACAACAAAAGCCTGTTCTTTCTGAGGAGTGTCTGGTGAAAACGGAGCTCCTTATCTTATCGTCATCTCTTGCTTTGTCCTTTCGAAAGCAGCCACTTAACCCTCTGCAGCAGGGATCCTTCTCGGCCCTGCAAGACAAACCTGAGCTCTCCACGGCTGAATTCTCCGGCTGGAAAAGACTTGAGAATTAGTCCTAGGTTCAGAGGTTTGCAAAGTCCAGTGCCTCCTGGGGCCAGGCAGTAATGAACACCTTGCAAAGCTCTCCCTGGCTCCAAGAGGTGGGGGGTACAGTCGCGGCAAGTGCTGGGAGAGGCCAGGAAGCTGGACTTCAGTGTGACACTACCACGTTTTCAGAGCACCGTGGCACTGCAAGAACCTGTCACCCGGATTGGCCTGAGCCTTCCAGCCTGTGATGCCCGACGGCTCACCGCAGAGTTTCCTCCTCTGCACGGCTGCACCGGCCAGAGCCGGGGGTAGCTCGCCCAAGGCCGCCTAGTGAGTTGGGCCCAGCCCAGCGTGGAATGGAGTTTCCATCTGCTGGCTCTGCCTGCGCAGCTACACCCATAGCCACAAAGTGGGGTGTGCGTGTGCGCGCACATGTATGTGAGGAAAAGCAAAAAATATGTTAAAAAAGGGAGCGCGGCCCAAGATTACTGCGCCTGGTGTAAGTCATCAGTTACAGATGACGACAGCAGCAGAAGCAGAGGGCACGGATGGGCATTTACCACATGCCAGGCCCGGGCTAAGCGCTCTGTGGATTCACGCACTTCATCCGTCCAGCCACACTGGCCAGGCAAATCGTATCACCATACCCATTTTACACCTGCGGAAATCAAGGGCACTAAGCCATCTGCTCAGAGTCGCTAAGCTGGAAGCAGCAGAACCTCAATCCTTCCTTTGCTTCGAGAAGGCAGGCAATCAAAAGACGGCTCCCATGCTCTACCCGGGGGAGGAGGCCGGAGAGCTGGTCTCCCGAGAGGGTGGGGAGCCAGGACCCAAGCCTGCTGGGGTTCTGAGAGATCGTCCCCTCCCTGTATAGCCTGCAGGCCTCACACCTATGTGCATGCTCAGGTGCCTTTGTGGGGAAGGTGACATAATGACACAGGAAACAGAGATAGGCCTAGACGGGGAAAACTGTGGCAGGCAGACTGAGAAATCAGCTCTGGCCTCCTAGCAGGGCCTGACCCTCCGTGAGCCCTGGGGGATCCGCAGAAACAGGGTCTCCAGGGCAGCTGCAGAACCTACCAGAAGAGGGGTGGGTGCTCGCCACTCCCACGAGCCCACTGCAGACTGGAGAGTGGAAGTGGAGCAGGAGGGAAAGGGTGGCCAGAGCCCCTTCCCTTCCCTCTTTGTTTATACTTCTTTGAATGTCCCCCTTCTTACAATAACTGGCTTCCATCCCTCTTGCTTCTCACTCAGAGACACCCTGAACGTTCAGCACTTTTCTGGGGGTTTCCAGCTGGCCAGAGCCCTCAGAGTTACAGTGCTACAGCTGGGCTAACCCTCCTCAGCATTTACCAGTTTATTCCTTAAGTAATCCCTTGACCTCCCCTAGCCTCAGTTTTCTCATCTATAACATGGGTGAATGATATTGACCTTATAGGGCAAAGCTGCTGTGAATATTCGAGAGAATAGTCCAGTGCCCAGCATGGTGGTGATACTCAATAGACTCAGTTACGTTAGGCTTTCTCAGAACAGTCTTCTGTCTTGATCTTTCCATTCCCCGGGAACAACCACAGAAATAAAAATCCCTTGGTTCAGCACTCTGGGTGGGCCCTCTCAATGAATCAAAAACCAATCAAGAAAATGAATTCACACAAAAAAAATTTAAATGGAAAATAGTGGCTTAATGTGTTTCCCCTCTGGGGAGAGATTTGAATTTTAACAGAATTTTTCAATGCCTTAAGTTAAAAGAGTGAGGAATGGAGGGGGTTTCAAGAAGAAATCGGGCTGCTGGTATAAATGTGCAGCTGGGAGGCAGGATGGCTCTGATGCTGAGGGAAAGCAGGGAGCAGAACATGACGCACTGAAACTGGGAATCACCCCGTCTCACCTCCACCTCTCCGCACGCACACCCCTCCCCAGTCACATACAGTTACAGACACCTTGAGTCAGAGCTAAGCTTTTTCTCTCTCTCCTTTCATTTGCTAATATGTAAAATGACATCATCAGCAGCATAGCTATGTTTTAGGGTTATCATTGGGAGAGTTAAAACATGTCAAACTCTTCCACAGTGCCCGACATCTAGTAAGCACTATTCACTGTGTTAATGACCAGGTCGGCCTTCATTCTGAGTTCTTGCAATTGTGACATGTTAGTGAATGCTATTCCTTCTGTTTAAACTTGCTTTTGAAGATATGCACGCCGCATTTTTTGCCATCTTGAAGGCCTCTCTAACACCATTCACATTTGGATTCCAGGAGAACTAACAGCTTAGCTATATTCTAAGAGTTAAGCATAAATCAGCTTGATGTACTGGGAAGGACACAGGGGCAGAAGATGATTCAGTGCTGCTGACCTTGGAGCTATGTGTCCCTGGACAGTCAGACATCTCTGAAACAGAACACATTCACAGAGTCCTTTGAGGATCAAACAGCATCATAGACGTAAAAGAGCTTAAGTAGAAAGCTATTATCACTACCACTACTACATGGACTTCTAGAAATATGGTCATGAATGCTATGGCCGTTGAACTTATTTTCTCCCCCCTGCCTGCTCCAGCCCTCAAACTCAACATTTCACAAGCTGATGCTAAGTCTGCTTGGGCCCCTAAAGCAGAATACCATAGACCGGGTGATGTAAGCAACAGAAATATATTTCTCACACTTCTGGAGATCACAAGAGCAAGGTACTGGCAAGGTAGCTTCATTCTGATACCTCTTCTCTTAACTTGTAGGCAACTACAATTTCACCATGTGCTCACTTGACCTCCTCTTTACGTGTGCACAGAAAGAGTGATGAGCTCTCTGGTGACTTTTCTTATAAGGGCACGAAGCCCATCATGAGGGCCCCACCCCATGGTCTCATGTTTACCTAATTACTTCCCAAAGACTCATCTCCAAACGCCATCACACTGAGGGTTAGGGCTTTAGCATATAAACATTCAGTCCCTAACATCACACACTAGTAAATGCTGGTGGGGTAATTGGGCTGCTAGTATGTACACTGCCCAAAGCTGGCCGGTGGACACGTTCCGGCTTAAGAATCAGAGCAAGAAAGGGGGCAGACCCAGGCTGATACTCCTCTTGCTGAGAAAGGAATATGACAAGCCATATTCTTGCGCTACCGTATCTGGTGATGGTATGGGACAATATGGTACCATGGTCTCTTACAGAGAGCAGGGTATCTCGTCACAAACCACGCCTTCCCTTCATTTTGTGGAGTCATCTCATACCTCTGTACTTGAGTTTTCTCATCTGTAAAACGGGGACAATAATGTTACGCATCTCACAGTGAGCTAGAAGTGTTTAGCAGAGTACGAGATGTGGTTCGTGGCAAGGAAATGGCAGTTGTGAATCGAGGACACTTGAACAAGGGAGGAACACTAACATTTTTGCTGGAGGATGGAAGCTCACAAGAGCTTAATTTGTATTTGGCTCTGAGTTCTTGGGTAAGATACTTAGCTTCTCAGTTTCATCGTTTATAGGATAATCGAACAAGGATTTCCTAAAGTGTCTCTGTGAAGTATTCATCCCTTTAGATGTCCCATAAGAAGGGTGCCATGGCCATGAAGTTTTGGGCAAAGCTCCATTCCCTCCATGTCTAAGAGTCCCACCAGCAGCGTGCTGGAGCTGGTGGTGAAGTGTTCAGGACTTCTCTGAACCAACTGTGTACTCAGTGATGTCATCCTGGTAGCTTCAAATTAGTCATGGTGGGACTATTTATACTCCAGACATTGACTAATGAACTGGGGCTACATTTTTCTCAGCTTGTTGATCAGCATTTACCAGCACACCATTGGTCCGAATACATGTTAGCTTATTCATGTCTCTGAGAAGTTCAACAATAAACTCATTGAACTGGTGTTTCCCAAACATCTCAAACCATCGGACCACTTCAATGACAGTGCTCAGAAAACCTTTTGGGAAATGTAGCACTAGATCATTCCATGGCCCTTTTATTCTACCATTTTCCCATTAGAGGATGCAACTACTGAGTTACTGAGCTGGGAGGGACCCCTGTCGCCTGAAGGCTCAGTTCAGTGTTCACTTCACCATACTTGCTGACAAAGAAGTACCCTTCCACAGTCTCATAAGATTTCCAGACTGGTGTCCTTGGCAAATGAAGGCTTCCTTGCATTTTTCAGGTTTATCAAATGTATGGCCTGCCACAAACCTTTGCATGTGATGGTCCCGCTGTCTAAACACTACCTTCCTTCCTGTTAACATCTCCTCATCCCTGACATACATCTTGACCTACCTCACTTTTTGGGGGTAGAGCTAAGCCTTCAGTCAATGAGAGTCTGCTGATCCCTCTGACATTTCTAAAGAACACTGCTCTTTGTCTTCAGGGCACTTATCGTGTGGTAGCTGAAATGTGGCCATGAAGCCTTCGAAGCTTTTCCCATCAAATCCACTTCCACACCCCTTGAATTGGAGCTGGCCACTGTAACCTGCTCTGACCCATAGGACGTGGAAGCCTTTCCCCATGCCCCCCTCCCCCCACGTAGCCCTGAGACCTTTATGCTCATCAGCACAGGAGAGAGAAAGACAGAGGTCATTCTGGCCTAACATCAAAAATCAGATTACGAAGGGAGAAATAGCCCTCAAAGCCAGATTATCTTGTGAGAGAAGATTTCAGAGATTCTTCCATTCCCCTTTGGTCCCTAGTTCATGATCCTAGAGGAGTACAGATTTTAGATTTTTCTGATGCCACTTCTTTGTTATAGACAAGCTTATAGGAAGTTTAAAGACTGTAGCACAGACACTGCTAGCTTGCACGTGCTAGTTTCAGCTACACTCTAGGTGAAGATGTCTGCCCCAGGGAGAAGTGTCTATACCAGAGGCACTTGCTTGGAATCATAAAGGCCCAATTCCAGAAGCACTGACAATCCTTAAGTGAAGAGTCTTTGATCATTAACAAAACAAACATCAGAAATGTGTTTTTACTGGCAAAATAACGGGTTTTAAATGAACACATTAGATGCTATAAATGGGATCTCGTTGGGTAAATGAGTGGGATTCAAGATATATGGCTTAGCCAGAGCCTTGTAGAGACAGTCCTCTGTCCTTATATGAAAAGAATGTAAAGTCTAATGAAGCCTGGAGCATGTACTCTTAGAATAATCCTAGAGATCCGATTTCCTGATGTTGTTTCTAGATTTGCATCCCACCTGCCTCATGTGAACCTTCCACGATAGCTGGGGTTAAAAGGGCAGAGATCTACCACTCATGCAGCTTGCAAAAACATTTTGTACAAACATTCTATGCCTGCTTATTAATAAATATGTTTAAATAATGTGTCTAATGTGTTTGACACAGCATGGTTGGAGACTTGCTTACATTATAACCTGGCCTTCAAATGCATGAGTTGAATCCATTGATAGCCCTGGGGTTTTGTTTTGTTTTGTTTTGTTGTTTTTGTTTTTTGTTTTTGCTTTGAAGCTTTTTCCAGATCATGGCACAGGAAGGGAAAACTGAAGCAGAGAATGGCAATTTCACTGAGCAGATTTGATGAGATTGGAGTTAGGGCTGATAGCATGGCTGTAACTTACAGGGCAGAGTTCTAGAGAAGGGAAGTCATACAGAGGAGCTTCAGATATCTGTATAAGAATCTCCCAGAATCTTCGACTGAATACCAAGTGGCATGTGCACAGGACCAGAATCCACAAAGTTAGGTAAAGAATAAATACTGTGGAGCTATGAGCTTAATTGAGATTCTGGAGCTTAAATAAAACTGGGAGATATTGTTTTATGTGTAATTGGAGAGACCACTTTGATAATTCTAGGCACTCAGTTGATCCAAGAAAGACTGTGTATTAGGGGAAGTATTATTATCATCCTGGAGTTAAGAATATACTAGACCTGGGGCGCCTGGGTGGCACAGCGGTTGGGCGTCTGCCTTCGGCTCAGGGCGTGATCCCGGCGTTATGGGATGGAGCCCCACATCAGGCTCCTCTGCTGGGAGCCTGCTTCTTCCTCTCCCACTCCCCCTGCTTGTGTTCCTTCTCTCGCTGGCTGTCTCTATCTCTGTCGAATAAATAAATAAAATCTTAAAGAAAAAAAAAAAGAATATACTAGACCTAACCTAACAAATATTTTAAAAAGCTTCAAAGGATCAAGTTGATCCATAAGGAAGTTAACTGCCTTCCAGACAAAGCCCAACATTATTTAAAGGAAGACAACATAATCCAGATGTTCAACAATGTATCATCCACAATGCCTAGCACATAATAGCATATGATTAGACACATGAGAAACAGGAAAACGCGAATGAAGAAAAATTAGTCAATAATTGAGAGAGACCAAAAAGACAGAGGTAGTAGAATTAGGGAACAAGGCTTTTTAAGCTACTATTATAAATGTTTCCAAGGATATTAAAGGAAAATATAAACTTTATGAGAATAGATTGTGGATCTCAAAAGAGAAATGGAAACTACAAAAAGGAACCAAACTGAAATCTAAGAACTAAAAAACACAGTATTCACCATGAAAAGTTCACTGGATGGCATTAATAGAAGGTGAGATACTACAGAAGAAAATATCAGGGGCTCAAACTAATAAAATTAAAGCATACAGAGGGAAAAAAAAAGCTGAAAAAAGGGTAACTGATCAGAGCTTTAATGGCCTGTGGGATAACATAAAGCCTAACATATATATCTTCAAGTTCTTGAAGGAGAGGAGAGTGAAAGATGGGCAGAAAAAAGTATTTTTATGAAATGTTGCCAAAATCTTTACAAATTAGATGAAAAATATAAACCCAGAAATCCAGGAAGCACAACAAACCCTGAGGTGGGATGAATGAAAATAAATCTACACTAAGACACGTCATAAGAAATTTGCTGGAAACCAGTGATGGAAATAAAATTTTAGAAGCAAAGCAAAAGGACACATTACATACAGAAGAAAAATAGAAATTGTGGCTGACTTCTCATTAAAAAAAGAAAAAAACAAAACAAAAAAACAAACATGAGCCAAAAAACAGTGGGATAGTGTTTTTAAGTACTGAAAGAAAAAATCCTGTCTATCTAGAGTTCTATGTCTAGTGAAAATACCCTTCAGAATGGGAGAAATAAACTCCCGACTAACAAAAACTAAACAAATTCATCACCAGCAGAACCTCACAAAAATGGAAGTTCTTTAGGAGAAGGAAATTGGTAACAAATGAAAATTGAAATCTACACAAAGAAATGAAGAACACTTGAAATGATTGGCACCATTAAATAAATTTCTAACTTCTAAATAATTTCTAACTTCTTTACATTTAAAGTAATTGACCATTTATTTATTTATTTTTTAAGATTTTATTTATTTATTTGACAGAGAGAGACAGCCAGCGAGAGAGGGAACACAAGCAGGGGGAGTGGGAGAGGAAGAAGCAGGCTCTTAGTGGAGGAGCCTGATGTGGGGCTCGAACCCAGAACGCTGGGATCACGCCCTGAGCCGAAGGCAGTTGCTTAACCACTGCGCTACCCAGGCGCCCCGTAATTGACCATTTAAAGTAAAAATAACAGCAACATATCATGGATGTTATAACGTGTGTGAACAAAATATCTGATGACAATAGCACAAAGGATAGGAGGGGGAAACAGGGATATTGTTTTAAATTTCTTACCCTACATGTGAAGTGGTGTAATGTTATTTGAAGGTAGACTGTTGGGAGTCAACAATGCATATTTTAAACCCTAGAGCTACCACTAAATAACTATTTGTTGAATAAATGAAAGATTTATTCTAGGTATTAAAAACTTACTTTTATGGAACTGTTGACTGAATTAGATGTGACATTTGTCTTCTCCCAAACACTCTGATTCAGTGGGATAAAACAGTAGGCAATTTTCACAAGGGCAAAGGAAGGATGAATGGGGAGTAGGATAGGGTAAATTTTCTGCTTCACTGTGCCTAATACAATGCTCCAATTGTTAGAATGTCAAATTAGATTCAACCAGACAGTACTGTAAATTCCAAGGGAAACAAAATATTCCAGGAAAGTCTTCCAGCCAAGACCTTAGCTGGCCTCCTGTGGTGACATTCCATTAAGAAATATTCCAACTTACATTTTATGAAAGGATTAGAATTGACAAAGTGTCTTGCCTGCTAATGTAAATACTTGAAAGAAAACGAGAGGTTTTTAGAATATGACTTTTCCTTCACTTTCCATGTCTGTTTGAGGCAACACCTTTTACATTTTCTCTTCTGACTTAGGTCTTGATATTCATTCTACACATTTCCTAAGTGCTGTGCGGTAGATTTAAGAGAATTACACTTGGGGCATGAAATACTGATATTGCTGGGCAAATGGAAACCAAGCCTTCTTGATGGTAGAAAGGATAAAATCTATTACTGGGGAAAGTTTCTATTCATGGTGTAACCCCCCCCCCCCAGAGTGCATATAATCACAGAACTGATGTTATTTCCACAAAGCATTATCTACCTCTCCTTTTCCAGGGAGGAAAGATTAGCCGGGTCACAGAGAGGACTAGGAATGGGGTGGATCCCTAGTAGAATGGCTCTGAAAGGCATGGAGTTTAGTGACACCCACCCTCTCTCTTCTTCCTCGAAGCTTCTCCGCCCTTTTCTCTAGTCTTCTGAATAGAACTCCATGGTAGGCTGTTTGGAATCAGCATAATAGTGTGGGTAATTATAATAATCATTTTGCATGCATGTAGCTCTTTTCTTCCGAAAAACTCAAGGGCAGTGTTGAAAGAAAAACACAACTCTCAGAACCTTGGTCAGCTTGTAAATCAGGATTCCTTAACTAGGGGTTTGAGGCCAACCTTGGCTGCCGGAGCATCGCATCATCGGCGAATTGCCTGAAATGGTTTGGAGAATATATTCATGCTTTCTTTTCCCCAAGAAGACGGTCCTCAGATTTATTGTGGGAGCAGGGGGAGAATAAGGTCCAAAAAAAAGAGTAAAATCCATGGTGGCAAAAGATGCATTTCCCTTTCAAAAATTAAGAGGCAATAATAAATATTTCATCATTTAATTTGATCACTTAATCACTGAAGCTGAGAGAAGAAGAATGAACATACTGAGTATATATTTTCCGTCCCACGGTCTCTGAGGTAAATAGGCACCTATTTTATGGAAATCATTTCAGCTTGGAGAGCGTATGTGCTTCTCTGAAAGCAAATATCTTTAAAGGTTCAAAAGGGGATTTAAGCCAAAATATTTCAGTGACTGAAGTCCTAATTGTTTCCACTCTTTTTTCCTGCTATCACAAATGAACAGCTCACACTCCAGTACAAAGCCGGTCCTCTTACACCTACAATGGGCTTCATGTCCTCTTGCCTTCAAGGACATGGCTCCAGCAGCCCTCTGCACTATCTTCTAGACCAGAGTTAGGCCAACCATGGCCTCTGGGTCAAATCTAGCTGGCCCCTGTTTTTCTATTGTCTGCAAGCTAAGAACGGCTTTGACATTTTTAAATGGTTCGGGAACAAAACTTTTTAAAAAGAAGACTATCTGTGACATGTGACAATTCTATGAAACTCAAATTCCAGTGCCCACAAACACTTGGGTGTCACAGCAAGTCAAAGTGCTATGCCAGTTTCTCTGTGTTTACTCTCAATTCCTCTCACACCTCCTTGTGGAGGGGAAACAGACGGTTTTTGCACTGGCACGAGTTCCGGGACTACACTGGGGAGCACTGCTTGAGAGCACCCCGCCCTGGCCTCCTCTGGCTGTGTTCCTGGCCACGGAGTGAGGACTCAGCAGAGCAAGGAGTGGCGCGCACATGGAGCCGGCAAGCCCTGGGGATCACACTCCGGGTATCCCGGACCTTGGAGTCCACACCCGAGCCCAGGTGAGGCCCCCTCCTCGGATTCATGCTGGGCGCTGTGTATGCCTCTAGCCACAAAGGGCCCTTCTGTGGTGCTTTGGATGGGAAGAGAAGGGGAGAGGGCTGTGGGCATGGGCCCACTCTGCATGTCCTGCCATGTCTGGGTGCAGAATTCTGAGCAGTCTGGAAAGTCTTCTGGTTTTGAGGTAGGAAGACAGAACCTTGCTTAACAGATTATTAGCTTGATTTGTAACTGGTAAGTAGGCTTCCATTTGAATTCTTGCCTGGGACCCCATAAATACTAGGGGGCTTGCTTAACAAAACATGGGAGAAATGATAGGACACCATTTTTGATAGGTTACAAAAGACTATAGTTTCCATCTGGAGTGCTCTCTCTCATTCTCTTGGATTTCTGGCCCTGGGGAATCCAAGTTCGTCAGGAGGCAGGTGTGTGTGTGTGTGTGTGTGTGTGTGTGTGTGTGTGTGTGTGTGTTTGTGTGTGTGTGTGTGTGGCGGGGGAGAAGGGCTGATGACAAGGGAATGGAGCCTGCCAACAACCATATTGCTGGGCTTGGATGTAGGTCTCATCCCCAAGTCCAGCCTTCAGATGAACCAAGCTTAACTGTCACTGGATAGGAGACCCCAGGCTTAAGGTAATCAACTGAGCTCCTCCCCATATTCTTGACCTAGACACTGGGAGATAATGTTTGCTGTCTTAACTACTAAGTTTGGGTTATAGAAATATTTTTTGCATAGCAATAACTAACTAACACACACACAGACACACGGATCTACATATCTTAAATGATTCTAGATATTTGTAAATAGGGGGCATAGAAAAGATACAGACAAAAATGATGGTGGCACCTCAGGGGTGGTATGGGTCTAATTGTTACAAGGAGTGGTCAAAGAGATATTAGCTTTATTTGTACAGTTTCAGTTTTATTTACTGGGAGAACACATTCATGGGTTGGTGGTCTAATTAAAAATTAATAAAACAAGATGTTCTAAGTTGTGGCTTTCCTTGGGAGAGGCAGCCGGCTTTCGGTTGCTGTGCGCTGCAGCTGGGGATGAATGTTTGCCTCCAGAATGATTTGAAGAGGCTTCCACAGGCTCCCCTTCCCCTGGTGAAACATTTGTGAGTGAGCTGTATTTCTGGTTCACGGCGAGTTTTGTCATCACACTCCATGCCACAGTCTACAACCATTTGGGAAAAGTGGGTTGAAGCAAGAAGGAAAAGTCAAGTGAATGAAGAGAAAATATGCTCTTGGGAAACGAAGACGGTTGCAGAGGGGGCCCTGAGATTTCAAAAGTCTGTGTGATTTTTTTCTATTGTTATAGTACCAATGACTTAAAAAAAACACAGCTATACTTTCTAGAATCCTGGAATGCCAGCCACTGGAGGGGAACTACTTTAACTGAGGTGGAGTTTTCTTCTCGGTTGATTGGGGATAAACCAGAAGTCCACTAGAAAATGCATTTCTGGTTGCCAAAAAGATCAATCTCTTCAGAGCAGCTAATATTCATTGAACTCACACTACGCATCAGGCTTGTGAGCTGTATTCAATCCTCACAATCCAACATTATGAGGATGGTACTGTTATTACCCTGACTTTTAAGAATAGTTCATTGAAAAGCATGCAAGTGAGATAACTCGACCAAGGTTACCCAGCCAGAAATCAGGAAAGCTAGTATATATACCCAGGTAGCTGGACTCCAGAATCTAGGCTATTAGTGACTCTTTTGTATTCTGTCACTTTGTCTCCTCTATGCCTTGTGGCCTTCCTTTATCAACTTCTTGGGTAGACCTGGGTGTCTGTTTCCTCCTTCGAATCTGGAAGGCCTCTATGACAAATGTAATGCTCATGGGATTTCTGATACTAAGCCACCAAAGGCAGGAGAGATTCTGCCTCATTCTTAGGTACCCTCGCTTTCAGGCCCCATGTTATGAGGAAGTCTAAGCCACAGGGAGAGCCCATATGTAGGTAATACAATCCGCAGTCCCACTCAGGTCTCAGCAATTGGCCAGAATCCGACCCCAGATATGTGAGAGGGGGAATCTTAAGGATGACACCAGGCCCAGCTACCACCAGACTACTACTGCGTGGGAGAGCCAGTTCCAGAGTCCAGGCAACCCCCAGAAACATGAGATAATAAAATAACTGGTACTTAAAGTCCGTAAGTTTTGGGGTGATGAGTTACACAGCAGTAGATAAGCAGACCTGCGGATTTACCAGGGCTAGAATTTGGCATGCTCTATGCATGGCAAAGGATGCCCAATAGAATAAGAGAATTAGTAAAAGAAAATCTTATCCATCCACCTTATTGATCTTCCAGCCACTGTCCAGAGGTAGGAATGAAAAACTGGTTCAACCAAGTATCCACAAACGATTGAGTACATGTGCCACCCGAGCGAGCCCACTGTGTGAGGCAGCATTAAACACTTTCTAAGTGCGCTCTTATTTCACCCGGGCAACATCACTATGAAGGAGTTATAATTAGCTCTGTTCCTCGAGGTATATGAAGCAGAGAAGTGTTTACAAGTTGCTTTCATAGCTAGCAAGAGGGTATATTAGTTAGGGTAGGCTAAGGTGCTGTAACAAAAAGACCCCAAAGCACACTGGCTTCAATGAGACAGAGGTTTTCTCCTCTCTCACCAATCAGTCCTGAACGAGGCAGCGCAGGCTGGCAGTGCATTCATTCTTTTAATACATGGCTTCCATCTTGGATCCCAGAGGGTCACCCAGTTGTTGCCATCTCACCAGACAACAGAAAAGGTAAAGGACACAGGAGCACCTACACATTTCTTTAAGGGTATGAACTGAAATTGGCACATAGCACTTTCATTCATGGTTCCTTGGCCAGCACTAGCTCACTGGGAAACCACGCTGGAGTTAAGGGTCGTACTTAGCAAGAAGTAAGCAGTCTCAGTTTATGCCTTTGCCTGGTGTATCAGTTAGCTGTCACTGCATAACAACCATCCTCAAACATAGTAACTTAACATGACAAAACATGTCTTATTTCTCACAGTTCTGTGGGTCCGTTGGGTGGCTCTTCTGGTCTAGGCTGTGTTGGCTGACTTCAGAGGTTAGCAGGTAGCTGGGCTGGGGTTGGTCGGTCTAGGATAGCGTTACTTACAAGACTGGTGACTCTCTGCTGGGGAAGGAGAGCCACCATGTGGCCTTCCACCCTTCAGTAGATTGTCTTGGGTTTCTTCACATGGTGGTTTCAGTGTTCCAAAGAATAGCAAGAGAGAGCAAGACCTAATGCCCAAGGGCTACTTGTGTCAAATTAGTTATTGTCCCCCTTGGCCAAAGCAGGTCACTGGACCAAGCCCAGAGCCAGTGGGGGGATGGGTCCACAGGAGGGCATGAATACAGCATAGCCATTCCTACAGCTACCTACCATACCTCACATAGCACCCTGGGCACCTATCTCATTCCAGGGTATTGCTGAGGGATGGTTACAGGCATGGCAGGGAAATTCGTGTTCAGGAACTATTTAGGTCCTGAGTAACTCCCAATCTATTTCCACTTTGAACCCTTGAGTAACAAACAGCATGAGGTAAGATGCACACATTGAGTACACTCTCTTTTCACTAGTTGACTCACTTCTTTTGAGTAAATGACTCGGTAGGCATTACACTGTGGACCTGTACTCTATGACCTGTACCTGTTATGTAGAAAAATAGGTGATGGGGCGCCTGTGTGGCTCAGTCATTAAGCGTCTGCCCTCGGCTCAGGGCGTGATCCCAGAGTCCTGCGATTGAGCCCCGCACCAAGCTCCCTGCTCCGCTGGGAGCCTGCTTCTTCCTCTCCCACTCCCCCTGCTTGTGTTCCCTCTCTCGTTGGCTGTGTCTCTCTCTGTCAAACAAATAAATAAAATCTTAAAAAAAAAAGAAAAATAGGTGATAAAAATGATTTGGGGGGGTACCTTTGGTGACCAGCTTTAGTGTACACCCATCCCCCATACTCAGCAGTCTCCATTCAGAGTGGTGCTGGGGAAGGTGGTAGGTTGCCTGGCTACTGAGCAGTAGCCCTGAACTCGAACTTGGGAGTTTGAGGCCACTGAGTCCAACATTGTTGGTCCTGTGCCAGGGTCCTGTGCCAATGGCTGCAGATTAGGTTTCATTAATTAGGGTAGTGATTCTCAACTCCCGCTGCACATTAGAATCACCTGGGGAGATTTCAAAAGCTACAATTCCCTGGACTCCCCACCAGCGTGAGGGAACAGGAATCCTCGAGGGAGGGGCCCAGACTTTTTATGTTTCTTTATCTAGAAGCTCCCTCTGGATGATTCTTACCTGCTGCCGCTGGAAGAACTGAATAAGAGTGTCTCCCTCTCATAGAGTTAGGAGCCTTGTCCTTACTCATTCATCCTACCTGCCCGTTGACAGCTGAACTGGCAGCAAGAAACAGAAATGGCAGATGTCCCAGTGGGAAGAATCCTGGAACTGTGAGCCCTCTACATGGACTGGTAGAGACCCTTTCGGGAACCCAACAGAGGGTAGCATGGCCATACTAACGTAGAAACATACTAATGTCGCTCTACTCAACCAGAAATATGCCATTCTTGGGTCATTGCCAATGCAAGCCAAGAGAGCAATATTCTAGCTATCAGGGTGCCTCAGGCAGAGGGTTTAATGAACAGGACCTCTCTTTGATTAAGAGAATAGACAAAGGGAGTCTAGTGTGAGTGCCAATGGAGGAAGGGCAATAAAATGGTAAAACACTGCTATTCTGTTGCCAACAGCAGTGGGCAATCGCTGGGCACCCACGGGTACCAGCGCTGTTATGGCTCTGGATGCAATAGCCAGGCTTGTAGCTTTGGCCAAGCCACAGTGGTGTCCGTGGCCCTGGGCCAAGGACTGAAGACAGGGGGCCTGGCTCTCACTGTTCTCCATCTGCCCCTCGCTCTGTGTGACTCAAGACACACCCAGCTCTCCTGGCCACCTCCCTCTGGCACCCTCCCAAGCCTGCCCACCCACCCAAGCCTGCGTAAAGGCAGCACCTTCTACGCAGAGCCTCCCTCCACCATCTCCTGCACAGCCGAAGCTACCCATTCTGTGCTTCTTACTGCAGCGAACAGCTGTCAATCTGGAAAGAAAAGGTTTGGAGTCAGGTGTTCCTGTACTCAGATCAGAGCAAGGTCACCCACTAAGCTCTGAGACTTTAGGCAAGTCATTTACCCTCAATGAGTACTAGTTTCCTACTCTGCCAAGTGAGGAGAATCTTTTTTTTTTTTTTTTTGCGAGTTTAATGATTTTTTATTATATTATGTTAGTCACCATACAGTACAACCCCGGTTTCCGATGTAAGGCTCAATGATTCATTAGTTGTGTATAACACCCAGTGCACCATGCAATACGTGCCCTCCTTTACTACTCATCACCGGTCTATCCCATTCCCCCACCCCCCTCCAAGTGAGGACAATCTTATCATAACCCTGTAAGGTATGAAAAACATCATGGGTGGGGTTCAAAGGTAGTTTGGATTTAATCTCAGGATTTTACAACTAATCAAAATATGCTTTTCCAGCTCTAAAACATTTGCATTTTAGAAAGAAACTAAGAGTTCACTCAAGAGAGCTCTGTAGGTTGGGTCTTTGAGGCAATATAAGAAAAAACTTGGTACTTCTGCATTTGGCCAGTAAATGGGGGTCTTATTGGAAGAAGGGCGCCCTCTGGAGGCCTTCAAATCCCACCACGCAGCTGGTGTGCAGACTGGACAGCCTGTTTCAGAATCACCCACAGAGCCTCCTCCCTGGGTGAGTGGGTACGGCAGAGAGGCTGAATTTTATTCCACCCCCTGTAGGGATTCCGATGTACAGTACGTCTGAGGAGGTCCCCTACCCTTCCTCGACGTAAGACAGGTCCTGCTGAGGGGATTTCTGTTTAAATGAGCCTGTGCTTCAGGAATCCATTTGGTAAAACAAAAACAAAAATGACTTCCCAGAAGTTTTTCACACATGTGAGACATTTCTTGATGTCAGCCCAACCCGTGCAAGGCTGGTTTCTCACACCCTCAGTAACCTTTCAGAGGCACCCTGCCTCGTTTTGAATGGAGAAGCTTAGAAAACAGTTACAGAGAATTTTCCTATGCATCATGCCACCAAAAATAGCCCTTTATTTTCTTCTTATCCAATGACGAGAAAGGTTAACAGCAGTCTAAAAGCAAAGAGTTGAGAAACTCACACTTTAAAAATGGGGATGAGTAGAAGTCAAGCTCACATTTCCTGGGCCCATCTTATCTTGGGCTGGGGAGTTTACCTTCGTCATGACTGAAGGGTCATGTCACCATGAGACACTGTTGACAGGGGCATTTGGGTTATTCAGGGGAATTCTGGGGTTCCTGGGTTTATTTGCACAGGTTTCTCCCCCAGGGGGAAAGCCCAGAAAGAACAATTGGCAGCTGTTGTCAAGTCCCATGGACGCCTGAGCTTGAATGCTTCTGGGAGACGTCACAGTCTCTTGGACAATATTTAGGGAGGCCATTTTGAGGGATGGATCTGAGTAAGGAGCCCAGTCATAACTTAAACTGGTTGGTACAGGTAAAAGAGAAGTCATTGACTTAGGTAGCTGGGAAGGGTCTGGGGGTAGTCCTCAAAATTTAAGGCAGGACCTCAGGATTAGAGCTGGTGTTCCCTGTTCCCAAGCCCAAGCCCAAGCCCCTTCCTTGTCCTTACTGGCTATCTCTGCTTATTTCATTCTCTCAGGCTGCCATTTCAAAAGGCTTCCTCCACACTGTGGAAAGAGGACATGCAGCTCCCCACTGACACAGTCCTCCCACCCTTGTCATCCTTTATCTCACAGAATCTAGAGTTGATCTCCAGGGGGGACTCTGATTGGTTCCTCCCAGTTTCTACCACTCTCCTTGGACCAATCAGCATTGCTGGCTGGGTGGAATACAAAGATGGACCAGGCCTGACTCACAGGCCCATTTCCGGCCCAGGTAGAACAATAGGGAATCTTCCAAAAAAAAAAAAAAAAAAAGGTCAGTGCTAATACTTGAGGGACTGGTAAAAGCAGCAAAAGCTATGACCATCCATGACGGTGGCAAGAGGTTACCCAAAACCAAGTAACCTGCCTCAGGGCACAGCGAGAGGCGGTGGCTGAGAGTAGACACAGTGACCTTGCCCCTACAGCTGTGGTAACTTTGGGAAGATTTCTTCATAGAAGTGCTCATGGTGGGCACCTGGGTGGCTCAGTAGGTTGAGCGTTGGATTCTGGTTTCCGCGGGGGTCTGATCTTGGGGTTGTGGGATCGAGCCCTGCATTGGGCTCTGCGCTCAGTGCAGAGTCTGCTTGTCCCTCTCCCTCACCTCCTCCCTCTGTTCATGCTCACTAATTCTCAAATGAGTAAATAAAATCTTAAAAAAAAAAAAAAGTGCCCATGGCATGACCGCCCAGAGGGCTTAAAAAGAGGGTGAGCCGGGGGATTTACGACTTAGTCCTGTGTGTTATTTTTAAAGGGGAAAACATAAAACTATCTTAAATATCCAACAACAGGGTTAAGTAAACTAAGTCACATACCCATAATAGACCACCATCAAGAAGTTTTAACGACTGAGTAAAACAGTAATAGTGAAGGTAAGAGGCAGGACTAATATCTACCATATACTCACCGCCCCTCAAAAAAAGGTAAACAGAAAAATATGCCCGTTAACCATGGCTGCCCTCAGGTTGGGATATTGTGTCCCCTCCACCTCTTTATTCCTTTATGCTTTTTCTTGTTTTTGTTTGTTTTACTTTCTCTTCTCCAGTGAGTACATCTTCCTTTTGTAATGAGACACAAACAAGCAAAACCGTAATATTGTCCTCAACAAAACTGAACTGTAGAGATCTCAGGATCACTGGAGGAGATAAAAAGAAAAACTCCCAGAATCCTAGGAGAGCAACTCCCAAGAGCTGGTGCAGGGACGCCGAGGACAGGTGGGGAAGACAGGACCCTGAGACACTACAATCCTTCTCTTTCTTCTGAAGGAAATATTTTCTGAGTAGCTTTACATAGATCACCTCCGTTCACTCTTTTCCGCAACTCTCAGAAGTTAGCACAACTATGTATTCCATCTCTCTGACGAGGAAGCAGAGGTTCGGTGAGGTTAACTGACTTGTCCCAGTCGCACAGCCTGCAAAGTGGGGGAGCTGCGATAGGAACCCTGCTCTTTGCACTGCAGCAAAAGGAAGCGTGGGCAGGGGCTTTATTTCTTAGCTATCACTGAGCTCTTCAGGGGAAGGCAGAAGAATGATTTCCCTCCAGTAAACACGAAAAGATGTGAAAGCCTCCAAAACCCTTGTGAGAGTGTAAAACAGCTAGAGTCCTTGAAATAGAAGCCAGAGTTTATATTCCCAAAGGTAGAATGCGAGGCAGAAAGACAACACAGCCAGGCAGAATTCGTTTGAGGTTAGAGAGACACCCGTAAGAGCATCTGTCCAGCTTATGGCTTTGGAGAATGACACCACTGAGGAGCAGAGAGGGTAGGGGACCTGCCCAAGGTCACACGGCAAGTGAGTACTGTTACTGTAGACAGTCCAGGCTCGTCACTGGCAATGCAGTGCTGTTGGGGGGCTATCATGAAGCAATGCGTCATTTGCTATATAAGGACACAGGCACCTCAGTTGGAATGAAGCATCTGTGGCTGTCTCCTAGAAACACACATCCCAGAGATGGATCTAGAACAACAAGGGGCTGATTTGATAAGAACTCCTTGATACAGTGCTGAAAAATCCATTATGTTTAATCACTGTTCAAAAGCCATACTTAAAGGCATTTCTATGAAAAAGTAAGAAGAGCCTTTATGCATTTTTTGTAACTATATATGTATATTTTTTAAATGTATTTCATTTCTGTTACACTGGACCTTAGGTTGCCAAGGAGACAGTTATCAGCAGAACTAAGCTGTTAGTGAATAATTAATTGTCTCTTCTCAGTGAGGTTGGAGAGAACTTCCTTCTCAGGGTGTCTAAATAGAGTGTGGGCAAAGTCTGCCTCTGTCCACAGCAGAAAGGGAGTGAGGGCCTGAAGACAGCCAAGTAAGAGGTGGGTGTGCAGGATGGAGACTTCCCTCCTACCTCCAAGACAGAGCCAGGAGGAGTCCTGACATTGCTAACCCACGACCCCCACACCTGACCATTGTGGGAGACCATGCCACCTGCAATCACTATTTGCATTTTCTTGCCTGAGAACTCTCCCTGGCAGCCAGAGCTCTCCTGTTTGCCCACGGCATACTAGAAGTATATACATGGGGAGAGAAAGAGAGAGAAAGCAAGACAGAGCAGCCCTCAACCATGAGTGATGGAGGGAAATTTCTCCAAGGGTGCTCTCCACGGGCCCCCTGCATCCCTGGAGGATTCGGTTCCATCCACTCACATGGTTGCTCGCCAACACAGTCTTTATTGGCTTCCTTCCTTTCTCTGGCTTACTTCTGTACTCCCCTGACAGTCCTTCCTGGGATCATCCCCCAAATAAACTACTTGCATTCAGATCCCGACCCCAAGCCTGCTCCTGGGGCAACCTAAACCAGACAGTCACGTTATGAAGAGAGTGAGAGGGTGGGCGAGCGGGAGCTGCAGCCCTACTTCCCACCCGCTCTACTGTCCGACCCTCACGCGTTAAACGGTAGCCTGTAAAATGGGACGTCCCAAGCTCTCCCTCTCGTTTTTGCCAAGTGTAGTACAGATTGGATTCGCCTCAACTCAAATTGCTGTGTGTTCTGAATGCAACTTGCCCTCCAGGAAATGTGAAAAGATGTGAGTGGCTCCAGAACCCTGGGAAGAGTGCTTGCAATATAACTCGGAGCTCCTATTCCTAGAGAAGGGCGTGACTGCTGGAGAGAAAGACCGCAGTGGTGCAGACTTTGCTCTGGATCAGAGCGACACCTGCAAGCGGATCATATCCAGTTTACCACTGGAATCGCTGCAGCTCAGCTCCAGCCTGGGCTCACCGGGCCATTCCAGCTAAACGTGCAGAGGAGAACTGAGTAAAGAAAGCCCTCCGAACCTAGTATCTTCGATCTGGACCTCTCCAGTTCAATTGCTTCTTGTTTAAAGAGCTGCAAATCCCAGCTGAGACATATCATAATCAGACATCTATTTGATGCATGAAATAATCCTGAACACCTTTCAGGTGCTCAACTAACTAACATTCCTTGTTATGTAGAAAAGAACTTGAGGTTATAAACCCTGCTCTGCAACTCCATTATGCAAAGGATCTTACAGTCCGCTGGGAGCGACTGAGTCTTCTGGAACCATCACTGGCGCATAGAAGCAGGAGCCACCCTCCACCCCTCCTCAAACACACAAATTGTCCACTTTCCCCCTAAACCCTCGCTCAAGTCTATGCTATAGAATATATACAGTGTTAGAACCGAAACCTTTGTTCTTCTCCAGTTCATTTCAAAAATCTGTTCCTGAGCTAACCATATGAAAGGTTTCCTCCATTGTCACAAAAAGCTGCCTACAGTAGACATTTGATAATACAGTGATGTTACAGGTGCACTCAGAGAGCCTCAACTTTCTTTGCCAGCACTCTAAAAATGTCCCAACCTTTCTAGATTGTTCAAATGGAAACTCTTCCACCTGCCCACCCCCTCAAGGTTTCTAAAACAGGAGTTGTCTCGCCAGCACTAACGAGACTTACACTGTGACTATCCATCCACTTCCCACCGGCAGCGTGGTTGACTTCTGCCACGAGGGAGAAAGAAGTTTTTTGATCAATTTGTACAAAATTACCAAGGTGAGGCAAATCCAACAGAGTGAGAATCTGTTTACTGTTAAACTCAAAACAATGTCCAGAGGCGTGGGCAGAAGGGGGAAAAGCCAAGAGCGCAGGCAGGCAGCCCGAGTTCAAGTTCCAGCTGAACCGGAGGTTCCCCAGCTGACGGACCCCTGGCAAGTTACTGCTCCTCCCTGAGCTCTGATTTCCTCATACCGTCACCAGAGGGATTCAAAGGAGATGATACACATCAGAAGTGCGAAGTTCAGTGCCGGGGCAAACGTCACCGCTTCCTGTAAATGGATTATATCTCATTTCATCTTGTTAAGTAAATGCGGCATCACCCAAAGCAACAGAGCAGGAAGGTGATTGTGGACATTTGCTTTCGCCTGCCTTTCACTCCTCCTTCCAGGGACCCATTTCCTTTTTCTCCAACACTAACCGTTTTTATATGTGTTGAGCGAGGCCTACTGCCTTTCTTCTCTCCAGCCAGGTGGGAATGCGTCTCAGGCTTCACCAGACCTCCGGCCTGCCCCAGCCGCTGCGGGAGGTGCAGGAATGGACCCATGTGTCAGGCTGCCTCTCTCCTGAGTCCTCCCTGGAACTTTTTTCTGGTTGGAGATCTCCTCAGAGATCTATTCCGTGCTGAGCTTGCAAGGTATGAATTTTATGCACCTCACAGCTACCTTTCCTGCCAGATCTGTGAGGGTTTGCTCAGAGAGGCAGAACCGGGAGAAGATATATATCACTGGGGATTTATTGAAGGGATGTGGCCTCCTGCAGTTGTGAGAATGGTTCGACACTCTGTGAGGCTGTTCTTTCTGTGTCTGGTACAGGAACCTGACGCCTGCAGGGTGGCCTGTCGAGAAGGAAGATGGACAGGAAGTGGGGGAAGCGAGGATACACTGAAGTCTCTGAGGATGGGCAGGAGTTCATGTGGAGGGATGAGGACCCACATTCCTCTCTTGCCACCTCTAAGCCACCCAGTCATCGGATGATGGAATTCAGCTGGAAGCGACACTGGCCTTCTTCAGCATGGATCTGGCCATGCCCTTGGCCCGAGTCAGAGAGGCTGAAGGAGGATCTGGCAGAAGATCTGGCGATGCTGTGAGCCCACGCCCACACGTGAGGGAGCAGAAAAGGGACCAGATGAGCAAGGCACAACAGCACCTTCTGACCGGCAGTGGCCTTCCCAGCACAAAAAGCAATCGGATTGTTACACCAGCTCTGCTTCCAAATCTCATACAAAATGTCTCTGTGGCTCATATTAACCCGGGACTCGGCAGACAAGTAAATTGGGGGAAAGGTAGTTCCAGCGTCACCAAGTAGACAGAACAAATCAGCAGTACTGGCTCTCTGACGAGAACCCATGCGGGAGACAGGGAGAGAACAAGAGCCCTGATGATAGCATTTCAGCCTCTGGATCCAGCTGGGTCTGAAGCTGTAACTACCCCAGTATTTCCAGTGATGTAAACCATTTGGCTGATGCTAGTTTTGAATGGGTTTCTGTCTCTGGAAAGTGAAAGTGGCCCGACCAATAGAAGTACCTAGCTCAGCAACTGTTCCAATAGTAATTTGGTTTACCAGTTGTATCAGAATTCCAGTAAAGACTCTAACTTTGGCACCACAATTAGGAACGAAGCCTTGGATGATAGGGAATGACTAGTACACAGCACTTTGAGTTTTGATGGGTAAAGTATTTGCTAAGAAATGGAAAGAAGGTTATGTATAAAGCACTGTTAATACCTGCTGTGAGCACACTACCAAGCCTCAGGTGTAACCTTTGCAGGAGGTGAGGGGGCAGACAGTGAGAAGCCAAAGGGACACCTAGACAGTGCCTCACAGGTGGGGGCCCCCGGGACCCATACTTCAAATTTTCATTCTTATTTTGCAGGTCAAGATACTTCATGTGGTCAGTGTGCATATAATAGGCCATCTTTGCAAGGGGGGAAGGTCTGACCTCCTTACTATATCTTCAAGAGATTGCTAAATAAACCCATGAAAATTAATTTACAAGGGGGGATATATTTTTCCAGCAACTGGAATTCTTGTACTCTTCACCTAGGATACATCTCTCCCAGAGACAATTCACCTAAGACCATGAATGAAGATTAAAATTTTTTTTGGAGAACACAAAATAGTTTGAGGGAGATCTCACCCCAGTGTGGGGTCTGTCTGGTAAATGACTTTCCTTATTCTCCAAAAGTGGATAAAATACTTGTTCTATTCATGAAAACTCTGATTTTCGTGATCAGCCTCTTGAGTATTTCCAAAATCATGTACTGTCCCAATTATAGATTACCTCTTAAGGTATCATATACAGATGTTCAACCTCATTATTAAGAACAGGCTTTTAAAAAACTAGTTTTTTTTTTTAAGATTTCATTTATTTATTTGAGAGAGAGAGAGAGAGAAAACAGGAGCAGGGGGAGGGGCAGAGGGAGAGGGAGAAGGAGACTCCCCGATGAGCAGGGAACCCGATGGGCTCAATCCCAGGACCCTGGGACCATGACCTGCGCCGAAGGCAGACTCTTCACTGACTGAGCCACCCAGGCGCCCCTAAAAAACTAGGTTTTGAAAAAAAAAATCCTTTCCTTCTCCCTCTTCTCTAGGAAAGCTGTTTCTCTACTCACACCACTTCTGACACTAAATGTGTGGATTTTCCATACTAAATAATCCTTCTATTCTCAGCAGACACCAACTGGCTGTCCTATGAGTTAGTTCAAACCTGAAGCTAACTACTTGGAATTAGCACAGACCTCATAGGTTACGGACTCAGTCCCACAAGACTGCCCCCACTTCCGACACCCATCACAAGTAGTGGGTCCTCAGGTTACCCACACTACTGTCTGATTCGGGTATACGAATCAGGGATTCCCACAATCACCTCCTTAAGTTAAAAAATTCGCTATAGTGGCTCATAGAAGTCAGGGAAATACTTTCCTTATACTTACTGGTTCATTATAAAGGATACAAATGAACTGCAAGATGAGGGGTACGTAGGGTGAGGTCTGGAAGGGTCCTAGTCACAGGAGCTTCTGTCCCCATGGAGCTGGGGCGCCTGCCCTTCTAACATGTGAATGTGTTCACCAACCTGGAAGCTCTCTGAAGCCCCTACCGAGTTCAGGGATTTTTACAGAGGCTTCGTCATGTAGGCATGACGGATTATTAATTCCATCTCCAACCCCTCTCTTCTTCCCTGAGGATGGAAGGCAGGGATGAAAGCTCCAAGCTTCTAATCATGGCTTGGACATTCTGGTGAACAGACCCCAACCAGGAGCCCAAGAGTCACATCATTAGAACAAAAACCACTCCTATCACGTACGAAATTCCAAGGGATTTAGGGGCTCTGTATCAAGAACCAGGGACAAAGGGCAAATATATACTTCCTTTTTTTTTTTTTTTTTAAGATTTTATTTATTTATTTGAGAGAGAGAGAAAGCACACGCGAGCTGGGGGGAAGGGACAGAGGAAGAGGGAGAGAGAGAAGCAGACTCCTTGCTGAGCAGGGAGCCCGATGTGGGGCGTGATCCCAGGACCTGGAGATCATGCATAATAGTACACCTTCCAAGGCTTTTAGGTACCAGGCAGTGTGTACCTATGAATGGGGGGGGGGCAAATAAATAAATGTTTAAGATACAGTCATTCCCTTAAAGCTCAAAAAATCAAACTCCACATTCTAGATACCATTTTTCTAATTGCACAACCAAAAATTCCATGACTTTCTGGGAAAGCCTTCTCCCACTCCACAGTGAGCCTATTACCTTCCGAAGCCCTCTATATCTTCTTCTTCTCTCTCTGTAGTAAGCCAACTGCCCCCTCCACTAATTCTTTCCTTCAGTGGATGTCTTACAAATTTTTAGTTTCTTCCAACTTCAAAAATAATAAACGCAGCATGCAGAATATTTAGGATACTATGCCTCCCCCCCCATTTTTTTAAACTACTTTTATTCTCAGGCAGTGACTTTCTCAAGGACCAGGAGGCCCTTTGTCACTAACTGCAGGAAGAGTGAGCAAGTGGGACAGATGGGATGGATCTTAGACCCGTCACTGCCCTTTGTCCCCATTTCTCCCACCCTGGGGGAGACCCCATGCACCTCTCACCAGCGGCTACAGTTGCTCTGTAACAGGTCTTTCTGCTTCTCCCTTTGTGTGTCCCCTTCACAGCAGCCAGCGTGTCACTTAACATGAAATCAGATCGCTCTACTTCCTTGCTTAGAGTCCCCAATTATTGTCCATCACAGCTAGAAAGTCACCAAACGTCACCACTTCCAGGAAGGCCTCCCTCCCCGTCTCTTTCCCATGGTTTATACCTCCTTTTCTACTTTATTTTCCATCTTTGGACTTACGAAGCTCTTTGAAAATACATTGCTTGTTTCTGAGTTTATTGATTGCACCTCCTACCCCCAAGAATGCTGATTCCCTGAGGGCGCGTTGTTGAGAGGCCCCAGAGCAGAGTGGGTCTATTAGCTTCCTTTGGACATGGGGGTGGGGGTGTGTGTGTGGGGGGGTCAAGGGCCCCAGGTGCTTCACCATGCTTTGTTGATTTCCTTTAGCCCTGACCTCATCTTTCTAAATTATCTTTTTCCTTAATTACGCCTGCAAATGGACCGTCTCTTTCCTAGCAGGTGCTTGACTCAGATTTTAACTCGACCTCTGTCAAAGGCCAGTCCTCTGCCCTTTGGTGCAGGCACAGAGGGCCGCCACCGCCCTCCTGAACAGTGAAGGCTTTTCTGCTTCCCTCCAGGGCTTAGCATCTTGTAGGCACAGGCATCATGAGTTAATGTATCTCTAAAAATTAAGCACTGAATCAGGCCCTTTATTTATAGCTCATTTTTACAAATGTGAATTAAAGTGGGCCAGTCTTATGACATAGTCAAATTTATTATCCCCACTTAATGGCTTGGATAGTTAAATACTTCAGTGAATAAACTTAGAATTCATTAAGTCTCATTTTCTCATATTTCATATATTTGCAATCCACTCTCCTCCCTGGCAGTTTTCAAACAAGAAAATTAAGCCTGGCTCTGAAATTTATGGATGTATTCTTCTAATATTCCTTTAATTAGAAACTCATATGTGGCTTCCTAAGCAAGCCACCCACGGAGAGCCCTTACACGGATGGGGCCACCGTATTGTCTGACGGCCTCCTAGTTCCAGGTTTCTTCTGAAGCTCTCATTAGCTATGAAGCACCACGTAGGGCGGGTTCTATGGAAACATGGCCTGGGAGGGCTAACTTTTCACCTTCAGGTTGATATGAGAAGGTTTGGTAATGGTTTACTGGTCGTTTTCACTGTTGCATATTAACAGAGTGGAATTATAGGTACTCAGCTCTGGGTAGCGTGGTGCTTCTGAGCCCGTCTGGCCACCACAGTTAATTGTATCATAGGGAAAGGGAGTCTACCATGCCTCCTTTCGTTTTTAGATACAAGATCTCTCTAAAACTGTCTGTGCCCCCCTGTGCTGGGTGAGGCCGCCATTTTGGATATCCTGTTAACTCCTGCAGGACAGAGGGGAGAGGAGAGAAGGAGAGAATGTGGTACAGATCCAGAGAGAGGGAAGCGAGGGGAGGAGAGAGGAGGGAAACAGCGTATATCACATATATCTGAAGCGGCATTAGATGGGTGCTTGGGTTGTCTATGTAACCCTATTAAGTGTGCCTAAAATCACATATCGTTCCAAGATCACCTGCTAATGTTGGGAGCTATCTGTGTTGTAGGCCTGAGGAGTTAGAGAAGCTTAAGGCTTTTAGATCTAAACATATTCAGCCTGAAACTTAAAGAAGAGCTTTAGAGGGAGTAGAGTCAACAAACGTCTATTCATCTCCTATTACAGGCACTTCTGGTTTCAGATGCCAGAGACAGAGCCCCGCCCATACAGCTAAAGCTTTACACAGTGCTTGTTATGGGCCATGCATGCTTCTGACTTTTCCTATCTATGAATGCCACTTAATCCCTACAGCATGCTGTGAAGTGGGTTCTAATATCATCTCCCATCTAAAGACGAGGAAACGAAGTCTCTATGAAGTTCAAGGTTACAGAGCCAGTAAATGGGAGAAGAGAGATTTGACCCTCAACAGGAGGATTCCAGGGTTCACATTCTTAACCACTGTATTTGTTAGGATTCTCCGGATAAACAGAATCAACAGGATATATACATCCATACATATACACAGAGAGAGAGAAACATTGGTTTTAAGGAATTGGCTCATGTGATTGTGCCAGGGAAGAGTTGTAGTTCACACCCAAACACAGTCTGCTGGCAGAATTCCTTCTTGCTTGAGGGAGGTCAGCCTTTGTTCTATTCAGGCCTTCAAATGATTGGATGAGACCCACGCATGTGTGGAGGGCAAATGGTTTTGCTCAAAGGTCACCAATTTAAATGTGAATCTCATCCAAAAACAATTTTCACAGAAGTACCCCACATAATGTGTATCCCAGTGTCTGAGCACTATGGGCCAGCCCAGATGACATAAAATACTAACCATCACAGCCACGGCCATGGATTCAAGTGTGTCCTCCCCAAAAGATATAGTAAAGTCCTAACCCCCAGAACTAAGAATGTAACCCTATTTGGATACGGGTCATTGAAGATGTAACCAGTTAAGATGAGATCCTACTCAAGTAGGGTGGGCTCTTAATCCAATATGGCTGGTGTCCTCATAACAGGAGGGAGGAACACAGAGATAAAATGTCCATGTGAAGACACACAGACACAGGGAGAATGCATGTGGAGACAGAGGCAGAGTCTGCAGACAAATCAAGGAGCATCAGAGGCTTCCAGAAACTAGAAGATGCCAGGAAGGGTTCTCCAACACCTAACTTCAGACTTCTGGCCTCCCAAACTGTGAGAGAATAGATTTCTGTTGCTTTAACTACTTAGTTTGTGGTATTTTGTTGGGCAGTTCTGGCAAACTAATGCACCCCTGCCCTCAGGGAACCTACATTCTTGGAGAGAGAGAGAAGGCAACGATCCCTTCTCTCTATGATCCTCATAGGGCATGAGACTCTATGGGGACCATACGAGTCACAAAAGACGTTTTCAGTGCTAAGTTTGTAGGGGGGAGGACTTCATGCATATGGGGGTCCCCTTGCCAGCTATACTGATCAGGGTTTCCTCAGAAAAGCAGGACCTTTAGAAAGATACATATTAACAGGGATTTATTATAGAAATTTGGCCTTTTACAATTGGAAAAGCTGTCTAAACAGTGTATGTGAGGCTGCTGTTTCTGGCTGGTACAGGAACCTAAAGTCTGCAGGGCAGGTCGTTCAGAAGGAAAGGTGGGCACGAAGTGGGGAAAGCAAGGATAAACTGAAATCTGCGAGGGGAATGTCTTGGTAGAGGTCTGACATTGAGATGATAGCAGAATAGACTCAAGGTCACCTGACTTTCTATGGAGAGTCCTTCCCATTACTCCATCATATCATTTTTAGAAGCCTACAATTTTTTTTCTTCCGAAAGAAACCTTGAAGACTCCACTAGATCTGTAGAAACGAAAAAGCGTTAACTACTCAATGAGCTCTAATTAAAAAGGGACGTTTTCTAGAAAGAAGTACAGTCAAATATGTTTGGGCTATTTCTTTTGGAATACAGGGACTTGAATTAGTCAAAAAGTTTTCCTTCTTTGCTATGTTTTCCAAATTTCCTATAATGATCAAGGACATGCTTGAAAACAAAACATAAAGCAACATTCTTCCTTAGAAGAAAAAAAATCTCAATGCACATCTGAACCAGGTATCCTTCTCAAGCAGAACCAGTGTGCCTTTGCTGGCTGGCTGGTCCTGGCTGGCAATCAAGTTAAAGATAAAGCTAGTGGTTTTAGAATTTAAGGAACTTCTGAATCTATGTATTGAAATTCTATGTCTGACTTTTGGCCCCTATATCATCTCCAGTTCATTCACCCTCACTTTTTTTTTTTTTAAGATTTTATTTGAGAGAGTGACTACATGCACGAGTCGGGGAAGGGGCAGAGAGAGAGAAGCAGACTCCCTGCTGAGCAGGGAGCCCAAAAGGAAGTAGGCTCAATCCCAGGACCCTGAGATCAGAACCTGAGCCAAAGTCAGATGCTTAACTGACTGAGCCACCCAGGTGCCCCTAACCCTCACCTCTCAACCTCAGCTTTATGTAAGGATGGGGCAAATGATATCCCTAGCCTAAGAAGCACGGCGGTCCCTAGATCCAAAATGTGGTTGGTTTAGGTTATTCATGTGACTGGTTTCTGAGTTGATCGTGTATTAGTGCTAATACCTACCTTACTAAGTAACAGGCTCTATAGCCCCTACCCTTCCAGACCCCTCCCTGATGTACTGAACCCAATTCATTCCTCCAGAACCCAAGCTTTTCCTGATCTAATCATTCAGTGAATTGACATTTACTGAGCTCCTCCCATGTGCCAGATGCTGTGACAGGCAACGCAATGCAAAGACTTTTGAAAATGACATGATCTGGTCCCTGAGGGTTCCAGAAATCCATCGGCTGTTCTATAACACAGTTCATGTCTTACATGGTAGTAAAGCACAGTGGTTAACAGTCTGGGCTTGGGAATCAGACTGCCAGGGTTTAAAGGTGGGCCCCACCTCTTCCTGTGCCCACATGTGACTGTGGGCAGTCTGATGGATTTCTCTAGGCCTCCTGTGTCAGTTACCCATGATGAGGACAACAGGAAGAACAGCTCACATTTACCGTGTCCTTACTAAGGTCTGGGTCCCGGGCTCTTGCGTGTCCATAACCTATGCTCATGTGCACCAAGCCCCCCGGAAAGTGCTTACTTTATCATCCCCATTTGACATGGATGGAAGCTAGGTTTAGGAGGTCACATTACTTACTAGCAAAAGTGAGAGCGGGTGGTGAGTGACAGCTGACGACACCTATGCACTGTAGGAGAGTGGCTCTGGGCCCTCTGACCACGCCCCCTGGGGGGGTGCGCCCCTTCCCCTCCCTGCCTGTTCCTTGCACTGAGCTCCAGAAGGCACACAGAGAGCCAGGGCGGACCACAAAACCCGACGTCCAGGGTGTATAAATGAAACATGCACCTCCTGCCTGGGGGAATGACAACTTCCCTGTGATTACTGCACGGTGAAGAATGTTAGCCTTCAAAAGGGTTTCCTCCCTTCCCATTCCGTTAGCACGCGCACAGAGGCCTGCTAGTAGGGCTCCCCAGCCCGTTGGGGATGCTGGCAAGGCCACGGAAAGAACCCACCCCCCTGCTAGTGCCGGCTGTGTTTTCAGCTCTAGGCTGCCGGCTCACACCACCTGCCTAGGGATCAGTCATAGGATGCCTTGTGCCTGAGGGGTGTCAACTTCCCAAACCGCCCTGGGATCTTACTCGGACAGACACGTGTTTCATGGAGAAAAACACAGGCCACTACACAATGGGGAAGGAGAGAAGAGGGAGGGAGGAAGGGCAGGAAGAAGGAGGAGAGACCAAAAGGGAGAAGGAGAGATGGGGCAGGGAGGGGGAGAGGCAGGGGCACATCATAGGGAGAGGCTGTGAAAGGTTCTGCCCCATTCTGGTGCCTTTAAAAGTAGGAACCGCTGAGTGGAGCCGGAGTATTATAACTCACAGTTTCAGAGTGGACATCTTTGGTCAAAGGAGGGCAGTGAGCTTGAAGACAGAGCTCACTCCTGCAGGAGCTGTGATGAGGCAAAGAACGTGGAGACACTACTTCAGGAAAGTCAGAATTCTGCATAGCAAGGCTGACCCTCTCCTTCTCACCTTTGGCTAAAGGAACATTTCCTGTACGGCTACCTCTCTACAGGAAGTGGTACTCTAGGTCCATAGGGGCAGTGCCATGCCAGTGGGGGCTGCTGGCTGGAGCTGGTCTGAGAAGTCTTGGTGACCAGCTGCTGATAACGTAAGTAAAGAACTGACAGAACATGATTATAAATGTTTATCATGATCTAATGCTGTCGAGACATCTCTCTGTGTGATCATTGAGCTTGTCTCACAGATGTGGACATAGACCACTTCGGGTACTGATGACCATGAACTTGTAGGGCGAGCTGCCCATGGCCTCAGCTGTGTATTACTCATGCAAAGTCACCCCACATCCTGGGCTGTGAGTTTGACAAGCATTACGGAAGAGATTAATAATTTACCTCTACGGTCACAAACTTGCCGTGCCTCCCTAAGCCTCAGTTTCACTGTTTGTAAATTAGTGATAAATTACCTACGTCCTAGGGACTCCTGGAAGAGTCAATGAGGTAGTATGTGTCAAGCGTTTAGCATAGGAGCTGACAAAGAGTGTGCACTCAACGCAAGATAGCTCTTCTCACTTGGTCACGGTGAACAGACAGAACTTGCAACTTGGCTAGGAGCAAAGTGTCTCGGTAACACAGATGTCTGAGGACACGAGCCCAGTCTCCCAGACTTGACCCAGAGCAAGCCAAGAATATCTCCAAGTGCAAGCAGAGGGGCTGGGCACCAGCCAGTGGATGAAGATGGTAAAGCTCATCCCCTCCACTGGGAACAAGCAAATCGATGGTGAAGGAAAGCCTCGGGTCCTCAAGTGCTCTAAAAGCCAATAATAAAATTTAAAATCAATGGGGAAGCCGACAGCAAACCAATGGCGGGGCCAGAGGCCAGGAGTGAAGTGTCTCCGTGCTGGGAGCAGGCAGACAGCCTGGGCAGCAATCCTCGGAACAGCAGCATGCTGAGCGTGCAGGTGAAGGAGCCTCAGAGCCTATAATTTGGCAGAGGTCCTGCCTCCTGGTCTGGCGCTGTCCCATAGATACGGGCTGCACACAGGGAAAATGAGGTTGTCAAAGGAATAAGACCTGGACCCCCAACACAGTGCTGTTCTATTTATCCGACCTTGGGAGGAGTGCAGCCAGAGCCTGGGAAATCACATTTTCCAGCATTAACTTTCAGCTGCATTTTAAAAACATGGACAGACAATGCAGTACATTGTTATTGGACTAAATGTTTGTGTCCCCCTCCAAATTCATATGCTGAGACCGTGACCTCCAATGTGATGGTGTTAGGAGGTGGGGACTTTGGGAGGTAACTGAGTTTAGATGAGGTCATGAGGGGGGCCCTTATACAAAGGGGGAAGAGACTGTAGCTCTGTCTTGGCCGTGTGAAGACACAGCAAGAAGGTGGTCATTTGCAAACCACAAAGAAAGCTTTCATCAGGACCTGCATCAACCAGCACCTTAATCCTGGATCTCCCTGACACCAGAACTCTGAGAAATAAACATTTGTCATTGAAGCCATCTGGTGGATGACATTTTGTTATAGCGGCCTGAACCTAGTAAGACATACAGAGACATTCACAGTATTTCTCAGATAAGGGACTATTCAGATTCAATTATCTGTGCAAACATTTCTTGAGCTCCCCTCCCCCCACGCCACCTGTCTCTACTCTGATGTTCCAGGGACTACAGTGAAATAGGACAGTCAGGAAAAGAAGTTTCTGTTCATTACGAGCTCATGATGGGTGAGGGAGACAAATAGATTAGCAAATACTTAGCATCCAGTGTGCCAGGTGCAGCAGTGGCGTTGTGAGGCCCGCAGAGCGTGTGGGCACCACGACCACCTGGGATGGAGATTGGGGTGGGAGAGCAGAAGCCACTGCAGAGTGCCAACTCTCGCCTGCCCATGCGTGTTTGAAGGACACGATGGCACTGGACTCCGGGCAGCTGCTGTCATGACGTGTGTTTAAGAGGAAAGTGGGCCAATCGGACTATTTTAAGAATCTTTAGTAGTCAGTGTGGGAATGAAACCTCTAATGGGTCATGAAAGCTGAAGAAAGAAAGAGAAGAAAGGTTCAGAGTGAAGGAGAAAGGCTGAGAGAATATATGAGTGAGAAAGAGACAGACATACACACACACACGCAGAAGGACAGACCTATCTTAATGTGAAAGCTTTAGACTGGTTCTAGAGTCCTGTTCCCTTGGGTCATGGCTATATTTGGTTTTCGTCTTTGAATTTCCATAAGTTTCCATCAGTTAGAATGGGTAACCTTTACTGGAATTGGTGGGGTGGTTTTCTGTTCTGAACAACACAAAGAGTCTAACTAGACCCTTGGAGCGATCTGGGAAGGCAAGACTGACTCACACAAATCCAACCGTACTGTCTCAGCCAAACCAAAGAAGAGACAGAGAGAAATAACAATTCAATCATTGTGGCTGGTGTCACATGCGTGTGTGTAAGCCCTGGCTTGAGTGTGTCACGGGAGACATGACCCTGCCCGTCCCTGAACTTTGCTTCGTGTGAGCGCCTCAGTGAGCTGAGTGCTTGCTGTGTCAGTTAATGTATATGTTTTGGGACAAGAGGAAAATGGGGAAAGGAGAGAATAATTAGCAAGCAGATGAATGAGCATCTTGTTTCCATTTTTGTTGCCAAGGCTAATCATTTATTTCAACTGAGGTGCTTGGTGAATTAAAGCCACATGTAAGTTAAGGGTGTTAATTTCATGATCTAACTCTTTAGAGTAAAAACACTCACATTCAGCCCATGCTTTGAAGAACTGAAGCCAGCAATTAACTCATAAGGCTGAAACTAACAAACTGCTTCCTTTACAAGTGAAGTGCCAATTGAACCTTGATTCATGAAGTCACCAATTGGTCATCTTAGCTTCCCATTCAGTCCATAGCCATCAGATAACTATATTTCATCATGTCCCACCATTGCCTCTTTTTCAAAGACAAATGGCGGAAGTGCAGATTAAAACCAAAACCCAATACAATATACCTGGACCATTGAGAATGGTAGAAAGATAGGAACAATGCTCAGAAATCAGAAGGGATTTGGGGCTTCCAAATGAATGAGTCCCCTGGGATTAAAAACTTTTTCTCTAAGCTGTGTAGGGTGAGAAGACAGCAGGTGGCCAATGCATCCTTTTGTCCAGTTTGGACTCGCTAAGTGAAAACCACGTGAATGGTTGCCTTGTGATCCAGGCAATGTCCACAATTTAGCGGCTGGAGAGGTGTGAGCTCAGGCCTAGTGCAACCTTCTCCCGGATATAAACAGGGAGGTCTGTAGAGGCTTCACTTGAATAGATGGACACTGAGGCCCTGACCAAGGCTCAGCAGCCCGTGACAGAAGACTCTAGAAACCCTGTCCCCAGCAGAGAAGAGCTAAGCAGCCTCCCAAAACATACATATTTCTCTCAAACCTAAAGATTTAAGTCAAGTTGCATCTGAATTACCCTCATCTGTTAAATTAACAGTCAAACAATAAATATTCATTTCTCAGTTAAAGGGATCCAGAATATGCCACTCCAAAATATGCCACTTATTTTGAGTTGAAGGCAAGCGAGAATCAACCGATGTAGGGCAAGGTTTTCTCTGCACTCCCCTTGTCTGCCTATAAGGCAGGGCATAAACTTCCCTTTGGAAAGTGCCTCCCCAGTACCAGAAAAGAAAAGAGCGGCTCATCACCGGATATGGGTGTTGGGGTTAATGTAGAACATGAAATCAGCCATAATACCTGGTTTGCTACAATGTAACACAGAGACCTTGGAGGGCAGGGAGGGTTTCAGAGAAGGGCTAGCCTTTGGAATGCTGAGGCCTGAGGCCTGAGTGACCACTCTGCCATTGGAATGCCGCGGGGAGTTGCCTTCCCGAAGCTTTCCTAGCCCAACAGCTGCCCTGTGATCTGAGAGATGTACGCATTGTCCCTTAGGCTATGCTTAGCAGAACTCTGGTAGAATACACCCAAATTAGCATATCATATCTTTCCTGTAAACAGATCCTCCCAGTTTCAGTAGGACCCCTTGTCACATATCACCTGCTTGAGAAACAGTGATAAGGATTTGTGATTATCCTGCAGGACCAATAAAAGCGGGAACAAAGAAGAGCCAAGAGTCTTTGCCTCTGAGCGTTGACCCCCTTGCCTTCTCCTGTTTCATGGCGAAGTTTGGAGCAATCTTTCATCCATCGGTACAGGGATTGCTGGCCATTCCCAGCAGATGGGGAGTCGACACTGGATGACTTTGCATAAAAAGACCTTACTAAACTAACCAGTACCTTCCATTAGTTCTCCCATATATTTCCCAGCGCTGGCCCACAATTATCATCCCTTGAAGTCCAACCCCTCCTTTCCTTTGTAAAAATGCATATGAGCCCTCTAAACCTAATTACTTCTTTGAGCTTCATTTTGGTGAACTCCTGTGCACAGAAATACTAATAAAAATTGTATGTCTATTCTCCTGTTAATCTGTCTTGGTTAGTTTAATTCATTGGCTCCCAGGCACTAAACCTAAGAGGGTAGAATGAAACTTTTTCCTCCCCAACAGTGACATAGTACTAACCTCAAACCTCAGGGGTGCTTACTTACTTAAAGCGATAAAGGTAAAGGAGTCCCTACTCATCAGCTATTGTGAAATCAAGAAAGTTCTATAGAACAAATTGGTATGTTTAGAAGAATGGCAAACATTTTTTTCCTTTTTCAAATTTTTATAGAATGGCAAACATTCTTAAAAACCAATGATGATGTCAAGTGATAGCATGGATGTGACACAGTGGGTGGGCACTTCTCCAGCTGCTGGTGGGCATGTAAATTTGGTGGAGACTTTTTGGAAGGCAATTCAATAAGCTTTAACAAAACTGAAAAGGGGGGCGCCTGGGTGGCTCAGTTTAGTTAAGTGTCTGCCTTCAGCTCAAGTTATGACCCCAGGGTCCTGGGATCGAGCCTCCCAGCAGGGAGCCTGCTGCTCCCTCTCCCGCTCCCCCTGCTTGTGCTCTCTCTCTCTCTCTAATAAGTAAAATCTTAAAAAAAAAAAGAAGAAAAAAGATTAAAAAAAAGAAAAAAAAACCCTGAAAATGGCCCAACTTTTGATCCAGCAATTCCTCTTCTAGGAAGTTACCTGAAGATGCACTTGTGTACGTGCACAAAGTCGACATGTGAGAATTTTTATTGCAGCATTGCTTCAATAGCAACACCCTGAAAACCACCCAAATATCCAGCAACGGAGAAGCTGCTACAAACAGTCAGTAGAAGGAATGACATAAACCTCCGTATGGGAAGACTTCCAGGACACTGGCAGTGTTTAAATAGTAAGTCACAGAAGTAGACAAATATTTCTTAAATAGATCTCAATAAAGCACACTCCATAAAAGATAAGATTGAGCAACAGGACTTCATTAAAATCAAGAACTTCATTCATCAAAAGACAACATTAAAAGAACCTCCAAGTCTAGCGGCTGATGAATGGATAAATCACAGATGGTACATCCATAAAATGGAATATTACTTAGTAATAAAGAATGAAACTCAAATACATGCTACAACATGGATGAACCTCAAAACCATATGCTAAGTGAAAGAAGGCAGTCACAAAAGACCACATAGTATATGATTCCATTTATATGAAACATCTCGAATAGGCAAATCCATAAAGACTGAGAGTAGATCAGTAGCTCCAGGGTCTGGGGGAAGGAGGGAATGATGGATATAGGATTTCCTCTTGGAGTGATGAAAATCATCTGGATTTAAATAGTGGTGAGGGTTGCAAAACTTTGTCAGTGTGGTGAAAAACACTGAATTATATACTTTGAACAGATGAATTTTATGGTATGTTAATTATATCTCGCTTTCAAAAACTGCATTAAAAAAGACAATAATAAGAGAGAGCAAAAAGGCAAACCACAGACTGTGAGAAAATAGTTACAATATGTATATCTGTCAAAGGACTGGAATCAAGAATATATAAAGAGTTCCTACAAACCAAAAAGAAAAAGACAGATAACCCAACGTAAGACAATTGCCAAAAAACTTTAATCGGCACTTCCCAAAAATGATTACACAAATGGCCACAACTTATGAAAACATGCTAAACATGTCTCGTCATCAGGGAAATATAAACTGTCACCACCCATGAACCAGAATGCCACCAATTAATACTAAGTGCTGATGAGGATGTCAACAACTGGAAGGTTCATTCACTGCCGGTGGGAAGGTCAGCTCGTGCAGTCACTTCAAAAAACTGTTGGATAGCATGTTCCAAGGCAAAACATTTATCTCCCATACGATCCAGCAACTCCTCTCCCAAATACATACCTAACAGAAATGAGTGCCTCAAACAGAAATATGTCCACACCCAGTGACATGCATGTTCATAGCAGCTTTATTCATAATAGCCTCCAAATGGAAACACACGAAATGTCTTCCAGTTGAAGAATGGATAAGTAATGGAATACTATTCAGCAATAAAAGCAAAAAAACCCTAAGGATACAAACAACAACATGGATATTAGAGTAAAAGAAGTCACTCACTACGGAGTACATACTAAATGATTCCGTTTATAGGAAGTTTAAGGGCGGGGAAACTGATCAATGGTGACAGATGTCAGCACAGCGGCTACTTTCATAGAAACAGTAGGGACTGGAAAGGGGCATTAGCGAGCCTTCGAAGGTGCTGCGAATAGTCTGTGTCTTGAGCCGAGTGATGGCCATAAAGTCGCATTCTCACATGTTGACTTTCTGCATGTATGCAAGGATGTGTTTTTTTTTTACATATGTAAACGTGGTTCATCAAGCAGAGTGAAAAGCAAGTGATGACGAATGTGTAGATCCCTCTCAAAATCCCAGCTGTCTTTTCTGCAGAAAATGACAAGCTGATTCCAACATTCATAAGGGAAATGCAAGACACTCAGAATAGTCAAAACACTTTTGAAAAAGGACTCACAGTTAATTTCAAAACTTACTACAAAATTATAGTAATCAGGATAGCTTGGTACTGGCATAAGCAAAGACATACAGGCCAATGGAATACAGTAAAGTCCAGAAATAAACCCTTACATCTGTGGTTAAGTGATTTTGGACAAGGGTGCTGAGATAATTGAAGAGGAAAATTAAAGAGGAAAAAAATAGTCTTTACAACAAATATTGGAACAACTAGATACCTGCATGAGAAAGAATGGAGGTGAACCTTCTCATTATGCCATACACAAAAATTCAGCACAAATGGAATTATAGGCCTAAATGGAAGAGCCAAAGCTATAAAACATGAAGAAAATAATGAAGGAAACTTGCGTAACCTTAGGTCAGGCAACGAAAGCCTCCTTAGAAAGGGCACCAAAAGCAGGTGACAAAAGGAAAAAAATGGAGTGGACTTCATTACAACTAAAAACTTGCATGCTTCCAAGGACACCTTCGGGAAAGTAAAAAGATAACTCATAAAATTGAAGAAAATATTTGCTATAAGGGACTTGTATCTAGAATATATAAGGAGCTCTTAGAGCTTAATAATAAAAAGACAACCCAATCAAAAAAAAAAAAATGGACAAAGGATCCAACGAAAAGGCATCCATGGCCAAGAAGCCCATGCAAGAAGGCCCAGTATTTCATTAGCCTCTGGGAAAATGTAAATCAAACCACGAAGAGGCAGCTTCACAGCCACTGAAATGGCTATCCTCCAGAAGACATAGTAACAAGTGTTGATGAAGATGTGGATTATCCTTATATGGTTAAAAACGAAGAGGATGTCACATGAGTTATATCTCATATGATCTCATATGTGTGTATATGAAACAACCCATCTCTACATATGTAGATAGGCATGAATTTGGGTGTATGTAGCTAGAAGGTATCTCCAGAGCTCTGAAGTTATTTCTTCTGGGGATAAAGGGGTCTTTGGCCATTTTGGTTTGTTTGCTTCTGCATGGTTTCATTACTCCACAAGCACGTTATCCCATATTACTTGTGTAAGGAAGCAAAGTTTTGGAGAAAAAATTTGCCGACTGGCAGTGTATAAGGAATGGTCTGCAGGTGGTGTGGATTTTCAGAGGAGGGAGTCACTATCACATAGTGACAAAATGGAGCAGAAAGTTCATGGAAAGTTTACTTATTTGGAACTGGAAGGTTGGATGCGACTTGCCCAGGCAAGGAGAGGACGTGGGAATTCAAGAGAAAGGGGTAACATTGTAACATGTCCAGCACTGCCTAGGTCTCAGTTTTTAGAAATATGTTCATTAAGCAACATGTATTCCTTTGGATCCATTCCTGTGAGGAAATGACAGATGTCAGTATTCGCGAAGATTTATTTTATGAAGGAAGGAAAGGAAGAAGGTGGTGAGTGGGGAGGGGGGGGTTGCTCAGGGAGAAGGAGGGACAGAGGCAACAAAGACCAAAGCCAGGAGGTGAAATCCCAGTACCATTTTAAGCAGCCAGATGTGTTAAGACTAATGGAAAGACATCATTGAAAGTTCTAGAATCCCATGCATTCAATGTAATTGAGTTCTTTTCCCTGAGAGAAGAAAACTTCCAAAGCAGCCATAATAGTGTTATCTTTTTCCTTGCTAACTGTTCTCTGCCTCACTGTCCAACCAGACTTTGCAGTCAGGTGCAAGTATATCTCAAAAGTGCCTGCAGCTGGGATCCTGGCTTCCTTTACAAAGAGCTACTGAAAAAAGATGGAAGCACTTATTTGACTTCACTACCTGGGTCATCCTTAGCTTGACCCATTGGGTGATCCAGGCTCACATTTGTAGTAAGTCTGTCCTTCCACGGATCATGCAATGTCCAGCTTTGCCATGGAAATGTCTGAACTCGGAAGAGTTAACCAAGCCTGCTGTGTATCTATGTGGGCCCAAGTGAAGGAGGTTTAACCCAAATCCTAAGAATTCCTGTTCTTGGTTACCAGCGTTTTTTGATCACTTCGCTTGTCGCTTGGGGTGGGAGTGAAATGTAATGACAAAGTCATAAAGCCCTTGGATAGAGAAATAGGATTAAGATGATCCCAAGTCTTCTATTTTAAAGCAAGGAAAACATTAATAAAAAGAGAGTCAGGCCAGTGGTACCAAAACGTTTTTGAAAAACTTGATTCGCCTCCCAGTATGGAGTTGGTAGAGTCACAATATTGTCTAAACTAATTGCCATGGTCCCAAAGTCCTGCCAAGTGAGGAATTCAGCCAGCATGACTGTTCGACCCTTTCAATTTAAAATTAAATTAAATCTTTGGTTGTTTGCCTGAATTAATCGTTCAATTTGCAAAAAAACAATCAAACCTATGTTGTAAGTGGTTCCAGCTGTGGGCTGGTTTTTTCTCCCCCCAGCAGCAGAGAAAAATTACTTAAGCATTTTGTAAACAAAACTGAGAGACACTGGTTTTCTTTCAGAGATGAAGGCATTTCTAAATGGTTGCTGTCCTTGAACCTGGATTATATTTCTTCTTCCTTGGAACCCCACGGTTGACACTGGATGAAGAAAATATAAACAGGTTGCCCTCTACTGCAAGGACATTGCTACCGACCTTGAATATATTTTAAGGGTCTTTGATCAAAGGGAAGTGGGCAAGTCACCCCCACTGCTTAGTTTTGCCCTGGGGAGTAACCACAGTGAGCCACAGATGATCGCTCTAAACATACCCATATACACGTGGGCATCCGACAGGTTCAAATGAAGTCAATGTGATTGCTAAAATGCATTTTTCCAATTTGTGGCGGTTGTCACTTTCCCCTTCCGTGTAAATTAATACAGGAAGAAGAAATTCCTGCTCACATTCCTTTCAAGTTGTTAATAGGAGATAATATCTCACTTCTATGGCTGAAGGTCTCACCATCATATCTTTATGAATAATGCTACAACTTAAATACTGGGAGTTATTTGAGTGAGAATGGCTACCCTACATAAATACGGCCTGAACAAGATCGTTAAACCATCGGTTAATCTTTATATTCAAGGCAAATGAAAGGAAAAGACTTGCAGATAAATTATTTTCTCCATAGCCAAAAGCTAAGTGTGTATAGTAAACCGCACACTCCCTGAATAACAAGAATAAATCTATTTCATTTTTTCCCTTGTCTACTGTGCTTATCAACTAGGGCCTTCCTTGACAAGCACTTTATTCTAATATAAACAGCACAAAGATGAGCACGATTCTTCTAACTCATGATTAATATATTTGGGAAATCAACTCTGAATCATTTGGGCAAAGTAGTCCAGTATATTCATGGTAAGGACAAATTTTTACCCTCTTATCTGAATTATAAACAGTTTTTCACTTCCATTACCCTAAATAACTACAGGGACTTTCACCTCCAACTTATTCCTAACCAGAGAACATTGCACAATGACATGTGTTTATCCTTTTAATCTCTGAAGGCAGAGGATACAAAATACACATTTGGGAGGCTATCAAGTCACGGAAAACCTACCAAACAATCATGGAAAATGGTAGAGGCCTGTGCACCCAAGAAATGGGTGACTGAGGGGTGTGCGTGCAGGGATGAGTGCTCCAAGCCTACCAATGGATAAATAAAGCCTATGGTGGCATATAACCGAGTCCCCATTTGCAACATGTGGGGTAAGGGGTTAGGTTGGATGTTAGATCTTTACTAGTCATGAAGGGAGAATTTGCTAAGCTAACTGTCAGTATAAACAAGAAATCAGAGTATTCAGCTGCCTCAGAGAATAAGCGGGAGTCAAGACCTGGTTAAGGCAAACACACACATAAGGCAAAGCCCCTGAACTTTGAGGCTGGAGCAGTGGGCTTCAGCTATAGGGATGGTGAACACGGACACAGCACTTCACAGTCGTCAAATCTCCCTCCGGAGGAATCTTACTTGATTCAGCTCCTCATATCAACCTTGGGAGAAAAGGGTTTTGGGTTTTTTTTTTTTTTTTTAAAGAACTATATTCATTTTACAGATGAGGAAACAGCCTGGACATAATGGCCCTAGGACCGGAACCCCGCTGTTTGAACCCCAAATCCACTCTACCAGACTTCTGTCTCTAACTAGTCAACAGCAGGTCAGCCATTCTGAGTTTGTAAAATGGGAATCAAAGCATCTTCTAACAGGGTTGTCATGGAGATCTGATGAGATAAATTGTGGGTATCAGTTAAGATGCCTTGGGCTGTAAAGTCAAAGAAAAATCCAATTTACCATGGCTTTAAAATAAAGCAATTTATCAGCTCCTGGACCAGGAAAGTCCACAGTAGAGGGATTTCGGGATTGAGCTGATCTAGAGGTCAGTGGGGAGCCAGCACGAGGCTTCGTTTCTCAGACATTGTCTTGGCTCCCACTTCCTCTGTGTGTTGGCTTCGCACCCAGGCTGGCTGCCTGCGTGGTTGACAGAGAACTGCGGGCAGGTCCCTGGGATGCATGGCTCCTCCTGCACCCCGTGGAGGACAGGACAGCTTCCTCTCTCCCAGCTACCCAGCGGAGTGCCCAGCCTCACTCTGCCTGGATGCCCAGCCCCACGTCCAGGGAACGGGCATGGAACACGGCAAGGGCTGCTACCCTCTGTGAAAGCAGAGGGACAGATGCTCTGGGAGCAGCTGGGGTGGCAGCCACAGCACGTAGCGAACGCAATACAGTCGTGAAGCTCACCACGGAGCCCTTCGTAAGCGTGCAGGGCACCCCAGCATCGACATTATCTCAGTGTCGTCCTTCTCCATGTATAAAGGGGGTATTTGGTGGGCACCAGCTAGGAGATATTATTTATTGAGAAATACTAGTTATTTCTCATAGCAGGTAGCATTTACTGAGAACTTACTGTATGCCCAACACTGTACTAAGTACTTTATTTCTATTATACCAATTAATCTTCACTCTGGTCATTGGAGTAGGAAGTAATCGAACTCTTATTTTGCAGATGAGGGAGCTGAGGCATAGAAAAGCCAACTAACCCCTCCAGGTTACACAGGGAGTCACTTGTGGGGTTGACCGCGGCCCCTCGCTTTCTGATTTAGAGACCTCATTCCTAAATAAATCACAATCTGGTCTTCGGGAAATAATAAAAAAAAAACCAGTGAAATAACATTTCTCTAAAAGGATTTTATCATTCATAGTATTCACTTTTCCCCACTGGCCAGTACCAAACATTGCAGGTTATCCCATGTCCTATCATTAGTGCTGCCCTCCGAAATAATCTATTCCAGTGGGATGCTAAGCCTGAGAATCACACACACACACACACACACACACACACACACACAAAGTCGCCTGCTTGATGACGTGAGGTGGGGAAACGCACTATACCTCTCACAGCCCTTGGCATATGAATTCTGCTTATCCAAACTCGGGGGCTATGCAGAGAGGAAGAGGAAAGTCTGCTTTTGTTGACTTGCCCATGTCCCTGCCCCAGCCATATTCATTTTCCACGACGAGGACAAACGCGCTCCCACTGCAGGGCCCGTGCACGCGCAGTTCACTCCGGACAGCTGCGTAGCTCGCTCTTGGACTACCTACCAGTCTCTGCTCAAACGGCCCCTGCACGGAAAGGAAAAGTCTCCCCTCCCCTCTCTACACAACAGCACCACCTTGCACCCCCACACGGCAGCAGTCTTGTGTCTTTGCACTGGACTGAGCACCATCTGTCACGTTAGCTCTCTTGACTGTCTCTTTGTGTCCCACCACTGCAGTGCAAACACTCCGACAGGGGGACTTGAATCTTGCTCACTGCTGTGTCCCCAGCACCTGGAAGAGTGCTTGGCATATGCTCCGTGCTCCATAATGCAGATCAAATGGATAAATAAACATTTACTCTCTTCTGTTTCGGAGAGATTCACAATGTCCGGCATACCAAAGGCTCTGAGAAATCTCGCTTAAGTTGTTTGACATCTGGTTGCCCAAATGGAACCATGTAACATTTTTGATGGGGAAAAAATATACCCACTACCATTCCACAGAACTAAAGTTAGTTGGAAATCACTTTGGGAAATACAGAACTGCTCTCTTCCCATTTTACAGGTGAGGAAACTGAGCCTCGGAGGAGTCCAGGGCTGCGTCCAGGCGGCACAGCGAGCCAGCCATGGAGCCCGGCCCTCCTTTCCCTGTCAAGGAGGCAAAGGCTCCATCACCTCCCTGTGCTGCATTGACTGAAGATCTCTGGGGCTAAGTACACCAGACACACCAATCAATAAACCCATCCGTGGGTATTAATGGGCCATCTATTCTGTGCCCAGCCATCAGCACCTACGTTGTGACACCGAAAGTTCCAGTGACGCTTATACAGGAGATACCTTTTTTCAAGAGCTGCTGATCGATTTCTTGGAGGCTGAGGTTCATCGGGAGATATGTTTTCTCAGACAGTTTTGGCTTCATGGATCTTTGCCGTGTGCCAATCCTGTTCTTGTCATCTTAATATTATTATTATTTTTTAGTATTTTGCCTCCTGCTTTTCCCTCCTCGGTCCTTTTTTGCAGGTGTATCTTGGTTGTTGACCAAATGGGACATGACCCTGTTGTGGGCCAAAGAAAATGTGCTACAGAGTCCATGGGAATAAAATTAAGTTGTTGAGGGAAAGGTTTCGAGAGAACGCCAGGCGACCGGGAGACCCTCGCAGCTCATCACCTCCCTGACACCTCACCTCCTATTCCCGACAAGTGGGTTCCATCCTCTCTTCTCCAGAGAAGCTGCTCTTGTCAAGGACACCATGCCCTCCTTCCATGCCAGGCAATCACTCCCCAGACCTCATCTTACTTGGCGGTCCAGAAGCTTCACGCAAAGTAGCCTGCCCCTCATCCTGACAACACTTCCTTTTCTTCACTTCCACAACACCCGTGGCCTCAGTTTCCTGCTCCACTGGCTGCCTGCCTCAGGTCTCCATCCTGCTATCCTATATTGTCATCTCTACACTTGGGAGCCCCCAGGGCTGATTAGTCTAGAACCTCTCCTTTCCTCAACTTACATCCTTTCCCCAGGGAACAGTATTTGGACCAATGGCTCTAAATAGCATCCCTCCCTCCCACCCAGCCTCTACGTCCACCACAGTCAAGGAAGGAAGGAAGGAAGGGAGGAAGGGAGGAAGGGAGGAAGGGAGGAAGGGAGGAAGGGGGGAGGGAGGGAGGGAGGGAGGGAGGGAGGGAGGGAGGGAGGAAGGAAGGAAGGAAGGAAGGAAGGAAGGAAGGAAGGAAGGAAGAGAAAAGAAAGAAAAAGTTCCAGGATTATACAACCAAATGACTACTTGCCTTTATTACTATGTTATCTTGAACCCTCATGTAACCTCTCTCTGCTTCAGGCTCCTTCAATCTGAAAAAAGAGCTATAAGCACCAACTTCCTAGGGCTGTAGGGAGGATGAAATGACTTGTGTATATGTAGTCCCTAACCTGGGAGCACCTGGGTGGCTCAGCTGGTTGAGCACCGGATTCTTGGTTTTGACTCAGGTCATGATCTCAGGGTCCTAGGATCAAGCCCCACGTCTGGCTCCATGCTCAGCACAGAGTCTGCTTGAGATTCTCTTCCTCCCTCTCCCTCTGCCCCTCTCACTCATGCTCTCTCTCTTGAATAAATAAGTAAATATATTTTTTAAAAAGTCTGTAACCTGTAAACATGCAGCAAAGGTTACTAATTGTAGTCACCGCATCCCTCCACCACAGTATCTTACAGAGATGCCAAAATAGAATTTAGATCTCCCTACCCCATCCCACCCCACCCCACCTTTCCCTGCAGGGTCCTAAAATGATTCAGGGGCACGTGGGTGGCTCAATTAAGCGTCTGACTCTTGATCTCAGCTAAGGTCATGATCTTAGGGTTGTGAGTTCAAGCCCCGCATTGGATGTAGAGATTACTTTAAAAAAGAAAGTCTAAAATGATTCAAAAGGTTCAGAAGACACCATCTGTGAAGAAAGTGCTCAGGATAGGGATGGGGAGAGCACCCCCTCCCCAACTGCATCCAGCATGGGTCCTGCCACTCCCAGGGCTCCAGCGGCGGCCAGAGGAGGTGCCTACAGCTCACTGAACCCAAACCCTCAGTTGCCCTTGCCTCAGAAAATGCAAACTCCGCACCTGTCAGGTGCCTCCCAGTGTAGACAGTCCAGCCCTTTGCCAACTAGAGCCTGACTCTGTACTTCCGAAGGATTTGTTTCTTTGTTTTTTTTTTAAAGATTTTATTTATTTATTTGACAGAGAGAAAGAGAGACAGCCAGCGAGAGAGGGAACACAAGCAGGGGGAGTGGGAGAGGAAGAAGCAGGCTCATAGCAGAGGAGCCTGATGTGGGGCTCGATCCCATAACGCTGGGATCACGCCCTGAGCCGAAGGCAGACGCTTAACCGCTGTGCCACCCAGGCGCCCCTGTTTCTTTGTTTTTTAACCAGTCCTCTGGGACAAGGGCAACCTGAGGTTTCATGTCACAAAGACAAGCTTGTCCTCTTCAGAGAAGGTAAGGGAAAAAACAGCTTGTTTTTGAGGCATAGGCCTACAGGAAAATAAGCTGGTTAATTTCTAAGTTAATTTTCAAATTTTCTTGCCAAGAAAGAAGATTCAACTATTGAGGGCTCAGGAGGAAAGCAGGTTTGAAGAGGATTGATCGGAAAGGGATCCAAAAAAAAAAAAAAAAAAGAAAGAAATCTTGCCGTTTGACAAGGATGGAACTAGATGGTATTATGCTAAATGAATTAAGTCAATCAGAGAAAGACAATCATATGATCTCATTTACATGTGGAATTTAAGAAACAAAACAGAGGACCATAGGGGAAGAGAGGAAAAAATAAAACAAGACAAAATCAGAGAGGGAGACAAACCATAAGAGACTCTTACTCATAGAGAAACTGAGGGTTGCTGGAGGGGAGGGAGGTGAAAGAGTGGGGTAGCTGGGTGATGGACATTAAGGAGGGCATGTGATGTGGCAAGCACTGGGTGTTATATAAGACTGATGAATCACTGACCTCTACCTCTGAAACCAATCATACATTACATGTTAATTAAATGAATTTAAATTTTAAAATATATAAAATTTACTTCTTATTAAAAGAAGAAATAAAAAGGGCTCTTGGGAGGCCCTACATGTTCTTTCTGGGACAAAACTCACTTGTCAACTCCCACTGTCCTGAAGAAAGTCTAGAGTGTGTGGCCAGGACAGTGAGCTGTGAACATATTTTCCATCTGTCAGGCCTTCAAGACCCTGTTGCTGTCTTTTCGAGGGTAGAAGAGTTGTTTAAAAGCCTGTTAGAGGGATGCCTGGGTGGCTCAGTCGGTTAAACGTCTGCCTTCAGCTCAGGTCATGATCCCAGGGTCCTGGGATCGAGTCCCGCATCGGGTTCCTTGCTCAGCAAGGAGTCTGCTTCTCCCTCTGCCTGCCACTCTCCCTGCTTGTGCTCTCTCCATCTCTCTCTGAGACAAACAAATAAATAAAATCTTAAAAATAAAATAAAAGCCTGTTAGAGCTACTGATCATTTATGACACACTTCCTTCGTAAGCACCCCAAGCTGGGGAGGTTCAAAGATGACTGAATGAGCTGGATGTGGTCACAGCCCAGTTGACTGGATACTCCCTGCCCTGCCGTCCCCAGGGTAGCCCCAGGCAGACCTCAGAGTGGCTGGAGTTTGTTCTCAGCCCTCACACCCCAGCCTCCTACTCTGATTTCCTTGCCTGCTTGGGGCCCCCCTAAGTGTCCAAGAGCCACCCTCCCCAACATCTCTGCACGGCCTGTTCTCCCAGATGGTGACACAGCTCTGGACGTCCCTGAATACAATAATCCACCTTCCTACATCCATCCAGATGTCTACGAGAGACCAATGGTGCAGTCACTGTGCTAAGGGTCAGAAGGAGACATTTCTGCACATAAGTTTGAGGCCCTCAAGGTACTCACCATTAGGAGCATTGGTTTTCAACCTTAGATACATCATAGAATCTCCCAGAGAATTTTAAGGACTCCTGATGCCCGAGTCCTACCCCCAAAGAGTAATTTAACTAACTTGAGTTGAGGCCAGGGCACTATAAGACCTTAGAGAGATTCCAGGTAATTCCAGGGAATGAACAGAAAAGTGAGTCCCACTGAGGGAGAGGTCAAATTAATGGGCAGTAACAATAGAATATGGGAGAGAGCTATGTCAGGGGCCCTGCGGAGGGCCCTTCCCTGGCCTGGGTGAAGGGGGAGGGCAAGGGCAAGGGAGTCTTCTTGGAGGAGGTGGCCTCTGGGCTGTTTTAAAGGATGAGTGGGAGTGGGTCGAGTAAGCCAGAACTGAAATGGACAGGGAAGACAGGCAGACGGAAGAGGGAAAACGGTGGGACAGAGTGAGGGGGATGGAAACCACACTAAATATCAAAGTTGAGAGGTTCGGAGTGGCGAGCGAAGGAGGTGAGTGGGGCCAAAAGCCTGTAGGGCAGTGTAGGGTTTTAGTACGAAGGCAACAGGGACCACTCCCGAATTGTCGGGCGTGATGGAGCAGGAGGAGATAGCGTTCTGGAGGCATCTTGGTGGAGGATGGATTGCCAGGGTGGGTCAGGGGCTGCGCCATGGAGAAGCTACTGGCATAATTCTTAACAGATCCTTCGGGCATCTCATCTCCTCTGCAAATACCCAGAAACGACAACAGATACCAGGGCCCTGCCTGGGACTCGTACAGAGCTAAGCACTTTACGTGCACTATCCTTTAAAAAAAAATCCTGACGTCATCCTACGTGGTAATTGTCACCCCCATTTTACAGATGAACAACCCAAGTCAACTCACGTGAGGATCGCGCAGCTACCTAAGTGGCTGAGCCTAGACTCCAACGGCTAATCCGAAGTGTTTGCCCCTCCCTGCCTCTGAAGGCATCCTGGGGGCTGTTGGCATCACGGATCACTCAGCTAATGTTTGCATTTTAATGGGGGCCTTCTGTTTCCTTAAAGGAAAGCAATCACTTTTCCAAATTGATCCAGCTGTCCGATGCCCCAGTGGCACGATCTCAGGGTATAAAACCAACTCGCCCCCTGTAAATCACCCTGACTTGCACAGCAAATTCAAGGGCTTTTTAAAAGTCAACTTCTAAACTCCAAGCCGACCACCAGGACACAATGGAAGGCCTTGAGCTGCTTTCCCCCAACTCCTGGCCACAGGGGAGAGGTCTTATTAAAAATGCAATCCCCCAGGCTCAGCCAGGCCTCCTGAATCAGGGTCTTGAGGTGTAGCCTTCTGGAATCCGCACCTCGTACAGCTTCCCCTTGACTACAATCAGCCTGGAGCAGGCAGCTGGCTCGGGGCCTGGCTTGCCAGGAGGGGTTTTCGTGAAGTAATTTTTGCTTCTCCTTCTTTCTGCACAACCTCTTAAAGCTCAAGGATCCTGCTTGCGCAGGTCTGAAGTGTGAGGTCTCCCTTAGCGGCCGGCGACACTGCAGCTCTTGGCACGGAGCCTTCCTGTCTCCCGTGTCTGCTACTATCCAACAGATCCAGTAACCTGTAGCCCAGGGAGCAGAAATGTGAATTGCCAAGCTATGGATGAAGAAGTAAGGGGAGGGGTGGAGGTAACAGCCACACTGGCTCTTAGGTGATGCGTGATCCTTTCTCCTCCCACCAAAAAGGCCCTCTGCAGCTTGAGTTCGCCCTGAGCTCCTTGTTTGAAAACCTACATGCAAAAATCTGTATCACCCTACTAGATTGTCCTCTGGGGGTAATTGCAAGGCAGGAGGACTGGGTGGCCAGGCAGGGTTCTGAGGGTCAGCTAGGCTGTCACAGCCGAGTCCCTGAAGAGTCTGCTTTGAAAACTAGAGTAATACGGATCACCTGTCTCAGTGGAAAACGCATTTGTGTAGAAACGATCGTGGAAAACACTGTCTGGAACCCACCCACCAAATACCCGGTTGGATGCCCCTGGCGACGGTCTGTAAGACATGAGGCACTGTGATCCACAGCCAGCTTACGCTGCTCGAACTCAGAATGGAGTTTTCCTGGCCCAGCTCTTCATCTGGGATTATAGTTTAGTACGGTGAGGCTGAAATGGTATCTTGAAACTCACGGAGACTCCGAATTCCCAAGCATCGGGTAGAGGTGCCGCCGTGCCCCAGAACCCACAGGGGCCTGCTCACAGACCCAGGCGCTCAGCTGCAGATCTGAGCCTGGCCATCCCATCGCGCCAACCCGATGCCTTTCCAACTGGCGAGATGCCACTGCGTGCCTCTTTCTGGGAGAGGCCCAAGGAGTGTGGTTAATGGATGTTTTTTGATCTTAAACCTGAAAAAGCTAATCAAATGTTCAAAGGCTAAAATATGTGTAATAACAAGTTTGATCTAAGGTGAGATTCAAAAAAAAAAAAGGGAAATGACTCCCTAGGATAAGTATTAGGAGAGATTTTTTGAGAGCATGAGGGGAGGCCTGCTCCCATGGTGGGGGTGCAATAAAGACTTGTCTTTTTGGTCCTATGGGCAGCCATCTGGTCCCGGAGGAAGACACATACGTGGGTAGAACGTCGTTCGGTGCCCATCTGACCGTTCGGCCTATTGGTATGGCCACATCTAGGTGTATAGACTACTTCCTAAGGGTTCCAGGGCAGTGTCCATGGCAACGTCGCCTCCCCGACAGGACCAGGTTCCACAGTCCCGATGAGCTTTCCTGCCACCAGGTGGAGACTGACTCAAATCTATAAACTGGGATCCTTCTTGCATATTCAAGAGGCAGATTATTTGAGTTGGAAAGACCCTCCAGGGGGAGCTACTCCAGGGATTCTCAAACCTGAGATACCCAAGGGGCATTTGAAATACACAGCTGCCTGCTCATAGAAGAAGTTAAGGAGTTATTGTGCCGCTGAGTGTGGTAGCATTGTTGGAGATGCGTGGTGATTTGCTTTCAAATATTCAGGCATAAATAAAAAGAGGAGTTGGTGTGTTTCAGGCAGCTCCCCCACCCCCACCAAGAAAATAATGGCACAAGCAAAGAAGGTAATTGGGGAGCATTTACTGTGTATAAGGATGTGGCGAAGATCTAGGGAAGCCAGTAAGCAAGGGAGGAAGCAATGGCAGGGAAGTTCTGGGCACAGTGGCAAGGGGAGGGAGTGGACAAGGACCTGTAGATGCAGGGGTAGTGACAGAGAAGTCAGGCTGCCATGAGTTGTAACTGGAGGGGAGGAACACACAGTCACTGCCAACCTGCCAGGAGGGAAGGAGCCAGGGAAATACATGGACCAGGCTTGCTCTCCCCCAATCTCCCGGTCCCTGCTGGAAACTACTGGGAGCCAGAGGGCTTGGGAAGCTGGCGAATGCAGCCTGGAGCCCATGCACCTGAGGCCCAGAGGAGGGTGCAGTGCACCCGGAGGGGCAGTTAGCGAATACCTCACATGGGAGAGATCAAACAACTATGACCCAGTGTTGAAAGCTGTTCAAACTGGTGATGGGTACTTGCGTCTGTTTGGACATTTTCATTATTAAGTTCAAAACAGCACAGGGTCGGAGGCCTGGCTTCAGACCTATCAAATCAGACTTCTTAGGGAATAAAGCCCAGCTATCTATGTTTCTGAAAAAGATCCCCAGGTTCTAACCGCTCATCTAATCCAAGCTGTTGTTTTTACAGAGGAAACTAGAAACAAGTTGAGTGGCTTGTTCAAAATCACAAAGAACCAGTGGTCAAGACTGGACCAAAATTCAAGTCACCAGTCCCAGGTCGGTTTCTAAAAACAGCATGAGAGGCAGCAGCAAGAACACTGGGGCCATTACAACCTCATTCTGAGTGCTCAGTATCTGCCAGGCGTGGGTCTTTCCGTGCACTATCTCATTGGGCTGCAGTGGAGATGCAGGGAGTTAACACATATAACGGCTTTAAAACATGTCTGGCACATAAAAAGCCTCGACAAATAGTAGCTAGTAATACCCTCAGTTTCTTTTAAGTATCATGACAATCTTCTGCAATGACAATTATTTTTTTAAGATTTTGTTTATTCATTTCACAGCAAGTGAGAGAGAAAGAGAAAGAACACAAGCAAGGGCAGTGGCAGGCAGGGAGCAAGGTTGATGCAGGGAGCCTGACACGGGGCTCCATCCCAGGACCCTTGGATCACGACCTGAGCCAAAGGCCGACGCTTAACCAACTGAGCCACCCAGGAGCCCCTGCGATAACAATTATTATTTTTTTTTTCCTTTCTTGGGTAGAGAGGAAACTAAAGCTTAGGTAGGCTAAGCCCCGCCCCCAGTGTTACCTGGATAGGAGGGCTTTGGACATAGGCCTAAATGATTCTGAAGCCTAAACCCTTAACCATCATCCCCTTACTTGCAAACCACACTGTCTTCTACAGTCTGGGCTCTGTGGGCCACCTGATTTTCAGTGTGCTTCTCCAAATCACTCTTCGGGGTTGTGGGTCTGTAGCCTCGACGTATCACCCATCACTCCTAGCATGCAACTGGGGCAGCACTGGGACTTCCGAGTTCCCCGAGGACAGCAGGGGAGCCTGCATGGAGCTAGCCTCACCATCCTACAGGCTCTGGCGCTCCGCGGGCAGCTAATCTGTATGTTTTTGATGACTAAACGGAGAAAGGAAAAGTCAGCTGTTAGAAATGGATGGTAATACACCCACCTGCCAGGCTTCCGCCTTCCGCCTTGGTAGTCATGGCTGATGGATCACCACAGTCCTTGTGAATTCTGGAGACAGCCTCAAAATCCACAACTGAGCATGTCATTCTGCCACAGCCAATGAGCTAGAGTGGGCTCGTGAGATGAAATGTATCATGCTGGCCCTTGGCAGTAGATATATGTTTTTAAAAGTTTGCCACTCTTCGGCCAAGAATGTTATTGTTTGTTGAAAATAAGACCACAGATCTCAGAATCAGAAGGACCTAGTCTGGGCCCTGGGTTGTCTGAATAACCATGAATGAGCCGCCTGCCTTCTCTGAGCCTGGGTTCCTTGGCTGTAGACTGGCAATACCAACCTATCTGTCCATCATGGTTGTTACGAGAGTTAAAGGAGAAAGTGTTTCCAAAAGCATCTGATACACTCAAAAGCATACATACATGCAAATTATTATTATTAACAACAATTAGTAACAATAGTATCACTGGTCTTGTGAGAGTAGATGCTGTTTGCTCTCTATGATATTAACTTCATATAATTAACAGATGTGTCCTGGGTGGAGCCAAGTTCTCATTGATGCCTCATCCACAAAGGTAGGAAAACTCTATAATCTCTATGATCCGCTGAAACATGCGATGGATTTTCCTTTCATCCCTAAAAAGTACAACCCTTCACCTAGAGCAAACTCTCCGGCAGTATTCAGACCTTCTTGCTTATGGGCAGAGATGACAATCCTTTATCTAAAAGGACATATTATGAAATTCAGGATTTTCTAGATATTAGAAAGATGGTATTATATATATATATATACCATCTATTATTTAATACCTGTCACCCAACCCATTAATATTTCTACGAAGCAAAACATAAATATTCACACTAAATGGGCTCAGCAGACCATTAATCGCCTCATGCAAGATGAGTTCAAGGTTTTGCTGCTCACGGCGCTTAGGTGGGGTTCAAGTCTGGCTGTCAAATGAGTTACGAAAAACAAAGTTCAGCTTTCAGAGCTTTCTGAATTTTGAAATGGTGGTTAGAGGATTGTAGACATGAACTTGTGTATTTCACAGAGAGGAGGAGGGATAGAGTAGGTGCCTGCCAGCAATGATAATGGGAATCAGGATCCCAATAGGCAGAAGTTCAAGTGCATGAAAAGGAGCCTCCTCTTTCATCAACCATGTAATTCTGCCTCCTCCTGCATTCTTGCATGCTGCTGCCAGAAATGATGCTCTCAAACCTTAGCTTTCATCATGTCCTTCTCCGAACACCCCTCCATGACTCCCAACATCCAGCTCCTCAGCCTGATACACAAGGCCTTCAGTGAACGAACCTCTACCCCAGCCGCAGAACCCTTACCAGCAAAACCTCCACACTAGACATTTCGAGCCTTTGTTCCAACTTTGGAATCTCAGCCCTCAGGAGTCATTTCTGCTGTTAACCCTTTCTTGACACCTGCACTTCCCTGCACACAGGGTCTGGACACAGGTCTGTGTCTGTGACTGCTAACCCAGGATGTGGCTACCCCCTTGAAAATCCAGGCTCCACCAGTAAGGCGATGCACACCTCTATATCACCAGCGTCCATCACCAAGTACATTGTAGGAACTCAAACCCCACATATATGATCTGGCCACCCCATTCCTTGCTGACAACCCTTTGGCAACTCCAACTGGCCTTAGAACAAAGCCCCAAATCCTAACAAGGCCCGAGGTCACTAAGCCTCCACCTTCCTTGCCCTGTCTCCTAGCACTTGGTCCTCCCATCAGTGGTCCAGCCACTCAGGCTTTGATTAGTTTATGGGGGGCCCCAGACTCCCTTCCCCTTCACTAGTCAACCCTACGTAATCCTGCCTCTCTTTGCTTCATAGCCTGTTGTGGCAGAGGCAGCTGGCTGTCCACCCAATATCCATTCTCCCCCTTTTCCATGATTTGAGAACTATGATTTTATTCTGGGGTGACAATGAGCCCATCTAAAGGTATTTCCCAGTCTTTCTTGCAGCTAGTACAGCCATGCAACTGGGTTCTGATGGGGGATATGTAAACACGATGTGGTTGTACTTCCAGGTAAGCTCTCTAAAGAGGTATGTTCTTCTGTGCTTCATCCTTGGAATGTGAACCTGATGGCTAGGTTCCTGCAGCCACCTTGGACTGTGAGATAATAGGCTAAGGGTTATAGACCAGAAGGACAGAAGAACAGAAGGGGCCCTGGTTAACTGTACAGAGATCATACCAGGTATCTCTGGACTTTACGACAGAGAAAAATAACTGCTAATATGTTTAAACCACTGTGATTTTTTAAAGGGGAAAAATCCTGAATATCTAATCTTACTCATATAGTCTTATCTGAATTTGTAATTAAACATCTATTTGAGGGGTGATTTGATTAATGTCTCTCTTCTGTGCTGGGTTATAATAGCCTATAGGGCAGATGCAATGTGGATTTTTGCTTACTGCCACATGACCAGTGTGTACTCGCTAAGTACTAGAACAAATACGCTCTCATTTGGTATCAGCTCAGGAAGCTTGCCACTAGGTCCTTCTTTTTAGATCTCCAGCCTCAGCCCTAGGCACTATGCATAGAAATAATGACACTCAGACCCTTGAGCTAAAGAAAAAAAAATTCCTACAACTATTGATTCTTTGGTATACCCCATTTCGCCCTAGTATCTACTGTTCACGAAAAGTCTCAACTTGCATGGTCCCATCTCTCTGCCATCAAGCTCCTCTCTTGGCATTGCTTTCTCATTCTTTATGCTCCAGCCAGGCTGAACTACGTATAATTTCCTCAAGATACCATGCTCTCTCCTGTCTCCTGGTCTGGGTACATGCTGTTCCTCTACCTGGAGCTCATCTTACTCAGCCTGTTTATCCGCGGGGTCTCCACTTGGATGTCAGCTTCTGCAGGAAGGCTTGATGATCCCTTTCAGCCCAGGTCAGCCCCTTCTCCGGGGTGCTCCCAAGGTCTTCCTTAACACACCTATCATAGACTCTGGAACGCTGTATTATTTCCTATACCCCCTTTGATATGGGTTGAACGGTGTCCCACCCCCCACCCCCAAACTCTATGCTGAGGTCCTAACCTCCTCTTCCTGTAAATGTAACCTGATTTGGAAATAACATCTTTGTAGATGTAATAAAGTTAAGATGCGGTCATACTACGTTAGGGTGGGTCCTTAATCTGGTATGACCAGTGTGCCTGTAAGAGGAGAAGATGCAGAGACAGACAGACAGACAGACAGACACACACACACAGGAGAATGCCACGTGGAGACACAGACGCAGAGGGAAGATGGCCATGTGACCACGGAGCCAGAGCCTGGAGCCAGCAGCTGCAAACCAAGAAATGGCAAGGATTGCTTAACAACCAGGGGCTGGTTGGGAGAGCCGGGCTTGCAGATACCGTGACTTTGGACCCCTCGTCTTCAGAACTGTGAGAGAATACATGTCTGTTCAAGTCTCCCAGTCCATGGGATGTTGTTATGACAGCCCCATGAGAGGCCGCAAATACAAATGGACAGTGGCCAGACTCTATATACACGTGGAACTCTGACCCACAACCTGAAGCAAGCAGCCCAAGACGCCAAAGAGTAACCCCTGGGACTGTCTGCCCTAAAAGGCCAGGATGTGATTACTCATACCTTCCCTCCTTTTTGCCCCTGCTTCCAACTTAGGACCAACCAGAGAATGCCAAACATGCGCCTCTAACCAATTTCATAGGACGCCCGACTTCCCATGAGCTTTCCAGAAGCCTAGCACTTCTCTATGCCACCAAGCTCCGATCAGGGTGCACCTGAAGGCTTCCCTATTTTCCACCGCAAAGCTTTCCTTCTCCTCTTTGAGCCTGGCAAGTGCAAGCGACAGGGACTGATGGCCGTGCTATATAGCCAGCTCTCACTGGAGCGGAAATGAATACACCCAGCATCTTCAAATAAAGGCTTATGCTAACAGCGCTCCGGTTCCCTCTCTTCCACATCCTCTGTGACATCATTTCAGGTTGTTTTAGGGAGGTGAACCTATTTTCAATGTATTTTCCGACTAATTAAAATATCTCATTCACCGTAATACGCCAACACCTAGCTGAAAGCCTGGCATGTTGTAAGGACTCAATTAGTAACATACTTAATGGAAATGATGGCTGCCTTCCTGCCAGGTTACACGTCATCTGGCCAGAATGTTGTACCTCACAGGGAAAAGCTGTCGTAGGGAAAAGCTGTCGTAGGGACCAGGCACGGCTTCGTTATTTAGTACCCTAATAAAGGAGCGTTCCCACCAGATACTGTGACGTGAGTGGACAGTTTAATCACAGCTGGTCAATAGTTATGAGGCCAGAGACCCAGCTGTGCTGTATGACTTATTTACAAGCTGATTCTAGAGCCCATAAGCCTCCTTGTGAGGTCCACCTGTTCCTAGGTACCTGCGAGCGCAAGTGAAGCCGCCAAGGCAAGCAGGAAAGAACCAGTCCTCAGCCCAGCAATTCAAAGGACTACTCCTGCTGTCTCTCCCGAGCAGGATGAATTTCCTTTTCAACAAAAAGTTGGTTTAGTTTTTCTTCCCTGCAAACTTGAGCCCTCGCTCCACCAATCCCCTCCAGGTAATCACAGTCAAAACAGAACAATACAGACAGGCACTAGATAACCTAAGGCATCCTGGTTTTGCATCTGGGCTGCTTATCTGAGTCAACCCAGGGTGCTTGTTAAAGTAACAGGTGGCGGAGCATCTCCCCGCCCTTCTGAGACAAAGCCTTGCAAGTGGGGCTGGGCCTTGGGGCTTTTACCGTGCTCCCCGGGTGCCCGGCTTTTGTAGTGCCTGAAGCCAATCTGCAGACTAGCTCTGAGAACCTCCTTCCGCAGGTCAGGGGAATCAAAAGCAAAATGGTATATTTGTGTGGACGTCCTGAGCACCCGCAGAGATCTGGATCCAAGAGGCAGCATGGGGGTGGGGGGTGCCTGGGTGGCTCTGTCGGTTAGCATCTGCCTTTGGCTCTGGTCAGAATCCCAGGGTCCTGGGATCGAGCCCTGCCTTGGGCTCCCTGCTTGTCTGCTTTGCTCTCTGCCCCTCTCCCTGCTCATTCTCTCTCTCTCTCAAATAAATAAATAAAATCTTAAAAAAAAAAAAGAGGCAGCATGGAATGGTCGAAGAACAGAGAGCACAAGGCTTCTGGGTCTGACATTCCCAGCTGTGTTGTTTTGGGCAAGTCACACGCCCTCTCTGAGCCTGTGTCCATATCAGATGAAGATAACAAAGATAAAGGTTATTTGGAGGATTTATGAGTTCAGTCAGATAATGGCAGAAGAACCCACAGCAAGCACCTGCCTGTTCCAGGCAATCTGACAAAAAACGGGGATAAAGTGTTGAATAAGGCTCAATCCTTACCCACTGAGAGCTTCTGGTTTAGTCAAAGGGGCAGACTTGTAATGTATATTATACAAATGAACAGGCCATTCTATTTGCAATAAACTCAGCAAGGGTAAAAAAGCATAGACTGTGACTGGAGGGTGATGCTGAGCATGAGGACTTCCCTGGTTCTATAGCATGGGAGGTCGGAAGATGAAGGAAATCCATCAGAGAAAAAGGTCAAAGGTGAGACATGACTCTCCACGCAGAGGGGGGACAGTGTCCAAAACCCCGAAGGCAGAATTGAGCCGGGTACCATCAGGAAAGGAAAAGATGTTCTAGAACACTCTTAGCAAGTGGTGAAGTACTTCACACACTTTAAACAGAAAAGAAGCCAGGTGTAAGTGGGAAAGCCCACAAGTTCGCTCATCGCTGCAGACAAATCTTGGGATTCTGGCCAATCTGTCCACATTAGTCTCTGAGAACTGGCTTCCTTCGGCCTGGGGAAGGCCCCCTGAAGCTATCCGGAACCTCCACAAACCCACCCCCCTTCGCTAGAGCTAACGGGCCAGGAGGAGGGAAGAGGGACACTGGCTGGCTTCTTGCCATTCAAATATTTCTCTCTCTTAGCAACAAGACACGGAGGTGAGAGAGTTGGAAGTTTACTTTAATGGCACAACTTTAAGGCTCTCTCAACTTTCGTTCCTGAGAGGTGCCTGGTTCCCACCTCATGGTAAGCCTGGTGGTTTAGCATTTTCCTTAAATTGCACCCAAGGAGCCAAGGTGAGCAGGTCATTTACAACCAAACAATTTCGAGACCCTTCTGCCTCCACCCACGGAGCCCGAAGGGCCTGTGGACTAGGAAATGCTTGGCATTCATCCTATGAAATCCCCCAAAGGCTCTGCTTTTCTCCTTTCCATTTCTGACTCCCTCGCAGTGGTTTCGTTCTCGGGGGCTCGAGGTAATTGACATCAGGTGGTGGATGTCAGGTTTGACAAGGCGCCGGAGAGCGGCTCCCCGGGATTTCCGAAGCTCTGCTCGCGGCGAGCTGACCTCACAGAACACGCAGCAGCACATGACATGGCCTGACATCACTTCTTGCCACGCCCTGGCTGATTTGTAAGCCACGTCAAAGCCAGGTAGTAAATCGTCCAAAGCAGGTCCTGCTTCCCCTCCGGAGCCCTCCCCAACACGGGCATACTCTGCTCACCCCGGGGAGCGGGCAGGCTGGGACGTCATACTCAGGCATTGGCGACTCGGCACCAGGCGCTGTACTAGGTATTTGCGCTTCGTGACTCTTACCATCACCTCGGGAAATAGTTTTACCCATTTTCCAGTGAAGAAACTGAAGCTCTGTGAGGTTTAAGAACATGTCCTTTTGCAAGCCGTGCAGCTCGAACTGCAACCCACGGATGTTCTGTCACCTCTCCACGGCTCCGTGACTCCCCCTTTTAATCACAGCTGCAGGGAGGTAAGGTAAGGTCTTGGCACATTGCGAGGACAGGCACAGGGTCTAATGGATAATGGATTTCTGGGGCCATGAGGGGAATGGGAAGAGGAATGTTTCCACCCAGATCCTCGGGGAGCTTCAGGGCAGACTTCTGCTGTGGTTTTTCAAAGGATAATTAAAAAGAGAAAAAGGTAGATACTTTTCAGGTCTCAGAAATCTCAATTTCCTACTGTTCAAGGGTGCACTGGTTCATCTGCATTACTCTGGAAGGGTAGTGGGCTGGGGGCAATATCAAGAGCCACAGACTCTTCCAGTCTTGTGCTTTCCTAGCTGTGTGACCCTGGGCAAGTTCCTCAAACTCTCTGATCCTTAACTTTCCCCCTTGCAAAATTGGGGTAGTCATGACACCTACTTTATAAGGTTTTGTATGAAGGTTATTACCCTCATTTTGCAAATGAGGACACTGAGGCTCAAGACATTCATTCATTCTTCCCACAAACATTTATCCAGAATGACATGACCGGAGGACAAGGAAGAAGGCCATGTAAAGGAGACCTTGTAATGATTATTAATGGGCAGCAGGCCTTTTTAAAAGCTTTGAGAAACACTGTGCTGACGATTAAAGATAAAGCAGAGAGAGAGCGGAGAAATGTAATGAGTTGCGGTGGACTCAGTGTGGGGTTCCAAGACCACGACATCAGGATCCTCTCTGGTTCCTGGACTTTAAGGAGCCTTGGGAGGATCTGGGCAAAGCCACCTTATCTCTGGACAACAGGTTGTGATGTACAAGAAAAATCAATGGGTTATTTAGAGTCAGGATTCTGGCAGAAAAAAACTCAAAAGGGGTGGCTAGAGAGACTTTCTTGAAGGTTTAGTTTACCAATGGCAGTGTTAGGGAAGGCAGGAAGGAACAAGGAAGCACCCTTCAGGCTAACAACAGAAGGAAGTCACTTCCCTTCACCCACACCCAGGCCTGTCAGGGGAAGGAGAGGAAGGAATGGCTGCAAATAGCAGGCTAGAGAAGGCTGGTAGGAGCTGTGGCCTTGGAAACAGGAATGTAGCCACTGCTCTTGGCTATGGATGGGTGGGGGTGGGGGGACATCTTAACCTCTGTCTGCTCCCCCCTGCTTCCATTCTCCTATTGGTGCTTCCCATTAGCTGAATCCAAACAGAAGCTAGAAGGCAAGGAAGGGAGCCCACTGATGCAGCCCAGGGAGGTCAGCCCCTCCCAAGGCACAGAACAGGGTGAGAAAGGTTGGAGAATACCCAGCACAACTACCTACAAAGAGGAGGGGACAGAAAGCCATCTGGAGGGAAGAAAGATACCAAGAGGCCTTTAGCTAGTTGAGGGGGAAATGGCTCCATTGACAGGGGCAGTCTGGCATTCCCTGATGACCATACATCAAGGGGAGGTTTTGATTTGGAGTCTCTCTACAAATTCGCCTGTTCAATATTGAAAGGTCAGTTCCAAAAGGCAAGACATTAATCCACTCCCCCAATCAATAAAGGGGCAGTGATGGCATTGCCAGTTGGTATTCCGAAAAGGGTCAAGACGTGGAACACTAATCTCCTTGAGTCTCCTGGAACGTTACTGAGTGGACACGATTATGTGCCACCCATGTCCTCCCTCAGGAATGAAGACTTTATTCTCCCAACTGCTGGAGGTCCAATGCAGATTGCCTCTGATGACTAGAGCCATCTAACCCAAGGCCATGTTGCTTTCCAGAGATGGCTGTACCCAGTGACTGATCAATGTGCGGCTGTAAAGGCCTGACTCCCCAACCCCAACTAAGGCCAGCCCAGCTCCACTGTGCCCCTTGGGGTTGGCTTCAATTATCACCGGGAAGCACCATGGCCTGCCTTCTCCCTCTGCCCAATCCTGTCGCCTTCTCTTTTCCTCAGGTGTTGGTACCAAGAGCACTTCCTCATACACACCTGGCACGCGAGGCATCTCAGAGTCTACTTTTTGGTACTCAACCTGCCACAGTTGTTAGAAGTTCCCTTATTATTGATCCTTAGAAACAGAACTACAATTGGGAGTTTAGAAGCAGTAATAATAAGAGACATCTGTGAGGCTTTATACTTTGCCCAAGACGCAGAGGTTCACTTAATCTTCTCAGCAATCTGGAAAGGTTGGCAGGTACTCAAAGAACAATGGCCTTATCTGTTTTATTATCTTGCAAACATAAGATGCCCAGCATGAACAGGTATCAGAAACATCCTCTTGTAGGCAATAATTATAGGATTTAGGGTAACGACTGCCAAGCTGTTTCACGAAACATGAGTGCTCCACCAGATGTTAATAGGTGTTCTGTTTCAAAAAGTGGGAGTGATGTGCGGTCCTATATTTTTTAAAAATGCTAGGTTAAAACTCGAGTGCAGGACATATCTGAGCCTTTAATGTGCCAATGTGCATTGTTAATCTTCAAAAAGAGGTTTTATGTGCGGTATTTCCCAAAGAAACTTGACTATAAAACATCTATTACCATCTCTACAGGCACTGGGGGCCTGTGGAAATGCTCACTTAGAGGACGGGTCCACTAGACAGATACCTCTTCCACTATTACTTTCTACTTACTTCTTCCCATTTTGGGGAAAAAGGCAAAGGTATTCCTGAGTAGGCTCTCGAAGTGGCATTAGGAGACAGGTGTTAGACGGGGAGGCTTCGTGCCTCTGAGCCCCACTGGCAGGGAGAGGTGCAGGCAGACGGGGGTGACATTTGTGACGGGGGTCCTGAGTTAGGGAGGTGAGGCCGGAGCTCAGTAGGGGAGAGGGGAAGCAGGTAGGCAGGAGCACAGGGGGCAGAGGGCTCTGGGGAGAGGAGGATGAAAAGCTTGGGGCTTTCTCCAGAGCCAGGTGGATTTTTTCAGAGCCTGTGGCTTCCTGGTCAACCCCCATGAGGGGGCACTGATGCTTTCAAAAGAGCAAATGAGAAGGAGAAAAATGAGCCTGGGCAGTTCTGTTCCAGCTGACTGATATGGCAACCGCTCATCGCTGCTCTCCAGGGCTTCGGGCTGCTCCAGCTCACAACCGTCTAAGACAGGAGGAACCCCTGGCTGAAACTCAGAGGAACCGGCTCTGCTCTCTGGGCTAATTCATCCCTTTGGCCCTGAAAACATGAAGCCAGAGTTCAAGTACAAGCCTGACCGATGCTAGGGAGGAAAACAAAAACATGCGTTGAATAAAATCTCCCCTTCCTCATATTTACTTAGTGAATCTTCAATGACTTACGTGAATGGAGAAATAAAAAATGTGGCTAATCCCAAATGGCAGATAATTCCAAAGTCTTTTTAGGTTTTGGGTCTATTTGCATTTGAAAATTGGAATCTCTGATGCTAAGGAGTTGGACTTGTATGAGTCATGGTTCAGAGAGCTGGCTTGGAAGTCAGTACTGCCACTACCTAGCTGTCTTGGATTGGGTCCCCCCAGAAGCCAACCCTGAGATAAAGATTTGCTTCCAAGTAGTTAATTTGGCAGGTGATCCCAAGAGAACTGTGGGATGGTGGGGAGTAAAACAGGGAAGGGAAGGTGGCTAATAAAGGCTGTGTTATTGATCAAATTCCCACTATGGGCAACTGGGGCTCCATCCCATTAGGGAATCTGGGAGACCGTGTAAAACACAACTCAGAGTGATGCTACCCAAAAAAGCAAGGAAGCTGGGGTGTTTGATCCTCTTAGTTATATCCTTCACCAGTTGAGGGCTGCTCCAAGAAGCATTAACTCCTGGCAATTCTAGCCTGCCCCGTGTGGGGGTGGAGAGAAAACTTCCAGATGGAGAGTTGCAGGTCCTTGCAGGAGGACATGGCAAGGGCTACAAGGATGAGTACTGAGGGGACATGGATGGGCTGCCAACCCACCTGGTATTTAGCTACGTGGACTCTCTCTGCCTCAAGTTCCCTCCTTGTGAAATGATTGACAATAGCATCTGTCTATCTCATGGAACGTTGTGATGATTAAATGAAATCATGCTGGAGTGTACACATAGAACCCACTGGTGGTCTATTTCTATGTGGCAAACCACCCCAAAACTTAATGGTTTAAAATGGCAATAATCATTTATTGCATCTCACAGTCTGAGTGGATAATTCAGATGGAGCACACTTGGGACAGCTTCTCTCCCCTCCATGATGTGTGGGGCCTCAGTCAGAGGACCTGAAGCCTAGGAGTTAGAGTCTTTTGAAGGCTGGGCCAGGGCCGGAGCATCCATTTCTAAGATGGTTTACACACATAGCTTACAAGTTGGTGCTGGGGGTTGGTAGAAGGCCTCAGTTTCTCTGCACATGGGCCTTTCCAGAGGACTGCTTGAGTGTTCTCACAACATGGCGGCTTGCTTCCCCCAGAGCAAGCTCTCCAAGAGGCCAAGGCAGAAGCTTCACTGTCTTTCATGGCCTAACCTCAGAAGTCACATATGGTCCCTTCCGTGTGACTCTATTGGTCATGCAGATCAGCTCTGGTTCATTATGTGAAGGGACTACCCCAGGGCATGGGTACCAGGAAGCAAGGACCTTTGGGGGCCATCTTGGAGACTTGGCCACCAAACAAACTGACAGACACATAGTAAGAGCTAAGTGAGTAAGAGCTATGAGAGCTCTGTTTGAGCTACTATTTATACTCTCAAAACAAAAGAAAAAAACCCTCAGTAAAGACTTGACTCTGGAGAGGCAGAGAACCAAGAGCCAATTTTCCCACCTGGCGTTGGCCCCACTCCCCCCAGCCACTTCCCCCTGGGGGTAGACAGTTGATTCTCTGCTTGATGAAAGCTCTCATCTCCAACCTTCCCTCGAGCCAGGCAGGTGGCGCCTGGCTTTCAGCAAGCATCTCAGCAGGCAAAATAAACAGAGGGGGTAGAGAGATCCATAATGCTGTAATTAAGCAGAGAAAGGTGCTAACTGCAAATCCGGAGCCCCAAATGTCCTCCAAGGGGTAGTTAGGGCTGTGTGGAATCTGTTAACTGGCAATAACTTTGAAAGGAGGGTTTGCCAGTGAGAAGCCGGCGTGGGCATAGATCACCTGCAGATAACCATGGGCCGACTGTACATCCAAGCTCATTCGTTTTCAACGGAAAGCGCTGAGCCAAAGAGTCCAGCCTGAGTCTGAATTAATGATGAGCATGAATGAGGGTTGGCATCGCTTCCCTCACAGAGAGGCAGGCATTTAATGAATTTTTCATGGCTAGCTCATGGTGCCATTCTCTGTGCCAGATTCGGAGACCACAAGGCTTCAACAGCAAGTGTTCCTCACCTTTGGCAATGCACTGCGAGAGACGAGCTGGAGTGGAGGGTGGGACCACGGTGTTACTCTCCACTTGCTTCGGCGTCACCCACAGTGGACACCTTCCAAGTGTCTGCCCCACTCACGGCAACTCCCCTGAGGCACCGCCCCTTAGTTCAAAGCCATTTGGTAACATGTGATAACGCAGCCCCTCCTCGGGCTGGCGGGACTGGTTTGCAATGGGCTCTTGCCTCGCACTGGGCTGGGAGTCCCGTCGAAGTCCCTTCCCTGGCACTGCTGAAGTAGAGCCCTGGGACAGAGTCCTTCTCTTGGGATGACTGATAGCTGTGAGCGGGCCATCTTTCATGGACAAGTAGAAGAGAATCTTCCCGTGAGAGAAGGAAAGGACGTAGCAGAAATGTAGGAACAGAGATGAGAGATGGGAAGATAATCCAGCTTTTCTAAAGGCCAGTTCTAGTCCCTTCGTGGGACCCATGTGCATTTTCACCTCTGAGTTCTTAGAGACACCTGTATATCCCCATAAATTTCCATTTTCTGCCAAACTACTATGACCTGGGTTTACTGTTACTTCCATAATAAACGAACTAGTTTGATAAGTTATCATGACTTCATTTTAAAGACTCGTAAAAAAATCATACAGACACACAGACAAAATGAGAGGGGCTTGTCCTCGTCTCCCCAGGACCGTCCAAGCTCTCGGGTCCTGGAGCACTGGGCCAGGAAAGAAGGAACAGGCCTTTTCTCTGAAGGGCTCTGCTGGAGCTGGTGCGCCTGAGCCTAGGAGCAGGCAGGCCATGCTCCAAGAGAGCAGTGAGCCAGGAGCGAGTGCCCTTCTGAAGGGACACCGGCTACCCAGCTCTGCATGATTCTAGGCATCAGGGTGGGATCACTGGGGCTGGATTTTCCTGATTTTTCAGGAGAGGAGGGAAGCTGGAACTTCTGTGTAAAATTTACCAATTTGAAAATGTTACAGATAATTGTTAAAATGTTTTAAACACCCTGAGCACCAAAGACAGCACATCTCTGGGCACTGTCCTGCCTGTAGCCCTCCGGCCTGTGTCCTAGGCCCCTAGATGATGGCGCCAGGACAGTGTGCAGTGTGTCAGGTGGAGGGACTCAGACCAGGTGTGGCCTGACCTAAGGAAATTGATGGGATGGAGGATGCTGGCTTCCATGAAAGCTGGGGTGGTCCTATGCAGCAACCTGAAAGGGGTGCTACTCTGAAGGGGGTGCTGGGGAGGGGGGCCCTAAACACGATGGTCTTGAATGTTCTGTCATGGGTCCCCTGTCGCTGAGGCTGTTGTGGGCAGAGACTATTGAGAGGGGCATTTCTTTGGCTGACCCAGAAAAGCAGTCTGATAAGTGATGGAGAATTTGGACTTGACAGCGTGGTCATGAAGCAGAAGGAGTGATGGTAACAGTAGGGGGCCTGGTGGGTCAAGGACCAGATCCTCACCCACTCCCTAAAGACAGAGTGAGGCTGAGATTCTTATACATAGAATGGAGATAAATCCCAGGGATGTCTGATAAGGGACCTCCAGCCATGCAGGTGGGGGTTGAGCCAGTTTAAAGCCAATTAATTCAAGTGTAAAGAAACATGACACCCCTTAACCTGAGGACTGGGGCACAAAACCTTATTAGCTATGCTTACAACCAGAGGTCCTGATGAAGATGCTGCAATAAACCCTCCCCATTGGGGCTGGATCAGGCGGGGTTCCACTCTAGATATATTTTTTGAAAGATTTATTTATTTATTTGAGAGGGAGGGAGGAAGAGAGAGAGAGAGAGAGAGGAAGAGGAAGAGTACAGGAGTGGAGGGAGGGGCAGAAGAAGAGAGAAACCCAAGCAGACTCCCTGCTGAATGCGGAGCCCTATGCAGGGCTGAATCTCAGGACTCTGAGATCACCGCCTGAGCTGAAACCAAGAGTCGGACACTTAACCCACTGCGCAGTCACCCCTCCACTCCAGGTATTTAAAACAGAGGCAGTTTAGTAGGAGGACATGATCCGCAGGACGTGGAAGAGGACAAAGAGGCAATCAGGACTTGGTGAAGCAGCCCAGGGATAAGCAGGTGCCGGAAGGCACCACTGCTGTCGCACTAGAGGGACACACAAGGAGAGGTGCTAGTGGGGCCCAAGCACCAGGACCCCTTAGCAGAAGCCGCAACCATGGCAGGTGTGCTGGTGGGAGAAGCAGCCATGGGCAGAGTCAGGAGAGAGAGCCTGAGTCAGGGAGCAGAGTGAGGTACCTTGCCTTCTCCCTTCCTTCTGCTTCCACACAGTATCCCACCTGTGTCTCCCTATGACTTTTAGGTGAAATCACCTGAAAGGGGAGCCTGGGAAACATGGTCCCTGCACGTCAGCCTCCCTGAGATACAGAACGGAGCCCAGGAAGGGCAAGGAATGGAGCTGAGGCAGATAGAGTGAAGATGGGCAGAAGTCCCAAAGAAGGTAGAGAACACAGATGTTCCCAAAGCAAGGATGTGTGATGCTGGACTCCTGACCTTTCTGGAGCTCCTTCCTCGTCCTAGCTGTTCCCCGACTTTGCCTATCATTTATAGATAGGTTCTTAGCTGGAAGATGGCCAGGTTGCCATGCTAGTGAATGGAAAGTAAGAAAAGAACAGCCACTATGGTCACTTCGGAATTGTATGATAGGAACTGTTTTAGGACCCTTGCAATCTCTACCTCATTTAGAATAAGGCTTAGTTTTTCCCTTTTTCACAGACAGATGAATTGAGGACAATCATGGGCAACATTTAGGCATGCCCTTTTGGGCACCAAACCACAGAAGTTACTCACTGGGAAGAGGAGTTCCTTGGTTTTAATGGCAGTTTGTTTCCTCTGGGACCTAATCTGGTCTCCAAACGTATTTTATTTTGGCAGGTAGGGTCCCAACCAATTTATCTGATCTTATCTTGCATATTTATATCGTGACATATGTACGATGAAGAACAAGTCTGTTAGTTCGGGGGTATAATGGATAGCCAGAGGCTGGTTAGGATTTGTAAAATGAGTCACACAAACAAACACATGGCATACATCCCCTCCCCGCCCCCATGCTCTCCCACAGAGCCCGAAATATTAGATGGGTAGTGGTTGACAGTTTTAATTACAGGATGTCTTTTATGGATATTGGTCTCTCCAAGTTAAAGTTGAAGAACACTGATGGTTGTTCATGTCATCAGTTGTGGTTGAAGTCCCTGGGGAACTGTGATATATTGGTTTTGTGGCCTTTGCTTCAAATTCCTCTCTGTAAACAGAGGTCTGGGTTAATTGCATATGGTGGAGCTGGATGTGGGATTGGGATTAATTTCAGCCAATCTTACTTCCAACCACTCCCCCGACATACACCCTCACTCCTACTTGGGCCAGTCTTACAATTACTTCTAAACCCATCATACCCAACCTTCTTTTTCACTTTTGTCTCGGCCATTCCTCCAACTTGGGATACCTTCCCATTTTTCTCTGGAAATCTTATTCTGTAACCCTTGATCAGGATCCACATCCTCCACAGAACTTTCTCAAGTTAATTCTATGACACAACAGCACAAATTCGGCTAGCACTTGTAGTGTACAATCATCTTCATCATTAACAAAGTATCTTTATTGAGTGACTAATATCTAAAATGCACAGGTTAAAAATTGAGCTACCCTATGACCCACCCATTGCACTACTAGGTATTTACCCCAAAGATACAGATGTAGTGAAGAGAAGGGCCATATGCACCCCAATGTTCATAGCAGCATTGTCAACAATAGCTGGAAGGAGCCGAGATGCCCTTCAACAGATGACTGGATTAAGAAGATGTGGTCCATATATACAATGGAATATTACTCAGCTCTCAAAAGGAACAATTTCTCAACATTTGCTGCAACATGGACGGCACTGGAGGAGATAATGCTAAGTGAAATAATTCAAGCAGAGAAAGACAATTATCATATGGTTTCTCTCATCTATGGAACATAAGAACTAGGAAGATCAGTAGGAGAAGAAAGGGATAAAGAAAGGGCGGTAATCAGAAGGGGGAATGAAGCATGAGAGACTATGGACTCTGAGAAACAAACTGAGGGCTTCAGAGGGGAGGGGGGTGGGGGAATGGGATAGTCTGGTGATGGGTCGTAAGGAGGGCACGTATTACATGATGCACTGGGTGTTATACGCAACTAATGAATCATCGAACTTTACATCAAAAACCAGGGATGTACTGTATGGTGACTAACATAATATAATAAAAAAATATTATAAAAATAAATAAATAAATAAATAAATAAATAAATAAATAAATAAATAAATAAAATGCACAGGGGCACCTGAGTGGCTCAGATGGTTGGGCGTCCGACTCTTGGTTTCAGCCTGGGTCCTGATCTTGTGGTTGTGGGATCAAGCCCCGCATCGGGCTCCACACTCAGCGTGGAGCCTGCTTCAGATTCTCTCACCCTCTCACTCACACACACTCTCTCTCAAATAAATAAATAAAAATCTTTTTAAAAAATGCACAGTGCTAGGTGCAGAAGTGTCAAAGTGGTATAAGCCATAGTTCCTACCCGTCATGTGTTTACAATCTGTTTGAGGAAACATCACATTTGTTCATTCATTCATTCCGTAACCACTGAGTATCTACCAAGTGTAAACACAGCACCAGGTAGGCACTAAGAAGAGACATCCATAAATATACACATACAGACATTAAGCATTCAGTAAGCAGCAACACACCAATGTGCAAATGCCAAGTGACAAGCTGGTCGTCATCCAGCAACACAGCACAGCAGTTAAGAGAAAGAGGACTGGGTCCGGAGCCCAGCCCTACCGTTCAGAGCCATGTAACCTTGGGTGACACAATTAATGAGGCCTGCCAAGCACATCTGGGTGGGTTTTGTCCTGTCATTTGTGCCTGGCCTAGAAGGTGTGGAGGCGCTGAGATCAGCCCATGTGCTGCTGACCAAGCTGAGCCATTTGGCTCCCAGTCTCCATCTTCCTGGAAGAAGGAGTGCCCTCTTGTAAGTCATTTGATGAATGGGTGCCATTTTGCAAGTGATTCTCCAAGAAGAGGCTCCCTTTCCTGATTCATGCAAGGTACCATAAGAGCTAACAGAGCCCTCTGCTCAAACTCTCTGAGCCTCAATTTCTTTATTTACAAAACAGGGCTAATAATGCCTACTTTAAGAGAATTAAATGAGATAATATAAGTGATTAATCGTGATTCTTTAGTTACAAGGGAAAGAAACTCAAACCGTAAAAGAAACGAGAGAAAGAGAAATGTTTGGTGTATGTGGTGGGAGATGGCACAGAAAGTCTCAGAAAGGAAGGAATTGCTGCAGGGCCACGGTCTTGGGCTCGAAATGGAGTTTCTAAGTCAGGGTTCAGGAAACCAGCAGTACTCCAGCAGGTATCTGGAGCAGCAAAAAACTGAATGCAGGCCCTGGGAGCTTGCAGCGGGAGTGGCAGGGCTGGAGGAGCAAGGTCAGGGGCACAACTGGACACCAGAGTCAAAGGCATTACCAAGGGTGTGGTCCAGGGTTCAGGGAGCCTCAGTAACGGCCACCTCTGGTGCCACCGCAGTGGCCACACATGCCCCGGGAAGCTGGAGACTAGGCTCAGAACAGTCAATCCGTGAGCAAGTACTACCCACGGAAGCACTATGTGAGGCTCTAATGAGGGAAGAGGCTGGGATCAGTAGCCTCAATTCCTGGGCAGATCCATATGAAAGTTCTCTCCTCTGGGGGGGCGGGGGTCTCTCCTCCTAGGACAGGATGCCAGAACAGCCTTGCACAGGAGTCTCAAGGGTGAGGCGTTGAAATGGAGAGTGTACCTGCACGCCCACCTGAAGGCCTCTTCCAGGGAGTGCAAGAGCGGCGTCCTACCTCCACTTAGCACGGCAGTGCCCTCCGAACCCTCCACCTGGGAACTTACCCAAGCCCGCAGCCGCTGGGGCTGCCGTGAGGCTGGAATGAGCCCACATCCCGGGCAAGCAGCAGGAAGCACACCGCGTACTGGCGCCCGCCGCACGGTAAATTCTCTCTCTGTGCTGGCGCTAGTCTGAGGTCTCTTGTAGACCAACCAGCACTGCTCTGGGGTAGCGGTGAATGCCAGTGTACCTAGACCACCACACGCCCCTCCAACAAGCCCCAGCTCACCCACAGCGATGGTCTGACCAAGCCTGAACTGGAGGGTCTGTCCGGGTGGGCAGCAAAGGCTCCTGTTATACTGTGAGAGGCAGAGAGACAGACATACAGATGGAGAGAGAGAAAGAGAGAGAGAGAGACTGCAAGAGAAAGACAGACACACAGAAAGAGACAGAGACAGACAGAGAGGGTATGGAACCCAGGCCATGTCTTCCCTGCTGGCAGTTACTAAGCTCTAGGAGCACCTCTCCAGCCATCTGGCAGCTAAATCACCACACCGCAGTAATTGAAACAGAAAATCATGCTCGACAGAACCGCCCAGAACACCACCATTAGCAGCTGTGGGTTTTCACTGCAGACTGGGGAGATAATATGCCTCGTTATGTGTGCACTGCACAGTCAGATAGGTATCTTCACCAACATTTCAATAGGGACTGGACCCTCCCCTCTCTTCCCTTTCACCACGTGATATGTGGGGCTGCTCATTCAGGGAGCCCCAAAGGAATAGTCAACTTTTCTCTCTTACCCGCAGCTGCCCAGCTCCACGGCTAACGCAAAAGATTCACCTCCTTCCTTCCCCTGCTCCGCACCTGCCACTGCCATCCTTGAGCTTGCGTGTGTGCACGGGAGACAGAAACGGAACAAATAAGCACACAAATCCGTAACGAAAAGTGGCAAGGAGTGCTCGAATTGAGCAAGCTGTGCCTGAGGGGGAATCTGAGGTCTTTGGAGGGAAAAAGGAAGGTAGACTCAAATCAATGCTGAGAATGAGGTGCAGAGGGGCAAGGGAAAGGGAGGAAGAGAATGAAATTCTAGAGAAGAGGGCAGCAGGTGCAAAGGCCCTGAGCCATGAGGGAGCTTAGCAGGCAGGGACGGCCCTGGAAGAGGCTGGTGGGCGCAGAGAGCAGAGCGCCAGGGGAAGGGCGGCAGAGCAGCGAGGCTGCAGCAGTGGCCCAGGGTGATTCCTGCGTCGGATCAGCAGTTGGGAGATCTTCCTGTGCACTTTTGTTAGAATCACCATCCTAAGGCCTAGGTCTGATTTTGCTGCCTCCCTGCCCCCCGCTGTCTGTTGCGCTCAGTGATCCCATGAGGTGGTTCCGAAGGTGAGGAGATTATGGAGATACAGGGGATGTGTTTGATTGTCTCAGGAACAGAAAAGCGCCACTGGCCTTTGGTGGAGTTGGGGGTGGATGACAGGGTCTCAGACATTCTGAAATACGTAGGATTCTGTGCCCCATTCCACACAATCTCTGAGGGGGGCTCATGGAGGTGAAAAACCAGTGTTATCAGAGCACAGTGGTTGTACTAGATGTCTGAATACTGGTCGGCATGTCTCCCTTCAAAGCATGGAGCCCAATGCCCCTCCCCTTGAATGGGGATCAGGCTTCGTGACTCTGCTTAGGAGACGAATATGGCAGGAGTGCTGCTATGTGAATTCTGAGGCAGGGTTATCAAAAGGATGGCTTCTGTCTGTCCCTATGACTCTTGGAGCACTCGCTCTGGGCAAAGCTGGGGAGGACACATAGACAGCTCTGCAGGGAAAGTTGCACAAGGAAGAACAGAGACCTCCTGCCAACAGCCACCACCAACGCGCCAGTCATGGGAGTGAGCCACCGAGGAAGTGGATGCCCCAGCCCCAGATGATTCTAGCCCTCACCCTCCAGTGTTACAGCTGAGGCCCCAGATGTCCCGGAGCCGAGACAAGCTGTCCCTTCTGTGCCGTGTCTGAATTCCTGGCCCTCAGAAACTGTGAAAGAGGATACGTGGTTATTTGTGTTGTGGGCATTAATGTCGCAGAGCAGGAGATAACTAATGCATGAGCAAATGATTTAATTCCACCTACATACCAGCACAGGTTTTTTTTGCATGGTTTTAATATATATGGATGTTTCTAGATGATTGTTTATAGCTGGATTTCTAGAAATCCAACTACCGTGTCAATCAGGGGATAGTTGCACTTCGTTTTGTTTGAACCTTTATCAAAAGTTGTTTTCCACCGAAAAATAATCACCCACAGAAGACCTCTCAGGGTACCCGAGTCAGCAAAGCAAACACCCGTAACAGTCTATACTTGCAGGTGCCACACCCACAATGATTCCTCAGGAATTTGAATATTCGGCTGAATATTGTCCTACATTTCTTACATCCCAACTTTTCTATAAGCGGCAAGCTTCTGACTACTTCCTTATGTCTCTTAATGAATCCATGTCTGAGGTTTCCATATTGAAATGATACGATATTATAAATAGCTTTTCTTTTATTTCTTCGTGTTAGAGCTGGGCCATCATACCCTTTTCAATGATGTAAGCAGGTTATATTTTAAAAAAGAATTTAATTTCAGGGTGATGAAGGGGCATTACAAACTATTTTTTAAGAAAAAGGCGAAACTTTTGGCCAACAACTAGAGAACATTTTACTGACTTAGGGAATGCAGATCACCTGTTCTCCTGACCTGGCTCCCCAGGGGAAGCTTCTAATACTATTCCCTGCTGCCTCACATCAGGAGCGCTCACCTGTAGTCAAAAGGAGTCTTACTGTTCTCCGCACACGCTGCCTCTGCCTTATGCTGGATCCTTACCCTGAATTCCCTCTCCTTTCCCCTCTGCATTTCAAAATGCGACTCATGCCTGACTTACACATTCATTCAACACGCAGAGACAGAGCACCTCTATGGGCCGTTCCTTGTGTGTGTACCGGGGCTCCGGGGACGGTGACACATGACACCCGTGTTGTGAGGTTTCCCCCGAGTCTCAGGGCAGCTGACCATGCGCGCACACTGGAAAGGGACGACGGGGGAGGCTGACTGCCCATTTGTACTGGCATTGCGGGGATGTCATGTAGGTGAAAAGCTTGTCCTGAGTACTCCAAGCTGTAGCAGTTTTAAAATAGGTTCTGTAGAGCAGAGTGAGCCTCACCTAGTGCTGGAAGGAGTGCGTGGCAAGTGGGGATGCCATGCTGTGCCCAAAGCCTTCCCTCCTCCCAGCCTGACACGCTCCTTAGCTCTGAATGTTCATTCAGCTTGCACACGCCTGCTCCTTACAAACTAGAAGGTGTGTGCTTCACGACTGGGCATGCCCCCTCCCCCGTCCCCCATCCCCTGAAGCTTCCCTCCTGGAGAGGTATTCTCATGAGCTGAGGCAGGCCTGGAAAATTCTAGAACTGATATGCCACTTTTTCACAGCTGCCGTGTGCTAAAACTGGCAAATCGAGAGAGAACACAGGGTCCGTGGGATCTGGCAGCACCCAACCGTGGGCACTGGAAGAAGGGCTGCAGGCCAGCTCTCTCCGGCAGCCCACCTGGTCCTGACAGTTTGACAGAGGCCTGGCCGCCCTCTGCCTGCACCCCGGGCTGACTTACACACGCCCAGGTCAATCCAGCGTGGCCTGCAGGCTCTTCTCTCAGGACTTAACCTCATTTGCACTCCTCCCTTACTTGACCAGACTTTCAAAATGCCCACGCCCATGAACACACACATCTCACAGGATAAACGTTCCACGGAGACACTCAAAAACAAGCTCCAGGTCAAAGCAGCTGGGAGAAGACGCAGCTAAATTTTCAAATCAAAACGGTGAGGAAGTAGATTTTCCAGAAGACATCGCAAAGAGGTCTCTGTCCCCCCCCCCCCCCCCCAGTTCTTTCCAGAGTGGCCTGGAATTTGAAGGGGAGCCAGAGGTAATGGCGACCTATTGCCACTGGAGGGCACTCTGGAACCCTGAGACAAGGAGGGAGCTGATGTGTTGGGCCTTTTTACCGGAAACGTGAGCCAGTTAACCATCAGCAGACAATCTGGAAATCCATCCTCAGAAAGGAGCAGTGACAAATGGGTTTTATAATGAGGGCTTGGGGCAAGGCGGGCCAGAGGGCAGGAGCGGCAGAGGGGAACCAAAGGGCTTTAAGTCGTACTGCAGGTGGAAAATGGTGAGCCTGACTTTTGCTTGCCGTTGCTCAGAAGAAAAAGGGTTCAGTTAACCCAGTGGTTCTCAGTGGGGGCGATTTTTGTTTCCCCTCCCTGGGAGTGTGTGGGGCGTGGGGGGCATTTGGTAATGTCCGGAGACATACTGGATTGTCGAAGGGGGGTGGGGAGAGAGTGGCGTTACTTGCAGCTAGCGAGTAGAGGCCAGGATGGTGATACACACCCTACGAGGCACAGAACGGCCCCTGCCCCTGGCAAACAAGTATCTAGTCTGAAATGCCCGGGTTGGGAGGCTCTGGGTTAACCCAAGAGGGATTCTAAGGCCTGCCTGTTCAGTGTGCGGGAGTGCCGCGTTCTACTTTTTTCCATAGCTTCTATTCTATGTGGAATTGAATTGTGCCCCAGGAAGTGGTCTGGTTTTCCAAATGCTGTCACAGTCAACAGAGGAAGAAGAATCAGCCCGGGATTTTCACTGCAACCCCCTTCTTCCCTGTCCTAGGTTGCGTTTCCCCAGGAGTAGACCCCCAGACAAGGGCTGAAGCACAAGTAGCTGATTTAGAAAGAAGCCCCAGGACACACTTTAGGGGAGGGGGAAAGACAGCCAGGGAAGGGAAGGGTGCCAGGGTGAGCTGTGATCTCAGCTAAGTTACCACCGGGGGCAGCAGGAGCCATGCACTCCAGAGTCACCCTGTGGAAGTGAGGGAGTGGGGCCCCTGCGCTCCCAGTCTCATCGGTCATTGGCTGAAAGCTGCTGAGGAACGGGGATGCTGGGGCGTTCTTCTGCTGGCACTGCAGCCTGCCTTGTGTGCAGAGGGCCTCCAGCTGCCGCAGAAGGTCTCCAGGGAGAGATGCGTAGTGGTGGCCAGTGTGCTACACAGGACAGTCCACATCTGCTACCTTCCTGCCCCTCCCCGCCGCCCCTGACCCCAACAAGTGTCTGAAATCCTATGAGGGGCTGCTCATCATCTATTCGAGGACCCTCGCTCCCATGGCATGTACCATGGTGCCTTAATGAAGGACAAGTGGACACTGTCAGTGTCGCAGTCAGAACTCCAGTGTCTTGGTCCCTCAGACTGACGAGACAGCATTAGCAAGCATGACCACAGAGCCTGGGGCACACAGAAGGATTTACCCAAAGCTGATGGAATGTTCCAGGGCTCCCAGGCATGCGTGGGCCCTGTGAGGTACTGTCAGTTGATGGGACACTATAGGGTTCTGAGTCAGGGTCAACCCATTTGAACCAAACCCCCAGGGCCTTGGGAAAAGGCAGCTTCTGATTGAGTGGGTCTAAGGAGAGGCTTCAGGTTCTGTGTTTCTGTCTTTTTTTCTTGGTTCTGTGTTGCTTTCTTTCTTCTTTTTTTAATTTAATTTTTTTAAAGTAATCTCTACACCCAACATGGGGCTCGAACTCAAAACCTCAAGATCAAGAGTCGTATGCTCCACCGACTGAGCCGGCAGGCGCCCCTGGCTCCGCCTCTCTAATACGGTCCCGGGTGATGCCCCTGCTGCTGGTTCACTGAACCCAGAGCAGAACAGTGGCCAAGCTGCAACCAGGAAGAACTTCTGTATAAGTGCTTCTGTGTAAGCATTCCTAGGAAATTGCCCAATGAGATCTCAAAAGGACATCTGCCTCTCCGAGGTGCTCATAATGCCACATGACGCTTTTTCATTTATATAAACTTTCATATCTAGTTTTTTATTTTTGTCTTCAAGGATCCTCCCGCCAGCCTCCCCTACCAACATGTAAGCCTCGGGTCTGACAAAACTTGGATCTTCCCTGCGAGTGTTTGAGAGGGCTAGAATCTTGCTCTGAGAATCTGGGCCCCATGCAGCTTGATTTGTGTAACAGGAATTCTGGAACTTCTAGTTTCTGTGTCCTGCTCCACGATCTCAGGGAGCTTTCAAAGTTAGAGCCCAAGTGAAACGGAGGAGGAAGGGAGACACTGAGGAAAGGGCTACAGTGGTTACATAAGAGACAGTGAGAACCTGGGCACTCAAGCCATTGAAACAGGTATGAAAGGATCTGAATGTTCAGACTATTTTCACTCATTCGTTCATTCAGCAAATCTTCATTGAGCGTCTACTGTGTGGCAGGCATTGTTCTAGGTGCTGAGGGTAAGGTACTGCCCAAAAGAGACAAAAATCACTACGTTCAAGGAAGTGATATTCTAGAAAAGGGAGATAGACAACATAGGGGAGGAAAATTTTTACTCTATCCTCTTAGGTGATTTCACTGGGGCCTGCAAATTTAAGTGACATAAGGCATACAGATGTTAATATTATTACAGGCATGGAGGCTTCACAGAAAAGAAGAGAAAAGGCCCAAAGAGGCGGTTACACCTATGGACTTACACATCATTTTAACAAGGGGCGGAATTGTGGAGAAGTGACTAGACAAAAGAAGAGGGGTTTTGGGCTGGTGGGGGTGGTAAATGTGGGCAGGTGACTAAGAAATGCTTGGGGGAGACGATGGTAGATAAGGGCTGCTTATGGACACTCATCTAGGTCCCATCTCCAGTGATAAGAGTTCTCTTCCTCTTCCTGGTACAGGAGAGGGGGGTACCTTTGCAAATGGAAACTTCCCTCTACAAAAGAGAAATCAGCGCCCTACTTTTAGGCAGATGGCAGCAGCACCGAGAACTCTTCCTGTGTCTTGTTTCTTAATTGCCTTTGGCTCAAAATAATCCTTATGCCAAATTGATAGATCTTGAGGTGGCATATTCTGAGTCCCTTCAAAAATAAGTAAGTCCTGAGTTCGTAGATGATAAAAACTAGAGCTGATCTGGGAGTGCAGGATGGGTGAGCATGGTAGGGTCACAGCCAAAACAGGAGTCAGGGAAGATCGCCTTGACATTGATTTAAGACTTGGACAAGGAGGAGCGCTTCAGAGTGGAATTTCAACTTCAATTTTACCCATTAGTTTACTTTCTAATTTCCTATGGAAATTTACATTTTTTGTTGTTGTTTCTTTTCTTTTTCTTAGGCAGCTCTGAAGGATAGAATGCAAAGAATTCCACTCTCCCCAGAAAGTTTGAAGATTAAGCTGTCCTGGAGAAAAGTTTTTTGGTTTGGGAATGAATTGGACATCAGGGTACATTGTTACAAGATAAGAGGGGAGAAGAAGCCAGAGAAAGGAAAGAGAGGGTAGGATTTTTCCCTAGCAATGAGGGAGAAGAGAAGTCTAGGAGTGGTCCAAGGGGCAGTGAAGTTCCCCTCTGCCGGTTTCTTGCTTCCCCCGTGAGGCACTCACCCCCAAATCTGGGTAAGCACAGAGATGACTAGCTCACAGACTCACAGAGGACCACCATCATAATTTTCAAGAATGGCTGGGAAAGTCTTTGATACAGGTTAAAAAGAGGGGAAAAAAGATCATTTGATGTTCCTTCAATGGAATGTAAGATGCACTTTTCTGGGTGGGTTATCAGATTCCGTTGGGTCTGTCCCTTCCGTTGTCTTTAATGAGCTATTTCAAAATCTGGACGTTGTAGGAAATTAATTATATGGCTATAATGTAAATAAATTTTGTCCAGTGGAGATGCAATTGATCCCCCCTCCTGCCCCCGTCTCCCACTTAGAAGAGGATGGTGTTGCATCTATTAACTAAAACCCATGTCAGCATTTCTGACTACCTACATATTTGCTTTTTTTCATTCTTCTTTGTATTGGTTGAAATACTTAACTATTTTTTTCATTAATGAATGAGTTAAATAAAATCTTTGACTTGTGCTCATTACTTACAAGCATAAGAGTCATGATTTTGACTTTTAAAAAGTATTTCCCTTTCACACCAGCCACTTCCGCACACTCACACCCTGTGTATCCTACCCTTTCATTGACTGACTCTTTGGGAGTCCAGGGAATTTGGGGAGAGGCAACTGCTTCCACTTCCACTTCTTCTCCTCTTAGGATCTGATGTTAGATCCTAGAGAGGAGTCCTGGGGCTTATGCTACATCCTAAAGCCTGGGAATCCCTGCTTCCCTACATAGAAGAAGCAGTATGGCTCAGGGTCCGGGGCACAGGCTTTGGTTTGGGTCCAATTCTACCCCCCTGTAGCTGTGTGACACTGAGCAGCTTACTCAATCTCTCTGAGACCTGTTTTCATCATCTGTGCTCTGGGCCATATTCATAGAAACTTGTCCCGATAACATCATGAGGATTAAATCAGTCCTAGATTTGGAATTTAATGAGTATCTGGCCACTATCATTGATACTGTATTTTATTGTCACTGTGCTGGATATTTTCCATTTTCTGCCCTCAATCTACTGTCCACCAAGTACCCTCCCCTGCTCTGTGCCCCCGGAGACTGACTTCCTTGTCCTCCAGCTTCCGGGTGGGTGTTATTAATTCATTCCCCCCTTCCCCTCTCTGGAGTTGTCTTCGGTTGGTAACATCTTTTAAAGCTCCCAGCTCATGCCAGGAAGCCCTTGCCACCTCCAGGGCGGCGCGACTGCACCTGGCTCCAATGTTCTGCGAGGTCCTAGTTCCCTGTTACTGCCCCCTGGAGGGCGCATTATCCCCTGCGGAGTTCCTACGCCCACCCACCGCTTTATAAATAGTCCCTTGACTAAATACCCCTCAAATGATCCACAAGGAGCGCGCCATCTGTGTCCTGTCACAACCCTGACCGACCCAGTTATTAGCACCCTTAGTACTCATTCTCCGCACTCATCTCTTTTCTTAAGTGAGGGCTGCTCCCCTGAGCCGCCCGGAAACCCACAGCCGGTATCTATGCTCGTTTGGTGTTACACGTAAGTGCCCAGCAATGCCAGCAGCGCAGGAAGGGGCAGCCAAGTCCCTCCCCAGAAGGCCACATTCTGCTCACGGCCCATCTGAAGCACGCCCAAAGTCCAGGAGACGATGCAGAATATGATGCCCTTCCCTTCTCCCCGCCAAGCAGCCAGCCGCAGGCATCGTCTCCAGAGGAGTCCTTCCTCTGTCTGTGCTGTCCCCTGGCCCGCAGCGTCTCTCCCTCCCCAGCCCCTCTTCCTTGCTCTGGGTCTAAGCTCACCTCCCCCGTGTCCCTGCTCCCTCTCAGCAGAGGTGGTGTCCCCACCGTGGCTCCTGTGGGAGAGCTGTAAGTCCTGTACTCTTTTCAGAAAGCCCCGTCCGGTCTTACAAACCCATCTCTGGCTAGCTGCCTAATGCCCATGTGGTATGAAGCAAATGTTAGCAGTTCCCCAGAACAGTCTGGATCCGGTAAGGGGACAAACAATTGTGTTCTTTTCTCCAGTTGCCACCTTCAACTGTGCGATGTCTAATCTCACTTAATGAAAGTTCAACACTTCCCTTCCATGTCTAGGCATTTTCAGGTTTTGAAAGTCCAGCCCAGGCTAGCTTCACGTTCCCACCTCCTCTCCAAGCGAACTCTCCCTTCCCAGCCCCAGGCACCCGTCGCTTTGACCCAGGGGGTCCTACGAGGGCCGGGGGCATGGTCTCTCCTTTGGCTCGCTCCCCCCATCTCTTAGCCTCCCTCCTCTGGCGTGGCAAGGGTTGGGAGGCATACGGGGGAAGAAGGGACGAACGTCTCTAAACTGGTGCTCTCATTTCTCTTTAAGGCTCTCTCGACTTCTTTGGCAGTGCCTTCTCCTGGGCTGGCAGCCAATACAGGCTTTCTCCTGAGGCAGATAACTGAGTTATACAGGAGGCCCTGAGAGAGCAGCCTCCCCACCCGCATTTCCCTGACCTGAGACAGGCCTTCTGGCTAGACATGTGCAAACGCCTCCAGGGTACATAAAGATGGCTGCCGAGTCTTCGCTACAACTTCCCTGCAGAGGAGGGATCTCTTTCCTCTCCCCTTCAACCTGGGCTGATAGAACATAATAGAAGGGACATGCTGGGACTTCTCATGCTCAGTCATAAGAAACCTCGCAGCTGCCACCAGGGTCTCTTGGAACATTCTCTGGGAGCCCACAGCTGCCACGTGAGAAGTCTACTCTGAGATTGCCTGGCCAGGCAACAGAGAGATGCTTAGAGCAGTGGTCAGAGTCCGGTTATCCAGCTGTCCCAACAAGTCAGCGGACCAGCCCGTTCACCTACTGCGTGCCACCGAGAGACCACAGTCAGTGCCACATGGAGCAGACGAAGTCTCAGCGGAGTCCCGCCTGAATTCCTGACCCACAAAATCATGACAGAGAATAAAGTGGTTGCTGTGTGAAGCCCAAAGTTTTGGGGTGGTTTATTTCAGAGCAATAGGTCATAACCAGAACACCGCCAGCCCCTCCCCCTCTGACGCCTGTCCGTGGTGCTGGAGTCGTTCCTTGGGTAGGTTAGTGGCAAAATGGCCCAGGTGGAGCCACAATTTTTGGCATCTACATGACCCACGGCTGCACTGTGGACTTTCCTCGTTCCCATCTCTCTCTGATTCTTCACCACCTGCCCAATTCTGTGGCGATCCTTTTGTAACTCCCCTGACTTGGCTTCAGGGATGAAGCACACCCTTCCGTCCTCCACGGGGAGGGATGGGAGATGCAGCAACGCTACCTTCTAGGTACCCACCAGTAAGGGACACCTCCAAAGACCTCAGGCGGATGCAGGGGGAGGAGGCACAGGACGGGCACTGCTGCCGGGTGGCAGACCAGGTCATCTGCTTCTTAACGAACCCCGGAGATGTGTCTGTTTGGTACCTCTTGACACTTCTTTGTCTTCAACTTTGAGCCCCAGTTGCTAACTTTTTAAAAAAGATTTTATCTTTATTTATTTGAGAAAGAGAGAGAGAGAGAGAGAAAGCACAAGCAAGGGGAGTGGCAGAGGGAGAAGCAAGCTCCCTGCTGAGCAGGGAGCCTGAATCCGGGCCTGATCCTAGGACTCTGGGATCATGATAGGAGCTGAAGGCAGATGTTCATCTGACTGAGCCACCCAGGCATCCCTCCAGTTGCTAATTTTGAGGTTAGATAAATATAGCTTTTTCTTTTCCACTTTAGGTTGGAAACTGAGTAATGACAAACATATAAGGCAAGTAAAGATTAAAATACCAGTTTTATTTCTGATAAAGCCAGATCAGAGATGTATTTAGATCTGGCCAAATGACTCACTAATACTGCATCCTAGAATCTGATGTATCTACCCAGCCAGTCTCAGGTAACACTGGAAAATCATTGGCCTTTCTCCTTAGGGGGAGGGATTTCTTGCTAAGATAACCACCTGCCTGACAGCAGACCTGAATACATACTTTCTGTACGCAGGCAGGTCCCACGGGGGATAGATAGGGAAGGGGCTGGGCTATCATGCCTGGTCTGTTGTAAGCTGGCCATTCAATTAATTCTTTCTCTTCTAATGAATAAATGAAGCGAGAGAAGGAAGCCAAGGTTCTTCTCATTGAAAACAATAACAACAAACAGCCAACCAACCAACCAAAACACAAGTAGGGGAATAAGAATTTTCCCCAGCAGTAAGCTCTGAGGAATCAAGTTCATCCCATTCTGTGTCCTGTTACATGCCTCCGTTTTGTCCCTCTGTTCTGTTGGGTCTCTTTGTTTCCCACTCCAGCTCCATCTTGGCCCACCAGCTGTGTGCCTGGCGGGGGTGGGGGGGGCTGTCCCCATGTAGAACACCCCTGTGAATGGGGCTCCTGTGCCCTTTGGATTTGGGTTGGGTTTGGTCAATGGCAGGCACTGGCAGTAGAACACAAGATGCAAAGGGGATGAGGTTGGGGTTTATCCCTTGTTCTCTTTGCCAGTTCACAGGGTCTTGGCTCTGTCCCTCTGCTGAAGGCGGTAGCTCCTATCAGGCAGCCATCTCCATGCACCACCTTCCCTGGAGATCTGAAACGATGGTCCCATTTCCCTTCATATCTACAGGAGGTAATAGCTTTGACTTCGGCCAGACTTGGAATTTTCTCCCACCCCTTCCTGGTCCACTTCAACCCTCCATTCCTTCAGCTTTATAGAGTTCCTTTATGAAACAGCCCACATCCTACCCTGTTGGAGAGAGTCATGTGCTTCCTGTCAGAACTCTCACAGTGACATCTCTCTTACTGGAGACTGTCCCTGCTGGCTGTTATGGACTGAGCTTTTGTGTCTCCCCCAGCCCAAATTCACATGTTGAAATGCTAACCCCCAATATGATGGGACCAGGAAGTGGGGCCTGTGGGATGTGATTAGGACATGAAGATGGAACCCTCGTGAATGGGACTAGTGCCCTTGTAAAAAAGACCTCAGGGAGTTCCCTCACCCCTTCCGCCATGTGAGGACCCCGTGAGAAGCCAGGCATCACTCAGGAAACAGGCCCTCGCCAGACAGTCAATCTGCCAGCGCCCTGATCTTGGACTGCCCAGTCTCTGGAACTGTGAGAAATGAATGTCTGGTCTATGGTGTTATTGTTTTAGCCGCCTGACTGGACTAAGACATGAGCCTCTTCTCAAAGCCCTCAGTCTATCTTCATGCTTTAACCTGAACCCTATTCCGCACTCCCAAGAGAGTGGTGGGAAGAACCTCTGGGCAAAGTGAGAATTAAAAATCCTTTCCTAGGAGGGTATACTTCTACAACAAGAACAGACATGAGTCACCTGCAGATTTTGAAAAGTGAATGAGAGAAGGATAGTGTGGTGGTGAAAACCTTGGGCTCTTGAAATCAGCTTGAACCTGATTTCCAACTCCTGTGTGGCCTTGGACAAGCCACTTTCCCCGTCTCAACTTTCACTTCCTCATCCATATGGGTGATGACCGCTGTACGGGTGGTGGAGTGAGGTAATGCTTGCGTGCGTAACAAATGATCATTCAGCATTATCAAGGAGCAGCATATGCAATGGCGTGGACACCAGAGTGCCCAGCCAAGGGCATGAATGGAGATGCAACTGTTGCCTCAGCTCTCCTCACCAAGCCAAGGCCCACCATACGCACTGTACCTGGCATCTGGAAAGCCTCAGAAAATGGAGGCTGCTTTAGACCCAAATTCCCTTTTGAAATGTGGCTTCAGTAAGTTGATTCAAGAAGGCTTAGAGAGGAGTACTCCTTCTATCACCCGCAGCTCTCAAAGTTCTCACCTGAGCTCAACCCTGGCCAAAGACAAGACAGAAGAAAGGCAGCGACAGACAGGGCTACAGCTGCTCCTCGGTGCCTCCCGCACGCGTGTGTTTGGACGGGTAGAGCCATTGGATCATTAGCGTTCCAATTTAGTTGTCTGTGAGAATGGGGCGCCCCCAGAAGCCCTGCTGCAAGCATGGGATCAGTTCCGAGACCAAGACTGATGGGTGAGCAACTTTAATTACCCAAGAACTTTGTTAATGGCCCTTGGGGTATCTTACTGCTCTTCTGACACTTGGGAACATGGCATTTTCCCATTAAAGTGCCAATTATCCTTGAGCACTTCTGCAAATCCATCAGCTGGAGGCTGCTGGATTGTTGAGAGATGCAGTTTGATGGTATGAAGCAAACCTATCAGAGCAAGGGCATTTTATCTGGTAGTCCATGACTGCTTCGAGTGCTGTACCAGCCCTGCCTGCCCCACTCCATAGACATAGACACACACACACACACACACACACACACACACACACACACAGAGTCCACTAAGCAGAAATATCAGAATCTCTAGTTCCAAGTAGCTCGGGAAGAGGAAGTGTCCGGGAGCTAGGAAATGAGCAAGAATATCAAGATCTGGTAAAGAGCCAAAAAAATGGAATTTTTCTTCATCTGGATAATTGAAAGCACAAGCCCAACAGAAAACATATCTCATTGGGGAAATCAGTTGATTTACCTCATCTGACTACCAGGAGACAGGGTCTGCTTGCAAAATACCCACCTCCCACATCACATCTCCGTTGCAGATTAGTTACAGCTGAGGGGCTTCCTAATGCTGGAATTTGGAGCCTCAATCAGATGTGCTCTTCCAAAACACCTCTGCCTCAGCCTGCACGGCCTTGGGATTGACCGATCGGGGTTCTTTCTTCTGGAAGAAGCGCTTATGCTGGGATCATGCCTGAGTGCGTGGAGTTTCTCGGGAAGGGGAGTCGTAGACCTGTTTGGTCTTTGATATCTTGGAATTATGCTTAAACTCAATTATAAATCCAAATGATTATGTTTAGAAGATCGTTTGTTTTGCTCTATTGCGTTTTCACTGGATTCTATTAAAGAACAGTGGTATGGTAGTGTGGCTAAGAGCAGAGGTTACGGATCCAGATGCTGAACTCCCAAGTTCAGTCCACCACTTAACAACCATGTGAACTTGGATGAGCTATTTAGCCTCTTTGGACCTCAGTCTCCCCATCTGTAAAACGAGAATAATAGTGGCACTGACCTCCCATGGTGGTAAGGATTAAATCTGCTAATATCTAAAAAGTCCTCGAAATAGTATCCAACCCATTCAAAATGCTTTCCTAGGGAGAGTATTATTATTTGAGTGTCTGAATAGAATTTGAAAACGTTCTTTCACTTCAACGGCTGTCCCACTTTTATAATGGAAGAAGAGTTTGCCGTAGCACATCATTTAAGGGGAGGTGCAGTCTGCAAAGGGCTGGTGGTCACGTCTCTGTAGCAGGTGCTCTTGGTGCTGCTCCCAGGCCCACATTTCCAGACCAGAGTGCCCACCAGGCAGCTGGTACAGACCTGCACCCACCCTAAAGCCTGGCCCATGGCAGAGACACAGACCCAGAGATTCCTGGCAGATGACACATTTCCCACAAGTTCTTTGCCATTCCTCCTATCCAAATGGAGATTCCAAATTCTTCTCCCCACTGAAGATGTCTTTAATGACTTACTTCTAGGAAGCAGGATGAGGCGGAAGTGATGCTGTGTGCCTTCTGCTCTGGGTTCAACTGTATTCCCCAAAAATCTATGTCTAAGTCCCAACCTTAGTAGTCCCCAGTATGACGTTATTTGGAATTAGGGTCCTTGCAGATGTAATCAAGGTATGATGAGGTCATACTTGATTAGGGTGAGCCTTAAGTCCAATGACTGGTGTCCTTACAAGGAGAGACAGAGACTCAGCCACACAGAGACACACACAGGGAGAGTGCCATGAATGATTAAGGCAGAGATTGGTGTGATGTGTCTACAAATTAAGGAACACCATAGACTGTGGGCAACACCAGAAGCTAGGAAGGAAGAGGCTAGAAAGGAATCTTTTCTAGTGCCTTCCAAAGAAGCATGGCCCAACACCTTGATTCTGGACTTCTAGCCTCTAGAACTGTGACAGAACCAATTTCTGTCATTTTCAGTGACCCAGTTTGTGGTACTTTGTTATGGAAGCCCGAAGATGTGCACCCTTCGATGTTAGATAAGAAAAGACATAGCTCGGGTCTGGGCCCCTGTTTCTGTCTCTCTGTCTTAGAATGTGCACCACTGTAGTCTTGAGGCTTCATGTAAGAGGTCCAGCAACCCTGAAGCCACCACACCGGACAGTCTGTCTGGAGAGACCACTGCGAAGGAGCTTTGGCCCTTCAAGTGTTCTCTGACAAAGGACCAGACATGTGAGGAAGGAAGCTTCTATAGGACCTAAGCCCCAGCTGCCCTCTCCCCGAAACCTCATGACAGCCCCTAAGTCAGAACAGCCCAACCCAGCCAAGCCACTCCCACATGTGTGACCTAGAGACACAGTGACCGTTAATAAATGCTCACTGTTATTTTAGAATTTATTTTTAATCATGGTAAAGAACACATAATATAAAATTTACCATTTTAACCATTTTTAAGTATACGGTTCAGTAGAGTTAAGTATAATCCACTTTGCTATGCAACAAATCTTCGGGACTTTTTCATCTTGCAAAACTTAGACTTTGTACCCAGGAAACAACTCTCCATTCTCCCCTCCCCCAGCCCTGGCAACCACCATTCTAAATTTCTGTCTCTATGAATTCCATTACTCCGGGTAGAGTCAGGCAGTACTTGTTTTTTTTGTGTGTCTGACTTCCTTTCCTTAGCATAACATCTTCAAAATTCCTCCATGTTGTGAGGAACTTCTTTTTTAAGGCTGAAAAATATTCCACGGTACATGCAGACCACATTTTGCTCATCCATTCACCCATCAATGGACACTTGGGTGGCTTCCACCTTCTGGCTGGGGCAAATAATGCTGCTGTGAACATGGGTGTTCAGACAGATTACCACTGATTGAAAACACTATGTCTTGGGTGACTTGTTCCTTGAGTGGCAAGGATGCTGTATACCAGCCAGGCCTGTGCACCTCTGGGCAGGCCAACAAGGTACAGTTCCTGCTCCGGAGCTGCCCGTGGGACCATGCACAGCCCAGGCTTCTGAACCCACGTGTGTCTGTTCCTTCTCCTGCTTTATCATCTTCTCTCGCTTCCCCACGGGGTCTTTTGAGAGTACCCCCTCTCTGTGTCACTTGCACCAAACTCCCCCATCTTAGGTTCTGCTTCTAGGACACTGAACAAAGACAGCGGATGCCATGTGGCCAGGGTGGTGGGAGTCCTGGTTGCAGAGATGGTGCCATGACCTCGGAACCACTGCACACAATGTAATGGTCTTTAGTTAGTTCACTACTTGGCTGGGTGGACTAGGCAAGGTTCTCCAGGGAAACAGAATTGGCTCCCATGACTACAGAGGCTCAGATGTCCCGTCATCTGCCATCTGCACGCTGGGGACACGGGAAAACCGGTGGTACTGTTCTAGACTGAATCCGATGGGGTTAGTGTCAGTCTGAGGACAGGAAATGATTGACATCACAGCTCAGCAGTCAGGTAGAGAGAGAATTCTCCCCTTTTGTTCGGTTCAGACCCTCTACAGATTGGATGAGGGCCACTCACACTGGGGAGGGCCATCTGCTTTACTCAGTTTACCACATCTGACCCAGAAACACCTCCACGGACACACCCAGAGTCATGTTTAACCAGATATCTGGGCGCTCATCACCCAGCCAAACTGACACATAAAATTAACCATCACAGTGGGTATCAACTCTGTTAAAATACTGAGTAGCAATTGTACAAATGGTGAAGCTAACATAGTCTCCTCATGACCATTGTGTTCTTCTGGAGTTAAAATCCCTGCACCTGGCAGTGGCGGTGACCCAGAGCAGATGGCCACCATCCCCCCGACGCAGAGTACTTCGCGGTTATGAGGCGTCTCCATGCACATTCTCTCCATGTGTCCTGCCCTCGTGCTGGGAGAAGGACAGGGAATTGTCACTTCGTTTTACAGAGGAGGAAAGTGAGGTCCAGAAAGCTTACGAAGTGAACCAATCCAATCAATGGCAGAGCCAGGACAAGAACAGACCTGGTGTTTCAATGCTCCTGAGGGCTCCTGCTTTGACTCAGCGTCCTCCTCACAGAGTGGACCCAGCAGTACTTCAAAAAGGTAAATCAGACACCTTTCTTAAGACCTCACCATGACTTCCAGTCATGGCACTTAGTATAAAATATTAACTCTGCCTCATGATTGAGAAGGCCTGGTCACAGGTTAGGCAGCTCTTCCCTAGGGCTTGCCCTTGAAGCTTTGGCCACAGTGACCTTCAGGAGGGGTCGTGCTCACGTCAAGCTCTTCAGGGCTTCTGGCTGTCATCTCTGCCCAAAACACTCTGTGCTGGTTGAGCTGCTACCTTTTAAAATATGCCCACAAATTCTTTGACACTGCTTTCTGCAGAAGGTGAAGCCTCATTATCCCTCCTTTGAGTGTGTCCTGATCCCATAAGTTACCCACCTATGAATAGAATATGGCAGAAGTGACATGGGACTTCCAAGACCAGGGCATAGATGATGTTGCAGGTTTCTCCTTGCTCTTTCTCTGGATCACTCGCTTTGGGGACAGCCAGCTGCCATGACGCGAGGACACTCAAGCATCTCTAATGAGAGGCCTTTGCAGTGAGGGACAGAGACCTCCTGTCAAGAGACCCTCTAACAGCCACGGGAGAGAGCAGGATGGTGGGACAGCTTTGCAATGTGTCAACTTGCTCTGGTGAACTAATGCATTCCCTTTCCTGTGTATTTCCAAATAGGGATTCTTAAGAGACTTAGGGGGGTGGAAGGTAGGCAGCAGCAATTTTGTACCATATACATTTTGTTGCCTGTCTTCTGGCTCATCTTGTTGGCGTGAAGCAGGAGCCAGGCCGGGTGTGTGTGCTCAGACCTGTCTTGAAGGGCCCTGGCTACTGGAGGGTTCCTTCATCACCGGGAATGAACACAGGTTTCAGCCTGTGCTTGTGAGGGTCTGGCTTGTGCTTGTGGGATTTTAGCCTGTTTGTGATCTTCCAATCTGGATGCTGCTCTTTGGATTTCAAGTTCTCGCATCAGACATGGGGAGAGCCTTGTAACCAGCGACCGCAACTCCCTCACTGACTTCTCTCCTGCTTGTCTGAGGGAGCTGTGTCTGACATGGTGCCCTGTCTCAGAAGCACGTTCATCAGACCCCGTCAAGGCTTTGGATGATTGCAGCCCAGCTGCCATCTTGACTATAACCTCGTGAGAAACTGAGCTGGAACCATCCAACTAAGCCATTCCCAAATTCCTGACCCAAGGAAAGTGTGGGATAATACATGTTTATTACTTTAAGCATGAAGTCTGGGGTACTCTTTTATGTAGTAATAGACAAACTAATATCTTTCATCACAGAAGCCCTCCTGGATCACAGTCCTATGCCACCGCTTTGTTTGCAATTATGGCACTCTGTTTATGCCTTTTAGAACATTTATTACAACCTGCAAATATTTTATGGATTTATTTATTTATTTATTTCCTGGCTTTCCCACTAGAATGCCAACCTGGTAAGGACAGGCACCTTCCCTGTTTTGTCCATCTGTATCTACCTAGCACCCAACCAGGCTAATTCCACTTCCTACTGGCTATGCAGCCATGAGAAAATTGCTCTTTGTGCCTCAGTTTCCTCAGCTAGCAAATGGGATGATGATAATAGCGCCTACCTTACTGGGCTGTTGTGCGTCTGAATGAATTAATACTTATAAGGTGTTTCAAACATTTCCCTGGCACATGGTAAATATTCAGGAAGTATAAGCTGCTGGTATTTTTAATATTATGGTATAAACTCAATAAATATCTACTGGGGGACTAAATGAAGGAATTCATTGATCTCTCTGTCCCATAATCTTAAGTATCCAAGACACAAAAAAGTCCCAAAGGCCTCTGGACAGCTAAAATGGATGTCCCAAAGGCTAGTAGCAAAGCTCATCTAATTAACTTATAGGCAAGCTCTTAGGCCATTACTCAGGACCTAATTACTTAATAGTCTTAGCAGATATTTATTAGTTACCTAACATATGCAAAGCATTGTGTTAGGTGCTGGGGGAAGGGGAACAGAAAGACACAAAGGTGAATTAAGCTCATTAACTTCCCTCGAAAAAGCATGCTGTTCAGAGGGGGGACAGACACAAGAGCCACCAATCACACAATTACAAGAGAGTGAGCAAGGCAAGTAGGTGCGGAACAGAGCGATGCTGACTCTCAAGGTGGCCAGACTCAATTAGTCACAATTATAACATATGTTACGAGCTTAATTATCTGGTTTCCTAGTCCATAATGGATTAGAAACAGCATATTAGAAGAGGGGGACTGGCTATTGCTAGAGGCACGTACGTTGGCAATGGCAAAAAAGTGACAGATAACAGGAATAAAGAATATAATTTTAAAAATATTGAAAGCGGACGTCAGATAGCTGAAACACTTTAGTTTAACGTCATTTAGGGTAGGGGCAACTGCTACATAAGACATGAGAGGCAGTATAGCACTGTAGTTAAGATAGGACTCTGGAGCCCAGCTGCCTGGGTTTGAATACCAGCACTGTCACCTACTGCCACCTGCAAACGTTATTCAACCTGCAACTCACTTTTCTCATCTATGAAATGAGGATAATGGCAGCAGCTACTTACAGGGTTATTGTAAGCATCAAGTGAGTTAATATTTGTAAAGTACTTAAGAAGAATTCCTGGCACATAGCAATTCTGAGAGCCTGTATCAGTCAGGATTGGCTGCGTTTGCTGCAGTAACAAACATTTCCCCAAATCTCAATGACTTGAAATAATGAGGTCTATTTTTCACTCATACTCCTGTCCATCATCAGTAGGCAGGTGAATTTATGCTGAATCAGGACTATCTTCACTTTGGGACCCTTGGCTCATAGAGCAGCCACCATCGATTACAAAGTCTGCTGCCACGGCAAAGGGAAAAGAGCACCTCCATGGATAATTCGTCGACAACTAATTGTTCACCTTGGAAGTGACATACTTTCTGGCTCATAGCTCATGGGCCAGCACTGGTCACAGGCACTCCCCTTTCTGTGTGCTCAGAATGGGGATGATCGGAATGTGTGTCTAACAGCACAAATCATTACCAGAGGGACTCTCTGTACTAACGTGTCATACTGTTGTGGTTAGGTCACAGAATTAAAAAACTGTAATGGACACACGAGCTAAAGCCATTCATTTTGAGGAAACGAAATCAACATTCACAGGAATCCCTTGTCTCTCAGGATAGCACTGGCATCTGGCGGCTTGAGGGAGGGAGTGGTGCAAAGTGAGAACAATTCTTCACTTGAAGGGCCGGTGCATACTCTGGAGGACGTCAAGCACCCCTGACTCCTGCTCACTGAATGTCCATCGTATCTCTTCTCCAAGTCTCTGTGACAATCAATAATGCTCTAATCTATTTTCTAATACTTCTCAGGGGTAGAGGGGAGTGATGCTTTTCTTTGGCTAAGAGATACTAACAAATGTTTAATGTGACAGTGTGGTTTGGAGCCAGAGCTGGTCCCCAAACCCAGCTCCCCACCTCCTTGATCAGGACATGTCCATTAGAGTTTGTTAATTGAGAATCAGAGATCAGCAGTTAAGTGGTCCCCAAGAGTCTGAGTTGGACCAGTGAGGCAGTGTTAATTTACCTGCCCCTTAGGAAACCTTGGCCATTTTTGCCCTGAATTCCATGAGAGGCCCCTGTATCTGTTCCATAACTCCCCCATTCTGCTTAACCTAGTCTGAGCAGGTTTTGGTGACTTACTACCAAATAATTTCTGACTGGGACACATACCTCCTAGAAGCATTTCTTTCAAATATGATTAAAATTTTTAAATGTGTTGTTTGCAAAGGATAAGCCCCATTTAGTTGAACAATTTACTTTTGGGGAACTCTTCCTTTCCCTACTCAGTCGATCAATGAACCATTGATGTGTGGCCATGCAAAAATCACCTACCAAAGCCGAAGGAGTGTGATGTGTGTGACGACAAGGAACACTGTGGAAATAGCCTCAGGAGGGTTTCAAAAGGAGCAGGGCTGAGGGTCAGCTGTGGGATTAGTATCTCTGTATCCCACACCCAAATGAGCACATAAAACAAACCTGGGGTGAACATCTCCTGCTGGTGTGACAGGATGAGTCATTTAATGACTTTCCCTTCTGTTAATGGATAGCGTTTCTTTCAAGCTCCAGAGAAAAACTGACATGATTCATAAAACAGAAAAATAAGATGATATTAAACCTAATGCAAGCGTTCAAACTAAATTTATAAGACATTTTTAAAGGCAGAGATTTTGCTTAAGCATTATAATAATCTCATACGAGGATGAGGTCTCCTGCAAAGGTTTATTTTATCCTCATGAATGATCAGCAATTATCCAAACAGCTCTCTTCTGTCCCCGTGGTGTGTCAGCTCACTCAATTTGGATTTCACAGAAAGTAGATGGGGTCACCGCACGCTCAATCACTAATCCTTCCAACACACCATATTCTATGCATGTGCTACATACTTTGGGGACGTAAAGGTGGCCAAAATTAAAACTTGAAAGCAGCTAATTGTGATTCTTTGTACCAAAAAAAAAAAAAAGTGTATTGTGTTCAGTAAGCACCATTTCAGGTAAAAAGCACTCCAAAGTTATTTGATAATAATAACACAGACAATTGAGTGTGTGTCTGTGTGGAGCTGGGCATGGAGAGAACGCTTTCAGTGATTTCTTTCAAAATATTTATTCCCATAAAATCTCAATGAATGCCCCCTTCATGGTACAGATGAACAAACCAAGGCCACAGAGATGCCCTAGATCACATGGTTGATAAGAGATGGAGCCCGTGTATACTTCTGCATGCTGTAATGTTCTTTTGTGTCTGTTAAATGCAACAGGTAAGACGGCAGGGTGTGGAACTAGTCTAACTGGGTTCAGAGTCGGGCTCTGGTAGGTACCAGCTGAGTGATCTAGACTTCTCTAATTAGAACTCTTGGCGTTCAGATCTCCTTTCTGAAAGATGCTCAACAAATATTGGTTTTAATTTCTTACCCAGAGCCTGTTCTTTCCTACAGCAATGGATCCTAAGCTAGTCCATCGGGCACTTCGCTTGGACTTTGACAACCACTTCTGTGCGGTCGGCTACTGTTAAAGAATAACTTATTCCATCACTTGTTAAAGGTGCTAAGAAAGACTTTATCCAAAGGTACTGCTACACTGGGGCTTTGCAGTAAGGGAGGGTGGGCTACCTTCAAATACATCAAGAAAAATGGGGATTTATAGCCAAGGAGCAGGGTAAGGGGGGCACCAGAGGATGGAAAATTACTAAGAGGGCAAGGTAATTCTTTGGTAAACTGACCTAACAAGATTCTGGCTGAAGGCAGGCAGTGATCAGGTATCACCTGGAGTGGGGAACGGATGATGGATTCTGGCAAAACTGACTTAGCAGGATTCTTGCTAAAATTGGGCATTTGAGGACATGCCCAAGGACAGAGCCTCGTCAAAAAAACGTTCAGAGGATCAGAGCCTGGTCAAGGACAGTCTTCACCACCAACGCAGCATGACCTAGATAAGCTCCCTCCTCATGCTCACAGGGCCCTCTTCTGCCCTCCTGCCCTGGGGCATTGCTGTTGCGGCTGAGATGCCATGCCCCCACACCCCCACATGTGCAACCCCAGGAAGTGTGTATGTTGGGGGGATTAACACTCCATGGAGCAACCCTTTGACCAGTGGGAGACAGGAGCTGAAGAGTAAGTTCTTCCCTGTCCTTCCCCACGAGCACACTGACCTGAGATGTTCCCACGGTCTATCTGAGGATGATGACCGGAGACAGAGCAATTGGTTTCCCCTCTAGCCACCTAGGGACACACCTTCTCCTATCTGCTGCCATTTGTTCCTTACCGTGTCCCCCCCCCCTCCCCAGCTGCCCTGGGATTGCACTTCCCCATGAAAGATCAGCATATAATCATCTGCCTCAGGCTCTGTTTTCTAAAAAATCTGGGCTAAAACAACTAGTATCAGGACTCCTGAAGGAGACTGGGATTCCAAGAATAAGATATTTGAAGACCTTCACGGCCAGCAGAAACCTTAGTGATGCAGGATTAAGTTAGGATTAAAACCTATATCATGCTTGAGGCTAGCCCTGTTTAGGAAGGCTTTTGCAAGTAGCCCTTCTCTTTGGCTTTTAAGATTTAGAAGGGTGGGAAGATACAATCCTTTTCCCAAACAGCCTGACTTAGAGCAGCACAAACACTCAGAGCAGCCACAGGATGATTCAGGCTCTGCCTCCATGGTAACCGTCAGTCCACACTGAGGGGCAGCCTCAGATGGCCACACAGACGGTCCCCTCTGTGGTTCCTCTTTCATTCTCCTTGGCCTTTTAAACCCTCTGAATAGCTGAATACCTCCTTGCTTTGTCTTAACTTGTTGCAGACCAGGACCCAGAAAGGGAAGGGGCTATGTACGTGTCATACTCCCTGTGATACTCTGATACATAAAAGATACATATTTTGGTCTTCATCCTTGGCTCCTGGCCAGAGCGCCTCAAAAGTTTGTAATTTCCTAGATGATAAAGGTGCTAGAAGCGTGTTTTGTTCTTGTATTTGGTCTTTAGCTCCAATTCTTGCCACAGAGCTCCTGAATTCCTTGGAATTTCAGAAGTGATAGGAGTGTCATTTATTATAATGAGACAACTCTTGGTGGGCTCCTAGATTGGGGGCTGGTCACCAGAAAGTCCAAGCCATGATTAGAAGCTTAGAACTTTCAGCTTCATCCCCCATCCTCTAAGGAGGGGAGAGGGGCTAGAGACTGAATTAACAATTGGTCATGCTCCCATGATGAAGCCTCCACATATTCCTGAGGTATGGAGCTGGAGAGCTTGCGGGTGGTGAACACATCCCCATGCCAGAAGGCACACCTTCCCTCCATGGTGACAGAGGCTCCCGCACTCAGGACCCTTACAGACCTCACCCTTTCTAACTTTTCATGTAGCTGTTCCTCTGTATCTTTACCATATCCTTTCTTTATAACAAACTGATAAATGAAGGTAAGTGTTTCCCTGAGTTCTGTGAGCCATTATAGCAAATTATTGAATCTGAGGAGAGGATCATGGACCCTCCGAATGTGTAGCCCAGTTCGACAGAAATGTGGGTACCCTGGGGACCCACTACTTGCAACTTGGCATCTCAAGTGGGCGACAGACTTGTGGGACTGACCTCTTCACCTGTGGGGTTTGATGCTAACTCCAGGGGGATAACGTCTGAATTGAGCTGAACTGCAGAACACCATGTTCGTACTGACCCCCAAACTAATGCCCAAGAATGTAGTTATTCCAGGACTCGTGTGTAAATGATGATGTACCAACATGTGCGCACCACATAATGTCTTCCGCCAGGGTTCTCTGGAATTTCAGGGTGCATTCAAATGAGATCTACAGTGTCAGTATAAGCTGCGTTCATCTTATGATGGCACAAAGGAGTTCCTGGCCACGGGTGCTTCCCTCACCCCAGACATAGGCCAAACATTTCATATACGTGTTTCATGTTGAATCAAAGCCTTGTGAGGTAGATATTATTATCCTCAATTCACAAAGGAAGAAAATGAGGTTCAGATTGATAAGGAACTTGCTAGAATCTCATAGTTAGCTGACCAGGATTTCGATCCAGGACTTTCTAACTGCAAAGCGCGCAGTCATGAGCATGGTGCCCCACCCACAGCCTGCAGGCTCTTACGGTCCCTATATGTCTGGGGGGGTCTTCTGCAAGCCCCTGGGCTCTGCCAGAGGGCTTTCTCTCCTGGCACACATGCGGGTCTCTAAGTGCTGGGAAGCGGATCCAGGCAAGAACACCCCTCAGCCAACAATGAACGTGAGCCGGAGGATGAACTCCCAGCTTCCTCATCCCCTGGGCGGCTTAATCTGAGGGATGTCCTACCCAGTTTTCTGAAAGTCCCAGCAGGATTGAGACCCAGTTGTCCCTGGTGACAGGATGTTCAGCAGTATACATAACTGGCCTCCTTCTCTTCCCTGTCTCATTCCCCCCTCCCTAGTGGGATTGGCTCCCGAATAAACAACCTGTACTTAAATCCTTGTCTCAGAGTCTGTTTGGGGGTGGGGTGGGGTGTGTGTGTGTGTGTGTGTGTGTGTGTGTGTGTGTAAGAGACAGCCCCAGTGAGAGATGTGATTCATTATTCCGTAAGAATTTATAATAGTCTTAAAGAAAACACACACACACACACACACACACACTCGGACACTGAGAGAAACAACCAAGAGCATCTCCTGAAGACAGAACTGTGTTGCACTATGTATGAAAGTGACCGGGAGGAAAAACTTTTACTCTACCTTCTTAGGTTAGTGACTGGGGACTTGCAAATTAAACTAACAATAAACAGATCTGCAAGAGAAAAGACAGAATTCATCACGTATACACAGAAGTTCATAGAAAAATGACTCAAAGGTGTGGCTAGAATTTGGGGTTTCAGGGCACCTACTGAAAAACAAATGACTTTTGGAAACGGTAAGTGGGCTATTAGGAGAACAGACAGGAGATGTGATGGTTTTGTGACAATGTCTGTTTGGTGTGGGATGGAGACTTCGAATCTCTGGTGATGAGTCAATATTCTCTGGGAACTCCTGGGGAGGGGATTTGCAACAAATGAGTTCTTTTGGGAGGCTCTGCTTTTAGACAATAAGAAATCTCAGGTACTCAAATGGTTTCTGCTCAAAATAATTGTTATATCACAGTGGTATATTCTGGACTCCTTCAAGAAGAAGAAGGGGCCTTGATGGTACAAAGCAAGGGCAGCCACATCTCACTCTCCCTGCCTTTTTGCTGAAAAATCTCAGATTCTCTCTCTTCTGCCACCAGTTGGGGTCTTTGGACTGTTCCTTCCCCCCTTTCAAGTTCTTCCAGGGGAGTCCTATTTTTCCAGAACACAGGGCTGGCTTTGCAAGAAGGTGACGTTTACTGCAGCACGGGAGGGCTTGTGGTCACTGATGTCTTACCATGGAGTTTATCTTCGAAGTTCCAGCCTTAAGCCTTTCAGTCATCTCAGCAAAGGTTGAAAAGCTCTCAATCACCCAGCTACTTAACCAGGTGACAGCTCAGGTCTTAAGGCAGGAAACAGTATGTTTTGGGAATGATCTGTCATTTCTGTGTGTTCATTCCTTTCTTACATGAGCTCCAAAAACTCCCTTCTGGACTCTCCTCAAAACTCTATTGATGGCACAGATTCAGGGGACGGACTCGGGTTACGCAACCCCCTCCCTTCCCAACGGCCACCCACTCTGGGATTATCCGCACATAAATAAATCCCTTTCTAGAAGCCAACCCCTCTTGCAATTTTTGAGAAAAAGCAAAAAGAGTCATGTCGTGGGTCAAATGGTGGCCTCCTAGAAATATGTCCACCCAGAACCTGTGAATGTGACCTTGTTTTTGGAGAAAGGGTATTTGCAGATGTAATGAGACTGGGATCTCAAAATGAGATCATCCTGGATTATCTGGGTGAGCCCCCAATTGAATAACAAGTGACCTCATTACAGACAAAAGACAATAGAGGAGAAGGTCCTGTGGGGGAAAAAAGGAGATATTGGACAGATGTGGCCACAGCCCAAGGAATGCCAGGATCAACCAGAGGCTGGGAGAGGCAAGGGACAGAATTGTCCAGAGGGAGAGCAGCCCTGCTGACACGTTGATGTCAGACGTATAGCCGAAATTTCTAAATAAATGCTGTTATTTTAAGCCACCCGGTTTGTGGCAATCAGTCATGGCAGCCGCAGGACACTAATAAAAGTTGCTAAACAACTTTTGGCCCTAAAAATTTGGCCCTATAAATGAGGGCTCTAACCATTTCACTTCATAAGGATACTTGAAGCTAAGGATTAATTTTGCCCCCATTTCATGAGCAAGGAAATGGAGAAACAGAGAGTTCAAGTGACTTTACCAAGCCCACTTAGCAAGCAAATGGCAGATGTTGGCTTCACATCCAGGCCCTCTGATCTTAGGGTCTGCTTCTTTAACGACCATGTTCTCCAACACAGCCTCTGCCTCTCCATGAGGAATCACAAGAAGAAACTCCCCCTCTCTACCCATGCAGCATTAGCTGGACTAGATCGCTTCCCTGCTGTCCCTTTGTAAGTAGGATGTGTACCTGTGGGACCGGTCGCAGCCAGTGGACTCTCCCTCTGCAGGCAGCAAGGCAAAGCCACGGGGTGACTGATTCACTCCTGGCAGTGGTAATGGTGGCATCCCAGACAGGTGCTTCCCGTTAAAACCCACTGCGGGTCTTCCTGTTGATCGATCTGTGGGCACTACCTTGGTTCCTGTCCCTGTTCTAACATGCAGTCCCCAGTATCTTCCAGGCTCCTTTCCATGGAAGTAATTAAGAGTTAATTTCTGTTGTCTAAAATCAAGAACCTGGGGCACCAGGGTGGCTCAGCTGGTTAAGTATCTACCTTGGGCTCGTGATCCCAGGGTCCTGGGATCGAGCCCCACATCAGGCTCTCTGCTCAGCGGGGAACCTGCGTCTCCCTCTCCCTTTGCAGCAACCCCTGCTTGTGCCCTCTCTTTCCCCCTCCCTCTCTCTCTCTGTCAAACAAATAAATAAAATCTTTTAAAAAATAAATAAAATAAAATCAAGAACCGGACCACTCTGCGAGGGGAGGCAGGGGGAACCCGGCACCTGGTAAAAGCCAGGAAAGCCCACATCTCAGCTTGCCCGGTGCCCACTTGGAGGCTGAACTCAGCCCTTTCACTAATGCCCTTGCCCCAAATAAATCCGCTTTGAAACATACTGCAGATAATGCAGAGGTTGCCCATGAACTCAAGGAAAATGAGAAAGAACACTTACAGCACAAAACAGACAGAGCATCATGAAACTCCTGGAAAAGCCTCTTTGTCCTTCCCGGGGCCTGTCTTAGGGAGATGGCAGCTCCCCCCTCCCCCCCCGACTCCCACTGCTCTGGGCAATTCCACTCTGGCCTTCAGTTCACAGTCCCTACTCCACAGAAAACACAGCCCTGAATTTAATCCTTAAAAAAAAAAAAGTTCAATAAACACATGTGAACAATCTTGGGTACTTGGATGGTGTGGGATCCAGTTTATAGGCCCCCCCCTATATTCACTCAGCTCCACGATTCTAAAGCTTCAGTCTTCAGGCAACCTAAGCTAAAACACCTCCCGATGAAAGCAGATATTTTCTGAATGGCTGGGCAGGTGCTGTACGGGAGAAGATACAATTTTCCTCTCATGATTCTATCAGTGAAGGGCCCACATCCATATGCCGGGCTCCCTTCTTTCAACCCCTACAGTGACCCGGTCTCCCCGGAGGGAAGGCAAAGCTGTAGCTTGGCTTCCATCACACCGCTCTGGGGTCCAGGACTGGCCTGCCCCACTGAGGCTCTGGCTACCCCACCCCTTCCAGGCTCAGGGGAAGCACACACTCTGGGGTGTGGAATCCAACTTCTTCGGCAGCCGCTTGGGTGCGGATAACACAACCAATCAGTGCCCTGCGGGGCTGACGCCAACCCATCAGACACTGGGGAGTGAAGGAGCCAGCTGACAAATTCCTTGTACCTTGTTCTCCTGCTGGACTATGCTACATCACCCCTCTGCAGACACCCCCTCCATGATCCACCTGTTCACCCCTCTGCGGACATACACCCCCCCGATCCACCTGCTCACCCCCCTGCGGACATACAGCCCCCATGATCCACCTGCTGACCCCCCTGCAGACATACACCCCCCCATGATCCACCTGCTGACCCCCATGCGGACATACACCCCTCCATGATCCACGTGCTCACCCCTCTGCGGACATACCCCCCCCCCGATCCACCTGCTCACCCCTCTGTGGACATACACCCCTCCATGATCCACGTGCTCACCCCTCTGCGGACATACCCCCCCGATCCACCTGCTGACCCCTCTGCAGACATACACCCCCCCATGATCCACCTGCTGACCCCTCTGCAGACATACACCCCTCCATGATCCACGTGCTCACCCCTCTGCAGATATACCCCCCCCGATCCACCTGCTGACCCCTCTGCGGACATACACCCCCCCATGATCCACCTGCTGACCCCCCTGCGGACATACACCCCCATGATCCACCTGCTCACCCCTCTATGGACATACACCCCCCCCCGGTCCACCTGCTCACCTCTCTTCGGATATACACCCCCCCGATCCACCTGCTCACCCCTCTGCGGACATACAACCCCCCGATCCACCTGCCGACCCCTCTGCGGACATACAACCCCCCGATCCACCTGCCGACCCCTCTGCGGACATACGCCCCCATGATCCACCTGCTCACCCCTCTGCGGACATACACCCCCATGATCTACCTGCTCACCCCTCTATGGACATACACCCCCCCGATCCACCTGCTCACCCCTCTGCGGACATACACCCCCCCGATCCACCTGCCGACCCCTCTGCGGACATACACCCCCCCGATCCACCTGCTCACCCCTCTGCGGACATACACCCCCCCGATCCACCTGCCGACCCCTCTGCGGACATACACCCCCATGATCTACCTGCTGGGCTTCACTGTGCCGCTGGGGCTGGCTCAGCAATGCAGATCTGCACTTGCTTTCCTTCCTTCTCTGCTTCCTTTCTCTTCTCCCTCATTCTTGTGACCTGGGATTACATCCTCCTCCAAAGCATTGCCAAAGAACCAATGCCTTGGGATCTATTTCTTATGGAACGTGGACTAAAATACCTCCCAAGAAAAATAGGTCCTTCTTAGCAGGGTAGATTTGGCTCTGAATAAAATAATAAATTTACCACATTATTACACTAGGGAGTGAGCCCAGATCCACATGCCTGAGACCTTAAAATACTTCTACAAAATGCAATGAATATATGAGAGATGCTATAAGGACCGGCTTGACCAGAGTGCAAAAAGAAACAATGAACTTGGAAAGAAAGTCGAAGAGTCTGCATGAAGTATAACCATGAGCACTGAGGTCATCATCACCATCACCACCATCCTCACCACGATCCTCACCACCACCACCACCACCAGCAGCAGCACCATAGCCAACAATTTCTCAGAACTTACTACGTTCTAAGCACTCTTCTAAGCACCATGTGCTGGGCCCATTTCATCTTAATGACATACCCAGGAGGTCAGTACTAATAATATCCCCATTTAACAGATGAAGAAACTGAGATCTGGAACAATTAAGCAAATGACTCAAAAACACAAGTCAGGGGTGGCAGTGCTGGGACTTGACCCCGGGCCATCTAGCATGAGAGCCCAGCCTGCTAACACTGCCGCTTCCACCTCACATTTCCTCTTCCCTTCATCTGAGTATCAGTGACTCAGACATGGATAAACAAAGTCTCTGAAAGAACCCATCCTGGCTCCCAATAATTCACAAAGGGAGACTACTCTGTAGGAGAATAAGAAGACAAAGAAACAGAGATGACTATTTGTGGCAGTGAGAAGAGGACCAATTTGAAACAATAAGCAAATGTTTTCTTATGAAAGATAAAAAGTTAAACACTAGATGATTTATCATTAATCTTTTCCTTTTTTTTTTAAAGCTTTTACTTTTATTTATTTGAGAGAGAGAGAGAGAGACAGAGAGTGCACAAGCAGGGGCAGTGGCAGGCTGAGGGAGAAGCAGACTCCCCGCTGAGCAAGGAGCTGGATTCAGGACTTGATCCCAGGACCCTGGGGATCATGACCTGAGCTGAAGGCAGATGCTTAACCGACTGAGCCACCCAGGCACCCCTATCATTAGTATTTTCAACGTGACTCAAAGGGATATCATATCTATGAAATGAGGGCAGATAGTCGTGAACTAAAAACATAATTCAACATCAAGCAGGGGCAGAGGGAGAGGGAGAAGCAGACTCCCCTGCTGAGCAGGGAGCCCAACATAAGGCTCCATCCCAGGACGCTGAGATCATGACCTGAGCCAAAGTCAGATGGTTAATGGACTGAGCCACCCAGGCAACCCAAAGATGGATGTCACATTTAAAAAACACAAGAGATTTTATACATCAAAGAAATTTCACAATTAAGCTGTTACACACACACACACACACACACACACACACACTCACTCACCCTAGAAGTGATGTCTTTCCTGGGATACTACAGAAAACCAAGATCAGATAAACATGTTTATGAACTTCTTTAATCATTCTGCAAAAAAGATTAAAGAGGTAAAGAGAACTAAACATGATAAGTCCATAAGATCTAACACACATAAAATAGAACCCCTAGGTGGAAAGAACAGATCAGACTATCTGGAAGTCAACTTGAGGGCCTGACCTATGCTCTCACCCCCACACCATGACTCACTAGTAGAAGAATGGACACCGTCGGCAGGTGCCTTGTGAAGAATTAGTCCTGAGGCTGATTCTCTTAAATTGATCTCTATCCTGCCAAAAGGGTATCGTTGAGGTCAATCCCGCAGTGGGAGTCTGTAAACCTCTTTTTGTCTGTATTCCATCGTAGATCAATCTACTAACCCTCTGTGAGGTCATCAAGAGAAACAAATACCGTGTTCCCACTCTCAAAGAGGTTCCGATCTACTGAGGGAGGCAGAACACTCCTAAGAGATCTGAGAACCTGTGTAAGAAATATGGTCGTCACAGACATGCAAGTTCCCCTCTGGATCTCTACCATGCTTGTCTTCCTGCAAACCAGAGGCTGAGAAGACTCATTTCCCCACATCCTGGGCTCCTCAATGACATCAGCGCTAAATCTCTGTCCTATTGTTCTGAACTAGCCAGCTTACTTTAAACATGGTAATTTAAAAATGATTAGTTTATGTTTTGTTTATAATTACACCTAGATCTGTAAAAAGAATGGCCTTGGGATCCATCAGACCTGGGCTTGAGTCCTGGCTCTGTGTGACTTTTACTAAGTGACCCAACCTCTCTGAGGGTTAGGTTTCCGTCACAGTATAACAAGCATAGTAGTGTAGTGGCAGAGGGGTTCTCAAACCTTTCTTGCGCACAGACTGTGACGCTGGCACTGGGATAGAGCCCGAGAGTCCGCATGTCTGACCAGCTCTGGGTCCTGCTGCGAAGCTCTGCAGAGCAGGGTCGGCAATCTGTAGCTTTCAGCCCAAGTTTATTCAGCCCCACAAGCCAACAATGGTTTTCACATTTTTAAGGGATGGTAACACAAACAAACACAACAAAGAAGAATATGCAACAGAGCCCACAGGTCGCAGGCAAAGCCAGACAGTAAAATCTTCACTACTTGGTCCTTCCCCGAAGTGTGCCGGCTCCTTCTGTCGCACATGGTTTGCCATCGCTGCCCCATCGCCTATGCTCGTGGCCCGTCTGAGTTCACCTGCAGCTGTGGGCACAGGCTTTTTCCAGCCCGCGGATGACTTCCCGCCCCACCGACCTGTGCTCTCCCTTCTCTGTCTATAGGCTCAAGTTGCTCAAGGGCCTGAAGGCCTAACTGGAGGTGGGGAGGGTTAAGAACTCAAGGGCAACCACAGCCCACAGAGAAGGGAGTCTGACGAGTGTCCCAAAGAACCTGTGGATGGATGCCAAGGTGTGCTTCACACTGGTCCACACAGCACACCATTGCAACGTGTCCCCCTAGCCCACAGCGGGGACCTGCTCATTTGTGGCATCTTTCACTGGCTTTATCCCTTCATCTCACTTTTGACTCGCTGGTGCCACCTGCCCTGGGTTGTGAGAGCCAAGTGTGCATCTCTTCCCAGCTCTGTTTAGTGATGTTATGATGGCGTATTTACACCATGGGGGGCACCAAGCACTACAGAGCAGGTCGGTGTTGGTGGCGAACCAGTGGATACACATTGACCACACACCACTTCCTCACGCTTCCTTCCTGGCCTCTCTGCTGGAACAAATACCTACAGCCCTGCCCTCGTCTCAGGTCGGCTTTAGGTAGAAGCCAAGCTAAGAGACGTACCTACCTACCTCATAGTTTCAGTGTAAGAGAAAAACACATCAGATCACATTTGAGAATTACTACCACAGACTTGGTATGAGACAGTCCCTTAAAATTGTTAGTTCCTTCCCCTCTCCTCCCTTTCCTTTAGCAAAGGGGAGACTCCAGCTTTTTCCAGGACACCTGCCCTGCAGGCTTTCTGAATCAAGGCCAGCTCCAGCTCCCTGAGCTGTGTGGTCACTTTCCTGGAGGTTCTGGAATGACTGCCTTGGCACGCGTCCACGCCCAGACTACCCCATACAATGGGCAGTAAGAGATGGGCTGAAACTTTAATCGGTGTCAGGAAGGAAGTGTGTCCATTGCAACCTCATGAAACTGAAAACACGTGGGCAAGGCAAGCATGACAGCACCGTGAGTTCGGCCAGCTCTGGCAAATACGATGCAGACAATGTGCCTTTGAGCGGAGCTAGGGGCATACAGCAGGGCTGGGAGGTTGGTGTTCTTCAAGGTGCTGTGCACTGAGGTTGGAACTCAGAGCAGGACAGCAAGAGACGAGGCCCAGAGAGATACAAAGGAGAGGAAGAAAGGAAATGTAGGGACGGAAAAGGGGTGGCTTGTAGAAACTGCTGGGTGCCGCCCAATATCCAGCTTTCCTTCCTACTTAGTAACAGACCAAATTTTTAATTCAGTGCTCAGCAAAGGACCACATGACCCAACTTCCCTTGTAGTAGGGTGTAGCCCTCATTCTAGTCAATGAGCTAAAGAGTGCAAGTTGAGTGTGGGACTTTCAGGAAGGCCCCTAAAAGGATGCTGGTTCATCTGACTCATCATGCTGTTTTGTCCTCCCCTGCTTCCTCTTTACACCAGCCTGGGATTTGGTTGTGACAGCAGGAGCTCCAGCAGCCACCTTGGGTGATGGCTTGACCTGGAGGATGAAGCCAGTGCTGACGATGAAGGAGCACAAAGACAGGAGGAACTGGGGCTCCTGAGGACAATGTTGCCAGCCTTTGATTGTTACCTCAAGGTCTCTGGGTGAGAGAGAGACAGACTTCTTTCTTGTGTCAGCCACTGGTAACTTGAGCTTTGCTGTTACATGCAGCGAACCTAAATCTAACTGATATGGGAGGTGAAAATGAACGAGGGGACGCCAGAGATGGGAGAGTAGAAGGGAAGAGGAAGATAAAACCTATGGAGTGAGTGTGTGTCTCAAACTACAAACTCCGGTTGTAAGAAATGTAACCTTCTTTATGCGTGATTAACAACTTCAACTTTATGCCAGGCCCCCATCCCACAGGGTGGCAGGAACTTCATTTCTGTCACTTTAGAGCCCTGTCTCTTCTTGCTGCAGAATTGCCTCGAAGTTCCCCGGGGTGAGATCGACGGGCAGGATGCAATGCTGTCCTCTCTCCAGCTGCACCTGGGTGTCTGCTGATGTGCCTGTTCTGTCTGGCCTTGGACGGCGCGTCTGGCTGGGTGCTGTATGTCCTCCCCCATGTCTAACCACAGTGCCTTTCAGGATGGCCAGCTCTCCGTGCTCCAGCTGCGTCCCTTCCCTGAATCACTCAGGGATGCTGGGACACTGGCTGGGTCCTTGGCACATGCCTGTGTTCTCCCCAGGATGAGGATGCAAGCCTGTGTTTTCAGATGACCTGTCTCAGTGGGGGGGTCCTGCTGTCCCTTCTCCAATAGCACTCGGCTATTTTGTGGGGCCAGGAACGCCCAGAATCTAGGCCGGCTCTTCCCCTCCAGTTCCCATACTTCCTTACACTGCAGCCCAGGCTGCAGGAACTTTATAAGGGGAGGGGGGGTACATGGAACAAGATAACCTCTCTCATTTTATATTATTCTAAATTTTAAAAAATAGATAAAAGGTTGAAACACAAAATCCTCTGAATTATCCGCCTTGTCGTCCGCACACCCTTTCCCTGAGCTAGGCAGGGGGCCCAGCTGTTCAGAGTGGGGGAAGGGTTGGCCATCGTAGGAAACACTGGCGAGCCACAACATCCGCTTATATCTCAGATTCTCCTACCAGCTTGAGAAGGAGAAGAGAGACCCGGAGAGGAGCCAAAGAGCGTCAGTGTCACAGGCATCACAAGTCTGTGTTGGCAACGACAGCGGACATGTAGTAAAGAGCACACTGTGATTCACAGCTTAGCAAAGAAGCCCAAGGACGGGGGTCCTGTAGTTGTGCCTCTTTCCCCTCCATGTCTAAGCCCACAGCAGAGGCCTCACCACTCTGCAAGAGAGGAGGCTGGTCTCACGCTCCCCCACCTTCAGTGGTGGGAAAGGACCCCACTTCTGAGGATGCCCAGGGACAAGAAGGGACCTGGGCCCTTGAACAATGGGGTCACAGCCAGGTTTTCTAGACCCTCGAGCCAGGCAGAGGGACTCATCTGGGGAACATGGCCTGCTCAGGAAGGTAGCACTCAGTTCTTAAATAGCTTGCTGTTGACAAGACTGAAGGCATCAGCCTGTGGCCCATGTCGGAGTAACTGATGTTTCCTCAGAATCATCAATGGGTGCCGAAACGAATGCGTGAAAGTCTGATGAGGAACTGAGCTACTCACACAGTCTCAGAGACCCCACCGTGTGGATGTTACGCATAAAGAGGAAAATGGTCACGTGACGGCGGGGAAGCCTGGCAGACTCCTCCTCCATCAATGTTAGCAAGCTTCATGTCACCTGTGGGGGGGCCAGTGGACACTGTGTGCCCTCTGATACCATGCACTGAGGAAAACACAGCGCTTTCCGTGACGCTGTTGCCAAAAACGTGCGACTTGAATCAAATCGTAGGGAAGCATCAGCCAAAGCCAAACTGAGTGACGTTCTCCCACATAACTGGCCCATTCTCTTGAAAAGTGTCAGGGTCATGAAGGCTATAAGGAACGAATGAGGAGCTGTTCCCAACCAAAAGGGGCTGGGTAGTCACCACGACCCAAAGCAATGTTTGGCCCTGGGTTTGAGCCTAGACCAGAGAGGAAAGGATATTTGTAAAGGACAATATTGAGGCAAGCAGCCCCATTTGAAAGGGAGCCTGGATCGGATGGTGGTATTTGTCTCAATGTTAATCTTCTGATTTTGGTAACTGTGTTATTTGTATATAAAAGGACTTGCTCCCAAGAAATAAACACTAAAATATTTAGGGATAAAGGAGCCTACACTGTTTCTCTCTCTTTCTCTGTCTCTCTCTCATCTTCCCCTCTTCCCATCCTTCCTCCTACTTCCCTTCCTTCCTCCTGTAAAGCCGATGTGGTAAAATGTTCGTCAGTGGGGAATCTGGGTGCGGTGCATAGGGAAGTTATGTTTGGCATTCTTCCTGTGAGTTTTCTGCAAACCTGAATGTATTTCTTTCTTTTTCTTTTTTCTTTTAATCTGAATGTATTTCAAAATAAAAAGTTACCCTCCCAGCCCCTACTCCACAATGATTCCAGGAACACGTGGACTAGGGAAGGGAGGAGCCCTGAGCGCCTCCTACAGGCCAAGGGCTAGCCCTAAAAGGGGCCTTAATGAGCACGAAGCCTGACCCACTTCTTTTCCTTCCAAGGTGCTAAGACCCTAGAGCAAGTTAGGTCTGCTGGACCCGGAGCCAATGCCTTAGCTCCTACATCCCCCTGACTCCCCACCTCTGAATTCAAGCCCCACCACCTAGTAGAGATTGGGTGAGCTACTTACCCTTTCTAGCCCCCAGTTTTCTCATCAGACAAATGAAAGGATTGGGAGGCTCCTTGGGGAGGAGACTGAGATAAAGTCTCAGCCCAGAACGCAGCATAAGACACACCCACTAAATGCTCAGTCACCGTTACCACCAAGACTCTAACTATTCTACTATTGTTATTAATTATGTTGACTCACTGGCCTGGATTTACAAAGGAGGAAACAGACTAATGTAGCTGTTAGTGTGCTCCCGGCTTCGAGAGAGAGAAAATGCAAGGGAAAGTACTTTTCTAGGTAAAGGAAAGATATCATCTTCCTTAATAGGAAGTCTAGATGTAAGATGGGTCCCTGGGCGTTGGGGGCGTGGGGACATTCATCAAATGGCTTGATGATGACACCAAGGATTCAGGTTCTTTCCCACTGGCTGCTCTGCCAGCCTTTGCTCCACCTTGGGCTGGGTCCGCTCAGTATGCCCAGGTCACTTTTGCAGTTTCAGCATCACATCAAACAAAAGCAAGACAAGAAAGGAAAAGGGAGCTTCTTTTTGTCTCACTCTTTAAGAGTAAGAAAAAATTCCTAGACTCCCATTAGATGTCGCATTATATCTCCTTGTTGAGAATAAATTCACATGCCCAAGGCTGAATTAAGCATGGAAGCAAAGAATTAGCAAGTATATAACTAAGAGTTACATTTGCTTGAAAGAAATGGAAACCTCATATCACATAAGAAAGGCAGGAGCTGACTTTCACATCTGGAAGTCTGACCGGGCTGCCCAGGAATCTCTCTTCCTAATCTCCTCCATGGTTCTGTCCCACGTTGCTTCACAGCCCAACATGGCTGCTCCAGCTCCAGTCCTCTAGTCCTCATGCCAGCATGGAGGAAGGAAAAAAGGCAGCAGAAAGACAAAATCCCTTCCACGAACAACACTTCCAGAAATTGTAGGCACCACATCTGTTTAATCCCAGTGGGTGTAACTTAGTCACACAGACTTACTTAGCTGTAACAGAAGCTGAGAAATGTCTTTACTCGGCACAGCTATGGGCCCAGCTAAAATCTGGGATTTCTATTACTACAGAAAATGATGGGGTGGTGGGAAGCATGGATACTGGCCACCCATAGTCTATGCTGCATCATGAATCCATCATAGGACTGGGGAGGACCTAGCCTTCCTAAAGCTATGGCTGCCTCATACCTGTACAAAATCAGGGAGCTGCTAACATGGCAAGATGGGGAAGGAGTGCTGGGTAGGAATCAACAGGTTCCTGACACTAGTAAACTCCTATCACTCCTCACTAGGTTACCCATCAATAGAGATGAGTGCACCCAGCTTTAAAAAGAAGGCAAATAAATAAATAAAAAGCAGATATTCCTTTTGGCCTTTTCAATGTACCACCGCTTCCTCCCACATTCTCTGCTTGCTCCTGTAGAATAAAGTCCATAAAGCATGCAGCAGGCCATCGCCTTACTCACGAGTCGGTCACGTGACTTGTGTTCAGCGAGGGCCTGAATCACTCGTAAGACTCAGAGCACAGAACATTGCACCTCTATCACATCCGCTTGGGGGAGGAGGTGCCATTATCCTGAAAGTCATTTGTATTGTACTAATCCACCCTCGTTTGCCAAAATGATTCATTTTTAGTTCTCACAACCCTTCTTCCAAGAATAGCACTGCATATGTGTGTGGCAGGGTGGGGGCGGGGGGAGATCTTTATCTCCCAAAGCTCCACAATTGTGGATCTGTTGACATTATTTCTAGAGCTCAGAAGGAACAGAATTACTGGGATAATAGATGCTGTGATTCCATGACGACAAGACCCCTACAAGAAAAGGCACAACTGACTCGACTATGCTGATGTTTTCCTACATATCTAAATATGGTGTATCATGGGGTTTCACGAAGAATGCTCCAGATTTAAATATCTGGCTATTCCATTTTTACAGAAGGCATTTATTATTTTTCTCTAACATTTCACTCCTCAAATTTTGGTGACAGAATTTCCCTTGGAAAACCAGCCCTCGTGGAAGCTTGGTCCACACGGAACCTAACACTGCCTTTGTCTTTACAGTAGACAGGTTACTCAGACTGGCAAGTGCAACAGTATATTCTCTTGTCCAGCACAGCTGTTCATAACTGGTAGAACCCAAGTTATCCAGTGTGACCCGTTATATGGTTTTTCTCAGAATGGTAGCAAAGATAGAGGCTCTGTTTTCTGAAGAGACTTGACTTGGGGTTGAGAGGATACAAGTCTAGAGTGGCTGGGTGCCATGATGTGAAGAGAGGCTACCTCAAAGCAGGAGGGTTTCCTAGTTTCAGTAACTTGTTGGTTTCTGATATAACAAGCATTCCCTCACTCTGCCATTTTAGCAAAGTAGAGCTAAGCAGTGTAGAGAGCTCGAGTCCTCATGTCATATGTTGAGACACTAGGTCCACCATTTCTGAAGATATCCCATTGAAATCTTTTATTTGGTAAGTTAATGTTTTTGCGGAAGTCTCTTATACTTGAGTCCCTGTTACTTGCAACCAAAAAAATGGCAATCAATATAGCCATCTCAGTCACTGACCCGGTATATTTGGCATTGGGATACAGTCTGTTCCTCCTGAAATGCTTCCTCCTTCTAACCCTGAGTATCCTATGCTGAACTTAACCATCAGCATTCTCCAAGGCTTGGGTTTTGGTCTTCTCATTTGATCTTCCTCCAGCCACCTTTGAATAATCCACCCATTTCTATTACTTCAAAATTCACTTCTAAGCTGATGAGTACCAAGTGGTACCTGGTCTAATTTTTTCAAGTTGTGAGTAGATATCCATTCAACATGACCAATGAATGACAGAGACAAAGAATGCCTCAATGTGTGCAATTCAGTGTTGCAATCAAATGAAACTTATGACAAGATTAATTTGACACGGATCTGATGAAAGTTAAATCACAGCCTTGGATGTGTGGAAGAAAAATTTATTCTGACACTTATTAAAATGGCAGGAAGACTTCAGACGATTGTGATAGGTGTCAAGACTATTGCAATAAGGGAGAGAGATTGGCCTTAACTTCACTCTATATACAGTAACGATGGCTGGGGATTTATAACCAAGAAGCGGAGGGGGAGGGGAGCAGTTGGTGGATAGAATATTACTAAGAGAAAACATCAAGGGTACATGAACTCTTGCTAATCTGATTTAATAGGAGTCTTGCTGAAGGCAGGCAAGGGTAATCAATTATCAAGGGGTTTGGGGGGTACAGAATTCTCTTTAAACTGACGTAGCAGGTTTCTTGCTAAAATCAAATTCAGTGGTCCAAAGGCAAGACCTAAGGATGAGGCATAGTTGAAAAGAGGGCTTAGAAGAGCCTTTGCCAATGGTAGCCAGATTAGGTGTAAATGGGGAGTCTTCAGAAAAGGTGAGTGAATACTGTGGGATTACAGTTGTTTCCCATTATGCATGGGGGATATGTTCCAAGATCCCCAGTGGCTGTCTGAAACCGTGGATAGTACTGAACTTTTTCCTATACCTACACACCTATCACCAAGTTTAATTTATGAATGAGACACGGTGAGAGGTTAACAACAATAACTAATAATGAAATGGAAAGATTCTAACAATATACTGTAATAAAAATTATGTGACTGTGCTCTCTCACCATATCTTACTGTACTGACCTCACCCCTCTCCTTCTTGTGATGACGTGAGACGGGAAAATGCCCATGGGCGGAGACGCGGTGCAGGGAGTGACGCAGGCATTGTGACAGAGCGTGAGACTGCTGCTGAGCGTGTGACATTCGTCAGGAGAGTCATCTGCTCACACCACAGGTAACAGGAAAGCGAAACCACGGAAAGACAGAACTACTGCGTTTTTACCCAAATCGAGTTCTGAGTTGTTCTTCTCCCTTGCAGCTTCGTTTCACTCTCCTGAATTGCTCTTGTTCTACGCCGGACCTCCCACGTATGGGGCCACGGGACCAGCTGCACTTCCCCTGGCCTCCTCTTCGTGCCTTGTCCCTTGTCCCTGGCCTCCCCCTTCCCCTGAGGTGTCTGCACTGGCAGCCGGCTCTGCCTAGAACTCTGTCTTCTATTTAACTCTGAATTGCCCTCTGGACCTCTCCCTGCACCTGTGTGGGTTTCCTCCCTGGGTGGGGGTGCTACACCGGCGTCTCTGACTAGGACGCACCCCGAGAGGATGGGGTTCCAGAGCGCCAGGTAACGCTCCAGCGGAGCACCCATCCCAGGTGCCATGTGCACGACTGACCTGACTGCTTGGAAAATGCACTGAGGGCTCTAGAAGGGAAGACGCTGTGCCTGCCTTTGCTCACCCACCTGGGGCCCACAAGAGACCCTCCACATGGATTTACACAATAACCTAGAACCGGGAGGAGGACTGAAGGAGGCGGAGTGGCCGCTCTCCATAACCGAGGGCTGGGCCAGCTTTGAACCCCTTGATTCAGAGAGGGGGGCTTGAGACAGGACTCATGTTAACTCAGCTGCTCAAGAAGGATGTCATGAGAGCTGAGGTCAGGCAGAGCTGCCCCAGGCCCCTGTGACCGAGTGCGGCCCCTGCTGACACAGGCCCAGTGACAGTGTCGGCCAGTCCCCCGGGGGATCTGGAGCTAGACCTGCTCTTCAGAATCCGGCAGCCCTGGGCCAAGGTGCTCCCATGTGTGTTGGTCGTTGGGCATGCGCAGCAGCAGGAAAAGGTGTGATCTTGGTGGGACATTACTGCCAGCAGGCGGGCGGGGAGATTGTCACTGAATGAGATCTGGAAGGTGTGGTCACACCGGCCCCACGGGAGGCAGCCCCTTCTGCCTCTAGGGCCTGGAATCTGCCTCACCCCTTCAGCCTCATAGTGGTGACAGCTATTGAGTTACCAGCTCACTCCCCATCTCTGCCCTTGCCACCGTGTGCCGTGCCAGGCATGGTTGGGTCCCTCCGGCGCACCTCTGCAGCCAGTCCCCTTATTAAACTCCCCTGGAGCTACGGCTTTGAGCGTGCCCTCTGCTACCCGTTGCAGCCTTGACCGGGGTCACCTGGGGCTCGCCTGCAGAGGGTGGGGAGTATCGTACAACCAATGTGAGACGGCAGATCGTGATTCGGAACGATTGTGAGACCTGTCAAGCCCACTGCAGCAGGGGAGAGACACAAGCCTCAGCTCTGCTCTAAATACACTTGAGACAGCTGGGGGCTCTCGTGCCAAGGAGCTCCACTTACAAGTGACACTTTCCTTGTGCCCGGAAATTTCATAATCCTGGCGTGATGTCACCCTCTGCTTCACCCAATGGATGCCCACCGCTCTACAATCCATCCAGATCCTGCCTTTGGAGACAGCTCTGATCATGAATCTCAGCTTCGGTGGCTAAACTTCCCTTCCTAGGAGCTCCCGTAGGGTTTACTGCCACAACTTCTGCAAGCCATTTATCTTATCTTGCTTTGTATTATAACTTTATTATTTGGCTCTTATCCTTTTTTCTGGTTTTTAATGGGTACACATCTCACAGCCTCAGTTAGAGTGGATGTGACAGCACTTCTCTGCGTTTACTCTCTATTTTTCCCAGCCCACGGCCTTGCACATGAGCATGTTTTGATGAAAAAAAAAAATTGATGAATGAAAGAATATACAATTTGGAAGCTGAAACATCAATCTAGATAACTGACTGAATTTTCTACCTCTCTATCTTTTGGGTTTTTTGAAAAGACTTAGTTACACTTGGAAGCTAGAAACAAATTAGCATTCAGCATTAGTACGTGCCTTACTCTATCCATGAATTTGTCCTCTGTATAGGAAATGATACATGGTACTTCTCCCCCTCGTTCTAACTCAGGGGGCCTGTAACACGAGCTGGAAATATGAGGCAATTAACCATGTAATTCAGACAAAATCGCCTGGAAATGTACTTCGTGAGTAGGTACACAGCCCAGTAATGGAAGGCTTGAAAAATTCATTCATGATAGATATGGAATCATTTATTAGCGGAAGCGTGGGATGTGCCGGGAACATTTCTAATCTGTTAAAGTCAGCATCTTGCAGGGAAGCAGGCTTGATGACACAATCCCCCGTGTTGCCACCACTAGAGACAGCATCTGGGACTGAGACATGGGGACCCTGGTGTGTGCAGGGATGGTGGGGCTTTGTATTTTCTGTGCTGGTTAGGGTTCTGGGGTGGCAAGTGACAGAGACTGAATTGCACAATCAGGCCAAATTAAAGAAAAATAAAGAATTGATTGGAAGCTAAGGTATAGCTCTCAGGAATGGATGAAAAGCTGGAAATGGGGCTTCTGGAAAAAATAGAACCAAGGAAGCTCTATGTTCCTGGGTAGCAGGAACACTTGGACATTTTCACTTGGAGTCACGATGGTACCTGCCATCCCCAGCACCCCTACCTCTGTCTTAAGAGGGTGCCAGTGTCTGGATAAACCTGCCCGAGACCCTTTCTCCCAATGTCACCTTCTGCCATGTGCCCTAAAATGGGCTAGTTATATACAGATTTGCATGCATTTTGGTGGGTCCTTTCAGGTACTCATTCGTTCATTTAACAAGTATATCTTAAAAACTATACAAACCTTGTAACAGATATTATGGAGGGCTCAAAAGTAAAATCATCATAGATTCTACTCCTAAGGGAGATACAGGGAGTAAGTGTTCAAGTATTTGTAAGATGGGATGAAAGGCTGCAGACCCATCAGGATCTTTTCATTACGTGGAACAGAAACCAGTCTCAAACCACGTTCAGAAAGGAGGAGAAACTGATCCAGATAAAGGGAAGTCCAGGGGCCCAGTGCTAGCTGACACATGCCAGACGCAGGCGCCAGATGGCGAGATCAGGACTCAGTCCTCTGCGTGATCCCGGCTGGCTTTGATCTCAGGGAAGGTCTCTGCAGCAGATCCTACGGGTCCCTGTACACAGCCCTTCCACACTTAGCATGGCACCCAGGGACAGCTCCTGTGAGTCTCAGCCCGGGAGCTTTCCCTGGCAAGGGGGCAGGTTCAGGCTGTTGGCCAGGGACAGTCCTGGGAGCAGTCCTCGACCAAAGAAGGGCAGAATTCGTAGATTCAAACATGATTATCTTTGGAGGGGACAACTCTGGGTCATTGTCTCTACTTTTCTCCAGATGTCTCCAATAGGACTAAGCCCCAGTGGCCCACAGCAGTATCCCACTCACTAATGCACTTTGCTTGGGCTTACTTCCCTTTCACTGTCTCACTTCCCTATTCTTCTACCCATGCCTTTCAGGAACACCTGCAAAATAAACTTTTTGCACATAAACCTTTGCCCAAGTCGTCTTCCTGGGGGGCCCAGCCTAAGACACCCTTAGTTATATAGCGGCAAAATGGCTGCAAACAGCTGTAGGGCTACAACCTTCCAGTTTCTGATTCAGGACAGAAACAACTTTCTTGCAAACACTTCCATTGAAAATCCTGGGTCTGACTCCCATGGTTCAGGCTGGCCACATTTCCATCCCTGGGTTGAAATACACCTGTTGACCATGTCTGGCCGCCTACTCACCAGGAGCCAAGAAAGCTGGAGCTACTTTTGTTCAATTGCCACGGTCTGGGGAAGGAGGAAGGATGGACTCCTTATGAATAATCAGGATGCCTTTACCACATCTTTGCTGTAAGGATCATTAGCAGGTCAAATCACCAGGTGTTCACAGCACGTTGACCCCCAAACAGGGACAAACACAGCTCAGAAGAGCATGGTGTAGGTTTTGGCTTGGGGGGGGGGATCACAGGAGTTTAATGCTGAAATTCCACTTTCTGAGTTTCTCAGACCGAACCCTTTTTAAATCAGCAAGAAGCTCGATAATTTTCTTCCTCATGATAACCCTTTGTGTTTTGAAATATTGTGTCATTCAAACAAAACAGCATCAGACATAATTAAGTCTTTCTCGCACTTTAAAAATTAATAAATGGCATTACTGAGTTTATGTTCTTCATAATAGAGAAATATACCCTTTCTAGTGGTTCTCAGAAATACAGAAAAGAGCTTCTAGTCCCTTTTGTTATTTTTTTTCTTTTAAGATTTTTGTTTTTCAGTAATTTCTACATCCAATGTGGGGCTCAAACTAACAACCCTGAGATCAAGAGTTGAATGCTCTACAGACTGAGCCAGCCTGGCACCCCCATTCTTTTTAGTCCCTAGGAGCTGGGGAGACCCCCCTCATTTGGTGGTTGAGGTCCTCCTGCACATACGAAATTTCAAAAGGAGACTGGCTAGCAAATTGGACAATTACATTTATATTAGTAAGCTTCATGGCTTGGTAAATTATCCTTCAGGTCACATTTTGCAAGGAAATTCCCCATGCTTCATTATCATACCATTTATATATTAGAAGAGATTTCTCACAGATTATGTATTTCAACTCTTAGCTAAAAAAATCTGACATGAAGTAATAATGTATCCAGGTTCTCACATCCATCCACAAGCCTGGAATTTCGAGCCCCTATTATGTGCAAACCTATACTCGAGGATCTCAAGGAAACTAAGTGAATGAAATGGAGAAGGTCTCTGTCAAGTGGAGAGGCAGACAAAACATAGTAATAAAAAACATCACAGGTTTCTGGTCCAACATGTAAAGAGCAGATGCTGTCACTTTTACCCTTACTACAAAGAAAAAAGGTTAAACAAAATGAAAGTAAGCAAATCTGAGATCCAAGGGAGAACTGAGATCACAGGGAAAACTGCTGCCCCCAAGACCGGAGAGACAGACAGGTGGACACAGAGTATCACAGCTGACCGAGAGCAGAAGGCTCAGGACTGCGACGATGAGTAGGAGCATGCTGAACTCTAGCTGATGAGCTGCTGGGGGCTCCACGTGACCAGCCAGAGAGTTAGAAATTCCAACGGACCCCCAGGGGCACAGTGAAAGTAGGGGAAAAATACCCTCATGCTTCTGGCATGGCAAAGGGGGAAAGGAACCATTTTGAAAAGCTTATAGGGGCGCCTGGGTGGCGCAGTCGTTAAGCGTCTGCCTTCTGCTCAGAGCGTGATCCTGGCGGTCTGGGATCGAGTCCCACATCAGGCTCCTCCACTGGGAGTCTGCTTCTTGCTCTCCCACTCCCCCTGCTTGTGTTCCCTCTCTCGCTGGCTGTCTCTCTCTCTGTCAAATAAATAAATAAAAAATCTTAAAAAAAAAAAAAAAAAAAAAAAAGCTTACAGTGCCAAGCACTATGGAGGGGTAGAGTGACCGTGGAAGAGCCAGGAATGAGGACCCTGATGGAGGGGACTGCAGGCACCACCAAGCCACCAGGTAAGAAAGAACTCAGCCTGTCCCGGGGACTGCGAGGAGTCCCTGCGGCTGGGGCAGGTGAGAGAGGGAGGATGGGATGGAGGTGACCATAGAGGAAGCAGGGTCAGAGGGCTCAGGGTCATGGAAGGTAGTCTGGTCCACATGCTTCCTCTAAGAACCGCATTCTTTATACACAAGCTTGAATACAGATGAGCTGAGACACGAGGCCAGGCGGCCCTGCTCCAATCTCATGCCTACTTCCTACAGCCCTGACACACAGATGACTAATTCTGGAACGTACGGTTGGAAAAAAAATAGATTCAGAAGCAGGCAAGCTTCTCAGCAGCCTCAAACCACGGAGCCTCCTACAGGTGCAAAGAAGGACTGAAACAACCACGTACGGTTGTGCAGTGTGAGTACACACTAACTACTGTCAAGTTCTGGCTCTGCCACTGACCAGGGCTGCGGTCTGGGACAAGTCACTTTACTCTTCTGAGTTCCTGTTTCCTCTTCTAGGAAGAGGAGATAATAAAAGTATCTCTAGATAGAGTTGTTGAGACAATTAAATTAAATGGCGTGAAGACTGATTTTCCCCAGAGCTGCTCATTCCTGAGTTTCCCAGCTCCATAAAATGGTACTATCTCCCATCCAGTGTAGTGGCTCAAGACTAAATGCTTAGTCATCCCTGATTGGTTTCCTTTCTTCGAAACCCGTATCTATCAATAAGCCCAGAAGATTCTGTTAGTGTGCACTGTGGCTTCTCTCCATTGCCCGGATCCTAGGCTCAGACACTACTCTATCTTCCCTGGTCCACTGCAGTGGCGTCCTACCTGGTCTCCCCGTCTTCCTCTTGCTTCCTACAGTCTGCTCTTCACAAAGCAGCCATTTGTAATTGTTAGTGTAATTATGTGTAACTCCTTAGATTATATCCATCCAATGGCTTCGCAACGCATTTAGAGTGAAATCCACAGGCCACCTCTCGATTCTTGCCCCAGCCTGTTTCTCCAGTCCTACCCCCCTCTCTGCCATCCCCAGTGAGATAGAGATGGATCTTGCATTCCATTCTTAACGTTCCACGAGAGCCCTGCCATGTCTTTACATGATAGAGTAGACTTCCTGGTCCCTGAACTTGGAGCTTGGACATGACATTTGCTCTGGCCAGTAACATGTTAGTAGTTATGATGTGGGCAGAGCCCTGCAATTAGAGCACGCTGTTTGGCACAGCCTCTCGTGCGTCTGTGATCTGCCAGAAGAATGTGCCCCAGGTAGCTACTTGTCCAAGGACAAAGACGGAAGGAGTACAGCCCATTTGAGTCCACCCTATAGTCTGGAGCCAAGCCTAGATAAATAGTGCCTGAGGCAGAAAAATCCCGAGAGACCCCAGAGCAACAAACGGAAAGGACGTGCAGTTATAAGCCACTGAGTTTTGTGGTAACATTGTAGCATTATTGCAACAAGAGCTGATGGACAGACTCAGAACCTCAGTTTTCTTTTTGATTCCTGCCATGTCCGTGCTGTTCTGTTTGAAGCGCTTCTTATCTGGAACCGAATTTTTCAACCTGGCACTATTGACACTTGGGGCTGGATATTGGTTGTGGGGACTGTGCTGTGTGTTGTAGGATGTTAAGCAGCATCTTGGATTACCAGTAGAGACCAGTAACCCTTCCCTGTCCCCAGTTGCGGCAACCAAAAATGCCTCCAGACATGACAAAATGTGCCCTGGGGAGCAGAATCATCCCTGATAGAGTACCACTGGTCTAGCACATGCATTCCCTAGATCTTCCTGGACATACCTCCTTCTTATCATTTACTCCCCACCTCTGCGATCCATGACCTTGCTCGTTTCTTTCTTTACTTGTTTTCTGCCTCTCCCTGTCACTACCACCATGGAACCTGGTGCATGAGACAGACACCTGAGAAACTGATTCTGACAAATGAAGGTTGGAAAGCATCTTGTCAACTGTGTTGACTGTACAGCATTATGCGAATTTATTATAAAAGTAATAAAAAAGAGAAAAGTCATCAGAAACAGATCCACACAGAATCTAGCAGCTGGGAAGTTTCTGATGCTATAATTTCCCCTTCTGCAGCTGCTGTCCTCTGAATGTTGGACAGAACTACCATCAGAATGAATGTTCTGGAGCCTGAGCTGGGTTTGATTGACTAAGAAAGAAAGAACCCTCATTGGTCTTAGGATATCTTTAGAATGGATTTAAACAGCAAAATAGTTCAGTGGACGTGATTTAATTTGTTTCCCCCAAACAGCTGTGCCCCCCACTGATATCTCTGGCTCTGTTTGCATCTGAAACCTTCAAATAGGCACGAGTTAATAGATGGGGTAAGACATGTCAGAGTAGATGAATAGGGGTGCCAACCTGTTTCTTAATAACTAATTATGCATGGAATTTATCATCACCCTCCACACATCCTCTTCCTTAATAACAGTTGACAATGCCAGTTTTCCCACTGGCATCAGCCCATCACAGCGAGGTTTCTCTTTCTTTCTCTGTCTTTTTTTCCCCCCTTAAATGAAGACATCACCTAAATACAGAATCAGCAACACCAAAGGGTTTGCTTGGCATTTTGGTGGTTCGATAGATGGGAAGGCAAAAAAAAAAAGGGGGGGGGTGGCACTGGCCTTCGGGGCCCAAATCACACTTTGATCTAAAAGTTGATGAGACAAGAAATGGCCCACGCTGTTGTGGGCGATGGCAGTGAATGGGATTTGGGGCAGGGGAGAGCAAGTAGAGACAAAGACAGATAAGGTCTTCCTGGACATCAGCCCAGACAGACCTGCTTGGACACCATCTGACAAGACCTGAGACCCCCATGGTAGATTCTGAGAGCCTTATAATTCCTTTACAAGTTTTCCCAAAAGCCTGAGTTAAATTCCTTGTGTTCCAGTACCAGCCTACTTCACCTCGATCTTGCTTTTCTGGAAGCTGTGGAAAGTTGATTCCAACTGATGATGATGTAACTCCCACTGACACCGAGAAGCTGTAACCAGTTCTACCTTGAAGCCCCCCCCCACCTCCCGCTCCTCAGGTCCCACCCTGTCTTCACTCTGCCCACCCGGTAGCCATAATTTGGCTGAGTTCTCCTTCCCAGGGACATCTGGCACCAGCTCGGCCAATCTGAACCTACCCCCACAGAACGGAGCCCTACGGAAGGCAGCTGGGTCACGTCCCGGCAAAGCACTCAAGAAGAAACGACAAGCAGGGCAGATCCAGCTGGCAGAGGTTCTCTTTGGCCTGCAGTTTTTTAAAAAATTGGAAACGTCACACACAAAAAACCAGATTTTCCATTTCTCTTAGAAAACTGGACGATCTGGCCACACTGGACCTGTGAGCCTACAGGGCGGAGACCAGCTGGAGCTTCGTAGCACCCCCTTCAGACGGGGCATCTGCTCTCCCGTTGTCCACACCATTTTATTACTGCCCCCCTCATTTATCCTACCTCCTAGCACTGGGAAGCATTTGGGTTGGAGAACCAAAGGTCTCAGAAAGCGGGAGGAGCAGCCCTGCATCTGCTCTGTTGCAGCCTGTTTGCTTAACTTATTGATGGAGTCCGGGAAAGATCCTGGATCTGTTAGGGGCTGAATTGTGCCTCCCCTCCCCCACCCCCCCACTCTGCCCCACCGACCACATTCATAGGTTGAAGTCCTAACTCCCAGTACCTCAGAAGGTGACTGTATTTAGAGATAGGGCCCTTAAGAGGTAATTAAGGTTGTATCAAGTAATTAGGGTGGGCCCTAATCCAATCTGTGCTCTTACAGGAGCAGTAAGAACAGAGACGCGCACAGAGAAAAGGCCATGTGAGGACACGGCAAGAAGGTGGCCAACCCTCCCGCTAAGCGGGGAGACCTCAGAAGAAGTAGGCCTTACCCACACCTTGACTTCAGACGTCTAGTCTCCAGACCTGAGACAGGTAATTCCTGCTGTTCGAGCCCCCAGTCGCCCGCCTCTGTGGGCGGCAGCCGGAGCAGACCGATGCGTCCCCCGTCAGTGACATCCCCCACCCCCGCCAACTGTACTCTTCCCCGGACTTGCCAACCAAGCGTCTCCGCTCAGGAGCGTGCTTTTCCCTACGGTGGGATTAGCCTCCTTCATTTTCCTCAGGCCCCTTTGTGGAACTTTTAATTATATTTTACTACCAGCTCCACGTGTAAAGGCTCATAAACAGAGGTGAATGAGTTAAAGTCTTGGGGGGAAAAAAAGCAAGTCAGAAACGGAGGCAAATATTCATCCTCTCCTCAGGGCTGGGTGACACATCTGAATACTGTGGCTGGACAAATACTAATAATATCCACATTCTCGGAAAATAGGAACTCGCTGTCTGAAAGAGCTTAGGTGGCCTCTAGATCACGCCTTCTCAATGGGGATCGTATGGCAGCCAAGAAGAAGAAAATTGAATCTCAGACAAAAAAACATCTTCCTCTATGTATAAATCACACATATACATACAGCACACAGACGGACCTAAACTACTTGTTTAAAAATTCCATGGGAGGCTCATCAGAAAAAAACTCCTACAAAAGCTATTTGGAGAGGATGCTGATGAAAAATGGTTGAGAAACACTGACTTATATGTTTGGTGGGGTGTTAATACTCCTTTCTTGGAAGGCACTGCGCTTTGGGAACTTTGTTTTCAAATCCTTTGCATAGTGATGCTAATGTGGACAATTTGGGGATTCCCAAGTAGAAAAGGAATCTTTCTACTCTTTGTGTAAAACAAACACAGACAAAACCATTTAGTCTTGCTGACTGAAGGGTAAGGTTAAAAAAACAAAGAACTGGTGAGGGTATGGCAGACACAGGTGGGTGCCTGCCTGACAGTATCCCCCCACCCCCCACATTTGTTCTGGCAAAGTGGCCTCCCAAGATGGAGGCTGAAAACTGGATACTTGTTTTCTCAGCCTTCTTTGCACGTGAGCATAAGCATATGACCCAGGCTCTAGCAATGGGGGTTTCTAGAAAAGAGGCTCTTAACCAATAAAAAGAGTCTCAAGAGAACAGCCCTATCTCTCCTTCAGCTGGTTGCTGTCATGTCCCACATTGCCTGGCACTGTGGCAGCCATCTTGTGGCCCTGAGGCCGTGGGGCTCAGGAATCAATGAGCTAAGGACAGTGAAGTGAAAGAAGCAAGAGCCAGAGTCACTGATGAAATGAATCAGGGAGGTAGAAAATGACAAGAGAAAAGAGTAATGAATTTCATAGCTAAACTTTACAAAGCTGAATTTGGGGAACAAGTGATCAAGTACAATAGGCCAAAGGGAAAGTAGAAGAAAAAAGTCCTGGGTCTTAGTCTTGGTTCTAGTACTAGGCAGATGGGTAACTTTGGACAAATTGTTGAGCTTCTCTAAACTTTGGAGGAGAATGCTTATCCATCTTTCTTTAGAGGGTTTGTGAGTCTGCACTATCGATTTGGCTAAGCTGGAATGACATTTCCTAGAATCCTCTTCCCTGTGTGTGTCTGGGTTGCTGTTGGCAAATTAATAAATTAATTTTTTGAAAGCATGAATTTGGAAGAGAGATGTGAAGCAGCAGCCATGACTCTTGGGTTGTTAAGCTCGATGCATTAAGAGACCGATGATGAGGTACCAGTAGTTCTAGCTTGGCTTCACTTTCTACTACCTGACTTCCACCTCTTCCTCCCTATTTTTTTTTTAAGATTTTGTTTATTCATTTGAGGGGGTGGGAGAGAGAGCATGAGAGGGGGAAGGGCAGAGGGAGAGGGAGAAGCAGACTCCCCGCTGAGCAGGGAGCCCAATGCGGGGCTCGATCCCAGGACCCTGAGATCATGACCTGAGCCAAAGGCAGACGCTTCACCGACTGAGCCACCCAGGCATCCCCACCTCTTCTTTCTGTCCACTGGTCCTATGTACCAACAATGACCCCACACCTCCTGCCAGACTCCATGATAACAGTCTTATGAAGACTTCATACCTGTTTCTCCTTTGCTGCCCCCACTATGGCTGAGGGATATGCCTGACCTGTATTCCCTTGCAAACTCCTCCCTATTTTCCACCTGTACCAGCTCTCCAGGGGGACTGGTCCGAGAACTGGTTCTTGCTCAGTTTACTCTGATCCTCCAACTCTTCCTTTTGGGCCCATAGTTTTCAACTTCTGCCACAACTGTGTGAGGGCTTCTTCAAATAAATCCTTTATTCCAAACTATTCACAGTGGTTCTGCTTTCTGAATGAAACCCCAAGCAATACAAGAATCAAATGAAACGATGAACCCAAAGTAATTAGCACAGCACTAGGCACATGCCAAGAACTTAGTAACTAATCTATAATTATTATCAATGTTCTCACTCCTATTAATGCAAAAGGACTTGGAGACCCCATTTTCTAGTTGCCTCATTATGCAGAGGACTGAACCATGATCCTGCCAGGTTAAATGACACAGCCAGGGTCATACAGCTCAGGTGTAACCCAACCAGCTCCAGAATTCAGGTCTACTGATTCCTCATCCTACCACTTTTCACAGATCCTGGCCTGCTGCCCAAATGATCCTACTATTCTGGTTATCACACAATACGATGCCACGGGCTGCAAACAGTAGAATAACACAACTCGAACTGGCCTAAACCATCATGTAACCAAAATGTTGAGATAGAGGGTAGACTTCAGACATATTATCATGATGTCAGCAAGGCTAAGCTCCAATTTTTCTCTTATCTCTTTCTGCGATGCCCCTATCATGGCTCTCCGCTTGGAAGTAGAAATATCTACAGCAATACCAGACTTCACACCTCCAAACTACAGCTGTCTTGAGGAAGACAGCGTCTTTGTAAACCAAAGGACTGCGATTCAACATGACTGGACCGGTTTAGGTCACGTGTCCACCTTCACCCAATCTCTGTGGTGGTGGTTGGGGGGTAGAGTTGGCATGCAGTGATTGGCTCAGTCTAGGTCACGTGCTACAAACCTAGGCCTGGCGGGATCAGAGGTGGGCGGGGAGAATCAGCCTCCCCGGAACCACGTGGACCCATTAATTCAAACTGGCAGTGGGAGTAGGAAACCAGGAAATGACTGCGGGGGAAGCAAAACGTACAGGGTGGTTATTACATTTCTTGCCTTAGTATCTTTTCCCAGTGATCCTTCCTGGGTATCTGGATGAAGCCAGAGGAGTACTATTTCTAAAAGAAATGCACAGTCGTAAATGATGTCTTTAAAAGCAGTGGCCCCGTGATTAAATCTTTATGATCATTTAGTTTAATGTAAAATACGCATCAGCCTGATGCTTCTGAGTCCTGTGGATGGTGGAGGCATTAGGGCTGCATCCAACTCCTGGTCTGTCATATTAGTTGGTTTAAGAAACAGAGTGCTCTCGACCTCCTCCTGGGTGACAGCGCAGGGAATGGAAACGTGGATGAGAAATCTGCCAGGATATAATAATAATGTCCTTCTTCAGACTACAGACCACAGAGAGAAGCAAGAATTTTGTCCTGTACCTTAAAAAGGGATCCTCTGGTGGGTTGTTTTTTTTTTTATGGCTAATATGACCTATAAATAATGTACAAGGAGCTGCACAAATCTTAGGTTTTCAGTTTAATGTTCTGATAATTATATATGCCTGGGTGACCACTACTCAAAACAAGATATGGGACATTTTCAGCACACTAGAAAGTTTCCTCACTTCCCCTTGCAAGTCAATCCCAGACCTCTACTCCAAACCCCTCTCTGATTTCTATCGCCGTGCTTTGTGATTTTGTCTCTTCTTAGAGTCTACACAAATGGAACGAGATTGTGTGTCTGGCCTCTTACAACGTTTTTTGAGATCCATTCACATTGCTGTGTGTAGCAATAGTGTGTTCCTCTGTATTGCTCAGTAGTATTCCACCCTATGACCATAGGATAATTTTATTTATCCATTCTCCCACAGATAGACCTTTACATGGTTTCCAATTTTGGGCTATTATGAAAATAATGCAATAAACATTCTTGTATAATTTGTTTTGTGCAGTATTTTCATTGCTCTCGAGCAGATACCTAAGAGTGGAATTGCTGGGTCATTAGGGTGGATGTATGTTGCATTTATCAGAAACTGTTAAGAAGTTCTCTAAAAGTGGTTGTGCCATTTTATACTCCCAGCAGCATATGAGAGTCTTGGAATTGGATCCCTGTTTCTAACAGAGGCTGGTGACGTCTTTGTTTCCCAAAGGTCCATTTCTTCCCAGGTGAGAAGGGTAATGATACACATGGAAACTCAGCAATGGCAGCTTTGGGGTGACAGAAGTGTGCAGCCCTAGGTCTCTTGCCTCCGCCCCCCCATCCATTCTTGCCCAGGTCTGCTCGAGGCTCCCTGCCTCAAGGCTCCTGGTTGGGTGTGGCCACTAGAAGGTGCTGGGTTGGGTGTGGCCACTGGAAGGAAGCTGTTGTGAGTTTGGAAGGTGGGAGGAAGGGAGAAGGCAGAATCTTTCTCCGATTCTCTGTGTCTCTTACAGTGACCGTATGTTTTTCTTGGCATCAGCTTCCACCACACAGACCTGGCCAGCTTCAGCCTCTGGCGGGTGGCTCTACCTCCTGGACCCAGGTAACACCACCTGCTCCCTTGCTCTCTCTAGACTGGTAGCGATAGCCTCTTCCTGGTGGTGCAAATCCCTGGGTTGCCTCTCAGTTCCTGTCCCTTGCTTCTCAGCCCCCTTCCTTCATCTGAGTAAACAATTTTTGGTATTACATTGCTTTTGTTCAAATACTTCGTGTGGGTTCTGTTTTCCTGGTTGGACCGGGACAGATACACACAGCATCAAGGATTAACAGAGACTATTTTGAGGCCAAATCACATCTGAGGCCTGCCAGGCAGATTTATTGTCAAATCCTAGAACTGCAAAAATAGGACAACCTTCTTCAGAAACACCATCTGGTACCACAATATTCCCCTAATGTCTTATCTAAGTCCCTGCTGTGACAAAGTTTGCATCTGATACCAAACAGAACCAAGTCACTTGGCCGCAGGCATGAACGTGAGTGTTGGTCTTAGTGGATTCGTGGGCCTTGCCTTAGAACTGAAAGCCATAGTGATGTTGGTGGGAGAAGAAAGGGAGAGGCTGGGAGGAAAGGGAAATTTCTAAGCCGCCACCATAATTGGATGGTTTGACCCAAATTCTAGGTTGTCAGGCCACATACTTGGCTTCCAAGGAAGGCCGTCATTTCTGCTGCTCCTCTGCTTCTTTCGTCAGGACTTAAAACAACGCCTGCCAAACCAGAGATGCTCAGTAAATACTTGCAGAATGGCATTTGCTCATTCATTCATTTGTTGAATACTAAGTAAGTACTTGGATGTTTTAAGAGTCTTGGTTGCAAGTGACAGGAAACCAAATCACACTGATTCAAGCCAAAAGGCATCATAGTAACCCACGTGACTGAAAAGTCTAAGAATATATTAGCTTCAGGCATGGCTAGATCCAGGTGCTCAAATGATGCATCAGGGGTTGCCAGCTCTGCTTTCCACTGTGTTGATTTCGTTGCAGATAAACTCTTCCAAGGGAGGGTAGTGAGAAGGATTCCCTTAGCTCCCAGCTGACATCCTATCAGAACAATAATCACAGGGGAAGGAGAGCACTTGTCTTTTTAAATACTTTTGGTGAAAATCTAGGGCTCATCACTCACCAACTCTGATAGTTCTGGCCTGGGTCTCCTGCCTCTCCTTAGCCAGAGAAGGAACGAGGGCGCTTTGATTCATACTCTCCCCAAGAGTGTCCGCAATGGGGGAGGGGTGGTTCCCCAAAGGAAAGCAAGGAGCTACTGTGAGAAGGACAAATGGATGCTAGACAAGCAGAAATGACAAATGGTCACTATAGAGATATCTATGTGACAGGCCCTGTGGACCAGGGGTAATAGGGAACATTCCACAAACTCTCTGTCCTCAAGATGCTTGCACTCTAGCAAGGAAGCCTGGCGGGAGCAAGCACTGAGAATCAAAGACGTAAATCTCATCACAGCAGAAGTACAGGTTGCAAGAAGAGCAATCTCCCTAAATGTTCTTCATAAGTTTCCATTCCAATACCCGAATATCCTCAGATTTGGCCAGCCTGGATACCAGGAAACCAGCTCTGTGTCCACACTGGACGCTCAGAGTTTCAGTGATGTCTTCCAGAAAGCTTTGCTGGAACCATAGTCTATAATGGATTGTGCAGCTTACATGCAGTGCCAAGGGTGTCTGGGAGAATGGACTGTAAACAATTTGGTCCCATTGTGGCGGGAGGGGGGCAGGGGGCATGGAACAGAGCTGGCTGGGCTAAAGTGCACTCTGGGAAATCTTCCAACTTTCAACCAGGTTGGAAGACAAAAAATTTGATTTTTTCCGATTAAACTTTTTTATGTTCAGATAATGAGTTTCGCATGAAATCGCAGGCAGTAATACAGAGAGATCCCATGTGCACAGTTCCCCCGTCTCTCCCAATGATAATACTTTGCAAAACCAGCAGAATACGAGGACCAGGTTTCTGCCATGGATGCCATCCACACACTGTGTTCTGATTGCCCCGGTTTTACCAGGATTCATTTGAAAGTGCACCTGTGTATTTAGTTCGATGCAGTTTTATCGCATGTGTAAGTTAGCATATCCAGCACCACAGGGGAGCTATGGAACGATTCCACTCCCACAAGGACTCATCCGGTGGCTTCATTATAACCCCACCCACCTCCCTCCCGAGGAACTCCTCCCTAACCCCTGGCAACCACTCATTTGTTCTCCATTTCTATAATTCTGTCATTTCAAGAATGCAATGCCACTTTCTGAATTGGCTTTTGTTCGCTCAGCGTAATTACCCGGGGATTCATCCAGTCATTGCCTGTTTGGCGTTTGTTTCCTCTTATTAGTGAGCAGTGTTCAAGGGGATGGTTGCACCACGAGGGAAGGACGTCAGGCTTCTTTCCAGTAAAGCTGCTACGAACACTTGTGATTAGGGGTTCGTGTGTGAATGTAAGTGTTCCCTTCTCCAGGAGAGATGCCCTGAAACTGTGGTTCACTTTGCACTGCAGCTTGTCCGTGTCTGTGCCCTCATGTACGACCACCTCCCCGCGGAGACCTCACTGATGCGGACCAGTGCAGGTGTTCAGAAAGCATTCTTAACCATTCAGAGCAAGTTGGCACGGATCACTCATTTTATATTTCACAACATATCACAAGGGGTATGGCCTTGTGTTTTTAAGTGTTTTCTTTCTTTTTTTTTATATATGTTTTTTATTATGGAAGTATAATTATAATACAATTATATTAGTTTCAGGTGTACAACATAGTGATTCAACTGTACATTACTCGATGCTTACCATGATAAGTATAGTCACTGTCTGTCACCTGACATTATTATTACAATATTATTGACTATATTCCCTATTGCTGTATTTTTCATCTATATGACTTATTTATTATAACTGGAGATTTGTACCTCTTTTTTATAATAATATTTTTTTATTATGTTAGTCACCATACAGTACATCGCTGGTCTTTTTTTTTCCCCCTGTAGTCCCACAACACCCTTTTGCTTCCTTTATTCGTCTCAAGTTCTATCTTCCTTCCCAGCGGGTCTTGCTCCCCGTCTGAATTGGTCCCTGCCAAGTGTCCCCGTGTCTTCTGTGCTTTCTGCACTGCCACACGCTGAGTTCCGGGATGACGAGTCCCTGATGCCTTTATTCATCCAGGCAACACGTGCTCAATTAGCAGCTACTTTGTGCCAAGAGCGAGGGGGACAGTGGCAAACCAAACAGATACAAAGACACAGTCCTGCCTTGTTGGGGCTCAGAGTCAATGAAGTGAAAAAGATCAGAGAGAAAAAAATAAATAAATGGAGCGATTAAGTAAACCAGAGAGATACGTATTGTCATGAAGGCTCTGACGGAAATCACGCGGGGCCCCGTGAGTCGGTGACACGAGGGAGGTGCGCGGCGCTAGGTGAGGTGGTCGCGGAAGGCTGCTCTGAGGATGGGCAGCTCACCTAAGACAGCACTAGCTTGAGAACCCAAGTGCCACCATCTCCCATCCAGTGCCCGTGAGACGTCCTTCCTCCATCTGCACACAGCTTCAGAATCCTTCTCCACCCTCTTCTCCCTGCCCCCACTCCTTAAGGAACTGGAGAGAACGCTCGAAATGAAACTGTCTTGCCGACTAGACGGGGTAGTCCTTCAGGGAACACACCGTCCTCTAGGAAGAAAGGACAGATATTATGGAACTCATTGGATCAATAAAGAAATAGATCCAAAGGAGGCCTTGCACTTGTCTGAAGCCTGAAAACCAGGGGGCGCCAGGGTGGCTCAGTCGTTAAGCGTCTGCCTTCGGCTCAGGGCGTGATCCTGGAGTTCTGGGATCGAGCCCCACATCAGGCTCCTCTGCTGGGAGCCTGCTTCTTCCTCTCCCACTCCCCCTGCTTGTGTTCCCTCTCTCACTGGCTGTCTCTCTCTCTCTGTCAAATAAATAAATAAATAAAATCTTTAAAAAAAATAAAAAATAAAGCCTGAAAACCAGTCACGGCAGAATAACGAGCAGAGTGTAGCCACCCCGGGCACAAAGCCACATTCAAACCTACATGGCAACAAAGTTACATGCCCTGCTGGATAAAACGCAGATTCCTGGGCCTTGCCCCAGAGATTCTGCTTTGCTAGGTCTTGGGTGGGACTTCCGTGGCTGTATATGCACGTGTATTTCTGGTGATTCTGGTGATTCTGATGTCCGTGGGATCCACGGACCAGAGTCTCAGAGTCACTGGTGTTCCTACAGGCTACCAAGGCTGCCTTGTTCCCTGAACTCACAAATGGCCCCTTCCCACCCATGCATATACTTTGCCCACTTATTCCCATCTACAGGCCTGGGGTGCTGAATGTCCAGCATCACCGGAAACTCTAGGAAGGGGAGTGAGACTGTGACCTGGCCCTCTCTCCCACGCCCCCCTCTCCAACCTCAGCAGGTACCATGCTGTCCTCACTCTACTGCTCTAGCTCCCTGGCCTCTTTTCAGTCTCTGGGAGGCAACTACTCCAGCAAGTGCCTGTTGTTTCCTGTACCGGGACACCCTTCCTTCCCTCTCTTCACCCTTTGAGCTCCTACCCACTGTCCAGTTCCCTAGACGATACCACTCACTGGGGGAAGACTCTGCTTCCTTCCCTGGCAGAAGTTTCATGAGGCCACAGAAATTAATTTTGTGCAATTTAAGAAACGGTACCCCATTCTTAAGACATTTTAGATATCATCTTCCAGAAAACTATCATAATAAATTTTCATATCTATGATGAATGGTTCTCCCTAGAGTTGTGCAGTGCACAGCCTACCCAACTATACACAAGAGTCTTGATATTTGTCTTGGTCAGAATCCCATCTCACTACTTCTCAGTACATTAAAGACTTCCCCTTGGTAGCACTGATCACAGTTGCAATTGTAAACAACAATGCCGATTAATACCTCTTTACCAGGGAGTAAATAGGGAATCTGTCTGGTTTTGTTCATGTTCAAGCCCCCAGGACCTATGGTAGTGCTTGGCTCGTAATAGTCATTTGGTGAATGTCTGAGCAGCTTTTGCTCCCACATAGCTCTCCAGTCCCCCTAAAAGAAGAGCTCTTTCCAGGTGCCTTTTCTGCCCTGCTGTGAACCCCCAAAGCACCCGGCTGTCCCTGTCATCACATGCATCGCAAAGTATTGCCATTGGCTGGTTTCTTGTCTCTGTTTTAACCCACCCATTCTCGAACACGCTAGGAAACTCTAAGCTCCTTCAGAGCAGGAGCCATGCCTGTTTTGTTCATCCTTTGTCTCGATGTGACTTGGCTGGTGTACGGTCATTTCAGAGTCTGTGCTGAGCACTCGAGCGAATTCTGCCAGTCTGCCCTGGACTGGGAGGTGAGGGGGAGTTGAGGACCCCTATGCGGCACCTCTACTGTTAGAAGGCTGGCTCCTAGCTCACTCCACAGGGCAGAGGCGCCTGTTGTGCCAGCGATTACTATAATTCTAGCCAGTTCTCACTCAAATCCCATTGGCTGATAAGAGAATGAATTTAGAGCATTGTCTTTCAAAGAATATCTTTATTCAGTCCCTGCCAATTTCCAATTCAGTCCCTGCCAATTTCCTACAATGCATCCCCCTAATAAGCCTTGAGACCCAGAAGCCGGAGGCAAACAGGTGTTCCAGAATGGGTCAACCTTGCCGTCCCAGGCAGCCCTTGAACCCACTTTCTTAGCCTTCACAGTCAGATCTCTGCAGAATAATAAGACCCACAAATCTTTTGTCTGGAAAATTATCTTCCTGTAACACTGGAAGCTGTTACCATGGAAATAAAACAGCCTATTAGCCCAAATCTACCAAAACACGGGAGAGGCCTGGCTGCATTTCCGAGGCCCTTCATTAATAAGGAGAAAAGCAGATTAACCTTTAAGAGAATTGACAAGAATGGCCATGGCTTGCTGGATTATGATTTCCACGTTGAGTTTATCAGAGCTAATATCTCAGCCTGGAACAGCCATGCTGGATGGGGAAGCAATAAAGACACAACTCAGTCTGAAGATTCAAATGCCCACGTGGTCTGTCCTGTGGCTCTCAGCTCCCCGGGTCAGCTTCTGGCCTGCGGATTCCTGGGGAAGGCTCCTCCCTAGACTGGTCCTCTGGAAGGAGAGCAATTTTCCTGTCTCCTGTCGAGCAGCTGCTGAGAGAGGCAGGGCACTGCAGAGGGCTCCTAGCAGCAGAGCCAAGATGCCAAACAGAAGCCAGAGACAGATGGAACTGAACCCAGCCTGGCCTGGTCTGCGTCCTGCTCCCTGAGACTCCCTGGAGCCAAATCCCAGACACACAGGCTGCTGGGAGAGGCTTCCTGTGGCCGGGCTCTAAGCTTGCAGGTGCCAAGCAGGGCATTCGGCAGCCCCCAGCAGCCCCGGGCATCCCAGGGCCAGGCAGCCAGTGAAGCCTTCACCCCTGCAGGGCCCTCCCATCTAACCACAGGCAGGTGGGAAGTGTCAGGGTCTTGAGGGGTGTCAAGAGGCTCTCTGTCCTCAGGAAACTGATGACGGCACACAGAAGCTTGGGCTGTGCTTGACAGCAGCTCACAGATTTCTGGGGATTTCTTTTTTTTTTTCCTGTTTTTGGTTCCACATGAAAGGAAGAAAGGTAGGAGAGGGCCCCTGTGAGTACTGGTCATCATCAGTAAAGGGTCTACCACCCGAGACACATCGCGATATCCTCCTCAGGTGTCTTGCCGTGCCTCTGGTGACTGACAGGAGGAAATGAATACAAGGCACCTGTTACTGTCAGCAGTGGCCTTGTGGTCAGAGACACAAGCTGTGAAAAAGGCAAGGTCTTCTGTATACCCTTCCACTCCCTTTCAATAGGAGTGGCACAAGTTATGCAGGAATGTTCCCCCAAATGCCCTCTGTTAGGCAGCCTCAGCTACTTCCGCAGCAAATGAGTCTCAGATCCCAGATGTTTCAGACAACAGCAGGTTGACTTCCCACTCCCGTTTGGGTCCAATCAGGGGGGTTGGGCAGTCTTCAGAGGCCCAGATCCTCTCCATCTGCTGGCTCCATTTCCTGATGCTTTGAGACACCTCACTGGATCCTCATATCTAGCTCAGAGTTGACGGGGACAGTATGGAAGACCTGAGTGGGGGAGGGGGGCAGTTTCCAGAGGCCAGGTCTTCTGCGCTCATCCCATTGATCAAGACAAGGCACAGACTCCGCCCCCAGAGGTAAGGGGGTGGGTGAGAAAAGCTTGCTAACAAGGGGCCAGGGCAGCAGAGGGGACCTCGGGTATCGGAGAGAGCAAGAGGCTCCAACACAAACACTGGGCCCAGCTGATGATAACAGACCCTCACCTCCCTATATTCACTGTTCAGCTCCTACATGTAAGAGTAAGGGGGTTCCTAGCTTTTGTGCCATCCAACATTGCCCAAGGTGTATGTCATGGAATTCAAGTCCTGCAACGTGCTTCTGAGAAACTGGTTTCCTTGAACAGGTATGTTTGGGAAACCATGAAAAAGACATTCCTCTTGGGCATTCATACCATACAGTGGTATATGAAAGGCTCTGGTAAGTCCTGCATTTCGAAAATCTTTCTTTAGTTAAAACATTCCCCTCGTTTACTCAATGAGTGTATTCTTGGTTTTTTTTAGATGAAAATTGAGTAACATTTCCTGGAGTCAATGTTCTAAGCAGTATGCTTTAAGAAAACAGACCTAATCCAATCCTGTTTTGGGTTCTTTGGCACATAAATGCACCACAGCTCAGAATGAGGACCTGACTTACCGAAGAGCAAACAGGGGGCTGCAGTCCTATTCCAGATCCTCAGTGTGTTCCTTTCTCTAAACATCTCATTCGAGGTTGTGTCTTCCGGGAACATGAGCTCAGCATGCATATACTAAGCTGCAGTGTAACCACAGCATTTTTTAGGGGAGGGAACTCAGTTTTGTTCATTCATTTACCAAACAAATGAATAAACTGTGCCTCAGCTTTCTCACCTGTAAAATGGGATGATAAGATCGTGCATTTAAAACACTTAGCCCGGAGCAAGGCACTGGGCTGCAACTGGACAAGCATGGCCCCTGTCTCCACAGAAATGACCCACCACAGAGATGAGAGACAGCTAACTAAAATAATCACGAACTGTGCAACTGCTAAGCCGAAATCACCCAAGAGGCTGAGAATAAGCAGGTGGTGAATGAGCTGTGGTTGGAGTATAATGTAATTAAGATTGTGACAATTCTGATTTATGGGTCTCTTCCAACACCACCAAGCAATTCTCTGAGATGCCAGCTGGCTGACCTACAATTTAACTCTGTTCTGACACTATCTACCTGATAATAGCATCCTATCCCACAGGTTAAGGGCTTGGTCCTGCAAGACTGCCCTCCTGCCCCCTTTTAGAATTAGTCAAAAGTCCAGATTGTCACTTCTGCTTCTGAACGACAGGCTATAGATCAGAGGTTCTCATGATCCCTCCTGGGGTTTGATTCATTTGCTAAAGCGGCTCACAGACCTCAGAGAAACATGTAGATCACTGGTTGATTATTAAAGGAGTGTCCACATCCTCTCCTAGCATGCCAATCTCCCCAAATCTTCATATGCTCACCAACCCGGAAGCTCTCCAAATCCCCTCCTTTTGGGTTTTTGTGGACGCTTCATTCACAGGCATACCCGATGAAAGCACTGGCTTCTTCTGACTGAACTCCATCTCCAGCCCCTCTTTTCTCCCAGAAGACCAGGGCATGGGACTGAAAGCTCCCACATTTTCATCACAGGGTCTGTTCTCCCAGCAACCAGCCCCCATCCCTAGGTGTGGCCCCAGAGCCCCCTCATTAACATAACATGAGACATCTTTATGGCTCTCATCACAGGCAATTCCTAGAGTATTAGGAGTTTGGTGCCAGAAATGGGACGAAGACCAATCTATTTTTTTTTTTATTCTAAATCACAGTACCACGGTAATATTTGGAAACTTCCAGATAAAACACTTCAAAGAAATGTCCCCTTTAGCACCCTTGTGCACTTAGGGCATGCCTTTTCTCTTTCCACTGCTCTGAGACAGGGTTGATTCAGGAGGAATGTTCCAGATGTCTTCGTGCCGGCCATCTCAACCTGAGCACTATAGATGTTTGCTCAGAGAACTTGTCTTGTGCATAGTAGGGTGTTTCGCAGTATCCCTGGCTGCTACCCACTAGATGCCAGAACTATTCTGCCCACCTCCTCCCCCTACTTGGGACAACCAAATATGTCCCCTGGGGGGCAAAATTACCCTCAGGTGAGAGCCAGTGCCTTGCGTCTACTCAAGGCATTTCATTGTAGAGATGGGAAACAGGGACCATAACATCGCCAGACCTTCCCTCTTCTCCCTCCTCACCCGCGTCCTCCCAGAATGAGTGGCGTCCCAGCTTCCCAATCAGAGCAGGTCTGGATAAACTCCGCATCTCTCTCCTCCTTCCCATGCCCCAGAAAAGTCCAAGTTAATTTCCAGCCATCCTGCCACCACCTCTCAAGAGAAGAAAGGAAAGTTCCTTGGCTTTGCATTCCAGCAGCACAGCAACCTGAGCCCTTTGTGTTTCTGACATCCGTTTCTGATTCCTGGGCTAGGCTTCCCGTCGGGAATAAACACCTCTTTGAAAGCCTTGGGCATTCCAGAGAAAATCAGTCAGCAGGCTCTGAAGCAGAGAGCGGGATCCGAGGACTCACAGGTAGGAGGTACCAGGCCCACCACGGGGTGTGCAAAGAGAACGAGGGCCAGGAGGAGGTGTGGGCAAGTTCACAAGACATGGCTCTTCATCCTCCGGGTGTCTCTGCCCAGTCACTTGCACTGAGCCTGTTCCCTGGCTTGTAAGACGAGAGCGATGCTGTCATTACTAGGGCTGCCATTTGATACTGTTCTAAGGGCCACATCTAATGATTCCTGCTCTATACAACTCAAAGAATCGCGGTGAGCGTGACATTAGATAATGTGAATGTAAGGGCTTTGCAAACTGCAAAAGCTGTAAAATCCAAGGTCTAATTAGAATTACCACCTGCTTCAGATATTTATACCTACAACCGAACAAACCTCCAGGCGGCAAAATAGCAAAGTGCTTAAGAACACAGGTTTCAGAGGCAACCGACCCTGCTGTCCCACCCTAGACGGGCCACACTGGCTGTGCGACATCGGGCGCATTATTCGACCTTTCTGTGCGTCAGTGTGCTCACTTGCGAAGTAGAACTAAACAAGGTTTTTCACAGAATTTAATCCGTTCTTTTAAAGCACGTAACATGGGGTCCGCCACACAGTGACTGCTCACTGACACACTTTCTGCGCATTGCTCCATCCCGGAGGGATCTTCAACGAGAAGAGGACAAAGCCAGGGTTGAGAGAGAAGGGAGGTGAAGGGATGGGGAGCCTGAAAGTGCCAGTGGAGGGGAAAAGAAGGCCCAGCTCATAGGAATGATTCTGGGACATTCTGACTCAGAAGGCAAGGAATAATAAGACTTTGCGTGTGCTATGCCAAGCGTGATCGAGTGCAAGAATTTGCCAGTAACTCTTCTCAAACTCTGCATCTATCTTTGCCGCCAGGATGGGCTCCTTGCCCGCGTCACTCCATTGGGGCTGTACCTGGGAGGCTGAGGCTAATTCCTGGGGTTTCTCCTGTGTCAGGTCAGCCCCCACCCCTGCACGATGCACGCACATGTGCACACACGCACACACACACACCAGCCATGGGTATCTCCACTTCAGCCCGCCCAGCTTCCTGGCAGTCTTGCCCATCCACTAAAAGAGGCCAAGGAAGACAAAGGCAGATGGCAGGTGCGCCTCGGAGAACAGTGCCCTCAAGCCTCTGACAGTATGAGAGTAGAGACGTTTGTGCTAACCGACGACACTTCTCTAGGTTTCTGGTTCTTGCTCTTTAATTCAAATCTCCCAGGTGGCCCTCTCTGGTATAGAACTCTCTCCCCTATCTTGTAGGCAAAGATTTGAGTGCAAGTAGTTTATTTTGGAGGAAGCACAAGTGAGGGGATGAGGAGGTGAGCCAGGAAGGGAAAGAAGCCAGTAGAGGGCATTGTTAAGCAAGGTCCTGCTGGGGACAGTTGGGGCTCATTCCCTCTGGGGAGCCCTGGGAGACCGTGTGGACGAAGCCTCAGAGTTATCCCACATGGAGGTGCAGGACTGGGTCTTGTCCATCCATCATACTGGCTGAGGGTATATCTTCACCCAGTTGGGCTGTCATATCAAAAATGCATAGAACAAGAAGCTTATAAACAGCAGAAAGTTACTTCTCATGGTTCTGGAGGTGGGGAAGTTCAGGATCAAGGTACTAGAGGATGCAGTGTCTGGCGAGAGCCTGCTTCCTGGCTCACGTGTTCTCCCGTGGTGGGAGGGGCAAGGGAGCTCTCTGGGGGTCTCTTTTATAAGAGCACCACACCCATTCTTGGGTGCTGTATTTCCCAGAGGCCTCACCTTCTAATACCATCACCTTGAGGGGTGGGACTGCAACATTATGAATCTGGGGAACACAGGCATTCCGTCTATAACAGGCCGCTTCCGGAGTGTTCATTCTCTGCCCTGCCTAGGACAGCTGTCCTAGGAGGAGAAGGCCCATAAGCAGAGTCCCAGTGGCAGGCAGTGGCTGCCTTCACGGGTAGAGATGAGTGTCGAGGGCATACAGTGGGTCCCCAATAATGTCTGCTCCCATTTCCCGAAACTTCCCAAACCTCAGGGCCCTAAACACAAGCCCGGCATTGGCCGTGGTAGGAGGGAAAGGAGACGTCAGGGGCCCCTCCCTCCACCCCAGCCTCCCAGAGGGGAACCATGTTGAAACTGTTGAAATATTGATGGAACTCTAAAAAAAATGTGGAATCCGCTAAGGAACTTGGAAAACATCAGTCACAGTTCTGTTTATTCGATGCCTCTCTAACCATGGCAAATTTTTCATCAGGAGAGAAAATTAAAACAAAGTAAAACCATGAGCACTCTCTCCCAAGAGAAGCCCAAAACTCATTTCTCTGTCTGTTCCCAGCCAGCCCCCTCAACGCTAATATTGAAATGTGTTTTAAAAAGCCCCCCCCGCCTTGTCCCCCCCAGTAGCACAGATCTCCATCCCTCTCTCATTAGATTCGCAGGCTGGGCTGGGGAAGGGGACGAACATTCAGCAGTGTTCTCTGCAGATAATCTCCCCCAGCTGATAGAAACCAAGGTCCCCAGACCATCTTGGGAGTGTCCTGATTCTCTTGCCCTGAGCACTGCAGCTTGCCGCCTGTGTTAACCTTGCCCAGATGCCCAATTCCCTGAAACTCCCTGGTAATAACAGGACCCACCTCTAGGGGTTCTTGTGAGGATTAATTGAGATCATAAAGGCACACACTGAGTCCCATCCTGGGGGTAGAGTGGCGGGCTTCAGCCCCCCCCCACTCTTTCCCTTCTTACAGTTTTGGTGCACTGAGTCTCACTCAATATTGGTGATTGACTCTTTCAATGGGTTATGAAACCTTTATGCAAAAAAAGCCCCCTGTGGCCTGCCTGTGATTCCTCCACATGCTGGAGCCCCCAGGGGGGACCTTGCCGGGAGCGTGGCACATTTTCCCAGGAATCGAGAGGAGGGAGATAATGCTCCATCAAGTGCAACTGCCCCTGAGAGTCCGGGTTCATCCCACCATGACCCCAGCATTCATGAGTCAGAGTAAAGAGGAGTGTGGAGGAAGGAGGGCTCATGCTTCCAACCACATCTGCATCATTCTATTCCTTCCTGGATGTCACATTCTGAGGGGCACCGGCACGTGGAAATACTTTCGAGATACACAGATCAACTGCCAGGCGTGTGGAAGGAATGTGTGCAGAGAAGGGTGGAGGGGTGGGGTGAGGAAACTACTTACATTTCTAAAGCCTCTCAGGCAAGGGGCTCAGTAAATACTAATGAAATCGAACTAATGAGAATATTAAAACATAAGGCTGTGCATACTGGATCAGACCATTTGGCTGTGCATAATCATATTTTAGCAGCAGGTAGCAGCTCAAGCTCTCAGGAATATTAAGCCCAAAATGGAGGGCGAAATTCCCTTCTTTAGAAGGCTAACAGCTCAAGCTCAAAAATAGCAAGCCGAGAACAGAGGGAGAAATTCTCTCCTTTCAGGAGGCTACTGAGATCTCAACCCACGGGACTCACAAACACTGGCAGTGGGGAAGTGACCGTGCTCTTCCCGCCCTCCCAGCGCCAGCCAGGACCTGCTGCCCCGCTCCTGGGCCGTGCAGTTGTCCCGTTGCTAGCAGCTGCCTCACGGGACCAGGAATCGAGCGGGCTCCTGTTCCTTCCTAATTCTATTTGCTTTGGCCAAAACATCAGAACAGAGGTGTTAGAGGTGGTCCCTGCTTGAATGGAGCTCACAGGGGAGACTGATTAGGGAATCTGAGCCGTGCGTGGTCATGAATATTCAGAAAGAGAGAAAAACAAACAGGGTTTGTGGGGCGTGTAACTGAAGACAAATAAATACTCCAGCAGAGTCACGGGAACGGAGCTCAGGGATCATGGTGGCCACCTGACCAAGTGGACTCCCACGGATGCCGTAGTGACATGGGACGTGGAAGATCAAGGCCAGGGTGGCGGCTCTTGTTGCAGCTATATTCTCAGGGCCTCGAATGGTGCTGACACCCAGTGGGAGCTCAATAAAGATTTGCTGAATAAATGGAAGACCAAATGTCAGAAGCCCCCAACCCCTTTCCTGTAGATGTTTTGTTTGTCATAAACAAGATTTTAATACCTATTAAAGTTAAGTGCTATGGTAAGCAGAATGCTAAACATGGTCCCCCAAGATTCCCATCCCCTGTTATTCAATCAAACAGGAATCTGGGCCCTGCTGTGAAGTGATTTTGCAAATAGGATTGAAGTCCCAAGTCAATCAACCTAATTGAGATTATCTGGGTGGGTCTGACCCAATCAGGCAAGTCCTTTAAAAGTGGAAAGTTGTCACCACCCTCCCCCTCCCCCAACGCACACACAAGTAGCAGAAGGGAAGTCAGAGAAACTGACAACACAGGAAGCTGGCTTTCGGAATGGAGTAATGGTGGAGAAGGACCCAGAACAGCCTCTAGAGGCTGACATCAACCTTGGGCCTACCGCCAGCAGGAAAATGGGCACCCAGTCACACGCCCACAAGGAACTGAATTCTGCCAACACCACGAATGAGCTTGGAAGCTGATTCATCCACAGTGCTTCCAGATAAGGGCCCAACCCAGCTAACACCTTAATTTTGGCCTTGTAAGATCCTAAGCCGAGATCCCAATTGAGCCCATTCTGACTTCAGACCTAGAGAACTGGGGGCTAATAAATGGGTGTTGTTTTAAGCTGCAAAGTTCATGGTAATTTGTTACCCAGCAATAGAAAACTCATACGAGTGTGAACATAAGAATCTAGAAGTTTCTTTTCTGGCTGACAGTAGAGCTTGGTGGTTAGGGACTTGGAGCCACACATCCTAGATTCGCTTCCCAGTTCTGCCACTTTCCAAGCTGGAAGATTTTGGGCAAGTTATTTAATGCCCCTGGGCCTCGGTTTCTTCATTTGCGAAATGATGGTAATAATAGTACCTTCTTCATAAAGTTATAGTGACAATCCAATAAGGTAAAATATCTGGAGTGCTAAGAGCAGTGCCTGGCATGTTGTACATGCTTTATAAGTCCTTTTGTTATTGTTTTAAAAAAATATTGCTAGAATCTTCCCACAAAGCGCAGGACCTGGGGGGAGCTGGGCCCACAGAACCATATGGCAACCATCATCTGAAGCTGCCCTCTACCCCACCACTCCTGATTTTCTCCTGTCCAGCCATCTTTGCTCATGTGTATTTCCTGCCCGGCCCCTGTAGGCTTTTGGGCTTGCAATCCCAAATCCTAGATTGATGAGCTGGAGAGTCAGGCAAAACCTCAATTCCGACCTTCACCTATGAAGGCAAGCCAAGATCCTCATTCATTAGCTGAGTGGGCACGGTTTTCTCCTAAGCCCTACTGCGTTTTTCTTTGGAAAGATTTAGAGGGCTGGCTGGAGTTTGGCTTGAAAGGAAATGTGCAAGGACTCTTATGGGTCTGTGAACTGAAGATCCCAATGGACGTAGGAGAAGTGGCCCGTAAGGGCCCTTGAACATCTAATCCATTTGGGGCTGTCATTGCCTCCCTGCTTGATAAAATAAAGGACAACACGAAACCTATGAAAGTTGCCATCCATCCCCCCGGTGTTCTCAGAGTCCCAGCTCACTAGACGCTCAGAACTGTGAGTGCTGGCTGCTCAAGGGCCCTCATGCCCCCCTCTTCTATGGTCCTAAATGATCCCATGGCCTTGGAGCCTTGCCAAGAAGCAGGAGGAAAATGCCACTTCAAGCCTGAAGCCATCTTTCTGTCTAGCTCCAATTAGCCCAGAGCATTTGTGGAGCTGTGTGTGTGAGAGACCAGCAGCAGGGCAAGCAAAGTACCTTCCAGCCGGCGGGCAGATGGACGGGAAGAGGGCCAGCATTTGTTTTCAATCCAAAGGAGGGCCCAGGGTGGCGAACACAGGCAGCTCCCATCCTGTCTTGGAAGGGTAGTCTCTGGAGGCCAGGAGAAAATGCTTCCCTACTATAGTACCTCAGTTTCCCCTCTGGGACTCTATGACCTCCCCAGCCTGTGAAAATGGGACTGGTGACAACAAATTCTTCACCATCTGGTTTCAGCCTCAATTTGGAGCAAAACAGAGGAGTAGACCAGTTGGCTACAATCATCTCTCTCAACCTCTCTCTCTCTCTCCCTCCCTCCTTCTCTCTCCCTCTCTTTCTCAGTCTTGTTCCTAGAACTCAAGTTTCTGTGGTACAAGAACATTTTGAAATATAAGATGATGTGCCTGTTCTCTGTTCTTTCATCCTAGAATTTTTTTTTCCATAGAGCCTTGCTCCTCAAAGTGAGCTGTTGGGCCATCAACACTGGCATCACCTGAGAGTTTGTTGGAACTGTGCAGTCTGTTTCAGACCTCTAGAATCGGACACTGCAACTCAACAAGATCCCCTGGGGATTCATAGGCACATTAAAGTTTGAGAAGCAATCCCTAGCCTACAGGTCTTTCTCCTTAGCCCAGACAGGTAGACTGAGTCACCCCCTGCTTTGTGGGAATGCAGTTACCATGGAATATATATTTAAAGAAGAAAAAAAAAGGTAAATAAGGAAGGGGGGATGCAAATTGCTGATTCTTGAGTTAAAAGAACCCACTATTTAAAATTCAAGGCAGAAATATTTACAAGCATACTTACAGAACACGTATTCCCCTCACTGCCAGATAAATTAAAAGATTCCACCCGTGGGAGAGAGATGGAGAAGAGGGACCATGGAGGCGGGAGCTAAGTGAGATCAAGAGACTCCAGGTCTCTGGGAGTGAAGCCATCCGTTCCAGTGCCAGGAGGCCACATGGCAGCCCAGTCAGTGCTCAGTTGCCCTCCTCACGGCCATCTGCTGGGGAACACTCACAGACACGTTGCCAGCCAACCACAGGGGAGGCCTGCAGCTCTTCTGTGCTCAGAGAATTTGCCTCAGTCCCCATCTGACTACCCACCACTCTTGTAAGCCCAGCCCCCAGGGAACATAGTAAAGGCCCTAGGTACCTCAAGAGATAATGTGGCCTGGACAAAAAGCTCCGCTAGGACCAAGATGGCACTCATGTATCTGGCTCTCAATCCCTCTCCAAGTCAGGGATATCCCACCAACCCAACCTATGCTTTTGATTTGGTTTCCTCCTTGCATGGCCCCTCCTGTGAAGAGAAGGCTCTGAAGCTTTCAATTTCATCCTCCAAGGAAAAAGTTGAGATAATGCAGTAGACTTAAAGCATAATAGACTGTCAGAGCTGGGAATTACCTCAGAGGTCATAAAATATAACTAAAATGTAACTTCTTCTATTTCCTTCCTTCCTTCCTTCCTTCCTTCCTTCCTTCCTTCCTTCCTTCCTTCCATCCATCCATCCATCCATTTATTCTTTCATCTAGTAATCCCTTACTTTGACAAACATTTATTGAGTGTCTCCCACAAGTCAGGGATCACGCTCGGTACCAGCATACTCATTCCCAGGCAAAATCAAATCTAGACCATGTCCTCGGGTAGCTTACCTTCTAGTAAAGAGACTGTCACTAACCATGAGAGGAGCTACAACATGTGGTTCACTCAAGGTCATGCAGGTAGCGACAGAGTGTAAATTCTCATATGCGGTTTAAAGCAGGACTTCTTAGGAAAAGGGGGAGTGAAATCCGCTTTTAGGAAGGAACAGGTAAGGTTAGACAGAAGCCATGTGATTGCCTCTCAGCTTTTCTCTTAGCAAACGGGACCAGGTTGAATCTGGGATGAGAGCAGCACTTGCCAGCAAGTAAGGTCCAGTGTGACGAAGTAGGTCCGCTTTCTTATTTATGGTAATGGAACCCTGCCCGTTGGTTTGTTTCCTTCAGCTACTCATCAGGTACTGTGAAGGAGGGAAACACAGGATCCCTGAGCTTCAGAAAAGTGTGAAGGACTGCTTCTCCAAGAGATAAACTGGGAGGATGGGTCCTTTTAAAAGTTGCTTTGCTAGTAACAGCTGACAGTTGTCACAATTTTGCTTTATGTCTAAGCCAAACCGTACTTGCACGATCGCCTTCAATCCTTGCAACAACTCTTGGAGTCGGGTTCTATCATGTTTGCCATTTTATAGATGCAGACACTGGGGCTTGGGGAGGTTAAACAATTTGCCTGAAGTCACAGAACTAGTGAGTGGCAGAGCTGGGATCTGGATCGCAGGCTCTACCTGGGATGGGAAACAAGGTGTGGAATTACAACACAACAGTTATCTCCATCCAGGGCCTGCTTATGGGAGTCGAAGTGGTGCCATCAGCCAGGGCCCACGCTCAGAGGGGCCCTGCACCTGCAGTGCTAATGCTCTATGGGTGCCATCTTGAAATTCCCAATAATCGTAGGCTTGATTGGGGGTTTTGCGGGTCACTTCTGATGGGATGATGGAGCATGTGTTGTCCTGCCTCCTACTCATCTGCACCTCTGTCTCCCCAGGATGAGTTCTCTGCTGCCTGCTCCTCTTCCCTCTGATACCCCAGAACCCTCCTTGGCCTCCCCCTCCCTGCCTCTGCCCAGCGACTGCCACCACCCCCACCACCTGGCCCCCAGGCCCTGTCCGACAAGGTATTTCACCCTCTCTGCTGACCGGCCTAGGGGTCAGCACCCAGTCAGGATCAGGTGGCATCTCAGGGCAGAGCGAGACCCAAGAGAGCCATGACATGTCTGATAGACAGCTGGGCAGGAGTGAGTCTTTTACACATCCTGATCCATAGCAGATGTGTCCCAGCCAGACATTGCCTGTCCTCTGTAGGCTGGGGGTTGACTTCTCCAGCCCTGGTTGGGACAGTGAGGCTGCTGCCTGGTGGCTTGTGGAAGGGGGGAAAGCTGCTGGTGGGGAGGGATGGGGTGCTAAGTGCTTGCATGGGATGAGTTGGAGAGTCCCAGGTGCCTGTGAAGCTTGCTCTGCATCAGCCAGCTGAGAAGCCCCGTGCCCGAGGCAGTGGGACATCGATCGAGTAGCAAATAGACACACAGAGGGAGAGAGCCAGAGACAGACAGATGGAACAGTGGAAGAATGGAAAAACTTTTCTATTTCGGTACCTTTGGTGTCCCTTTTTCTTGATTTTTGAACAAGAGACCTTGCATTTTCATCTTGTGTCAAACCTCACAAATGATTTAGTGTGAACTTTTCTGTTGATGGGGTGTAGAGGGCTCCTATATTCACTGTGTCTCCAAGAGAACCTTTTCTTATTCCCTACCCGGAGGGAGAGACCACTCCTTTAAAAGGAATTCCCCATTTAAATCTCTGGGCTCCAACCTGGAACATTCGGACGGGTTAGGTCTCCACGCCTTCCATCTGTCCAGCTTCTTCAAGTTCATTCCCTCTTATTTTCCTTAGTTCTGCATGCTCACCTTTGAGTGTTTACAAGGACTGTTTCACTTAATCCCCACAACAGCCCCACCGGCTACATGGTATTACTGTATCCCTTTTACTGGAGAAGGGGACTGAGGCTTGAGAAGCTAACGAGTTAGCTCGTGACTGCGAGGATCTGTCGCCTGTGCAGACCCCGCTTGACCCAGAGATCCCTACTTGATACAATCCTTCCTTCTCATTCCCTTCTAGTTTCACAGAACCAAAGCTTCGTGGACTTTCAAACATCATTCGGAATGCATTTCTGAGGTGCCTGGGATCTGCCCTGGGCAGGCTTTCTGGAGTGGAGAGGCCCAGCTGCCGGGCCTGGGAAACTCTTTCCTGAAAGAGGGGCTACTGGGAACACGTCAAACAAACTGTCTGTGGCATCTGTGGCTCGGCCGAGACGTTTGCAATCCGGCCGGCAGGCAACGATGTAGGCGGACTGCCCCGTTATTTACCGAGGGAAGTCTGCGGCAGGTACGCACACTGGGGACTTTCTTCTGCGGGGCTTGCATTGCCAAGAGACACCCTGAGAATGTCGAGGTTACGAGCCCTGGCACCCGAGAGCCCCGCTGCCGAGCGAGAGCCGAACAGAGCGCTCTTTGCAAGGCCACGCCAGGATGACAGTAATTGCAGGCCGGCTGCCGGCTCTCTGGCGGCGGTGCCCAGTGCAGGCTGCCAGCTGGCCCCGCTAATTACCTGTCGCCCAGGATGGGGAGGGAGCGTGAGAGAGAACTGAAGAGGCCCAGACAGAAGGCACTGGAGCGTGGCAGGTTGGCATCTCCAGGATCCAGGCTGCCCAGCCGGCCCCATGGCAATAGCTCTGCTGTTGCGGAGAATGACTTGGCATGTTCCTGTCTTGTTCCTCCCAAACAGCTCCCTTGTGCGGGCCTGCCTGTCTCCCCTTCAGAGCAACGAACCTCTCTAGTCTCAGGCTCTCCCCAAGGTACCAAGACAATTGCCGAGGAGGGATTTTTGGGCAGGAGCTCAGAGGGGGCGGGAGCAAGAGGCTCCTTCTGGACCAGTGCTGTCCAATAGCAATTTAACGTAAGCCACAAATGTAATTTTAAAATGTCTAGCAGCCACATTAAAAAAAAAAAAAGTAAAAAGGAACAGGTGAAATTAATTTAATATGTTCTATTTAATATGCTATCCAAAACATTATCATTTCAACATAAATGATAATCAACATAAACGAGTATTGGGATATTTTCTTTGCACCCAGTCTTCAAAATCTAGTCTATTTTACACATCCAGCACATCTCAGTCAGGGTTAAGTGCCAAGAGCCTCATGGGACTAGTGGCTACCGTACTGGACAGCACAGCTCCAGAGGAGTGACCGAAAATATAATTCCAGGGGCGCCTGGGTGGCTCAGTCGGTGAAGCATCTGCCTTTTGGTCAGGTCGTGATCTCAGGGTCCTGGGATCGCGCCCCACCTCGGGCTTCCTGCTCAGTGGTGTGCCGCTTCTCTCTCTCTCTCCCTCTCCCTCTCCCTCTGCCCTTCCCCCTATTCGTGCTTACTCTCTCATGTTCTCTCTTAAATAAATTAAATCTTTAAGAAAAAGAAAGAAAAGAAAACAGAACTCCGAGCACACCCTTGACTTTCCTTGACCACATCTGAGTTCTGTACTCCAGCTTCCAATCCTTTTCTTCTGGGCTTGACATTAGATCCTGTAAGTCTGTGTGTGGGCTGAGGGCCAACAGCACTGATGCCACCAGGGAGCTTGTTGGAAATGCAGAATCCCAGGCTCTAGCCCCGACCTTTTGGATCAGAATCTGCGTTTCGACAAGTTCCCCCAAGTGATCTGTGGAGAAGCGCTGTCCTAGACCCCTCTCTCTCCTTCCCTCCCTGTCAGGATTGCACTTGACTTTCACTTCAGTCTGGGCTCCTTTGGTGCCTAGATTCCTTTGCCCAACAACGGACCCTTTGGCTGTTGCTGTGCGTAGACGACACCTTCATTACCTGCTACTGTCCCCAGGCTGCAGAAAGCCAGGTGAGGGGAAACTGAACAACAACAAATGAAACCTTTAACCTGGCTGCCGGTCCCTGAGCACCTACTGTGAGCCAGGCCCCGTGCTCAGCCCTTCTCATGCATCATTTCACTGAATCTTCAGCTACTTAAGGAATCTGATGCGTTACTCTACCCATTTTACAGGTGAGGATGAGAGACTGCTGTCCACACACAGCCCATTTCTGGTGGAGCGAGAATTAAATCCTGGGTCTAACCCGATTAGAAAGCTCATATTCTGGCTATGTTCAAATTCAATTGTTTTAATGTATGTGTGGTGGCTGGAGGGAGCATTTACTCTTTCTCCTTTTTTTTTTTAAGGTTTATTTATTTATTTATTTGAGAGAGAGAGAGAGCACATGCGAGCATGAGTGGGAGGAGTAGAGGGAGAGAGAGCATCCCGAGCAGACTCCAAGCTGAGCGCAGAGCCCAACGCGGGGCTTGATCTCATGACCCTGACATTATGACCTCAGCCAAAACCAAGAGTCAGACACTTAATTGCACCACCCAGGTGCCCCGGGGGCACTTAGTCTTGCTCAAAAATCTTGTCACTGTGGTTTGTTCATTCTCCATGGTCTTGTTCACAATGGCTACTCTACACTTGGCTGTTCTTGAACCTCAGCCTCACCAACCACACCTTCTGAAAACGCCTCCTCCTTCCTCCCCTTTCTATGGGGAGTTCAAAACCATCACACATGAATGACTTCAGGTTCTCTCGTCTCAGGTTTAAAATCTCGGTGCATCTTTGCTAAGCCTTGACTTTGGCTCAGTCTCATGGCTCCCCAGAAGACCCCATGATTGTGAGTTGGCCTCAGCTGGGAATCTTCTTGGGTGGGAGGAGCCTACAGTAGTGTTCCTGAATCTGCCTGGCAATTGGCAAAAATTCACTTACTCTTAGTTCACAACTTGGCATTCTGGTCTATACTGACTCTTGGAGACTCGGTTAATGTGAGTCACTCTCTGAGCTGAGTTGACTCAGGATGCACGTCCCCCAGAGAGATCTGAATGTACAAAGATGAAGAGGAGGTGATACACACAGTTATTCCCTGCCATGGGGCTCTAGCTGAGGAGACTGGACTTGATCTCTCTCTCTCTAACAAAGGGGCTGGCTGATAGGGCTCCTAACACGTATCACTGGTTTAAAACCTTGCTCCCTTAAAATCCTTAAGACATGGGCTTTGTCTCCTGTATCTGGTACTCTAGGAGCCAGTGCAGAGCTGGGTCTCTGAGCTACGCTGCCCCAGGGGTGAGGGAGCTGGGATTTTATGTTTTATTTATATCGCAACTCCCATCAGTAATCAAAGGAGATTCCAGCAGCAAGAGAAAGTGCCCAGGCGAAGAAATAAAGGTGCTGGCAGTTGGAAGTCAGATCGGTATGTACTGAACTGGTAAGGGAGTGGGGTAAAGGTGAGGGCAGGCAGTGTCTGACCCGGCACACTAGATCATGACCTCCTCACCATTACCAAGTCAAGAGCAGATGAACTCCATCTTACCCTTTAATGTCTAGCTCTCAAATTCTTCTAAAGTCATCTCTGGTATTCATTTTTAACCAGGTATCACTCACATTAAAAAACTGGAATGAGCTAAGGCATGGGCGGTTGACCCACCTGGTGACTTGTTCCAGACCCTGACCCACAGATGCCTTTGGGCGGATCCCTGGAAAGGCATGGCCCCACATCCCTCCCTGATGGGTTCAGGTGGTTTCTGGTGGTGGCTGGGAGGCTCAGCTGTACAGTCAGGCTCTGCGGGAATGTTGGGATACTATCCATCTCCTATCTCATGTTGTCCAGCTTGACAGGCCAAGCCTGGCTGGGCACAAACAGACACACTGCAGCTCAAAACACCTGTTTCAAATGCTTCAGTCACTTGCTTGCTATCTCTGTTCTGGGGACAGATATGACTTTAGGGGAAAATCATCTATCCCAGGAAAAGAGATATATGATTATACATATATTTCTATATATATTTTTATATATAGTTATATAGTTATAGTTTTGGAAGGGACATTGTGGGGCAAAGTCAAGGACAGGAGAAAATGTCTCTTGGCGGTAATGCAAAAACCCAGCAAGAGAGGGAATGTTAGTCTGGAAGGTTGGGACCTCATTTTGCTGAAATCAATGTTAGATGGGTCCGTGTTTGAGTCAGTTTTCTCTCTAGAATATTTATATTAACATTACTCTGTGGATACACTCCATACCTCTGACATTTCAATCTTTTCAGAGTGCTATTATGCATTCTGAGGAAATGAGAGACAGGGGTGTGGGGAAGAGAGAAGGGGAGGAGTAGGGAAAGATAAGGGAAAAGGAGGTAAAACTGAATTGAAGATTGAAAAGCAAATTTGGTGCATCCTGTTAGAAACAGAACAAAGCAGGGCTTCAACATATAACTTTGGGGGGGGGAGGCTAGAGTTCAGCCCATAACTTCTTCTTTTTTTAAAATTATTTATTTATTCAAGTAATCTCTATACCCAACTTAGGGCTCCAACTCACGACCCCAAGATCAAGAGTCACGTGCTCTCCACACTGAGCCAGCCATGCGCCCCCAGCCCATTATAGCTTCTAAGAGGCTCCTGGATTCCCAGGCAGGTCCAAGCAGATGCTGGGCGACCAGGCAGGAGGCTGCAGCCATAGCTCATGTGAGAGATGAGGATGGCCCAGAGCAGGATAATGTCAGGGCTGATGGACAGCACAGGAGAGATTCTAGATACGAAGGTTTGTGCAGAACTGGTCTATCTGCTGTGGACTGGAAGTAGTAAGTAAATGAAAAGAGGATCAGGAATGACTCACAGATTTGTAGCTTGAGCACCTAGACAGTAAAGATTCATGCAGCTGGGGCCTTCTGTCTCCTATGCTGTACCTAGCTGCACTTGACCCTTGGGCTCTTCTAAAAGTAACCAGAAAGCCCCAGGTCTAGAAGCCAATCCCAAAGATCCTGAGACAGGATCTCTACTGGATACATCTTCTTGCTCCCAACAATTGACACCAGCTCTGAATACACAGGGTGTTGTGAGGTTCATTGTGACCCACCCCCGACATCCTAACCCCCAGCTCCTCAGATTGTGACCTTATTTAGAACACAAGAGAAATCAATATTTCTTGCCTTATTCTCTACCAAATCAAGGTGTCACACCAGGGATAATTTACTATATAGAGAATTCTCATGAACCAGAATTGGGGGGCTGAGCAAAAATTCACAGAGTAGAAAAATCTTCATTACAAGAGAATAGCTAGAGAAACCTAGATCAAGAGAAAATAGGTGATTTCCCCAAAGATATCATATCCATTTTGGAAGGATCTGTGTCTGGCAAATTCCGGGAAGTTATGGATTCCAGGAAACTCCAGAAGTCCACGTAGTCATTCTTCCTGCACCAGCACTGAGAGTTCACAGATATATTTACAGTCTCCAAGAGATAAAGCTGCCTGTGGAATTCCAATAGAGGATCAATCTGTAAAACTGATTTGTTTTCTCTTTAAGGAAAATTGTTAGACTCTTTCCTTAAACCATAAGTCCTGAGACACAGACAGAAAATTAAGTGTTGACTCATATCCAGCTGCTTCTTACAAACAACTGGCTCACCATCTGACTACTCTAGGCTTCAAAAGGAAGACTGGTTGAGGAAAAACTTATAAACTAGAGATACCCCCAGTGGCTGCCTACCTATTGGGCTTTTTCTCCAGCTCTTGAAAAGATTCCTTTTCAGAAGCAATAATAAGTGTTGGTCTTACTTTGTGGAGTCCCAGATAATGTCAGGTGGGTTAAGTCCCTGCCTAAATGACCCACAGGAATTTTTTTTAAGCAAAGCAGACAGCTTTAGTACCCACCAGATACCCAGAAATACTTCAGAAAGAAACCTTTTTCAAAGGCATGCTCTCTTTTCTCTACCCTGCAACATCTTTTTATAAATAGTAATAGTCCTGGAGTTTTAGAAACGTGACTTTCATACACAATTCTGTGTGACCCAGACCCTGCCCTCCTCTCCCACCCGACCAGGCACCACTCTCCCCTTGATCACGCCTTCCCAACCATACTGACTTTTTTGGTAGTTTCTAAAACAAAATGGGTTCTTTCCTACCTCAGGGCCTTTGCACCTGTTATTCTTGTCATCTGAAATGTTCTGATCTCCTGGCTCTTAGATGCAGTTCAATGTTCAATGTCGCAAAGTTTAAGTCTCAATTCAAATGTCCCCACCTCAGAGAAGCCTTCCCTGATGACTGCGGACACCCCTCCCCTTTCTATCTGCAATGGTCAATTTGGGTAAAGTCCCCAGCGGGTCGATGAAACACTAGCCTAACTGTTGCAGGGAAGGTGTTTTGTAGATATGATTAAGGCTGTGATCAGTTTCCTTTAAGTAATAAAGGTTGTCTTCCATAATCTGGGTGTGCCTGATCCAGTTAGTTGAAAGGTATTAAGAGCAGGGCTGAGGTTTCCCTGAAGAAGGAGAAATTCTGCCAGTGGAAAGCAGAATCAGGGTGTGCCCAAGCTCCAGGCTACCCTTCCTGATGGACTGCCCTACAGGTTTTGGACCTGCCTATCCAGCTCCTGTAAGAGAGCTGGATATTGCAGGAAATCTCCAAATACAGACATTTGCAGGAAATCTCCAAACACGGATATCCTGCTAGTTCTCTTCCTCTGGTGGAGCCCTGAATGACATACCATCCCAGTTACTTCACTTACTTACTTACTCTTACTTACTAGCATTGCCTGACTTAGGAAATAAAAATGCGGAGGTAATTTTGGTAAACACATCTAAAAAGAGTGGTATTTAAAAATCTGATACCTAAATTTAGTTGGACATCCTGTATTTGATCTCGCAATCCTGGAGAAGAGCAGAAGATGGCCGAATAAGAGGACCCTAGGCTCACCCTGTCCCACATTTACAAGTAGACACCACTCACATCCATGTAAATAACCTGGAGAGTGATCTGAAGACGGGCAGAACATACTCCACAACTAAAATGTAGAGAAGCAGCAGCATCTGAGAGGTTAGGAAGGCTGGAGGGAGGGAGCTGCGGGCACAGAGAGAGGAAAGCACCAGGGAGCCCACTGGGGGGGAAATGAATCCCCATAACATCTGGCTTTGCAAACCAGAGGGCCTGATTTCCTTGACTTTGCATAACCAGTGGGAGTTGGAGCTTGGAACTTTAAGTCAGCTGACTCAGCCCTGGGCAAGCCAGGAGGGCGAGTAATCTGACAACTCTACTTGTCACAATTTGAGCTTCCCCTGTTTATGGATTTGCTTGTACGCTTATTGTAGGTCTCCCCCATCTAGTCTGGAAGCTCGGGCAGGGGACCTACATGGAGAGATCGTGGCCGTTATCCTTAGTTCCTGAAATGGTGCCTGGCACAGAGTGGGTATTTAATAAATCTGTAGAGAGGAATGGATAAATGAATGAATTTGTAGTATCTGCACATTCATGCTTTCCGCTTTGAGAGCCCCAGATCATCCTTCACTCGCGGAAATCAGGTTTCAGCTCATGAGCAACTGAATGGATGGTATCAGAGCGTGTGGTCTTCCTTTCCACCTTGCTGCTGTGATTGCCCAGGAGAGTACTAGTTAGTGGGATTATCTGACTGTTTTAAGAGCACTTGGCTCTTATTATTTTGGAAAAATGAGCAGAAAATGGGAAAACAAAAGTGCTGAAAGCAGTGATAAGAGGCTTGTCTCATAAACTTAGTATAATCATGATGACGATGGAAATCGCAAGGCATGCCAAATACAGCAAATCTTCAGCCCCGATCAGAAGCTTACAGAGCTCAGACTGCTTGGCTGCTCAATTATGAATGGAGAAAAAAGAGCAATAATCAGAACATGCATGGAGTCCCAAAGCTCATCACTGAGGAGTGGCTGAAAGTCAAATGAGGAAGTTTTTCTTTTAGCATCTGGAGGCAGAAACCACTTTGAAGAAGTGAATCTATTGTTTGGTGTGGGGCATTGGCCTTTTGTTCTGCCTGTAATTCAAGCCTCTGTTCAAGTGGCACCTCTTCCCTGTAGACTTTCCAGGTGTCCATCAACCCACGCCCAAGAACCTTTCTCTCTTTCTCTTCCCTGTGTAAGTATAGGGTCTGCAACCATTTGAAACACGCGTTCTCACTTTCACTTGTATTTTAGTTACCTGCTTATGACTCCCCCTCCTTTTCGAGAGAGCAGATTCCTTAAAAGTAGGGAATGTTTTACAACCCGCACCATCTACACACAGAGCCTTGTGTACAGGGGGCTCAGTTCCATGGTGGAAATCAATCTGCACTTAAAGTTGAAAGGTCTGGGTTCGAATCCCAGCTCTGCCCTTTGAAAGCCACATGCCCTTTGACAAGTCACTGCAAGCCTCTTGGAGACACAGTTTCCTCTTCTGTCAAAAAGGGATGCTGATACAGTACCGAGAGGTCTTAAACGATAGAGATTGCAGCAGAAACAAGGATCGGAAATGTTGGCTGAATGAGTGTCTGTGTTGGCCCGAAATCTTCACACAAGTTGGAAGAGAATATACAACTCAGGTTTGTATTTAGGCAAGAATGTCTCTGGATTCTGGTGGAATGGGGCTATCAGCCCTATTCCTGTCTACCAACAGAGACTGAAAATACCTGTTCCTGAAAGAATTCTGTCCTGCCTGCTCCAGTGCCTGAAATCTCTACCATTCTGATCCCGCCTATGGGCTGAAGCATCTTATCTACTGACTCTAGGCTGAAATCAATGTACCTCCAGCCAGGCTTGGTAGGTTAACTGGGGGTGGAGAGAAAGCAGTGCGTCGGAGGCCTAAACACAAGGACTTCTGCTCCAGCTCTGCTACGTACCACCTGTTCTATCTTCTACCCGCTTCTGTAATTCAGCCTCTCTTACACTTTGTTTTCTCACTTATGAACCGTGCATGATAACTACACCCACATTCACAGGATTGATAAGACATGATTTCTCAACCGCAGCACTATTCACATTTTTGTCTGATAATTCTTCCTTGTAGGGGCCGTCCTGTGCATTGCAGGATGTTGAGCAACATCTCTGACCTCCACCTACTAGAGGGGGCCAGTAGCCTCCTCCGCCAGTTGTGACAACCAAAAACACCTCCAAATATCCCCTGGGGGACAAAATCACCCATTGTTAAGAATCACTGCAGTAAGAGTCTGGTGTTCGGTGCCCGTCTGTCAAGGACCGCTGTGATTATACTGGGTCTGCCAGAATGATCGCCTCATCTCACGATCCTTAACTTAACCACATCTACGAAGTCCCTTTTACCATGTAAGGTAACATACTCTCAGGTTCTAGGGATCAGGATGTGGATATCTTTGGAGGGGGACATTATTCAACCTAGAGCAATCTGCTATCTGTCCCCAGAGTTTCATGTGTGCCTCACATGCATTTATCCCATTCCAAGTTCTCCAAAACTCTCATCCTGTAACAGCATAGCTCAAGTCCAGAAATTCATCTAGGTCTCATTAGCTCAGAAGTCTCAGATCTCACCCCCTCTAAATGAGGTGTGGGTGAGACTCTCGGTATCATCCATCTAGGGGTGTAATTCCTCTCTATTTATGGACCTGTGAAGCTAGCAAACAAGTTATCTATCCCTGGTGGAACAGAAGCCCCCAGGATCCATTACAGACATTCCTATTCAAAAAGGGGGAAAAAGGAAAGGAAAAAAGGAGCCACTGGTCCCAAGCAATTTCTAACTCCAACTGGGCAAACTCCATTAGGGTTTTGAGGCCTGGTCCTCAGCTCTGCCCTGAGCCCACAGCTCTGCTCTCTCCTTCCTTTTTCTTTCTTTTTTCTTTAACATTTTTATTTTTAAGATTTCACTTATTTATCTGAGAGAGCGAGCATGATCAGGGGGGAGGGGCAGAGGGAGAAGCAGACTCCCCGCTGAGCAGGGAGCCCAAAGTGGGACTCGATTCCAGGACCCTGGGATCATGACCTGAGCAGATGACACACACTTCACTGACCCCCACCCTCTCCTTCCTCTTTCACCATGGGTAGCATTTGTTTGCAGTGGAGTAGTTTTATCAGCCTGTTTCCTGCTTGTAGAATTTGGAGGGTCTGACAATCTTCTTGCACTTTTCTCTCTGCCCCTTTCAGTCTGAGCTGGCAGAATTTCTGCTAATAGAACACTCTCAAAAGTCTGGTAGGTCTCCTATGGATGTTACAGGAATTCACTACATTTGGCCCTCAGGCCAAATCCGGCCCATTGCCTCTATGTGTAAATAAAGTTTTATTGAAACACAGGCACACCTGATTTGTTTATGTATTGTTGACAGCCGGGTTACTTTCATTATCCAGTAATGGAGTGGAGTAGTGGCAACAGATACAATATGACCTGCAAAGCTGAAGCTATTTACTGTAGCCCTTAACAGAAAATGTTTGCTGATCCTGGGAACAGAGTAGAGACTCAATAAGTAGTAGCTTACCGGAAAAAAAAAAAAAAAAAAAATGACAGGCTTGGGTGGGTTACAAAACCAGTGCTACATGGAGGTGGTTAGTGTTTCAGAGGTGGTTGTGGAAGCTGTGAGGAGGAAAGTGAGAGGAAGTGAGGAATGAACCAAGAGGACGGGACAGACTTGAAAAGTAAACTTGACGTTCTTGGTTACGCTGCCTCGGAAGCCTCGGAAGCAGTAAAAACACAAGGAAGGAAAAGAGTCAACCAGAAGAAAGTAAGGCAAGAAACCCGAAGTGCACTCAACTGAAACAGAAAAATCACACCTGGAGTGGAGCATCAAGTCCCTCCATTGGCAGGAACCATGCTGCCTCCTCGCCATCCTCCCTCCGAGCGGAATTCTGCTGTGCGGACATGTTGGGCAGCATTCGCTTGATTCTACGTGCCAGCATCAGCTCCTAAAAAGCCTCTCGGCTTTGCTTTTACTCAGTGGAAATGAGAGCACGCTGAGGGTGAGGTCTGTGTGAGGTTCTGGGGGCTTTCACAAAAAGACAGCTTGATTAGCCTTATTTAAAATATGATTGCTCCTTGAATCCCTGCGCATAAATCAACTTGAGGTGATTGTGCCTGTCACAGGCCCCTGCTCGCCTGGGTACCAGTTTGGAGGGTGCTTTGGCCTAAACAAAGCGGGACAAATGAGAGGCAAAGACCCGCTCGGGGTCCTAGACATTAATAGAAACTGATTTTCCCTTAAAAAACAGCTCACTTTGGGAGTTGTAAATAGGAAGAAATGAACTACTCAAAAGAGGCTTTGAGAGCACGGCGTGGAGCAGGCTTGGCTCTTGGAATGGAACCGGTTTGGGTTTTGGGGTTTGGGTGGAGATGGCATGTCAAATTTTGTGGTTACTCCCTTAACACACACAAACTGTTTCAATGTCAGATTTGAATACGCTGCAACTCCCCCACCCCCATGGCCATGTCTCCTCCCCAAACAGCTAAGCCAAGAGCCCAGGACAGTTTGCTCTCTATGCTGATAGACTTTCTGGGGTTAGCAGGCAATGTATTCTATTTCAGGAAATCAGACCAAATAAAAATCATTCCAATTAAAAAGCGCCACTGGGCAAATAGAACAGCAAGTGCCCACCTCACACAAAACAGATCAACCACAGAGTTCAGCCTTTCATATGTGTTGTTGATGGCAGAGTCACTGCCACGAGTTTATTCAACGGGATAAAAGTTGCCTGGTAATTTGCGCTGAGAGGACTTTTTTCCTACACAGCCGTCACAAAGCATTTTGATGTGCTTATCATTTACAACGGCCCAGAGAAGGAGAGGAATCTAAAAGTGATTTTGATTTCAAATACTACAGAACCCAGTAATTACATGGCTTATTAATACTGAGCCTCAAATAATCACCAGATATATTTTGAGAAACACACACACACACACACACACACACACACACTACTCACCCCTCAAGCCCTCTGAACATGCTTCAGTAAAAACCTGAAACACAGGGTGTCCTGTAGGGGTACCTCTTCTTATTGAGGGAGTCAGGCTCTAAGTTTTCACAGAGATGAAAATTAGCTACAGTTAGCTCTTGGAAAATGCCCTCAAATGCCCACAAGTCCAGCAAGACTCTCAACTGTGAGAGTCTGGAAGTCACCGTCCAAGCATCCATTGAGTGGGATGGGAGGAAGGGCTGGCTGCCCTGCTGAATCGTCACGCCCTTTGCTTGCTCTCTTTGTTGAGGACATGGCGGTGAATTCACTTTACTCAAATTTGTAGGTTATGTAACTTCCGCCTGATGGACAACCACAGGAGTGTTAGTCCCCACCACCACCATGAAAAGTGCTAGGGTGCTTCTTGTGGGAACAGTGCCTCACCACCAGATCTTCCACTAGTTGATGATGACAAGCCTCCGTTTTCTCCTCAACTAAAAATACTAACAGTGTCCTCCACCACTTTTTGTTTCTTTTTCTCTCCTAAACAGACCAACTCAGGGACGTGAAGATTGGTAGGCTTTTGTTCTTTTTTTTTTTTCCCTCTCTCTCATTAGCATTCCCAGATGTAATATTCAACGCTTCCTATGGAGACAATGCCCTAAAATTTCAGACACCTCCAAGGGACTCCTTCGTACGATGATGTGGGCATTTGAGTACTCAAATTCTCAAGCACAACCTGATTTCTGGAAGTTAGAAAGTAACAGGTGGATATACGAATTTTTGTTCAGATCCTTTCATTTTTTTTTATTTTTTTCAATTGTATTATGTTATGTTAGTCACCATATAGTACATCATGTTTCTGATATACTGTTCCATGATTCACTGTTTGCGTATAACACTCAGTGCTCCATGCAATACGTGTCCTCCTTAATACCCATCACTGGGCTATCCCATCCCCCCACCCCTCTCCCCTATGGAAACCTCAGTTTGTTTCCTGTAGTCCACAGTCTCCCATGGTTCATCTCCCCCTCTGATTCCCCCCCCCCTTCATTTTTCCCTCCCTTCTCCTAACGTCCTCCATGCTATTCCTTATGTTCCACATATAAGTGAAACCATATGATAATTGTCTTTCTCTGCTTGACTTATTTCACTCAGCATAATCCCCTTCAGTTCCAACCATGTTGTTGTAAATGGTGGGTATTCATCCTTTCTGATGGCTGAGTAATATTCCATTGTATATATGGACCACATCTTCTCTATCCATTTGTCTGTTGAAGGGCATCTCAGCTCCTACCACAGTTTGGTAATTGTGGACATTGCTGCTATGAACATTGGGGTGCATGTGCCCCTTCTTTTCACTACATCTGTATCTTTGGGGTAAATACCCAGTCGTGCAATTGCTGGGTCATAGGGAAGCTCTATTTTTAACTTTTTGAGGAACCTCCATACGGTTTTGCAAAGTGGCTGTATCAGCTTGCACTCCCACCAATTCCCCACATCCTCTCTGACATTCACTGTTTCCTGCCTTGTCAATTTTTGCCATTCTAACTGGTATAAGGCAGTATCTCAATGTGGTTTTGATTTGAATTTCTGTGATGGCTAATGATGTTGAACATGTTTTCGTGTGTCTGTTAGCCATTTATATGTCTTCTTTGGTGAAGTGTCTGTTCATGTCTTCTGCCCATTTTTTGACTTGATTATTTGTTTTTTGGGTGTTGAGTTTGAGAAGTTCTTTATGGATCTTGGATACAAGTCCTTTAAATGTAATGTCATTTGCAAATATCTTCTCCCATTCCTTGGATTGCCTCTTTGTTTTGTTGACTGTTCCCTTTGCTGTGCAGAAAGTTTTTATCTTGATAAAGTCCCAAAAGTTCATTTTTGCTTTTGTTCCCCTTGCCTTTGGAGATGTGTCTTGAAAGAAGTTGCTGTGGCCAATATCAAAGAGGTTACTGCCTGTGTTCTCCTCTAGGATTTGGATGGATTCCTATCTCACATTGAGGTCTTTCATCCATTTAGAGTTTATCTTTGTGTATGGGGTAAGAGAATGACCAAGTTTCATTCTTCTGTATATAGCTGTCCAATTTTCCCAGCACCATTTATTGAAGAGACTATCTTTTTTCCATTGCATATTTTTTCCTGTTTTGTAGAAGATTAGTTGACCATAGAGTTGAGGGTCCATTTCTGGGCTCTCTATTCTGTTCCATTGATCTATGTGTCTGTTTTTGTGCCAGTACCATGCTGTCTTGGGGATCACAGCTTTGTAATATAGCTTAAAATTAGGCAACGACATGACCCTAGCTTTGTTTTTCTTTTTCAACATTTCTTTGGTGATTCGGGGTCTTTTCTGGTTCCATACAAATTTTAGGATTGTTTGTTCCAGCACTTTGAAAAATGCCATTGGTATTTTGATCGGGATGGTGTTGAAAGTATAGATTGCTCTGGGCAGCATAGACATTTTAACAATGTTTATTCTTCCAATCCATAAGCATGGAATGGTTTTCCACCTTTTCGTGTCTTCTTCAATTTCTTTCATAACTGTTCTGTAGTTTCTAGAGTGTAGATCCTTTACCTCTTTGGTTAGGTTTACTCCAAGGTATCTTATGGTTTTTGGTGCTATTATAAATGGAATCGATCCCCTAATTTCTCTTTCTACAGTTACATTTTTTGTATATAGGAAAGCAACTGATTTCTGTGCATTGATTTTTGTATCCTGCCACATTACTGAATTGCTGTATGAGTTCTAGTAATTTGGGGGTGGAGTCTTTTGATTTTCTACATAAAGTATCATGCCATCTGTGAAGAGAGAGAGTTTGACTTCTTCTTTGCCAATTTGAATACCTGTTATTTCTTTTTGTTGTCTGATTGCTGTTGCTAGGACTTCTAGTGCTATGCTGAACAACAGTGGTGAGAGTGGGCATCCTTGTCATGGGGTAGCAATTCTCATACCAGACAAACTAGATTTTAAGCTAAAGACTGTAGTAAGAGATACAGAAGGACATTATATCATTCTTAAAGGGTCTATCCAACAAGAGGATCTAACAACTGTAAGTATCTTTGCCCCCAACAGAGGAGCAGCCAACTACATAAGCCAACTGTTAACCAAAATAAAGAGACATATTGATAATAATATGTTAATAGTAAAAGACCTCAACCCTCCACTCTCAGCAATAGACAGATCATCTAAGCAGAAAATCAACAAAAAAACAAGTGCTTTGAATAACACACTGGACCAGATGGACCTCATAGATATATACAGAACATTCCACCCTAAAACAACAGAATACTCATTCTTCTCGAATGCACATGGAACTTCCTCCAGAGTAGACCACATATTGGGTCACAAATCAGGTCTCAACTGATACCAAAAGATTGAGATTATTCCCTGCATATTCTCAGACCACAATGCTTTGAAACTTGAACTCAATCACAAGAGAAAACTTGGAAGAAATTCAAACACTTGGAAGCTAAAGACCATCCTGCTTAAGAATGTTTGAGTCAACCAGGAAATCAAAGAAGAACTTACACAATTCATGGAAACCAATGAGAACAAGAACACATCGGTCTAAAACCTATGGGATACTGCAAAGGCAGTCCTAAGGGGGAAATACATAGCCATCCAAGCCTAACTCAAAAAAAAAAAAAAAAAAAGAGAGAGAGAGAGAGAGAGAGAAAGAAAAATCCTGAATACATAAATGAACTTTACACCTTAAAGAATTGGATAAAGAACAACAAATATACCCTAAGCCACGCAGGAGAAGAGAAATAATTAAGATTAGAGCAGAGATCAATGAATTAGAAACCAGAAATACAGTAGAACAGATCAATGAAACTAGAAGCTTGTTCTTTGAAAGAATTAATAAGATCGATAAGCCACTGGCAAGACTTATCCAAAAGAAAAGAGAAAGCACCCAAATTTAAAAAATTATGAATGAATGAGAGAGAGATCACGACTAACACCAAGGAAATAGGAACAATTATTAGACACTATTATCACAACTATATGCCAATAAATTAAGCAACCTGGAAGAAATGGATGCCTTCCTGGAAACTTATAAACTACCAAGACTAAAACAGGAAGAAACTGACAATCTGAATAGACCAATAACTAGCAATGAAATTAAAGCAGTGATCAAAACCTTCCCAAAAAACAAGAGTCCAGGGCCTGACGGATTCCCAGGGGGGATTCTACCAAACATTCAAAGAAGAAATAATACCTATGCTCCTGAAGCTGTTTCAAAAAATAGAAACAGAAGAAAAACTTCCAAACTCATTCTATGAGGCCAGCATTACCTTGATCCCAAAACCAGGTAAAGACCCCATGGAAAAGGAGAATTACAGACCAATATCCCTGATGAATATGGACGCCAAAATTCTCAACAAGATCCTAGCTAATAGGATCCAACAGTACATTAAAAGGATTATCCATCACAACCAGGTGGGATTTATTCCTGAGATGTAAGGGTGGCTCAATATTCGCAAATCAATCAACGTGATAGATAACATTAAAGACAAGAACCACATGATCCTCTCAATTGTTGCCAAAAAAGCATTTGACAAAATACAGCATCCTTTCTTGATTAAAATTCTTCAGAGTGTAGGGATAGAGGGAACATTCCTCAATTTCATAAAAACCATCTATGAAAAGCCCACGGTGAATATCATTCTCAGTGGGGAAAAGCTGAGAGCCTTCCCCTTAAGATCAGGAACATAAGGATGTTCAGACCCTTTTAATTAAAAGTGCCAGGAACCAACTCAAAGCTTAAGGAAAAGAGGTAAAAATTTTTGACTCATGCAAATGAAAATCTGCCTGACGAATCAGCCTTGGGATTCTAGTTATACGAATGATAAAGATCTCTCCAAGTGTCAAGTTCTCATTTTTCAAGGGGTTGGCTTCATTCCTTCCTGTGACAAGCTGACTGCATCATGTTTGGGGGTTCGGTGAGTGGCATGCTTTACTCACACCATCTCTGCTTAGTGTTTTCAGAGGAAAGAGGTTCTCTCTTCTGACACTCACAGAAGAACCCCACAGAAGGATTCTGATAGGCTGTGCTGGGTCAGGTGACTCCTCAGCCCCATCATTAGGGCAGGAGGGGTGCGGCTCTGTGATTGGCCAGACTTCGATCTGGTGCCCACCCTGCGGCCAGAACAGAGGACCAAGGAGTTTGGCAGCCTGACAGGCACCGTATGGAGCTCATGGTGACAAGCAATTTCCCTAAGACAGATGAGGGGACAGTGCAGGTATAATATAAAGGAACGCTGAGGAAAAAACCTTCACCTCAAGGTCATACAAAAAATGACACGAAAGCCTGTCTCATGCCTACCCTCTCACATGCACCCCAACATCTTAATGACCCTGCCGTTCAGCTAACTTCACCGACATTATTTATGACATTATCCTCCAACTAGCCTGTGTCATTTTAGTGGAAGGCCTCGAGTAGTCCCCCTTGAACAGAAATCTACAAGTTGGGAGAAGGCAGGAAAGCAGTGCTTCTCCGATTCCACTATCTACTCACTTCGTAAGTCAGGGTTTTGCACATTTTATAATTATAGCGGTTTACCCTTAGAACAGAAACAGAAACCCAATGCCATAATTGCTTGCCGTTCTTGTAGCAATTTCTCCCCGCAGCTCCACGTACCACCTACATTATCCATCATCTACCACAGGGTGGATCGAACATTTGCAGAGCAAGCATTCTGCTGCCATTCCAGATGGCAAGTCACCAGCCAGAGGTCACACTCGTCTTTATTCCTTTCTCTTCCTCCCTCCCTGGAAGTGGGGTCCCTGGGCGAGCAGCATCCGCATCACCTAGAAACTTATCTAAAATGCAAATGCTTGGACTGCATCCCAGACCCACTAAGTCTGTGAAAAGGAGAGCAGGGGTGGCATGGACCGGTGTTTAAAGAGGCCCTGGAGTTGATTCCGATGCTGATGATGGCCCAGTCCTGCTTTATATAATGCTCTATTGTCATAGTGACCTCAGGCTTGGCACACATATACTTCTTTTGGTTTCCTGCTCACAAACTTCCCATTGTCTACAGAATAAATTATATACCCAGCTTAGCCATTCAAAGACCTTAGCCATTTCATCCTCCAAACTTACTGCCTATTAATGTGTTTATTGTTATGAATCTTATTTATTGAACATTTAGCATGAGCGAAGCACCCTACAAGGTCTCTAACATATGCTGTGTATTAGTCTACTCAGGCTGCCATAGCAAAATACCATCAACTGGGTGGCTTAAGCAACAGACATGTATGTTCTCATAGTTCTAGAGGCTGGAAGTCCAAGAGCAAGGGGCAAGCTGCTTTGGTTTCTGGTGAGACTGCTCTTCCTGGCTTGCAGACCACTGCCGTCTTGCTGTGCCCTCGCATGGCAGACAGACAGAGCAGGATCTTGCTCTCTTCCCTCTCTTATAAAACCACCCTCATGACCCCATCTAACCCTAATCACCTCCCACTGGCCCCTCTCCCAAATGCCATCACACAGGGCTTCACTGTGTGAATGGGGAGGGGGAGCACACAATTCAGTCCACAGCATGTGGGTTCATGGATACCGCCCATCAAGCCCACGTTATTGAGCCCAGGGACTGTTGAGAAAACTAAGGCTTAGAGAAGCTAGGGAAGCTGCCCAAGACCCCACTTAGTAGGTAGTGGTGCCAGAGTTCAGTCTTGCTGTGGACCTCAGTCCCACACAGGGAGGCCTGTGGACCATTCTATCCATGGCTGCCCACTTTTCCAGACACATCTCATGCCCTCCTTCCTTGATACCTTGTTCATGGCACCCCCGGCCGGAACCGCCTCCCCAGATATCCCCTCTGTTTAAAAGCACGGAGTCCATCTTCACTACTGTCCCAACCAGAATGATTTTCTTTTTATTTTCTTTTGTTCTACTATCTATCTATCTATCTATCTATCTATCTATCTATCTATCTATTGCAGTGACTTCCTTTATTCTTTCCCTCTTCTAACTCTCAGAGTCCCTTTGCTCTTCCCATCGCTATTTGCTTAGCCTTAGCAGTGTCCAAATCCTCAAAATTCCTTATTAATTTCACTTCCAAAAGCTCAGGGGATACTCCCATAGACCATTATTAATAAAGATTATTAGCACTTCAAAACATTTTGGAACTAGCTGCCACATTCTAGCTATTATAGGCTTTGTAGGAAATCCAACATACTGTCTGGAAGGAGGACATGACCTCAAGTGAGCGACTGAAACGATGGGTACAAAGTGTATTTGGCCAATAGTTTTCAAATATTCTTTTCTTTTCCTTTTTTTTTAACTTAAATTTGAGGGATAGCGGAATCAAATGAAGCAGTAACCGGACAGGGTGCATTAGAAGGAATAATGTGTGACCACTGGCAGGGGTTAGTTCTGATGTGAGTATGACATGTATACAAAGCAGGGATCAGCAAAGTCCATCCAGGATCACGATCACCTGGAGGGCTGTTTAAACACAGGTTACTGCTGCCTTCGCTCTTCCTTTGTGGTCCAGGAAGGCACGATGGGGCCCGAGAGTTGGCATTTCTAGTAAGTTTCCAGGTGATGCTGCAGCTGCCGGTCCAGGACCGTCACACTTGGAGAAGCACTGATCCAAAAGTCTTCCTTGTTGTTGGAGATACAGAGGTGGATGGGCATGTATTATTCAGATGCTTTGTCAACAAGTAACAGAAAACCTATCTGAATGTAGTTCGGTTGACAGGCGTTACAAGAAGTACATCAGCAGATGATGATGTGATGAAGGAGCAGCCTCTTTCTATCTTTCTCTCCTACCATTGCCCTCACGTTCACTTCGCTCTTGGGTTTACCACTTCATGATTACAAGGTGGCTGCCACAGTCCCAGGTATCACATGGGAACTCAGTAACATCTGCCTGAAGAAGAGCAGGGCTTTCGTCCATGTGTCTCTTTTTATTCAGGAGGACTGTCTCTCCAAGAGCTCCCCAGCTGATATCCCATTGAAAACCCACTGACTATGAGAGCCACACGCCCTCCCTTGTTGGCAAGGGTAGTGAAACTCCCACAAACAAATCAGAAAAAGCAACATCCCCCTCATAACATGGGCTTAAACTCCTGAACTTAAACAAGGCTCTGCCAACTCTGAGGAAGGCGGGGTAAGGTCCCTAGGGAGGGAAATGACTGTGTCGGCCACAATCACCCACTCCACCTCCTCAGTGCACCCACCCATGGAAAAAACGGACATGAGGAGGTGGGTGGGGGCCCAAATATGGCAGGGCTTCCTGGAACGCTGCCTTGGGGACCGTCTGCAGTGCACATCTGTGCTTCTCCTACCCAACGTCCAAGCCCTCTCTTCTATCAGCAGCATCCCAGTTTCCTCTAGGAACCACGCCACCCCCATTCTGGACAGTCTTGATGGGCTGGTTGGTCAAGCAAAGTGTGCTGGCCCCACCTGGCCTTCCCCATCATCCAAGCTGGACTGATCTTGTCTCTCCTGGGAATTTTAATTTTGCATATAGTGACAGAAGAATAGAACACGTTTAGAGTGGGCAGGTGTCCTCCCTCTCCAGAAAGACAGAATTTAAGTATCCCTCAGTCCTTATCATTCTCCTCCTCTTCTCATCTATTAGCTACATATGCCAATGTTCTGTTGGACACTTTATATACACAACCTCATCTAATCTCAGTGAGAATCCTATGGGGGTGAGTATGCCTACTGCAGTTTTACAGGTGAAAAAAATGGAAGGTCTGCGAGGTTCAGAGCTAGTAATTGGTAGAGCATGGTGCTGAATTCACATCCATCAGGTTACAAAGCCCTGTCTTTCCTACTATCTACATTATCAAGAGAAACAGGGTTCTCCCCAAACAGCAGAGTAAAATGGCTGAAGGTCTTTGTCCTTTTTTCCTCTGTCCACATACCCAGGAGTCTTAGTACCCACACTACACTGGTGTCTAATCCAGGCTTGTTAGGACTGGGCAGTATTTCACAATCCCCCAAACAGACATCTGTTATTTTGGGGATCTTTCCTCCTGCTTCTGATATCAACCCAGCTTTTCTGTGGTTCAGCAGTTACGCAGCACCACCTCTCCCCTCTCCCTCCAGGGATGGTGTGATACCGTGATATATAATCAGAAATGTGTATTAGGTCAGCTTCCCATTTCTGGCACAGAGCTCCTAAAATCCTTGGAATTTCCTAAGTGATGAGTGTGTTAAAGGTGTCTTCTGTTGGTTTTAATGAGGTGACTTTTGGACAGCACCTAAGGGTAGCAGGCTGGTTGCCAGGAGAACAAACCGTGGTGATTAGAGGCTTGGAACTTTGAGTCCCACCCCACGCCTCCCCCTCTGGGGAGGGAAGAGGGGCAGGAGAGAGAGTCCCATCAGCCGCGGCCCCGCGATGTCATCAGTCAGGCCTCTGTGCTGAAGCCTCCATAAAAACCCAAAAGCAGGGATCTGGAAAGCTTCCAGGTCAGTGAGCATGTGGAGACGTGGGGGAAGTGTCACGCTTGCTCAGGAAGGCATGGAAGTTCTGCACCCTTTCGTGTATCTTCCCTACACAGTTCTTCCATCCAGCAGTTTCTGAGTTATATCCTTTTATAATAAACTGGTAATCAAGCAAGTAAAATGTTTGTCTGAGTTCTGTGAGCCGCCCTACAAATTCATTGAACCCAAGGAGAGGGTCGTTGGTGCCTCCAGTCTCGAGCAGGGAGACCAGAAGCATGGGTGACCACCCGGACTCGCAACTGTCCTCAGAGGTGCACGGCCGCAGCAGCTGACTGAATGGGACAGTCACTCACAGAGCCCCTGTCGCGGGCGTGCATCGTGCCACACACGGTACAGGCAGTATCTCACGATCTCCCTGACAGCTCTCTCAGGTCAGTACTGTTACTCTTCCCACTGCACAGACAGGGAACTCGAGAAAGTCATTTCCACAGGGTCTCTCAGTTAAATAAGTGACAGAGTCAAAAATCCAAATCCAAGAGCCAGACCCCAGAGCCTGAGCTCGGAACTAACACGGGCCACTGTTTTTGGAGTAAAGACCTGTGTATCTCTCCAAGGTCCTTCATTAAAATGAACCTCAGCCATGTAGAAGCATGACCTTGTTTTTAGTTCCTAAAGAATGTTCGGGATGAAGTTTACTGAGACTTTCCAAGGCACTGGCTTGGGTGGCAGTTATCAGGTGTGTGGAGCTGCCTAATTAAACAGCTGCAGGCCCACTGAGCTCCTTAATTCAGGTCCCTCTCCATCTCTGCCTTCTGGCCCCCTTCCTTTGAACCTTTCATGCTCTGTCTAGGTGACGTCACCCACTCCCAGGTGTTCATATCCCCTTTCTATGGATGAATCCCAAGCTCACATCTTTGGCCCTGACTCAGTTCCCAATCTCCATGGCCTTAGTTGCCCCTGCTGCCAGGATCTTGGCACCTGGGTTCTCCCTAGGGTATAGCAGAGGCTGGGATGCCCACCCAAACCCTGCAGGGGCCTTCTGCTTCCCATTTCCCAGCTGCTGCCCATAACCCTCTACAGAGGGTTGCCCTGAGGCCAAGACAGAGCTGCCTCACCCAGGGGTTCCTGCCAGATCCCCTACCTCCACCTTCACCTGACCTCAGGCGTGGAAACGGTAAAGGGAAGGTGAGGGATATGGGCAGGCACTTAAAGATTCGGTTCCAAGAATCTGGGACAGATTCTTAGACTAGCAATCAATATCTCTCTAACCTGGCTACAAATCTTCCTCCTACTCAGCCACAGAGCCCTCCCTCAGCGCTCAGCATTTCCTCTGCTTTCTGGCCTTCTTGTCTCTGCTCCCTCTGGTTCTTCTGCCTGAAATGCCACCTCTCTTCCAAATGCCAAAATTCTACTCATCCTCTGAAGGCCAATGACATTGCCCCTTTGCCCACGAGGCATTCCCAAATTATGCTTGCTAGCTTACCATATGGGTTAGTGTTTGATATGCATGGGTCTCTAGTTACCATGGTCCAGAAAGAATCTGATTCATCTTTGCTATCTCTAAGTGCTATGGTTGAATCGTGTCCCACTAAAAGCTGTTGAGGTCCTAACCCTCAGTACCTGTGACTTTGACCTTACTTGGACATGTGGGTCTTTGCAGATATAATCAAGTTAAGGTGCGGTCATTAGGGTGGGCCCTAATCCAGTGTGACCGGTGTCCTTGTGAGAAGTAGAGACACAGAGGCACGCGGGCACCAAAGGAAGTCAACGTGAGGACACACAGGCAGAACAACATGTTAGCACAGAGGAGAGATTGGAATGGTGCCTCTCCAAGCCAAGGAAGAGCAAGGATTGTTGGCAATCCTGGAAGCTAGAAGACAGGCCTGGAACAGAGTCTCCCCTAGGACCCTCAGAGGGAGCACAACCCTGACAACACCTTGATTTCAGACTTGAAGCCTCTAGAACTGTGTGAGAATAGAGTTTCTGTTACTTTAAGCCCCCCAGTTTCTGGTATTTTGTCACAGCAACCCCAAGGAATACACTCAGGGTCTCACACAATGCCTTACACAGAGTAGGTAACCGACAATGGCTTGTGGAATTCACAGGGTGGTGACTTATTTCCCTCACAGTTCTTTTAGAAACTATTTTATGTTTCTTGCATGGCCATGTACTTTGCAATCTGTTGGCAGAAACTCAAGTTTTCTAAACCTTTGGTTGTTTGTCATTCCATACCTGTAAGCTACCCTCTCCCCACCAACCGCCCTTACTGATAAGTCCTGTATGTGTCCTATTTGTGAGGGAGAAGAGAGCTTACACTAATATATTAGTTACAGAATGTTGCCCCTAATAAGTGTTCTATAAGGTGGTCAGGTTCTGTGGCCTAAGGGGGTAGTATTTGTGGTCAGATGAGACCTTAGGGGTCTCCTACATCACCTCTACCATGCTAAAGGGCGGGAGCTTGGGTGTCGCAGTGAGTTCCAGCTCTGGCTATGCCACCTACTGACTCTTAAGGGTTTCTACCTCAGGGGGTGCTGGGTGGCACAACTGGTTAAGCATCCTACTCTTGGTTCCAGCGTAGGTCCTGATCTCGGGTCCTGATCTCGGGGTCATGAGATCAAGCCCCACGTTGGACTCCATGCTGTGTGCAGAGCATGCTAGTTTCTCTCTTCCTCTCCCTGCCTCATGCTCTCTCTTTCTCCCTAAAATAAATAAATATATCTTTTTAAAAAAAAGAGTTTGTACCTCACTTTCCTCTTCTGTAAAATGGGGATGTATATTATATGCATCTCAATTCTGCAAGGTTGTTATGTGGATTAAAATAGATTCATGCGTGTAATAGGCTTAGAATGGTGACATTACTGAGGGCTGGAGAAATGACTATCACAATATTTACCAGCCCTTCCTCTCCTCCTAATCTGAGCGAACAAGGGCCAACCTCACGATGCATATAGCTCCAGCCGGTAAGCTAGGATTCCCACGTGCAGCAGTCACCGGAGATACTGCGCTGGGCCAACTGGAGTAGGCAGAGAGAAGACAAGAGCTCTGTTATTTGCTGAATGGCTCTGGCTCAAATCTCTCTGTGCAGGAGCCCATCTTCAGGACTGCCTTTTGAGAAACGTTGCAGGGCTCTCAGTTGGGAGTCAAGCCTTGATTTATCATATTTTAGAAGAACCCCCATAAGCCCACACAATCCAGTCGCTAGGCAATAGGCTGTCCAAAGAAACAGAGAGACACAGCCAAAGGTAAGCTCTCGGATAAGACTGAAGAGCTTCCGCTCACGGCCTGCTGTCGCTTCTCCGCTGATCTCCCCAGAGCTGGCAGCTGCTCTGGGACCTCTGCCCTCTGCCTCTGTCCAGTCTTCCTTCTCAACTTTCCTCTCCCACGTCCACGGGCACCCAGGCTCCAGGGCCTCTGAAGCCCTACTGCCCTTCCATCCAACTTTCCAGACCCATCTCTCTCCGCCATTCCCTGAAGCTATAGCACCAAATCTTGGAATGGCCACAGATCTGACTCTCAGGAGAGGACCTCAAGGAGGAGGAACTGAGGCGAGAGACAACCCCCCCCCTCCCCGCCCCACTACAGGTATGTGGAGTGAGTGAGGGGCAGGGGGAGGGAGCGAGGTGCCCTGCCTCACACCATACTCTCTGCCTCAAGGCCGTCCTCGGCAGCCTACCCTACAGCCTTCAGTTCCATAGTCCCGTCTGCCTGCAGGGTCCCCCCTCTCCTGCCTTGGCCGGTTGCCCCCCATCCCTTAAGCCTGGACACATATGTCTCCCCTTCTGAGAAGACTTTGCAAGGCCGCTTATCCATGTAGGTCAGCACTCTCCCCATTCTTCCATCCTCAGCCATTTGGATTTGTTTTTTGTTTGTTTGTTTGTTTCCTTCACAGCATTTACCAATCATTTGCTAACCTACTCCCCTCCCCCACCTTTTTTTCTATCAGCCTCTTCAGAACCCAAGCTCCATGAAAATACAAACTATACAGAAATATCCTGAGTTAGGCACTTAGTAGGATTCTCAATAAATAGTTATGAATAAACAAATGATTGCTTTAAGTTTGCAATGCACGAGTAGCTGTGCGGCCTTAGAATGATCACTTGACCACTCTGGGCTTTATTCCATTTGAAAGGGGAGGGTGAGACCCGCTGTGACTTCCTCCTGAGGTAGTCGTGAGGACCAACCTCATAAAACCACCACAAACAACTTCAAAATGCAAAGCAGTACGATTTAACAGTATCAACCGAGTCGTGAGGTAGACGTTGTGTAAAGATTTACACAGCGCCCCATGGCACGTGTTGCTACACAGAGGGATGCATTTTGCTGGCCCATTCTCTCATTTTGCTGTTTCACACTTTTAACCATCTCCTGCCCCACAGTACTTCGGGGGATGAGCGCCCAAAGGACTGTGTAAGCAAATAAACGATCTGCTTGCTGGGCGCTGCCCCTCTCCTCCTGTCAGCTGGCAAAGTGGCCCTCTCCATGGAGAGCAGCTTTCTCTCAGGAAAACGCACGTCACTTGCCGCTGCTGGTGTGGGCTGTCATTATCATACTGTTCGGCTCCCACTGCATTATGCAGCCTGCTGTCAGCAACGAAAGGTCTCCAGGAGAAACCGCGCCTGGCCTTTCTCAAAACAAGGATGGGTTTTGCTGAAGGGACTGAACTCCCTCCCAAAAAGAAAAACCCTCCCCTGCAGAGAAAAACCACCTAAGCCCCCAGCCTCATCACACTGGAGCCTGGCTAGTATTCGGCTGACAAAACGCCAGCTTTTCATATTTGCTCCTGGAGTCACCCATCAGTCACATCTGGTTGCCGAGTGCTTTTCTGCATTGTGATTACTGGGGAGTGTGTTCCTGCTGCCTTGGCCTGGGACTGACGGGGAGGGTGGCGACCAGGGTAACAGTCTTGCGTTCGTTCCTGCACTTGAAATTCATCTTGCTTCTCACGTTGCCCCTCTCTCCCCCAGCCATCTGTTCCCCCTGTCCCCACCCTACACACAAACTGCACTTATCCAGGGCTAGGGAAGATATGGCCGTGCTCTGGACTTCGAGTGAATGGAAAATAATCTAGATCTATCCCGCCATGTGCCAAATTGAATGTATCTCAATTTTGTCCCATCCAAGTGAGTAGCATTGTCTGCTGTCTGTATGCCTAGAGCAGCCAAAGGAAACAGATGGTGGCTAATTACCACCCCTTTCCAGAATGTTCTAGAACAATGCTCTCCAATGGAACATTCTGCAATCATCAAAAGAGTCTCTATCTGCCCTGCCCAATATGGTAGCCACTAGCCACACATGGCAACTGAGCATGTGACATGTGGCTAGTGTGACTGAGGAGCTGAATTTTTTATTTAATTTAAATCTAAGTAGCCAAATGTGGTTAGCGGCTACAGTCCTGGACAGTGTGGTTCCAGAGCAGTGCTTTTTCAACTTTCAGTGGGGACAGGAATCACCTTCTTAAAATGCAGATTTTGAAAAGCACAAAACAAATTAAAAAATAAAAATAAAATACAGATTTTGAATTAGTAGGTCTGGAGGGGAGCCTGAGATTCTGTATTTCTTTTTAAGGTTTTATTTTTTTTTAAGGAATCTCTACAATGGGGCTCGAACTTACAACCCTGAGATCAAGAGTCATATGTTCTACCAACCGAGCCAGCCAGGCACCCCTCTCTATTTCTTACAAGCTCCCAGGGATGCTGATGATACTGGCTAATGGTCCACCGTTTGAGGAGCGAGAAGCTGTGATTCTCAGACTTGATTGCACACGAGGCTTCCCCAGAGAGCTTTAAAAATACTGCCGCCTGGGTCCTACCCCTAGCAATTCTGATACAAAGGGTCAGGGTGTGGCCTGGACACAGACATGCTTAAAAAGCTCCCCAGGTGATTTTAGTGGACAGCCAAGGTTGAGAACCACCCACACGGCACTGCAAATGGCCTAGTTAATGCTTTTTAAAATAACTCATCATTCCCCAGAACAGAGCACTGGCTTTATAATAATCTCTGAAGGGATCTTATTGGTACACAGCCAAACCTTTAGGGAGTTTAGGCTGATTTTGTCCATCCAGACTGGAAATGGGGAACAAGTTTTTGATAGTCAATCCAATTAGAGCAGATGTGGTTTGGGAGAGCCAGGGGGGCAGGGCTGAGGCACGCAGAGCTGGGAGGGCTGTGAGGAATCCCCCCAGGAAGGGGGGGGCACTCAACCTGCAGCCGTCCGCTCCTCCACAGCCCGCACCCTGGATTCTGTGTCACTCCACAGTGCCGCAGGTGCTGGCTGCTTCTACTCCTTCTAGAGGGACCGACGGCCAGAGGGAAGAAGACCACCCTCTGGAGTCAGAGTGCCTGGGTCTGAATGCGAACTCTGTTGCCCATTAGGACTGTGATTCGCAAAAGTCACCTAAACTACCTGGGCCTTGATTGTCTTACCTCTAATATGGGGATACGTATCACACCTTCCTCCCCAGCATGTGAGGAAGTGCCCAGCACTAAGAGAGCCGCTCTGTGCCAGCTGTTACTATGACTCCATCACACCTCTAGCCCATCCTGTGCACTTGACCTCACTGAACTCCTTTAGTTCCTGAAGCCCTTGAGCTCCTATTCAGACCAGCGCCTCTGCCCTTGCTTGGGCTTCCTGCATGCAGTCAGTCCCTTCCCCGTGAGGCATGGTTACGACTCCCAATGCTTCTGACATCAGCCCGACTGGCACTTCCCCCGAGAAGCCCTTCTTTTCTAGTCCTTGTAAGCCCCATACTTGTCAGTACTTGGTACAGTTCATTCATTCAGTAAGCACTGCTTGAGTACCTACCGTGTGCCATGTACTGTTCTCAGCTCTGAGAACACTGAAGAGAACAAAGAGACTTTAAAAGAGAGACAGAGAGAGAGAGAAAATCTCTACTCTAACAAAGCTTGCACTCTGGCACAGACTGACCATCAACGAGGAAACAAAAGAGGAAAGAGAGCAAGGATGCTGGGTGCCCCGGAGGTCCTCCATGAAGACTGAAGACTGCAGAAGAGCTCTGGAAATGTGGAGCAAGCCGTGTGAATATCCGAGGGGAAAGCATTCCAGGCAGAGGGAAGGGCAAGGGCAGAGACAAAACTGCAAGGTGACATTTTGTGAATCACTCTGAACACGCAACCTAGATTACAGACTCCATGGCAGGGGAAAAGAATCACATGCTTCGTTTTCAGTACTTGGCTACTGGGCATGCGGTAGGCACTCAATATGTGTTGAATGAATGCACTCACAGGGTATCCCAGTGTTTCCGGAGAATGCGTGTGTTGAGGACCGGGACTGGCGGAGTGGTTATGTATTCACCAAAAAATCTGGGGCCACTCTCACTGCCTCTCATCTGTGGAAAATAACGGCGGGGAGAAAAATCTCTTGAAATGGAGTACTCCTCTTTTCCTTCTCACATTTCCTTTAAATGGTCCTGCTTCTACCCAGCCAGAGGGATCCATCACGGAGAGGATGAGGATTGCGTGGCAGGAATGCACAGAGGGAAAAAGAGCTGATGTTCAGATTTTAACTCCTGAAATAGGCACTTGAAGCCCATTTCCGAGAATTCAATAGTCATGAAAGCCGACGCGCTTCTGATGTACAAAACTGGTGTCTGTGAAAGGAAAACATTTAATAGCTTTATAGAAATGGGTTTTTTCCTCCTCTGAATAAAAAGGCAAAGTGTGAAGGAGGAGGGCATACATTTATCTACAAGAAGTAGATTCAGAAGTGAGCAGATGCCGTGGGGAGACCCACGCTGGCAGGGAGGGAGGACAGATGGAGGGGCTGGGGTTGGGGGGGCTCACAGGGCTGGGAGGGTCACTCAGAGACAAGGCTTTTGTCCTTGAGAGGTGGCCTGGTCCATCATGTCAATCAGGGTCCCCACAGAGTGTCCCACTGAAGACCCTTGCCTGAGGAGATCACTGACAGAGGTGACGGCAAGACAAAAGGAACCAGGAAGGGGGTGGAGGCACCTGGAGATCAGCGATCCAGAGAAGCCCTTGTTCCTCAGCCAGAAGGGGTGAGCGGGCTGGGGTTTCCGAGCCCAGGGAGAGCTGGCCTGAGTGCTGCCATGGAGGCAACAAGGAGCAGGGGAGAAATAACTGCCCCCCCTTTCCTCTCACCCTCTGAACTCCTGGCTGGTGCTTCCACTGGGTCCCAGCCCCTATGCCTAACATGTTTTGGGGGTATCCCATACCCCTGCACCCTCTGCTGACTTCAGCCATAGCCACGGTGAGATGCATCATAGAGCTCAGACTCATGCTGACAGTTTCCCATTTCCAGGGCACCCACTTTCTGCTCGGGGTCCTCCCCGAAGGTGGGGAACCCTCTCAGCCAGTACACAATGACGCCCAGGAAGGCGAGGCCGTGAGAGGCCCCGTGGGCAGCTCATGGGCAAATGCCCCCTGCAATGGCAAATGCCAGGAGGTCTCGGGCCCTTCTCAGAGGTCCTAGCAGCACCTTTGGCTTTGACAACACACTCTTATGTTGCCTTTCCCGCCCTCCCTGCTCCCCATCTCTTGGGCGCTGAGACCAGCTCCACCGCGGCCTGCGTTCTCTGGAGGTGGACTCTCAGGTGGAATTTAGGGGGCAAGATGTTAATTAGGAGACCAACCACGAGGGAAGGAAGCCGGCTTGGGGAGAGGGAAAGGCTGAGATTGCTGCAGCATCCACAAAGCTTCGGGCAGCTGGGCAGGGGGTTTGGAGCGAGCCCCCCCGGGGTGAAGGGCCAGGCCTCTCCACGCCCCCTCACTCAGTCTGTGGGTGTGGGTGCACAAGAGGATGCCAGCAGCCCCCGAAGGGAGGGCCTGACTTCAGGCGATGCAGCGGCTGTCTCTGCAGTGGAGACAGATCCGAAGGAGCTGACTGCCCCAGCCATCAGTCCTTCTTCGAAGGGGGATGTGAGCAGCCCTCCCTGTTCACCTGACCTCTGAGAAGCTAGCCATCAAGTCCTCACGTCCTCATCTGAGGCTCTGCTGTGGGGGGAGCCCAAACAAAGACGAAGGGTGAGGCACTGCTCAAGTCAGCATCCCAGGGCACTGAGCGGACGGGAGAGGAGAGAGAACACCCTTGGATGGGGGGGACCAGCAGGCCCACGCAAGCATGGCTCACGCCCAGTGCTGGGGAGTCCTGGAGAAGCGCAATGAGCCAAGGGCCACCTTCCTCTGTGACTGAGCTCTCCCAGCAAACACTGCCTACCTGAGTGTCATGGCACACCTGTCTGGCCACTCGGGACACTCCGAGGACCCTGCAAGGGAAAGCCCTTCCACAGCTCCACAGAACCTGTTCAACCGATTGCCACGGGAGCTAGGGGGTCATGAATGCTACCTTCATTTAGGGATCACCCCATTTACAGCTCTTACATGACATTGAAGAAAGCATCACCTAGTGAGTGCCTGCAACGACTTCTGGCTCCGCCCCGTGCAGCCAGGATGCTCACTTCCTTTAAGAGATGAGGAGAAGGTGACTCAGAGAGGTTACGTCACTTATCCCAAGCCACACAGCCCAAAGCGACAGAAGCAGGATTAAGAGACCTCCTGAGTGACTTCGCAGTCCATGCAGTTGGCACCATCAGGTGGTGTCTCCGGAAGCTCTCCGGCCCCGTATTCCCCCCGTCACACCTGCTGAGGCAAAGCAGTAGCCTGATGGTGCGTTTGCCAGTTAGTTCAGGATGGCCACAATCAGGCCGGGAGCCCAGGCTGGATTTCCAGCAGCTTCACATGCACCTTCTGCCTATCTTCAATCACGCTGTAACAACCCTGCCTTGTTCATCACTGCTTTTCCTTCTCTTGCCTCCTCTAATTTCTCGCCATATCCTTTATGATGAGCCATTGCGTAGAGAGTGATTTACAGTCTCTACTCTCATCTGCCTAGGGTTGGGGGGGGACCAGGATTAAATTGGATGGAGAGCTCCAGGAACCTGTCTCTGACTTCAGCCCCTCTCGTTTACCCAGTGATGCATCACGCTGTGTTCTAATGGCATCGTAATGGGCGACTTAATCTGCCATTAAACTGACTCCTCTCGCAGGATGCCTTGGCCATTGGTCTGCTCGCTGAATCACAGCTGCATGGCAGCGCCTGTCCTCAGATTGGTCGGTGTCCTAGAAGGAAGGGCTTTCTTTTTCCTGGGTCACAGACTCCAATGCTGAGGGGGCCGGAGAGGTACTGCAGGTAAGTGAAGCTGGTGGTGGGGGACTCTGGCCATCTGTCTAAAGGGGCCTTCCCAGCTCAGCAGCCCAGACTGTTGACTTGGGGCATTTGGGCCCAGATCTTCCCCTTTCTCAATACAAGCCAGGAATGCAGAATTTCACATATAATCTTCCCCTGTTTGAAAATGTCAGCATCTATTTAAAACCATTTTTTAAACACTGGGCAGGCCAAATAAAACATGTCGGCTGGCAGCTTTGGTCCCAACTGTGCACTCCGTCTCAGGGAGACCCATAGACTCCCCACTGCGTCCTTCCTTGCCCCAGAGATTTCCTACAGCTCTGCTCAGCAGGGATAAGAAAATAATAAATCGGTCACTTCACTATCCAATTAGCAGCCAGGGTACATTCCTTCCTCTCCCCGCTGGAGGAAAAACAAACAAACAAACAGGAACATCCTACCCTGTTTTGATTTGGATCAAGCCAGCGATGTTACCACCTATTTGCGGCAGTCTGGGGCTTGAGTTCCGGAGACAAACGCAGGCCTCGGCCCCCCGGGAGCTCCTCTTACATACGGGTCCCAAGTGCCAAACCACAGCCACCCACCACAAGCCATGGATACTTCCCCAGCAGGCCCCTCGGGAAAGGGGATTCGGTGCCGGGACAAAGCCAGGACTGGGAACCAGTGAGAGTGAGCCTGGGGGTGGGGCCGGCTTGAGAGCAGCGTTGTCAGGGTAACTGCAACTTTCAGAACCATCTCCATTCCTTGGAGACCTCGTCTTTGTTGCTCAGGGGCTTTCTTTCACAGGCTGTACTCCATTGTCAACATCCCTGCAACAGAGTCCCTTAAATTTCTGAAAAGGTGCCATTCTTGAGATGCAGTGCACAGTGTGATTCCTGGAGCCCAACCACCTGGGTCTGTATGTCAGCCTTCCACTTAATATCTGCATGCGCTTGGGCAAGACACTAGACTCCTCTGGGCCTCAGTTTCCTTATCTGTACAATGGAACTGATAACTGAATGGACCTTGAAGGTGCGAATGAATTGAGTTAACATATATGAGACATCTACAGTAGTTCCTGGCACATAGTAAGTACTGGGTAAGTGGGAGGTATTGTTGTTGTTGTTGTTGTTGTTGTTGTTGTTGTTGTTGTTGTTATTATTATTATTATTATTGGGAGAATCTGTTGTCCCCTCAACTGAGAGAAGGAGGGTCATCTGTCTATTGGTTCTCCCGTAAGACACAGACCGATGAGCTCTCTTCAGAATGCCAGACTCCTCCTACCTTTTACCACATTCTCTTCCCTCCCTCTCCTCTGTTGAAATTCCGCCCAGCTTTCAAAACCCACCTCTAATACCACTTCCTCCTCCACACCAGACAGAGTGATCTTCACCTGCCTCTCAACTCACTTTCTACTTTATTGGCAGGTAGACTAGAGCACTTATCACAGTTTATCTTAGATCGGAGCTGTGTGTGGAGACGTCTTATCTCCCTGGAGACAGTGACCTCATCTTATTCTTTATATCCACCATAGCCCTGTGTCTTCAACATAATAGGTGTTAAGTCAATATTTGCTAAAGATATGGTAAATGAATACATGAATTAGATTCCCTGAAATAACCAGGGAGATTCAGCCGGAGTCAGTCTGAGGTTTGAGGGCTTAGAGCGCTCAGAATGGATTTAGATTCAGCCAAGGGAATTTCAGGAGTTATCAATTATAATAAGAATAATAACAATAATAAAAAACAACAATGGCAGCATTTCCTGAGCGCCTGCCATATGCCCGATGCTGTTCTAAACCATTTATACAGGATATCTTCTGGAATCCTCACAACCATCTTGTGCGATCTGCTCTACTTGTGGCACCTCCCTATTCTAGGAGAGGATGCTGGTGAGGCTGCTGGGCTAACCTGCCCAAAGTTCAACAACTGGTCAGTGGCAGAAAAGGGGTTTGAACCAGCTATCTTGGTTCCCATGGAAGCAGCCCCTGAAACTGATATCTGAGAGCAAAGAGTTCATCTGGGAGGTGATCCCAGGGAGCACTGGAAGGGAATGGGGAAGTGAAACAGGGAAGGAAGCCAACGGAATGCATGAGTGCGTAGGATGCCTCCGTGGGCAATCGGGGCTCAGTCCTGCTGGGGACCACAGAAGACTACGTAAAACATGCTTTAGGGACAAGGAAGCTGCGGCGGGGTGGGGGGGTATTCACCAACTCCCATCCATCTTTGGTTGCGGCTGCGGTCAGGGGCATCATCCCTGGGCACATCTAGCCATGCCCATCTGTAAGCTGAGCAGACTCCTGTGGCCAGAGAGAGCCTCAGATAGGTGTTTGCACAAGGCAGAGGTGAGTGCCAACGGGTGGTGGATGGGGCGAGGGGCTGCCACCATCTTTGACACCAGGACAGGCTGATTCCAGAGCCGTTCCTCTTTCCGTCGGGCCACAGGCCAGTGCTGCTCATGGAAAGGCGCAGAAACCCCACGCACCCTGACACTCGTCTTTAGGCCGCAGATGCGCCCTCTATAGGTATTTCTGCCTGGTTTGAGTCTCCCCATGATTCGTTCCATCACCTCGGGGTCCTACTTTATACTTCTCAAAATGTGCACACGCGTATCCCAAACATAAATCTTCAGGAGGGACGATTTCCGTTTTGGAAGAAGTAAACAAACTTGGAAAGGTTAAAGGAGCTGGCTCAAGGTCACATGGATGGCTCCTAGTGGGGAGTAGGCAGGTGCAGGACTTCGCTTCTCAGGGTCAGAAATGAGGGTTTTAAAATTCATTCATTCATTCAGGTGAAAATATTGGCCTTTTGACCAGCCTGATAAATATTAGAAACAGGCTCTGGTGGCGGAGGTGAAATTCAAGACACACGGGCTGGCTGAAATCCTTTAGAAGCGCCTCACCCAGACGTGCAGGAATGGCCACTTCCCTAGTATTATCCTAGCACGCAGTGACAGGGGAAGACAGCGACTAGCCGAACGGCACAAGGCCCACTTCATTTTCCCTCTTGCCTCCCCCAGAGAACCCTCTGGCAGGCGGCACGGGCCAGACGTGAAGAACACAGGCTTGGGACGCAGACAGGCAGGGACCCACATCCTGCTTGGGTCAGCCTTGAGGACCTCGGACGGGGTCGCGCATCGCTCGGAGCTCTGGTGTCTGCACTAAGCAAGTGGATCTAAACGACGGCGGCCCCTCCTCGTGTTGCGGTGGGAATTCAGTGACGTACACGCAGCCAGCCGCTGGCCCAGTGCCCAGGTGCCAACGGACCCGAGACAATGTGGGTGAGGGACAACCGCCACGCTCTTTCACGGTATTTATACGGAGCAGCTGCTGATGAAGCTGGAGGTGACGAGGGTGAGCCATGCCCAGTACCACTTTGTTTCTGTGTTGTTTGAAAGGACGGACTCTCTACCACACGTAAGAACAGTTAGCTATTATTTTATTAACAAGCGAGCACAAAACAGTTCACGCGACCTATTTCGTTGTGACCACCCCTCCGCGTGAACATTTACAGAGGCGTGTACTGATTGGGCCTAGTGTTTTTCTTAGGGCCAGGTTTACAGACCTCCCTGAATTCTTCTACCCACTTCATGAAAACACATGGATGCCTCCAAGGGATTTAAGGCAATGCATGTATCGTGAATGCTTTTTAGTTTCACCAAAGAGAGCACACTTCTAATATTCTTGAGGCTGGTCAAAGGTTGATATTTACACACACACCACCTCATTTTCCACATTACGGATGCGAAGGAGCAAAGCTCTGGTTGTTACACAAGATTTGGGAGACAAAAGGGCTTGTAGCAGCCCTCTCTAGAACGAGCCTCTCCGGCCTTCCCTGGACCACGCGATCTTGACTGGGCTGCTCTCAGCACCACTGGGTAGGGATTCAGCCCTCACAATATCACACTAGTCTGCGGAAAGGACTTTCAAGAAAATGAGAGACATCCTAAGCCTGGAATATAGTTAGCATTCAGTAACTAACAGCAACGAATAGCTCTGAATATCAGGACTGGGACAGGATCACCCTACATCAGTACCTCTGCTCGACCTCTTAGCCAGCTTCAACTCCCCATGTGATCTATTTTCAGGAGGAAAAGGCCAAATTGGTGAAAAACCAAGAGACTGTAGAACCTCCATCCAATTAGCACTTGCAAACGCTAACGTCAGGAGGTCTGTATTTCTAAGGCGCACTATTAGGAATTAGGAGTGGGGGGTATGGCAATGAGCTGTCCAAATCCCCCTTAAGGAGGCACTCGGGCCCCCAGCTGCGGGAAGAGCTGCCTGTAGACGGCCCTGAGCTGTCAGTAAGCTAAGGGGATGGTCTTGGCCAGAGAGAGCTGCCTCCTCTCCAAAGCCTTGCTCCCTTCCATGGGGTCTATGTCTAATACTGACATGGGGGCGTCAAGAACCCCACCCTCACTCCAGCTCCAACTCAGATGACTCTGAAGGTCATTGCCTGGGGAGAATTCCCTGGAGAGGTGGCTGAGGCCATCTTTGTGACTGTGTCCTCGCAGCTCCACTTCTCCCTCTGCCCGATTCCCCTCCCCTCTCCCACCACCATCCTTTCCCCTTCCCTCCCACAGATGCTGTCTCCTGCTCACCAATCCCCACCTCAGAGCTGGCTTCCAGGGGAACCCACCGCGCACAAGGGAAACGGGGAGAAAAACTGGGCAGCACCACAATTTCTGGTATTCAGAATTCAGATCTGGGGCTCATGGAGAGTCAGGGACCCTGATGGTCTTCATGGAAATGCCAGGAAAAACCCCCCGAAGCCAAGCCCCCAAAGGTCAGCAGGTAGAAGCAGGGACTTCCACTTCCCCATGCTTTTTCCAGTAAATAGCTGGGAGAGACCAGATTCAAACCTCAAGCCCACCTGCCTCTGGAGTCTCTCCCTTCCCAGCTTTCTTTTCGAATGTTTTTCAAGAAACCAATTGCTCAGGAATGACTTCAAGTGCAAATGGATTCTGTGATGCTCAGAGGCAAGCAGGGCATCATAGAGCCGTACAGGTCATCGGTCCAAGCTTGTTACTGTCAGCCAAGGAAACCAAGGCCAGAATGGGGGAGAGAAAAGTCCAAAGTCCAAAGTGGTGGCATTGGGACAGAACCCGCAATCTTCCAGCTCTGTCCAGAATTTTCTCATTTACTTAACTCCACTGCGAGGAAGGCAGAAATGGGGGGTGGGAAGGACGGGGAGAGAGGGATAGAGCAAGGACTTCCACTCACAATCCCATAGCCTAGAGCAAAGGCCACCTCAATTATAACACAAGTGGCCACCTTTTATGGAGCACATACTATATTAAGCACTTAGGTTCTTTTAAACCATAATCTCATTGAATTGTCACAATAACCCATAAAGGTGGGTATTGTTATCATACCCATATTATAGGAGAGCAATCAGATTCAGGTGAAGTCATTTGCTCAGGGATGCCCAGCTGACAATGACAGGACAATTTCATTTTGGAGTTCTCTCTCTTCCCTAGTGTAATTTGCTGTTCCCTGCTCTTTTTCTAGCCCTCTGGAGACTTAATTTCTTCCCTTGATTTGCTACTCCTCCTCTCCCTTTCAGGACTACAGGAGGAGAAAAGTTATCTGTCCTGGAAATGAGTGTTTAGTACTCTGGCAGCCTCGAACAGTGGGAGGAACAGTGGCAGCCTTGAACTTGAGATCAGAAGGCTCTGGATTCAAATCCTGACTGTCACTTACTAGCTCTGTCTCCTGGTTGAGCTCCCTCTTGGTAAAATGTTAAGTAGAAAACTTGTGATTATAAATACTTCTATCCTACCAGAACAAAGCTTTTCGGGCCCTCCTATTCCAATCTGTCCTCACCCATGGAGTTAGGAGTAAAGATGGTCTCAGGGCTGATGATTACTATAGCAGGACGAAGGAGAGGGAGAAGGCAGTTGATATTCAACACAGTCAACCAACCAGTGGCCTTTGGCCTTGCCCTTGGAGCTCAGTTTTCCTATCTCTATAATGGGGATGAAGATAACAGAACCTGCTTCTCAGGGGTGTGGTGAGATCTGGATGAAATAACGTGTGGGGAGTGACAAGCCTGGTACCTCACAAGTGATCAATGAATAGTACTGTTATTATCATCACTCCAGGGACAATGGCTGGTGAGTCCCGAGAGTCACCCCTGGACACAAGCTGTAACGTGGAGAAGAATCTGGACTAGTGGTTCTGAAACGTTAGTATGTACCAGAATCAATTGGAAGCAGTGCTGACTTCATGGGTGTTTAGAGGATTCCACGTTTTGTTCAATGCGTTGCTGTCACCTCCTTGAAATTCTTAATTTCTGAACAAGGGTCCCTGTGTTTTCCTTTGGCATCAGGCCCCACAAATTCTGTAGCTAGTCTTGTCTGGAGAGCTTATTAAAACACAGAAAACTGGGCCAACCTCCAGAGTTTCTGATTCAGTAGTTTTGGGAGGTGAGCCCCCAAATTTGCATTTCTAACAAGTTCCCAGGTCATGTTTGTACTACTGGTCTATGGACCACATTTTGAGAACCAATGATTGAGACAGTGATTGTGAACACTGTTTTTACATGAGAATCACCAGGAAAGTGCCTGGTCTCCATCTTCACCCAGTGGCATGGAATTGTTCTGAGCACATTCCTGGCTTCAGTATTTTTGAAAAGCTTGCCAGGTAATCTTAATGGACAGCTGGGACCAAGTTACAACAGAGAATCCTGACTTCCACTCAGGAAAAGGAACCCCTGAAGGCATTACCCATACAGCCCCAGGACCCACCTAGACCCAATGCAGTAGGGAATCTCCAGAAAGGGGCCACGGAGGCTGTGTGTTCAATAGACACCTCAGATGATTCTTACCCCGGGACAATGTAGGAAAAAACATTTGGAGTGGCATTCCTCAAGCTTTAATGTGCATTAAACACCCCCAGGGGACACCTGGGATCTTGTTAGGGAACAGATTCTGATTCAGGTGGTCTGGAATTTACATTTCTCCCTTGCTCCCAGGGAATGCTGATGCCGCTGACCCAGGAACCACACTTTGAATAGCCCCGATCTAGGCTGGAGAAACAAGAAAGTGATGGGGTGGCTAAAATTTTGGTGATGTCATCCCCAATTGTCCAGCCCAAGAAGTTGGGAAGAAGGTAATGACCCTTCTCTACGTGATACAGCATTCTCAAAATGGAGTCTAAGAAGTTCCCCTCACGGTGCTCCCCTCATACTGCAAATAAGGGCCTCACTGCATTCGTAGGATTTAAGAGGCCAATATGAACCCCAGAGGAGTTCCTCGACCCATCACAGCCTGAGCCAGAGACATGGCTTCCATTCCTGACTCTGCCGTTTGCTGACTTTGAGACCTGGGAAGGGGTCAACACTCCTATCTGAGCTTCGATCTTCTCAGTAGCAAGAGTGGCGTAATACCCATTGTTATTACAGCCTCTTTTATCGCTGCTTCTGGACACGAGAACGTGAAAGATGTTTTGATAGCAAAATTCCTCCCCAAACATCATTCCTGTTATTTCTGCATACTAACAGGTTCTTATGTAACCTCTTCTCAACTTTCCCACACCTTCTACGTGACACAGACCAAGATGGGACACGCTTCATGGCCCTGGAATGCTTTCCCTTCAGTGAATCCACACACTTTTATTGAGCCCCCCAGGAACTTGCCAGCTGGGTGAACTGAAAATAGAGACAGGAAGAGGCAGTGAGGGCGAACAGCAAGTGAGACCAGGTTCTCTAAAAGAACTCTCCAAAATGCGGAAACCAGGAAGAGTTGCCCGAAGAGTGGGTGGAGAGGAGTATCCAGGTAGGAACACCTTGAACACATGAGCTGTATTTAAGGGTCAGTAAGGATCCAGGCTGGGAGGATGTGATGTCGGAACCGGTCATCTTAGGGTCTCCTCTAGTCGCCATGCCCTTAGCCCAGCTCACTCCTGCAGGGAAACTGAGGCTCCAAACGGGGAACTGTATCGACGAAGTGGCTTTCAGTTACAGGTAACAAACCCAACAGTCCCATTGAAGCCCGAAGCACTGCCTAAGCCAGAGATGACTCTTTTGGCAACTGAAATGACAAGTGCCCAGCCCACCTGCAGGCCGAACAGTCACCAGCAGATCTCCTTCGCCACAGCACTGTCATAAATTAATCTTTAATTTCCACCACCGGGTCTGTGGCGCAGATAATCACAACGACTAATTGCTACAACAAGCTTCTCCCTTCTCTTTTTATGTTTCCCTATTAGCCTGTTTAGTATGCTTTGTGTCTGTTTATTTTATAGCCGGAAATACTTTTAATAGCCTAGTAAATTGAAAATGGACTTTACTACCATCTGACTTTACCAGAGTTTTACAACCATTCAATTAATGGTATCAGTAATCTTCCTTCATAATTAGGTGGTTAGTAGCTTTGTCAGGCACTGCTGTTAACTAAATTAGTACTCAGCAACCACCTAATCGTATTTTGGGGGGCTCCAAATGGGAAACCCTCAAGCTTGGGGGCTGCCAGGATGGAGTGCCACGATTAGCTGGTTGTAAATACCGCCCGCAAATATATGGTTTATTATAGTGATAACGGGCGTTTGTAGCTTACATAAATCTGAGCATTCCTGCTGACAGAGGAGAAATGGTTTTCCCTGGTTGCTAGGAAATAGAGTTCCTGGGTCTCACATGCTTCATTGCCTTCTCCAGGCAGCTGATGGATTCTCTACATGAGGGGATGGCAGCCGTTAGCCACCCCAGAGCAAAGGTAGAGAGCATCCAACCCGATGCCTCCCCACCCCGTGCGCACACCCGGGGGGTCTCCTCGGGGCCAGAGGACGCCCGTGCGCTACAGCTGTGCGGAAAAGGCAAGCGGCGGATAGAGCGAGAATGAGGGAACAATGATCTGAAGGCTGATTTTTAATGTCGGGAAACAATCACAGTCTCATATGCCGGAGAATTTCTGCCAACTGTCATACTTTGAAAGGAGACAGATTGTGGAAGCGCGTGCGAGATTGGCAACTGGTAACATATAACCCAAGTGGTCCTATTTCCGTATCTGCAACGATTAAGGCCCCCCCAAACGCATTTCAGTATTTAACCAAAATTAAGCGCCTCTGAATACATAAATAAATGCCCCCTGTAGAAACAGCTCGACCCCAAATATTTCCCATAATTGAAAAAGCAGAAAGACTGTAATTTCATAATGCAAACACATTTGAACGAAACTTGAGTAAATTATTCAGCTAGGTTTCTGACACTCTCCTGAATGTTCAGATAGTGGATTCCAAGCAAGGACTACTTACTACCAGAATTCCATTAAAAAAAAATCTGCCTATCTGCCAGCCTTCCAAAACTTCTGAATTCTGACAACACTTGAAGCTGGACTGGGTTGTAGGTTCTTGGGATATCAAGAGACCCTCACTAGAGGTTTGGAAAACAGGGTCTTATGGGAACAGGGAAAAGCAAATGGATCTAAGCTGAAGCTCAATGATGGTTTAAGTGACTTTAATCAGGAATTCAGTACCATAGAAGGAAAGTAAGGCCTGAGTTATGACACTGCCACTGCCTATGACCAGCTGTGTAGCCCTAGGCAATGTGCTCACCCTCTCTGGGCCTGCTTTCTTCTTCACGCCATGGGGATAATAATAGACACTCAGAGAATTGTTCTGAGGATTAACAGGTGTTGTATAATGTAAAGAAAGCACTTGCTGCAGGTTAGGGCTGCCACGAATGTTAGCTAGCTATGCTAATGTCCTAACCAGACTCCATCTCAATGTCCTAACCAGACTGCACCCCTTTCCACTCAGTTCAGCAAAAGCCAAATTCTGCAGAAGACACAAAACTAAAGCCCTATTCTCAAGGCCGTTCAGCTACTGGACTCTAACCTCCCGAGAAAACAGAAAAACCAAACCCCTGTCGTTGGGGGAAACGAGGTGTTCTCTCAAATGTGTAAGGAGCGGCTGAAATTTCTGTCGTGTGGGCTTCCCTGCAATGGCCGCTGGAAGCCATACACATGATGTGACTGAAGGAAACACAGACGCGGGGACCGACTCCATGGCTGACGAGACTTCTAAGAAGGCGATTTACACCATGAGCAGTTTGCCGGGATTCCTCCAGTCCCAGCAAAATAAGGAGCGTATTGGTGGACACGGACTCTTCCATCCCTGGAAGACTGTTCCCAAATAGTCAAGGAAAAGTGACTCTGCCATCTTCGAGATGACGAGATATCTTGCTCATTCGTAAGACACTAAGGAAGGTCAGGGAGGTACAGGGAGGCAAGGGTGGGCTGTGGGTAGCCTGCAGAGGTGGGCGAGAACCGTAGGGTGAAGAGATTGAGAAATCCCTTGAATGGGGTAGGTTTTGATTTGGGAGCAATGGAAAAGCAAGAAGGAGCTGAGGTGAATGATTCACGAGGTCGGAAGAGGTAAGGACGTGACGCAACAGAACACAGGGACTGTGCCGGGCAGAGTTCAGCCCGAAGACTGTGGACAGGTTGGAACTGTGCCAGAGTTGTCGGCTATAAAGGTGCCTGCTGTGTGCGTGGGGGGCGCGCGGGGGCGGCAGGGGACAGCAGGAAGCAGTCTGACAGGGGCTGATGGCTTAGGCCCGGGAGGACGCAGCCTGTGAAAAACTTAGGGGTACTCGGCTGTGTCAAGCTAAACTGAGGAATAAGGGTGTATACGTGTAATTTATGTACCTGTTTGAACCCAGAGCTTGCAAATAAATTTAGCTCCTGGCCAACAGCCTGAGCACGTGTGTGGGGCTGGAGGACTGCCATGGAGGACAACCAGAGTGGAAATTGAGAACAGATGACATCCTGTGTGATCACTCTTTGGAGAAAAGCCACCACCCACCACCACCACCATCCACTCTGCCATCCAGCATCCACCCACCCAGGCCCGGGGAGCTGCTATCAGGCGAGGGTTCCTGGAGCAGAGCTTAGCCTCCCTCCCAAAAGCTGCTTTGTCTTCTTCCAAGGTCACATTTACCAACTGCGTGAACTTGGGCAAATCAGCCTCTCTGTAGCTTCAGTTTCCTCCCTGAAAAAATGGAAGTGATAAAATGGTCTACCTTATTATAAGGATTAAATAGCTCAATATATGTAAAACCCTGGGAGCTTAGTGTGACAGTAAGGACTCGGTTAAGGTGGACTGCTGTGATCATCACCATCACAATGGCCGAAGAAAGCCTTTGGACACTGCTCGCTTGGACAGTCATTCAGTGCCCACCTTCTATGGGTCTATGGGTTCCTGCCAAGGACACAAAGATAAACAACACACAACCTCCATGCAAATATTGGGAGTTTCCCAATATTTGCATTTTAAATTAGACCTTTAAATAATTTAACCCCCAAATGGCAGAGAACTTTGAGAATTTCTTGCACCTTAGTAAAGCCACAGAATGTTCTGTGCAAGGAGACTTCTGGGCAACTATTGCTTCTTTGTCCCCCAAATGCCAGGAATTTCACTTTATCCTCCCAGCAACCCAAGGAGGTAGGAGCTGTTATTGCCACCCCTGCTCTATAGATGGAAAAAATATATATATATATATTGCTCTTAGTTACACAACTAATAATTACACAATTAATAAGGACAGAGGTAGGATTTGACTCTATTATCTAACTGCAGAGATCAATCTCTAGACCACCGTGTGTTCTAATGTCTCTGGGGGTAGTAAGATATGGATGCCCAGGCAAGGAGAAGGTGGAATAAATTGGAGCAAGACTAATTAAGGAAGGTATTTCTGAGAGCAGAGACTAAGACATATGGGAGAGGGTCAACCAGGGGAAAAAGGTGACACTCTCCTAAGTTTAATGTTCCTATCTGGAAGCAAGAAAAAAATGAAATAATTTCTCAAGGTACAATACTGACTGCATGCCCACTGGACACACACCATTCTGCCTCTCCAGGACCTGGAGTTCCAATGTCACTACCTCTGATTAGCCCCTGAAACCTTACAGCACAAGGATACCTTCTCACCAAATACCAAAGGAATGGAATGCTCTCCCCTACAACTCAGTGGGCAGCTCCAAGCACAGGGCAAGCTTTAACATGCCAACTCTTAGACTGGTAATAAAGCAAGGTGATTATAAACTTAGAACCTGGGGGCTCCTGTAGGTTGCAATTAGAAGGAAGACTGCCTTCCCCCTGGGGTGAATTTAGAAATGTGTGGAGGTGATTCTGGTTATCCCAGTGGCTGGGAGGCCCCCTTGGCATTTGGTGAGCAAGGGCCAGGCTTGCTAAACATCCTGTAATGCATGCGACAACCCCTCTCCAAGAATCCCCCAAATATCCTTATCAATCCTGGTGAGAAACCACGGGACATATCTCCGGGTCCCAAACCTTTCGTAGCCACTAACCGTGGCCATGTGGCTGTGCTGAGCAGCACCTACCTCTGACTACAGAGCTGGAGATGGTGACAGAGAGCCACCTACATCCGGGTTCATTTCCCACTTACAGGGAGGTCAGCTTTCCCTCTTAGTCTGCTCGCGCTGTCATGTCAAATCACTACAGACTCAGTGGCTTAAACAAAAGAAATTTGTTTTCTCATAGTTCTGGAATCTGGAAAGTCCAAGGTCAAGGTTTTGCCTGATTTGGTTCCTGGCGAAGGCTCTCTTCCTGGCTCGCAGAGTGCTGTCATCTCTCTGTGGGCTCCTGTGACCTCTTCTTTGTGCATGCATGTGCAGAGAGAGGGCAAGCAAGCTGCGGGTCTTCTTATAAGGGCACTAATCCTATCATGAGGTTCCACTCCCATGACTCCTTCTAAATCTAATTGCCACCCAAAGGACCCCCCTCCACATCCCATCACCCTGAGGGTTAGGGGTTGAACATGTGAATGGGGGTGGCAAACTTCCTCCCTGGGAGGTCTTCCTCCATGACTATTTGAACCTCACAGAAAGGGCAAATTACTCTCTTCATGCGAAGTCAAGAGCTCAGGCTAAAGAGAATGTAACTATGGGCCTCAGCCACAGAAGTGATTTTAGGACACGTGCCCTAGTAGCAAAAAAAAAAAAAAAAAAAAAAAAAAAAAAAAAAAAAAAAAAGAAAAAAAAGAAAAGAAAAGAAAAGCAAGCTCAGAGAATTCTTCAACAGTACATGGAATGAAATATTGGTGAAAATTCCAATAGTTTTCCAGCACACACCTGTGGCATGGCTACCTGGAAATCTAGCCCTGAGGTGCTCATTTACTTTATGACTATTGAAAACCTTTAAATGATAAATGTAAGAGCTTCCATTACGTCATTCCATGAAGTTTTCTTTGGAGAAGAATAGGGCCTGGGAAGGGGTCCTTCCAAAATCTGTGGCCTGTGATGTCTTCTGAAGGCTCACGCTATGCCTCACTGTAGGACCATTTCTATCTTCCTGGTAGACCATCGTATCTTGTGGGCAAGTGTTCTGAATAAAATCTAAGATTCTACACTAAGAAGTAATTCTTTTCTTTTTCTCAAATCCATCTGTCAACATCCTGCATTAATACCTGGGCGGGGGGGGGGGCGTCTACTCACATCAGTCAGAATCTTATTTTCAAATGATGGCACCCCCATACAAATTTCCTTTGGCAAGAAACAGAATTCATCACCCTGACATCAGAAAGCCCAGAAACACTTTGGCTTCAGGCACAGCTGGATCCAGACATTTTAGTAATGTCATCAATAGGTACCAGCCCCTCTCTGCCTCTCTCCATCCCTTCACTTTACTTTCTTCTACACTGGCTTCATTCATTCTCCGGGCAGTTGTTCCACAGTTGGGGCAAGATGGCTGCCAGCTGCTGCGGCCTGCTGGTGTGTAGTCTTCTTGATCTCAGAGGCAAGCACCTCCTTCCAGATTGTGCCAGCAAAGGTTCCAGGGAGGGCTGTGATTGGTCCAGCTTGAGTTGGGGCCCCAAACCCATCACTGTGGCTGGGAGGCAACAGTACCTAAATCATGCAAGCATTTCTTGGGTCAGTACCACTTGAACCTCATAACTGGAAAATGGGGGTTGGGCAAGCACTGGTGGGCCCCAACTGTAATTCCCGGCTTCCTATGGAAGCTATGACTGGGATTACCTGTGAGCTTCCACTGGAGAGGGGAACATGATCCACCCATGGTCAGAGTGGGCAGACACGTCAGAGAATTAAGACCCCCAGGAGCAGCCCCAACCAATGGCACACAGGAATGGATGGAAAATATACCCCAGCTTCCTTGCCCACCCCTCCCTCAGTGGTCCAACTCAGAGGTCTCCCAGGGGTCCCCCAAGGACTCAGTTTTAGTTGCCCACAGTGGCAACTTTAACATGCCCTCTATCGGCTTCTGGGTTCTTCCTGTTTCACTTGCCCCCTCTCCTGCTGCTGACTCCTACAGCTGTCTTCCAGTCTTAACGATCTGCTGGGGGGACCCAAACGAAGGCAGGAATACTGCTGGGGATTCAAAACGCTCTCTCTGTAAGAGGTTGCTGCTATCACAGAGAGGGGCCTTCTTACCCTAGTGTTAGGGGTTCATATATTTTTAAAAGTATATATTGTGTCAGTCCAGGTGCTTTGAGGAACAGAGACCAAGATGGGATTAGATATGCAAGATTTTTATTATGAAAAAAGAGAAAAGGAAGAAGAGGCAGGGAGAGTCTTCACACAACAACACCCATCTGACTCAGCCTAAAGAAGAGGATGGAAGTATAGAGAAAAACACCCTAGGATGTGTGAAGACTAAGGAAAATTCAAGAAGGTTTAGAGCCAAAGTCAGCATCAACAGAGTCCGTATGTCCCAGGAATAAGTTGGCCCCAGTATCCCCGCTCACTCACTGGCTGGGAGCAACCTATGGGAAGCATGGCTTCGGTGTGAATGGATCTCAGAGCCCAGGAGCTGGGGTCACTGGCCTGTTCCCGTGGCTCACACCCAATGCCACCACATATACTAGTAAAGAAACCCCACACATTCAGAGAATTGAGATGCTCTGCCACACCATTTTGAGTCTAAGCCTCAGAAGGCCTATTTGGGGCTCCTATTCAAAAAAAAAAAAAAAAATGCACAAGAGCCAGTGGAATCAGACCCCAGTGACCATGGACCTTGATGGCATTAATGGTCCCGCAACAGAGTTGTGGGAGAAAAGCAGACAGTGAGCAAGGCCCCATTTGGATGCAATGGCCCCCTGTCCTCTGTAAGCCATAAAGCAGAGCACATTCTCAGTGTTGAAGAAATCCCGATGCCCAACGGTTTTGTTTTGTTGTTTGTTTTAACAAGTACCTCTTTGAAAGTAAATCTGATCAGTTTAATCTCAGAACCATTAAAAGTGATTAAAATCTCATCTTCTAGAAGCTGTTTCAGAAATCCCTGGGGCGCCTGGGTGGCACAGCGGTTAATCGTCTGCCTTTGGCTCAGGGCGTGATCCCGGCATTACGGGATCGAGTCCCACATCAGGCTCTTCCGCTATGAGCCTGCTTCTTCCTCTCCCACTCCCCCTGCTTGTGTTCCCTCTCTTGCTGGCTGTCTCTCTCTGTCGAATAAATAAATAAAATCTTTTAAAAAAAAAAAAAAAAAAAAAGAAATCCCTAAGGCCTTTTTGTGCATTTCCTTAGAAACAGAGTTCGCAACAGGTTTGTGAGGGATGTTAGAGAAAGCTGCTCTTTGCTCTTTGGAATCCTCCCCCCAATCTGGAAGTCTGTGCTTCCTGCCAGCAGAGCACTTTTCACTCCCGAACCTCCCAAGGTGGTCCCCATAACCACTCAGTCTAGACCAGGGGTTGTCAAACCACAGCCCATGGACCAAATCAGATGCTGCTTGGTTTTATGAATAAAGTTTTATTGGAACACAGCCACACCCCCCTGTGAATCCACACCCCCTCTGTGACTGCTTTTCTTCTGCAAAAGTGAGTGGAGTAGTTGTAACAGAGACTGTAAGGGCCCCCAAAGCCTAAGATGTTTCTTATCTGGTCATTTCAGAAAAAGTTTGCTGATTCTGGTCTAGATTACATCCAAAAGGGAAGAGGAGTGGAAAAAAAAAGAGAGAATATAGGAGAAAATAGGAGAAAAATGTAAGAAAATTATAGGAGAGAATAGAAGGGGAAAACTATATATTTATTTTAATTTTTTTTAAAGATTTTCTTTCTTTATTTTAGAGAGAGAGTGAGCAAGTGAGCGGCGGGTGGGGGCAGAGAAGCAGAGAGAGAGGACAAGCAGACCGTAGCCTCTGACCAAATCTCTCCTCAAGTTTTCTACCTCCAAATAGAAATATGCCAACATGAGTTATTATAAAGCTTTGACATTCATCCAGCTCCCATGACCCATCAGCGCAGGCGCTGAGCCTGGAGCCTGACACGGGGCTCAATCTCATGACCCTGAGATTATGACCTGAGCCGAAACCAAGAGTCAGACGCTTAATCAACTGTGCCACACAGGTGGCCTGATAAAAGCATATATTCAAAAAATTGCATCACCCTCCTAGCAATCCAGTGAGGCTGGCATGAAATATGAGGAAACTGAGGCACAGAGGGCTTAAATGCCTGGATCAAGGTCATAGGGTCGGTAAATAATGGACCCGGGATGGGCACTCAGGTCTCTCTGACTCCAAAGTCCATGCTTTTCAAAAACAAAACAAAGTCCATGCTCTTCAACCTGACCCCACACACAGAAGCCACTGTGTCATCAAGAGGTGACCCCAACATGATTTCACACAACAAATAAAAATATTCCCTCCTATGAAAGTTCTCTGAATATTACACAACATTTACAGGAAGGCACCTTAAACTCTAAGAAAAGCCGAGTGCTTGCTGCATCAGTAAGACTCAAAGACAAGTCCACCAGCGGTGTGGGCTCAACAAAAGCCACCGTTCTTGAGACACACGTAGAAACCTTGGAATTGCAGCTGATGACAATAATGTCCCCAGAGCCACGGCCACCTCTGAAACACATCCTAAAGTGAAGCCAGTCTGCCTCACAAGTCCTCGTCTTTCCTTTGGACGGTTCCCACAAATGATGTAACATCTCTGGGCCTTCGCTGCCTCATCTTTAAAATGGGAATAATAAAGAGCAAAAATAAACAAAATGGGACTATTTGGAGTACCTAGCTCATAGGGCCGCTCTGCTCTGATTATCACACGAGATAATCTACATGAAGTCTTGCCTTGTGCCTGGGACAGAGCAGGTGTGCAATAAAAGTTACCTCCTTGGCTGCTGAGCTGCCTCCGGCAATGTCTACGTGGACTTTTTCTCACAAAGTCCCCAAATCTACTGTTTCATCTTCTGAAATAAAACCTACCAGTCCTGTGCTCCATTGCCTCAAAGCTTTGTTGGTTTCTTTTTTAAAGATTTTATTTATTTATTTGACAGAGAGAGAGAACACGCATGGGCATGAATGCATGAGCAGAGGGGAGGGGGAGAAGCAGGCTCCCTGCTGAGCAGAGAGTCTGACATGGGACTCGATTCCAGGACCCTGGGATCACGATCTGAGTCAAAGGCCGAGCTTAACGGACTGAGCCACCCAGGCACCCCTCCCTCAAAGCGCTGACATGTTTTAAAGGAATTTCTTCCGGGGAGTAAGGGCAGGGGATGGATGTATAGTTTCTGTTTCTGAAGGCATGCTAACCTCCTGGGAAAGACATTCAATAATATACACGGCCTGAAATTTCCAGCAGTTTCTCAAAACCAAAATGTCCCGAAGATGATTCATATTCCTCCCCACCCCCTGTTCCCCCACGCCCAGGTACCTAGGAAGGCCAGCACGCACCTGGGCTTCACTCTGGAAGCCACACCATGGTCACCTCCTCACCAGCCCTGCCTCTCCACTGCCTGTGCCCTCCCACTTCATTCCCACTGCCTCTGCCCCAATTCTTGTCACCAGGGCTCCCCTCCTCCACTTCCTAACTCCACTCCTGCCTCTCCAATAACCTGACCCAGAACTGAAAGGCCCAAAGCTGGCCAAGTCAGGGCCTGCACGAAAACCTTCCGCAACTCTCCAGAGCTAAGGTCCCCACACCCGGGCTTGGCACCCAGGGTCAGTATGACCGGCCTGGCTTCCCTGGCCAGCCTGAACTCCATGACCCTTACTACAGTCAGGGGCAGCAGTGTTGAAATATCTGGCCAGGAGCCACAGGCACTCACCAAGCAGAGAAGAAGTCAGCGGTGCCCTGAATTAACCCTTTAGTTTCTGGTTCCGGGAAAGGTTTGGTGGAGGACACCTTAGGGGAGCAATGGCCGCCTACCAACCAGTACAGCACAGTTCAACACTTGATGACTCTCAGACTTCCCTGGGGACAAACAGAACTTACCATTCCCCTTACATGCCCTTCACATGCCTCTCTGCATTTACAAATCTGGCCCCTTTTCACAGACCACCTTAACTGCCATGTTTTCTACATATGCCTTATAGACGGCACCTTTCTCTATTATTCTGAATTCCCCTAGCATTTCCTTAATGTGCCCCTGTTTGAGCATAGCACTGCCCCCATCACATGACAGGTACCAGCATACATGTGTTAGATCACCTGGATTTGCAAGCTGACAACCCACAGACTCAACTCGGCTTGCAGATACTTGCTAAACCTGAAATTTTTTTCTTAGCAAGGGAGTTCAGATTTCAAACCTCTGTGTTTCTGGCTTCTTTTGAAGCATGGGTGAGCAGGGCCATGCTGGGCTTATAGGGCTATGATGGGCTGGGTCTGTGCAGCAGCTGTCCCCTGCAAGGGGATGGAACTGTCCATTCCTCCCATCGCCCACCCAGCCTATTTCTCTCCTTTCCTTTTCCTGCCTGCTCCCTGTCAGCATTTGTGTTTGCAGCCCTGCTGTAACAACACTGGGGGCAGAAAGCATCCTTTCTTAACCTTCATAGAGTGTGATGGTTAAAAGCACGGACTTGGGACCCAAACCAGTGAGGGTCCTGCTTCATGCTGCCGCTCATTACCGGTGTGATTTTTGGCAAGTTACTTAACCTTTCCTTGATGCGGTTTCCTCTTCCGTAAGATGTGAATAATAATACTGTAGTACCTGCTTTATAGGATTCTCGTGAAGGTTAAACGTGTTAATACATATAAAGTACTTAAAACAGTGCCCAGTGTGAAGGAAGAAATCCAGCGTCAGTTTTATATACTCATAAGAGTTACAGTAGAGGGAGCAGACTATTCCTGCCAGAGCCTAGCATACTCAGTAGGCATACACAAGCACAGTCGGAGAATAAATGAAGACTTCAAATTCTGTGCACGAGAGCCTCACAGAGACTCTGGGCTCACCCAGATGAAGGGCTGATATGATGGAATGCCCACCAACATGGACAGCCCGCATGAACTATCAAGGGGCTACTGGACATTACAGGATTCCCTCAGCTTGGACCTTTGGAAAAACATCTATGCATATATCCCAGAAAAATACTATTGTATTGAATGGTGGTGATCATAACGGTAATTATCCAAGTTGCAAACAGAGTTTCAGTAAGATTGTCCGACTTCCAAACAGTGGCTCTGAACCATTTCCCTCTAGAGATGCTTGTGGACAATATGGCAGAAGAGAAGGGAATGGCTTGAGGTCTTGGCATGGAAGTGCACCTGCAGAGAAGCTCCTTATTTTTACTCAGATTGTATGTTCGTTTTGAATGGCTGGAGGAGGATTAGTGGATAGAAATTATGGGGGAATTTAAATTTCCTCCCTGTACCAGACCTCTTCCAGGTTCAACTTGCAGTCTACATCAATGACCATATACTTGTTCAAGGAATTAAATAGTAATGAAAATAATACCTACATTCAAACACAGAGAAAACAGATACTCAGCTTCTAGAAACATCCAGCTCTCTGCAAGGTCTCTCAAGAGGAAAATGTAATGGAGCACACCAGGGTGTTCTTGGCCTTATCCCTGAACTTATCGTTAAGGATTCTAATTAAAAAGTGATTTGTTTCCCTATGGTAGATACTTTATGGAGGAGGTTTGGCTAAGTTCAAACCAGAGGAGGAGTGCTCCGTAAGGGAACTTTATCGTCCTCACAAAAGTCCAACAGCTGGAAGAGATTTTATACCCTTTCTCATTAAGGTAGATTTTTTTCTTTCTTTCTTTCTGGAATCCCTTCAGGAATGACCTCAGGGAGAATGATGTCAGTGGATCATCATCCCAGGGCCAAAAGTTCTTCCTTCTAACAACAAGACCCGAGAACCCCATCTAGAACTGACCCACCCAGACTTGGGCGCCTTTGTCTCAGGCCACAACTCAACCCTGACTTAGGAGAAAGGTGAGCTGTGATGGTTTTGAAAGCCCAGGTCTGGCATAGTCTGAAACTCATGTGGTAACAAGTTCTCAGCCCCAAATTTGGAAGACCTCCAAGGAAATTTCTCTCCAGAGTACCGAAGGAAGCCAAGAGAGATTACAACATCTGGGACCACTGCTGCACATCTGAAGGTGATGACTGTTTAGGCAAGTGATTTACTGGTGACCTGTGGGGAAAACAAAGTCAAGCAGAGGAGGGGACTGACGTGGCAGGGGGAGCAAGCCAGTAAAGGCTGTGTGCATGAATCACAGCTGGCCCTGCGCCAAGACCAAGTACCTATAGCGAAGTGAAGGGAAACTGGCCGAGAGAGCAGAGGAACCAGGTTCTGGTCCCAGCTCTGCCGCCTCTTTTCTATGTGTCCTGACGCTAGGGGCTTCTTCGGACCTTGTTTTCTCCCTCTATAAGATGGGAGGGAGGAGATAAGGTCAGCAGTTAAATCTCAAATGCCTTTCAGGGACCAAGCTGGTAATGTCAATGTGTGAAGGAGCTCGGGGGAGGCCACAGGGAGGCCGGGTCTGTTGGTGACCTCGCTGATGGGAGTGCACGCTTCTGACTGAAGGCTCTGAGGTGCGTGGCTATGAAATCACTGCTCCAGCTACCACACCTCTGGTCCCAAGTGGCCTTTGGACTATTATCTTCAGACCCAAGGACCGGGTGGTACCCAGGGCCACATCCCACGTCAAGACTCTGGCCTCTGAGATCCTAAAATGGGCCCAGTAAAGACACACATCACACTCTTGCCTTAAATACGAAGGAAATGGGGTCAAGGACTGTTTGCGTTAAAAGGGTGGGCTTCGCGGCCGTCTGGGCTCAAGACCTCTGCTCAGTCACTAGCAAGGAGTCTTTTTGTACTTCTGAAATTCAGTGGTTTTGCAAACCAAAGATTTTCTTTAGGTTTGTGGAAAATTCACTTGGCAGCAAAGCTGATCTAACGATTTAGAGATAATATGCCAGGGGTCAGCACATTTTTTTTTTCTTTTCTGTAAAGGGCCAGACAGGAAGTATTTTAAGTTTTGCGGGTCTCAAGTGCTCAGGTCTGCCACTATAGCATGAAAACAGCGGTAACAAATGGGAGGGGCTGTATTCTAATAAAACAGATTTACAAAACATGTGGGATTTGGCCTACGAGCTATAGTTTGCTAACCACTGATGTATATGATTTGGCATGAAGGTATACACATTTTGCTGCAGAAGTACGAATGATTCTGATTACAATGGCTCTCCTGAACACCTCTGGGGTTGTGATAGATAGAATAACGGCCTCTGTCTGTGTCTTAATTCCTGAAACCTGAAAAAATGTCACCTTCCATGGCAAAACAGACTGTGTGGATCTAATTGAATGAAGGACCTTGAGATAGCAAGGGGAGCTGTGTTATCCATGTGGGCCCACTGTGATGCCAGGGGTCCTTCCAGGAGGGAGGCAGAGGGCTCAGAGACACATGAGCCAAGAAGGCGGCAGCAGAGGTCAAAGAGAGCGAGGAGACTGGAATAGGTTATGGGGCTGGCTTTGAAGCCAGAGGAAGGAGCTCAAACCAAGGAATGCGGGTGGCTCTAAAGCTGGAGAAGGCGAGGAGACAGATTTCCTCTAGAGCCTCCAGAAGGAACGCATCCCTGCCAACACTTTGATTTCAGGCTTTCTGACCTCCAGAGCTGTGAAATAAGAAGTCTGTGTGGTTGTAGGCCGTCACGTTCGTGCTTATTGGTTACAGCAGCAACAGAAACTAATACAGAGATACAGTGTGATATGTGGTGTATGTACTAAATTTCCTTTCTGAAACAGAGAATTCTGAAAATAAAACTCTTGTCCTAAGAGTATCAGGCACTGGCTTGTGGATTTATGGTTGTATGATCTTGAATCAGATCTTTCAGCTCCTTAAATCTCAGGTTCCCCACCTATAAGATGGGTATAAAGTCACATCTTCCCTCAAGGTCTTTGTGAAGGGCATGGTGACGCTTTTCCTAAATCCCCCTTCAAGGAAGGCCTTGGTGCCCAAGGGATCAGAAGGGCTATGGGTAGTTCAGCCGAAAACCCATCCGCCCCGAGGGATTGTCTCAGCTGCAGAGAGCCCTTGAGGTAGGAGGTGATTGACTATGCCTGATTGACATGGGGGTGGGGGTATAAAGGCCTGGCCATTTTCAAAGAGCTGAAACTCAGAATTTCTAATTGTCAGCAAACATTTCTCTATAAACTTTTTAAATTGGGGAGTCAATGTGGGCATTTCAGAATAGTTTGCTAAAGTCATAAGACATACACAGTCTTCCAAAATTTAGGTGGACCTGAAGATTACAGTAAATTTTTTTATGAGGAATAGTTTGCTAATTAATTATATAAATTCAACATATAAGTATTTTAAATTATTATGAATAAGCCAATGTATTTTCAAACAGGAGGTTATTGAAATAACATGAGAATCCAATCAAATGATAAAAACATGAGGATATAAAAAAGGAAGGGGGGAACGATCAAATCCTATCAATTGGGTAAGCCACTCCTACAAACTTCAGCTAACCCTCAAAGGCAAAGCTGGATGCTCATGGCCCAACCGTGGTGTCTAACTGTGTTTCCTCAATCCAGCTACCACGCTTCCTATAGCTTTAGCCTGGGGACTGTATTGAACTTCTAGCCATTATAATTGAACTTGCAACCACATGCGCAGTGGGAAGCTGGTGATGGGAAATTTACCAGAATTGAGAGACTTCTAGAAAGAGATGAGTAAAGGAGGGGAGAAGGTGCCTCAACCAATCCAGTCTTCTTCCAAAACTAGGTGGGGAGTTTGGAAAAAGAGGAACCCTAGTAATTTCAAATCAAGACAGCTTAACACGGAAAAACTTCAGACAACAGAGACTTTTCAGAAGAAAAAAATTCCATGGCCATTCCACGGACACATTGACTAGAAGCCCCTGGCATTCCTCGAAGTTTCTTTTAGGTATCCCAGAAACGCCGGCAGTAATTGTAGCCTGGACATTTCCTATTGGTCCTTCCAGATCCATGCTGTGCCCTTTCCCATCTTGCTCTGTGCCTTGTTCGTATCTTCCCCCAGTTGGGTCAACCAACAGGGAGCGCCAACAAGAGGACACTAGAGGGAGGAAGAGAAGGAGGTCAGGAGGGTGATTTCCCCACCCTCCTCCTCCAGGCCCGCCATGGTGGCAGCTTCCCTCATTACAGCTTTGTCAGATGGCCCTCTCTACAAAACTCTCTTGGTGTCAGGGTTCCAGTGAGCCTCCCCCAACTCCCCGCGTCCCTGAGCGGGGTGGTAACAGCCCTAGGTATCTGCACTCTTGAGCGTTTTGATGTCCCTAAAGCTTGCCTACACTTTGTAAGCAGTCCATTTCTTAAATTCTCCCCAAGGTGCCCAGTCGGAGTCTACTGTTTGCTTCCTGCCGTGACCCTCACTCATATACATGATATGGGCAGTATTAAACACTTGCCGGAAGCTGTTTCATTTAATCCTCCTTCCCAAGAACTCCATGAGGTGGGTGTTATTCCACCTTACAGACAACGACTCTCAGACCTAGAGAAATTCCGCATCCCCCACTCGAAAATAACAAGCCAGGACCTGAACCCAGGCTGTTGAAGGACCAACTGTGACTGAGCCACTACGCTATATGCCACGATGACTGTCCGACTTCACCATGTGCACGACCTCAGCAGGCCAATATTTTCAGAAACTGGTTCCCGCCCCTCAGCACCAGAGATGAGTAGCTGGTCTACACCATATGAAAATGAGCAGCATTACTGCTCGTGACCTGCAGAGGTCCTCACTGCAAACAGCCCTTCCTCATCCTTTGCTGATGGGCTAATGAAAATTTTGAAGCCGTGAGGTATGCAGGTACTGGTGTGTAAGTGGTAGCAAGAGAAAGAGAGCGCGAGAGAATGAAAAGGTCTAGATAGGCAGGTCATGCTTAAATATCAAGTCATTCCTACCCAGTCTTTGGTCTTCAGTAAGAAGGTGGCAGATGCACACGCTTTGAGTGTTGACCTTTGAAATGGAGAGCAAGCTTTTACAGACAGGATCTCATCTCTTGTCCGACAGAGGGAGAGGCTTATGTGCTCTGGATAATGAAATTTTTGTCTGCCAAATTAGACCCGCCAGCGGCCCTTTATCTTTAAACCAGTGGTTCTATAAACTGCAGTCCCCACTTAATGCCGCCATAGATCTTTGCAGCCTCACATTTCTTTTTCAAAGCCTTCTTGAATATCTTGCACGTACAGATGACCTTTAGACTCCACTTAGCAAGTTCTTAAATCTATCCTATCCCACTGGGATTTGGGTTGGAAAAGTGTGAACTTTACTATTAATCTCAGTAAGACCCATTGTTGTCTCAGTTAGGCTTCTTTGTTGCAGGCAACAGAACCCAACTCTGGCCAACCTAGGCAAAGAGGAACTCTTCCAAAGGATGTCCAGGGCTTGCGGAATTTACAGGAGACCTCCATGATTTATTGGGACTGGGTTTAGGACAGACAGGAACCAAGAAAGCAGGGAGGACAGCTGCAGTCCAGAACCTAGAACAGTCTGATCCAAATGCTTTTAACTCCATGAGAGACTTCTAAGCTGTCCTTTCTCTTGTACTGCTTGGGACCCAAAGTATGTAGAGAAAATGCCTGGGGAACTCAGTTGAGGTCTTATACTCTCTCTTCCACTTCTATCCCACCCTCTCCACCAACTGGCTTTCCCTGTGGGAAGTGGTCACCAGGAATTGCCCTCTGCAGAAGCTGTGGTCAATGCCCATCTTTATCCCCATGTCATACACCAGAAGTTACCTACAGGTTTACCTACATACAGATTGTTCTTCTCCCTGGCCAGTGGGCTACCCTCAATCAAGGAAGGACAGGGTCTGGAAAATCCACAATCTAGCTTCCTTGCCCTTCAGAAAGAAATTCTGAAGTCTGTTCCTTCTCAGAAGGTCCTCAGTGTGATTGAGCCCAGGTGCCCACCATGATAACTGGAGTTTTAATGCAAATAAGAGACAGTGGCTTCCTCCTTTACATGTCCCACTTCCACACTCTCTCAGGGTTTCCTGGAACCTTTTCCCAAATAACTGCTTGCACTCAAATCCCTGTCTCAAGTTCTGCCTTACAGGAACCCAAAGGAAGATATTTTAACCAGACTTTCTAAATCACGGAAGAATCACATCCCTGATAGGAATTCCAACTGCTATGAGGTGAAGCGAATTGAAGAGGAGTAACCACAAATGACAAACAACTGCCACATCCATTCACAAAAATACCAAAAAAAAAAAAAAAAAGATTTTTAAGAAGGGAAAAAATTACAGAAAATATTTCCTATGAGAAGTTTTTATTTTGCTATTTTATTTCAAGATGAATAAAGTAAGATTCTCAAGTTGCACCATCATGTTTTTAGAAGTATACCTGTATTAGTCATCAATTGCTATTCCCAAAACTCAGTGGCTTAAAACAATAAACATTTACTATCTCATAGTTCCTGTGGGTCAGGAATTTGGGAGCAGCTTTGTTGGGTGGTTCTGGCTTAGGGTCTCATGAGGTTGCAGTCAAGATGTCAGTGGGGGGCTGCTGTCATCTGAAGGCTCGACCGAGGCCTCTAGGATGGCTCTTTCCTGTGGCCATTGGCAGGAGGCCACAGCTCCTCACCACACAGACTCCCCTATAGCATTGCCTGAGTGTTCTCTAGACATGGCAGCTGACTGCCCTGAATGAGTGATCCAAGAAAAGCATGACAGTTGACGCTGTGGTGTCTTTTAGGGGCCAGCTTTGGAAGTCATATCATTCATTTTTGTAGAATTCTACTGGATACACAAGGATTCAAAGTGGAAGCAGCTGACATAATGATGTGTTGATAATGATTTACACATACTGGTGTGTGAATATCAGGAGGTAGAGAATACCGGGGGCCATTTTCGAGGCTGGCTATGCAGTAGCCCTTTCTTCTAAAGCAGCCAACTCTTCTGGAAGTCTTTAAGAAAGTGACTGACTGATCATTCTACATAGTGGAGTCAGGGACGCCCGTCCTACAACTAGGGGGTCCACAACTAGATGTCTTAGGGTAACAGTTTCATATGTAGCCCAATTGTTTTGTGAAAAGAAGGACCTCAGCACAGTTCATTTCACTTGTGCTTACGATTCTGGCCTGGAGTCTGAGGATAACCAGATCTCCAGAGTTGGAACCAAAATGTGACTTGTGCTGGACACACCTGTGTTTGGATAGACCATCTCTCCCCTGCCAATGCTTCCCTTGCTCCTCCATGGGGATCAGATCCTCAACTTCAGCAAGAAATAAACAAAAGAGAGAAAATTCCTTTGTCAGCCCACCAGAACTTAGTAAAAACAGAGCCATATGCTGCAGAACCCAATCCGGAAATTCCAGCTTAACATAAAAAATATAAAATACCATCCTCAATGAGCCAAGCCTTTATAAAGAAGATGAGTGACTCTGCCAACCCAAATAAGTGGGAAGGCCACATGAGTTAAAGTGCCAAGCACATTTTAGAACTACCCTCCCCACCCCCCAACCAAATCATAAATCTAATGTAAGGAAGGCCTGTGGATAAGGGCCTGGGAGATTATCTTTCATGGAATTTCTCTTACTCACCAAGAGCCCAGGGTTCAGTCTATGATTGTTGTAGATCGTACTGACCCAGAGCTCACAGGGAGAAAAACATTGTTCCCTAAGAACCAATCCCTAAAAATAGACCCTAACAAGGGCATTTCTCTTCATGAGAAATGGAAATTACAGATATTTGGAAAAGAATTGAAATTTATACAATAGCACTATCATACACATTGATTTAAATAGTCGGTCATTTTACCACAAATTTGTGACATAAATACAGTAATTCAGATGACAAAATGCCAGAGATAAACAGCATTACAAAGCTCTTTCACAGAAATGCTAATTCTGTGCTCTCTGGGTCCCTCACTCAGTAACTAGCACTAGCAACCATGTGGTTGCTCAGGCCAGAAAACCGGGAGGCATCCTTGACATTTGTCCTTCAGGTGCTCAGGCTCCACTTCTAATTTATTATCAAGGTTTCTGCATCCTACACTTTCTTAATGTTTTCCACATCTCTCCATCTCCACCAGCCCACTCAGGCCTTTTGCTTTCTGAGCTGCAGACATCTTGAAACTCTTCTCCCCGCTTCTTCTGGTCATGCCCCTCCTCCACAGTAGTTAGCATTTGTTTCCACTGTAACAGACAAACTTATAATAAAAGGGTAGAGGAGTGTGGAGATTAGCAATTCAGGGGTGGTATGACATTCCTCAAATTGCCAGAGACCCAGCCTTTATTCTTGTGTTCTATGGTGCGGCTTCTGTTCCAAGGTCACCTCATGGTTAAAAATGGCTGCCAGAGTTCCAGCCAACACAGCTACATTGCAACCAGTAGGAATAAGGAAAGGGTTGAAGAACATGCCCTCTTCTTTAAAGGATACTGCCCAGAATGGCACACACAAACCTTACATTGCATTGTCCATAACTTACTCACATAACCATACTTGGTGGCAAAGGAGACTGGGAAATTTAGTCTTTATGCCAGGGCTGTTATTACTAAGGAAAAAGAATAGAGTAGTAATTAGGAAGAGCATGTTGGCAATTTCCCATTAGGGACTTGATTCTCCCCTTATGCAGAGAGCCTGGTTAAGATGTCTTAGTTTGGGTTCCCCTAAAACAGACCCTGAGACAATTTGTGCTCCTTCCCTTCCACATCATCTCAGCCAGAAAATTCACCTTATATGTCCTTTGAAGACTTACTCCTGGAGGCCCCACAGGCCATGGTAGAGTTTAGTTTGGTTGTACAACGAGAAGCCACTATGGAGTTTTGAACACGAGGGTGACAAGATCAAAGTGGTGGTTTTCAAAGTTCCCCTTGGCTACTGTGCAGGACAGACCTAGTAAAGCAAGCACCAAGCAGGGAGACTATATGTGAGAAAATTGCTGGCAAGGGACAGGTGAAGGCATCTAAGTACAGATGACAGCAAAGAGATGTGAGAGAGGGACAAACTTGGGTCATATTGTGGGTACACAGCCAACAATACTAGCTGTCGTAAAGGCCCCAGGATTTTGAATGGGGAAACCACTCACTGAGAGGGGACTGGCTGGGGGAGGAGCAAGCCCACAGAGGAAAAAATCAGAAGTTCTTTTCAGGATGAGTCAGCAGTGCCTAGCAGGCATCCAAATGGGGATGCCACATAGGCAGTCAATACATGAGTCTGGTGTGCAAGCACAGGGTCATGGCTAGAGTTGTGTTTTCAGATTCATGAGCACATGATGATATTTAAAATAACTGAGCTGGGTAAGATCACCTGTGGAGGGTATAGATGAAAGAAGAACCAGGGAGGGGAGGAAGAGGGAGCTGAGGACAAAGCCTTCATGAGCTCCAACATGTACCAACTCTGGGACCAAGCACATGGATCCTGGAAGGATTCAGTTCCCTGCTGTGCAAAATGGGAACATGTCTGGGAAAGTGCGTGGGACAACAGGCAGTGTTTTAAAAATGGAAACAGCCCTTATTTCTGCATCGAAAGGTAAATAATTTGAAACAACCGATTACCTTTATCCAGTTAACTGAAATGTTTTATAACCAACTGTTAGAAAAACAAGTTGTGGTCTGATTGTGCTTAATATAACTCTGTTCTGAGCTTGCTTTCTTTCTTCATATTAGTTTATGTGTTTAGGCAGAGCCCATGAAACACCATATAAATGCAAAAATTGTTATTAAAAGTGTTCATAAAAGCTCCTTCATAGTTCTCTTGTTTTATGTTACAAATGACATCCCTAAACACTCCCACGGAAAAGGATTTGGAAGATAAACATTTAAAAGAAGAGAAAAAATCTTTTTTTAACATTGAATACTAACTCATCCTACTTTTTTACATTTTTCTGTATATCACGATAAAAAAAATGAAAGGAAAAATGGCTAATATCCTCAAGCACCTGCTACATACTGTGTCATTGTACGTGATTATTATTGTGTACACTACCTCATTTGATTTTTCTCCAAGTCTCGTAAGCAGTGGGTAGGAGTAAATGCACGTTACATGGAAGAAACTGAGGCCCAGAGAGCTTGAGTTATCTTGTAGGCTGGACGGGGGGAGAGCTGGTCTGTCCACCCAGGTTAGGGTGGCCCTGGAGCCCATGGGCTCACCTTATATTCTACGGTTTCAGAACTATGACCTATGCTGCTTCCTTTGTTTCCTGCTATTACTGTAACAAATTAACACAAACTGAGGGATTTAAAACAATGCTAACTTTTGATTTTACAGTTCTGTAGTTCAAAGTCCAAAAATAGATCCTGGGGACTAAAATTAACATGTCTACAGAGCTGGGTTCCTTCCGGAGGCTCTAGGGGAGAATCTATTCCTGTTTGCACTGCCTTACAGAGTTTTTGATTCAGGGGGTTTGGGGTGAGGCCTGAGAATTTGCTTTTCTATCAAGTTCCCAGGGGATGCAGACGTTGCTGGGCAGGGGACTCTGCTTAAAGAACCTTAAATATAATGCGGAACATTATATTCCCTCTGTTAAAATAGTATGTCTTCTTGCTTTCAAGATGGCCCCTGACTGATTCAACGGCCTTCACTGGAATAGTACACACCCAGATTCACGAGTTTGGTTTGGTATGTCAGATGTGGGGGAAATAATCCCAATACCCACTTCCAACCTGGACCTTTCCATGAGATTGAATCACTATTCTTCAGTTCGTTGCCCTTTCCAATAATGAAATCAGTGTAGCATCTGCTTCCATGATCACACTTCCATGATCTCTGGCTCTGACCCTCCACCTCCCTTTTATCTTGTGATTACACTGGCCCACTGGGATAATTGAGATAACATTCCCACCTCAAGATCCTTCCCTTCACCACACCTATAAAGTCCCTATGCCACATAGGGTAACATATGCACAGGTCTTGGGAATTCCATGTGGACACCTCTGGGAGCCATTATGCTGCCTACAGTACCTGCCTACCTGCTCTTTCTTTGAAGAGGAAATCATGCTAAAGCATTTCAAGTTCTTCATCAGTGTCCGGTCCTCTTTCTGGGCCTTTGCCCACCTGTATCCATCAGTATTTTTACCACAGGAACCATGGGCTATCAACAGAATGGGGTCCCTTGCCTTCTGATGAACTGGGCTCTCCCATTCAGTTATTGTTTTCAGTGTCTCCAGACACTGGAGAGATGTGGGGGAAATGCATGTCTCCCCTGACATTTGACAATGTCAAATGAGACAAGATTGCTCCCCCTTTCAAACAGCTCCCCTCACCGCCATGTCTTCCTCCCAAGGAGGATCCTGACTTGAGTACAGAAAGACACTTTGCCTTGGCATACAAGGCTCTTTGTGGTCCAAATGTATGCTCCATCCCCAACAACACGGCCCAGCTCCAATCACAGCCAGCTCCTCTCCAGCCCAGAATACACCCTCCCTTTCCACATTTTACTCCCTTTGTACACACACCGCTCCTTCCAATGCCCCTGGGCTCCTCTGCTGGGTGGGAACGGACTAATCTTTGAAGAGGGCCCACATGTTATGCCTTTCAAGAAAACTAAGTTGATTCCCCTCGTCAGGATTAGTTGGACCAGCCTCCAGGTTCCCAATGACTTTGTTCATACCCACTGTTAAGGCAGGGATCCTTCAGCTCAGCTCAAATTAGGTGGGTATAGAGAATTTCCAGACTCAAGCAGTGGATGTTCGGGAACAGGTCTGGCTTCAAGCATGGCTGGATCCAGGGTCTCAGACAATACCATCGACTTCGTCAGTCTCCTCTCTCCTCCCTCATCTTCATTTCTTAGTTCTGTCCTTTCCCAGATGTCCTCTTGTATGCAGCGTGGGACCATGATGGCCATCTACATGCAATCCCAGTTGAGCAAGCCAGGTGGAAAACAAGACCCCCTCAACACATAGATGGTGCTCCCAGGGAGGTGTCATTGGCCCCATTGTTCCCCTGCCCATCAATTAACCCAATATTTCGGCCAGGGAAGATAGGCTTTTCAGTCATTGGCCACCTGAGGTCACGGGCCTAACTTTGCCCTGAGGATGCAGGGCACTTTCAATCCGCTTCCGTGGGACCCACAGCATGAGGAGGGGATGCCCAAAGAAACATGCCGAACAGAACCAAATCACACTGTGACAGACCCCCGCAGCCTGGGGTAGGACCTACCACTTTGTATTTTCCTTTGTCTGTTTATACAATTAGCTCTTACTAATAATTACTTTGATTCTATCACTTGAGCACATGCTTTTCATTCACGGAACAGCATTAACTAATTGGCTACTGCGTGCCCAGAACTGTGCCGGGCACTCACCCGGACTCGGTCTTACTCCTCACAGCAACACTGCAGGCTGAGCACTTTCATCACCCGCCCTACCGACGACCACCAAGGACAGAAGAAGTGAGGCTCAAAGACTTCATGTGGCAAGCCAAGGCCAACAAAATTTGGGTAAAAAAAAAGCAGAATTTGAGCCAAAGGTCATTAGGCTCTAAGGACTAGAGTCTTCCCACTACCCTGTGTGAGCTTCGTAAGGGCAGGGCTTGAGTCTCGTTCTCTCTGTTATGTCCTCCGGCCTCTAGCCCGCTGCTAGCCTCCCAGACGGTGCTCAACAGTTGAAGGTGTGAGTCAGTGAATGGAGGAATGTCACACCTGATGGTTCTCTACCTGAGATATTCTGACAGGAGGCAGAGCTGAGTCAGTGGGATCCACAAAGGGGATGGGCAGAGATGAGGGGAAGGGAATAATGACTGGGTCTCCGTTTTGCTGAGACCCTCATATTCTGGACAACAGTGTTATGGATTGAACTGTGTCCCCCCCATATTTATATGCTGAAGTCCTAGCCCCAGCATCACAGAATGTGACCATATTTGGAGAGAGGTTCTCTACAGAGATAAGGCAAAAGGAGGTCATTAGGGTGGGCCTTAATCCAATATGACCATTGTCCTTTTTAAAGGGAGAAGTATGGACACAGAAACTTCCATAAGGAAATATGCTGTGGAGACACAAGGGGAAGAGAGACAAGTGTAAGCTAAGGGGAGAGGCCTGCACCAGACTCTCCCTCACAGCTCACCCTGACAATACCATGATCTCGAAATTCCAGCCCCAGAACCACAAGACAATACATTTCTATCATGTAAGCCACCCCGTCTGTGGTACTTTGATACACCAGCCCTAGGAAACTATATACGAAGACTTATGATGTATGTCTACACACACACTCACACGCACGCACGCTCACACACACACACACACACACACACTTTTTCATTAAAATAAAAAAAACCCTAGTAAAACAATGAAGTAATAATGGACACTTGGCAGGTAAATCAAATTTCATTTACACTCATCATACCCTCCCAACAACCATTAGAATAAATGGGCCTCATTTAAAAGAAGTAAAAAAACAAAACAAAACAAAACAAACAACAACAACAAAAAACCCCAAAACTTTCTGGTCTCCCACTTTCTACAGAAAAGGTTCGCTCAGGAGAAACGACCATATGAAATCCAAATTTATCCGGGTTTTACTTGGAAACAGCCTCACCGGGATGCAGAAGTGGAGCAAGAGCGGAGAGAGACCGTCTGGAACCGTCTGGAACCGTCTGGAAGCCGTGCGTGCGCTGTTGCTTGGCAGGCAGCCCAGGGAGGAGCCGGGAGCGGCAGGGTAGCGACACGCTACAAGGGCTCCAGCCCTCTCCAGCGGCCTGGGCTTCAGGGGTTCCCAGATGGGCCACTTGAGGGGCTACCCTTGGGACAGTCCTGGGCAAATAGGACGGGCGGTCTCCCTCGGGTCCTCTGCGGGACCACGCAGCGTGCTCTGAGAAGAGGCTCTGGGGTCTGAGAGCCGAGGCCCATGTGAAAGCAGGGCACACCACTTACCCTCTCTGAGCTTCACCTTCCTCAGCACTACCAGGGAGACAGCGAGTGCTGCCTCATACAGATATCTCGAGATGGGGCAGGAGCCTCAGGGCAGTTCTGTCTGACCTCACGCTCACCCACAAGGCCCACATCTCCCCTGCGTGAAGCCCAGCATCGCTCTGCAGGAGGCTCCCCAGCTTCTATGCTGCAGGGCTAATGCACAGGCCAGGACAGTGGAGGCTTCACCTTCTACCAACTAGACTTGAGAGCACTGCATGCTCTCCACACTCCCCGAACCTCAGGCACCCTTCTGCGAGGTGTTCTTTTTCTATGCTTCTCTCGGAGGCCCCATTGCAATGTGGCCCCGGGCAAACTACAGGACACTTGAAAAGCCCCCTTGTGATGGCCTGGTCTCCTCCAGGTCACCCTCCCCATTCCCTACCCTCACTCCTGCTTCCTGGGATCACCTCTCAAGTCAATCCCTGCACACAAACACTCGCTTTGGGGCTCCGCGTTCAGGGAAACCCAGACTTACAAAGATTAAAAGTCACAAGCAAGCTCAGCAAATGTCAAACAGGACATTAAAATGCCCACTGTTACCACTATTCACCTGGTGTCTCTAGTTCATGGGCACTGGGAAACCTTGCTTCTGAGGTGGGCGATCTCAGAGACTTAGCTCGTGCCCAAGAGCCTTGATATGCTTTTGGTAAGATACCACTTTAGGCCTAAAAATGGACTAAGTTCACCTGCAGACTGAGGCAAACTGATGAAGCCAAAATTTGTTCAAAATGGAAATGCCTGGAAATGAAAATGGAAATGCATGAAGTACTTCATCAGGTCAGATGAGAGCATTGTACCCTCCTACATGTAGAGAGCCGTGGGTGTCTAAAATAAACCTCCCCCTGTTGGGTTTCTGTTCACGGCCTAAGGGGGCAATGGTAAAAGAGAAGTACGCACAACAGCCCAACACAACGGTGTGGTATTTCTAGTACAGAGAGGATTTTTATTTTATTCCAATGCTCATTTTGCTTCGTATACAAATAGCTATAGGCAAGGCGCCTTGTAACAGAAATGTTTCTGAGATTTGCAACAGGACAAGCCATTTGACATTAACTGAAGACTGAAATACACAGTTGGAAATGACTCTGGAAGTGGCTCTGGGTGTTAGGAAAGCTTGCTACAGTAGCTCCAGAATCAGACTGGATTAAAAAAAAAAAAAAGACATTGGTTTTCCACAACACAGCCATTTGAATAGAAATCATTTGCAGTATGTATTTCTGCCTAGCATTCTCCAGATCCACAGTATAGAAGAGCATTTTAAATTCAAGCTCTGCTTGTGTTGCATGATTCTCGTTAGCTTGTGATTGACAGCAAGCTACCCTAGCTTCTCCAGCCATCACTGAAGAGCCAGCTAGACAGGGGGTTGCCAGGGACTCCCGGGGTCAAAATTGGAAGAAATTCACCTCTGAAAACCTTCTATTTCCAGATGTCTTAAAAAAAAAAAGCTAGAATAGTAACAAGCCAGGGATTGGGACCCTTACAACAGCACTTCTCCTACTTTCATGTAGATTTGAATCCGCTCCCCACCCCACCCCAGGGATCTTGTTAAAATGCACATTCTGATGGGGGTGGCAGTCTGGGACACAGCCGGGGAGCCTGCATCTCTAACAAGCTCTCAGGTGATGCTGATGGTTCCCTGACTGCATTCTGAGTTGTAAAGCTCTAAAGACCAGGGGTTGTAAAAGTGACTCCCAGTAGTCAAGAAGTCTGGCTCCAAATTTTGGTTCCACTGGTAGAAGTGTGTTAAAGGCTCTTGTCAAATCACACTCCGGGGGTGTGTGAGACCGCCATCTCCAGAGAGACCAGAGAGAGACAGAGACACTGGGAAAGACCCTATGTAACTTGCAGTGAAATCAGAGAACAAAGCTAATTCCTCCAGCTACTCTTACGATTCCTGTACTGAGAGATGCTTTAATGAAATAAATACATTCTTAGTCACCATTTCCTGACTAAACTGTCAGCACCCAGCCTCTGTTAGCAAGAGAATCAGGGAATGTTAGTCCTGGAAGGGCCCCCAGAGATCAATTTATCCAATTTTCCCCCAAATACAAGGCCTGAAAAGCAAACTTCAGGGGACCAGACTACTGAGGAAGGCTTTTGCAAGGAAACCATTAGGAGAGGAGTCTCAGCCTGTCAACACTGGGGTGGAAATACAGCCCATTTTCACTTTTGTACTTGCTGCTACCTACAGGGCCCTACAGACACCTGTCCCTCCAACCCCGACTCCATCCCTGCTGCCCCAAGCGATAAGATTCCTTAACTGACTTTTCATCTCATTCCCTAACTTTGCCGTCCCTTCTGATCATGAAAGCTGTCTCACTTTGGATCTTAAGGCGTAGCCCTATCCATTTGAAAGCCTGACTCTAACATTTGATTGAAAGACTTCCCTACTCTTCCCCGGGATGGACGGAGCGTGGTATCGGGGGTCTGCACTGACCAGAGAGGTTGCTCCCGCCTCCCACACAAGCCCCCCAGGGATGGAGTGAGAGAAGGAAAACTGGCTTCCTTTAATTCTGCAGCCTGAGCTGAGGTGGCAGCCTTCTCTTGCTTCGGTGCTTCTGGACTCTCTGTAGCGCCATTCCAAAGACTCATTCTTGGGGAAGTGTATCGGTGGAGGTTTTAAAACGTGCCCACAGTGTCTCCAGATGTGCTCTCCTTACAGGCCGGCCTTCATGACTTACTTCTAAGGAACAGAATGCTGCAGAAATTATGCCACGGAACTTCTGGGCCACGGTAGAAAATGCAATCCAAATTCCATCCAGCTCTGCCTCAGGGGCACGCGCCCTGGGACCAGCCACCACGCTGTGAGGAAAGCCGGCAACTGATGGGGGGGCCCTATGAAGGTGGACCAGCTGGCAGCCCCAGGGAAGGTTCCAGCCAGCAGCTGGCGCCTGCCACCACACAGGCCAGCAAAGAAGCCCTCAGGTGATTCCAGCCCCAGCCTGGGAGGCCCCCTTGCCGAGCATGAGTAGATCAGAGACAAGCCATCCTTGCTGAGAAGCGCCCAAACCACATATTCATAGCAAACTAAATCCTGCTGCTTTGTTCAGCTCTTCAGTGATGGGGTGGCTTATTTATTTATAGCATTAGATAGCTAGAGCAGCAATCCTGGGCCTCTGGGAAGCCCGGTGGGGACGACAGAGATCAACATGCAGGAGATCTGGCTCAGGAGCCACGTCCTCCCGCCCCACCCCCAGGTTCTGCTTTGGGCCATCTGTCTCAGAGCTGCTTGTTGCTGAGATCCCTGTGCCGAGAGGGCAGCCCTCCTGGTGGGAACAGCCAGCTACCTTTCTGCTACCCACTGACCCATGTGTCTCAGTCTGGGCCCGCTGCTACAACGAAGCACCACAGACCAAGTGGCTTATCCACGACAAATTTATTTCTCATGCTGTTTGGAGGCTGGGAATTCCAAGATCAAGGTGCTGGAAGATGTGGTTCTAAGAACCTAAATCCCGTTCATGAGAGCTCCACCTTCCTAACCTAATCACCTCCCTGAGGCCTCGCCTGGCAAGACCATCACCTTGTGATTTCAACCTGTGAACTGGGGAGGGGGAGGTGATGCCAACACTCAGCCCATAGTACCATGGGAGACTGACTTATCCTTCGGAGGCTGAAACGTGGGCCTGCAGGCTATCCCATGTCTTCCAGCTCCCTCCTGCCCCTTCTCACACTCAGGAGCCCCTGGCCCGTAGTTTGACAACTCTGAGCCAAAAGGGCCATCGCCTGCCTCTGACTTGTCCCACACTTTCCATCTTGTAAGAGGTGGAGGGGGCAAAGGGGAAAGGCAGTTGCTATTCCATATACATCTGTGTCTCTCAAATTACTACTGCCCACTCTCTTCTTTTCAATCCGTGGATGGTAATGGAGAAACGGTGCTGATGACAGTGAGGATTCTGCCGAAACAGGACTACTCACAAGCCCTGCAGGGAAGTGCCTGGTCTCAGGAGCTAGCGGCTCTCAAATCTGGGTTGAGGTGCACTTAGCACCACGGCTGCCATGTGTGGCTGTACAGGTTGGGCACTGTACCACTCTAGGGCAGAGGTCTATACATTTTTACTGTAATAGTAAATACTGTAACCTTTGAAGACCACATGGATTCTATCTCAACTACACAGCTCTGCTGCTGTAGCACAAACACAGCCACAAACAATATATAAATGAATGGGTATAGCTTCGTTTCAATAAAACTTTACTTACCAAAACAAACAGTGAGTGCATTTGGTTCAAGGCTACAGTGTGTCACCCCTCACTCTAGGAGATTCTATTCACAAAGCTCAACATGCACAGCCCTAAGCTGTGGCTCTGCTCAACAGTGTACACCCTTAGGGCCTCAACTTGGAAAAACAAGAATAATTGCAGCGAATGCCTACCAACACCATCCAGGTGGAGTGGTTCTTAACGGCATGCAAAATCCTCCGTGCTGAGTGTGGGATCTTCCTTACCCCTTAGGTAAACTTCTCGGATGCTCTACTCATTCATTCATTGAAAAGAAACCTTCTGAGCACCTGCTGTGTGTCAGGCTTATGTCCAGTGCTGGGAATGTAACAGAGAACAAGGCAGACACAGCTCTAGCCTCCATGAATCCTGCAGAGTGGCAGGGAAGACGGACTTCGAACGGGTAGTTATAAATGGGAGGAGTCTTACAGAAGGAGCAGCTGAGAGGCAATGGGAGCTCTCACAGAAAGATGAGACCATCTCAGGGGTGAGGAGGAAGCAGGGATTTTAAGGATGAGAAGGAACTAACCAGGCAAAGAGTTGGAGGACAAGTGTTTCAGGCAGAGGGATCAGCATGTGCAAAGTGAGTGGACAGCATGTGTGAGGGGGATAAAGCTTCAGAGACCTCTTAATCCCGGGGCTGTGTCTCTCCCCCAACTACCTTTGCTCTTTTGCAGATAATTAAGATCAAGCTCATACCTGGCACCTCTCATCAAGCCTGCAAAGCTGTACTACTCGGTGCCACCACGTTTCAAAACCTTGGAACTATTTACTAATATTGGGAAGGGAAGGGATTTCGAGCAACATCTGGATCTCTGGCTTCTCAAAAAATTCCTGGCCTGTAAGTCCAATTCCTACATGGCAACAACTGGCTTGAAGTCGCTGGCAGCTGCCCCCTCAAATGGGATGCACACTCCCCATTCTGTCCCAGCCCGTCATTCCCAGTCACCTCGCACCATGACCAACTCACCCTCCATGACCTGTCTGGCCCGGGCAGGCATATGACTTCTTATCCAGGCAAAGCTCATGGCACAGAGGGAGACATGGATTCAAGATGGCAAGAAAGGTGTCATTGATGGGGATCTATTCTCCAAAAATCATGCACTGTAGCAGAGACGAATTATGCTCACCTCGAAAATCTAGTCTGCGTGGCCCAATCTGCTGACTTGCCCAGGTTATGCTCCTGAGACCCTGACCAGGCTGGATGCTGAAACAGGAACTGTCTTTACAGAGCCCTTGCAGAAATGTTGCCGGGGTCTGACGACAGCAAAGGAAGGCTTCAGAAAGAAGGAACTGAGCAAGAAACAGGCAGGCCCCAGTGGATGCCTTCTTTTCTCATCATATCAGGGCTCTACCTCTCCAGAAAATCAATTCTGTGGTAGGGAGGCTATTCTCCAGGGCGGAGTTTATCAAAGCGTATGCCAGAAAAGAACAGGAGATCCGAACCACACTGATCGGTGTTTCAGGAACAAACAGTCCTGATGCGGGAGAAATGAGGTCTTGCTGGTCCAGCTCCCCAGAGGCCGCCCCTGAGCGGAGAGAGCCATGAAGGGCACACTCCCGGGACGACCTGTAAAGCAAAGTCCCACAGGGGCAGCTTCGGGCCAGTCCCACAGGGGCTCAAGCTCTGGGCTCTAAATTAGCCTCAGAGCTGCCCCAACTAGGACAGCATATTGGCTATTGGTTAAGGGCTGCCCCGGGGGGAAGTAAATTCCAAGGCATCATTAGGTCTTATAGCCAGAGGAGAGTTCTCTGAAGAAGAGCCAGGGGTGCCATTAGAAGTGACAGCATGATCAAACAGGGCGGTGGGGAGGGCACACACACACAAGAACCCCAGCTCTGAGGGATCTGGACAGAGCCTGCCAGGGTCTGCTACCTGCAATTCGACATGACCCACAAAGCTAAAAATGTCTCTTGTGTGCAGAACTTCTCAGAACCTTTAATGTGATCATTATCAGCTCTAGGGGAAAGGATATGATATATAGCAGTTCCTGAACCTGTCTATGAGGCTCTTTTTTTCCAGAATTCCTGCAGATCACAGTTTGGGGGAAGTAGCCCTCTTAGGAGTGTGTGAGGTGGGAGAGGAGAGCAGGAAAGGGTTTCTTTTTCAGCCTCAACTGAGTGCTGTCCTGAAGTCCTCTGAAACCTCCTGGGAAGCCAGCCTGGGCTCCAGGCCCCTAGGGCGCTCCCCACCCACCACGGCCTCCTGACCCCCCCCCCATGCTCACTGCAGAGTGCCTGCAGAACTCCAGGGCCCCCGGGGGCCTTCCAAGCACAGCCCTTTCAAGCTTCTTTCCACTCTTGGAAACCACCACATCTGTCCCTGACTTCCAGAGCACTCCTGACCCACCTTTCACACGTGACAGCAACCAGACTCCCCATCTCCATCCCTCGATGCTTCACATTGAGCCTCCTGTGCCCCCCCGAGACTTGCCTGCTAGCTCCCGAACTTAAGGTGCTTGTAAACTGAACTCGTTACAACAGGTAGTGATTTGGTTTCTTGCTGGACTCCTGCCGTGTTTTTAATTTTTCGCTTGACTTCGCTTGAAGTCAATGGCCAGATCAGGTTGGGAGCTCCACACTCACTGCCATCTTCATCTTCGCCCTCACCGGCATGAAGCTCTTTGGCCCAGCCACGGAACTGAGGAGGATGAGCTGTGAGGAGCCCTGTGCTTCAGGAAACATGACATGAGGCATCTCCCCCGTGCCTGACCCCTGCACGGCGATGCTCCACCTTGACTGTTCGTGTCTCAGGAGGAGGTGTGTTTCTCCTTCCTCATGTGAGATAGTTAAGGGCATTCAAGAAATTACCCTGAATCAGAAGATCCACTCCAGAGGAAATGCTGCTCTGGCCGGGTGGTGACTTCTAGATAAGTCCATCCATTGAGATTTACCAAGGCCCTTCTATATGCCGGCCGCTGAGTTTGGAATCAAATCACCAGCTCTGTTGTCATTCCTGTTGTTTGCATTTTGTCTCTAACTCTTACTAGTTTGGACCCTGGGCCTCAGTTTGCTCATGTAAAATGGGTACAATAAATGCCTTTTCCATTAAGATGAGACAGAAAGGAAACACACATTGAGACACTTAGCACTATGTCTGAACCACAATGAGCACTCAAGAGATGTCTCTCTTATACAATAAGAAGAAGAAAAGGTGGGAGATCCTGGAATTCAGTCGTCACCCATGTTACAATGATTCCATGTCTAATCCTGGGACAAATTCTCCTGAGACCCCTTTCTTTTCCCTCATGTTCACTTTCCCTATACATCTCCTTCCCTCCCTAATTCCCCCTCCAAGTTCTCAGGGTTTACAAGGTGTTCATGAATCCTCTGTGGAGCTCACTAAAAACACAGATTCTGGGGACCTCCCCCCCCCCAGGGATTCAGTGGGTCCGGAGGAGCTCCAGGATCTGCGTTTGTAACAGACAACCTCAGATAATTCTGCTGCGGGTGCTGCGGGCACTGTGACGCACTAGTTATTAAGAGCGTGGGCGTGTGGGGAAGGGCTGGCTTGTAGCATTTGCTAAGAATACTGCCACGATGGCCAGCATCCGGCTACCCATGTGACGTCACTGAGGCAGAGCTGGGAGATGCCCAGCAACACACCCTTACACAGCACTACAAATACAATGGGTGTACCCGGCTCCCAGAGCCAGACAATGGTAGCAAGAAGTATACTCATCGGAAGTGTTGATTACCTTTGTTTTCAATATACTTATTTCATTGTAAGTTTCTGTCATTTACTATTTAGCGTTTGTGTTTCACAACCAGCTCTCAAAATCCCTGAAAATGTAACAACCAGCTCTTGGAGCGTGGCTGTCACGCACTGCCACAGAAACCAGAGTTGAAGAACCCCATTGATAAGATCTGCATGAATACTCTGTTCCCTGACAAAATGCGCATCCTTGCAAAATTTTCCCAAAACTCCTAGAGACTCTAAAGACATCCCAAAACCCATCATGGATTTTGGAGAGACCTCTGTCCGCCTTATTTCGTCCTGGGCTATCAGAGCATCTTCAGGGCTGGTGGGAAGGACAGAAGGAAGAATCAATCTAGTTTGAGGAAAGGAATTGTACAGATCTTTCCCCTTTCCCCATCCCCACCTCCCCTGCCCTTGTCCCATGCCTGACAGTGATGAGGGATGTCACCACCACAGGCTTCGAGAAGTTCCGTGTCCCGGTCAGCTCCAAGCTCTGAATCTCCCTCTGGTGCTATTGGGGTCCACGTTTCAGATTCGGGCGACAGGCACCGCGAGTCAAAGGAGGAAACAGAGGTGTCTTATCTCCCTTTCCCGCATCCAGCTGGAAGGCGAGCTGCTCCCTCTCAATAAAAGGCACTGTCTTGTGTCACTGTGCCTGGTTTAGAACAAGAAAGCCACTGCTCTTAGCAGACTCAAAGCCTTACAGGGTCACGGGCAGGCAGGGGCACAGGAACAAAGACAAAGAGGTACTGTGCTGTGCGCTTTAGAACCCACAGCACAACCAATCCAGGGAAGATGGCTACACCTGTGATCCTGGATGCACAGAAGAGGAAGCAGAGGCTCAGAAAATGAACAGGCCCACGGTCGCACACAGCAGTGGAGCCAGGATCCAACTCAAAGATCAGGCTCTTAACTGCCCTGCTGTTGTCCTTGCATTTGATCCTCACAGCAGCCGGTGTCCCCATTTCACAGATGACAAGACTGGGATAATCACCAAAATGCTCTGAGCCTCGGAAGGGGGCATCGAGGACACAGGCAGGCCTCTCTCCTAACGCAGCAAGGGGTTCATGGCCTTTGTAAGACTGCGTTTCTGCGAGGGTGGAAGGAAGAGGAGGAGGAAGGGAGAGACAGGCAAGATCAGGGGTTCAGCAACAAGAGCGGCAAGGGCGGGAGCAGGAGCAGCACCACAGTTGGCAGGCAGGCTCCTGCCTATGTCCGGGTAGGGGAAAGATTAAAGGGGGGTAGGGGAGAGCAACAGTAACTCCCAGGAGCTGTGGTGAAGTTCATGGGTGTCTAGAGATGAGATCATGAGAGCTGCTCCCTTTGGTTCCCATGGCAACCAGGCCACTCCCTGCCCACTCCCCAGCTTCAGTTGCACTAGGAATTGGGGGGGGGGATGTCACACAGAGGGGGTGATGTGGCTGCAGTTTCCATCACCGACCTCCATGATTCAGAGGGTTACCCGGCGGTAACCATGGCAACCGGCCCCAGGAGCAGTCATTGAAGATGTTCATCCCCAAGTGGGCAGGGCTGAGATGCCAATGCCACGCCCACAGCAGCCTCGCGTGTGTGGGTCCCCACCCCTGCTACTCCAGGCTTCCTTGGGTCAAATCTCCCCCCCACATGGGCAAAACTTGGGCAAGATGCCTCACTGCCCTGAGCCACTGAGTCCTCATGTGTTCACAGTAAGCATTCAGCTTGCCATCATGGCCGCCATCATCACCATCACCAAAGAGCAGGCGGTGTGACTCACCAAGGAATGTGTCAGACAGATCTGGCTATGAACCCCTGAAAGTGAGATAAGCTACTATCCTCCTGAGCTCCCAGTTTCCTCACCTGTAAACTTTCCCAGGGATTGTGGGATTTAACTGACCAGCTATGTGTCTTAGTTTGGGTTTCCCTAAGAGCCCGGCTTGACATGGGGTGTGGGTGCAGGTAGTTTGTTTGGGGGCTAAGCCCCAGAAGCACAAATTGGGGACTAGGTAGGTGATGTGGGAGACCAGAAGGGAGAAAGCCAAGAGGGAGGAGGTCACCACCATGCACACCTTCAAAATGTGTGCAGACCGTGCCTCGGATTTGTCCCACCGAGGGACGCAAATTTGGGGTGTTTATCTCTCTAACACGTGCCATCTCACATCCGGGAGAGAGATGCCAGTTTGAGGTGGGAGCCATGGCTGCTGTGGGTAAAGGCAGAGGTGGGCAAGGGGGGAGGATGGGTAGGGTAAGAGCTAGAACGGAGAGGACCCAGCCTGTGTGGCCACAGGAGTGGTGCTCAAGGAATCCACGGGTCTGTGTCCATTCCCCAAAATGGCAACGTGTTTCCACTCTGGCTTCTGCTGCTCCACACAGACCTTTTTACTTTGTAGAAGCCACTCCTATTCCCAGACACTAGCAGAGCGGAGAGCCTGGGCTTTGGCTTCTTTGGCACAGGTCAGCCCGGGCATGAGGACCAGCTCTGCTTCCCTTCCTAGCTGTGAGGCGCTGGGCAAGTGCCTTGATGCCTCCAAGCCTTTGTTTGTTCATCTGTAAAAAAGGGACAATAATAGTGCTTACCTCACTGTGCAATGTGATGAGAAGTGAAGAGACAATATATGAAGGGATGGCAAAATGTTTCTAGAAAGGCCCAGATGGTAAATATTTTAGGCTTTGCACACCATATGGTCTCTGTTGCAGCCATCCAGCTCTGCCATTGTACCATGAAGGCAGCTGTGACAATATGTAAACATATGGGTGTGCCTGGATTCCAATAATACTTTATTCACCAAAACAGGAAGTGACCAGATCTGGCCGGCCGCCCACAGTTTGCCAACCGCTGGTATAAAGTACAGAACAGAGAAGATACTCAATAGCTGGGAGCTGTAATTATTGCCACGGCTTAGAAGGAATTCAAGCCAAAAGCTCTCTGTGGCTTAAGAAAGTTTCAATGTCATCCCCTTCCATGTTGCTTGTTGACCATTCAAAGCATGAATATGTGTTCTAGCCCTTGCCACTCAAAGTGCGGTCCGTACACCAGCAACATCACCATAGCTTAGTGTTCCTTACGAATGCAGACTCTCAGGCTTCATTCCAGATCACCCAAGTCAGAATCTGCATGTGAACAGGATCCTGGGTGAGATGAGCCCACGTTACAACTGAAGACACACTGTCCTCCTGGGTCACCAGCCTGCCCTTCCACACAAGGACTTCTCTGCCCCAGCCTTGGAGCCACTTCCCCCAGGCTGCTCACCACCCCCTGTTCTCACTTCCTAATCTGGGTCTTTTTTTTTTTTTTTAACCTCCATCCCAGGCATACTTCCCAGCTAGGTCCAACTTCCTCTGGTCAGGGGGTGTCAGCAGTGCCTTTCTTTGCTCAGTGTGCTTCCTTGTCTCTTCATTCTTCCCCCTCCCCCTCCCTCAGCACTCCACCTGTCCCGGGCACTTGCACATACAAACCCTACCGCTCAAGTCTCCTGTGCTGCCCGGTACTGCGACCACTCACCACCTGTGATGACCGAGCACCTGAAGCGTGCTCATCTGAAGTGAGATGTGCTGCATGCAAAATACACACTGGGTTTCAAAGACTTAAAAAAGATGAGAAAAAGAGAATGTAAAATATTTTTTGAGTATCAATTCCATATTGAAATATTTCAGCTATATTCAGGAAGAAAAACATTTTACAAATTAATTTCACCTGTTTCTTTTTCCTTTTTTAATGTGGCACCAGAAAATTTTCAGTGATAAATGTGGCTGGCATGATAGTTCTGACACCACTGGTCCGCCGGGACAGTGTAAAGATTAAGAATGTAGGGACCAGAGTCCAACTGCCTATATTCTGTTAAAGAAAAAATTACTGGACACTTGCTAAGATAGTAAGAAAGACTTTATTCAAGACAAGTGTGACAGGGGAGAGAGATCAGGCTCAATGTGGAAGATGGCAGGACCCGTAGGGATTTATAGCCAGAGACAGGGGGTTGGTTGGTTGGAAAATTACTAAGAGGGGATGTCAAGAGTAGGAAGGACTTTTGGTAAACTGACCTCGCAGGATTCTTGTGAATGGCAGGTCAAAGACTTACATGTCAAAGACAGACTACATTAACCAGGTACTAAGGGTGATCAGATATCAAGGATGGGGGGATTCTGTCTCAATGACTCAGAAGGATTCTTTGCTAAGACTGGGCTGGACAGGTCCAAGAAGCTGGCCAAGGAGAGAGTCTGTCCATTCAAATCCCGGCCCTGCCACTGTCCACTGTGAGGCCTTATTGGAACTGGATAACCTCTCCGTACCTCATCTAGAAAATGGTGATCCCAAAAGCGCTTCTCTAGGGTTGCATGAGGACTAAAAGAGATGATGTGTGCTAAGCTCTCAGCACTTTTCCAGGCACATAACAAGGACTCAAATCTGAGTTCTTGTTTACTGTTCCTTCCCCCCATGACCCTGTGCACCGGAGACCACAGATATTTGGGAGGACTAATTCTGAGACCTCCAGGAATCCTGGATTGAGAGCGCTGGAGATGATGACACAGATCCCTGGCTTTGTCCTCATCACCTGTCTTTCAAAGGGGAATGAGCACCTGTGCCGTACTCCTACCACAGCTTGATAATTCTTTCTATGCTCTGAAATTTTCTCTCCAACCCTATGGCCCATATCCACCAGTGTGTCATGAGTCCCACAAAGCAAAGCTGCTGGTGGTCATCTCTGCCCCTGCCCCAGCTACTCACCTTCGGCAGCCCCAAGACACACACTGTCCAAATTTGTGCCTATCAATATAGCAAATGGCTGTGGGTCACAGACCTTTGGGTCCTTCAGTTGGTTTGTGAACTCCAGGGTCAAGGACTTCAAATAGTTCCCCCACCGCCCTCCCCTTTCCCTCTCTTCCCCTCTCCCCATGTGAAATCCTTGGTAACCCCAGAGTGAGCAGATCACAAAGGAACATTTGTCATGGGCAGACACAGCAGGCCAGGACCACTGGCCAAAGCCGGGCCATTAAATATTCGTCATTGTTGGGAAGGGCAGCCTAAATCTCTAGTGAGGAGATTTAGAATTCTCCAGAGAGAAGAGAAATCCATTTCTTTGCCAGAAATCTAGCTCATTCTATTAGGCCTTAAAAACACATCAAAACAAAGACAGCTGACTATGACACCCAGGCTCACATGGGTAAAGTCAGCTCCATTTATTGGACCCAGATGTAAACTGCGTTAAAAGGTCAGGCTCTTATCTTTGGGGGAAACGTTTTTTCTGAGAGATCCTGGGCCCAGCAGAGACCTCGGGTAACCCAAAAAATGGCAAAGAACTACCCCTTCTGTGTTCTCTGCCCTACCTCTCTAAAATTCCCCTTTCCTCAGAGAGCTAGAACCTTCTCGCAAGTGATTCTCTGTTATAATACACGTAAGAATCACCCAGGATGTCTGTTTAAAATGCAGGTTTCAGTGCCCTACCCCCAGGTTCAGAAGGCTGAAATGGAACCCAAGGAATCAGCATTTTAATAAAAGAGAATATAGGTGAGGTAGTAATTCTAGCAGAACTTCCTCCTTGGCCCCTGCCAAGCTGTAGAAATCCACGTTCCCCTGGCTTGATGTCTGGCAGGGACACAGCCCTCTCTGTGCATCCCAGGGGAGGCAGGTCAAAGCTGCAGAGGAAGGTCCTGTCCTGTCTTCCCCACCCTGCACGCAAATGCCTGCCCTGGCCAGGGAGGAAGGTAAGAGTTTGCAGTTGTTCCTGGTATAAGGGCAAGAAATTTGTTTTGATCACCCTTCACAAACCTGCTTTATGCTCTTGTGGTCTGCTTTACCAACGTCACTGAGTGTGGTGACCCCAAGGAATCGGGCCCAATCCCTGGCTCATCCCACCCCGTTATCCTTCCCAAGAGCTGCTGCTCCCAAGCCTCTTTCCACTAGGCCAGCAGGTGTGCACCCCTGCCCTCTGGTTGCACTGGGAATCATGTGCAGGCTTTGTTTTAATGCCAGTGTCCAGGCTCCACCCCAAATCAGGACATCAGAATTTCGGGGGAAGGGTGGGGGCCAGTGGTAGGGTCTTTCATCACTCCCTGGGTGGTTTTAACAGGAGTCAGGGGTAATAACATTTGCACATGGTTTTCTGCCCTGGCTACACATTGGACTCCCCAGAGCAGCGTTAAAAACCCCCATGATGCCTGGGTCCCACCCCCAGAGTCTAAATGAATTGGTCTAGTGTTCTCATCAGGTGCTGGAGTGTCTTTAAACCCTCACTCAGCTGAGAACCACTGTCTTGGCAGGCCCTTTGTTCCTGCAAAGGAAGCTATAGCACGAAGTCCTCCTGGGGTCATTATTAATTTGAGGGACATCTTCAGGCACCTTGGATGGCCTAGGAGTGAAGCTCTGGCCCCCCGAGTCTGATGCCCAAAGACAGGGAGGTATAGCACTCATTTGTTGACAAATGGGACTCTGCTCAGCCTGAAGGCAAAGCCTGTGGTCCGGTGGTTTGCAACCTTTAGTGCTGTGCTTCTCAAAGTGTGGTCCCCGGACCACGGGCAGCAGCATGAGGGGGAGCTTGCTGGAAATGCAAGGCTGCAGGTGCCCCTTCAGACCTACTGAATCAGGAATGCTTGCTGAGGTGGGGCTCGGCCGCCTGTTTTACAAGCTCTGTGGGTGATTGTGATGCACACTCAAGCTGGGGAAAGATGCCTTTAGTACACAGAGGAATGGCTCAAGAAGATGTAATACGATGCAGGATTCCTGCACTCGCTCGGAAGGGTCGCATCCTGGAGAGCTGGAGTAGGACCCAGGGATGCAGCTGATTAGCCAGTACTCCAGGATAAGAATGGTCCAGGGCCCAACTTTGAGGATCTCTAAAGAAGCCAATTCCCCACAGAGACCGGCCCTCCATCTGGTCCCATTTCCCACGAGTCTGCAAGGACTCCTGTCTCTCTCCCAGACTCACACACTCCCACTCAAAAGCTTCTACAATCTTCAGCCCTCACCACTCCCTGTTCTTCCCTAGAAAATGGGCTGAACCAATCCACAGGCTGTGAAGAGCAGAAGCCGTGTGCCTGCAATGGGGGGAAGGAGGGGAGTGCAGCAGGGTGGGAGGGGGCGGGTGGGGGTGTCTGTTGTGTCTTTCCAGGCCTGTGTTTGTGTAAGGAGCTCCTCCACATGCTCCAGGAGGATGAACACATCCAATTACTCCCAGCCGTTGCCAGGCTGGACACATTTATCTGTAATACCACTCCTGGCCGCACACTTCCAGATGGAACGTCCCGGAGAGAATGGTTTGTTTCCTCTCATCTTCCTCCGTGCTGCACTTTATGATTACGGAGCGCCGTGCCTGCCATGTGCTCCCCTCTCATCTGTAAGTGCTTTTCTGCGGCTTGGCTCTTGGCAGCTCCCAGACTGACCCAGGAGCGCCCACGCCGCCAGCAGCTGGCTGCCGTCCAGCCCCCTGCGGAGCCCAGTGCTGCGAGGCCGGCAGTGGCAGGGAAGCTGGCCTCTCTGGCCCGGGCTCACACTCGCAGGGCGTCTGGCCCCTCGCGCTCGATTTCTGTTATCTTCGAGGGGGCCTGCCTTTTCATTTGTTTCTCGGGCTGCCATGCTAATCAATAGGACCCGGCTGAAGAGCTGTCTGATGAACAATAGCGGCTCCGCCAATTTGTCTCAGCCCGTGTGCGCGGGATCCTCTGAGCCCATTAACCCCTTAACCTGGGAGATGGTATCTCCCCAGGGATGAATTACCTTTCTTTCCAGACATGTGTTTGCTCATTTAGCACCCTATTCATAACAGCAGCCCCATTTTGGCCGCCTTTCCCAGAAATGAAGGGGAAGAGCGTCCCCAGGCACGGGAAGGACACAGCGTTGAGGAAGAGCGCCTGGCCATCCCTAAGAGTGACAGCTGACACTTCCTCAACAGTGACTGCATGTCAGGCACAACGCTGAGGACTTTTTCTGCATGCTGTGCTGTCATCCTCGCCACGATCCCGGGTCCTGGGTAGAACCATAACCCCATTTTGCGTAGAGGGCGTCTGAACCACACAGAGGTTAAATGACATGCCTTGGAGCGCTCAGCTTCTAAGTGGTAGGGCTGGGATTCGAACTCGGGCACCTGCTTATTTTAAACCAGCTCTCTCACAGCTGGCAAAGCTCCTATCCTTCATCTGTTCTCACTTGGGGCAGGGACACAGAGAAGCATGTGGGTCACAGAGAGGAAGAGTTCACTGGCCTCTAATCATCCTTACCAATGGATTTCACTTGCTGGGGGGGGGGGGGGGATGTATTGACAAAAGTGCCACATTGGACTATTTTTAATTCGAGTGCTTATTTTAATCCTGAAGTTTATTTTTAGTTATACACACTGTTTTATTCATGTGGGTGGAGGGACAGAAAATGGTAGTTAATATGTCACAGCTCTGTCACCATTCGGCTTGAACTGAGATTTACCAGTCCATGTTCTCGAACGCGGTAGGATGTGACCAGGGCTTCTGCTGGCTCTGGCTAGTTCCTGCTCTGAAAATCTCAGAAGATGGAAGTGATTCATCTCCCAAAATTAGATTTCTGATTGTTAGGAGTTGTGTTAGTCTCATACAACAAAACCAAAATACCATAGTTTAAAATATAGTTTATTCTCTTATGCAAGGGTTTATTCTTTAACACAGTGTTCTCTCAACCTTAACACATCAGGATCGCCAGAGAAGCTTTAAGAAAATTAGGATGCCTAGGCTGCACCCTAAAAGGCCAATTATGTCAGCATTTCTGGGGGTGACACCTCAGCACCAGGATCTTTCAAATCTCCTCAGGTTATTCCATTGTACAGCTGCAGCTGAAAACCAGGCCTTGATCATAAGGCAAATCCCAACATCATTCCAGTGATAAGATGGTAGCTCCACAAAGTCAACCCAGATCCTCTCTATCTTTCTACACTTTTCATCCTCAGCACCTGGCACTTATTCTCAATGTCACCACATGGCCCAAGATAGCTGCTGAAGCTCCAGCCATCATATCTGCATTCTAAGTGGGACAAAGGAGGAAGGAAGGAAGAGGAAAACCAACTGATGTCGTACCTAGCTGCTATGGACTGAGTTGTGTCCCTCCCAAGTTTATATGTTGAAGCCCTCATTTCCATTGTGACTGTATGTGGATATAAGGCTTTTAGGAGGTAATTAAGATTAAATGAGGTCATCAGGGTGGGGTCCTAATCTGATAGCATTGGTGGCCTTATGAGAAAAGAAGAAAAAGAGAAATGTCTTTTCTCTCTCTTCACATTGGGAAGGCAGCCAGCTGCAAGCCAGGAAGAGACATCATCACCAGAGAACTGAATCAGTTGGCCTTCACCTTACACTCCCAGCCTTCAGAACTGTGAGAAAACGTCTGTCTGTTGTTTGCACCCCCCCAGTCTACGATATTTGTTATGGCAGCCTGAGAAGACTAAGACACAGCTGAGTCAGCATCCTCTTACCACCCTTCCCAGAAATTCATCAAAGCTCTGCTTCTAACCCATTAGCCAGACATAGCCACACAGCCATGCCTAACTGCAAAAGAGAAAAATGGAGTCTTTTTGCTGTGTTCATTGCCACTTCCAATAAAACTGAGGTTCTATGACCAAGGAAGAGGGAAGAAAGGATATTTGGTGGCAACTAGCAGTCCATTGTCCCCAGCATCAATAAAGCAGAGTAGGTGGCAGGAGATGGGAGAGACATGGGAACACCTGAGAGAGAACACTCCAGAAACAAGGAAATCAGCTTGCATAAGCCTGTAGCACACATCAGGGAGCGCCAGGAACAGAAGGCGGATTCCTGAACCAGAGCCTCCGGAGGACCGAGCATCCCCACTGCCCTTCCAGGGCATGAGGGCTGTTGGTAAACAGGCCCCCACGTGGAGCCCAGCTGTCGGTGGAACAGCCCTTCTCCTGACGTGGCCTTGGGATGACACAGAAGTTTGCACAGGGGTCCCTGGACAAGCACAATGGCTCCGGTGGGCAGGGTTTCTTCCGGCTTTATTGCATGCACTGAATAAGCAAGCCTTTCCTGAACCAGCATAAGAAGGGCCAGGTCAAAGGTGGAGAAATTGAAGGTGAAGAGACAGTGGAACAGGCCTGGCCCGGAAAGAGCACGGTGCCTCTCTGGATTCAGTGAGCAAATATTTGAGGACTTCCTATATTGCCGTGAGCTGCTTTTGGTGCTGAGGAGAGAGAGAGAGCAGGTCCCTGCTTTCACAAAGTTTATGCACCAGAGTGGGAAGACAGATGGCCTACACATCCACAAATAAGACTGTCTCACATGGGGTCATGAGGAAGGGGCGGGCAGCGTCAAGGAAGCATGAGAGGGGCTCTCTTTGGGGAAGAGGTATTTGAGTCAGGAGATGAATGAGGAGAAGAGTAGGGGAAGAATGTTCCAATGGAAGACAGAAGGAAGCGGAGCAGAAAGGGAATTAGTGAAAGAGTGTCAACGTGGACAAGGATGGGGGCACGAGGGGAGGTCGGAGAGAAGGCAGGAGTGTGGAGGGTGAAGAGAAAATTGGGAAGGACTTTGGATTGTCACTGAAGGGCATGGATGGTTTTAAGCCAGGGAGAGACACCATCTGACTACTTTGTAAAGATCGCCTTGGCTGCCATGGGGATCATGCATGGGCGAGGTGGCAGGCGTGGAATCAGGAAGACCAGTCTGGACGTTTGGTATTGGTCCGGGCACGGTGGGGACTTATGGTTGAGCAGCCTCCGGCAAACTAGGGCCTGTGGGCCGCTGTCCTTGTAAATAAAGTTTTATTGGAATGCAGTCATGCTTGTGCTTACTATTGTCTAGGGCTGCTTTTGCACTAGAGGTATGTTGAGTGATTGTAACAGAGATCATCATCTGGCTCTTAAGGCTCAAAATATTCGCTATCTGACCCTTTACAGAAAAAGTTGGCCAACCCCTGGACTAAGAAGAAGTGGGAGTGATGGGGAGACACTGAGGTATATTTTAGAGGGAGAGCCAACAGCATTTATTAGTAGATTGGATAGGAGGAAAGGGAGAGATGGCATGCAAGTTCCAGGCTTTTGGCTTGAGAATTTGGTGGACAGTGATGCCATGTACTGAGACAAGAAGGTCACGTCTGGGAAGGAAAGCTAAAAAGTCTTCTCTGGGCATGCTGTTTTGAGATGCCTGATGGCCCACTGACGAGCAGGGCCGAGAACGTCGTCCCATCCATGGGTCCATCTGGATCCGTATGCCATTTAGATAACTCAGCGGCTAGTAGCAAATTGCTCAGTAAGGGACCCAGCCTTCTCATACAAAGGAGCACAGTCACTGGGAGAGTCAAGAACCCAGGGGACTGACGATCAGCTATCCTTACACAAGAGCCCTCACTATTCTCGGAAAGAACAAGAAGCAAGCGAGAAGACGTAATGAGTCTTAGCTTGAATTCGGCCAGAAGGGCCAAGCATTGACTGGGGTGACATTAATTCTCCTTTACTAATTAGCAGAGTTATTACCAGCATTCATTCATCTATCTGCTTAAATAATGCAAGATGAGTCACTGTGGGCTCCCTGTTTATTCCCACAGCGGCCCTCCTGTCTGAGCAGGGTACCACTGTCTCAGACCCCTACAAAATTGCCTTCTTGTTTGGGCTACATCACATAAGGTCAACAGTAAGACATGGATGTGGTCATTCCCTTTCCAGGTACCGCTATCCACTCTCTTACCCAAATCAGAAACCCCAGAATTCTCCTCTCCCTCCCTCTCATTCATTCGTTTCTCCAAAATGTCTTCCAAATCATCAGCCCTCATCCTTCCAGCCTTGACCAAAGAAAAGTTGCCTAACTCCTCCTCATGTGGTCCCCAGGGGGACTGTCCTGGGACACGCATCTCATTGTGATGGACAATGACAGTTTGGTCTGCCAAGAACAGCAGCTCCCTTCATCGGGGGGCACTGCCAAATCCCTCGGACCCAGCATAGGGCTTTTGATGTGGCTGCTGATCCTGGTCCTCTGGCCCCAGTGACAAGTGGGCAGAGGACCCCGTGTAGGCCAAGCCAAGAGCTCCCACCCTTCCAGCCCAGAGATTCACTTAGCACCCGTGCCACCAGGAGGAGTGAGCTTGTCTTTCCCCAAAAGTTCAACATTTCAGTTGACTGAACTGACAGTTGAAGAGATAAACAAGCGTTAGCCAGGCAAATAAGGAAGGAAAGGTGCTCTCAGCCGAAGACACAGCTGGTACAAAGGGCCGGCGGTGGGAGGGAGCAGGGAACACACCAGGCACAGAGAGGTGGGTGCAGCTGGAATGGGAGGAAAGGAGTGGGTTGCATGATGCCCGTCAGACCCAGCAGCAAACCCGCAGCAAACATTCCTAAGTTGTCCTGTCTGCCAGGCGCTGCTCTAACATCTGTACTTGGACTCCCCCATTCAGATCTACAGCAATGCAGCAAGGTGGATATTAGCATCCCAATTTTACATACAAGGCGAGTAAAACAAAAAGGGGTAAGTAACTTTTCTGAGGCCCTAGACCCACGTGTGAGCAGGGACAGAAAGAGACTCGGAGGAGAAAACACAGTACGTGGTGAGCAAATGAAACACACAGGCCACTAGGCACAGCACACTCCCCAGGATAATGGCCCGCACGGCTGGTCAGGCGGATAAAAGCTGGTTTGGCCAAAAGAGCTCACCGGGGCTGAGGTTAGTGTTGGCTTCACCAGCTCTGCCCCACACGGCGCAGGTGCCTGGATTTGCTTCCTGTCCCTTCTGCTGCTTTTCCACATGGCTGGATTTATTTTCAAAACAATTTATAGTTATATTAAATATTAAAAGCACTTTGCAGGTGGTGTTTACTGTTTGAGAAGTTAACAAATGTATGTTGTGCTGTGTAAAATGGTGAAAACCAATTTGGAGTGCTTGATGGCTTGGGCTAGGTGATAGCAAAAGTCAGCCACTTCCGATTTTAATGAGATAGCATCTTCGGTGTGGCCCCGTTACATGACTGGGCAGGAGGGACAGCCAGGGGCTGGCTGAGCGATGGAAAGGCCTCTGTTAGCCTCTGCACTGCTCGGGGTGCCCTTTGCAAAGGCCATAGTCCACAATCACAAGCAGCCCAGGTCTGCATGGAAGTCTGTTTTGTTCTAAAAATATTGTAATACTATTTTTATAATGAGATCTTCACCATGTGTGCTGCAGTGTGATGAACACTGTCCGTTCACTATATGACACATCCGTCGCTTCTATGAATGTCAGTGGAGTACTCCCCTGTACCGGATACTGAGCCAGAGACCCAGTCCCTGCCCTCTTGGGGCTTACGTACTGAGAGGGAAGACGACAAGAAGCAAATACTCAGACTCAGACACTAGGTTACTGTAGACTGGGATTAGCACCAGGAAAGAAGTATGTAATGTGTTGAGACACAAAGTGACAGAGCATGGGAAGGAGGGGTGGTAAGGGAAAACCTCTCTGACAAGGTGACATTTAAGCTGAAGCCTGATACATAATTAGGGTCAGCCATGGGGAAAGCCAAGGAACGGGCATTCTAAGTTGAAGGAACAGCACTTGCAAAGGCCCTGGGGCCGAAGAGAGCTTGGCACAGTCTAGAAACAGACAGAATACTGATGTCACACGAGAGAGCTGAGAGCAGAGTTTCAATTGGGTACTTCTGGGGTGCAGTCTGAGGATTCCCACTTCTAACAAGCTCCCAAGTGATCCTGAGGCTGCGGGCCTGCAGACCACATCGCTTCACTCCCGGGGTGGTTGAGAGTGTTTGCTTTCCGTGTAAGAATGGTAGCAGAAGTGAGAAGCTAGGACATCCCTAGCACTCCCACTGTGCCAGGCACAGATATTTGTGCTTTCATGTGTATTATATATTGAATTCTCAGAGCCCTTTGAGATAGGTATTATTATCACTTCTAGATCTCTATTTCTACAGATGGGGAAACTGAGGCATGGAGTGGTAAAGTAACTTGCTTAAGTTCCCGCAGCTAGTTCCAGGCACAAATGGGATTGGAACCCACCACTCAGGCTCCCAGGTCTGCCATTTAGCATCTCTGAGAGAATCATTTCTTGTTTCCATGTTCCTGGTACCATTCAGTCAAGTAATGAATGGACTGATGAACTGTGCAGTCTGCCATTACCTTCCCAGCCCCTGAGGCACTGGGTTTGTGCACCTTACACCCCACGGCAGTTTCCTTTTTCCTTTCCTGCTCCCGTTTGGTGATCAGTGCAGCAAATATTCAAAGGAGTGTGTGTGCCTTTAGTTCCCGCTGACTGATGGGGCTTATCACAGGCATCCAGAGAGCGCCCCGGCTCACTTTCTCAGACATTTCCTGTGTTTATCAATCTTACACCCTTAGAGGTGGGGCTGTGCCCCTGTGGCTGAGGTTGATGGGACACCTGTTATGGGCTAGGTGTTGAGCTAAAGGCTCCCCAAAGCCTCTCAACTCTGCTACAAGCAAGGGGTTATGATCACTCCCTGTCTATGGACAGAACAACCGAAGTTCAGAGAAGCAAAGACAATTGCTCCAGGTCTCGCAAGCTGGCAAGGGTGCAGCCAGGATTTGATCCCATGAGTGGCGGGATCCTGAGCCCATACTCTTCACAAACTCTCTGGCTCTGCCAGGATTATCTGAAAGGAGAGGCTTAAAGCACCAGAGCTGCTGTAAGAGAGGTCTAGACCACCGGGTCAATCGTGATGGAAAAATACACAGATCGCTGCGGAAGGAACAAATCGGTTGATCCTTCCAAGTCCTTCCAAGTCCTTCCAAGTCCACCTTTTGACAGATGGGAAACTAAGTCTCCAAGATGGGACATGACTGATTTCTCTTCTTCATACTACATGAATCCAGGCTTTTCAACCTTGGCACTGTTGACATTTGGGGCAGATAATGCCGGGGATCACTCCATGCACGCTGTGGGGGATTGTTCTGTGCATTGGAGGGTGTTGAAAGCGTCCCTGACCCCTACCCACTGACAGCCAACAGCACCTCCACCCCGGTGTTAGCAACCACATTGCCAAATCTCCCCTGTGTAATTTAGGGTACAAAATTAGATCAGACCACTTACATGCTCAAAATTCTTCAAGTTCCCCATCATTTCTCTGGACAAAATGCAAACTCCTTTGCTGGGTCTATCAAACCTTCAGAGACATGGCCCTGCTCAAATTTTGCCTCTTGTCAGTCCCTTCCCCACCCCAGTAAAAAAGAAAAAAAAAATCACAGCAGACAAATAACTGAGCGCTTCCTACACACCAGGCACCGTTCTAAGTCAAGCGCCTTGCAGAGTTACCATCCCTATGTCACAGCTCAGAGAACTAAGGTCTCTAGGGTCCAAGAAATGTGTCCAGGGCCACCAGTGTCCAGAACACTGGGCTTAAATCCTGGCACTCTGACCCCGACCCAGGAACTTTCTGCTTTATGTTCTGGCCAGTACACAATAGAACAAACCGAACGAGCTGCTTCTCAAATGCGTCCCCCTCGCTCTGTTCCCTTCCTGTGCTGCACACCCCCCAACACCCTTCCCGGCTCCCCTGCCCCATGGAAGCCTGCCCACTGCCGGGGAGAACGGGGCCTGTGTGTGTATCCTACTGCCTGGCACACATGCGGGCTCAGCCAGCGTTTGTTAACTTCCGAGAGCGTCAGGCCAGGCCTCACCTCTCCCGGAAGGGCTGTCTTAATCAGGGATCATTTGCTCGGCAAAAACAAACTCACTTGAGCTAACTTAAATAAAAGGAAAGCAATTATGAGGAGTTAGGTTATCTCGTGGGCCCCAAGGGCAAGAATTCATTTGGGTACCCACTCATTTAAGACAAGAAATGCTGCACAAGAGACCGGTACTGGGAATTGGAAAGCTGGCAGGAATCAAATAGGCTCTTTATCCTCTTTCTCCTTGGCTCCCTGGGGAGCACTTTCTTCTTCCTCTGCTTCATTCTCCTGCCTTATGCTTCAGAGCAGCCTTCCAGCTCTTTCTGCTCATTCGTCAGAACTTGGGGCCCCAACATGGCTGCCCAGCATAGCTATCCTCGTCTGCTCTGGCTGCTGTAACCAAATACCACAGCCTGGGAGCTGAGAGACAACAGAAAGTTCTCTCTCACAATTCTGGAGTCAGGAAGTGCAAGACCAAGGTGCCAGCAGGGTTGGGCTCTGGTAAAGGTCCGCTTCCTAATTGTAGACGGCCAGCTTGTCACTAGGTCTTCACAGGCAGAAGTGGTGAGGGGTCTGAGGGGTCTGCCCTCATGACCTAATCACTTCCCAAAGACCCCACCTCCTAATACCATGACCCTGGATTAGGTTTCCACATACAAATTTGATTGGGGTGGGGGAGACAAAAACATTCAGACCATAGCCATGGCTGTACCAACGGGGGCAGGCCCAGTCCAAGTCTACGTACCTTAAAGGTTTACTCTGTGGGGCTGCTTACTTCAAATCTGAGTCTTAATGACAGGTAACCAGGGGGTAAATCTGATTGGCCCTGCTTGGGCCACATGGTCAACAGCCTATAGATGAGGGGGCAGGAGTCAAGGACTATAGACCCCCTCAGCAGGAGCTCTGGGAACAAGATCTCTCAGAAGCTGATGTGGGCTGGGAGGATGATCTATGACTGATGAAGGCATCGAAGGGCAGGGAACATGCATGGTGGAGGAAATGATCAGATAGAAAAAGAGCCTGATATCTCCCCGACTGTCCTGGGGATCCCCTGGGGACAGGTCTTGGCTCCTCTGCAAAGAGTGGCCCTGTCACTCCATTCTTGCTGGCAGAGCTGTTCTTGGAGGAAAGGCCTATGCCAAGTCTGAGCAGAGCCCACCTGATGAGGCCCCATCACAGAGTGCCTTAATTGCTTTCGCCTCCCCCTCTGCACGCACACACGCACGCACGCGCATGCCCTCTTTATGGCACTTAAGTGGCACCTGCTGCTCTGTTGCTTAAGTGTCTACAAGTCTCAGAGAAGAGATGAGGAAGTGGAAAAGGTACAAAACAGCCCGTCTGGAATGGGCTCCAATAGCCACAGGCTGACCACTCCAAAATTATATTCTCAACCCACATTCTCCATCTGACCACTGGCTTCCAATTAACAGCAGAGTTGGTGGGCTTGGGTTGGGGTAGGGAGACCAGACAGAGCAGGTTCCAGGAAATTAAAGCTAAGCCAGAGCTGAACACTGTCCCTAAAACGTGGTTCTTCCTCCCCTCCTGGAGGAGACATAACCCGAGAGGAGGTCCAATGGCTTCCGGACAGCCCAGGCCAGGCTCTGGTGTATGGTAGAACTAGGGCTTGCATCTTCCACCCAGAGGAGGGCACCCCATTCCAGCCCAGCCTGCCGGGTGCAGGCAATGGGAATTGGAAAGGGAAATGCAAATCTTACTGCCTTTCTCCTCCTCCTCTGGGCCCCACTGAGCCCAGATCTAATCATATTTTGCACATTGCAGTTTTAGGCCCTGTGGTTGCAGTAAATCATGTGATTCACCATTATTGCACCTGCATCAGAAGCTCCTGGAAAGCGTATCACAATACAGATTTCCGGGCCCTACCCGTGATCTATAGATTCAGAATCACTGGAGTGGTAAGGCCCAGGAATCTGCATTTTTCACATGTTTCCTCCCCTTACCCCCACTACCACCAGAGATTTTGTTGTACTCAAAAGCCTAAGAATCAAGAATTACTGGCTTATCATCTGACCTTAAGATAAGGAGATTACCCTGGATTATTCAGGTAAGCCAGCGTCATCACAGGGATCCTTTCATAGGAAAGGAGGTAGAAGAGTTAGTATTAGACTGATGTCATACTCAACCAGCTGCTGCCAGTTTTGAAGAGGGAAGAAGGAATCACAAGCCAAGGAACACAGGTGGCCTCTAGAAGTCAGAAAAGGCAAGGATGTAGATTCTCCCCTGGAGCTGCCAGAAAGGAATACAGCCCTTGCCTTTAGCCCTAAGAGGCCTGCACAGGATTCATGACCTCTAGAACTATGTGTTTTGTTTTAAACAACAATAACAAAAAATCCCCAGCACGGTGGTTAAAAGCATGGTGTCTAAACTCAGAGTCTGGCTCTGTTATTACTTGGTCAACTGACCAGATTAGCTCCCCCTCTTGGCCTCAGTTCTCTCGCCTGTGAAATGGGCATAAACACAGTAAGCGTTGCCTAATGTTAACTGTCATGCCCTGATTCTTCGTAGAGGACAGAGAACAAAGAGACGAAAGCTATGGAGGCTGAAGAATCAGACCTGACTTAGACTGGGAGGCTGAGCGTGTAGGACATCAGGCAAGAATCATTCCTGTAGAGGAAGCAGCAAAGATGAGATATCACATGAGGGAAGGTCCAGAGGACACAACATCCTGCAAAGTCCCTGCCAGTGAGAGAGCATGGGACTTAGGGACTGCCAAGGGAAGGGTAAGGCTAGAGCTAGAAATGGTCATGGGCAAGGCTGAGAAGTAGGCAGGAGCCAGACTGGGAGAGGGCTGGGAGACCAAGAAGGACGGGCTGGATCTTGTGGCTGGAGAAGAGCTGCTGAAGGGCTTTAGTAGAGGCGTGTGTTAGATTTCCAGACTGTCCCACCCTCACACATGGGCACCCCACATCCTTGCTCAGAATGTGCTTTACAAGAACCCACCCCTGGCCTCCTCTGTCCCCTCCTCATGGGTCAAGGAGTCTGCGGTGGCAGAGGACACATGTCCTAGAGCCTGTGCTCCCTTCTACACTACAGTCTTAGTACCCAGACCTCAAAATTTCACGCTCCAGATGCCCTGAACCTACCTCTAGGGCCTCTGCAAGCCTCTGTCTCTGCTCTCTTCCTTCCCCAGGGAGGCCGCCATGGTCTGGTCCACAGCCCTGGGACAGATGACTGCTCTGAGAGGCAGCTGTGTGTGTACAGGGGGCAGTACTTGGACCTGCAGATTTGGGGTGTCCACACACATGTGGAGCTAGAGGTGGGAATATCCCAGGACTGGGCCTCCATTTACACCTTTCTCCCAGGCCCCAGCAAATATCAGGAGCAGGGCTATTGCAGATTTGCTTGTTGGCTGGTGAGGGGAGTCTCTTAAGGGAGGCTTGCAGACCCACTGCCAGGCTTTTGCCAAAAACCCAGCAAAGGAAATAGTGACTTCTAGCTAAGTTGTGGGAGACCAGAGGAAGAGAAACAGACTGAATCAAGAGCTATTCAGTAGATGACCTCATGCTGTTCCCTATCCTGTCTCTAACTGTTCATGGGAACGAACATATCATCCCATAGAGAAGAGAAGCATGTCATTTGAAACTAGAAGGGGTTGGCCTTGCCCACGCTCTATGGAGAGAAGTTAAAAAATACTGATTCACAAGAGCTAACACAATGTCAACTTACTTGCAAAAAGTCCCTGCTGAACCCTAGTGAGAACAATGACCTCCGATACATAGTAGGGAAAATGAAGAACAGAGGTCACAGGAGGGAAGCTTTGAGCTTATGTGATATCAAGGCTGGGTAGAAATCTCAAGATTTTGCCCTCACCGATCTCAACTGTCAAAAAAGGCCAGGTGGTCTGAACCAGGGCCCAGTTCTCTGGGGTGTCCTTGGGGCCTGGTTCCAGAGGCAAGGAGAAGACAGACCACACTTCTGCTCAACCCCTTTAGACCCTGAGGGTCAGAGGAGACACTTCCATATACAGCCACAAGGGAGCTCATGCTCAATGGCCAGAACTCATCTCTACAGAGACTTTTTCCATGGATACCAGCAGGGAAGACACTGGAATGGCTGCCATGTTGGATACTTCCAGCAAGAAAAACCACCTTGGCTGTTAGAGTGATCATCCTCATAAAGGCTGACATTTATTAAGCATTGATTGTGTGTCAGACCTTCTTTAGGTACTCAGTTAATCCTCACCACCTTACAAGATAAAGGTAATATCATTGCTCTTTTGCCAAGAAAGAACTGATGGATGGAAAGGTTAGGTAACTTTCCCAAGGTCACAGCTAGGAAAGGCTGGAGCTGGAATAATGAGTCTAGGAAGTCTTCCACAGAGGGTAATCAAAGGACCTGGGGAGTGCATTAGTGTTGGGTCCTCATCACCTCCACTGACCTTCCCCACCACTCTGCCTGGAAGAGACAATTAAATCTAGCACTCCTTCCAATACTGGGAACCTAGGTTCTCACGGCTCCTTGAAGGAGGATGGAAAGATGCCTATTTCTCAGGCAGAAAAAAAGACCTAAGACCAGAATCAAAGTCTCTTTAATACTTTTTCTAAAATGGGAATATCTTCTGTTTTATTTCCGACAACATATGATCAATGTAAAAACTGCAATGAATACAGAAGTAAAAATCTACCACCCACTCCAAGGCCCCTAGTGTCATTTGCCTCTTCCTCAAAATAAATGCTTCAACAGTTTGGTGTACATTTTTCTAAGCCAGCATTTCTCATAATGTGACTTGCACACCCTGAAGGTCCCACAGCCTGTTCAGAAAGTCCTCAGGTCAAAGTTATTTTCATAATAGTACTAGGACATTATTTGCCTTTTTCACTGTGAGATTTGCATTGATGGTACAAAAGCAGTGGGGGTTCAAACTAGCACCTTAGCACAAATCAAGGCACAGCACCAAGAAATCATTGTCATTGTCAGTCATTGGGTTCATCACTTCCACATTTGCAGTTAAGTGAAACTGGATTTTTCTAAAAATTGTCCTTGAGGAAGCATTACAAACTATTATTTTTATTAAATCTCTACCCTTGAGAGCATTTTTTTTTTTTGAGAACGCACTTTTTTCAATAATCTTGGTGATGAAACAGGAAGAACGCACAAAGCGCTCCTGCTACATATTGTGTATGACGGTTGTCTCAAAGGAAAGCACTTGCGGGATATTTGTGTTGCCAGCTCAACTAGCCACATTTTTCATGGAACGCCATTTTTACTTGAAAGTAAGACTGTCAGACAAGCTTTGGCTATTGCATTCTTGGAAATCTGGCAGAAAATTTTTACAAAATTTACAAAGTGGCCTGTCATTTCAAGGAAAGCAACTGACAGTATGTGTTGCCAATGAAAAATTTAAGCTTTCAAGCAAAAATTGGAATTTTGAAAAACTTGGATCCTCTACTACGTGCTTGACAGATTTCCTGTGTTTAAAGACTTTTCTGATGAGATCAGTGTTGATATTAACAAATGTGACATTTTGATATTGTATAATGAAATGTGTCAACATTTGAAAGATCTCCACAACTCAGTGAACCAGTATTTTCCAAATGATGTCACAAAATCATGCATGGTTAAAAGATCCATTTAAAATACAACATAAACCAAATGATTTTAATACAGACCAAATGATTTTAATACAATATGGTATAAAAAGCTTACTGATCTGGTTTTAGATTTCATATTGCAACTAACCTTTAAAAAACTACCACTTGGTGAGTTTTCATGTAATACCAAATTATCACGATTATCTGAAAAGGCTATTAAAATTTTCCTTTCTTTTCCAACGGTGTGAATCTAGTTTTTCTCATATATTTCAACCAAAAAAACACATCACAACAGATGGAATGCAAAATAGATATGAGAATCTGGCTATTTTCAAATAATACAGGCACTGAAAAGACTTGCAAAGGTGTAAAATAATCAAATTTTTAAATTAGATTTTGCCTTAAAAATATAGTTATTTTTCATAAAAATGTAATTTATATGTGTTATGGACTAAATGTTTGTGTCCTCCCCAAATTCCTAAGTTAAAATCCTAATCCCCAGTGTGATGGTATTACAGGGTAGGGCCTTTGGGAGGTGATTAGGTCATGACTGGGGAGCCCTCACAAATGTTATCGGTGCCCTTATATATGAGAGCCCAGAGAGCTCACCCTCTTTCTTCCACGTGTGAGGACAATGACAAACCCGTAGTCTTCAGCCTGGAAAAGGGTCCTCACAGAACTCCAAGAACATGGCACCCTGACCTAGGACTTCCAAACTTCATAGCTGTGAGAGTAAATTTTCGTTATCTATAAGCCACCTCATCTATGATGCTTTGTTATACCAGCCCAAACTAAGACAATGTGTGAACATGTAATGGGTTTATTTTTGTTATATTAATGAATTAATAAATATTTTAAACCCACATTTAAAAAAAGGTTTTTGGAGTCCTGTTATTTTAAAGGTATAGAGTTCTGACATCAAAGTTTGAGAACATCTATTCAAATTATTTTATGCATATATTACTTTTTCACTTAAAAAGTATCAAGGATAGAGGTGCCTGGGTGGCTCTGTCAGTTAAGTGTCCGACTCTTGGTTTCAGCTCAGGTCATTATCTCTCAGTCATGGGATCAAGCCCCATGTGGGGCTCCATGCTCAGCACGGAGTCTGCTTCAGATTCTCTCTCTCTCTCCCGCACCCTCCTTTTCTGTTCTCCCAGCTCACTCTCTCTCCCTCTCTAAAATAAATAAAATCTTTTAAAAAAAATGTATCAAGGATATCCTTTCATGTCAAAGCCAATATCCAATAATATAAATAATACCCATGTTTTATTAAATGCTTAGAACGTGCTCAGACATTGTGCTAAGCAGTTTGCATACATCAACTCATTTCTTTTTACACTTCACAAAAGAACTTGTCTCAGGTACATACTATTTCTCCTATTCTACATATGAAGAAACAGACACAGAGAGGGCAAGCTACTTACCCAAGGATATATAGCTAATTAGGTGATCCAGCAAGTTTGAACGCAGGCACTGATTCTAGAGTCTACAGGCTTTATGGTGGTCAAAAGTATGGAAGTCTCAAGATCTCTATGAATAAATGCGCACTGAATAGTCATAGAGTAATGTATAGGGCTTTAGTCGGGAATAATTTCAATGTAAGATGGAGTAGTTGATTTAGGTACCGTGAATCACCAAGTACCATAAGTAAATTATGGTTCTGGTGTACCTGTTGTTTCCCGTACAAGGTTGCCAGTACCTGAAAGAGCTCAAAGACAAGGGAGAATTCACTGTTGCCCTGCACACTATTTCAAGACCCTGGGTGAAAGCTAAGAGTTTCCTTGTCAAACCAGGAACGGTGCCTTCCCCAACCTCAACCCTCACTAATCCAGTGTCTGTCTTACACACTTTCCCAAGACCCCATACTTCTCCTTACGGCATTTATCCCAATTTATAATGATTTGCAGGTTCTCCAGGAGAACAGGAACCCTGGCTCTTTGCACTCCTCCTTCTATCCCCCGAGCCCAGGACAGTGCCTGGCACGTAGTAGCTGCTCAGTAAACACCATTTAAATGAATGACTAGAAAGCAGACACTTTCAGAACTCTACACCTAAACCCTCAGATCCCTTTACCACGATCAGGTGCATGAGTTCCAGATGTGCTGTGGCCCCCATCAACCCACACCCGTGCCTTTTTTGCTGGCGGTGCTAGAGCCAGCTTTGTCTGTACCAGTACAGAGCAAGAAGTGCCTGAAAACATATGTCCTTCTGGGGACAGCCCTTAACCAATGGCTATCAGGTGAGGGTAGCAAGTTTTAATACTTTAGCCCTGTCCCTTCCCCATCAATACACTTTGAGTGTACCCTGCTCTCTTTCCAGAGCTCCCCCAACAAGTCTGAATCAAACACACCCTCTATAGGACTTGGCTTCGTACCACACCACTTCCCCACCATCCTACCAGTTTACCCCTGAGACACTTTCTAATTCATCACTCAAATCCTTGCCTCCAGGTCTGCTTCTGGGGAACTCAACCCAAGGTAGACTGGGGCCCTTAACCCCCCCCCCAAACCCCTTATGCCTCTTCAACACTTCATTTTATTTGTTGAATGAATGAATACTGGCATCTTATTTATAATCCTAGAGCCCCAGGGCAAGGAGTGAAATGGTTAAGGAAAGAAGCTACTGCAACTATGTTCTCTAGAAATCTTGGTAATTAAGACCTTTGGGAATGTGGTACCAACAGTGGTGTGCTATAACTGGTTCGTACTGGCTTGTGCAAGCCAACTGTTAAATATTCAGGAATTTTATAAATTGGTTGTTAAACCCTTGGTAGCTTGAAATCGGCCATGGTGGGAGTATTTACACCACAGAAATTGGCATACGCTACAAACCAGGGCTGGTCTCTGCACCTTCTACCCCACCTCCCCACCCCTTACTCCCTTAACCCTACTTCCTGGGACCAGTTTACTACTATACTACTGGGAATAACATTTCAGGGTTAAGATGGTAAAACCTATACACAAATTATAGTGTAGTGGGGTTAACACAATGGGTTGTGAAGTCAGAGAGACCTGGATTCAACTGTACTGTCCCTTATTGATTCTATGACGTTAGACAAGCTACATAATTTCTTTTTGTCTCTATTTCCTCATCCGTGAAACAGGAATAACTTTTTTTTTTTTTTTTTTGCCTCTTGACATAATAAATGTGAGAAGTACTTAGCTCAGAGCCTGGCATATTAAAATAGCTCAATGAATGATAGTTATTATTAAGTTAGAAGAACCAAGGAATGTAGAAAGGCCCCAAACATGGTCTTGGAGACTACAGTCATGGTATCCCCACGTCAGCAGCCTTCACCTCAATGGTTTACTCTTTAGCTGTCAGCCCAGGCCTATAAGGTCACCTTGACCAAAAGCTATGGTTCTTGATGAACTCTTAAGGAGATGAATTGCTCAGCTCAGTGCTTATCACATGGAAACCCCAGGCTCCAGATGCTGGCTTATTCTATGGGTAACTCAGAGAGTGAGCACTGGCTCTTGGCCTCTGTAGCTCCCTTCAAGGAAAGGCAATCCGTTCAAGGCAGATTTACTAGCAGGTAGCTGTGCCCACATAGCAGCAATCCCATTGCCCTAATAGGCCCACACTTCCAGGGGCATTACAGTGACATGAAATCATCCCATCGGATCTGGCGATTTTTTATCAGGCACTACGTATCCTGAGTCAAATGCAAAAGGTCATCTGAAAGGTCAGCACTCCTAGAATGGTGCAGTTGAAGCTGCCAGTCCCCTGCTCACGACTCTTTGGGACTGGCTTCCGTACTCCTGATGGCTTTCCCATGGCCACCTGCGGCTCTGGCCATAGGAGCCTGCCCCTGGAAGCAGCGCTCAGCCAGTGACTGATAGGAATGGGTGGCTAAATCTCCAGCTTCCTCCCCACTGGGGTGGGGCAACTCTAAGGCGTGTTCCCCAGTGCCCCATACAAGTTACCAGTGGGACTGAGCCTATACAGCAGTTGTCCACAGTATCCCAGAGCAGCTGACCCACAGCAGTGACCCGCTTATTTACGTACGTTCCCTTCCCTTCCTCCTTCCCTCCCTCCATCGTTTTGGCTTCTTACCAGTGCTTCCTGGGTTCAACCTCCAAAGAGAGTACTGACACACAATGCTTTGTCTCAGGGTTGGGGTGGCAGGGGTCGGGGGGGTGGGGGGATATCCAACCAAAGACAAATGAATCCAATTATTCAACAGCTACTATGGGCCAGGCAGTATCTGGTGTTTTCCTGTGGACTGGCATTACACAGATGGTGGGATGGGTAAGTGTAAGGAGAACTGAGCAGGGTGAAGAATGGCAAAGCAGGCTGGGATTTCAGATAAGCGGTTATTCATCTTCCGCTCTCCCTCCATCCTTCTTGGGTTGTGACACGCAGTACATACATCAAACTTGTAAATGCTGACTGCAAGCGTCTGACCTAGAGTTATGGGCTCGCTGGAGAACATGGAGCCGACATTTAATAAGGAACTTCCAGATGGGCCTTTTCCGGTAGTAATAATAAAAGATAGCATTTATTAAGCTCTTCCTGTTTTTCAGATACTGTGATCAAAGGCATGGTTGATTCAGTTGCCACAACACTATGTGGTGGGTACTATTATATTTCATTTTATGGATGAAGAAACAGAGTCTCAGAGAAGTCACCTGTAGAGGAAAGTGGTGTTGCCAGGACTGGAACTCAGAGCCCATGTCCCTGAGCCATGGCTGCCAACACACTGGGCTCTGAAGTGTGATGAGGACTTACAGATCACATTCTTCCTCTCCGACCCCCTGAACACAGGGTCGTTGCTCAGTTATCCTGGGAAACAGCATTCCTCTGATTTGTTCCGTTTTCAACAACATACTCATACTGGTTGGGGAATATTGCAACCCCCCCCCAACTTCCTTTCTCTACTTTTCTGCCTTTGAGACCTCCCTACACACATTCATTACAGTCCATCAGGTAGAGGGGAATGGAAGCTACTGTGTCCAACAAAACAAAGAAAGCCCACCACTGCCCTGACAACAAGTCACTGTGCTTCAGTCTTCTGTGGAAGAAAATTAAAGGTCATGTGCATCAGTCTGAATGCTGGCTATGAAATTGATACTTTGGCCAAATGACTCAGTCAAGACGGAAACATTATTTTGTTCACACTGGTGCAGGCCAACATTCCCCCAAAAAGAACACTACTGAGGATCAATGGAATGTTCGAATGAAATAGAATTCTGTTCTGTCCTTCAGTTTACACTTCTCAAAGCTACTTTGGTCTTTCTGTTCACTGCGCTGGAAAGACCTGGCAGAACTCATGGTTCTTTCTTCTCCCACAAGGGTAAGTGGGCAGCACCACATTGAGCCACAGGCGAGAAGTTGCATACATCGGTCCCTTGATCCCTGACTGCCTGAGATCCCCGCTCGGGAAGGGGCTGGCTGCACAAGCGTGCCGTCCGCAGACTCCCCGAGGAGCCGGGATCACAAAGCTCTTGGCAGTGGACTGACTGTCTGGGAGCAAGAGGTCAGGATGGCGTGGTTTTAACAAGTTGGCTTTGATTACTTGGGGTTTGGCTGTGTGCTCTCAGTTCTCGAACCGGAGCCTGGTCAGGTCAGCCTGACCCCAGGTTGTCACCCCAGAGGACTGTCAAATAACTGGCATCAGGAACTGGCCACCAATGACCAGGCCTGGAAGACAAAAGTCTCAGTTGCTAGGGCTTTTGTCGGCCGGCTCTGGAACCAGTTCTTTTGTGGCTAGCAAATTATTGTAGTTCCAGAGGGAACTGTACTGGTCCTGGGCCTTCAAATCCTCATATATATTCCTTGCCCTTTAGCTTCCCTACTCTGTGTGCAGGGCTGAGAAGGCAGCAGGGAAAGGGGAGGACAGAGGAGGAAAGACATCCCCCTACAGGTTGGGTTTCTCAGGATCAGAGGTCAGCAGTGGCTGTGATTGGCCAAGGGAGGCATTTTCAAGAGGTTGGAGGGCTGGAAGGAGAAAGTGACCAGGGCATCTCCCTAACTGTCTCTCCACCTCAAGTGATCCAAATTTTAAGGAGCCAAACTCCAACAGGGGCAGGGTTAAAGATAAAATGAATGATGACGAGTTGTGCAAATAGAGGGCCAGATCCTGGCTTTTTTTAAAATGTTGATATTGTGTTCATCATAACATTTTTGCATTAATTTTAGTATTTTTAAAATACGGCATGGAAATATTATTTATCTTGATTCTGATTTTTTTGATGCCTCCATGGAATCTGCAAGTACCTCTTTGCCTCAGGCTAGACCTGGCCTTGCCTTCCTGTACGTGGGTCACATGGGGGTCTAATTCTACTTGATGTTCTGTAGGCTGCTTTTGTTCACTTGACAGTATGTTCCCGAGCATTTGTGTTGAGGAATATAGTTCTATATTACCCATTGCTGGAAATCATGTGTTATAAAATTTTTTCCCAACCCCTTCCTAATGGGTCCAGTGATCTCTGCCAGTGTCTCAGCCATGTCTCTAACATTTCTGTGTGCTTCAGCCAAATGCCACCATGGGCATATGCATTTCTGGATTGGAAGTCTTATTCCAGAACTACAGAATGCAGCAGGGATAAGTACTGAGAATTAACATCCACCAGGTACAGCTCTTGGCCAATCACGGTGTGTGTGTGTGGGAGGATGTATACAAATACTCCAGCTCCCTTGCCCATTGGGTGGGGCAGCTCTGAGGTGTGCATTCTACACTAGGTCCCAGAGCTTTCCCCACGGAAACCAGCTTCAGGTGCCCATCACAGTGGTACCTGCCTTAGTAACACATCTTTCATTAGTGGCCTGCTCTTCCCTGTACCACTTCTCCATTCCCTTCCAGGATTATCACCATATCCCCTTTGAAAAATGCACTCAAATATCTGTCTCCGAATCTGTTTCTCTTAAAATGGGCATTCAGATTATTTCAAAGTTTTTACTATTTACATGGTGACCACCTTTCCAGATTTTAGCATACTAATAGGCTCTTTGGGGACCACGGTCTGAACCAAACAAAGATAACAGAAGAGGGGGTTTTGAAAAGCCAAAAAGGGAAAGAGAGTGTATTAGCCTGAGAGCATCTCAGAGTACGTCACATAAAATTACCATTTTTACTATGTGCCTTGGCATCAAAAACTTGAAAAGCATTGTTCTCACCTACCAGACTGTGCATTAACTTCTGTAACTCCAGTGACTGGCACATAGTAGATTATCAAGAAATATTTGTCACATGAATAAAAGGAGTAACTGATTCATGCTTTGAACCTCTGCCAAGCTGAGGACATGAGACCACACAACACACCTGGGCCACTGAGCATCTGTGCCGCAGTATTCTCTAATTCTACGATCAAGACAGAGAAGAGTGGAATACTAAGGTTAGCAAAGTGAGTTGCAGGCTGCCGTGGAGACATAAAATGGGGGGTCCAGTCTTTGGAGATGAAAACACTCTCTGATCCTAAATGGCCACAGGAGAAGAATCAGAGGAACCTTTTTGAAATGGGAGTCAGGCTTCAATACCCTCCTTGGGAGGGCTTCTGTGTCTGCACATGTTAGCAAGAGAAAGAGCTTTTCCATCCTCAGCAAGGTGAGACGTTGTAGCCTCCACCCACTTCACCCCTCCCCTCTCCCTCCTCTGTCCTGGCTGCAAAGGACCAGCTGTGACTTCACAGGATCCCTGCACTCCATGGAGTCGCTTAGGGCCGCAAGGAAAGCAGGATTTCAGCAAAAACTAGACAGCTGCACTGTTCCAGCTGCTATTAGTTGACTCTAGAAGCATTTTTCTAAGAGGATGAGGGAAATCTAGCTCTTCCACGAGCTGATGAGAAAAGGCTGGAACTTTTGCTGAAATGTCCTCCTATGGGCCCTCCCCCATTCTGACCTGGCCTCCAACCCATACCAAGATTGGATTTGTTGACCTTGGTCTTAAACAGCTTCTTCCAGACAGTTTACTATCTGGTTATTCCTAAGCTATCCACTCTCTTCCACACCAAAGATTCCTGTTCCTTGAGAACAGGCTCTCCCATCGCAGAGCCGCAGATCTGGCTGGGGCGTGTAATCCAAGAGGCAGCAGGCTCTTTGCGGGGGAAACGAGATAGGGGCCAGCCTTCTATTGAGCTGAAAGGCTTAACTTGTTTTGTGCTTGTTTTTTTTTAAAGGCTTAACATTTTATTTCCTGAGTTTTGTATGCCTCTGCTTGGCTGCTTTTCTCTTCATTCGCCAGGACATGTACCTTCACTTCTGCCCATCCTTAAGTCTTTTCCCACAAGTTGTCCACTGTGGAAACAAGAGTCTGGAAGTGGCTTCCCACAAATAAACATCCTAGACCGTGCACACAGACTCTTTACGTGGGGATCCCCAGGGACTGATGACTAGGGACAAGCTCAGGATTTGTGCCCGATGAAGGCATATTCCCAGCAGCTTCGTCCCTCTCTCTTGCCAAAAAAGCGACTTTTCAGCTTCCCACCAATTATCCATCCATCTTTACCATATCATCTTTGTAAGAAGACTACACAGAAGTGGCCTCCCAAGTCAACGGACCAACCTGAGCAGGTAAGAGGATATCCTACATAAGCTCCTGATGGTCTCCCACATCGAGGACTGCTAGAGGCCACGTCCAACTGCTCAAACACATTTAACGGCTCTGCTTATGTCATGAATGCTCACATTCCATTGATGAAAGAAAGCTACGAAGCTAAACCTCAAGTCAAGGGGCAAGTATGCTCATCCCTGAAGGGGCAGGGAGGAGAGTGAATATTTGCTCAGCTACAACACCACCATGCCACCCCTCCAGCCTCATCTTGAGCCCTCTACCCTTGATTTCCTACTCAGCTATGCTGAATGTCTCATGCTGTCTCCAGCCTCAGGCCCTTTGCACATAATGCTCTCTCGGTTTAGAAGGCTCCTTCTTTTCCCAATCCTCTATCACTCCTTCTGATTGCTCAGATTTAAGTTTCCTTTGTACTTTCTCAGAGAAAGTTCGCAGACCAGGTTGACTTCCTTGGCCAAGCCTGGACTCTGCACCAGCCACTACCCGTAGTCACTGCCCTGCTAATAGGCAACTACTTAATTAACACTTGGACATCTCTTTTATTTTTGCTTGTTTTCCCCCCTTTAGCTGTGACCTCCTTCTGTCTTATCTTTATCCACCTGCCTCCTGTCATAATTCATACCTCAGCCTCCACACCACTTTCCCTGAGCACCCAATTTAAAGTAGCGACATTACATTCAGCCTAACACCTAGAATCCACGTGTTTTCACAGTTGTTCAATTGTTATGCTAACATGTACACCCTAGAGGCACCTGGGTGGCTCAGTCAGTCTGCCTTCAGCTCAGGTCACGATCTCAGGGTCCTGGGATCAAGCCCCACATCGGGCTCCTCGCTTAGCAGGGAGCCTGCTTTCCATCTACCCCTGCTTGTGTGCACACGCTCTTTCTCTCTCTCTCTGACAAATAAATAAAATCTTAAAAAAAAAAAAGTATGCCCCAATAAAGGAACGGTCCTTGTTTCCCTTGCCCATTCCCCCATCCCCAGAGCATGGCACAGGGCTTGCCACATGGTGGGAACTCAAATTTTTTTAATGAATTAGCAAGTCTGGTAACTGGTTCAGCGACTCTCGTATCTGTTAAGAGTATCCTCTCCATGAGGTCTGGAGTCAGGCCTGTTCATTTGCTGTCATACCTCCACTGCCTAAGACAGGGCCAAGCCGGTACGGGGTATTCCACTGTGGGCAAATCATCGGAAATGCTGACCTAGGTTGAGTTGTCAGTGACAAGGATGCCAGTGCAAGGAATTACCTTGGGACATGACTTAAGAGGGAGGGCAAGTAAAGCAGGCAAGGGAGGGAGCCACACAGCATGTGTCCACGACTGCTGTGCACGACCCGGCACGTGGTACAGATCACACCTTAAGTTGCCCCGATAGAGGGCAAGGGGGCTGGGCATGCATCCGCTAACCCTCACCACGCACCAGCTGAAGGCTGCTGGGAGCCATCCACACCCCGCAGCTTCTGGCCTGTCCTGACCCAGGGCTGAGCTGCCCTGGGGAGCCAGAGAAAGCCTTCAGGCCATGATGGCACCAGGAAGGCCTTCAGCCAGCTCTGCCTGCCCAGGCAGGAGGGCAGGTGGACACAAGCAGAGCACCGTCCATGTCTGCGGCAGAGGCTGCATGATTGAATGAACAGGAATCCAGGCGAAGGTGCAGACAGAGGACAGCAGGATGAGGAGCGGGATGGTCAGGGTAAGAGGGAGAAAGGCAACAGCGACGCTGATACAAGCTTTTATGGCTGTCCTGAAGCAGCTCTGGGGTCCTAGGAGGGAGCGCTCTTCCTAGTGGAGATGACTCATCCAAGGGGCAGGCCTGAGTCCAGGCTCCCAGCCACCAGCAGCTACTTGGCAGTTCGCTGCTGCTTCTCTGAGGTAATAGCCAAAGCAGAAACAGAGTGCTGCTGCCTTTCCAAACACAGAGTGGCTGGAAAGAGACCGAAATTTACTAGCAGGAAAGGGAGGAGGGGAAGCAGTTGCAGGGTCTGAAGGAGAACCAGGAATCCTGCAGCCTCCTCCCAAGCCCCCAGGGGATCTGCAGACATGCCCGGGCAAGTCCCTGCTGACCCAGGGCAGGCAGTCGGCCCCCTGTCGATTTTCAGGTCGGGACAGTTCATCCCGGGGTCCTGTTGGAGGAAGGAAAAGAAGGAAAAGAAAAGCAACAAACAAGGAGAAACAGAGCAGCCAGCCCCTCTGATTTGTGAGCAGCTCAGACCAAGGGCTGGTGGCTGAACCCATTTCTAAACAAGACCGACCTGTGCTACTCCTGCCCTTCGGGACCAATGACAAGTGCAAGCTGGGCCACGGCCACACGTGTCCCCATCACCTGGATTTCTGTGGTCCTCACTGCTGTGTCCACACCTCTCCGCTCCCCATCCTCAGTCAGCTTGCGCGCTGAATCCAGACTGATGTTCCTGACACCACTTTATGCCACACACTGCTGTGCCAAGAGAGGATGCTAGAGGCTACATGGCATGGGGGTTAAGGACCCAGCCTCCAGGGCCGAGTGGCCTGGGTTCAGATCCTGCCCAGGCCAGGAGCAGGTGCTCCCCAGCCAGTGCTGGTTTCTCTGTGCCTTCCTCAGTGAGACGGATGGTTAGCCTGGTGTCTACCTCCTTCATCGAGAGCTCATTTAGGACATGGAAATCTGTGCCTCCCCACCAATAAATCCCCTTCCCAAAGAATTTTCAAAGGCAATTTTTCCTCTTTGCAGTTTGTTTTAGGCAAACATTAGAACTTCCCCTGTGTATCAAGTGAATTGGATCTGTGTCATTTCTCAAAGCGTGGCCCCAGGGACACCTGCCCCAGTTACTGGGGGACAGGAAGAAGGGGGCTCATCCAATGCATGTCTTAGGACCCACCACACATGAATATCCCTGTTTGCTTCTCTCAGAAGCCCTGTGTGGTAGCTGTACAATCGAACCCCTCCTAAGGGCAGAAAAAGCAGGCTCAGGAAAGTGACAGGACATGCCCAGGATGACTTAGTTACGTATTCACAGAGCATGTCATCAAATGCCGCAGCCCCTGCCCTTCTCACTCACCCGGTGGATCCCAGCTGCTGAAAACAAAAACCCAGCCCCCAACTCCAAGGCACGGATCCTTTGGGGAGGGTGATGTTTGTCACCTCTCTGGTCAGGCACAGGTGAGAGTTTCATCAATCCCCGCAACAAACCTGCCCTTTGCAGCCAGCCATTCTCACTGCAAGACGCTCTGCTTGCAGAAACCATGTCCCTCGGCCTCAGCATTCCCCTCTGTTTCTCAATTCCCTGACATTTTATTTGCTCGAGCACTTCATGCACTCATTTAACGCATATTTCCTGAGTACTTCAGTATGCCAGGTGCTGTTGGAGGTGCTGGTATAAACTGCTATGAACAAGACAAAGTCCCTGCCTTTATGAAGCGTCTACTCGAAAAATCGAAAAAAGGAATAATGTCAGGGGAGGGATGTGCTGCTACATATCATTAAGCAGAATGAGCAAGAGTGTAAGAGTGGAGGGGTGCACTTACTGTAACCCTAAAATAGAGCTTTTTACAAGACATAACCCCAACACCATGATCACACTTACTAACACACGAACAAGGATTTCCTAAGATGCTCTCACAGTCCGTGAGTACTCACACGTCCTCACTGTCTTGCATATTTTGCTTGCTTATGTGGTGTAAACCTTATTTCAATTCTGATTCAAACACATCTTTCGGTCTATAGGTTCCCCCGCCATTTCTTTTCTTTGTTTCTGTTTCTTGCAGATTTCTGTTGCAATGACCAGGTCATGTGTCCACAGAATTTCCCGCAGTCTGGATTTTGCTGATTGTACCCCTGTGTTGTCACCTAGCCTATGGCGAGGTGCCCTTCTAAGTGGGGTGGTCTCTCTGTGGATGTGCCATCTGAGCAGAGGGCTGAATGAAGGAAGCCAGAGCGTGAGCCCTGCAGAAATCCAAGGGTAAGAGGGTCCAGTTCAGCTTCCATTTTTTCTTAGCTTGAGTGCTCACAGTCTCGACCTCTGAAACCCTGTTCTTTTTTGATGTAATTGTCCTCCCTGCTATGACAAGTAACTCAGCTGTCTTGAGGCATCTGCAGTGAAATATTTGTGTTAAAAGCACTTGGCCTTAAAAACTGGCAACAAGCCAAGTATCTATCAAAAGAATGAATCAACAATGTGCAGTATATTCATACGATGAAATACTACTGAGCAATAAAAAATAAAGGAACTACTGATTCAAACAGTACACACATGGGTCGAGCTCAGAAAACTATGAGTCAAAAAAGCTCGATCCAAAACAGCACACATTACATGATGCCATTTGCGAAGTTCAAGAATAGACAAAACTAATCCATTGTGATAGGAATCAGAACGGTACTTTTGTTGGGGGTGATAGTGACTGGGAAGGGGCACAAAGGAACATTCTGGAATGAGGGGAATGCTCCCTATCTTCATCAGGGTGGTGTTTGCATAGGTGTACATATATGTAATAATTCATCAAGCACACTTAAGATGTGAATGATTTCCTGTATGTAAATGGTACTTTAATTTTAAAGATTTTTATTTATTTATTTGTCAGAGAGAGAGAAAGAACACAAGCAGGGGGAGCGGGAGGCAGACTGAGAAGCAGGCTCCCTGCTGAGCAAAGAGCCCAATGCAGGCCTTGATCTCAGAAGCCTGGGATCATGACCTGAGCCAAAGGCAGACACTTAACCAACTGAGCCACCCAGGCGTCCCACTTGTACTTTAATTTTAAAAAATAAAAATTATATAGCAGCTGAACTGTGGACTGAGGCAGACCCAGGCACTAGTTAACTGTTTAACCTTTATCAATTCTCCTCAACTGCTTAGAACCTCAGTTTCTTCAGTATAAAATGGGACTGATACAACCCCCTTCATTGGTATTGCCATTCTAATGCCCCTTCTCCAATGCCACACAAACTCAGGGTGATATCATATACCAGCAGATTCTGCATTCATCTCAATTCCACGTGACACTACTTCATCAGGCCCACCGAAAGACTTGCATCTGTAACTTGTTCATTCACAATAGGCACATTACCTCCCACTGCTATTTCTTTTAACATATTGCTTTTATTTGATCTCATTGCAGCCACAGTGTGGTGAGTCACAACATTTTGCAGGAAAGTTGAAGAAGCTGATGGGTCTCATACGTATTGGGCTGCATAGCTGCCAGCCACTGCCAAGTCTCCCCAGAGCCTGGAGACTAGCGAGTGATTGGAAAATGTCCTACTCATCTGGGGTCTTTTGTCATAGGACAGTCTTGGCAAAGCTGTGGCCAAACACTCGCAACTGGTTATGGGAAGAAAAAAAAATCGAAGGCTGTTGGGAGGTATAATCTCAGAATAGATTTCTTATCCATTTCCTTTCTTTGTGTTGGATTCTTCAAAGGTTTTGTTGAAGCAAAAGGTCATGTGTCATGTCTGGATGTTGCTGCCCCCATCTCTACTTGCTGAATTCCCACTTTCTTTTGGGTGAATGGCTCCCTTGGTGACGTCTTGGGCCAATCCCAGGACTTTTCCCAGGGGAGGGGAGGGAAGGCTGGCCTACTTTGAGAAGACCTCAATCCCATTTACAATAGCATCAAAAACAATAAAGTACTGAGGAATAAATTTAATGAAGGAGATCAAAGAGCCGTACACCAAAAACTATACAACACTGATGAAAGATACTGAAGGTAATTCAAATAAATGGAATGATACCCCTGTTCATGAGTTGGAAGAATTAGTATTGTTAAAATGTCCATACTACCCAAAGCCATGAGTCAATGCAATCCCTATCAAGATTCCCATGGCATTTTTAACAGAAATAGAAAAAACAATCCTTAAATTTGTATGGAACAAAAGACCGCAAATAGCCAAAGCAATCCTGACAAAGAACAAAGCTGGAGGCATCACAGTTTCTGATTTCAAACGCTATCACAAAGCTCTAATAACCAATACAGTCGGGTACTGGCATAAAAACAGACACGTGGATTAACGAAACAGAACAGAGGGCCCACAAACAAACCCTCACGTAGGTAGTCAACTCATATCTGACAAGGGAGCCAAGAACACTCAGTAGAGACAAAACAGTCTCTTCAAGAAATGCTGTTGGGAAAACTGGCCATTCATGTGTCAAAGACTGAAACTGGACCCCTATTTTATACCAGTCCCCAAAATTAACTCAAAATGGATTAAACATTAAAATGTATGACCTGAAACCATAAAACTCCTAGAAGAAAACATAGGGAAAAATTCTCTTGTCACAGGTCTTGATAATGTTTTTTTGACTATAACACCCAAAGAACAAACAACAAAATCAAAAATAAGTAAGCTGGACAACATCAAACTAAAAAGCTTCTGCACAGCAAAGGAACCCATTGACAAAATGACGACAACCTACAGAATGGGAAAAAATATTTGCAAACCACACAGTTGATAAAGGGTTAATAAAAAATACATAAGGAACTCATACAGCTTAATAGTAGAAATGCAAATAATCCAATTTTAAAATGGGCAAAGGACTTGAAAAGACATTTTTCTTAAAGAAGATATTCAAATTGTCAACAGGTAATTGAAAAGGTGCTCAACATCACTAATCGTCAAGGAGATGCAAATCAAAAACACAATGAGGTATCACTTCACACCTGTTAGGATGGCTATCGTCAAAAGGACAAGAGACAAGTGCTGGCTGACAAGGACACGGAGAAAAGGGAACCCTTGTGTTCGTGGAGATGTAAATTGGTGCAGCCACTACGGAAAACAATAGGAAGGTTCTTCAAAAAAATTAAAAATAGGACTACCATATGATCCAGCGATGCCACTTCCAGGTATATATCCAAAGGAAATGATATCACTATTCTGAAGAGACTTCTGCAACCCCATGTTCACTGCAGCATCGTTTACAATAGCCAAAACATGGAAATAACCTAAGTGCCTATCAAGGAATGAATGGGTAAAGAACACACACAATGGAATACTATTCAGTCACTAAATATATATATATATATATATATGGAAATCCTGCCATTTGCGACAACACGAATGGATCTTGAGGGCATTATGCTAAGTGAAATAAGTGAGAAAAAGAAAATACTGCATAACTCATTTATACGTGGAATCTAAAAAACCAAACTCACATAAACAGAGATCAGATTTGCGCTTGCCAGAAGAGGGGAGTGTGGGGGGGGGATTGGGTCAGGTGGTCAAACTTACAGTTACAAGATAAATAGATCCCGAGGACCTAACGTACAACCAGATCACTGTAGCTAACAATACTGTTTTGTACATAGGACAGTTGCTAAGGCAGGTAATCTTAAAAGTTCCGATCCTAAGGGAGAAAACATTCTGTAACTATGTACAGTGATGAGGGCATTAATTAAATTTATCCTGGTGATCATTTCACAATATACACATGTATCAAATTGTTACATTGTACACCTTAAATTTATGCAATGTTATATGTTAACCATACCTAAATAAAACCTGAAAGAAAAAAGAAAAAAAGACGACCTCCTGCCTGCCCCCATAGGTGTGAGCTTCTCCTGGGACCTGAGCAAACGGAGAAGACAGAAGGGAGAGGAGAGCGAGGGGTCTCCTTACCTAAGCGTCCACGTTCCAGTGCTGCTGGGCTGTCTGTGACATCGCTGGTTTCCTGGGGCTCCCTGTGATGCTGACAGTCCTTGTTGCCGTAAGTCAACACGCCACGGGGTTGAGTTGATTTTTTTCCCGTTCCCGCCCCAGTGACGATGATTTCTCCCTCAGGGGCAGCCTTCTCTCCTTTTGGCACCAAGAGCAATTGCAGCTGAAACCACTTTTCCACGTCAGACATCCCATCGTGGGGTCAGTCCAGTGGCCAGGTGGGTGAGCCCCACAGCTCCTTCCCAGACTCTGACCTCCACGCTTCTTCAGGCAGACTCTGACCTCCACACTTCTTCAGGCAGAGCTCCAGAAACTGCTGGGGTCCTTGACTGCACCCTCCAACTGCAGTGGAGGGCTTGTTAACATGAAAAATAAAACTGCCCAAAAGATGGGTCTATTCAAGAACAGCAGCGAATTGTAATCAAGCACGACAAGACTGTGGCAAAAACCATAGGCAAGTCTGTAGAACAAAGGCGAGGAGGTTCTTTTATACAGGAATGGGGGCGGTGGTGAGCGAGGAAGGCTGTTGTAAACAAGAAGCCCATTGGAGTCAAGTGGGAGATGGTAGTATTATCGCTTCTCATTGGCTGGGCTGTTGCCGGGGATGGAGGAAAGCCTTTCCTCCTTGGGCTGGGGTTGTAAAGTAGTATCCACCCACAAATTCCCTCCTTTCTGTTGGGTCTGCAATTGACCACGATAGCAGGGCACGAGAGCTCCCCTGCCCAACCTCCCAATTCCATTCTAGTGAGGCTTCCCTTTATTAATTTCCACGGACTTGTCCTGGAATTGCCCCATCTTCCTCCATCTGCAATACACCGTGGCCCCTCCCAGCCCTGCTGTCAAGGGCCATCCACCTTCCAGAAGTAGCCATGAGGTTGTTAAAGTTCACCCCCAACTTCTGAGCTCTTCCAACAGCTCTCTCGGCACCCTCCTGTCCGTTGGTGACAGCAGAGGTGCCTGTTAGCTTCTTCGGCAGCTCAGCAGACAAGCAAGTGGGGAACGTGAGGCCCGTCTCTGCTGCTTGTATGCACTGCGGACATTCACGAACAGAGTGGAAGCCGTGGCGCCCTGTGGATCTCTTCAGCTGTTACTACTTTAGTATGCACGAGCCTGACTTTCAGTGACAAGCACCTGAATCTCTTCACCTGAAGGCTTTTTCTGACCTGCCCAACACGCAGCTGAAATTGCCACGGAATTAACACCCTCTGGGACCAGCCCTCAATCAATAGCTCTCCAGAGTTGGTGAATAAATACCAATATGGTATTTATGTGGAATCTCTCTGAGGGCATGCTCTACTGATACTCAGAGACCTCTAGGAGAATTAAAGTCTCGTTGCCTGCAGTAACATCTCACTCTGTAACACACCCTTTTAGAGGCTGCCTTTCCTCCTGGACTCACTGCCCCTTTCCCCTGTCAGTGTTTCCTGGGGTCCCCTCCCAAATAAACGACCTGCAGGAAGATTCTTGTCTTAGGACCTGTTTCTAGAGGAACTCAAACTAAGACAACCCATGATTCTCTTGTAACCCCCCTCACTTGGCTTTAGAAAGGTAGTAAGTCCCTTCCTCTCTACAGTGAGGAGGACATAGCTTTTAAAGAAGGAAGCAAGGAAGAAGGAGGAGGAGGAGGAAGACCTGGAGAAGGAGGAGGAGGTCTTGGGAGAGCACAGGAGGAGAGAGGGGATGGGGAGGGGGGGAGGAAGAAAAAGAACTACAGTCCCTATAAAACGTCAGCATTCTTCTCTCTCATATTGTTCTTAGCAACTCTTGGAGTGTAGAAAGGCAGTAATGATGTACAAAGGTCAGTTCTGGAAGCTCAGTGAGGATAGAGGACAGATTGCTGCCTCCCCAGTCTCATGCAGGATAGACATCAGAAAGCAGGAAATATATAATGCCTTTTCTCCCTAGCTTTGGGCCATTGTCAGCTACTCTGCGACAATGAGGGAACCCCTCTCCCTTACAGTGTCCTGTTATATCTTTTCAAGACTGGTCCTAACCTCCAGTCTTTCAGGCTTTTCCCTGACACCAAGGATTTACATCTTCAATTTTCTTCATCTTCCACCAGGGACCCCTCCGTGGGGCTAAGAATATTCTAGCCTGCCCTTCCCAGTCCTGGATGACTGCCTCCTGAAAACAGAACAGCTCTTGGCACACCTAGCAAAGCAACGGCCTGCCAATTGCTCCACTAATGGTCTCCACTGGGATTTCAAAGACAAACTCCCATTGTAAGATTTCTGGGTCAGAAATTTCTGCCAAACTCCTGAGTATTCCTCCTGTCAGGCGGGAGAGTCCAAAAGACTCAGGTTTCAAGTTCCTATCTGCCTCCACTAGGTCCTTTTGGAGACCCTGAAGCTCACTGATTAGGCAAATTTTCAACATAATTTGATCTACAGATGGCCAGGATTGTGCCATTAGGCAGAAATTTCCCCACTGTGCTTGACAGAGAGTCCCAGGATGGGCCTCTGGGGTTCAAGGATCCCCTGAATGCCACTGGCAAAATTTTCCATTTGTCTGTCACCTACATTGTTCTGAGTTGGTTCACAGCTTCCCAAAGTGGTCTATGACCCAGTCTATGACTCCCTATTAGTAAGAGTGCTGATTCTTTGAAAAATAAGTAACCTTCCAGACTCCAATGACCTCACATCAACTTGACCAAAGAGATACATGTAACCAAGTTATGGCCAGTTGGCCTTAGAGCTGGGTTCTAGGGCACAATGCACCCCGAACAACACAAACTCACCTCCAGAAAACCTGAAAGAGTAATGGAAAGCTCTTCTAAGAGGACTTGAAAGCGTCATAGAGACTGAATCACTACGTCACATATGCTAAATTTCCTCTTCCTGAATGTTCAACAGAGACAGCTGTCTGCCCCAACTCCCCCTTTTCTGCTTCTTCCTAAAGACTCTCTCTGCCCTTTTCTCTTACCTCTTCTGTGCCTTCTTTCCAAGGAGCTTTGAGCCTTTTCTGATATACATTTACTTTGTCTCTCTGAGCTTCTCAACATTCTCCTCCCACCCATTAACCTGGGCAGCTCAGAGAAGGGGGTCAAGAGCCAAGTAATACCAACATAGAAGTTTCTAGAAGGTGATGGAGACACACCGTCTCCAAAAGTTGTATCCAAGTAGTTTTGTTCCTGTCATACACTTACTGGGTAAGTAGAAATAAAAGGAACTAGTTACCATTTACACTTAAATTGTACTATGAAGAAAGATGAGGTAGAGCCATTTAAACAGACACAGAAAGATCTTTAAGCTATAATAAGCATAGAGGAGGCCAGCCTTAGGCGTGCTTGCAGGACCCTGGGACTGAGTATTTAAGGGAGGTGTCTGGGCTGCAAAATTTAAGGAGGCACTCATTCTTGAAGTTGTCCAAGTACGACCCTGCACCAGCACGCACCTCAGGGTGAGTGCCTCCTTAAATTTTGCTCCCTGGCTGCTTCATTCACCTCACCCTATCCTGGCCTGGATATTACACAAAGACAATGAAACAGGACCATCCTGCACACTTAGGATATGATCTCATGTGTTATCACACTATATGTGTGTGCACGCACACTAACGTGTGTGCCAACTATATAGAAAGATCTGGCAGGATCACGCCCACACTGTTACTGTGGTTTCTCCTGAGGAGTGGAATTGCAGGGACGTGAGAAGACCTTCCCTGGGAACTCCACCTACTTCTGGACTGCTGGAAGTTTCCAAGTGTATGGCTTTAGTCATTTTAGACAAGCCAGAAAAATAAATAGAATAATAAACCGTATTATATATCAAAGGGCCTGCAGAAAATATTAAAACAAAACAGATCGTCAGGGGGTTCCTCTTGCGGTCAGATGCAAATAGTGAAAATTGAGACCTGTTGGTGATTCTTGCCCCCTGAATTCAAAGCACCCTGGCTTGTGTTGTTTTTCTCTGAAAATGCACTGTGGCCACCCACCTCTGATTGATCTGGTTTGAGGTTTGCTCTCGCAGATGTAAATCGGCATTCCCCGGGGACAGGCAGCAAGGGGGCAGAATGGTGTTGCTCCCTTTCTCTCCCTAAACTGGAGGGTCAGGTGAGGAGGACAGTCAGCCCTGCTGTGCACATGTGGTCGGGAAAGAGAAGGGGCAGGTCAGAGAAGGGGGGCAGCAGGGGCCAGAATGACCAAACTTCAAATGTCTTGTCTGGCGAAGACATCGGACAAGGCTTTTAGCCATCAGTGAATAACCCACAAATTAGACTTGTTTTCACTTCTACACCAGTCATGTTTATCTACCTGTCTTATCCAGGTTTTTCAGCAAAACATTTTAAAAATCCTCATTTTTCTAAGCAGAGCAGAAAAGTCTAATTTTACTCTTCCTGCCTGGCGTCTTCTGTATTTCCTAGTACCTGGCCTGTCCCTCCTGAAGATGTCCTCATCTTCTGCATCATTGCCATCATTCTTGGGACCAAACAGGCAAGAGAGATACCAACTCTGTTGCCCAAGAGCTGGTTATCAGGACCCCCAGATAACTGTGAGCCTGCTGGACACCCCCTAGACATCCTAGAACAGTGGTCCCCAGCTAGGAGTGATTTGTCCCCCAGGGGACATTTGGCCACGTCTGGAGACATTTTCGTATGTCACATCTTAAGGGGAACTACTGGCCTCTATGAATGTGGGCCAGGGATGACACTAAATATCCGACAACCCGGAATTATCCAGCCTAAAATATCAATAGTGCCGAGGCTGAGAACCCCTGCCTTAGAGCTTTGCTACTCAAAGGGTGGTCTGTGGACCAGGAACACTGACATCCCTTGGGACTAATTAGAAATGTGGGATCTCTGGCCCCACATAGACCCCACACTGAGACTCAGTAGAAGATGAATCACCCCCATGTCATTCAGCATGGGCTGGTGTAGGGTCAGCAAACTCTTTATGTAAAGGGCTACACAGTAAACAGAGCAGGTTTCAAGGACACAACTACTCAGCTAGGCCTGTGTAGTGTGAAAGCAGGTACACTCCACGTGTAAAGGACTGGGTGTGGTGATGCTCCAATCATTTAGCTGGTGTTACTTGGCCACCCCTGGGTGAGGTCATGCTATGAAAACAACCCCCAAAATAAAAGAGTCATTTCTCACACACAGCACATCCATTCTGGGTTGGCCGAGAGCTCATCCCAGGGTCTCAACCTCCACTATCATAGCCTTCGCTGATCAGCACGAAGAGGAACACACATGGCGTGAGTTGCACACGTGGGGCACCAGCAGGCACATGGGGGCTCCTAAAGCTTCCACCTGGTGGTGTTGCCCACCTCTCTTACATTGTATTGGCCAAAGCAAGTCATGTACTCACACCTGACCACAAGGGCAGGGATGTGTGCCCAGGAGGGTGGCAATTCCTAATGACTACCCAGATCCCCCCTCCGCAGAAATCCCTGCCCTGTGTTTAATACATCCTCTCTATGAATTCCATCAAGTATTTGAAGAGACCTGAGCAGACTTGGATCCCAGGTCAGGCATGGACCGTGTAGTAGTGAACTTAACCTCCTCCTCATGGCTCCTGGATAGAGTAACAGATGGTACAAACACCAACGGATCCCACTGTCTCATCTGTGCTAAGTACTGAGCACCGAACGCACCTCAGACCTTTCCTCTCTCACAAGAGTCCTAAGGGAAGGGTATCGTCTAGTTCCAGAGAAGGAAACTGAGACAGAAAGAGTCTCAGACTACCAGCTGGTAGATGATTGAATTAGGTCTGTCTGATCTCAACATGCAGGGGGGAGGAGTAGAGGGAGAAGCAGACTGTCCGCTGAGCAGGGAGCCTGATGCCGGATGTGATCCCAGGACCCTGGGATCATGTCCTGAGCCCAAGGCAGATGCTTAACCGACTGAGCCACCCACGTGCCCAACACCTTATACATTTTAACACCATCACAACCAGATGTTTTTTGAATACTTACTGGGTGTCAGACATTGTGTATGTGTGTATATATATATATATATATATATATATATATATATATATATATATATAATTTGTTCGTGTGTGTGTGTGTTTAATCCTCAAAATAATCCTATGAAATCGGTATCATTAGCCCCAATTTGCTAATAAGAAGGGGCCAGAAGTTAATATGTTCAAAGTCACACATTCAGGGATAGAACTAAAATTCCAACCCAGATCTATCGATTCCAAAGCCTATGCTTCTAGTGATTTCTGGTACTAGGACATCCATTCTGTAACGGGTGCCCTGCTCATACCATTTGGGCCTTACCACCTCAATGGGCATCAGCCAACTGCCAGCTGTCAGGACCTACATCTCTGCCTGGGGGCTTTCTGGGAAGCCACTCAAGAGAGGCTGCTCTGTGGTCATGGAAGTCAGCGGAGCCAGGAGAGCACCACAGGACCAGCAGCCACCCCGCCCCCCACAGACTGCTGGAGTGGGTGTACAAATACCGCAGCTCCCTTGCCTCATGGGGGGTGTGTTCTACACTGGTTCCCAGAGGCCCCAGGAGGAGAAAGTTCCAGTCACCCCCAGTAGCAGCTGATTTGATCATGCACCCAATGTGGGCTGTGAACTCTAGCTTGTCAGGTTTAACAAAGAAAAATTACAAGACCCCCAGTTAAATTTGAATTTCAGATAAAACTGATATATATAAATATACACACATTTAGCATAAGTATACCCCAGGCAGTATTTGGGATATATACTAAAAAATTTTCCTTATTTATCTGAAAAACATGGCATAGGACACGCTTGTATTTAAAAATTATTCATTGTTAATCTGAATGGCAAATTCACCTGGCGTCCGTATTTTAACTGGCGATCCTTCTGCCATCCCTTTCCTGTGTCATATCCCCCTCTCCCCATCTCCATCTCCCATATAAATGGCTTGTACTTGAATCTTTGTCTCAAAGTCTGTCCTGGGGGGACCTCAAACTATGGCGTAGCATGACATAATGAGGAACAAAACATGTCTGTACACAGCAGAGATTTGACTGATGTTCTAAGGGCCATCTGGATTCCATGGGAACCAGGACAATGGGGCCACCAGCCAACCTCCACGAGAACCATTTTGAATAAAGCCTATATGGAGAAGAGAAGAAGCTTTCCTCCCATGTTGCCACTGCAACCACAGCGTGACGCTTACCATGGGAGGCAGCCCTTTATCTTCTTCCTGTGCTCTGCCTGTGAGCACTGAGAGAGGCAGACATTTCTAGACACCTTTTATCTGGGATTCCCTTCACTGTGTTCAACATTAATAGATCAGAGAAATATTCAGAATTACATGGACCAGCTTCTGTTGCCACTGAATGGCCATTCCACCCTCAATCTTGCTTGCTGACAGAACAGGATTTTATTCACCTTGTTCAGAGCAGCTGTATCCTTCCAGAGAAACCCAAGCTATCCCCAGAGTGTGACTCTTTTTCAGTCAAAACCAACCATGGTAACTCCATTGTCTTGACCAATAAGTGGATTAGAAATGGATATGAGAAAACAATGCTGGCCAGGGGGATACAAGGGAGCAAATGGGAAACATGCATGTACTCATAAAAAGACACATGCACAGTGGATGTTGGGTGTAGCACCCAGAGTCCTCTTCAGGACAGAGGAACTCATTCCCACAGCTTCCAGGAGGGTCATATCTAAGGTTATGCCTTCTCGTCTGGGTCAGCCCACATCCAGTGACTGGTCAATGCAGAGGCACCAAGGCCTAGACTCTTGCCTCAACTTGGGAACAGAGTTCCCTGTGAGGGTCAGTCGAGGCCCCTGCTGCAACTCCGTGTTGGCTGATTCCTCCCTCTGGCCAATCCTGCCTGTCACTCCCCAGTAGTCACTGTTCCTGAGAGGCCTTTGCCAATAACCCCCCTGTGTGCAAATTTCTATCCTGGGGAAATGCTCTAAGTCGACCTATGCGGAGCAAGTTTTGTTTTTCAGTCGAAGACAGTACTTTCTGCACATGGAACTATAGCAGGGGACCATGAAGGGAACCAACCAAAGAAGATAAGCCAATGGTCCAAGGACGATCATTCAAAAAGGTGGAAAGACCTGGGTCTTTACTGTCACTGAGCCACTAGATAAAGCAGCTCGAGAACTCCCCTACTTCCAGGCTTCTGGTTATGCCAGCTAATAAATGCTTCTTGTCATAAAGCCTCTTTTGGTTGGGTTTATGTTACTTGCAGCCAAAATCATTTAAAATCAGATACTACATACCAGTAGGAGGCAAAGGGAAATACTCCAAGGCAAAGAAGAGATGCTGCCCAGAACAGCGCAGGGTCCAGAAACCCAATGCATAGATGACAAGCGAGGATGCCCCTTCAAACCCAGATGAAGGCCCTCATCCTGACCGTGGTGTGCTCGCCCTCTTCCTTTCATGGCAGCGTGGCCCAGGGAAACCAGGAACGACGAAGAAGTCGTGGTTCTTTGCACAGCGGTAAGAAAGAAGGGATCTCCAGATAACCCCTTGACGCCTTATAACTCACGAACCAGCTCTGCTTCTGTTTCACTTTCTCCTTCTTTTCTTGTTACTTAGAAGAAAAGCAGGCTCAAAAGGCTAAATCATCCCAAGTGATGTCTATCTCACAAGGACTGTGAGATACGATAAGATGCTTGAAATATATGTATACAGTTTGGCCCTCTTGGGATGAAAGGAACCATTCAGCTGCATGCCCAGGCCATGCAACATCTCAGGAGCTCTCTCCTGATCGTCAGAGGTGCCTTTAGGACACAAGCTGTTGAGTGAGCTAAACATCAGACAATCTGTGCATTAATAGCTGTTACAGGCTGCATGTTTCTGCCCACCCCAAATTCCTGTGTTGAAGCCTGAACTCCCAAGGTGATGGTATTTGGCAGTTGGGCCCTGGGGAAGTAATTAGATCTTAGGGTGGAGCCCTCCTGATAGGATTCGTGCCCTTAAAAAAGCGACGTGAAAGAGCTTGCTTTTTTCCTCTCTCTCTCTCCATCCCTCTCTCTTATCCATGTAAGGGCAACCTATCTACAAGCCAGGAGGTGTTCCCTCAACAGACACCACATTTGTAGGCACCTTGATCTTGGACTTCCTAGCCTCCCAAACTGTGAGAAATAAATGTTTATTGGTAAGGCATCTGGTCTACGGTATTTTTGTTTTAGCAGCCCAAACTGACTTGGTAGCCAATACACAGATCAAGCACATGGCCTCACTCGTCTATTTTCACCATTACACAAAGATTAGGAGCTAAGATCAAGGACTCTTTTTTAAATATTTTATTGATTGATTAGAGAGAAAGAGAGAGAAAGACCAAGGAGGAGAGGGGCAGAGGGAGATAGAGAAGCAGACTCCCTGCTGATCAGGGAGCCTGATGTGGGGCTGGATCCCGGGACTCTGGGATCATGACCTGAGCTGAAGGCAGACGCTTGACCAACTGAGCTACCCAAGAGCCCTAAGATCAAGGACTCTTGAATCAAACAGCCTAGGGTTGGGGCACCTGGGTGGCTCAGTTAAGTGTCTCCCTCAGCTGAGGTCATGGTCCCGGGGACCTGGGATCAAGCCCCATGCTGGGCTTCCTATTTGGCGGGGAGCCTGCTTCTCCCTCTCCGTCTCCCTCTCTCTCTGCACCCCCCCCCACTTGTGCTCTCACTCAAATAAATAAAATCTTTAAAACAAAACAAATAGAAAAAAATATAGAGTCTAAGGTTAGTTAAGTACTTGACTTTGGGCAAGTTATTTACATATTCCATACTTAACATCTATAAAATGGGAAAACTAATGTACTAGTCAGCTTAGGCTAAGCTATGCTACAGTAACAATCCCTAAATCTCAGTGTCTTGTCACAACAAAAGTTAATTGCTTGCTTGAGTCCCATGTCCACTGTGGGCTGGCTGTGGCCTGGTTCCATGTGATCTTCATTCCATGATGCAGGCTGACCCAGCAGCCTGTATTTAGGGTACAGCCGACCTTGTGGTGGAGGGAAAGAGATCCTGGCAGAACCACATCATGTTTGCGAATGCTTTTGCTTGGAAGTGGCCCACATCACTTCTGTTCATGCTTCAGAGCCCCAAACTTGTCACCCGGCCAAGACTGACACCATAGGGCGAGAGACATAATCCTCCCACATGGAGGAGGGGCCACTGGTTTGAATAATAATACAAGTTACCACACTAACATAATACTGCTATGAGGATTAAAGCTAAGCGGCACACACCCAGTATTCAAGAAGTTGGCTTTCCTAAGCGCTAGTACCATCATCTTAAATTCTAAGTTACTTAGCAGATTAAGGAACTTTTTTCTATAAGTGGGCCCTTCTATTCAGTGGTCATTTAGGTTAAGCTTTTGAAAGTAGTAACTCTATTTAGATAGTATGTGGGTTATTAGGCACTGTGCATCAGTGACCAAGTAAATCAAGTTTATTGAACTGCAAAATGGAAATAATAGTCATGCTGTGAAGAGCAAATGAGACGATCCATAGAGTGGCAGATGAAAGATGACCGCAAATTCTTTACACGAATTCTCTATGAGAACGAGTCTAATTCCCTTCCCTTGAATCTGGGTGGCTTTAGTGACCTATTTGACCAATAAAATGTGGCTGAAGTAATGTTTCAGGACTTCTGAGGCTAGATGATAGGAAGCCTTGCGGCTCTGCCCAACCGCCTTAGGGCACTTGCTCTTGGAGCCTTGAGCTCCCACTTAAGCCAGAGAAGGGTTTGGCTGAGCCCAGTCTTGCAGCCGTCTGTGCCAAAGTGACAGACATTTGAGTAAAACCATCATGAAGCCATCAGACTAGCCTATCAGCTCAATGCCACCAAGTGACCTTGGTTGAAAGAGCATAACAATTGTCTAGCTGAGCCCCACCTGAATTTCTGGCCCACGAAATCACAAGGTGATAAAATGGTTGCTTTAGCCACAAAGGTTTAGGGTAGTTTGCAGTTCAGCAACAGAGAAACAGAATACATGCAAGTCCTTAGCACTGTGTCTGACTCATAGTTGGTTCAGGAAACATTGCTAGCATCATCAGATCTGGGTAAACTCCCAGCTCCCCTCCCCCATTGGGTTTGGAATGCCTGTGGCTTACAATGGAGGAAGAGATGGTAAAAACACATCTGGAGTCAAATGTTTCACAAGTGGTGTCCTAGACCTCCTCTAAGTGTAAGAGCAGAGCAGGAACAACCCCCGGGGCCACAAGGGGAGACCTCAACATGTAACACTGCTAACCTGAGGAACAGTAGAAACTCCTGCCCTCCCTTGGGTACACGTGTGCCTGAACCTTTGAAGAAAGCCAAAATTCAACAACTTTAATCCCCTTGAAATTCCAGGTAAAAGTGCTACACCCACACGACACCTTGCGTTGCCTGGGGGAGTAAATGTGCCCCAAGGCACCCCCCACATACCTTCAGGAGACTGAATGCATACCTTACTTCGAGAAGCAATGACTTACCTTCTAGAGTTGGAAAATTCCCCTATTCAAGAATGAAACTGTATATAAATAATAAATATAAGAAATATATCAGTGTTGGTGTTATTCCTTTTGTTGTTGATTTGTTTGTACCTTTGACATAGGGATTTGGCCATTTTCAAGGGAAATTGAACAGCAATATTAGGACTTTGCCAAATTCCATTTCCTTTTCCTCTTGGGTCACAGCTAGACCCCATTGCCCAGTATCTCCTGCAGAGAGATGGGACCATGTGACTGACATCTGGTCTGTGGGACATGGGTAGCAGTGACGGACACCGCCTCCAGGCCTAGCCCCTGATAGATTCCCCCGTGTGATTCTTCATGCTTTCTTCCATTGTTCTAGAGAGTTCATAGAAAGACTCTGAGACCCTAAGGGGTGGTAGAAGCAAGGGTAGAAGAAGGCTGGGTCCCTGAGTGACTGAGTGGAGCAGAGCCCCGCTTCCCAGCACCATGCTGACTGGCACTGGACTGGGAGCTGGGCGAGAAGTAAGGCTTTTTTACATCAAAGGTACTGAGACGGGGGTTATTTGTTGTAGTAGAGAGCCTTTCTTCCCTCACACAAAGGTATGGGGTGGGAGCAGTCGGTGTCATTCTCCTTTCTCCAAGGACAGCAAGCTGGGGAGTCCCAACGCCTTTGTTGGAGAACTTACTGACAGCACTTAGACGGCATGCCACAACTCCAGAAGAAAGGAAAGAGCCGCTCGAGGGCTGCCCCTGCCCTCCCCAGTCTCCTAAGGGTATGAACGAGGAATCTTCTATTCTCTTCTTCTCTCTGCAGGGGAACAGCAGGAAGATATCTAGCACATCATGTTCTGCTAGCTCCAGTGACAAGCAGATGAAATTCTATCACTCGTCCGACAGCAGACCTCAGAAGTGACTAATTTAATCCCTGAGGCCTCTTTAGACGGAGACTTCTCTGCTTGCTCGGCAACTCCTCCCTTCCCTCAGCCTGGTTTCCACGAGGCAAGAGAGTCGGTCGAACTCAAATCAGCTCAGCAGGGAGCAGATATTCTTGGAGTGATTCTTCCCCAATTTGGCTGACTGAATGGAATAGCTATTTATTAGAGTTCTAAAATGGTGCCTTTTTCATAACATGGTACCATACCCTGGAAAGCAGTCCCTCCAGAAAGCAGCAAGGGAGACGGATGTACACTCCTGAGAGAGGCAGGATGGACCAGTGTCTGTGCAGGGCCAGGGTTGGGGAGATGAAGGGGCTGGGTAGGGCAAGAAGTTACCCACTACTGAGTTTTCTAGCTTCAGGGCTTTGGATGTCCTTGGCCACCATTCCCTAGAGACTGGAATCCTGAAGGTTCTTTTAGCACTGGGTAACTCCGAAAGGAGAGACCCACAGACCTCGGTGTGACTCCCAGCTCCAGCAAATGCTACCTGCTGTGTGATGCAGAGAAGTCACTCAACCTCTCTGAGCTACTGTTTCTATGCCTGGAAAATGGGGACTGATGAAACCTCATTATGTCACAGAGTCCTTAAAGAGGGCAAATGAAATAATGAGTAAAGTGCCTGGCATCACAGTAGCTCCTTCCCCACTCATCCCCCACTGCTCTTCCATATCTGGAACCGTACCTTTGGGTATCTTCAAAGTCAGTGCTCTGTTTAAATTCCTGAAATTGACCTCACCATCTCCTGCTCCTCACCGGCCATTGTATAAATTTGCACTGGAAACAAGCTAGGAAAGCAAGCCTGAGATTTCAGAGTAGGAGCCACTGTGGACCTGGTAGCTGAAGCTGTGTTGTACCACAGGCGAGAAGAGGGGATCACACCGCCATCTAATGCTTATGAGGACACTTACATAACCGCAAATCCCGCAACCACCTCAATCTCTACCCTGCATACTGGACTACGGGAATAGGAAACAAACAAACAAACAAAAAACCCGAGGTTGGCTGGCAGATCAGGCCATACTCTCCCGTCATATCTGAAATGCATTGCCAGATTACCTCACTGGCCCAGATTGTGAATAGATGGCAGGCACCCCACTACTCTCCAGTTCTACACCTGTGGCAGACATCATTAATCAATCACATCACTCTTCCCCACTAAGCCGAGACAAGGCAGCAGAATCCTTCCCCGCACAGCTCTCCAGCAGATACCACCAATCCATCAGAGAGGTCATGCAAATGGGAACCTATTTACCAAACCATAAACATTTGCCCTCTGGAGTGGCCTAGCTGTGGAGGGTGAACAAGCAGCCAGAGAGACACAGTAAGGAGGAAACCAAGATGGATCGTTGAGTTGCCAAGTGCTCACAAAATCTGGATGAAGCAATGCAATTAGCTATGGCATCCAGGATTGAAGGGCCATTTCCAAAGCATGATTTCTGCACTTTCTAGGTATTGCTTTGCTGGGCATTTTCTTCCCGATGGCAAGGAGGTTTTCTCAGGAGAATGAGCGAGCACACAGAGAGGGGGCTCGTTTTCAAATGTTCCAGGCATCGTTAGGCCATCCTCTAACGAAGCACGGTGTCAGCAAGGCCAGTTAACCAGAGCTCATCCCACCTCAAGAACTGTTAACAAGACAGTGACATATAGCGCAGGGTGTTAAATCTTCCAAGGCAGGAATCCTTGTCTTCGGTGAATGGCCATGAATCAACTAAACAGGATATGCCAGGATGTTTAAGACGGCCGTATATTTATTTATGAGTGAATGGCCATTTCAGTATTTCTGCCAGTTACCTTTATGGTTTTTATGAGATTTGGATAACGTTTATTTATCGTCCATACTGTGTCCCATTCACAATGGAGCTTTGTTCGACATTTAGACACATTGCTAATGTTCCTGCCGGCCTCTCTGGCATGAATAAATGGATCTTTTTTCTTTGGGTTTCTGCAAGGAACTCATGCAAGGCTAATTTGGATGATAAAATGATACCATTTCAAACATCTTCATGCACGGATTATATTATTTGAACCTTTTCATAGCAAGAGATTAATCAGGTGGTTTGCATCACCAACCTTATAATTTTAATAACAATGCTGGTCAGATGAAGAGCCAAGATCTATCTTTTACAGCAGAACGTGCTACATCGTGAAAGTATCTTCCGTTCCTGCTGTTGGACTGTGCCTATGACATTGGTGAACTGGGAGGTGAATTCCTTTCCACAATGCGCAATATATCCCCAAGGGGAAACTCTGTCATTTAGTACTATTGTTACCTACAATATTAAGAGCTCTCATTTATTGATAGTTCAGTATGACTCAGTTGTATACACAATCTCTCAAGCCAGGGAAGTAAGAACCAGCATCCCATATTTTCCAAATGAAGAAACTGAAGTCCAGCATTGGTAAGTAACGCCCCCAAACCCCCAGCTGGTACTGGTGGAGTCACATTGGTCTAATACGGAAGTCTGCCACACACACACGCACGCACGCACGCACGCACGCACATCAGCTATGCTCTCCCGTCCTTGTGGCCTATGCCTCCAAGATACCTTCCTCCCCTAAATTATTTTATGTGGTCAAATCTATGAGAAAAAAAATCACACTGGCTGCCACATACCACGTAGACATAACAAAAAGCTAATTGACTGCAACTCTTATTTTCCAGCCTACTCTTGTGGTTTTAGAGGAAGTAATCTCAGCCGTGGAGCCGGCGACCCACTGGTTTGAAGAGGCCCCAGGGGCTGTGATGTCCAGCTCGGAGGAGCCGGGCCACAGAGCCTCACCTCCGCCCTCTGTGCCAAGTGCACTAATCATCCCTGATGACGTCTCTCACGTCTGGCTCGCCACCAAACGGCCAGGACAGAATCACTGCCTCCATTATAATAGTCCTCCCAGTCATCGCAAGCCACCCTGGCAGGCTCACAACAGGCCACTTTATGGCACATCGTTTGTGCCAGGCTATAGAGCGCCGTAGAATATTCAGTACTGGGCGACCACTGGCCATGCGTGATCTCATTTTATTCTCCCAGCATCTCTGGACGTAGGGAGAGTGTTCTACCCATTTGACACCATAGGAAACTGAGGTTTAACTTGAGTCTGTCCAATGTCACGTAAGAAGGTGAAAGAGCTGGGGACTGGAATCCAGGCTGCTAACTCCAGGGCCCAGGTGCTTAACTTCATACTCACAGAAGCTGTGGACCTTTTTCCAAAGGAACAAAGCAACACACCACTTTGCCCCCAGGACGACCCCATAGATAATCTTAGATTGGGAATGATAACCAGGGCTCTCTCCTCATTCTAGAACCTTCTCCACCATGCCACACTGTCCTATTCTCTCTCTCCTATATGTTTCCCAGTGTCTGGGCACAGACTGTTGGCCTCCTATGTGTCAGGAACTGTGCTATATGCTGACAAGAAACAACAACAATACAACAAAAATAAATTAGAAAGAATTCATGGCTCCTGTTGTCAGCAACCCCAGAGTCACACTTTCCTGACTTTGCCACCGACTAGTTTTGCAAACTTGGGCAGGTCACTTTACCTATCTGGGCCGCGGTTTCCTTGCTTGCAAGATGGGATAATGTCAGTACCTGCTTTATACGGTTACTGTAAGGAAAAAAAGAAAGCAAGTTTAAATGGGGTAAAGTATGTAAAACGCCTGGTACCTTCTCTGGATATTTTTAAGCTCTCAGAAAATGGTGGCAACTATTTTGTTTTTGCCAGCACATTAAAATAAACATATAATTACACTCGCAAGTTGGCATCCAGTGCTAATCTAGATTTACAAAGAGGGATTCTAAAAGGAAGGAGCTGAGCTGTGCGTTGATTGGTCTGGGATGCTCTCACAGAGGAAATATGAATTAATTCAGTTCTTGAAAATTGGATACAAAGAATTCAGATGGTGGCGGCGCCTGGGTGGCTCAGTCGGTTAAGCGTCTGTCTTTGGCTCAGGTCATGATATCGGGGTCCTGGGATCGAACCCCACCTCAGGCTCTCAGCTCAGCGGGGAGTCTGCTTCTCCCTCTCCGTCTACATACTCTCTCTACTCTCTCTCTCTCACTCTCTCTCAAATAAATAAATAGAATTTTTTTTAAAAAAGAATTCAGATGATGAGTAATAATAAAAAAAAATTGTAACTCACCGTTCCCTGTGTACTAGGGTCTTGACACAAGGCGTTCTAGTCCTTCAAACCCTCTATGTCCACATATCCACCCCGAACACATCTGAGGAACCCAAAGCGCAGAGAGGTAAAGTGACTTACCCAAGGTCACAGAGCCACAAAACAGTTGAACCATGAGTCAGTCCATACCTCTCTGACCCTCTGGCCTGCTCTTCCCCTCTCTGTGAAGGTCACTGAGGACAGTCCAGAGAGGAGTCGAGGGAGAAGAGCCACCCATCCGTCCAGTGGAGTGGAAAGTTCATACCGCTCTGGATGGTGCCCATGCTCTGTGGACAGGATTCAGGTCCGTGAAGCTGGATGGGAATAAAAATTGCATCTTCCTTTCCATCAACATTTGCCTGAAATTTAGTATTGCCTTCTATTTTGACTCTAGGCAATAAACAAATGGTATTATCAGCAGTGCTTGAGGCCTCAACAAGAGATGTGCTGGCCAGTGTCCCGTGGTGATGAAGGGTATAATCCCGGTCCAGAGCCAGAGCTCTCTCTGCCGTGCTCTGCTGCACACTTGTATCAGTAAACTTACCCTGTGTCTCAGGTGCTGGTTCGCTTGCTCAGTTCTTTACCTAGAATGGAACAACCCTGAGGCCAGAAACTCTCTTGCAAATCTTATTTGATCCAAAACCTGGCACAGAATAGGGACTCAATAAATGTTTGTCGCCCGTGGTACGAAGCCTTCCACAATGGCTCCTGATGACTTCTGGTTATACACGCCCTTGTGTCATCTCTGCCTCTTGAGTGTGACCCTAGGGACTGCTTCTAACAAATAGAACACACCAGATGTGATGGGATGTCATTTCTGAAAGGTGATAAAAGGCTGTCATTTCTGTCTGGCACAGTCTAACTCTTCTGACATGCCTGCCCTGCTGGAGAGGACCGCCTGGCAGGGAACCCAGGGCAGCCTCTGGCCGACAGCCAGTGAGGAGCTGAGGCCCTCAGTACAATAGCCCACAAGGGATCTTACCAAAAACCACTGAGTGACTTGGAGGTGGGTCCTGCCCCAGGTGAGCCTTCAGATAGGATCACAGACCCTGAGCCAACTCCTTTATTATAGTGAGACCCTGAGCTGGAAGGTCCAGCTAAACCATGCCCAGACCCCTAACTCACAGAAACTACGACAAAATAAACATGCGTTGTTTGTAAGCTGCTAAATTTGGGGCAGTTTGGTATGCAGGAATAGATAACCAACATTACCTAGCCGAGTCAAGGAGAAAGAGGAGAAAGGTGGGAGGCAGAGAAGGTACAAAGGGGCAGAGTGCAGAGCCCTCTGGCCCTGTCTCCCCTCAGGCCATAATCTAGGGGTCCCTCCTCAACACCTCAATCTCATACTCTAGACTCTTTCTCATCCCCCTCAACACCAATAACAGCTGCACAACCTTGCTTATCCTGGCGCATGCCTTAGGGACTATTTGAATTTTCCTCTGGTGGTTACATCAGGCTCAGTGACTCGTGCCAAAATTGTACTGTAACCAAATGCCTCTCTCCATCAGGACAGAGGTCAACGTTGGTTAGTGTTCTTTTAATGCTCTTGTAGTGACTCCCAGCCCATCCAGTGAACGGCACAAAGTCCACTGTGTTGTCATGCACTTGACTACAAAAGAATTTCCAGGACTTTTGGCGGTGAGGACATCTGGTCCAGAAAATCATATGGATGTGGTCAGTTGCCTTGGTCCCCTGTCCTCACTCAAGCTCACAGGGCCCCATCCACCAGCCGCTTTCTGGGAATGTGGATTTTCCCCACACATACACCCCTGTCCTTGCCTGGCTTTTGCACAATTCCACTTTAAACCCATGGACCCTAGAGGTATTATCAGAGGCTCCCGCCTGGTTTTGAAGAGGCTTTTGAAATGGAATGGAAGTACCAGCTGAGAAAGCCCCAAAAAGAACTCTCAGGGCCCCTGCCTTCCTTGGCCTGACCATGCCTTCTCCCCATTGAATGCAACACTCACCCTCTGGGCCATAGTGGCTTTGTTTTACGTGGCTTATTCCCTCTGTTCTAATGCACCGATCATGGAAATACATGAATTTAATACTGGAAATTTAATACATGGAAATACTGTGGATTTAATAATAGTGTTTCATTCAGGAGTAGTACTATTATATTGAATGTCCACGTTAATTTTTTTTTTACAATATCAAGTTTATTGAGGTGTAGTTTACATACTATAAAATGCACCTATTGTAGTTGTATATTTTAATGAGTATGACTATTTATACCCCTGTGTCACCATGACCACGATTAAGACATGGAACATTTATGTATCCCCAAAAGTTCTTTTGTGTCTCATATAATTTCCCCTACTCCTGTCTGAAGGTAACCGCTGATCTGCTTTCTGTCATTACAGACTAGATTTGTGTTGTTTAGAGTTTCATAGACATAGAATGACACCACATGTCTGCTTTTGTGTCTGGCTTCTTTCACTCGGTGTAATGGGTCTGAGATTCATCTGCAGAGTCAAATCGAAGGTATCCAGCATGACAGCAGTTCATTCCTTTTGATTGCTGAATACTATTCCTGTCTACCTTTTATATGTGGGGTTTTTTCTTTCGCATTTTCCAACTTGATTAAAGAACCATTAACATGGACTCAGTACATTAAATATTCAATTTGACTAGTTGTATCATGTATATATCAATGATGTACACATAGATTTTTCTAAATCAGATGTTTTAAAGAAAAACAGTACAGCTCAGAATGATTAAACAATTCATTTGTTCAAGTCTTTGGGAATTCTGAGTGAATATTAACCTCACATTTGGCTAACAAGAGAATCTTGGAAAATTTTCCAAAAAACATATCTGTCATGAGGTATCTGTTGCCACCAAAGAAGCTTTGAAAAGCAGTCCTTTTGCTGAAAACAAAACCAAAATAAAACAAAAAACAATGTTTAATGGGCATGTCACTACATTCAATATTGCTATGACAGGACCCCCAACTGCAGTGACATAAACCCAACTAAAAGTGGATCAAGGAAAAAAAGTGGGAAAAAAGTAAAATTTATTGGTTAACATAAATGAAAGTCCAAGGGCTTCAGGCACAGCTGTATCCAGGAGCTCACACATCATTAGGACTCAGTCTTTCTTCCTCTATTTTTCTCCTCTGAACCCTGCTTTTCTCCCTATTAGTGTCATTCTCAGTCTAACTCTTCCCATGTGGTGGCCTGCTGCAGTTTCAGATTACTTCTCTCTTACATCACACTTAAAAACAGAAACCATTTTGGATATTTATATTGGAGAAAATTTAATGCAGGGAATTGGTTACAGTGGTGATGGAGTTGCTGAGAAGACAACCCAGGGATGTTGACAAATCTGGACCTTAGCCACAGTAGGAAGTCCCCACCTCCCTTCTATCAGAGAGACAAAGAGACCAGGATGATATAACTGGAGCCCAGGAGCTGGGGACCAGCCTGATGGGGACCAGAGGCACAGAGGAGCTGCAGCTGCTGCTGGACACACTGCCCAGGACAGGGAGGGAGAGGGAGAACTACTCTGGCCTCTCCCTACTTTTAGGGAGTCTTCCCCAGTGCCTTCAATTGGCCTGACCCAGCGGGAAGGGTAGCCAGGGTGCCTGAGAAATGTCGCCTGCAGGGGCCAGCCCCCTGGAATACAGACAAGAGGAGAGGAAAGTTAAGGAAGGCAAAATGCCCAGCACAGTCCCCTGGAAAGGGAGCTTTTTAATAGTTCCAACACAAGTGCCAGAAAGCCATCCGATTTGTCCAGGAGTGTCAGACCCACCCCTGGCTTGGGGGCCACAATTGCAAATGGCCCAACTCAGGTTATTTCCATGCAGTAAAATAGGGGGATGGCTATGATGTAAACTGCAGCAAAGTCAGGGCCTTGCTGCTAGAGCTCACAGTCTGTGGGAAAGTAGAAAAGGGAAAAAAATAGGCGAAGAAGCACAATTTTTGTTCCTTCTAATGAGGCTCCCTCATTCTCAAGCCTGAGGCCCAGGGGCTGGGTGGGAAGGCTGGCTGTAGGAACCTAACCCCAGGAAACACAAAAAACAAGTGTCTAAGTGGTCTTCCGTGGCACTTGGACGTCTAAAGGAGACACTTTGCAACCCAAATGCCGAGGCCAAAGGATTTCCTACGAGTCTTTTATGATCTCTATAAATTTCAAGAGAGAGAATTGGTGAGCAACTGGGCTCTGTCACTGTCAGGTTGCTGATTGAACGTGCCTTTAATGGAGTCTCCAGCAGCCATAAAAATGCATGAAAACAGCCTTCTGGACACAGGCAGCTCTGATAGATGGAGCAGGGACACCCAGTAAAAGCCAGATGGGCTGGGCTTGTCCTCACGCCTGTTAACGAGAATACATCTTAGTCTCTTAAGAGAGAATTTGTGCTTAGAGAAACATTAAACATTCTACATGAACTTTTTCTCCCGGGGAATACACACACATGCACACACACACACACACACACACACTCATAATCAGAACTAAACACTGCGTGGGCATGGCTTTGATAGAAGACAGCGTGCCCCAATATTTAAACATGTGAGCACTCGGGTGAGTTGAAGAGTGTCCCCTACAAACTCATGTCCACCCAGGGCTTAGGAATATGACCTTGTCTGGAAATAGGGTCTTCAGAGATGTCACTTTCCATAATGTTTGAAAAATAAGCCTTGTTTTGCCCCTTTACAAATTGGGGATATTAATAATGGCGCCTACAGATAAAATGAGTAGAGGATATGGACCACATACACTAGAATAAATGCACAGTAAATGTTGACCCCTGTCATTCTACATGAGCAGAAGGGAGGGAGGGAGGGAGGGAGAACTCTTAAAAGCGAGGTAATACTCATCTTTACCCTGAATTCATCGATTATGTCCCAAGGGAGCGCAGGACAAAGCTCTCATTTAGCAGGACACATTGCCTTCCTTCTCCTAACCCTTCATTTAGCTTTGGAGTCCCCATAACTTAAATCTTCTAGAAGAGGGGAAATGTGTCTCTGTGAGTGCAGATGCTTGTAAGGCTCTGCTGTGATGGGCCAGAGGCCAGCTACGCGTAGACCTGATTTGTCCTGGTCAGGTGGTCCCCTAAATGGAGGAGGCTGGCCAGGAGGTGAGGAGCCCAATTCAACACTCAGATAAGGAAAAGCACTGAACCCCTTTATTCTGGACAGGGGCATATGGTACCGATCCTTTGGCATGCACTAAATTTTCAAATACTCATTTATTTTGGAATGTATATGAGGTAAGCAGAAGAAAACCTGTACCGTTTTCGAAGGAACTCGTTCCCTCTGCCAGCAGCAAAATACCTCTTGTGGGAAGGTATTCATTGCAAATAAATTCTCTTCAGGGGAAAGTACATGCTTTTCTAAAGGGGAACATTGTTCTCTACAGATGTTCTAATTCAAGGGCTATCTGTATTGAGCGTGTACACATATGTATTAAATGCAAAGTGGGAAAATCATTAACCGTATATGTTAAAAACTGAAAACGCATATGTGCCCAAAATCACAGTAGAAACAAGTAGAATTTTTTTTTCTCACTTATCAATAAGAGAAATCGGGTTCAGATAATTTAGTGTTACCATGGTGTCTCCAAGCTATTATCAGGCATGCAGGCTCCTATCTTTCGGTTTTGCCAAACTCACAGTGAGTCGCTTCTGTCCTTGGAGTCATGTTAGGGCCCAGGATGGCTCTTGGAGCCCCAGCTACCACCAGAGTATTCCAGACCAGCAGTGCATGATGAAAAGAAAGACCAAGGAGTGTACCTTTCAAGTGTATCAACCTTTTTGATAGTCTTCCCCCAAAGTCCCAAACATGTCACCGTCATCTCTACCCCCTAACTATAAGTAAAACTGAAATGATGCCCTTTTTTGGGTACATTGCCACCTCAACTAGAAGTGGGGTTTCGTTACTCAGAAGGGGAGAATGGATATTGGACGGCAACCAGCAGCCTCTGTCACACATAGAAAACTAAAAGTAAACTTGAACAAGTTATTCAATGTGTCCAATAAGGTCTAGAACAGAGATGGGCCATGGGCCGGTTCAAATGAATCATGTTTCTTTGTGTCTATCTGTAACCTGATTAGACAGATTCAAAAGTTGAAATGCAAATATGAAAATAATCACCCATCTTAAAAAATGCACGCCTTTGTGGATTTAAACTTACAACAGAGTTTCCTCACTATTTATTCGTGTCTCAGTCTGCTCAGGCTGCCACAGCGAAAACCACAGACAGGGTGACTCCCACAACAGGTGTTTCTTTTCTCATAGTTCTGGAGGCTGGGAGTCTAAGGTCAAAGCGCCAGCAGGGCTGTTTTCGGGAGGTGACCACCTTCTCACCGCGTCCTCGCGTGGCCTTTCCTCCATACCCATGTGCAGAAAGAGAGACATCTCTGGTGTCTCTTCTCCGTCTCAGAAGGACACCAATCCTATGGGATTAGGGCCCCACCCTAGGACCTCCTTGAACCTTAATTACCTCCTTAGAGCTCTATGTCCAAATATAGTCACAGTGGGGGTTAGGGCTTCTACATAGGAACTGGAGGTGGGGGGAGGCGGGAGGGGACAGGGGAGACACAACTTAGCCCATAACAATTTGTAACTAAAACCTGTGGGTAATGGGAGAAGAGAACACCATTGCTCTTAAAAACATCTCAATGGTGCTACTGAGATCTCCTCTCAATCTGCATGAGAGAGATAGAAAGCAGTTCAATCACTGACCACCAGATCTACTGGGAATAGAGAATTTAGGGATGTTCCCCACCCCTCGTTTCTCCCTGCTATCTGAGGCCACAGGCCAGCTTCATTAAACTCAGTAAAAAGCAGACATGTGCATCTTTCTAGAGGAGAGACTCGTTCAGGATTTCACAACGCCTTCCACAAATAACGGGTCCCAGAGGCCAGCTCATTAGGAATGACTTAGTTGATTCGAATAACAAAGTTCCTTCATGTTTTCATTGTTTGACTTCAGGTCTTCTCGGGGCCTTTCATACATTCGGGTGTATTTGTGAATCCCCAAGATTGAGCCACACGACGCAACACTTTCCAAAGAAGCTCAGATCCTTTCTGAGTGTGCGCTACTGGGGATTAGCGTTTTATAAAGCACACCTTGGCAGGCATGGGTGCATTCCTCCGGAGGAGGGTTCAGCAAATCAGCACTACTGACACTTTCAGGGGACAAAAGTCTTGGTTTGGGGGGGCTGTCCTGTTCACTGTAGGGTGCTCAGCAGCATCCCTGGTCTCTGCCCATTAGCAACCCTCCCCTCTCCTGTTGCCAATAGCAACCTCTCCCCTTCCTGTTGTGACAACCAAAAATGTCCCCAAACACTATCAGAGGTCCCCTGAGGGCAAAAATCACCCTCAGATGACCACTTCTGCTCTAGGGAAAGTTCTGGAATCAAGAAAATACACAGTTACTATTCAAGAGAACACTCTCTCTCAGGGGATGAATACTAAATCTATTTTTAAGAGCCCATTTGAACACCACATTATTTGTTAAGAGAGTATTACTGGTGAGGACTCATTTCAAACACTGAAATGACAATAAAAGTTGCTGTTTCCATGAGAACTAAGTTAAAATTTTATGGAAACTTACGGACGTAAACGAAACTTGCTTTAAAAATGTTAGAGTTAGGGGTACCTTGGTGGCTCAGTCGGTTGAGTGTCCAACTCCTGGTTTCCACTCAAGTCATGATCTCAGGGTCATGAGATCGAGCCCCATGTGGGGCTCCAGGCCGGGCTCTACACTCAACACAGAGTCTGCTCCGGATTCTTTCCCCTTTCCTCTTCCCTTCTGTCCTGCTTGCTTTTGCACCACCCCCTTCACTGGCGTGTGTGCACAAGTATGCTCTCGCTCTCTCTCTCTCAAATAAATAAATAAAATCTTTTCTAAAAAATGTTAGAGTTAGGTGTAGACAACTGTATTATTCTAAACAGAATTGGATCCCTCTCAAACTCCTCTTTCGCACACCATTCCAGGAAAACATCCATTACTGAGAGTCAAGTGTGGCACTCTTATATATTCTAAAATCCCAGTGGGGATCATCCTACAAATATGGTTCATGAAAATTCTCTTCCTTCCTTCAGGTCAGTGTTAAACTGTGATAACCCTCCTAGGAGATGTTGGCTGCAACTTATTTCGATGGGAATAAAGAAAGACCCAAGCCTGGAAGATCTTACTGTCTTGGAGAGTAAGGAAGTCCTCAAGACTCATGGGGACATGTCCACAGAACACAGGAGTCAGGTGGCTGGGCTCCCACTGGCCAAATCCGGGACAATTTGAACATTAAATAGCAAACAAGTGTTAACACGTGAAATACACTAAGAATCTGTGACCTTATGTAAATAAATAAATAAATAAATAAGAGGGGAGAAGCAAAAGCTTTTCCTTATTGTGAATAAAGCCAACTAGTAAAAACAGCAAAGGAATGATGAAATTAGAAAACGACCATTTGACAACCAACATTATGATAACGGATTCCGTCAAGAATCAAGGGATGCTAACACCAGTGGGTAAAAGTTTGAGGAGTAACAGTATTTACACAATCCCAATGTATCTCATGACAATATAATTAACTGCAAAGGGTAAAAGGAAACTGTGCAGTGGTGCAACCTGGCAGAGAGCATTTTACATCATCAAGGTTAACATCACCAGTAATGCGACAGAGCAATGCCAAGGACATCTGGATGTGATGTGCCAAGGATATAGCCTCTCCTCGGCGGTGTCCCGCCAAACTTGCGTAACCTGAGTTCATTCACGAGGACACATCAGACAAACCCAACTTGAGGCAGACTTTATAAAAAAAACTGCCTCGTACACTTCAGAGATGTCAGTGTCATGAAACAGAGAAGAGTGAGGAACTCTTCAGATTAAAGAAGACCTGAGAAAGAGGCACAAGAGCCAAATGCAACATATGATTTGGGGTTCCTTTTGCAGCATTGAGACGATTGATAAAATCTGCATATAGTCTGTAGATTAGATAACAGTATTATTTCAGCATTCATTGCCTGGTTTTGATCATTGTATGGTGATTATATAAGAGAATGTCTTTGTTTTTAGAAATTCATACTAAAATAAAAGTGAATCATGTTTGCAACTTACACTCAATGGTTTGGGACGTGGGGAAATGTATGCGTGTGTGTGTGTGTGTGTGTGTGTACAGGGAGAGAGAGCGAAGGAGCACACACACTTAGAGAGCGTACACTCAGCACAACTGTGATACTATGTAAACATTGAGGTTGGGAAGTGGAAAGTATGAGGTAGCTCTTCCTAGTGTTCTTGCAACTTTTCTGTAAGTCTGAATGTCAGTATTAAAAGTTTAAAAAACGAAAAGGAAAGCTATAGGGGCGCCTGAGTGCCTCAGTCAGTTAAGCATCTGCTTTTGGCTCAGGTCATGATCTTGGGGTCCTGGGATGGAGCTTGGCATCAGACTTCCTGCTCAGAGAGGAGCCTGCTTCTCCCTCTGCCTCTGACCCTCCCCCTGCCCACTCGTGTGTACTCGCTCGCTCTCTCTCTCAAATAAATAAAATCTTTTAAAAAAAGAAAGAAAGAAAGAAAGAAAAGAAAAGAAAAGTTATAAAGCTATGAGATTCAGGACTCCCCCCATCTTCCCAAACTGAGCCCCCCTTTCCGCTCCATCTCCCACTTTCTCCTACCACGCCAAAACTCTTCAAGGCCTCCTCTCTCAAGGGGTTCTCACTGAGCGCTTACCCACTGGCTTTTGTCTGCGTGGCTTGTCATGAATAGATTCCTGGATCCTGCCCCCAGGAACTGACTAGGGACCCCAGGAGCACTGGTTTTCTACAGACGCCTGAGTCCCATCCCCAGAGGTTCTGGTTTGACTGGCTTGGAGGCCATTCTGGGCTGCAGAACTTTTTTGAGCTCCCCAGATGATTCTAATGAGTAGCCAAGGGTGAACGTGACTATGAGTCACCTGAGGTTTTATTAAAATGCAAATTCTCATTCACTAAACCTGGAGGGGCAGGTGCCTGAGATGCTGCATTTCTGACCATCTTGCCAAGGACGCACCCCTGACCGCAGCTCGAGTAGCAACGGTCTCGTCTAGAGTAGGCTTCAAGTGTTCCTTGCCCACAGACCTTCCCTGTCTTAAATTCCGACAACTCCAAGAGGGCAGATACACCATCTGTTTTATTCTCTGCTGAATATCTAGCACAGGGTGTTCCATAAATAGTCGTTGAATTCGTGCACGAATGGATGAATGAAAGTTTCCCTAATACCATGCTAATCTCCACTAGTAACTCCCAGCCGCTTAATATTTAAAAATGGTCATATTTTGCATAAAAATCCCCCCATCAGATTTCAAGAAATCAATGGCTTTTGAAACTAAAAGCCACTTTGGGCCGAGAAGAGCTGGCAAGATCTCACTCGCCTTCAGGAATCGCCCGGTGCAGGTGCAAACGACTATAGCGGCCTCCGAGTCAGCTGCTACCCCTTCTTCTACACTTCTCAAATCATTTTCGTATTAGCATATCTCTAAGTGCATATAATTTTCACATCAAAGAGTGTAATTTTTTGCAGAAGTGGAGTAGAGAATAATTTATCCGCTGAAGTATCTCAAGCAGCAGTCTCGATGGCATGACATAAAAATTACACAGAAGACAGACATTTAGAAAAATTGGGTGGCAGAATTTGTATTATTTAAGTAGATGTGGAGAAAATTCACCCATTGAAACTAAAAAATATATTTTTTGGAGCTAAAAGCGGGCTTCTAGTTTAGTGACAAGATTACCCACATGCTAGCCTGCTGAACAGGGAGACAGTCCATGGTCTTTCTTTCCCTCTGGAGGACTGGTCGACCAGAACCACAGGATTCCTCAGCTCTGTCTGCCCTCTCACTCCCCGCTGGCACTCCAGCCCCCAATGGAGCAGCCACCTCAAGTCTCTCCGAGAGGAACCCCCATTTTTGAGAACCCCAAAACCTAACTTTGGCTCCTCAGCGTCAATTCTCTTGTGTAGCCAGCTAGGCTCTAAGCTTAAATCCTCATTCCAAACACCAGTCCCTTGCCCTTTGCCCCACTTATTGTATCATTGGATTCCAATCCCCTTCCTCCCCCAGGCCTGAAACTCTCTACTGGTGACCCGAGCAGAACTGCCACATAGGAGCCCTTAACTGCATGTGCACATCCCCACACACACACTCCTGATACACACACACCTATACATGCACACACATACGAAACACACATACACCCCTAATGCATACACACACCTATTATACACACGTATCTAATACGTGCACACAATTGTGCACACACATACCACACACGCACCTAACACACGTACACATCCCTGCATAAACACACATATACCTAACAGATACGTACACCCACACACACACCCACACACACATTTTTGTTTAAGAGAGAGTATTGGTGTCCCTGCCCCTAGCACACTACCAGCCAGATATCCTAGATTTTTTTGTTACTTTCTGAAATAATTTAAAAATCATGTCCAGGACACTGCAATGCAGTCAGGAAAGAATGGTCTTTTCAGTAGAGACCGTTGGGTCAACTGGCTATTTCTATGGGGGAAAAAATATCTTATCCTTTCCTTAATTCCAAATGGATGACAGACCTAAATACAAAAGATAAAAGATAAAGATCTCAGAAGAGAAAGTGGAGCATCGTTGGAACGATGGAGGAGGCGAAGAATTCTTAAAGGGGGATCAAACAGGGGCAAGACAATAAAAATGGCACGTAGCACCGTTCATTACAGTCCTGCTGTGGGAACTACCTCATGTCTATCAGAGGGAAAAAGATAAATACAGTGTGGTGTATTCACACAACAGAATGCTACAGAGGTGAGAATGACCATCTGTAACTGTGCACACACACGCACACACACACACATGCACACGCACAATAAGACTTAGGCTCACAAACATAAAATTGTGTGAAAAAACAAGACACAAAACAAGCGTAGATACTATAGGATTCCATTTAGGTCAAGTATGAAAACCAGCAAAGCTCATTTCTGCTGCTGGCCTTTGAGGGGGGTTATTCCCAGGTACTGTTAATCTGAGAGCAGGAGGGGCTGCTAGCACGCCAGCATGTTCTGCTTCTCCCATGGAGCACTGGGGGCACAGGTGTGTTTACTTTATAAAAATTCCTCAACTTGCACACTTAGAATATGTGTGACTTCCAGTACCTCGACTAGACTTCAAGTAAAAGCTTTCGTAAGTGCTGTCCAAGTGAAATCACAACGGACGCTTGGCACAGTGCTTATGCTGCTTTTGAATAAGTGCTTTGTAAACATTTAAAAAAATTATTTAATAGAAAAAAGATGTATACATATGGTTCAAACTCCAAGATTCAAATAGTACAAAAGTATATAATAAACATAAACCTTTCTCCCAGCCAGACCCGCGGTCCTGTTCTTCGGAAGAGCCACTGGAAATGAACTTACATATGCATGTGCCTGTGCATATATGCATTTCTGTGAGTCTGTGTCTGTTTCTCTGTTTTCTTTACAAATGGGAATAAACAGAGTCTCCTGCACCATTCCTTTTCTCCTTAACGGTATCTTGGAGATAGGTCCATGCTAATACGTAAAGATCCAGCTCTTCCTTTAGTACTCTCTTGTAGCGAGCTTATAATGCCCGTAGCGGCAAACTATAGGCAGCAGGCCAAATTCAGCCCACCACCTGTGTCTATAAATAAAGTTTTATTGGAACACAGCCAAGCCCATTCATTTACATATTGTCTGAGACTGTTTGCATGCTCCTGCAGCAGTGCTGAGCAGTCGCAGCACAAACCACATGTATGAGCTTCTGATTGCTGCTGTAACAAGTCACTGTAACTTCGCTGCTGAAAACAACTCATATGTGAGAATCTTACTCCTTTACTATTAAGACACAGTGTCTGAATCCCTTCCCCTTGAATTCTGGGTAAGCTTGGAACCAACGGTGTAGAGGTGACACCATAGGATTCAAGAATACAATGCAGTTCCTTTCTTGCTAGAACGCTTAGTCTTGACACCTCCTGCTACCATGTAAGCAATCCAACAGCCCCAAGGCCGCCATGTTGGAGAAGCCCAAACTAGAATGCGTGGAGAGACCCTGAGTCTGCTCGAGGACAGAGAGATGCCTAGCCAGCCCTGGCTGCTCTGCTCCAATCATCATTTGTTTGCCACTGTCTAAGTTTCCTGACCCAGAACCACCCAGCCAAACCCTTCCTGAGTTCCGCACCCACAGCAACCATGAGAGAGAACAAAATGATTGGTGTTGCTTTAAGCCAACCACCACAACAAACCAGCTCAGCATTATTATCTTACATTTCTAGGAGTCAGCGATCTAAAATGGGCCTCCCTGGGCTAAAATCTGGGTGACGTCAGAGCCACGTTCCTTCTTGAGACTCCACGGGAGAATCTGTTTCCTTGTATTTTCTGCTTCTTCAAAGGGTGCAGTCATGCCCCACCTCGTGGCCCCCTTTCCGTCTCAAGCTGCCAACGGCTGGTCGTGCCTTCCTCACGGTGTATTACTCTTGACACCACGAGTGAGGGTTGTGGGTTTGGCGATGGTCGTAGTCAGTTCAGGCTGCTGTAGCAAAAATACCATAGACTGAAAGTCTTTAACGACAGGAATTTACTTCTCACTATTGTGGATGCCACAAGTCTGCAACTAAGCTGTCGGCGGGGTTGGTTTCTCCAGAGGTCCCTCTCCTTGGTTTGCAGATGGCCTCCTTCTCCCTGCGAGCTCACATGGGGTTTCCTCTGTGAACACCCACCCTGGTGCCTCTCTGTGTGTCCTCATGTCCTCTTCTAAGGATGTCAAACAGATTGCCTAACAGGCTGATTTTAACTTACTCACTTCTTAAAGGACCCTGTCTCCAAATACAGCCATATTCTTTTTTTTAAGATTTTATTTATTCATTTGACAGAGAGAGAGAGAGAGAGAGAGCACAAGCAGGGGGAGAGGCAGGCAGAGGGAGAGGGAGACACAGGCTCCCCACTGAGCAGGGAGCCTGATGCAAGACTCGATCCCAGGACCCTGGGATCACGACCCAAGCTGAAGGCAGACACTTAACCGACTGAGCCACCCAGGTCCCCCTATACAGTCATATTCTAAGGTACTGGGAGTTAGGGTTTCAAAATATGAATTTGGGGATGAGAAGGACACAATTCAGCCCATAATATTGCCCTGCTGCTTAGTCATCGCAACTGCACCTGCTCACACAGGCATAGTCCATGGTAGGACAGAAGGCGTTTGGGCACCGAATCAGTGATGCAGGTGCTAGAGGTAGGGAGCTGCCAGCAGGGACAACAGCTGCCCCAGTGAATCCGAGACAGACGGACAGGAGGTGAGAGGGTATCACACACAGCATCTTCTACCGCTTCCCTGACCATTCTGCCCTCTAACACGGCACCTCTCCATCACTTTCTGGCTCTTCATCTTGCTTTATTTCTCATCTTATCTCTCAATATATTGCGTCTTAAGATACTGCTTTTATTGAGCTATAAATCACATGCTATAAAATTCACCCACTTCACATGTGCAATTCAGCTGGTTTTAGTATATTCCTGAGGTTGTATAACTGTCCCCACTGCCCAGCTCCAGAATATTTCCATCACCGCAGAAAGAAGCCCATACCCATGAGCAGTCACTTCGCATACTATATTTTACTTTATTTTCTTAAGGACTGTCCCTCCTGCTACTAGAACTTAAGCTTGCTGAGAGCAGAGACTTTGATTTGTTCGCAGGTCTGTCTCTGTCCCCTCAGAAAGGACCCGGTACCTGGCAGTAACTCAAGGAACCATCTGTTGATTTCATATAGCAACCAGAGGCTACCTTCGTGAAAGTGACCTGAGATTCTGAGACAAGGGAGAAGACCAGGAATGGTCTGCGATGCGTCCATTCCACCCGCCATGACTCTCATGCCAGCTAGACGGCCAGATTCTCGGGGGTTGATCTTCAGTCACCAGCCCAGAAAGGAATGAGGCCCCTCTTGGGGGGCTGGCTCCACAACTGAGTTGGGAGATTTTCAGATTTATGGGCCTGCCGTTGGAAAGTGTTTTCGCTGTGTGTTACATTGGCTGTGATTTAATTCTCTCCCCGTATCTTGGTGAATAATAACACTTCGAAGCTTGAAAGTGAGCTGGCAGAGAGGTGGTTGGTTGTCTGGCCCAGATATCACGAAGAACAGCCTCCAATCTCAGCCTGGCCACTTCAGTGTGGTGTGACCTCCAAGCATTAAATAATCTTTGTCAGGCTCAGTTTTCCAGCTGTAAAATGGGGTGGGAGGGGGAAGATCATAGTTCCTATCTTATAGAATTGTTGTGAGGATAAAATGAGTAAAAACCCACGGTTCACACTTTGTGTGTCGAAAACACTCCTCGACCATTAGCTGTGAGCACTGTTTGTAATGCTCTGGGTGTGACACAAGATAAAATACAAATAACTAACGGTTTGGAGTCCTCGGTCTCCTCTCTGCTACACACTCTGAATAATCCCCAAAGTCTGTGTATCCAGCCAGAAAAACAGAATGTTACAAAAATGCTTCATCTACGCAGAAGAATATTCAGTTGACAAACAAGTAGCCGTGGGTCCCTGCGCAAGTCACTTCTCTGAATTTCAGTTTTCTAATTTGCTGAGGAAATAATCTATAAAATGAGTGACCATTAAGATTAAAAGGGACAGCACATGCAAAGGGTCTGGGACATAGTGAGGTTTAACAAATGATAGTTATTACTATCATCATTATTCCAAGCTTATAGCTCCTCTCTAAAACCCTGGAATCCAGAAGTGTTTAAAGAATCAGAACTTCTCAGGTATGCAGTGTACTATGTGATACCCCGAGTGGGTCTACAGCAGCAGGTGATTATCAACCAAATCAACACCTCCCCGGTGGGACGTGTGAATATCAAGAGGGGCGGGGGTCAACCACATAGCTTAACCAACAACATTGGTCAGTACAGATCAGCTTTAGCCAAAATGATTGGAGGTCAGGGCAGGTTTGAACATCAAATGAGTAATGAAAGACCTTTCGGTTTCCAAAACTTTTCAGACTTGCAGAGAAGAAATAGTGGGTTTGTATTCCGCTTTAGAAACCCAAATCTTTTGTTTTCCACTCTCCCCTAAGAAGAGGCAATGGAAATAAACATCTTTGTTTCCCAAAACATGACATACTTGCGTATTTTAAAAAAGAAAAAAAATATTACAATATCTGGATAAGAATGATACATGCAAAAAAGAAGAAGGAGAAAACAAAGGATCCAAACTTGAAACTAATTTTAGTAACAGCCATGGATTCAGAAAAAATTTTTCCTCGCTCACAAATTTAAAAACAAAAACTGTCACACTGACGTGTCTTTCCAAATTTGGTTGAAACATCCCTCCTGGTTTTGGAGAGGTCTTCTCTTGAACTGAAGCCAAGAACACATTCCCCTGTCCAAGTTCGAGACTTAAAGTTGCAAATGCAAACACAGAGAGGCCCTTCCAGTAACAACCAGAGCATGACTCTGGTGGGCCAGACCTCTTCTGCGCTACAGAATCAACTCTTTGGGTGAGGTGATTTCCCTGGCAAGGCCACCTTTGTCAGGCTCAGAAAACATTTCGACTGCCAAATGTGTGTAAATGCTATCCGCTTCATCGATTTGTTGTTGAGTTTCTTGTCAAAATAATTAATGTGCACCCAAAATATAAACACGATTTCCCCCCACTGGGAGTTGAGCATTCAGAGAGAGAGAGAAGTTCACTGAGCTGGGGACAGCAGCAGACTGGCCACCTCCGCCATCCCAGGCAGATAACAGGTGTCATGAACAATGCAGTTCCCGCTTACGGCTCCATGCAGCTGAATCCTGCCGTATAAATTATTAAAGAACGTGCAGAACATTACACAGTTCATGTACTTAATGATTATAGTTCACAGTCTAGGTCAGATATAATTAGATGTTACATTAAAATAGCTTCACAGAGCCATTTATTCTGATTTAATTACTTAAAATGATAGCATAATGAGCAATGCTTTCAAGGAAAAAAGTACTCTTTTAAATGGGCTCATTTTAAGTTAATACGAAGAAAATTAATCATTTAACTAAATGTAGGAGGACAAGTCCATGTCTTAAGCAACATTGTTTCCATGTCACAAAGGTTATTTCCCTTTAACGACATGGTGCAAGTGATCGGGAAATCGAGGTGTTCTTTTTTTCCCCTGCGGGAATACAGCTTCGCATTTTCACCATTCCCTCCAAATCTTACTCCTCTTCCATGACAGCCTGGCAACTTGACTTTAAACACCAGCACTGAGACACAAACATGCAAACAAGACCAGCCCCAGGACCCGCAGGGAGTTAGGAATGGCCCATGTCATTTTCACAGGTGGCATTAGGAACTAGTCAGAAGTAACAACACAGGACAGTGGTTCCATGTGCACACTCTTACCGGACAAGGAAAGAGTTCAAGTCCAGCTTTGCCACTTAGACCCATCGGACTGTTCACAAACGTTTTGGCTTTTTTGGGTCTCCATCTCCTCATCTTGAAACTGGGGCAAAAACAGCACCCATCTCACAGGGTGGTTTAGAAAATCAAATGAGATTCAGCATGCAAAGCACTTACACAGTGTCTAGCAAGCAGAAGCCGATAATAAGTCTCAGCTCTTGTTATTCTAAATAGAGATAATCAGTGTTTTCCTGGCTCCTGGCCCCTGCCCTGCATGCACTTCCCAGAGTCCTTAGGTTCCGGCTGCGTTTTTCCAGTAGAAATTATAAAAGTGTTAGAGGAAAGGATGGAGCCTCCCTAGCCCAATTGCTTCCTTCTGTTTTTAATAACTATAAATGATAAGAGATCCCCATCTGAAGCTTTTAGAGTAGTATCAGTTCACTCCAAAAAAAAAAAAATGTACATGGTTTAAAAAACATATGGCAATGTTTATCTGCTATTTTTCTGTCCTGAGTTAGGCTTTGTAGTGAAAATATTCAAAGCTGGACTCAGGGGAAATGGGAAAAAAATTTTAAATCAGGAACCTTCCTATGAATACCTTCTTAAGACAGCTTTAAATACTACTCAGGGGATGCGGTATTTATTTGGGTCCTGGGACGCTTAGCAAAGGTGACGACAGAAAACACTGGCTTATGGATACAGGGGGTTGTGGCAGCCAAAATAATGTGTCAAACTTGGCCTTGCATGAGCAAACACCATCCAAGAGAGAGCTGACACAATCTCCAAACGTATAACATTCTGGATGAGAAAACCCAACAAGCCACAGGGTTTTGAGAGCATGGGCTGTCACGGGAATTCCTGGTGTTCAAAATGAACTCTGCTCCCTTGGGGTGGGGAAGAGCATGCCATGCTGAACCAAGGAAGAGAGCGGTATAGGGGGGAGCTTAGTTTGGGTTACTCCAAAAGCTGACTCGAAAGCAAAAATTCAGGCAGGAGGAGTTTATGTGGGAAGCGTGACGGTCAGTTTCATGTATCAACTTGGCTATAGGCCGTAGTCCCCGGGTATTTGATTCAACACTCATCTAAGTGTTGATGTGAAGGTATTTCGTAGATGTGATTAACATCCATAGTCAATTGATTTTAAGTAAAGGAAACTGTCCGCCATAATCAGGTGGGCCTGGTCTAATCAGTGAAAAGGCTGGAAAAAGCAGAACTGAGGTTGCGTGAGGAAGAAGAAATTCTACCTGTGGACTACAATGCCAGCTTCAGCCCAAGAATTTCCATCCTGTTCTCCCTGACTTATGGATTTCAGACCCACCACAAGCCTCGCTGCCACAATCACACGCACAGACTCTTCTCAATAAAACTCTTCTTACATAAAGGAAGTGTTTTAACTTTATTAGTGATTTTTTTCAATGTATCTTAAAAACTATTTCCTTGGTGGTTGCTCTCGAGCTTACTAAATACATCTTAATTTCTCAGAATCAGCTTCAGATTTATAAGAACTTAATTCCAGTAAGATACGGAAATGTTCTTCGCCTATCACTCCATTTCCCTTTTCCCTTTCTTGGGTTATATTATCTTATACAAATTACATCCATAAATGTTAAACACCAAAACAATGCATTGTTATAACTATGAGTTTTTATAGTTCTATGTCTCTTAAGGAAGCTAAGAGAAGAACTGAGGATAAGTATATATTTAGAGCTTTGGTTATATTAGCCTTTTTTTTCCCCTGGTTCTCTTCATTCGTTCCTGTAGATTTGGGTTACCATCTGGAGTCTTTCCTTAGTCCAATACAGTTTTGTTCCAACCCGGCTCTTTTGTGCTGCTATTGGCAAATACATGACATTTCTATGTGTTACAGTTCCAACAATATATTACATACATACTGTCTTACACAATTGCTTTTTTAATCAATTAAGAGAAGAAGGAAAGAATATGCATGCATACTGTCTTTTACAATTAATTACCTTTACCGGTAGTTTGTTTTGCTTTTTCTTATGGATTCAAATTTTATTTTTAAGATTTTATTTATTTATTTTGACAGAGAGACAGCCAGAGAGAGAGGGAACACAGCAGGAGAGTGGGAGAGGAAGAAGCAGGCTCCCAGCGGAAGAGCCTGATGTGGGGCTCGATCCCAGAACGCCGGGATCACGCCCTGAGCCGAAGGCAGACGCTTAACGACTGAGCCACCCAGGCGCCCCTGGATTCAAATTATTATCTTGAGTTACTTGTTTTTATCTGAACAACTTCCTTTAGTATCTGTAAAATGAGGTTGCTAGCAATAAATTCTCTCAATTCTTGTTCATCAGGAAATGTCTCTATTTTGCCTCCATTTTTGAAAGAGAGCTTTGCCGGATAAAGAGTTCTTGGTTCACGGTTGTTTTTCTTTGAGCACTTTAAATATGTCATCTCACTGCCTCTGGCCTCCATGGCTTCTGATGAAAAGTTAGCTGTTGATCTTATTGGGGTTCCTTGTAAGTGATGAGTCCTTTTTCTCTTGCTGCCTTCAAGATTTTCTCCTTGCTTTCAGCTTTCAGCATTTGCACTATGATGTGTCCGTTGGCGGATTTCTTTAGATTGATTGCACTACGAGTTCATTGAGCCTCTTGAATGGATAAAGTTTTCTTCACAGTTGGGATGTTTCAGTCATTGTTTCATTATTTTTTTCTGCTTCTCTCTCTCCTCCTTTTTCTACTCCCATTACATGTATGTTGGTGAGTTTAATAGTGTCCCACATTTCTTGAGCCTGTTTCTCTCGTTCCTTTTTTCTTCTAACCTTGGATTGCAAAATCCCTATGAATCTGAATTCACTTATTCTTTCTTCTGTCAGCTCGAATCCACTGTGAATCCATTTTGTAAAACTGTCATTTATGTTATTACACTTTTTAAGTCCAGAATTTGCATTTTGTTCTTTTTTTGTAATTTCTTTTTTTTTTTTTTTAAAGATTTTATTTATTTATTCGACAGAGATAGAGACAGCCAGCGAGAGAGGGAACACAAGCAGGGGGAGTGGGAGAGGAAGAAGCAGGCTCATAGCAGAGAAGCCTGATGTGGGGCTCGATCCCAGAACGCTGGGATCACGCCCTGAGCCGAAGGCAGACGCTTAACGACTGCGCCACCCAGGCACCCCTTTTTTTGTAATTTCTGTTTATTGATAGTCTCTATTTGATGCGATATTTCATCATACCTTCTTTAACTTCTGTAATTACGGTTTCCTTTAGTTCTGTGAGCATATTTATAATGGCTACATAAAAGTTTTTGTTAAACCTGATATCCAGTCACTCTCAAAAGCAGTGTTTTTGCTATTTATTTTCCAGTTTAAAGGCCATGCTTTCCTGCTTCTCTGCGTGTTTTGTAATTTTTTGCTGGAAACTGGACATTTTTAGATTACATACTACAGCAACTCTGGATATTAGTCCACCTTCTTTTGAGGACTGTTATTGTTGTTTGCTTGTTACGTGTTTAATGGCTGGCTACATTATCTCAGTGAAGTCACTCTGTAGTGTGAAACTTCTTGTATTTCTCCTCGGGGATCACAGTCTGGGGTATAGCCAGTCACCCTGGGATGACAATGGTTTTGGCAGACTGTCTTTGACTTTCTTTTTCCCTGACCACACCCGGCTGTTAAGTGCCTTTACTTACCTACTGGGCACGCTATTGCTATCAGTGCTGCTCCGGAGTCTCAGTTGCTTACAGACTGATCCAATCACTTCTGCTTGCTTTCAGGGGATAATTGCTGAGGTCAATGATAGAGATTTTTTTCTGGTGCCATGAGGGTTCTTCCCAGCTATCTTCTTCCCTGTTTCTCTGCAGCAAACTAGTTGCCTGTAGTTTAACATATACTTCCAATGAATCTCTCAATCTCCAAATTGTTTTTTTACCACACCACCTCTGTGTTTGCAAGGCCCCTTTGGCTTGAACTTCCCCATATCTTGTTGCAAATGAAGTCAGTTCCTTTGGGGAGGTATTTGGAGATCCTTATTCTATGTCCTGCTTGGCCCCCAGATACAATTTCTAAGACAAGGCTCTCATGCTGGGGACAGGACAACTGCGTGCTCACATCTTAACCGACACTCAGTGGAGGGAGGGGCAGCCGTGCCAAGTCACCTTAGCTTGTGTCTCAGCATGGACCACCACCCCACGAGCCAGACTAAGAACTATTTGGTCCCCAGTATTCTCCATGGCCCCGTGTCCAAGATAGAATTTCGTTTCTATGAATGGGGGTTTGGCAAAAAAAAAAAAAAAAAAGGAGTTCCCACTTCTCAGCTACACTTGCCCAAAACTTAGCCCTAGCAACATGTAGTAGGAGGCGGGATAGAAACAGCTGGCATCCTGTCCCTCTTGGGAAGATGGCCCTCTGACTGGGAGCTGGGGGAAAGAGAGCCCTGTATTCTTGGCTGTATCAGCCTCAAATGGAGCTTCTGTTTCACTAAGCTCCAAGAGAGCAGGTCTTGGTTCAAACATCACAGACTCTCCCTGTTCTTAATGAATATTACTGTATTTTCTTCAATAAATGTTTCTTCATTTGCCGTGTGCCCTTGGAATCATTTCCAGAGTTGGGTTTTGTTTTGTTTTGTTTTGTTTTGTTTTCAGTTTTCACCAGTCTCACTGGGGCTAGGTCAGCAAGGGCCCGAACACTGTTATTGCTCAAAGTGGAAGCCAGCTGAATATTTAAATATTAATTTGACTTGTAATCTTCCTGGAAGAGTGAGAAAAGGAGATTTATTCTGAACCTTATTTGAAAACATATCACATATCCTGTTTCCAGGGGCTCTGTGATTTCAGGCAAATTCTTTTACCTTTTCATGTCCCTGTTTCCTCATCTACTGTGATGAGGAAATTTGATCCCTACATGGCAGAGCTATTGTGAGGAATTCAAATAACATATTCAAAGTGTTTAACACACAGTAGGGGTTCAGGACAATGAACTTATTTTCTTATTGTTAGAGTGAGCTCAGACAGCAAATTAGCCTGTTGAAGAAATGGATCTAGAATCAAGAACACCTAACAGTTGCTCCAACTCACAATTGTTCTTTGATCACAGATTCACAGATCAACCCTGTCTTGGGATTGGGCCATGGTCCCATCCCCTACGCCTCTACACACACACACACACACACACACACACACACACACACATACACACACACTATACAATTCATTGGAACAAAGAGAAAAACAATAGCTGACCAATTTCTCTCTTTTTTAAGAATCTGGTGTATCAATATAACAGGTTGGGCCACATTCCAGAGAAACTTTCAAAGCAGGGAATGGCAATGATTGATTTATACCCATAAATTATCAACACAATGGGAAATTTGGAGAGGAGAGGTTATCCTAACCAGTGCTAACATGACCAGGACTTTCCAGCACTGGTTCTCCAACTGCAGGGTATAGAGGAACCACTGGAGAATTTCGTAAAAAAAATGCTGATTGCTGGTCTCCTCTTCCTCCCTTGGAGATTCTGATTCTAGGTCTCTGGGTGGGACTCTGGAATCGTCATGATTAAATTCCCCCAGGGTATTCTGACATACGTGATCTTGCTACTAGGAGAAAAAACTCCATTGGAAGCTGACTCAAGCATCTGTAGCACCTTCCAGGATTTTTCTAAATACAAATATACAGAAGATTTATACACCAGGGCCTCCTCGAGAAGCTTTTAGTAATGCTTAGGTAACTTCCGTACTTAATTCAAGCTACCTTTCTCAGGAACGTCTTGGGGGGGTGGGCAGTTGTGTACAACCAGAGTTCCCCTAGGCCTTCCTTCTAGCAAGAGAAGTAAGGAGGACTTTCCTGGACCTGTTCTTATATCCATTTCCTACTCTTTCCCAATTCTGCTTTGGATGTCAAAGGAGCTAATTCTGCATTTCCCAGGTTTATGGGTCAGCTGAACTATTTTGCCCAGTTGGAGGTAGTAGGGATATTTCTCCCTCTCCATCCTGTCCCTCCCAGCAGCAACAACTCCCCCTGCTCCAGTTCCCACTGGACAGGCCCACCAGGTGCTCACTTTCTAGATGGCCCCCGCCACAGGGATCTTGCAATCCCTTCTCCTCCCTTTCCTCCCCAGGCACAGGGTGGTGGTGGCCCATCCCCTTGTCTTCTCAGCTCCTCCAGTTCTCCCCATTCAATTCCGTCTGTTGCAAATAATTGAAGGGGTTTCCGTCTTTCTGGTTAGGCCCTGATTAATATAAGAGCCTGGCAAATAAGAACAAAGTTTATGATGGGCAGGGAAAGGCACACTTTGCAGAGAACAGGGAAGAGGAGAGAACGACCAGCAATTCTTACCCCTAAGGGCCTTGACTGGTCAACCCTCTACCTCCTACCTATAAGAAAATGGTGACGGGATAGGATAGCAAGGGGTTGGAGCCCAAGGAGAAGAGCACATAGGTCCAAAGCAGACCCATTCCATTGGCCCCTTTACCACACACCAGAGTTTCTTGACTTCACACTACCTACATTTTGGGGTTGCTGAGCCTGCGTGGTGGGGGCTGTCCTGTACATTGTAGGGGTTGAGCAGCATTCCTGCTCTTTATCCACCAGATGCCAGTAGCACTTTCCCAGAGTTAGGACAACCCAGAAGATCTTCAGACATTGCCCATGATTTCCTGGCCCGGGGGGCGGGGGGCAAAACGACCCCCTCCCCTCAATTGAGAATCACTGACCTAGACTCAGTGGCAGAGTTCAGGGGACCTATAGCTATTTTTCTGCTGCATTAGCTTGGGCGAAGCCAGAGAAGTCAGCTTAGATAAAGAATAAGTAGTTACTCCCACCTGCTCTCAGAAAGAAGTCGCGGCTAAGCCGAAAGCTCACAGCTGTCACCGGGAAGCATGGCATTCCGACGAACCTCCCTGCCGTGCTCTTCACCCCTTGCTTCTCTTCCCCCACCAATCCAGGTGAAATCAGAGACAAAACAACAGCCTGGCTTCAGGCATAGAGGAGTGGGTGGGGAAGCAAAGGTCTTTCCCTTTTGCCTAAATTTCATGAGGTTGCCAGGGGCATTGGCTCTTCATTCCCTGAGCCTTGGGTCTTTGGGGGTACAGTGAGGCTAAGGCATCAAAGAGACCTGGATTCTAAACCCAGCTCTGCACTTGCCATCCATATAATGTTGGGCAAGTCACTTACTCCCTCTGAGCTTTAGTTTCCTTATCTGTCGAAGGCCAACGGTAACTCCTTCCTTACTGATGTTTTCCAGGAATTAAGGGAATGCTTATAAAGTGCAAAAGTTAGGCACTCACTAGATAAGAAGTTGGGAAACTACGGCTTGTGGTCAAATCTGGCTCGCCTAAGGTTGCAGGTTTAGATTTTATCTGGCAACCCTACCCACCTGCCACGTGCTTTTGTAGATGAAGTTTTACTTCACATAGTTTCACCTGTTCACTCTTCACACTGAGTCCGCTTCCACTATGCAAGGCTGGGCCGAGTATTTGTAACAGACCACGTGGCCCACACAAGCCGGTGCTGTTACCGCTGCCTGTCCCATGGCGGCAATGACGAACTGCAAACACAGTGGTTTTGGGGAGTACTCTGCATGCAGTCAGGCTTCCAAGTTTAAGTCCTGGTTCCACCATGAAACACTAGACAAGTCAATGAACCTCTTAGTACCCCAGTTTCCTCCCCTCTAAAATTTTATGACATTGGAGCTGTCACAGGAAAGCAGAGTGTACTTACCTTGGTTGGTTGTTCTGAGTTTACACAGAAAGTCCAGAGCATCCTCTCATGGGGTCTTTGCGAAGATTCAACAGATAATGCATATAAAGGCCAAGAGCACGGTGCTGGGAATGTGGTAAGTACTCAAGACCTCTTAATTATTACTGTTGCAAGTGTGAGAGCTATTTCTATTGCTACCATTATTTCTTTTTTTTTTTAAAGATTTTATTTATTTATTTGACAGAGAGACAGCCAGCGAGAGAGGGAACACAAGCAGGGGGAGTGGGAGAGGAAGAAGCAGGCTCCCAGCAGAGGAGCCCGACGTGGGACTCGATCCCGGAACGCCGGGATCACGCCCTGAGCCGAAGGCAGACGCTTAATGACTGCGCCACCCAGGCGCCCCTGCTACCATTATTTCTACTACAACTACTATTACTACCACCACCACCATTACTGCTGATCCTGCCATTACCGCTACTCCCGCCATTACCGCTACTCCCGCCATTACCGCTACTCCCGCCATTACTGCTACTCCTGCCAGTCCTGCTACTGCAGCTGCCACTGCTCCACCACCATGACTACCACCACCACCACACGGCTGCTAACACTTCACAGCACTGTTGTGAGGACTAAATGAGCTATAAATGGGAAAGTTCTGGCCATCGTAAAGGCCCAATAAATGCCGCTTTTGCTCCCTTCTCCTCCACCCCTTTGCCCAGGCCCTGCCCCTCCGCCACAGCACAGCCTTGAGCACTGGCCAGACCTGGCAGTTCTTCTGGAAGGAGAGTGAAACGCAGCGAGTTCTCCTACACGGAATCCAGACTGGACTCCTGGGGCCAGCTCCCTGGACCTTCTCTCCCCAGAGGCTTCCTGTCACCTAACTCTCCGTGCAACAACACCGTCTGGGTGGGTCACCTTGTCTCCTTCACTCTCCTCACCGTCTCGCGGTTCCCCAATCACACACTCTCACAAATTACAGAAACTAGGGGAGGGGAAGAGCTATTAATTCCTCCATCTTGGCGCGTTTCCTGGGATCTGGCTGAGACTCTCGGGCATCTGAGGGCCTGGCGGAGCCCCACAGAAGATTAGTGTGCTAATGGCCCCATAAAAATGAAACATTTATGGGAAGGGCTTTCTTTCACTTTACCCTAGTTCCCCTCCTTTTAATGAGGTTGGCTCCATCACTGGAAGCTTTGGGAGGAGGGGACTGACAAACCAGTCTCAAGTTCCCGCCTGTGGTTGTGAGGAGTTAGAAGGAGTTTTGTACCCCATGGGGGGGATGGCAGGGCAAGGGGCAGGAGTTGAGGAGGATGTGGGACAGAGCATGGGGATTCTGAGGATATCAAGGACCTTCATCTCCTCCCCAGAGTCCAAGAGCTCTTCTCAGGGACGGTACTGAAAAGCCAGAAGCACTGGTGAGTCTGCCAGGCTCGTGAAGTGTGGGTTCCTCACCAACAGTAGGTCCTGTGACCTGCCGCGGACCGGCCTGGGCTACCGATGCCTGAATGAGAGGAGCTGACAGCTTGACTGGGAAACCTGAACTGAGAGGTGGCACTGTGGAGCTTCCGATGGGAGCCCCTCTGTGGCCCCTCCACAAACACGCTCTTCTCCCTCCACCCCTACCTCCCACCCCACCTGCAACCACTTTCTCTTCTCCCACCTGCCTCTGCCCCAGATACAGCCTGGGGGTGGACCCTGGCTTTGAGGCTAGGTAGACCTGAATTTAAGTCCCACCTCTGCCGCCCCCTCGCTGTCCAGGCTTGGGCAAGCACTTCCTTCTCTCTGGGTCTTATTTGCCCCATCTTGAAAGCAGGCATGACGGTGCCAATGCACTGATGTCCTAGGGTGATCAGATTATGTGAGAGAACAGCTTGTCTGACATCGATGCTAAGCAGTTGATACAGAGACTACTTTATTAGGGCAGAGTGAAATGGCTTCACTTTGGACTCGGGTACGCCAGGAGCTTAGCTGAAGGAACTGGATGTGGTACTGGGGGATACGCTCAGGTCCCTCCCTACAAGATGCCCCCTTTTGCCTTCCTTTTTGCTCCTTCTTTAGAATTGCTAACAGCCACAAACACTGATTGAACACGCTATGTGCTCGGAGCTGAGGACCCCAGACCTCACAGGAATCCATGCCTGCCCTCCAGGCTCTCCCAAGTTCCTGTGTCATGATGCTCAGAGTATCTGTTATTCTCAAGGACCAGTGGCAACAGGGAATCGTTGGCCGCCTCTCAAAGCACAGAATGCTGATAAATGGGGCTATAGCACACGCAGAACTGGTTATTCCTAAGTGGTTGGGCCTCGCTGTCTTGAGGGCTAGAGCAGTGCCCCACCCAAAGGTCCCCTGGAGACAGAAGCCCTAAGCCTGCCCCATCTCTGCCACAGGCCTTCTCTGGTGCAGGGAGTGATGCCTCCGAATAGCCAGGTGGGAGTGGAGTTAGAACATGTCCCTCAGCTTCCTCGCCCCAAGCTGCATCCTATGTAGTGTCCCGGAAGTCCCCAGGGGGACTGAGCCCAGGTTGCCCCCAGCAGTCACCCGCTCATGAGCTCATCTGTATGGACTGGCGTTCCACCCTTCCCTGTCTCACTTCCTGCTCCCCTGTCCTGCCCTTGGGATCACCTCCCCAGTCAATTCCCTGCACCCAAATCCTTGTCTCAGGGTCTATAGAAGAGCCAGAGATCACCCCTCGGTGAAGGGACTTAGGGAGTGTGATCAGCAGCACCTTCAATGCAGAGAGGCTGGGTGTCCCCTAGGCCAGGACATCTCAGCCATGGGACAGGCGACACTTGCTGCAAAGCTCCCCACTGGCTTCGCAGAAGCTGAGGCCTTGGCAGGCCTACTTGTATGTAGCCACCTTCTTCCTCTGCCCTGTCTGGCTCCCTCCCCCTTCCTCTCCCAGGCCTTGACCCCTAACAATCATCTTGTACCCCAAACCCCATCTTAGAGTGCACTTTCAGAGAGCCCCACCCGTAACACTCTCCACAGGCAAATGTGTGTCAGATCTCACCCCCAAGATGTGAGCAGGGAAGAGGGGACAGTAGCGGCCAATGCAACTTCTCAGCCATTAAGACAGCACAGAGAGAGACAGAGAGACAGATGGAGTAGAGAGAGACAAAGAGAAATAGAGACAGAGAATGCGAAAGTGGGGTATTTCCCAGGGTTCAAGACTGAGCTGGCCTGAGCCCCATACCCTGTCTAACTGCCGGGTGGGAGGAGGGCAGAAAATAGGATAAGAGGAGAGCGAGATGGTGGGCCTCTTCCCATGAGGTCGCACTCTGGGCCCCTAGCTCTCTGGCCACAGAGAAGGGAGAAGCCCGAGAGAGAGGACACTGCCTACTTGTCTTGCCTATTTTTTCTTTTAAGTTTTTTTTATTGTTTTTTAGTAATCTCTACACCCAACATGGGGCTTGAATGTATAACTCTGAGATCAGGAGTCGTGTGCTCTTCCGACTGAGCCAGGCAGGTGCCCCGTCCTGCCTTTTAGTGCAATAACCCCACCACCTGGGCAGCACCGGCCCAGTGCCTGCCCCGAGGGTGAATACAGAGGGGGAGAGGCACAGGGAGATGCCTCCCTCAGAGGCCACCGGTTCCCCTGCCTTCCTTTGTCCCAAGCACTGTTCTTCCCACCTACGAGCAGCTCTGAGGCTCTGCCAGCCCCATGAACTGGGGTCCAGAGAACCAAATTCTGCCCTGAGCTTGGCAATACTCACCCAAATGCACTTAAGAAGCAACAGTGTGGCCAACAGAGAAGCCTGCCTCACCCGAATTTCCTCGGTCGGCAATCGTTGCCTTATCGAGAGAATGGCGAGCTGTGGGAGAGAGCTAGCCAGACGGCGCGTCTCCTTGAGGAACGGCACAGTGTGGTTGGCAAACAGGCGCAGACCCGTGGAATACAGAACAAATGATGATAAATGACGGAAACGGTTTTTGAACAAGAATGCCTGCGGGAAATACCTCCTTCAGCTGGAGCGGTCAAGAAGCTTCTGGAAGGGGAAATATTTAAGCCTAAGCCAGTGCTGTCCCACAGACCCATAACGTGAACTATAATGCAAGCCACATATATACCTTTACAGTTTTAGTAGCGGCACTGAAAAGGGTAAAAAGGAACCAAGTGGAATTACTTTTAATCCTGTTCTTTGCTACACAATTCAAAATATTAATTCAACAATAATGAAATTAGTTTGATGTCTTCCAAACCCGGTGTGCACGCGACCCTGGCAGCACATTTCAGCCACATTCCAAGTGCTTACGAGTCACGGAGGTCCGTGCCTACCGCACGGGACAGGGAAGCCCTAAGTTCTTGCTTCATGGGACGTGCGTGGCCCAAAGTGTGTTCGCTGCGCTGGTGTCGCCGGAGACCCCGCCCCAGACCTGCAGCAGCACCCGCACTTTCACCCGAACCCCTCTGGCCTCAGGTCAGAATTTCAGATGAAGGGATCTCAGCCTCGTTCTCCTCCCTCCCTCCACGCATCCAATCCATCCACCACCCAGTCCGTCCAGTTCAACTTTGAAATATCTCCCGGATACATCGCATTTGCTCCCTGGCCCTGACGCGGCTCTGGGGCAAACAACCCCACGCCCACCCGGTGCTGGGTTGAACTGTGTCCCCCCAAAGGGTGTCGAAGTACCAACGCCCTAGGCCCCACAAGTGTGACCTTATGTGGAAACAGGGTCTTTGTAGAGGCTCAGGTTAGGATGGGGTTATTAGGGTGGGTCCCAGTCCAATAGCACAGGTTATAAAGGGGGAAATTGTGGCACAGAGACCCAGCCAGGAAGAGCGCTATGTGGAGGTGAGGGCAGGGACGAGGTGTGGCAGCACAAGCCGGGTAGCATCAAAGCTGGCCGGCAAAGCACCAGGGACTAGGAGAGGCGTGGAACAAGTTCACCCTCACGGCCTCAGAAGGCCCCACCCCATGGACTTGCTGATGTTGGATTTCGAGCCTCCAGAATGATCACAGAATACATCTCTTTGGTTTTAAGCTGCCAGTTTGAGGAAGAGCAGCCCTAGCAAATGAGGACATATGCAGCCACCATATAGCTCCCAACATCTCTTCCCTCTTCCCACTAGTGCCATCTCTCACCACAAAACCCTGCCCTACAAAGGATGCTTCCATCACAACCAGACTGAGTTTCTCGAAGTGAACATGGGAGCACATCCCTCCCTCAGCCTCACCTTTCCCATCACTCTGCATTCCATTTCTAATCAACCCGATTCTTAATATACCTTGTACACACACACACACACACACACACACACACACACACACACACACACACACAGAGGCAGTCTTTCCATTTCTTGACAAGTCAACTCTTCACCTCCTCTGGGCTCTGGCGCACACTGTTCCTTACTCATTAACACTGATTCCTTCACTCCCCTTCCGGACCCAGATTGGTTGTTTCCATTCATCTTTCAGGTCCCACATCTTCAAGAGTCCTTCATTCGTCACCCCACCTAAATAAGGCATTTATTTTTGTCTCTTCTAACCACTCACTTGTCCTAGATAGGACATCACTCAAAGTGTGGACCAGTGATGGGCCACCAACAGGTCGTTATGCACCCATACAGACCTCCAGAATTGGAGGGTTTAGAAACTTTTATTGTAGGATGTCCAAACAAGTGATGGGTGGACTCATGTCACTGAACAGGGATTAGACAGTCTCACATATTACCCAACTCACATGGTACAAACTACACACAGATCATGCAAAGTAGGACCATGTGTCAATCTATGGTTGATGGGAAATGAAAAATAACAGGTCCTCTCCAACAGATAGTAGAGAAGAATTGCTTCATAGAAACCATCACAAATAACCCGATTTTAATTGGCCTGTCTCTCCACAGACTGAGTTTCATGATGGTGGCTACTGTTCTGCTCACCACCGACCCCAGGACCTACGAATGCCCAACACGGGGAAGGGGTGTGATAACCGCTGGACCTACAAATGAATGTGTTGAATTATGGCAGGCAGGGGTATGGAGAATGTTCTAGGGGGACAGAGGGCCTGAGGCCAACATTTGAAGGTGAGAAACCACTAGCAAACGAAAGCCTGCCTGCAGTATTTTTAAAGCCTGGCGACTTTACATTAAGGAATTACTCAAATTTTAATATGGGGCCCAGGCGGACAGATGGAGAATTCCAGAGGAATGGATAGATTCTTTCGATCTTGGGCTGCATTCTGTTTTCACAATTGTTTCTGGCAGAACCCTAAAGAAAAATGCAAACCAGATGTACAGAGAAATATTTTCTTTGTCAGGAAGAAAAGAAAAAGTTGCTTATCCTGCTTTCACACTGCTGCCCCTCCAGTGCAGGCCAGATTCCCAAACTTTACCTTGAACAGCTCGAGGAAACTGCAGAACCTTCTCCAGCCTCATGTGCTTGGGGTAACTGGGAGGCCAGTGCTGTGGTGGCCACAGCTCTCTCCCTGGGGTCTCTCCAAGCTGGAGAAGCAGATGGAAATCTGATTTCTGCTTCTTGCTGGAGAAGCATGAGCTCTGGGGCTGCATAATGAGCCCAGAGCCTAATTGAAATAAAGGAGAAGAAAGCTTATGCAAGCAGTTTGGGCGGGCTGCAGGGAATTCATCTGTCCCTCGGACTCTCGGGAGACCCTGGCTCCTGCTCGGGCCTCCCTAGTCCTCCTCCAGGCCTCAGACTCCCTGCCACGATTGCTGGTGACCCCGACCCGGAAGAGGCAGCATTTGCCGAAAGCAAGAAAGCAAGCCAAGTGTGCCTTCAGCAACTCTGACAAACCCCGAATGCCCCAGTCCTCAGAGTACCCCCTGGCTGACAAGACTTCCCCCACCAGAGCCACCACTCCTGTCCCCGACACTAGCAAAAGTATCAGTCTCACAGACCATTCCCAGGTCCTCGGAGAACCCCATCTGCAATCACATGAGGAGGGGTGCTACAGGGAGAACGTGCTCCTTCGGCGCTTCTCAAAGTGCGGTCCGCAGACCAGCAGCATCGGCATCTGCTGGGAGCGTGGAAGGATGGCAGGTTCTCAGCCACATCCCAGAACTCCAGAATCTGAAGCTCTGCTGGTGCGCCCAGAGAGCCATTGTAACAAGCCCTCTGGTTTAGAACCGCTCTGCTACTTATCACCTATCCCCAAGTTCTCCCACTCCAATCCCGAAGGAGCCAGCTAGGAAACTCACGTGCGCCGGCCAGCGAAGGGAGGAGCTGCCAGCTAGCGCTAACTGATGGATGCCAGCTAGAAGTTGGGCTCGATTTTGCCAGATCTTTCTATTTTTCAAGAGTGGCTGGAAATGTGGATTTTTCTTTTTAATGTGAAATCTCCCCATTTTTAAACATTGGCTTCATTTTTTTCTAGACATAATGCAGGGCTCCCCATCCCCATTGATGACATCTTCGTCCTTCCAGTTGCTTGGACCAAACGTTTGCCTTGATTCAGCTTCCCCTCTTTCCTTCCCCACCTCCCATCTATCAGACAATCGCGCTGAATGAACCCTCAAATGCAGCCAGCAGGGGTGCCTGGGTGGCTTAGTTGGTTAAGTATCTGCCTTGGGCTCAGGTCATGATCCCAGGGTCCTGGGATGGAGTTCCACATCAGTCTCCTTGCTCAGCAGGAAGCCTGTTTCTCCCTCTGCCTCTGCCCCTCCCCCCCGCTTGTGCGCATGCTCTCTCTCTCCATCCAGCATCCAGCTGCTGCTCCCTGCCTTCACTCACCTGCCACCCCGGGCTGAGCCACCAGCGTCTCACGCAGGTGAATGCACAGCCCCTTCCCTGGCCCCCAACTTTGGCCCCTGCATTTGAGTTTCAATGAAGCAGCCAGAGCAACCCTTTACAAACGTAAGGCAGGCCACGTGCCACCTCGGCTCATTCCACTCACACTGAAAGCCAAATCCTCGAGGCTCTACACAACGTGGTCCCACAGCTACCTCCACAGCATCACCTCCGCGCTCCCTTGCCCACCCTCTCCAGCCGCATGGAACACCTTTCCGTGCCTCCAACAGGCCGGGCATGCCCCCCAAGCGGGGCCCTCACGCTGCTGTTCTCACGGTCTGGAACATTCCTCACAGCTCATCTCTCACCTCCTTCAAGTGTCTGTTCCAGTGTCTTTCTCAGTGACGCCCGCCCCGTCAGCCCTATCAAACACCCGCTCTCTGGAACTCCGAGTCCCCCTCAGCCAGCTCTATTTATTCCAGCCCTGAATCACATAATGTACTAGCTACATGTATGTTTACTTGACTGTCTGCCTTCCTCCTGCTATAATTTAAGATCCACAGGAGCGGGAGTTTGTCTGACTGACGGCTCCCTAGTACCTGGAACAGGGTGTGGCACACAGTAGGTGCTCGGCAAGCAGGAGTGGGATGAAGGCAGGCAGGCAGACGAGATGCTGCTGCCCGTTCTGCCATCAGAGTTCAATAGGAATTTCTTGAAGATTTGCTCCAAACCCAAATCTTGCCTCTACTCATAGGAATTTCAGTCCCGTTGTTGGCTGGCCAGAGGGCCATTTAAGGACAGACAGTATCTCTGAGGTCCTTGATTCAAGAGCAACCTCCCTTTCTTGCACAGAGCCCTGTCCTGCCCACATGTAGACAAACACTCACGCCTTCGCCAAGTTTCTCATTCTGGAAAGTGGCTTCTCTGAAGCCTGCACAGTAACTGTCCTCTAAGCCAATGTTTTCAAAAGCGTATTCTTTGCAACACTGGTCCCATGAGATGCTCCAAGAAAAATAAGTTCTGGAAACACACACTCCCTCCCTCTCTCTTTCCTTGGAGCTTACAATACATGTTAGCATTTTAAAGGCTTCAATCTGGTAGCACATTCTTTATCTCTTTATTTGCTCCTGTGTTTCTCCTATTTGTTGGACCACACAGCCCCTTCCCCAATGAAACACGTATTAATACTCCAGGATGCTAATGTTCTGGGCAAACAGTTTCATAGTCTTCATCCTCTTGTGGGGCAGGGCAGGGCAGGGGATATCTAAGAAAAGTTTATCCTCTCCATCTTTCCAGCTGGAGACACATCATGAACTTGCGGAGATACTGAGACATCCTCATGGCCACACTTTCAGGCTAATGGTGTGTTTCTCTCTCTACCACACTCGCCAACTCGTGCTAGTCCACTACCCCCACTTTACCAATGTCAGCTATAGCTCTCTCCATTATGAGTGACAGAAAAACAGACTCACATAGGTTTAAGCAAGAAAAAAGAGAATTTACTAGTACGTATAAGCTGAAAAGTTTTAAGGTTGGCAGCTTCAGGCATGGCTGGATCAAGAGTCATGAGCCATGAACGTTAGGATTCAATTCTATCCATTTTCCAGTTCAGCCTTCATGACAATATAGCTCCCACAGCACCAGCCTCACCTCTTCTCACATTCAAATACAGCTAGATAGAACCAAAACCTTTACCGACAGCCCCCTCAAAAATCTGTAGCTCTTCTCTAATTGGACCTGCTTAGAATACGTGACTATCCTTGAACTGTGGCCAGAAGGATAAGATGCACTGGAGACTGATATTCCACTTTTAGAGCTAGCATAGACTCTACCCAGACAGATGATAAGGATGGAGAATTGGTGACAGTGTGTCTCCCTGCTCCCTGCCAAAAACTCAGGCATTATTGCTGCAAGTAGGAAGGATGGATGCCGAGAAAACAATGCTCAAATGTGTAGTACCCAGCCCTTCATACACACATCCAAACACTGAACGTCCTCTGGGAAGTGGTCCCAAATTCCCCAAGCCAGAACTAAGCAACCCTCTTAAGGAATTGACATATGCTAATAGCTGTGGAACATAGTAGGAACTTTTCAGGTTCCCAAAAGGAAGCAGTAGGAATACAAAAGACGTGAAGTCAGATAGACTTGAATTCGCAGTCTGGAGGTAAGACCTTGAATGAATTACTTAACCTCCCTGAATTTCAGTTTTCTCATCTGTAAGGATTTGAGTTTGTTAACAATCCATACTCATGGTGGGAAACATCTATAATAAAATCTAGAGAACAAATGAAAGGCAGCTATCATCCCAGCTCCCTGTGGCTGGATCTCATCCGTTGCCCCCCTCCAGACCCCACAGAGTTCCAATCAGCCCCTAATGACAGGGTCCTCTCTCCCCCAGATTTCTTCAGAAGCAACTGCTCCCTGGCAGCTTGGGGAAACGTGTCCCCATCTCACCACTCTGTCAACAGGGAGCTAGCTGTTCCTTGTGGTCTAGCCTGTGGCCCTGCCCCTTACATTTGGAGTCAGCTCCTGTGTTCTCAGCCTATGCTTCTTCCACCAAGAGGAGCTGGAATACCAGAAACAGAATGTTTCTGGCAGCTGCCAGGACTCACATGAACCAGACAAGCTCCAGGGATAAAACAAAAGCAGATACTAGTATTCAGCTTCATGCCATACAAAAGCCCTACTGACCTGAGAGGACAATGGAAGAAAGCATGCCCAGGCACCAAGCATGCATCTTTTTTTTTTTTTCCCATTAGCAGACAGCCAATCACACTGAAAGGAGAGTCGTAAAGCTCATTCTCCTCGTGACAGAGATAAACCGTGGAGATGGGGAAGGGAGATGAAAAGCAGAAAGATATGTGAAAGAAAACAAGGACCAATCTTGTCATCCATGGGGCTTCTATTTTACAAGAGGGATTCGGAGACCAGTGCTCTGCGAGACAGTGATAAACCCTGAGCTGGAGGCTTAGAGCGTGAAGGCAAGTGGACACAGTCTGGAATTGTATGGGGTCTGAGATGCACACCCATTCATTTGTTCATTTGGTCCCTGGTCAAATGTGTATTAAATATATAGCCTGTGCTGAGTGTATCTGGCACAGACGGACACAAAACGCCCCTGGCTCTGCCCCTGCTGAACTCAATCCAGAGGGAAAGATAGGTGATAAACAAGCAAACCCTTCAAATAAGTATGCAGCCGCAAACTATAATAAACACTAAAAGGAAACACACCAGAGCAATAAGGGAGTGCATGTGCATGAGGCCTCACTTATTTGGGTAACAGAACTCAGAAGAGTAGACGGGCCCTTACAGTAATCTCAGCTCTCTCAGGGGGCTGGAACTCACAAACCGGGAAACCCCTGACTTGGACCAAATCAAGAGACAACCGGGGGGTCTCAGATAATCTCTGCATAGGGAGGAACGAGGAGACACAGACAAAACAGGATAATGAGAAGCTGCCACGGAAGCCACTAAACAAACTCTCTCTCCCACCTTCAAGTTGTCTCCCGGGTCACTCAGATATACGTGCCACACTTGGACAGTCTCAAGCCTCCGCATTGACGGGGAGCTTGTGAGAAATGCAGCCCGATGGGTTCCCTACTGCTGCTGTAACACTCTACCATGAACTTAGTGGCTCGAAACAGCACAAAGTATTACCTCCCAGCTCCAGAGGTCAGACGTCTGAAGCACATGTCCTGGGGGGTAGATGCAAGGGGTTGGTAGGGCTTTGTGCCCTGGGAGGCTCTAGGGGAGCCTCCTTCTTGCTTGCCCCAGCTTGCATTCTTTGGCTTGAATCTCCCTAGCTCCCTTCCCAAGGCTGGCAGAAGCAGCTGATTCCTTCTCACATGGCGTCCCTCGGACCTCCACTGGGCACACCTGGATAGCCCAGAATATTCTCCCAGCTTCAGGTCAGCTGATCATAGCCTTCATCCTCCTCTGCATGTCACAGGATCCGGGGATTAGGATGTGGACGTTCTGGGGGCCCCTCTCCTGCCTACCGCATCAAGGCTAGGGGACCACTCCAGACTGAAGCAGGATCCGCATTTCAAAAGCCAGCCAGTGGCTCAGGTGCCTATTCGAGCTCTGGTTCCCTGGCCTGGTGGCCCTGCCAGGGCAGACACCTCTCAGAGCAGGCACAGGCCTGCCAGACGAGCGTGTTCGATCAGGCCGGGAGACCCCTCCTGACGTCCATTCTTCTTGGCTCAGTGGCCACAGCTGCAAACATTCCCTCTCTCTCCACACAAGCCCTAGCCCTTCATGGAGAATGGGGCCTTTGGTCCAGAGGTCTGGGCTTGAAGACAACCTCTTGTAGGTGATTGCGTATTCTGAGAAGTTCCCCAAGGGTGAGGAAATGGGATTCACTTACGGGCAGAGACTTGCATGCACCAAGGAAGGCAGTTTGCTCGCCCTCCTCTACAGGTCCCAAGAATGGCCAGCCACGGGGAAAGGTCAGCAGAGCATGGCAGCAATGGTGACTCTCCACAATTAGGAACCACTACAAGAGGGGAGGGGCCTTGCCGGTTTCACAGATGAGATAACGGGCTCAGGCTGCGATCCGCTCAAGGTCACCCAGGTGAGAAGAGGAGAAGTTTGGAGAACAGGGAGCTAGGGCCAGCAGGGCTAGGCTCCACACTCTGCTGTTTCTAATTGGCTGTTATGGGGAACTAGGCCTCAGTCGGGGGTCACCCCCTCCCAGGAAGGAGAGAGCAGAGATTAAGACCACCAGACCTCCGGCTCCGGCTCCGCCTGTCCTGAGGGAAAGCAGATCCCAGCAGTGGCCTGGACTCAGCCTGTTCTGGCCGGCTCCTCATGCAGCCCGCCAAACCTGGAATTTTCCAAACATTCAGTTAAGCCTCAGAAGGGGAGGTCCCCAGGCGTCACTACCTGGGCCTCAGCACGGGGATGAAGCACAGGCCCTCCGGGTGCTGCCCCAGGGCCTTTGCTGCCTGGAGCGGGCCCATCACAGCCCTGGCGTGTGCCCATTACCAGCAGCCGGTGCACAGTGCAGGCGGGAGTCCCAGACCTGTGCCAGCACCCGGAAACTTCTTGGGGATGTCCACTTCCAGGCAGAGCCTTTCCTTTGCTTGTCCCAGAGCCCCCCAAGGAGCTGACATTTGGAAGCTTCCCTCCACACCCCAGCCATGCTCAGCTTCCCTGCACTGCTAAAAAACATCTGGCTGGCTTGGCACCTAAGCCGGGTAAAAATAGCATGCCATCTTGTCAGCGGGCACCACGCCATCTCAGCAGATGGAGGCCAGTGCTGGCAGCCAAGAGACCGCCGAACGGTACGGCAGGCATTTGCAAAGGGCAAGATTCACAGCTGGAAGGGTCACAGGATTGAATGCCAGGACCTGAGGGGAGAGGGGCAGAAGTCAAACAAGAGGACCACAGAAAGGGGCAGGACCCCTCTGCCTTTCACAGGTCGGACAGAGTAGGAGAAGCTAGAAAATGTCCTTGGACACCAGAAGGCAGTGGGGCACAATGGTGGAGACCTGGTCTTGGAGCCAGATGGACCCACGCTTAAACCCCACCTCTTCCTTTACTGGCTGTGTGACCCTGAGCCAGCATTTAACCTCTCTGGGCCTCAGTGTTAATTAAACCCACCTTGCAGGGCTCTGATAAGGCTATTCAATCAGTCTTTCATTCGGTAAGTATTTTACTGACATGCTATTTACGTCAGGCGCTGCGCCTGGTGTGGGACACGCAGTGAGCCTGTCGCATCCAGTTCTCTTCTCTTGCGGGAGACAGACATTAATTTACAAATGGCACAAATAAACCAAAATGTCAACTGAGGTAACTGCCTCAAAGGGAAAGTTTGTGGTCCAGTTAGACCGTGTAATTAAGGGCTGGGGGAGCAGAGGCACCCAAGTCGAGGAAGATGTCCCCAAGGAGGGACAGTGAAGATCTAAACAGTGAGCGGGGAATTAAATGGGGAAATATGAGAGAAGGCAGGTTAAGCATTTAGCGCGGTGCCTGGGACCTGATAAGCGCTGGCAAGTGGAGCTGATGATTAATAACTACTTACTGGAAATAAAATTGCATCAACTGCAGTCTCTCCAGCACAGGGTCAGAGCACAGGGCTTCGGACCTCAGGACCCTTGAGAGGTCATGCCCTAAGCGAGAGTCTGACCTCTCTCCTCCACTTAGAGGAGAGCCGGAGGCCAGTGGACTCGAAAAACTCCTATGGTATTTGTCTTTCTCTGACTGACTTATTTCACTTAGCTTAATACTCTTCCGCTCCATCCACGCTGTTGCAAATGGCAAGATTTCATTCTTTTTGATGGCTGAGTAATAGTCCATTGTGTATCTATACCACATCTTTATGCATTCATCAATTGATGGACACTTGGGCTGCCTCCATAATTAGGCTATTGTAGATAATGCTGTTATAATAGGTGGAATTTAAGAAACAACACAAGCGAGCAAAGGAGAAAAAAGAGGCAGGGTAGGCAAAGCAAGAAACAGACACTTAACTATAGAGAAGAAATGAATGGTTACTAGAAGGGAGGTGGGGGTGGATTAAACAGGTGACGGGGATTAAGGAGTGCACCTGTTGTGATAAGAGCAGGTGTTGCATAGAAGTGTTGAATAACTGAATTGCACACCTGAAACTAAGATTACACTGTATGTTAACGAACTGGAATTTAAATTAAAACTTAAAAAAAAACTTCATAAAAATATCTCAGGCCTCTGGTGATGCCCACTGGGAGGCCCAGATACTTCAGAGTTCAAGCTACAGAGCTCCTGAGACCCTCCTGTCCCATGACCTTGGCCGCACTCCAAACCAGGTTCAAACCTAAGCTTTCTCCCCCTTTCTCTGGGCATGCTGAGCACAAGCCAGGCACCCCGCCTGCTCAAGCCCCCACGGACCGGACCGGCAAAGGCTCCCTCGCCGTCCGCGTGGACTGCAGGCCCTGGCGACAGAGCATCGACTCTCACCCCTGAGCCGGAGCCTGCTTGAGGGAGAGCAGGATGCAAGTTTCCTCCTCGGAGAGAATTCTGCAGAACTAGCACCTTCTGAGCAGGACAAAGACTAGAAGAAAAAGATGTTGGGAAAGCAGTGTGAGGTCCCCGATGGAACATCGTTCATCAAACAGTGCTGTGCAGATAGTCAAAGATGGGACCTTCCTTATGGGCTGGGGCCCCCACCAACAAATGTGCAAACCCCACTGGGCCTCCTCTTCCCTGGCATCAGTCACATGTGCGCATACAAGGAGGGACGGGGCAGGGGGAGGGACTGAGGGGTCGTTGTATGGGACACCTCTGGTGCCTGCCCTGCTTCCTCTTCACCCACCTTTGCCTCCAGCGGATGCTGCAGTAACTATATGCACCTGGGGGGCCTGACAGCTCCTGGCCTCCACTGCACCCCACTTGTCACATTCCCCAGAGTAAACTGCTTGCGTGCAAGCCTTCCTTCTGCAGCTCTGCTTTTTTGGGGAACGCAAACCAAGACAGTTGCCTTCCTGCCCTCTCCCCACCAGTTGTCATGAGAAGTGGGGCTTCCAGGGGCACATGAGGCAGTTCTGTGGTTAAGAAACCAGAGACTTTCTGCTCTCTCGCCTCCCGGCTAGAATATACGCAGCTGGGTGGGATGCAAGTCTGATACAGGAAGGACCCTTCGTCCAGTGCTATTCAAACAGGTGAACAGTGGAACTCCCTGCAAACCCAGTTAATGCATGAAGTGGGCATTTGTTATTTGAGCAAACACCCACTCCTAGAGAATTTGGTCTCCTTCTTAGTGAATACCTTGTGCCTTCTTGTGAGGTCTTGGGTGGAAGGGCTTTTGAACTTCTTTTGACCACTGCCCACTTTGGAATTCCAAGAGCCATGTCCTCCTTCCTGCCCCAGAGGCAAGCTTGGCCACAACTGAATGCCTTCTTCCTCGACTCAATCTTGACCCAGAAACCAAAGGCCAGGGGACTGGTTGGACAGCAGTCCTCCTGATGGCGGCGTGTTCACAATGCAGACTTTTGGAGCTCTCTTGGTATTGTTCCCCCAACCCCTGGCCAGGTCCTCCAGCCACTGAATGAATCTTTGAATGCAGTCCCTGGCTCTAATATCCTCTAAAAATTTCCTTTCTCTTCTACTAGGAGAGTCAGTTTCCGTAGCTTGCAACCGCTAATGCTTACAGACAGTCACAGAAACCCAATATCGAAAGTGAATAAGGGGCGTCTGGGTGGCTCGGTCAGTAAAGTGTCAGCCTTCGGCTCAGGTCATGATCTCGGGGTCCTGGGATCAAGCCCCGTGCTGGGCTCCCTGCTCAGCAGAGAATCTGTTTCCTCTCCCTCTGCCTCTCCCCCGCTTGTGCTCGCACGCACAATCACTCTCTGTCTCTCAAATAAATAAATACTATCTTTTTTTAAAAAATTTAAAAAATAAGGTGAATAAAAGTGCAAATGTTGTGTTGCGATGCAGAAGAATGGGCAGGGCTCCTCCTTCTCATACCCCTCCTATCGGTGGCTTCTTTGTTATCCCCCCGGACATGCCCCTGGAGCCCCAGAGAGCTTGGCTGGAAACTCCTGATCTCACCCTATCCCTTTTGTACAAATAAGGAGAGCAAGGCAAGCGGAGTCCCCTGGCTTGCCACGTGATGCTGTGACACTCAGGCCTCCTGTCTCCCCAGGGCAGGCCCTCTCGGCCACACCATAGTGGCAGGCCGGCCAGACTCTGAGAGGCAAGGAGGCAACAGAAGTCAGCTAAGGGGCCGTGGGGAGACCAGGCGCATGGCGTGGTCTCTCCTCCATGTCTGCAGTCACAGGAACCGGCCACAACAGGATAGCCTCAGAGGGCTCCACCCGGCCACCGGCTCTTGGCTCGTTCTGCCCTTCCTGTCCAGCACTGCCAGCTGGTCCCCGCAGACACCCCTAGCTCTGACACCCGCAAGTCATCATGACAGACACACATCACAAAGGCTCTCTGCCAGCCTTCCCACGGGGCACCTCCCTGATTCCTAGCCCTACAGATGCCCCACAGAAAATAAGGCCTGGGGGCAGATGCCTTGCTGCCACAAAAGAGAAGGGAGGAAGAAAAAGCCTTAGATTGCCATGCAGTTCTAAGAAAGTTTTGGCAAAATTTTGAGTTTTTGAGTTAAAATCAATTGTCAGAAGATTCCTGAGTCTCCCAGGAAGGGGCCTGCCTCAGTGTCCCTGACATGTTCCATCACTGGCCTCTGCCCAAGGCCGAGGTGTGTTCAGAGCATTCAGCTGAGGCCCGCAGCCAGTCACCTCGCCAGAGAACTCCTACTGGAATTCTCCAGCCCCTCCCAGCCCCACACCAACCTCCAAAGGTAGGACAGTCAATTTAGATAAAAGCTCTTAAAATAGTGCCCGGCACGTAGTAAGCACTCTGTACGAATGCCTTAAGACCAACAAAGAAGGTTATGGAACCAGGGTGCTTCTGAAAATCAATGTGGGAGCCCATGTGACAGTTTTCCTTTTTTGTTTCGAATCCTGGAGAAGCTGTTATTGCACTGCTGATATATCTTACAATCAGCACATCCTGGCATTGAAGAAATACGTTTGGCACACTTTGTAAGTTATGTACCGGAGATGTTCACTGGTGTACTAAAGATTCTGGTAAGTCGGGCAATAGCCCTCCTTCACTTTGTTCAGCTCTCCGTTCCCTGCACTTCTCTGCCCACAGATCTCTGGTTTGCCTCCGCTTCCAATACACTCCTTTTCTCTTTAGTGAGAGAAGTTGGTTTCTTCTGCTTGCATCCAAGTCCCAGCTGAGCCACAGGCAATCTCAGTGTATCAAAGGAGTAAACGTGGAGCTGCTCTGGTTGAAGATGAGGTGGGGTTGGGGCTGGAATCCGTGGAACACATTCTGGCAAATGCTGTTCCAGATGACTGGCAGGAATTAGGTTCCGATGAAACAGCACAGCGTGGACAGAAGGATGGGAGAGGTGGAAGGAATGTTTCCTGACACACCCCAGCTCACCCCACCCACCTCGGTCCCTGGAGGACGTAACTGGAAAACCCTCATGCAACCCCACACTTGCACTGAGGTTTGCTCAATCAGCTTCACGCGGGAGGCAGGCACCGTCTCCATCCTGGCCCGAGGCATCAAAGCCCCGTGGAATAAGAACCTCCGGCGACGGCGATGAGAGGTGGAGAGCCAGGACTCCACTCCTCACTCACCTTTGGTTTACTGTTGGCTCTGGGCACACTCAGCTGTGACAGGTGCGGCTTCCTCACTGGTGCTCCCCACTGTTCACGCACCGTCTCCCACTCTGGCCACCCATCTCGTTGTCCTGTCCCGAGCTGTGGCCACCAGGGGTGCCTTGCTTCGGCTGTACTGGGTGTCTCTTGGTGTCTGTGGGGCTTCCCTGCTGTGGGATAGGTGCCCCCAGGGTCCTGCTCAGCCATGTGACCCCTGGCAAACATTTAAATGCAAACATGTAAGCGTTTAAGAGCAGCCATAAGCCACCTGGGAACAAATACTCCCCTCTTCTGTGTCTTTTTTGTTTTTTTTAAGATTTTGAGAGAGCGAGAGAGAGAGCGCGCATGAGCGGGGTGCAGGGAGGGGCAGAGGGAGAGGGAGAAGCAGACTCCCCACTGAGCTGGGAGCCCTACGTGGGGCTCAATCCCAGGACCCTGAGATCATGACCTGAGCTGAAGGCAGACACTTAACGGACTGAGCCACCCGGGCGCCCCCTCCTCTGTGTCTTGAGTGGACGGTGCTGCACCGTGCTCCACGGTGCTCCTCGGAGGGTCCCATCCCACAGCAGTAATGCATTCTGGACCCAGCTACCTGCCTTGCCTGTTGGTCTCCCCAGTGCCCCCACATCCTTCCACAAGAATCACTTCTTCAAAATAAATTGTCTGCACATAACTCTTGTCTCATCCTCTGCTTTTTAGGGGAACCCATGGTAGGTGTTTTCTTTTTTCTAATAACAATATTGTTTGCATTTGTAACAATTGAAATAGTTAGGTACTTCTAATAATTCCTTTGACCATCAGAGCAGCCAGGTACGATAGATAAGCCTGCCATCAACCTCATTTTAGAAAAGAGGAAAATGAGCTCAGAGAGGTTGGTTGACTTGCTGAAAGTCACACAGCCAGGAAGAGCAAGAACAAAGTCTCCCATTTCTCAGCCAGAATTGCTGTCACTAGAGGCTTCTGCTTAGGGCCTGAGAGCCTCCCCCCAGACTCAAAGGGAAGCCCTTTGAATTCCCTTAGGCTGGATCTTGAAGAACATTTATGAATTAGCTAGATGAAGAATGGGCCGGATGGGGGGTGGGGACAGGATTTCTGACAGAAGGTTCAGCCGGAGCAGAGGCCCAGAGGCGGGGGCCATTTGTCAGGTTTCTTCTGTAGGGAACATGGCTTGGCAGAAACACAAGGCCAAGGAGGCATGTGGGGCACTGGCGAGAATCACACAAACAAATCACGCAGGCCTTGTGGACTGAGCGTTTGGGACGGTTGGCTGATGAGCACCGGAGGCCATGGGGTGGGGGTGCGGGGAAAGGAGGTCAGGCTTGCTGGAGAGAACCTCAGCTCTGCAGGGTTGTCCGCAGAGCCTCACGGCCTGGCTCCCGGGACGGCTTGTTTCCCTGGGGGCTCGGGGCTCTGTTCCTGATTGAGCTGCCCCTTGCATAGCTCTCGATTGTCTAAAACACAAACAAAGGGAAAAAACCTGTTCTTTTTCTCTTGGGAAGAGGCGCATCTTGAATCTCTAATGAGTAACTAATTAAGGCCAATGAGGGGCTAGAAAAGAATGGAGCACACTTAGATAAACCCAGAAACAGCAGGCTGGGAGGAGGCTACCTCCGCCCTCCTCAGTCTCTTCTCCAAGCTGTGGTCCCTTCTGTGGAGGAAGCTGTTGTCCTCGGCCGAGTTAACCCCTGAAGGCCTTGAGCCTTGTTGACACTGGGTATAAAGAACCGTGTCTATTTATCTATTTTTAAAATTTTTATTTATTTACTTAATAGAGAGAGCCAGACATCAGAGGGGAGGGGGTGGGGGAATGGGATAGACCAGTGATGGGTAGTAAGGAGGGCACGTATTGCATGGTGCACTGGGTGTTATACGCAGCTAACGAATCATTGAACTATACATCAGAAACCAGGGATGTACTGTATGGTGACTAACATAATATAATAAAAAAACATTAAAAAAAAAAAAAAGAGCCAGAGAGCCCAGGGGGTGGGGGGAGATGCAGAGGGAGGAGAAGCAGGCTGACGACATGACAACGATGACGGGCACGATCCCAAGACCCTGAGATCGTGACCTGAGCCAAAGGCAGATGCTTAACCAACGGAGCCATTCAGGCGCCCCAAGAACCATATTTAGCAACTGACTGCACAGGCCCACGCTCTCACAGACACCCCAGCAGAAAGCAGTCTCTCAGCGGGTGGGCTCCCCCTCCCTTCTTTCCTTGCCGGGGCAGCACAGACCAGTGGGAGCTCTCTGAAGGGAGAGTTGGCCGTGTGGATCAAGAACCTTAACAACAGCAACAACAATAACAACAAACAAACAAACAAAACACAACAAGGACGACGGCAAGGGCGTTAGCAACGCTTATACCTTTCATTGCTGCTATGCCCCTTCTGGGAATTTGTCCCAAGTAAAGAGACAGACAAATGCAGCAGGATGCTTGTTCCAGCCTCGTTTGTGTGAGGACAAAATGAAAATCAACCTCAGTGTCCAGCAGTTGGGGCGAGAGTAAATTATAGCATGTCCATTCAGTAGAAAATAATGTAGTCATTGAACAAATATGAAGTATGTGGTAGATTGATTGCAAAAATATCCACAATTATTCTCCTTTCTCTCTGCAAACCCTTTGCAACGTGACTTTGCAGCAACTCCCACCCCAGCGATAAGGTCCATTTTGTATCCCCCCTGGCCAAGTGACTCACTCTGGTCCACAGGATACAGAGAAAGCGACAATGTGCTTGTTCTGAGCTTAAGTCTTAAGAGACCCTGAGCTCTCCTGCCCTCTTGCTCTTTCTCTCTCTCTGTCTCTCTCTCCCTCACTCCCCCCCCCACTCTGTTGGGAAAGCAGCCATCATGGGACCTGCGAAGCATGCACACCTATGGCATTTGGCCAGCTCACCAGCACATCTGCCCTCCCTGCAATGTGGGAATGGAACGGGGTCGTTGCCTACGGCACGAGAGGGGTGCACGCAGTCCATCACCCTGCACTGGCTCTCGGGAGGGTCCCGTGACCGTGCAGACTGACACACGCTACAGAAACGGATCCTGCTGCTTCTCGTCTATACGCGAACTACAGCGTTGTTCTAACCAGCACCTTGTGTTGAGTCCTCCCTTGTGACTCTGAGCCTCTAGAAGTGCGGGGGCCAGGCCTGTGCTCTCTTCTGGTGGTTGGCATTTTTGTGACCTTTGCCATCCTCTACAAGGTCAGAATCCTTACTGGGGGTTTATAGCTGCTCAGGGTTCTCTCCATCGCTCAGAATCCCGCCACCACCCTGTGCACAAGCCCAAGCTAGCTGTTGGAGGATGAGTGACCCGGTGGGGGGAGCCTAGGGGTCTCAATTGAGGCCTTCCTAAACCAGCCCCCAACCAGCTGACCCTCACAACATGCGCGAGGCTGGCCAGCACCCACACAACCCCCCACCAGCCCTAGCTGATTGCAGACACATCAGTGCACCCAGCCAAGACCTAAAGAACCATCCCGCTGGTCTGATGACTCACAAACCATAGCAAACACTAATTTTTAAAATCCAACAGTTCTCAAGGCGTGGTCTGGTGACTACAAAAGGTCCCTGACCCTATTAGAGGCTCTACAAGGTCAGAACTCCTTTTGTGATACTGCGAAGACGTTATTTGCCTTTTTGCTCTCATTCTCGTGAGTGTACAATGGAATTTTCCAGAGGCCACGTGGCACATAATGGCATCATCACCATGATGCCTAGTGGAACGTGTGCTTGCATACTCTTGATTTTAAAATTTTCTGTTTTCGGGGCGCCTGGGTGGCACAGCGGTTAAGCGTCTGCCTTCGGCTCAGGGCGTGATCCCGGCGTTCTGGGATCGAGCCCCACGTCAGGCTTCTCCGCTATGAGCCTGCTTCTTCCTCTCCCACTCCCCCTGCTTGTGTTCCCTCTCTCGCTGGCTGTCTCTATCTCTGTCAAATAAATAAATAAATAAATCTTTAAAAAAAATAAAATAAAATTTTCTGTTTTCATTTCCAATATAGCATATGTTGATAGATACAGCTGGCATAAGCAGAAGTTCTTTGAGGTATTTAATGATTTTAAAAGTGTAGAAATGTCCTGAAACCAAAAGCATGTGAGAACCACTGCGTGAAATCACGGGGTTTGGGGCTCAGTTATTATGTAGGAGTACATATCTGGTACGAGGGAGACGCATGTGAGCAACATAGAGTGGGGTTTGTACCATAGGATCTTTGGAAATACTGCGACGTGCCTCTCTTATTTGAAAACATTCACGCGAAAATATAACCAAAATATTAATAGAGATCATCTTTTCTATAATCATACATATTTTCTCATTTTTTTGTAAGAAATTTCTTGCTTATGTAAGAAAAAAACAGCTTTAAAACAAAACATTTGAATAAACAAAAGAGCCCCAGACTCTTAAATACAGAAAACAAACTCGTGGTTCCCAGAGGGGAGGGGCTGGGGGTTGGATGAAAGAGATAAAGGGGGGGGAGTGCCTGAGTGCCTCAGTCAGTTAAGTATCTGCCTTCTGCTCAGGTCATGATCCCAGCGTCCTGGGTCGGAGCCCCTTGGACTCCCTGCTTAGCAGGGAGCTGGCTTCTCCCTCTCCCACTCCCCCTGCTTAAGTTGTCTCTCTCTGTCAAATAAATAGATAAAATCTTAGAAGAGAGAGAGGATCAAGAGATACACACCTACAGTTGTAAAATACATAAGTCATGGAGATGAAAAGTAACAGCATAGGGAATATGTCAATAATGTAATACCATCGTATAGTGACAGATGGTGACTACTCATTATATACATTGAGTAATGTACAGAATCGTTGAATCGATATGTTGTACACCTGCAACTAATGTAACATTGTATGTCGATTATACTTCAATAATGGAAAAGTTAGCTAGTCCATATAGTTTTGTTGTTGCTGAGATATAACTGACATACGATGTTATATTAGTTGCAGGTGTACCACCTAATGGTTCAGTGTCCATATGTACATACCATCTTTAGAAAGAAATGACAGCACCCTGCCTTTCACTACGACTGCGGCCCCTCCTCTGGGAGGGCTTTGGTGGGTGGGCATCGATGAGTTAGAGGGGTCCTCCCTGTCACCCTTTTCATGCCGTCCAGAGAATTCAGCAAAAGGACCCTGAGTTTCCACCTCTTCGATTTCCAGGGCCAGTTCGGGTAGATTTCTTCTGCTGCCTTCTTTTCAAATAAGAAACGAGCATGGTAACTCCCAGTGGGAGACGCCCACTCCGAGATGCCCCCAGACAAGAAGTGAGCCAGAGGCATTTCATGCTCCCGTGTGCACAGATCCTCCCCACGTTGACTGCACTCCAGCCGTGGTTGCCTAGGGAACACTGTGACATCAAGGAGATGCGAGGACACACGAAATAACTTCAGCAACTATTTACATTTGGCAGACGCAACCAGGGGCAGGGCCCTGCGTACCTCCCTATGGAATAGACCCGGTAGGGAGGAAAACCGCAGAAGGAATGGGGGCCAGCCGAACAGGGTGGGAGGTAGATAAGTGATGGAGGGGAGCTCTTAATGCTTCCACGGCCCCTCCCCAAAGCCCGCTGCGGCCAAAGAAGCACAGTGGTGAATGCCAGTCGGGTGCCCCAGGCTTTGTGCATGGAGGGTGATGTACCAAAGGCCAGGAGACCCCAGCGAGGGGCAAGCGGGGACTGACTCCTCCCACATACCCCCTGCAGCGCCCAGGGTCTTGGTCCTGCTTCCACCACCTTGGGAGGCCCGTGACAGGACGGGCTCTGTGGCTGCGGGGCTCCGCATCGCTGAGGCAGTTAATTGGGATCCTTTTCACCTGACAGGTGAGAAGTCTGAGCGAGCCACAGGGAGTCCGCTCTCTGTCAAACCAGCTTCTTCTCTCATCTGTCTCCTCTCATTAGAGCTGAGCCCTTCCCACAGAGCCCCAAGAGGGGAGGAGGCAAATGAGCCAAGCCATCCCCCCTGTTGCCTGGAAATTAGAGCCACGGCCACCGGGCTTGCCAGGGCTCCTTAGGTGAGCTCCTCCAGGGCTCCCAAGGGCCCCGCACTCCCCGCTGTCTGGGTGGGTTGGAGAAAGACCCAGAAGAGAGGCCAGCAGGAGCCCAGACTGAGCCTGGCTTTTCTCACTGCCCCCCTTAGAAAGTTCTAGTGAGCTAGAATTAGATCAGAACTGACGGGCTCCTTTCTCCCCCCATCCCTCTCCAGTTGGACCACATCTGTGGGCTGCCTTGAAACACAGCCAACATAAACAAAAACAAAGCAGACCGTGGCAGCCGGTGAGGGCGGGGCCGGGCCACCCATCCGGGCCGTCCACACGTGGAGACCGCACTGCCAAGGGACACCTCCTGCTGGTACAAGTGCCACATGGGGTCCTTAACGAGCCCTGGCTTGGACAGGCCGAGGCGAGCGAGAGAAGCCGGGTACCCATGTGGGGTAATTGGAGAGAAAGAGAGAAGGACTCTCCCAAGTGAGCAGTAAAACGTGTGCGGATCAAATGACCCTTGTGAGCAGGACGGCAGTCGGCTGGCAATGTCCCACCGTGTGGCCGCTATCATTTGTCTTCTAAATTGTTACCCAGTCTGAATGGCTTCTGGACACTTCCGCTTCCATGTATATGTGCATAACAAGATCTCACTTAAAACCATGCAGGGTTTGGTTTTTGTTATTGTGTTTTTAATGAAAATGTTCAGAGCTGGCAAAAGCAGAGGAGAAATACACACTCTAGGAGATTGCTCGAGAGGGTGACAATGGGCGGACAATACGGGAGGCCGTGCGGGCTCCCTGTGTCCACGCACGAGACGCAGTCCCCATGGGGCTAGAAAGTCCGGGATTTTGCAGACTCAGATGCACTCTTTGTCATGAAAATTCATTCTCACTGCTGGTGCACCATCACCTGGGAGAAATAAATGGAATGTTCTCTGTGTTAGGCTCACTTGGAAAGGTCACACCACAAGGTGACTTAAGCCCCCAAAGCATTAGAGAAAACTCTTCTTCAGGTGACAGCGATGGTCCCTTTCCTACAGAAAGGGCACCTGCCACCACGAGCTGGGATAGGTGCTGGCATTACATACACAGTACCCAGAACCCCTTCTCTCTGACAATACGGGAGACATCTGGGTTAGCACACCATACTCAATCGCCTGTGAGGAGGGTCCCTGAAGCCAGACCACCATGCGAGCTGTCTAAATTCATTAGTCCTATCAGTGTATGACAAGCCCAAAGGTGGACAAGCCAGGAGACGTAGACTTTTCAGAGGCTGCAGACAGACAACCAGAAAAAGAATTCTCATCTAATTCTGTTCACCTGGTCATTCAAAGTCTGGTTCCTACTCAGCCAAAACACCATTACGTGAGCTTCGAACGTGACGGGATTATGCAGACAGACCAACAGATCAGCAACGCACCCCTCTGGGAGGTGGCATTAAACTGACTTTCTGCTTTGGGCCCACTTCTTTGCACTGTGAGGTACTTTACGCCCTTCCAAGTGACTTCGAATCTACTATTTTGTGGGTGTAGCTGATTGTCGGCAAAAAGGGCCCAAACCATCATCCCCCTCCCTGTAATCACATCCTTTGCAATGTGACTTCTGTTTCTCTACCCCTTGAATTGGGGTGAGCCTTGTCACCTGCTTTCACCAAAAGAATGCAGCCACAGCAACGACAGGACGGGCGTAAGTCTACGTCTCAAGAGGCTGCCTACTTCGGCTTCCTGTCTTGTATTCCACAGACCCCGGGGCCAGCTGTGAGCAAGTCTAGCCAAAACTGAAGAACAGCCTCGCTGAACCCAGCCCGAAAGGCTGATTCACAGAATCGCGGGCTTCCTAAGCCATTGTGGTTACGAGTCACTAGGTTAGGGAGGGTCTTTCTATGCAGCCAAGGGCTGAGACCCTGAGCTCCCCTGGTGGGGCAGGTATCATTCTAGCCAGTGTAGAAATCAAGAAGTGTGGCCCAGGACTCGATGTTTTATTCAAGACCACAAGGCCAGGTAGTAATAGATTGAGAATTTGAACCCAGGTATCCCGCTGGTTTATTTTCCCATTTGCATTTCCTTCAGAGTGGTAAATGCTTACGAAGCTTCTGGACAGCGGCCCTTAGAAATCCCTCCTGAGAGAGCCTGCTACGTTTTCTTGGTGATATGTCCTATGTCACCTGCTGCCACCCCACCTCACCACCCAGCCTTGCCTCCAACCCTCAGTGGGCAGCAAAGCCACATACCAACTACCAGTAATGAGCCAGCTGGCACGCTAGCTCTCAATTTGCAAGGCTCAAGTGGCTCCCATGCCAGCCGGCCTCCCTCTCTCCTGCAAGCAGCAAAGGCAGTGGCCCCAAGAACATGAAAACATTTCTTTTCAGCCACACTGAATGGGATCAGTGGGTGGGCCTGTCCACTTGTCCGCATCAGTCAGAGATCAAAGCCGACGCAAGATGGAGCAGACCCAAAAGGAAGAAGGAGGGGAAAGCACCCCCCCACACCCACTCCAAACCTGGCCGGGGCTTCTAAGGGGTCCTTGTGGTAATAATCCTGATTGAAAGGCCACCCCTCCCCAGGACCCCAGAGGGGAGAAAGGATGACAAGGAAACAGGATGGTTGGGGGTGGAGGGTAGCAAGAGGAAGGGACCAAAAATACAAAGGAAGGAAGGAGGGCAATCGGAGGAAGAACTCCACCCTCTGGTCACTTCAAAGCAGGCCTTCCTCTGTCTCTGGGCCTTCGGGGCAACGACAGGAGGGCAGGCGGCCCTGGCTGGAGCCGGCTACACGCAGGTCCTGGCTGGGCGCGCTGGCAGCAGGGTCTGCCAGCTGGAGGGGAAACAGGCGGGCCTGGCTATGGAAGGGAGAGGGCCGGGGCTCTCTGCTTGTCTCTGAAGAGCTGGAGAGAACGGAGCCCAGCCCCGTGAACCTGGCCAGGCCCGATTTCCTCCCACAAGGCGAATTCTTTCCTGCGCTTGGGAAACACACCTGGCTGGAATTCTCATGCCCTGGGCCAGGAGCGCAGAGCTTTCTGCCCAGTGGATGGTCCCTGGGGGAAATAAAACGCTTGGCTGACACAAAATGCTTTGATGTCAAAAATCGTTGGCAGGAGACAAAGAACAAGCGCTAAATGGCTGCTCAGTTTGCCGTGAGTCAGGAGCGGTCAGAGCGGTGGTGACGGCAGGGCTGATCCTGCTAAGAATCCCGGGCACCGTTTAATGAGCACGTACTAGGTGCCAGGCGTTGTGTCACCACCTCCTCCCAACGGCTCGCAGGGCTGGGCGTGGGAGACGACGGCGGTGCCCTCCCCCCCACCTCCCCTGCAGCGAGGCCAGACCACCAGCTCCCGCGGGCGCCGTGCCTAAGGAGCCTGACTACTCACCCGCAGGCTGGAAGTGCGGGACGAACGAGCCCGCCTCCGAGCAAGCCCGCCAGTGCGGGAAGGAAGTGGCGGCGTCCGTCCCCAGCCGCTCTGCCCCTTCAGTGGGCTCACTCCCTGTGAGCAGTCTTCCTGAGGTCCCAGGTGGGCTAAGTCACACTAGGATTACGCTGTGGCGGTGGCCATTGGTCAGATAACACACTCGGTGTGCCTGCCCTCCCTCCCCGTGTCGCCTCCCCCTCCCCGCCTAGCGTTTCCTGGGATTGCCTGTCCAAACGAACTACTTGCACTCCGATCCTTTCCCCAAGGTTGACTCCGGCGGGAATCCAGTGTTAGAGGGTCATAGCTCCACTTTACAGGCGAGAAAACTGAGGGTGAACGCTCTAAAGAGCCCACCTGGGCCTGCCTGACTCAAAGTGCTCTGAAGGACTATTCTCTACTGTGATTTTTGCTGAATCCTTTGGGAGCCAAGTTAACGTCAGTTCAGGCCAGGAAAAACCCAAAGGATGCACCCCATGGAAGGCTGCTTCTGGCACGCAGGTCTGGAGTCTCCTGAAGAGACTGGATCTGGGCCTGACTGGTTAAGAAGACAGGCTTTGGCATCAGGAGACCTGGGTTTTCCTCCTGGAGGAGCCATGGAGGGGTTCCATGGGCAAGTCCCCGGACCTCTCCAAGTCTCCTAGGTAAAGGGTGGCTGCAGGGGCTACCTGGTCAGGTGGAGACGCGAAGTCTCCACCCGGTGAGCAAGAGGAGAGCATGTGGTAGCTGTGGAAACCAGTGTCAGTCTGCCACTCGCCCCTCCCACTTGGGTGCAGTTGGGGTGTGTCTCGTCACATGGATGGAACCAGAACAGGAAGGCCGGGTGCCGGCCAGGGGTCCTGATTCAGGGTCAGGAGTTCTCCTTCCTTTCTTGTCTTCTAAAACTTTGTGTGTAACTAGGTTGATCTGAGCCACTTAGGACATTTAAATAGACACAGCAGTTTAAAAACCAATCCGATTCCAGAACATTCTATGGAGACTCCCTGCGTCCAATTAACATTCTGAATTGTGCTGCGAGCCAGCCCCACGGGGGCTCCAGAAATGCCCAGCTTCTACAAAGGGCCTCCCAAGCCCGGAGGCCAGTCATAACTGGAGGCCCAGCTGTGGGCCGCTGCCCAGAAACCTAGAGACAGCTTCTTCTTAGAAAGAAGACAGATCAAAGAGACCTCGAAGGTTAAGGGGAGCTTTTGGATAGCTGAGCACTGGTTCTTCACGGGTGGAGCCTGGCTCCTTGGAATGCCTCAGACCCTTCATTAGCGGGCCCCTGAGCTGGAGACCTCCCATTTTCCCCTCCAGACCCGCCCACTCCACTCCGTGTCCTGGGAGGCTACCCCATACAGAGTGTATCCACAGGCTCCTTGGCCCTCTGGCTTCCTGTGAGTGCTGTTAAGACACTGGAGGGTGGAAGGAGGAAAAGGCTGGGGAACGTATCCTCGTGCTGGGTCTCCACAAGTTAGCAGTGCCTTCGACGCCAGGCTACACCGCCGTCAGGCCCTCTTCCGTCTGGCAGCTCTCCCTGGCTGCAGGTGACCACTTACTCCCTTGTCCTTGTAGCCCAGTGTGCCCGCTCCTGCCTGGTGGCCCTGGGGCACTGACCAAGCTCTTGATGTCTCCCTACACCCTCTAGACACCTTTGTAAACGGTCCCTTTATTAAACTCTCTTCAATTAACCTGTTTGAGTGTCTCATCAGTTCCCTGCTGAGACCCAGACACAGCCACCAAATTTGTAACATGGTGCAAAGTTTATTTTTGCCACAACAAAGCTTCCACACTGTGGCCGAGACGTGCACCTGTCTCAACGCCCAGCTGAGCGGGCCACGCGCAGCATCTGCTGAAAGGCCGTTTGGCTGCAAATAATAGAAAACTGGATTCACACTGGCTTCAACAGAGAAGGGGTTATTTTCTCACATAACAGAAAGGCTGGAGGTAGACAGCTGCTGACATGGATTTTAATGATTGCAGGGCCAACCTCTGTCATTCTCCCGGCCTCTGTCTTGTGACACAAGATGGCTGCTTCAGCTCCAGGTGACTCAGCCATGCCCCACCAGGAACAAGTTGGCAATCGGAAAAAGTCATCGTCAGTCACCTCTGTGCGGGAAAGGGGACGATTTCCCCACGGCCCCACCCAGCATATTCTCACTCACAGGCTGGACCTCTGTAGCCAACCTCCATAGCAGCCAAGGAGGCAAAGAAAGGAATTAGCTGGGATTCTATCTTCCACATGAGGAGAGAGCAAAGGGAAAACAGATTAGAGACTAAGCGGAGGTAAATATTCAGTGGGGTCTCTGGGTGCACCAAAAAAATAACAGCCGTACAACTTGCAATGAGGAGCACAACTGAGGGTCAAGCCAGCCTCTACGACCTCCCATTTCCTGTGTTTCCGGGAGCAGGTGAGACTTTTGCTGGTTGAGGCAATAAATGGCCCTATTCAGCCAGCAACCCTGTCCCTTCAAGAACGCTGCCAAAATCCCCAAGTACTTTGAAAGTCTAATAGGCCCACAAAAAAGTTAGAGTAATTCATGTTTTCCTGGTACTCAGAGTCAAATTCCAGGTTTCCCCCATGGTTGCATGGCACAGAGGTTTGGGGCTAAGGGCAGAATCTTCTGGATTACCAATTCGAGAGACTGAAACATGGGATCAAAGAGAGGGTCCCACCCTTCTAGCTCCTCACCGCCATGAGAATGCTCTCGTGTCTTCTCGACCTTCAACCTTCAACCGTAGTATAAGCCAGATCATGCTTCTTCCCGATTTTTCCTGCAACCCTGCCTTCCCTTGGCATTCTGCTTAGATATCTAAGCACAGGACCATTTGGCCATCATATCACCGTAAAATGACACCAGACCAGTTGTTACTTTCTCCTTTACGCTCCTCTGTCTCTTCTCATTTTCCTTGCAATGAACATGTATGGAGGGTAATCATATTTTGTTGTTAGTTGTTTTTTTTTTTTAATGACACCAGGCATACATCAGAAGGAAAATGAAAATGCCCTCTTGACAAATTATACCTTTGCTTCCATTTTGCTCCTCTAAGAGGGACTGAAAAAATATAACCCCCAAGATATGACCCCATACGCAGCTGCCAACCTTTTTGTCGAGACAGACCCAAAAAGCCTTTCGAATGAGTAGGTCCATTTGGTAGACCTCAGCCCACCCCCTCTGAGGCCACTGCAGAGTCTGGGGAGAGAAAGGTTAATTCCACACCGTACTTGAGGTTTATCAAACATATCAAACTTTTCCCAAACAGTTGTGGAGACGACCAAGCAATGGAGTGACCCTGTAAAGCCCTTTCCCACTTAATTTCGGAGCCTCTGTGTATTTTGATGGAAATATAATCCATATGTTTGCTTCATTTATACATCCTCGACACAAGCTCTGAGAGCTAGCTGATTGATGTCTAAAGGCCCTCAAGACTTTCTGAAGGATTTTTCCCCCCTCAAAAAAGAGGAAGCTGCCATCGCTGGCAGCAGCAGGAGCTGGCCTGCCAGATGTCTGCGAGGGAGTCACAGTACAGAAGCCGAGGGTCTGGAGAAGAAGATGAAGGCTCAGGTGTCACCCTTTTCCAGAAAGGAGGCTCACTGCTCTTTTCCATATCCAGCATTTATTAAGCACCTACTATCTACAGGGTGCAGCACTGGGGGTGGGGAGCAGGGAAGCTGCAAACATGACTCATCTCTGGGTTCCCTTCCAGAAGCTACCACTTCCACGGGGGTCAACAACTTTCTCTGTGAAAGGCTACAGAGTAAATACTCTGCCTTTACAGGCCAGAGGGCCTATGGGGCCACTTCACAACTCTGCCGTGATAGCGTGGAAGCAATCATAGCACACGAATGAATGAGGGCGTCTGGATCCCAGTACGACTTGATTCACAAAAACAGAGGTGGGGCCTGTCGGGCCCACAGGCCGCAGGGTGCAGACCCCGGGTCTAGGTGAAACCACATGAAATTGTTGGCAAGCTCATGTGGTTCCATCTAATGGCTGGGGAGATTAAATACACACAGCCGGCTCTCATACGAAGAAGAAAGTACAAAAGGCCACAATCATGGTAGAGCTGACTTAGTTTCCCTGATGGTTCTCCTGAAACCATCCTCTAGCCAGGTGAGCCCACACCCATCACTCTTCACTACCCTACCTAGCACCCGAAACGTGCTAAGTCAACCTCCATTTCCAATAGGAAATGTGCAACCCTGGGGTTAGGGCCTTACGGGTTTTACTAGCATTCACTGAAGGGGCAGGACTGACTCCTTCAAGGATGTTTGAGAAGCATAGGAGTAACTGTTGTTAAGGAGACAGGTCCCTGCAGATCTTATCATAGCCTTTGACAGGCTAATGGGCTTCTTGAAGTCTCCTGATGGGGATGCAATACGATTTGTTCAGGAAGATCTTTGTATGTGCCAAGCATCCCCCCAAACTGTGGCTCTGGGAACTATCCTGTGGAAATACTATGCTTTATGTTTCTAAGAAGACCAGTGTCCCCTCCAGACAGATCTCCTTCCTAGTGCCCATGTGACTCTCCTGTGACACTAAGAACCAGATGAGTGGAAGAAGGTGGGTAAGACAGAGATTCTGCTATTTGCCTGACATCTGTCCTGGACCCAGAGGAGAGGTTAACTGGGGCTGGTCCCTGAGCAGCACTGATTGGATAACTGCCACTTTCCATTTCCTGCTTTAAGGGATGTAATTTGACACCCAGACTTGAACCTTTCTGGGAGAATTCGTATAATGACATTATGACATCTTGTGGCCATTCAGAGGAACCCACACTATACCCCCTGGGTTTCCATCCTGAAGGAGACAAAGCCCCACTTAAAGGTCACCACCCAAAGGAGCCCCAGGAGGGCCTCCTCATTGGCCAACTGGGTCCACTTCTACCATCCAGGGTCTTGCTACACAAAGTGTGGTCCGCAGACCAGCAGGACCAACAACAGTGCATATTCCCAGGCCGCCCCAGAGCATCGGAGTCAGGATCAGCATTTTAATAAGAGCCCTGGGGACTTGTGTCCACAGCAAAGTTTCAGGAGCATCGCTCTAGTTGACCTCTTTTTGTGGGCCAGTGTCAAGTGTTGCTCCTTTTTTCAGTAATGGGAGGAAAAGGAAAGCACCAAAGGCTAGCGGACAGAATGTGAAGTAGATGCTCTTTGGTATAGTTCTAACTACCTCATTGTTTCCAGGGGTTTCCAAAGGCCCTTGGGTAAGAGCAATAACTTTATTTAGTTATTTTCCTAGTATTTATTGGATATTGTTGTCAGCGCCCATGCTCAGCATTCTATAGGCACTGCCTTACTTAATTCCCACCAACTTTGAGGTAGAAACTATTACTAGCGCCATTTTACAGACGAGGAGCCTAAGGCTTAGAGGGGAGGTTGACTTCCAGTTAATCATGCAGATGTTGGTCTTTGCTCAGGCCCCAAAACTCACCAGAGGTAGGATGAAGGAAGGGCAAAGCTATAAACAAGAAAAAAGTAAAAAGGGAAGGGAACACCAGCAAATGGGAAACTCCAACCCAGTGTAGGAAGATGGGAAGACAGAGAACGGACAGACAAGTGACAATGGCTGTGGATCTCAGCTTTCTCCTCTCTGCTAAGTGCCCGCAGGAGGGAAGCCAATAAGAAGCAGAGATGATGCCCTGCAGAATCTTGGAAGGTTCAAGAATGGGAAGTGCCAGGTACCTCTGGAGGCAGGCAGGTGGGATGGCGCTGAAACAGGAGGGTGGGTTGAAATTAGGTGCAAGCTTAGAGCCCCAACCCCCTTCCCAGGCCCACGGTACCAGGCAAGTGCCTACATCTGCTCCTGCCAATGGGAAGTCCATTCTTAAGAGAAGTTATGCCGGAGACTCTGGCGTGGTGGCCCCCAGACCCCACTTAGAGTAAGAATGAGGAGCTGTACTGAAAACAGGGAGTCAGCGAATGTCTGCCCACTGAAGGCTGAGGCTCAGTCCTTTTTCACCAACTCAGTTCCAGAATGACTGCTGTCTAGCTCATCACCATACTGCACCCACCCCCAACGCACGCACACACGCACGTGCACACACACACACACACACACACACACACACACACAAAACCCTATGCAGATGAGAAAGTTTCTTCTCCAGGGAAGCTGACCAAGCCAAAAGCAAAGACCTAGAAGATTCAATATCTGAGGCCCTTAGGGAAAAAAAAAAGTCCACCCACAGGTTTTCCAATTAGACGGCTGCATACACTGGACTTCTACCTTGATGCTCAGAAGCCAAAACAGATGAAGGGGGGAAATTCAGACTGAGAGGACGCAAGGAGCAGACGAATGTTCTTAAAAACAGCCGAAAAATGAGAAGGTAACATACCATTGAAGCGAGAATGGGATACTCTCAGCAACGTATAGAAAATAAGGGTCTGTGGGAACTGGAAACAAGATGGCAGAAGGGGTGGGTAACCACAGTGGCACACCTGATGCGGTCGTGTTTTCTAGCCCCGGTTTCTGGGCTTCCTCCCCCTCCTGTTGAACAAGTGCTCCCTGCAGGCCTCCTTTGCACACTGTAGTCAGCCCCTCACCTAAACAGCCCGAGAAGAATGAGATGGGCTGAGCTGAGTCCCCACAAACTGATACGGGGGAGCCCTAGCCCTCCAGTACCTCAAAATGTGACATATTTCAAGGTCAGGCCTTAACGGGGATGATTAAGCTAAAATGAGGCCCTTAGGGTGGCCCTAATCCAAGATGACTGGTGTCCTATACAAAGGGGAAAATCGGGGGGCGCCTGGGTGTTCAGTCAGTTGAGTTTCTGACTCTTGGTTTCCGCTCAGGTCATGATCTCAGGGTGGTGAGATCGAGCCCCACGTCAGGTTCCACGCTCAGCATGGAGTCTGCCTGAGATTCTCTCTCCCTCTCCCTCTGCCCCTTCCGCGTGTGCTCTCTCTCCCAAATCAATGAATAAGTCCTTAAAAAAAAAAAAAAAGAGGAAGAAATTCTGACACACAGAGAGAAACGAGGGACACAGGAGCACCAAGGAAAGGCCACATGAAGATGCGGCGGGAGGGAGGCCTCAGGAGAAACCAACCCTGCCAACTCCCTCACCACGGACTTTGAGCCTCCACGCTGTGAGAACTAAGTTTCTATAAGCTGCCCAGTCTGCAGTATTCTGTTATGGCAGCCACGGCAAAAAAACCCGGATTGTTTAATTAAAACTTATGTTCTTGTTCCAAGAATTGAGAAAAAACCAAAAAACAAAAATAGGGAACTGACCCCTAAAATAGTGAATCTTTTCTCAGAGAACAGAACTCTGTAGGCATGAGTGAGACATAAACGGTCTTTGCTGCTTCCTTCATCTTCCTGAGAACTGAGGATGAAAGGGAAGGACCCCTTCAGGCAAAGAAGGAACGAAGGATTCTGGTACAACCACCGGAGACCAACATGGTCCCACGGAGACTGCCTGCCTGAGGCCCAGGCCTAGGTGGGAGCCCCTCCACGCATAGATTCCCTCTGCCTCTGCCTACTCATCCCCACCCCTTCTACTTCCTCACCCCAACCCCCTCCCCAGCTCCAGGCCCTTTTCCATCTCAGAGTCTGTCCCCTAGAACTTTCTATAGCCTGAACTAGCTCATCAGATCAACTTAGAAGGTATTTCTCATGCTGCCTGATCAGACCCTCACCTGGGACAACTATTCAATAAACAGCTTCCTTGGACCCTCCCCTGCAGATTCTGATTCAGTGAGTTATATCTGGAACTTGTTGCCCAGAAAATTCTAGTGGAGGCATATTTGGAAAGCATTAGATGAATGGCTAGATAAGAGAGGAAGAAGGCCTCTCTTCTGGATCCAAAGGCCATTTGAAACCCACGAGGTTGCCTTCGGAGTCCACTCTCCGAGTGCCCCTGGTGTTTGACCCCTGCCAGAGCCATTCAGAGGAGGGGCAACTCAGAGCACGGTGGCTTCCCTGGGCTGGGCTGAGCCACACTCCACCAGGACGAAGGGATGGGCTTTCATGGTCACCGGCTTCAGGTCAATAAAAGGAGGAACTTGCTAATCATCAGAGCTGCTGTCCAGCAATACAAGGGGCCTCAGATGAGAAGGGGTTCTGCTTCCATAGAGGAACTCAAGCCAAAGCTCAAAGGACGAGCTCTGTAAAGGGAGAGAGCCCCTTCTGCCCAGCACAAAGGTGCCTCCTAGATGCTTCCTGGAGCAACAGGGGGGTTGGTAGAGCCTCCATACTCAGTTTGGACCACAGTCCAGAAGCATCAGCACCATCTAAGAGCTTTGAAAAACTTTACTTGGACCCCATCCTCCAAAATTCCAGTGTCCTTCATCCAAGGTCAGGCCCTGGCATTAATTCTTTTGAAAACTCTCCAGTTTATTCTCACGTAAAGCCAAGACTGAGAGCCAGAGATTCAGGGACCCCAAAATTCATCCAACTCTGAGATAACAAGACTCTTTCGCTGAACTGGTGGGAATGAACTCAAGAAAAGAGGGAGAAACACATATTAAAAGCCACAGTCTCTTTTTCACTTTCTTTTCTGCATGCCTCAGCAGGACTTTCTCTCTCAGCTGCCTCCAAAAACAATGACTCAGAGAAGTGATATGACCTGCCCAAGGTTACTCTGCCCATGATGGAAGGCAAACAGGACTTCAGAGTCTTGGTGCAGGACTCTGCTACCTCCCGGGTCACTGCAGCCGGCCTGCAAAGTGTAGAAAGAGGAAGAAAAGTCCCCACCTCTAGAGACAGCCTGACAGTTAAGCTAAATCAAAGTCAAAATGTGGCAGAAGCAGAAATCCTAACAAACTTCCACTGAGTATTTACACATCCACACTGGCCACCGTATGTTCTTTACTTACCCACATCATTCCATCTCAGGAATAAGCAATCCTCCGTGTGATCGTCATGTGCTATTATTAACCCCCAGCAGACTCAGGGGAAACTGAGGCTCAGAGCAGTGTGGTGACTTGCCTGGGGCAGCCCAGATACTAAGTGCAGAGCTGAGACTCAAACCCGGGGTTGGGGGGACAACTCGAGAACATGAACACTTAGCCCTGTGACCCCTGCCTTGTAAGTGTGGGAGGCGGTCTCTGTGGAGGAAAGGCTTGCTGAGGGGACAATGGCTTTGACTTTGGCCATGAGGGGTCAATAACACGTGTGTGGGGGCAGAGGTAAGGCTGGAAAGCTGAGGACAGGTGTCCATGCTGAGTCCCATCCAGAATTCTGGAGGAAAGGGTAGGCTGGCGACCCCCTTGGCAGAGGAAGGAGGAAGGTTTTTGCTTTGAAGAACTAGAAAAAATGAATTTGGAAGATGGGGGCAGGATGAGTACGTTCCCTTCAGACTGTCATTGGGCTCTGAGCTCCTATGGGGCGGAGGTGGGGAGAGGAGACAAGGGGCCAAGGACATGTGTCTAAGACCCCGGGAGCCGTGGGGCCAGAGCGTTCTTCCGCAGACACTGTCCTGGTGCTGGCCGCCTGCCCTTAGCCCACGTTCAGCGCTGCCCCCGTGGTCTCCGACTTGCTATTATTCTCCCTCTCCACTCTTCTTATTCTGAAGGAGACCCAGGCTTTAAAGGAAATGGAGCTCAGAGAGGTCAATGTACTTGTCCAAGGCCACTTAGCTAAGAGGCTGAGCCAAGATGGAAACCCAAGCTGGCCTCACATATTGAGGAAATGAGACTTCCTGTTAAAAACGTCAGAAAAAAACCATGTTTTACTCTGCTTTCTGAAAATCACTAACATGAGAATAAAGGAAAAAATTTTAAGTCATAAATAAGGCAGCAAGGAAAAGGGAGAAGAGAGGAAGAGCAAGCAAGGCATGTCCAAAAAAGATTTTTTTTAATGGGGGGTGGGGGTACTGAAAAGCAGGTGGCTGGGTGCTAAGTAACCGCATCAGAGCCAAGAAATCTGAAGCCGAGCCGAAGAGAAAACCACATGAAGCAAGGTGATCTGTGGCCCCGGAATCCCAGAAAGCATCAAGAATTTGAGGCATTAGGGAGCCCTGAAAGCAAGTGGGGCTGAACATAAAAGGAGCAGCTAAAAAAAAAGTTTAAAGAGAGAGTTTCAATCTCTAGGTTCCTTCCTTAACCTCAGGCAGCAAGATAACCAACCAGTCGGGTAGGAGAAAAGAGGCTTAGCCTCTAGCCAGCTTTGGGCAAAGAGGCTCGGGATTTGGGGCTTAGGGGCACAATGGAGGGCCAAGCTCAGCCATCAGATTCAAAACAGGAGGATTAGGTGAAACTCAACACATTGAATGACGAGACTCTCCCCAACCAGGCTGAAATCTGGGTGACCAACGGCCTCCCTTTGCCTGGGATGAAAGGGCTGCCCCAGGAAGACGGACTTTCAGTGTTAAGACCAAGAAAGTCATAGGTAAACCAGGATGAGCTGTTGCCCTGTGTCTAGCACTCCAAGACCAGAAGATTCCTTTCTGGGGAAAGGGACCAGCCCAGGAAAAAAGACCCGCAGGCTAAGAGGGAGGAAGGAAATGCCCTTATGAGCCAGTAAGGCCCCCATCTTGTCCTGAAAGCAGCGGTCACCGGGTCCTGCCCCCCACACAAGCCTCGCACACAGCACCTCATAGGATGAGCTTGCTGGGCTGGGGCTCAGGGCTTCGGGTGGTGCCGTGGGCCCACAGAGGGCACCTGCAACAGAACATCAGTCATGTGAAACGCCCCCGGGGACACCCAGAAATACCTGGGGGAGACTCTGCGCTGGGGATTGTCACGGTGTGAGTAGTCAGGCAGCTGAGGGACTCAGGGAGTTAACGGCAGCTCTCTTCACAATGGCCAACAGGTAGAAACAAAGTAAAGGCCCATCTTCAGATGCATGGATAAAATGGGGTCTTAACCCTACAATGCCACATTTCTCAGTCACCAAAAGGAATGAGGTACTGATTCCTGCTCCAGCGTCTAGGAACCTCCAAAACATCTTTTCCGAAGTAAACCAGACTGGAAAGCCTGCGTGTTGCAGGAGTCCATTGCCGTGAAATAATCCAGAGGAGATAAATCTGTAGACAGGGGAAGCAGTTACACGCCAGGGGCTGGGGGTGCGGGGAACGGGGTATGACTGCTTCATGGGTATTTACTTTTAGGGTCATGGGAATGTTCTGGAACTAGATAGAGGTGATGGTTTCATAACATTGTGGATGCGTTGCCACAGAGCTGCATTTAAAATCATTCATTTTCTGTTATGTGAATTTTACGTCGATTAAAAAAAAAAAAGATCAATCCGGTAATAATGGAAAGACCCATATGACAGGCTCATCTAAGCTAATACCAACAAGTGTGGCTCGGATTCCAAGAGCTGCTCTAATTTGTCCCATCCAGGCCCCACTCTCAGGAAGCGCCAGGCAGGGAGAAGGCAGGCCTGCTCCCAGAAGGGCATGTCTCACCTCCCCTAAAGCTGCAATTCATAAATAAGCCCCAAAATAAAAGGGGAAACACACACACACAGAGCTCTGCGTTTCCTCTCCTCCCACCCCCACCTTGCCTCCAGCAGGCCCACAGGGTCCTAGACACCCTCCCAGTACTTGGTGAGCCCCACAGCTCTCTGGCAGGCTTGAAGTTCTGCCGGTTTCCAGAATGTTCTCATGAGAAGTTGTCAATAACTGGGCGTCACAAACCATGCTTTGTGTAATTCCAGATAGGTTTTCTTAAGAAACACAATTAGGAAGGAAAGCCACACTTTTTTTTCCCTTGTTAAGACCTGGGGGAATTGTTGGTATTCAAGCCAGCTCTCTGGAGGCCTCTCTCTCCTCTGAAGGACATAAATACACGGCATTCCAGCCAGCCACAGGCCGACCAGGAGCCTGTTACAGACCCAGCCCAGGAATGCACAGCCCCTAGCAGCGACCAGGCCCTGTCTGCTCCCCGCGGGAGTTCCCAGGAACTTGAAAACGTGCCCGTCACCTGATCTGGAGCTTGCAATATTTCTTTTTTTGCAACAAACCGTTTTGGTTTTTTCTCAAGGAATTTTATGTTTGCTATCTCACAAGACAAGGCAGGTTTATAAATGGAACTTCTCTGGTTGGTAAAGAAGCAAAGGGACCCTGACTCCTCTCCTCTTTATCTCGTTAGCGTCCACCTAAGGGACTTCCGAAGGCACCCGAGGTCTCCTAGAGCATCGTTTATTAAGCACCAGTCTGGTCCGATGAGGACTCAAGGTGTGTGTCCAAGAACAATTTTCAAAAAGTTAAGAACATGACTCTCACACAAATAGAAAACAAGCACATGGCAGGGATTTCTTTAACCTTTTTAAAAAAAGGATTTATTAATTTATTAATAGGAGGGCCAGCAGGCTGGGAAAGCCAGCTCAAAGGCTTATGAGAGAGACCCAAGTCAATACAGCAAAGGACAGAAAGAATGCTAGAATGAGACTGCCGAGTTAGACACAGAAATGATGAATATCCTACAGGTCTATAAAATCGTATACTTTTGGGGGTGTCTTTTATACTGGACAGAAATCATTTTCAGGACTACTGGACCAAAATCATTTGCAAGTTATCAATCTTCCACAAATTAACATCACACTTTCCAGAGTCTGGGCCCGAATCAGTAGTAAATAGTAAATCAAAGAACGCTCCATTCCCCTAGAGCAGGGGTCAGTAAACCTCTATAAAGGGACAGACAGTAAATAATTTTCAGCTTTGTGGGCCATCTGGTCTCTGTTGCAACTCCTGGACTCTGCCTGGTTGTAAAGTGGGAGCCACAGAGACGATAGGCAAACGCACGGGCGTGCCTGTGTTCTGATAGAACTTTATTTACAAAAACAGGCAGCAGCCAGATTTGGCCTGTGCCCTGAAGAATTAGATAACAGAGGGCGGGCCTGTCCGCCAGAGCTCTGGTGTGGCATTCAAGGGACACAGAGTCATCCTTTTGCTTTCTTTCCAAGTTTTGGGTGCTTTTTCATAACTTTTTCTAACAGATGTGGAAACCAGAGAGGGAAAGCAGTTTGGCCAAGGGAACACAGCTGGCGCTGGCTTCAAGTCACAATCTCCCATCTCCTGGATCTCTGGAGCAGAAACAGTACCCATCTCTCCTACTGAGGCTGAGGGTCAAGGTGGAAGCTGCAAAGTCTCCAGGGGAGCAGCTCCTCCCACTTCCCCCCAAGGGCCCGTCCACAGGGAATTTCCTTCCCTGCCTCTGAGTCTCCAAGGGGACCCTTGACTGCATGCGACTCTGCTCTCTTCTCCCAAAGCAGATGCTCTAAGCCAGAAAAGCACAAAGCCTCCCAGATCAATGCGCTTCCTCTGGAAGGGAGCCGCCGCTGAAACGCAAGTCAAGTAGGAGAACAATTAGCGGGGGAGAGAGGTTCATTGCCAGGGTCTCCGGCAATCTGCGGAGGGAGAAAGTGAGGCAACGATTTGACATCCGAGAACTTGGAAGTATTTTTTTCATCCAACGGGGAATAAAAGCACTTTGTTTCCTTTTCCTTTCAAAAAATCAGGGCCTCCCCGCCCCCCGCACCTAGCGCGCAATCGTGTCACACTGCGTGGTCGCGACGCACAGTTTTCGTGGAACGCCGGCACATGACCGTGACCGCGGAGCCAGGGTCCTGGAAGCCAGCGGCTCGGTGTCGGGGAGGAACCAGAAGTGAGTGGGATGAGGCTCCCGGCTGCTGTGCTCCAGTAAGAGTGCAGAGAAGTGGGTCTGCCGCCCTGGGACCCCGGCGTGCCCGCATCAGTGATGTCCCCCCTCTCCCACCTTTGTCCCAGCGCACGCTCCGTGCCACTGGCTTTTCTCACACGACCTCACCAAACCCTTATCGCCGTCCCTGAGTCCAGATCCCCAGCCACGTGGCGAAGGTCTGGGGCGCAGATCTAACACAGAGCCTCAGAGTGCCCAGACATCGGGCTCAGCCCAGGATGTTTAGGGACTCGTTGGATTCTCCCCAGCTCCTTGTGAGACAAGCACCTGTGCCATCATCCGCATTTTACAGAAGAAACTAAGGCAGGAGGAGGCTAAGCAAACTGCCCAGAGGGCCCCCCAGCTAGCAAGTGGCAAAATGCGGATTTGAACCTGAGCCATCAGGTTCCAGAGACGGAGTGTGTAAGCCGCATACCCACCTGCCTCCCAGAGCTTAAGTCTGCCTTGGTCTCCCCAGACTAGCTGGTCCTGAGCAGAAACGCAAACACGGAAGCTCAAACACTTCACCACAGAGAAGAAAACATCTGTCAAACGTCTCAAAATCCAGGCTCTATTTTTATTTTTGGTTGAGTGGGTCTTAGAAAACTCTATGACTTGCAAGGATGCCAAGGGGGTGGGGGTGGCGTGGGAGGTCATCAGGTGAAGTTTCTAGCCCAGGCCTTCAGCTCCTGCCAGGATGGACACTAGAAAGACACTCAGTAGTCCCAGATTCATTGAGAAGTGAATATATGGGAGGAGCTAGTCTGGATACTGGGCAGCTTTCTGGATTATCCCTAAATACAGCTTCCCATGAGGAGATGTGGAAACAGGTCCGACCCAGGCTCTCCCCCATCAACTCATGTCAGGCTCTCCCAGCCTCTCTGAGACTCTGGCTGGCCCCCTGAGGAAATAAGCAAGCTCTTTTGGCTGACCCCAACTCTTACTGGCAATGTGGGGTCAGTTCCCCATCTCAGAGACTCTGTCACTGACAGCCCTGCCAGGAGCAACAAGGACTTCTTCCTTTTCAAAAAGGAAAAGATGCTGGACAAACAAAGATAAGAGAAGTGCTCTGTGCTGTTTTTACTCACAATATTCTGTCACCAAATGTGCGGTGTCTTTTCCACTACAATTCCCCCTCCTCTCCAGGACCAGATGGGTGTCCCACGATCCAAGCACCTGGAGTTAGTGTCCGATCCCGCAAGTTAAGGCAGGGTCCCACAGACTGCAGCCCCCCTTCAGATGCCACTCCCAAGGCCCAGGTTGTCACTGGGGTTTCTCACTGGCCGGCTGCAAATTCAAGGGGTTCTCCTAACCCCCTCCTCAGTTTGATAACTCACTAGAATGACTTTAAGAGCTCAGGAAAGTGCTTTACTGACTAATACTGGCTTATCAAAAACGATACAATTCAGGGACAGCCGGACGGCCCAGGAACACAGAGCAAGGTATGGCGGTGTGGGGTGTGTCCAGACCTTCCACGCCCTCTCCAGGTGCCACCAACCTGTCATCTCGACGTGTTCACCAATAGGGGAGCTCGTCAAACCCTATCATTTAGGGACTTTCAGGGAAGTTCGGTTCTGTAGGCATGGTTGATTAAACTGCTGGCGACTGAACACAATCTCCAGCCCATTTCCCTCCCTGGAGGTTGGGGGTGTGGCTGAGAGTTCTAATCCTCTACTCAGGCCTTGGTCTTTCTGAGACCAGCCCCCTCCCTGCAGCTACTTCAGGGTCCCAACCACCATCATCTCATCAGCATACAAAAGATACTCATCACCCTGGAAATTCCAAGGATTTTAGGAGCTGTGTTCCAGAAACCAGGGACAAAGACCAAATATGTATTTCTTACATCCCCAGTGCCCTAGGGTCATCATATCAACACCATATAATGTAAGAGCATCCATTGCTGCCTTCCAAAAGAGACATTCGGCCTGGCAGAGGCAATGAAAGGCTTCTCCCAAATGCCTGACACATCTCTGGTGGAGAAGGTATTGTTGATGGCTATACCAATCCCAGCCCCTCCTTTCCCGAGTTCACAGGCGCCATATTCAGGTCTTTCCCTTCCTCCCAAAGGGCAAGAGTTCACTAACACAGATCTGGAGTCCCAGCAGGCAGGAGTAGAGGATGACTTCTATAAACTACTCATTGGTGGTTCCATCCCCTTGCCAGGGATCACTTTAACCATGAGCCTTTGATTCAATTCAGGCCGATGAGATGTGACAGGGTAAGTCCGCTGATGGGTGTCAGATAAACAGAAAGAAATACACAGGAAGAGCCCCTCTCTCTCTTCCACAGGCTGTTGTCACATCTATGTAAGCTTCTTGGAGCTATGGCATCCACTTTGTGACCATGGGGAATAGGAAATCAACAGGCAAAGCAGAAAGATGGAAAGAACCAGGGTCTTGCTGCTAAATTAACCAACTCAACACCACCCTACCTCCAGACTTCTGCTTTTCTGAAATAACTGATTCCTTATTATCTAAAGCACTTGAGTCAAGCTTTTTGTTTTTTGCAGCCCAAAACACCCTAGGCCCATGTCATCCCATGGAAATAAAACAAGCCACAGATGCAAGCCATGCATGAATTTTTAATTTTCTAGTAGCCATAAATAAAAAGTAAAAAAACAACTGGAATTCCTTTTCATATATTTAACCCAGTATATCCAAAATGTTCTTCGACGTATAATCAATACAAAAAGTTATTAATGACATTGAGTTATTTTACATTCTTTTTCTTACCAAGACTTTGAAACCAGTGTGTATTCCCAACTTGCATCTCAGTTTGGACAAGCCACATTTCAAATGCTTAATCTCCACCTGCCCTCAGTGCTACCCTGTGCCACTTTTCTCCAGTGCTTTATTCCTCTGTTTATCCTTCCATGGAGCACATTGGGATTGACTCTGACCTGAAATCTCTATCACTCAAGGCCTCGGTGAGGGCTGGGTTCCCTTGGCTCTTTTCTCAGGTTCCAGACGCACCACTTGCTCTGCCCAAAGCACTGAGAGCTGATGCAAAGCAGGTGGCCCTGCCTGGCCCATAAAGAGCATCCAGTCAGGCAGAGGCAGCTTAAGGAAGTGGGGCCACAGATCGTTACCAGGCGAAGATGCCACAGGGAGACACTGAAGGGGGGGAGGCGATGAGGAGGAAAGGCAAAAGGGTATGTTCTGCTTCCTGATTGTGGATGGAAGACAGCAGCGCGGGCAGGGGGGTGGAGGAAAGATAGCCAGCCTGGGCTCAAATGCCAGCTGTCAGTTATTCGCTGTGTGACTCCTGGCAAGTGACCTAAGCTTCCTGGGCCTCAGTTTCTTCATCCATAAAATGGGCATATTAATAGTACCCACTTTCTAGGATTCTTAGGAAGGTTAGATGTGTTAATACATTCAAGGTGCTTAGCACAGTGCATGAGGCACAATGTTTGCTACTATTTTATTATTTTTTAAAAGGAAGGGAAAAAAGAAAACTAAAGACAAATAAGCAGATCTGGGAAGAAGTAAGAAGAGAATGGAGGGGTGGGTGGCAGGGAGTGGAAGGGAGAGAAAGGAAGGGAAGGAGGGAGAGAGATCTTCCCACTGAAACCAGGTTTGCTCCCCTAGAGACTGTCTGCCGAGCAAAATCTAAGGAGAATGTGCGATATTCGCTCACACAAAGAACATGAAGCAGGTCCAGGATAGAGCCTGATGCCGCTCTGTTTGAAATTCCCCAGTTCTCCAACATCCTGAGTTTCCCTGCAGGAACTTCTCACCAGCAAGGCTCTGGAAGTGCAGTAAAGGGTGGACGGAGGAAATGGCATGAGAGGGGAGGGGAGGGGAGGAGGGGTGTCGAGGAAAAGGAGGTGAGGGTTGCCTGGAGAAAGAGCCTTTCTGAACGTGAGTCAGGCCATGTGGCGTAGGATGGTGCTCTGGGGAGGTAGGAGCACTCACTCACTTGACAGGCCTCCGAACAGGCCAGGAGAGAGCCAAAGTATAGGAGTCATGGGGCTTTTTTTGCCTAAAGCATAAACTGGGGACTTTCCATAGTGAGATGTCAACAATGACAGGGAGGGACAAAGGGCAAATGGGTGGTGGGGGGGAATGCACCAGAATGAGAGAATCCTGAAGTGGGAAGGGGGGGTAGGGAGGAGGAGGGGAGGAGGACAAACAGGGGAAGGGAGGAAGAGGTGAGAAAGAAGGGAGGGGTGTGGGAGGGTAGGAGGAGGAGCTACTTCTGAATTCAGCCAGAGACTAGAAGTCTCCAAGTGTGCCTTCCAGCCCCTCCCCAGTCTGTCCCCACCCACTAGGAGCAGGATGGGAAGCCCACTCATCTCCCGTGGGAATGGCACCTGCCAGGGCATCTCATCCCTCAGGAGGAGGTTGTCAGAGCTACTCTGCACAGGGGCTGCTAGGAAAATGAGCTTTCAGGAAAGTGGGGTTCCCCTGGAGCTGGGATCCAGCCCCCCACCCTCTGTGCATGTCATCTTGGCAAACCCCATCTCTCTCGAAGCCTAGTGTTCTCACGCTTACAGTGACATCAGCCACTGACTGACCTCCAGGCTCGCTCTCAGCCCATGATCACCATCCAATAACCAGAATCAGCTTCTCGTACTGCTCTGTGCAGTAAGGACTCAGAATCCTCATGTCACGGGCGACGAGGGGAGGCTTAGAACTTAAATAGCTTGCCCAAGGCCACGCAGCCAGGAGCTGGCAGAACTGGGATTGGAATCCAGCCCGTGCAGCCTTGAAGCTCCCCTCCTTCTAGGCCCCACGCAGTAAAGCCTCTCTCATCGGCCCTGCACTCCAGGGCCAATCCACCTCCTGCAGTTACGGCACTCCAAAATGCGAGAGGGCGCAGGGCAGCCCCGGATCCGGGTGACAGATAGGATCCAGGAGACGTGCATGGGATCCCTGGCAGCTCTGCAAGGCAGGGACTCAGTTCTGGCCCATGGGGGGTACGGAGAAGTGTTATGGCCCACCACTGGCCATGGCCTTACAAGGAAGGGGCCTGCCTCCTCCTCCCCCTTCTCCTCTTCCTGCCCATACTGTGTGAGTCTGGAGAAAAACCAGGACAGGAGGGAGGCAAGGGAGGGATCTAGGGTGCGAAATGTAAGCAGGCACTCAAGGCTTGGGGTTGCACCCGGCAGACCAAGAACAAATGCCACATTCAATGTCACTCCCAGCGCTCCCACTCCCCTCGCCCTGGTCCCAGCCTGCATCTCTGTCCCTGTGGACAAGGGCACCAGGCTAGGAATAGGGAGCCCCTGCTAACATCATGGAACAGAGCCTCTGTCTCAATCACTGCAACTCAAACAGTGGGCCGAGGAGGGGGTGGGTGCTTGCCATTGGGTGGGTGGGGGGCAGCTGGAAGGACCAGCTTGGTCCTTGGGATGGACACGGCTTGCACTGTGTGGGGCTGCTTTCTCAGCAGGGGCTGAGGGCCTGCTCTCCCCACGATCACTCCCGCCTCCTAATCCATTCTCCAAGATACAGCTGGAACGATCTCTCCAAAACAAGATGTTTTCCCATTGTTCTCAGAATAACACACAAGAATAACAAGCAGAGAAGTGTTTTTCATTGGCCCACTGGCTCCTGCCCCCTCTCGTCCCTTCCTCCCCCATAACCCTGTCTCTGAGATCCCACCACCCGGCTTCCTCGAGTTGCTTGCAGAACCCCCACCATGACATACGGTGTTGCGCTAGCTGGAACATTCTTCCTGCACCTCTCCCTTTGCCTCCTTATTTGTTCCCTGTGCTTCAGACCTTAGCCGAAGTGTCACCTCTTCAGGGACCCCTCCACAGATGCCCTCTTACACACGCCCACGGCACCCCGTAACTCTCTCCTCACAGCGGCAGCTGTCCCCGGTGTACGCAGTTAATCCCTGCTGTCTCCCCTGTGAGGCCCGCAGGGCCACTGCTGTCTCATTCACCTTGCCTTCCCCCGGGTCGAGGACAGCGTCTGGTCCCTGGCGATGCTCAATAAATATTTGATGACTGAGGAAGTGACAGAGGCTCTGGGGCCATGCACGAACCTGGCACAATTCATATGTCTAACACAGCACAGGGTGGAGCCACCAGGAAATGTGTCCTCATCCGAGGGACATTCTCTGACTCTGTCCGGTCTGGTTCTCACTACGCTGCTGCCAAGGAAACCACAGGAACTTTACAGGGCTTGCCACCACCCTTCCTTCTGCTCCCAGTCCACAGCTGACTGACTAGCTTCATGCGCTGGGACAGCCACACCAGCCCTCTGAGACTCAGTTTCACCACATGCCAAGTGAGAAAACTCAGGAGATCTGCCCACGATACGTCTCAAGATTATTGTGATTCTAAAAATGAGATCATGTGAAGGAACATGTGCTGAATTAAAATTCTTTGTCATTCCACCTCATCAAGAAGTGGGGTCTATTTCCTTCAGGCCCTGAATCCCAGCTGGGCCTGTGACAGCTTTCACCAGTACAATGTGGAAGAAGTGAGGACATGCCAGTTCCGGGCAGAATCTTTAAGAGGACCAGCAGCTTGCGAAGCCTCGCCACCATGCTATGAGGAAGCCCAAGCAGCCACGTAGGGAGGCTGCAGGAAAGAGACCTGAGCTGGCACTCGAGCCCCAGCTGGTCCTGCAGGTGACAGCCTACGATGTGTCTGCTCTCTGAGCGAACTAGCTGCCGAGAACCAAGTAAGTTGCCCATCCAGTCCCGTCGAAATTGCAAAACTGTGAGCAAACGTTTAAAAACACAAGTGTCGTTTTAACCCACCGAAGGGCATTAGTACACAGCAATAGATAACTAGTAGAGTTATCTAGTAGAGTTAACTAGCAGCGTTAACTAGTAGAGTTAACTAGCAGCGTTCTTAATGCTTGCACTTTTGCCAACTCAGGGCAAGTGGTGCTTCCCTGAGGGTGTTGTGGAAATGTTGGGGGGGAGGGGCATAACGTTGTTCGTCCCAGTTTCCAGGCTTGGGGAGTGGAAGACATTGTGTTAGTAGAGTTTAATGCCCATGGGACCAAGGATATCGAATGTATTAAATATCCTATAGTGTTTGAGACAGTCATCCCCAGTGAATCACCTCACACAAAATGACAATTAGTGCTCCCATTGAAAAATAGTAAGTCACAAAACTAAGGGGCTGAATGGAAAAGTGGTTTAAAGATAAAGATGAAATTAGGGGTGATTGGGTGGCTCAGCCAGTTAAGCATCTGCCTTCTGCTCAGGTCATGATCCCAGGGTCCTCCCTGCTTGTGCCCTCTCCCTCTCTCAAATAAATAAATAAAATCTTTCTTTTTTAAAGATAAAGATGAAATTAAAATATAAGGATTTGATATACTGCTTTCTCAGCCAAAAAAGAAAAAAAATAGGGTTCATCTTGATGCCAACTTTAATCACTTAGAGTGGTTGCCTGGAGAACTGTATTGAGAATGCCTTGGAGAATGCACATGAAATCAGCACAGAAAGAATGCTGTGATCAACTAGTGATGTCTGTCACTGGCAAGGGAAGGGAGGGTGGTGGCCTTTACGTGGAATGGTCATATAATTTAGCATCCACACTGGAACACTTTGGAAAGTAAAAGGGGGCACTATTAATGAGTACATTGAGACAACAGGCAAACACTGAGACTATCCAATAAAAGCAGGACATGTGGTCCCCCTACTTCCACGCCATGAATGTCTCCCTCATACACCTGATGTGTAGCTCAGAGATAACCAAAATAGAGGGGCTGTCCAGACTTACCAGCCCCTGAAATCCTGAAGGTTAATTTCTCTTTTAAGTACTCAGTTTCAGTGTGTGGTTAGGTATGAAGAATTGTTCTAAAGAACACATTAAAAATTAATTAAAAGAGTTTCCTCTAATATTTAATCTTACCAGCCATGTACTCAGAGTGATGTATTCCCAGTCAGCGCGTCAGTTCCTGAATAATTAAAAGAGAAGGGGAGCGTGATTCAGCCCCTTGACGAGGCTTTCTGGGGCTTTAGACGCAGCACAGAACCAGGGATGGTGTCACCCAAGGAAAAGTTCCTCACTGAGTGGCAGGGTCCAGCCCAGTGAAGAGTCAAATGCTGGCCAGCATCACCAGAGTCACCTTCGTCCAAATTAATAGTAGCCTCAGGGGGAAATGGAGGCAGAGACAGATTGGGCCCTGCTGAGCCCTCAGCCCCGACCCCGCTGCATCTTTGCGTTCTTCCTCCAGGGAAGGAGGCGGGGGAGGGGAGGCAGCACTGAATCATGGAGACCTTCCCGGGGCCCTTCTGCCCGCTGAGTCCTTCCATATTTCCTCACCTCTAAGACACGTGCTTCTTCAATTTGTAACATTTCGAAAATCAAGACGTGACTTAAAATCAATCGGAGGATTTAAGGTGGTATTTCTTGGGAGGTGTTCCAGAACGACGGTCAAGAGCAAGGCTCTGGACTCCCACTCCCGGCTCTGTGGTCTCCCACCCGGGAGGCCCCAGGCAAACCGCACCCCCTCTGTAGGCCTTAGTTGCCTCCTCTGTAAACTGAAGCGATTAATAACAGTACCCACTTGTTAATAAACGAAAGAGAGCGGGAGGGTACCGCCTGGCAGGGAGTAAGCTCTCAACAACTGGTAGCTATTATTTCTTTTTGTTTATTCTCTACAGGTTGTTATTACATCACTGGTCTCTCGAAAAGTTGACATCACCTTCAATGTGTCCGCAGTACCGTCGGCTTCGGAAAGAGCTCAAATACAATTACTTCTGAGCTCACTCTAGGCGACCACCGGGAGTATTGATGAGGGCCTGTTTCTGGTGTAGCGGGTAGAGGAGATTCACGTTGGAGAGCAGGACTTAATTTTATATCATTTCCACGTGGCTAAATGTAGGAAACAAGAAGATTTTGGAGGAACGACCCCCTGCGGACTTCCATCTGGCTCCCTGCAGTAACAAGCACTAAGCTGCTTTCTCTTGGAGCAGTAGGGGTCGGTCCTGAGGGCAGGGAAGGTAGTTTTCATCTGGGCTCTCGGACGCAAAATAAGGTAGGCGGTCGCCACTCCACATGGCCCCTGAAGAATGCTGTCCTAGGTCTGATGGGTCCAAGAGAAGGTGAAAAAAAAACTTAAGTGTGGGTCCGTCCAGACCTGAGCCTGCCGCTCAGCTTCCTACCAGCTCTGTCCCGCGCAGCTGTTGGCCTGATTTATTGAACTAATGCGTGTCAGGTGCACTGGGTGCCGCCAGCTTCATAATAAGCCCCCAGGAAAGGTCGGCTGGTATCTTTGAAACCCAGAAGTCACTCAGGCCCATATCGCTCAGGGCTTTTCTGGGGCAATAACAGAATCCACTTGGGTGAGCAGGACAGAATTCATTCAAGAAATTCAGACAGTTTGCATAATCCCTGGGAGGGCTGTGGAAGGCCACTCTGAAACTCTGCAGGGAGAACACACACTGGCCACACACCGTGGGGACTTCCCTAGAGACAAGGCTCTCTTGTCATTGCTGGAGGCGCCTCCCAGAGCCGGGAGCGCCGTGCCTCTGTCCCTGGAGGGCAGAATTCCTGGGCCGCCATCTTGCCAGAAGATCAGCTTCCCTTTTGGGGCACTCCCTTTGTGAGCTCCTCGGGGCACTCTCTTCTGAATAGTAGGCTCCTGGGGATGCCTCGAATTTGCAGAACTTTGCAGGTTATGTTCCGGAAGGCAGGGGAATCTAGCAGTGTGTACTTGGTCTTTAAAGCGGGACTGAAAGTGGGTGAAATTACCTGAAATGTAAGGAGCGGGTCCTTGGGGGGATGGGCAGCCACACATGACCAAGTCTGCTCCATGCTACTCCGTCTCTTGGGATTTGGGCGAACTTGGCTTAGATCCCCACATCCCAGCCCGCGTAGCTCCAGGCCCCTCTCCACAATCCTGGCAGCTTGACCCTCTCATTTCTGCACTCCTGAGTCTACTGTGCCAGCTCAGTTTGGATTATACTCAGACCCTGGTCCTGCCTCTCATTACTCAAGAAATCCTGTCACATGCATGGATTTCACGGTTTAATAATTTGAGGGAAGACCTGAAGAGGAGTCTGAGATACTGGCTCAGTCTTTAAGGTCCTGCGAAGTTCCCCATCAGGTAGAGGACTAGCTACTGGTCCATTTCACTTAATGCCAACACCTGACCTTCAGTCCATGATCCGGAAGAGAAAGCAGTTGCCATTTGACTATCATTTCATGCCTGTCCTTCTCTTGGGTCTCCCCAAAAGCAGACTTGAGATGAGGCTTTGGTCACAAGGAATCTATTTAGGAGCTGGTCCCAGGAAGCACCAGGAAGAGAATAAGGAAGGGAAGGGGTGACCTGGAGACCTGGGAGACACTGAATGGCGCATGCCTCGTAACTATCCCATCCAGGGGGGAGGAAGCGGGGTGTTTATCCATCAGCTCCCGCCCCTCATTGGCTACAGGCTGCTTCGAGGGGCGTTCACCCTTGGGTGCTCTCAGCTGGCTCCGTGCCCAGCTGGGTGCGCTCCTGCGTTCAGGAAAAGTCTGCGGGTGCTTGATGTAAGAGCCACACTGTACGCACCGGGCTGCAGCTGATTTCCCGGGTAGCCTGGAGAAGGCATCTGCTGTGATGAGGTGCTGTATTCCTTTCTGTCACTGCCGTGACAAAGTACCAAAACCCGGCTGGCTTAAAACAATGGAAGTGTATTCTCTCGCAACTCTGGAAACTAGGAATCCCAAATGGAGGTGTCGGCGGAGCCCGGCTCCCTCCGCAGGCTCCAGGGAAGGGCCCTTCCTTGCCTCTTCCCGCTCTGGCAGCTCTCGGCAATCCCTGGCCTTCCTTGGCCTGGGGCAGCATGATTTTCTCTCCGTCTGCACAGGGCCGTCTTCCTGTGTCTGTGCCGTGTGTCTGCCTCTGTGTCTAAACGACCTCCTTTATTAAGGACACCGGTCATAGTGGATTAAGGACCCAGCGACTCCAGCTGACCTCAACCAATTCCATCTGCAACAACTGTTACCAAACAAGGTCACGTTCTGAGGAACTAGGCGGGGTTAGCGCTTCCACATACCTTTTGGGGGGCACACAATTCAGCCCACAACAGACCCCTTCTGCAGGTTGTATCCTCTCATCCTGACGCCACCTGCAGGGCAGGGGTGATGGTCTCAGTGTCACGGGTGAGGACATGGAGACCCCGAGGGGTGAAGGGACCCCGCTGCGGATACCCAGCTAGGAAGCTGCAGAGCTCGAAGGGAAAAGCAGGTGCTACGTCAGACTAAAGACACTCCCGTGCTTTCCTCTGAACAGCAGACTCTGTGGTCACCTATGCTCCCTCGAGGAACAGAGGGCAAGGGTGCCTGCGCTCGAGTCACATCACACGAGTTGAAACCCCACCTCCACGGCTGACCATCGGGAGACCTTTTGCACATTCCTGCGTCCCCCAGCCCCGTGAGGCTCTGTTTCGTACTCTGAAAAAATGGGAATCAGAACCGTACCTAGAGCGCAGACCTACTGCGAGGACTAATCAGAGTAACAGGGAAAGATGTCTGGCTGAGTGGCGGGAAGGTCGTGTTAGCTGCCGCGGGACCCTCGCAGTAGCATTTCATACTCCTCGAGCCGTCAACGCTTGGGCCACTGTATGAAGCTCCCATCTCCAGCCCACCGTCGAGGATCATTTGTGTCTTTTACTCCTTGCACAGCGGCCCACACGCGCTTCCAGGCAGGGACGTGGTGGGCTGCCGGGCGGTGGCGCCGGCCCTCCTCCGCTGTCCCTGCACACACACACACCCCCCACAGCTGGCTAACGCCCTTGTTACAGGAGACTCCGTGAGGGCAGCAGTCAACACAACGGTCTTAATCTCCTGCCTGATGCATGCGGCTTTATCTCAGCCCCCCTCCCTGGGCTGCGGGGGCTGGAGGGGAGATGGGCAGATTAAGAGCAGCGTTTCCGACATGCTCTCCCACCTCCTGCAAAGTGGGGCCTCAGCCAGCAGATTTCCTCAAAGCCGAGCGAGGCCGCCGGAGGAATGTGCGGCCTCCCTGGCATGGCAGACATTCAAGGGAGCCCACAAAGGCACTGTTATGAAAACCCTCTGGAGCACGGGGTTGGGGGGTGGGGAGGACAGGAGAGTTTCCTTTGCAACTGGGACTGCACACTTAAGAACGGGAGCTCGGGCGACAGAACGCATGCCTGTGAGCACACATGGCTCATAATTAATTCATTTCACCTCCTCCTCTTGAAAAAAAATTGCAGGGTTGGGGGTGGGGTGGAACCACTGGTCTGAACAGGTAGTTACTTCTCTGCCTGGGGCTCAGCCTGGCTGAGAACCAACAAGTCAAAAGTGGGAGTTGAAGGCCAGGTAAGTATTGGGCGGGCAACAGCCAGCTTGGCGTTCCTGGGAGTGGCCTCCCCAGACTGGCCTCTGCCTGCACTCTGTGTGGTCCTCTCGCTTTTGGACAGGATTGTCTTTTAACAGCTCAAACCTAGAGATAGGGCTGGGGCGTGCAGCTGGGCTACTGGGCCCTCCCCAACCACCCCTCAGGTGCTCCTACGCACCGGGGGCATTTGGTGAGCATGTGGGACCCACCAGGCCTGGTGCCAGGCGCAGCACCTGGCACGGAAAGCCCTCCTCCCTTCTCTCCAGCAACGTGCAGTCCAGCGGGGAAATGGGACAAGTCCACAGAGCAAAGTACAGTAAATACGAGCACGGCTTACTGTGGGAGAATGGACACAGAAAACCTAACCCGGCCTGGTAGTTGGGGAAGCTTCCCGGAGAATAGAACGTCCAAGAGGAAATGGGACGAAGGAATAGGAGTGAGCAGGAAGAAACATTCTGGAATATTCTGGAATGTGAGGGTGCGGGGTGGTGGTGGGAGAATTAGAATTAAAGAAGCAAATAAGAGTCAACTATTTAAAGAATCACCTATGGATTTCATCATCTAAATCTACAAAGAAGTACCAATGGCAAAAAATCGTAAGTTGTACTTTTGGAAGATAACCGTGAGTATGCTCTCTCATTCTATCACTTACGCGTGTGAATAACGTTACTGACGCTCGCCTCCGCAGCAGTGCTAGTTACTGGTGATTTCAAGGTAGTGCAGACATGGTCTTGTCCTCCACTTTTTTTTTTTTAAGATTTTATTTATTTGAGACGGAGAGCGCACACGCACAAGCAAGGGGAGCAGCAGGCAGAGGCAGAGGGAGAAGCAGGCTCCCCGCTGAGCAGGGAGTCCAATGCGGGGCTCTATCGCAGGACCCCGGGATGGCGACCTGAGCTGAAGGCAGCCGCTTAACTGAACCACCCAGGCGCCCCTGGGCCTCCACTTCCCAGAACGAAGATTTATGGCACACTCACAAGCCCCGGGCACACCCATGCTCTGTGCCACTTCCTCCTCCCTGGACTCTGCTCTAGAGCTGAGGGAATGGAAACTTCAGGAAGCACGTACCCTCCACAGTCACACAGGTCACTGGGGCAAATGAGTGGAGTCCGCATGGGTGCACCAGAGGGCTATGGGGTTTATGAGATGCTGGAGATCCAAGCATGGGGGGCGGGGACTGGGGAGAAAGGAACAGAGACAGAGACACTGATAGCGGGACAGAGGCAGAGACAGAAACAAAGAGAGGGACAGAAAGAGCCAGGAAGATGAAGAGAGCCAGACATGTAGGGAGAGAGAGAAGGAGAGGGAGGGAGGGAAGGTGGGAGCAGGGTAGGCAGGCTCAAGAAACAGATAAATGTAGAGAGGTGGAGACAGAGATAGGCAGGTAGAAAGACCAAGAGAGAGAGAGAGAGAGAGAAATGGAAGCAAGGCACAGGATCATTCCCAGGAACAGAAAGAGAAAAAGAGAGTCCAGACAGAGAGTGACTGGCTGAAAGGCCTGCAGCTGAGTCCTTTCCCAAGAAAACCAGGCCCCAGGCCAGGCTGCCTGAGGATGGCCTGCCCAGGGCTCCAGGTGTGCCCATGGGCCCCGCTGAGTCTGGAACAAGCTGCGGGGAGACACCAGGGCCCTGAGGAACCCGGCCAGATGGTGGGAGAGCTGGCAGCCCAGACCACCTGCCGTGGCTCACCATCTCCCCTCAAGGTTCCCATCAAATTCCTCCCCACCTCAGGGACAGGCTGGTGTGCCTGAGAAGTTGAGGTCACCAAGCCTCCTCCAGGCTGCAACTGGCAGCCAGCCGCCTGTGTGGTCCAGCCACAAAAACGAGCCAAGGAGCCGTCTGAAGAAGCGGGCTCCAAAGCCGCCGTGTTTAGCCTCCCACAGGATGTCTGAGGCCCTCAGCTCAACAGCCACCGTGTAGGGGGGGCTGTGTGTGTGCCAGGCCCCGCTCTAATGGCCATAAAGGTCAAGGTCATTAAATGCTCCCCTGCCACCATGCATGGCCTCCTCACATTAAGGCAGGTACCTCGTAGCAGCCTGTTTTACAGATGTGGAAAGCAAGGCCCAGAGAGGGCCAGAGACCCGTCCCAGGTCACACAGCCAGCACACTTAACTAGTAGGGCCCCTGCTGCTGTGTCATTTTCATTCATTATCACAGAAGCCCTTGAAGTGAGTATGAGGACCCCCATTTCATAGATTAAGAAAACAAAGTCCAAAGACATGAAGCAGCAGGCATGGGTTACAGCACCCGTGAGGAGGACCCCTGGGATGAGAACCTTGGCATGCTTCTCTCTGAAGCTCTGTCCTCCCCACCCCGAACTCCAGGGCACACACCTCTGCAGCTCGGGCCTCAGCATCCAGGACACTACAGGACAAACAGGCTGGGTGCTCTGAGGGGGGTGCACGGCGCTGCGCTGGGCCAGGCACCCACCTTCCACGGCACCATGGCAGCCAGTGCCTTGCCCGCAGCCCATTTCTCGGTCGCCAGAGTCCTTGACACAGGGCCACAGAACCCAAGCAGTCTGTGGATAGATTTCGGGGGTCAGCGGACATGGGTGGGAAAAAATCAGATTATTTTCAGTGACCTCTAACCGCAATTCAGCCTTCTAACCAAGAAGCCCCAGGAGGGTTAGCAGTGTCTGTGACGTCACCGAGAGAAATCACAAATACTTCTATATCACAGGACAGCTGTTGCAGATATGGCAAAATATTTGGTGTGTTCATCACTACTTCAAACTTCCAGTAGTTACTAAACTCACTGCTAGGTATTATTATTATTTTTTAAGATTTTATTTCTTTACTTGAGAGAGAGCAAGAATACACAGAGGGAGAGGGAGAAGCAGGCTCCCCGCTGAGCAAGGAGCCCCACGTAGGGCTCAATCCCAGGACCCCGAGATCATGACCTGAGCCAAAGGCAGACACCCAACTGACTGAGCCACCCAGGCGCCCCTGGATATGATGATTTAATGTTAATAAGGAAGCACATATATTCCAAATTGTAATTTTCTTCTTCCTATTTTGATAATTGTATTTCAAAACAATTGCTTTCCTTAGTCCTATTCTGTAAAATAAAAACATTTTCTGAGACACTTTGCCAGATGCCAAGGGATCCATAACACAGAAGTTTAGAATTTCTGGTCTATTCCTTCTCACTCAGGTGAAGAGACAGCTCTTGCTCCCCACCTGCTCCCCCAAATCCCTGGCACCAAGGCTGTGGGTTCAAGCCCACTGACTCCCTGGCTCAAAAGCTGAAGCTTCACGGAACGTCAGAGAGGTACGGGCAAGAACCAAATTCCTCCACGTTCCCTCATAAGGCCAAGGCAGAGCCCATGCCCAGTGTCCGCAGGCAAGAACCCTCACCCAGCATTGGGTCCGCAGCTAGCCACCCAGGGGCGTTCAAAGCGGAGCCTTCTTACAGCCAAATTCATTCAGGAGGCAGGAAAGTGGCAGGCACTGGTTTTCTACCTTGGCTGCCCATAGGAACTGCCCGTAGGAATTAAATATTACTGATGCCTGGGTCTCCCCCCAAGAGTTTCTAAGTTGATTTGGGGTGACATCTGGGCCTCAAGATATTTTACACTCTCCAGTTGATTCTAATGTGCAGCCAGGGCTGAGAATCTCTGGTGTACTCAGGAAAGCAAAGGCCCAGGTTAGGGCTCAAGGCACCCAAGGTCCACTTCTGTGTCCTGGGCAAGCAGAGACCTCTCTGGTTCAGTTTCCTCATTCATAACATTCGAGATGGGTAGAAAGGAACTATGTTTATTAAGCACTCACCACATAGCAGGCAGTCTACAAAAGTGATTTCCTTTACCCAATATTACGCCGTGCCCCATCTCACCCAGCTAGTGAGCTATGAAACCCCACCTATTTGACCCCAAAACACTGTCCTTCCTGCTAACTCAGGTTTAAAGATCTTGTTAAAACGCAGATGCTGATTCAGTATCTCAGGGGTAGGTCCTGAGATTCTGCCTTTCCGAAGGGCTCCCCAAGGCCACCAATGCTACTGTCAGCAGAGGTGCTGTCAGCAGGGGCCACTTTGAGTGGCAAAGGGTGAACTGGGTCTTTTGGGTGGTGTCAGTTCTGATTGGCCAGTGCCTGCGCGTCAGGACAGTTGGTTAGGTATTTAGGTCATTCCCTCTATTCTGATGACAGTCCCCAGCTTTGCTCTAGGATCAGACCCCTCCCCCCGCTCAGCCAGGTGGCTTGTGTGATAGGGACACTACCCCTGGCTCCAGCCTAAGTCAATCAGCCCCTGGTATCCCTCTGCCAGGTGTGATAGTTCAGGACTGGGTTCCTAACTCAAGCCAAGCAAATGGGATACCAAGATTTTTGAGAGTAGAAGTTCGTTTCTTTTCCACAGGAGCCCCCAGAGGGGAAGTTTTTCCCTCCCCATGCTGATGTGGTTTGAGGATTTAAAGGATATGCAGCTATGTCCTTTCACGAGGGAGGAGCCCAGAGGGGTGGGCTGCAAATTCAGAAGCACAGAACCTGACAATGAAGGTTGCCAGAGCAGAGAAACTAGGTCCTTGGGGGCCTGACTGGAGTGGCTGGATTAAGCCTTGCCTGAAGATCACCTCAGGGCTATCAAGTCACAAAGACCGTTTAATTACCATCATTGTTTAAAGCCAAATTGAGTTGAGTGCTGTGTCTCTTAACATCTTCAGTCCTAATACAAGCTCTGACATCAGAGACTAGAGTTTGAATCTCAGCTCAGCCACTTTGGACTTTGGCAAGCCATTTGGCCTCTGGGATCCTCAGTTTCCTTATATATAAAATGGAACTAGCAATGCCTGTCCCAGGGTTGTCGCAAGGATTAGGAAGAACCATGAATGTCTAAAGCTTGGCATCTGTGGAAGAAATGGTAGCTATTCTCATCAAAACTAATTATTAGTCCCATTTCGGTAGGCTCTCATTCTAAAAACTGTATATGTCAGCAATTGTTTCTAGCTGTTAGCAAAAAAAGAAAGCAAATTAACCTCAAAGATTGGGGTGGGGGGAGGCCTGCCTCAAGGGTTATGAGTAACATTGAGAAAGAAGAAAAAAGAGGTTGCACCCTCTCAGTAACCAGGAGAGATGAGAAAGCTTGTCCTGGCGGGGAATGCAAGGCTTGCCTGGGCTATAATTGATTTGGTCATAATATGCTCAGACCTTGGCTCCATCTAGCAGGGCTTATGGAAGCCACGTTCTGCTTCTCTGGATATTTGATGGTCTGATTGGCTCAGCCTTCCTAATTGTGTTGTATTGACAAATATATTTGTTTGGAACAAGCAAATGTATTGCAGGCAGGAAACGGACCAACTCCAAGAATTTATTTTGCTTTTTGGCGCTGCTGCACTGAGCTTAGCATTCATTATGCGCCCATGTAAAACAGTCTCCGGCAACGCGGGCCTGAGTTATCTTTTTAATTATATTTATTTTTTCAGCTGCATTTCGGATCATGAACAGACTTGCTGGTGCTAAACAGGCATCGTTGGGTGAAACCTCCTGCCTCCCTCAAAATCACATCGTGCGGATTAAATGTTGAAAGACATCAGACAAACCTATGACACTGCCCTGGGCCATTATCGCTAATGGATGGGAGATGGGGTTAAGTCAGTCAAATCCCTGCTCTGAGCCCAGAAAAGTCCACAGAAACCAAATCCTGGTCACCAGATTGAAACTGAAATCAGGTTTAAGTACAGAGATGGAGAGACGAATAGAAGGCAATTCCAATGGACCAGTTGGGGATCACCATGACCCACTTGACAGTACGGCCCCTGGCCTCCATATTGAAACAATGTAGCCCTTCTCTCTGATTGGATGAGGAATAAGCATCTGACCCCAGAAGGGCCGATCAGAGTCCCAGCTGGGGTTACTAGGAGGGAGAAAGCGTGGGCAGACAGACTGACTAGTCCTATGGCAGAATCTGTAACAAGAGAACTGGGACACGTAGGCAGCCATCTTGGATGTCGCGTGGACAGAGTCATAGCAAAAGCCAAGAACAGGGAACAAAGCTGTCACAGCAAGTGACATCGCTGAGGAGAGACATCAGGAAGGGTCATTCCGTGGGTTCATGGCTTCCCGCAGTCCATGGTTCCAGTGGCTGAGGCACTCTGCCTCTCCAAATGCATTGCCCCTTTTTGTTCCAGCAAGCTGAAGTTGTTCTCTGCCTTACGTCCATACAAGGGAAAACTATGCAGCCAACCAAACAACGTTGTGGAAGAGTATTTATTAACAGGAAAAATGTACACAAGAATATTGCTGAGTGCAGAAAGCATGTTTCTTTCCTTCCTCCAACAGATAATTCCTGGGCACCTCCTATGCGTCAGATGCTGCATACACACTGGGGAGAAAGGTCATGGCCTCAGCTCCCATCAAGTTTACAGTCTGGTTACAAAATGTCAGGTAAGATCCCACTTCAGTAAAAAGAGATGTGTAACCAGCATGAGACGGGTTTCACACCTGGGGGAACAAAGGAAGTGCACTTAGAACAGGTCAAAACCAGTGCTGCTCTAGGGGGTTGTGTGGACCTCCAGCACAGTCCCCATCTGGGAGCTGCTGAGAAATGCAGATTCTCAGCTCCCAGTCCAGACCTCCTGGGGGTGGGTCCCAGCAATCTGTTTTGGAATCACTTCCAAGTGATTCTGACGCAGACTCAAGTGTGAGAACCTCTTCCCTAAAGCATAGTAGTAGCTCAAGGACCCACCTTCCCAATTAACAAGAATTTCCAGTTTTTCCCTGGGTTCTCCTCAAATGCTACCTTTTCAAGACCACCCAGGGATGTATGTGTGTGTCAGCAAGTAATTATAACAATCAGTTAAATATAATTTATATATGTTAATTGATTGAATTCTCATAACAACTCTATAACATAGGTACTATGTATCCCCTACTTTATCGATGAGAAAATTGAGGACCAGAGAGGTTAAATTACTTGCCTAAAGTCACACAGCTAACAAGTGCTTGAGATGGGATGCAAACCCAAGTAGTCTAGTTCTAGAATCTGTGCTCTTAACCACGACGTTAAACTGGTTATGAAATGAGTCCTGAGCAACTCTGCGAGCTGGTAGGGATGGAGAGCTCCGGTCCTGGTGACTGGACTTTGCAGCTGCTGCGTTTAGGCCTCTCTATGTCCCTCCCTGATCTGGCCCTACTGTGTGAGATCTGTCACTGCCACCCGGATCCCCATCTGGGGAGGCCTCCCTGTCCCTTCAGATTGGAGTGCTGAGGCTCCTGTAGTTACGGGCCCTACAGCAATGCTACCTGAGCCACGAAGCATTAGAGCCTTCGAAGAGGTGGGTACCCACGCAGCTAGGCTGGCGCGATCAGAAGGTTCTAGGATCAGCCTTGAACCATACGCAGAAGGATCCCTTGCCTTCCACTCCCCTTGGGCTGGGCATGAGTGCCAAGTCCTGGCTCCTATCCAGGCTGCCCCTTCCCTCCTAAGTGTCTGCTCTAAAATCCCGGGGTCCTTTCTATCTGGCCTTGACTGAAGTCAGCCAAATCCAAAAGGCAAGGTTGTTTTTACCTTGGAATCCCAAGGTGAAGGCCAGAATCCTAGATTCTTTACTTCTAGGAAAGTCCTTGGTCCCTGGGGTGGGGGAGGGAGGGAGTGCTAGTTAAAGAAGATAAAGGGGTGTGGCCCAGTTCACCCTCCAGAAGCAACAAAGCTCCAAATGCAGATAGAAACACTGGCTTTGAAGTGAGACCTCCCAACTCTACCCACCAATCTTATTCCTAAGCCCAGGCCCATATCCAACCAATACATCCAGTTATACCCTCAAAGAAACTGGGGTGGACATGGACCATCGTCCATAGAGGACCAGCTCAAGTCATTAAATATTCAAGGATTTCCAGCCTGGCTGATAAAAGTTACCTCCTGCACCCCACCCATGCCACCCCACCTGCCCCAGCCCCAACCCACAATCCAACAGCTAGAGGGTTAATGCCTGCCCCAGCAAGGGGCCCCCACCCACCCCAGTCCTCTGATAGACTAGTGCCCCCGAGGCTGAGATCTAGAAAGACACACAAGAACTTGTAGAAATAGTGCTTTTTTCTAGGTATTGGGATGGTAGATAGTTTTTATATCCTTCTCATTGCTTATCCATAGTTCCAACTTTTCTACAGGACACATGGTTTGTCTAAGTAATAAAAATTACTTTTTTAAAGCATGAAAGATAACAGGCAGATTTTTAAATGTCCTGAGATGAAGCGGAGGCCCCTTTTGCTTCTCCTGCGCCCACCCTCACTATTAGTGCTGGCAGGCCTTTGTTGCAGTTAGAACGAGCTGACTCGAGAGTGATGTCAAGAGCCTACCGAACACAGCCTTGAAGATCTTCAGAAACCAGGCCCACACCCTGGGTTTCAGCAGAGGCATTGTGCTTCCCTGGCCACAAGCCTACCTACTGCCTGTGGTCGGCATGACTAACCATCTAATTCTGGAGAAATGGGAACTCATTGAGTGATCTGGCTTCCTCCAGAGAGCAGCCCATTTGTTTCCTGAAGTGACTGGTCCACTGGGAAGTGGGCCAGGATGAACCTTTGAAGTGCTCAATGGCAAGAGGAGTAGAAAGAAGAGAAAGCACAATAGAGCAGCCAGGGACTATGATGGGGATGAAAAGTTCATGTCCTTGTTAAGAACAAAGATTAGATCAAAGCTAGCAGATACATGGCACATAGACCACTACCGCTTATCTGCTGCCCAGGGCAGACATTGTCAATCAATCATAGCACTTTATCCTCACTGAGATGCAGCCTCAGAATCCTGCTCAGTGCAGCTCCAAGCCACCTTCCCATCAATTGCAAGTGTCACTAGAGCTGAGTCTCATTTGTCATCCCTGGAGTGCTTGGGCTGCTGATGCTAACTCTCCAGACGAGTCCACTGGGACCCCGTGAGTGTAGCGATCATGACTGACTCCAGAGCACACGCCGAAAGGTGCTGTAGGGTCAGTCTTATTGTTAACTCCCTCCAACTCATGGAGACGTCATTCTTTCTAGAATCAGAGAAACTCTCAGCTGGGTGTGGCTCTACCCTCTGCCGGATGGCAGATGAGAGGTCTTCTTCTCATCAACTTCTTCTGAGTCATGGAGCTCTTTCTCCAAGTCAACAGAGTAGAAGTTCAAATGACCAAATTGTAGTGGAACTACTGTGCTCGAGGAGGAGGTGACCGTCCCAAGCCACAGCCAGCCAGTGCCACCTCAGCTGATGCCTTGACCACTGAAGGACTTCCTGGGAACCCTGAGGGAACTTCCCGTGGGACAGAAGGAGATCAAGGATCTTCTCCCAGCCCCAGTGTTTCACAGATGGGGAAACTGAGGCCCAGAGAGCAGATGTGACTGGACAAAATTCACCCAGCCAACGAGGGGCAGACCCAAGAACCCATGAGTCTCCTGACTCTTAATCCAACCAACCAACCCAGTGTCCAGTGGTTGGTCCCTTCTTTCCTCATAGGATATAGTCTCCCTGAATTTCTGCTGTTGCTCCCTGGCTTCAGTCTTGTCTGTCAGCCTGAACTCCCCATTTCTAGATCAGCAGCCTAATCCTTCACCTCAGCTTCGGATTCATCAGACTGCCTCATGAATACCTCCACTGTGAGGTTCACAAGGGCCCCAAACTCATCAACCAACCTGAACACCCAAACTTCCTCCTCCTCCTCCCCATCAGTTCCCACCCAGCATTCCCAGTGCCTAACATCCCCCATCAGCCCTGCGGTTGCTCAAGCCATGAAGTTGGGGTCATCCTTGTTTCCTCCCTCCCCCAATAAGCAGTCGCTGTGGCCTTTCACCTTGATCCTGATCTTGACCTCCATCCGTTTCTCTCCATCCCCACTGCCATTTCTTTATTTTAAGCCACTCTCAGTTTCCCCCTGGATTTTGGCAGCAGCCCCTTAACTGGTCTCTCTGATTCCAGGTTTCTCCCCCTCCATTATTCAGGATCTGGCCAAAGTAATCTTTCTAAAACACAAATTTGAAAGTTACTTTCTGGTCCAATCTCCCTGGCATAGTTTACTCCATCCTTTGTAATCTGACCCATTTACCTCTTCAGACAATCTTTTAGGATTCCCTGATCCAAACTCCTATAAGACAGAACTACTTTGTGTCCACACTGTGGATGTGTGTGTGTGGGTGTGTGTGTGTGGGTGTGTGGGTGGGTGGGTGTATCAAGGTCTAAACTTTTCCAAGCAGCTCTCTCTGCCTGGAACAATTTCTCCTCCCTTTTCACCTAGCTAACCATTCCCCATGCTTCGAGGCTCTCCTTAGCTGCCACATTTAGCAATGTGCCTCCCTGTCCCCAGTAGTCTACACTGGGGTGACCTCCATGAGTCTCCCCAGCAACTATCCTGTTTGCACTCATCACCTCAAAGAGCCTTTTTTTAATGTCCTGTCACCCACACTGGACTCAAAATCCCTGAGGTCAGGAATTCTGTCTTGTTCAGTGCTAGAGTTTCAACCTGTAAAAAGTACTAGGTGCTTAATAAAGTGTCCATGGATGGAGGCATGGACTGATCCCATGATGTCTTTGTTCTTTATTGATCGCATGTTGTAATCATTGAGTCAGGAAGTTAGTGCCGGAGTCAGGAGTTAGTGCGTTAGTTAGGAGTTAGTGATCTACTCACAGAGCGCTATTATTTTAGGTCGAATAGAAGATGAGCCAAAAAAAGAGAAAGCAGAGTAAGAGCAGGCTCAGCCGTGAAGGGAGTGGCGCTCAGGGCCAGGACGGGGGCAGCGTGCCCTGTGCACAGCCCTTGGCTCCCGGTGCAACCCAGAAGGTGCAGATAGGTCCCCGAGTGTGTGTCCTTTAATTCTGACTGTAGCATCTGCCTACGTAAAAGAGGATCGAATCCCCCCAGTGCGTCTTGGTGTTATTCTCAAAGGGCACACATCTCTTTCCCAAGCTGATGCTCCAGTTGTGTTGACGGTGCCACCCCAGTCATCCCTCATGTTCCTGGGGGAGAGGGGCATCCAAGTCACTGCAGTGTCCCACAGCTTACCACAGTGTCCGTCACATAGCGGCGAGCCCTGCCTCAGTACTGGCTGGGTGGACGGAGGGGAGTGAGGGAGGAGAGAGAGAAAGAGAGGAATGAGAGACGGGAAAGACAGGCTGAAAAGGGGCAAAGACGAGAGACAGGAGGAAAGGAAGTGCGCGCTCAGGACAGGCTGGGGGCCAGCGGCTCCTTCGGACCCGGGCGGGCACCGGCCTGGCTCAGCCCAGCAGCTGCGACTCCCTGGCTGCCAGAGCACGTGACAACCTGCCTGGCAGGGCCCGGGTGTGTTTGGCAGCTCGGGCGCCCAGCCTCGTCTTGCCATGGGCAGGTGCGAGCCAGGCGCCGCCCTACGGACTCCGGCTCTTCCCCTCTGCCTTGCGGCCTCCCAGCGCCCGCCGGAGCCAAGCCCGGGACAGGCCCTTGACAGAGCTGCAAGGGATGTGAGGGAGTGTCTGGTCAGCCCGGAAGACAGAGTGGCCGATGTCCCCGGGTCTAAAATAACAGCCCTCCTCCCTTTTTCCTGCTTTGTTTCTCTTCCCAGCGCTCACCGGACACTCCCAGAGCCTAGAACAAACCGTGGTGAGAGACAAGCACTTGGTTTCTTTGAATGAGAACTTGCGACGGCTGGGAGAAGAGAGGCCTTGAGAGGCCCAGTGACTTACTCAAGGTCTCCCAGCAAACTGGAGGCAGGGCTCCCGCTTCTTCCTGTGCTCCGGGGCCACACACCTTCCAGGGGGCAGGGGGCGGGCCTGTGCAGGGACTCAGGTGAGGAGAGGAGCGCTGGGCCTCCAGTATCATAACCAGCAGTCCCAGGCAGGGTGGCGATTGTGATCAATGAGCTGGATTGTAAACGTTCTGTCATTTTAATTAATGCACATTTAAACCTAAAAACAGATACTCCATTCCCTTACTGGAAAACTTTCCTGTGAGTGTGGAGCAACCTGAGTAGGTCAATCTACTTTCAACTATAAACTTTATGAAATCTAAATACAGATCAAGTATTCCCATGAAAATTTAGCATCCAAACTGAAGTGCGCTGTAAAAGCGTAAAAGGCATCTGCATTTGGAAGGTTTAGTATGTTTAGAAGAATGTAAAGAAGCTCACCGATAACTGTGCATATTAGTTTTATGTTGAAAAGATCCTAGTTGGGATATACTGGGTTAAATAGAGCGTGTTATTCAAATTTCATCTGTTTCTTTTTCTTTTTTGAATGTGGCTACTCAAAAATGGAAAGTTACCTAGGTGGCTCCATTGTATTTGCATCAGGCAGTGCTGGGCTAGAGGGCCAAGGATGGAGTGGAAGGGGGATGACTCACTGGCTTGCCGTGCTGGTCCCCGGGGCTCCAGGAAAAGCTGCAGGACTCTGGGCTGCACCAGGGCTGGGCTCCTTGGGAGGCCCCAGGGGGCAGAGCTGGCTCCCAGCTCCCTGCACTCACACACTTCCCTGAGGGCTCGGAGGGCTCGGGAAGCAAAGGGCTGGGGAAGCAGCTCGGGAAGCAGCTCGGGAGGGGATTAGCGTTCTTTCTTTCCCTGGAGGGCAGATGGGGAGAAGGTTAAGTGCCAAGTGCCTGCAGCTGCCCAATTAAGCCCTAGGAGAGGGTGGAGGAGGGGCCTGGCGAATGCTCCTAGGGATTCCAAGAGAGACAGGAAGCAGCAAGGGCTGGACCACCTTTATCTCATTTCCCCTCCTGGGCAGCCTGTCTCCCCCCACGCCAGGCTCAGCGGGGGTGGTTCACTTTCCCAAGACCACACAGCAGGCTCAGAGCTGAATCAGACACCACCATCCCAGTCTCTGCTCCAGCTCTTTAAGTGGAAAGCCCAGGTTCAAAACTAGTTGCCTCCTTTACTAAGGCTCTGGGAAGAATTGGAAGCAACAGAATTGAGGCCCCAGAGGGCTTCAGCCAAGCCTGACTGCTGACACTCCCCATGTGCCACGTGCTTGCGTGCCTTCCCTTGCGGATATTCTCAGGACCCTCCTGTGCCTAATGGTAGCCATCTACCATTCCCATTAAGGATGAGGATGTGGAGGCTCCGAGAGGTTCAGCATGTTGCCCAGGGACACCCAGATAGGCAGTTGGGAAGCCAGGGGATTTGAACACCGGGTAATCAGGTCTGACCTGAGCTCTGAGCTTAACCACCATGTCATGTGGCCTCTTCCCCCAGGAATCTTCTCACAAATGCCCCACTTGCCAGCAGGGAGGCCAAGGTGGTGGGATGTCTGCCTAGAGTCTCCGTCTTACACGTGGGCAGCCCTGAGCTGGAAGTGAGGCAGGAGGAGGGATGTCACGTTCCCCGGGCAACCTCCTACCTGCCCCAGCTTAGATGCCACCTCCCCCAGAAAACCCTCTCTGATTCCCTCCCACCTTGCCTTCCAGGCTAGTTTCCTGGCATCTTCCTCACGCCCTCCTTTGTCCTGATGTTTCCATTTACCCGCATACAGATAGCCAACGTACATTGAACATCTCACCCACATTACTTCCCTTTACCCGTGTGGTAATTAATTTTCTTTGTCAATTTAATTGGGATTTCGGGTGTCCAGATGAAACATTATTTCTGGGCATGTCTGTGAGGATGTTTCCAGAAAAGATTAGCATTTAAACACAGCAGACTGAGTAAAGCAGCTTGTCCTCCCCAGTGTAGGTGGGCCTTATCCAATCCCTTGAAGGCTGGAATGGAAGAAAAGGGCCAAGGAAGGGGGAGTTTGTGACTCCTTGAGCTGAGATAGGAGTCTCCTGTCCTCATGTGAGACTCACTCCATCGACCCTCCAGTTCTCAGAACCGCCACCCCCACAACACACCCTGGGCTTTCCTGGGTCTCTGGATCCGGAGAACAGACCCCTCCCCAGTGTCCACCTCACTGGAACGTTCCTTGTCCTAAATCTTATATATTCGATTGGTCCTGTTTCTCTGAAGAACCCTAACACAACTGTCACAACCAGCCAGTAAAGAGATGTTCTACTTGACAGCTGGGGACACCGAGGCAAAGAAAATACAATGAGCTGCTCGCATCACAGAGTTCCTAAGTCGTAACAACCCATTCGTTTCCAGCCTGAGTGCCCACGCAGAAAAGCCACACCATCCTTCTACTCAGTCGCCAGGCGGATTACTGGTGTGCTCCTCGGTGTCCCCTGCTTTCTTACAAGGAACTGAAACAGGCCGAGTCAAGCTGCGGCTAGGAGACCATCCGTGATCAGAGCAGCACTGGTCACTGGCGTCCCTGGGCCTGTCCTGCTCACCACCTAGAAGCCAGGGCTGGCGTGGAGCATGTCAAGTGTGCTCCGTGTCATCATCGACGGACTCACTGTCTCCTGATGGAACACTGTCAGTGTGCCCAGCCCTGAAGGCCCAGCAGGGAACAAGACCACAGGGGTTCTTGCCCTCACAGAGCTTCTATGCAAGGGGCACGGACAGAGAGAAATCAAATATTCGGATAAGAACGTAAAGTGATTTCTGGTACGAACAAGGTCAAATAAAGAGAACTAAGGCAGAAGAAGGGAAGAGGGGATGATGAGCAGAGAGGGTGGTCAAGGAGGACCTCTGAATTATATGCAAGCAGAGAGGTGAAGTGAGGGGGGCCAAGTTCCAGGAAGATCTGGAGGAGGGCCCCCAGCCCCAGCAAGAGAGAGCAGCAAAGATAAAGGCTCTGCGAGGAATGCATGCTCAGTACGTTCTAGAATGGTCCGCACAAACTACGTGTATGTGCGCCGCGGCGTTATTCATAAGCCAGGTAGCGGGAGCAGCCCGGTGTCCGCCAACTGATGAATGGACTCAGGAAACGCGGTGTATCCATACAACAGAGTGTTATTTGGCCACAAAAAGGAATGAAGAACCGATGATACAGTCTAAGTGATTCTGGAAACATGGCGCTAAGTGAAAGAAGCCAGACCCAAAGACCATGCATGTATTGTAGGGTGCCGTGTATAGGGAGCGCCCAGAGCAGGTAAAGCCGTGGAGACAGGAAGCAGATCCGTGGTCGAGCGCTGGGGAGAAGGGGGTGGGCGGGGCGGGAATGAGGACGCAGTTTCTCGGGGCGATGATAAACACGCTCTACAATTACATCGTGGTGATGGTTGCACAATTCTGTGAAAAAAGTCACCGCCATGGAACTGTGCACGTTTGGTGGGTGAGTTTTATCTTAATTACATCTCCATAGAGCCGTTAAAAAGACAAGAAACAAGCAAACAGAAGAAGCAAGAAGGGGCGGGTGGCTGGAGCGGGGTGAGAGGAGGAGAAAACCAGGCAGGTGTTCTGAATCTGGGTTTCATACCATGAACGGAGGCCACCAGGGCTTCTGAGCGGCCAATCTGGCCGCCCCGTTTCCAGGTTTGAAGGATCATTCATTTGCAGGGCAGCCCAATGTTCACCATGGGTCCTGGTGCCTGGATTCAAATCCCAGCTGAGCCCATGGTCCGAGCTGTGTGAGTGCAGCAAGTTATGTCATCTGTGTCCTCTCAGTTTCTCACCCGTAAGATGGGATGATAAGAGCATCTCCCTCACAGGAAGCTTCATGGAGTGAATATTCATGAAGCTCTTAGGAGGGCCCCTGGCACCTTGGCAAGTCCAGAAGAGTTTGGCAATTTAAATAAGATAGGACTCGCTAGATGATTCTTATCTGCCTGGGGAGGGAGCACAGCCAGGCAGGTCCGCTTTCTGCTCTGCAAAGCTCTTGCCCCTCGCCTGGCTCCAACCGGCAAATAATTGCTCCCGAGGCTTCATTCCAAATGGGCCATAAATCAGAGCCAGGGGCTCCTGTTACCAGCAGCCAGCGGTGAAGTCCCTCCCTGGGGTAATTGGAAGCAGATGTTGCTAGCCGTCTGGCCTCCAGAGGCCTGTGTACCTGGGCTGCTCGCGTCACAGCAGTTGGGGCCAGAATTTCCATGAGCCCTTAAAGCGAAGGTTGTCAAAGAAACGGCCTCCTAGAGCTTCCAGATGTTCTGCGGCTTATTTCAAGCAGGAGGTGGGCAGCTAATGGGGGTCTTCGGGGGCTGAGAGAGGAAGGCAGGGTCATGGATGACACTGGGGTTCTTCCGAGGGGCTGACTGGCAGGCAGGGGATGGGGGCCGGGGCTGGAAAGAAAGGGGCATTGGCTCTGCGGGCATGAGGGCCTGTCCCATGTTCTCCATTTCTCGCTTTTTCAGCCTGTGCTCTAAAGTAAAGGATGTCACCTTTCCAGACCTCTGTTTTCTCACCTGTGAAATGGGTGTGACGTGACCAGACTCGAACACATCTGAAGGGTGGGAAGCAATTGCAGGTGAAGCTCCAGCAGGGCATCTGGCACACAGCGGTGCTCAACGCAGTAGAGAGAGTGACGAGAATGGAGTGAGGCACTGAGCCTTGTATTCAGCAAGCCTTCTGTATCCCTGGACACTGAGTGCTGTGAAGGATAGGAGCAAGTGTAGGACACCCTTAGAAGACTCTCTTTCCAAGCTTCCTATGGCCAAGATTTTGAGAAGGTCCAGAAAGTTCCTTAGCAGTCCTTCAGCTGCAAGTGCAAGGGTAGTTTGGCTTCAGGTACAGTTGATTCAGGGCTCAGGTGAAGTTACCAAGGAGCCATCTGTCCTCTTTAGCTTCCTCTGATGGATTGCCAGATTTAGCAAACAGAAACACAGGGGGTCAGGTTAATTTGAATTTAAGATAAATAAGAAATACTTTCATAGTGTAAATATGCCCCACTAAATTTTTTAGTATAAAAGTATATCCCAAATATGTGGTGAGACATACTTATGCTTTATAATTTTGTATTATTCATTATTTATCTGAAATTCGAATTTAACTGGGCCTCCTGTATTTTATCTGGCAGCCCCTTGATCCCCTGGGGTAGCAATGGACAGCAAGCCTCTCATAGCTTCTCACTGGCTCTGATTAGGTCATGCGACTCTCCCAAATCCATCACTGTGGCCAGAGGACTTACTACCTGGTTTACCTGCCCCATCCTTAGACTCTGAGTCTGGGGTCAGTGTATCCCAAGCTCCTAGGAGAATGGTTCCCTCAAAGGCCAGGTGTTGTGAATACCATGCATTCAAGACAGAGAGATGGGGTGGGTGTAAGACAAGGAAACCGGGAGCCACTGTGAGCAAATGCAAGGAGGGCATCCCTGAGCCCGAGGCACAGAAGAGGGTGCCCCCCAGCTGGGGTAACCAGAGCAGTTTCGGGGCCAAGAGACAAAAGTGGGTCTTTCAGGGCTAAAGCAACCCCACGGCTGAGCCTGGCTCTGCTAAGACATCTTTGGATGATCCCACCTCCAGGAAGCCCTTCCCTGATTACCTCTCTGAGCCTCAGTTTCCCCATCAGCAAAATGAGGGTAACAAGTCAGACTTCTTGGGGTTGTTGTGAGGCTTACCTGAGGTTCAACTGAGCCCCGCTTGGAAGCCCAGCTATTCAGTGATCACGAATTTAGTCGGCATCTCTCAGAACTTCATTTCCTAGGGGTAGCCTTTTCCTAAGTGGGGTTCCAGTGTTGCAGGTTTATTTCAGTCCTTGAAAAAGCCAAAATAAATTATAATTGGTGGTCAGTCAGGGCTTCTCAGCCTCAGCACTACTGATATTTGGGGCTGGATCATTCTTTGCTGGTGTGGGGCGTGGGGGGCTGTCCCATGCATTGTAGGAGGTCGAGCAGCTCCCCACACCCAGCCAAGACCACAAAAATGTCCCCAGACATTGCCACGTGTCCCCTGGTGGGGGTAAAGTGACTCCCTCCCCTGAGAACAGCTAGGATAATAGAATAAAATACAAATATATACTCATATAAACATGTTTTCAGCTACTGCTTCAAATGTATATGGAAAGCCCTGTATTATGCATGTCCCACTGGGGAAGCTCCTCGGTGTGGGCTGAGCCTGCTGCGGTCCCTTAGAATCAAGTCCGCATAAACTGGAGTAAAGACACCACTTCTGAAGCTAAGTAAGCCTGAGTATTCTTGCTGCCCCTAGGGACTTTCAAACTGCATTGAAAATGAGAATCATCTGTCTCAAAAATGTTTATATGTCAAGTTAATTGAATGAAGAAAGCTAGGGTATGGGGCAAGGCCCAATTGGCTTTCAGCTCCCTTTGTAGCGAAAGCCAAAGGACTTCTTGAACCAACATCAGGAGGATTTGTGTAGTGTTGGGGTCTTAAAGTCATGCCCTGCTTTTTGTTATTCTTTATAAGTCATAGAAATACGGGTCACAGCCAAGAGTTCATCAGCCGTTGGTCAGTGGGAAGGAGGGAGTTGGGGTCCCTGCAGGTAAGCTCATGACAGCCAAATGCAGCCGACAGCCGTTCTAGACCTTGTACTGAAACGCGGGTCTGCGTCTCAGTAGGTCGGCGTCCTGGGACACGCCGGCTACTCCCTCTGACAGGGCCTGTGTCTTGTGCCGTCGTACTGGCCCGTGCTCCGAGGGGCCCCCCGAGCTTGGGGGAATGGCCCGCTGTTGCTGTCTTGAAATTCTTAATCCTTTTTGAACAAGGGCACTGTACTTTCATTTTGCCCTGGGCCCCATAAATCATGAGGCCCGATCCTGCTCTCTGAACTCAATTTTCGCATCTGTAAAACGGCAGTAACGACACCCTCCCTCCACAGGACCGCTGTGAGGATTACAGACCAACCCCGGGGCTGACGATTCGCAACATGGCCAATACCTGCACGGCCATCCCAGAAGCTCAAATAAACAGTGGCTGCAATCGCTTTCAGAACCCATCTCAGAAGGAAGTCTTTAACTGCAGTCCTGAGACCATGACTCGAAGTTTCCGGAACCTTTGAAATTCTCACTGTTTATTATGTTACTCCCATCTGTTTCCTGCAGCAATGAACTCTTTAAATGAAAAGGCCTGTGGACGTGTGTGGGGGATGGGGAGCCGGGCCAGGCAGGGGGCAGTTGGGAGACTCTACCCCTGCCCCACCCCCAGCTGAGAAGCAGCGTCCCCAAGGGCGAGTTAGCAGAGTCGAGGAAACAGACCAGGTCCGCAGAGCTTCTGCAAGGAAGGAAGAGAGGGCCTCTCTCTCTCTGACATTTGCACCCTGTTCAGTTTTCCAAAGAGGCACAGAAAGGATGGAGTTACAGCTGATCCTAAGGGATGTGCGTGAACACACAGCCCTTCTTCTCCGTCCATCAGCATGTGGTGAGCCTCTAAGAGCTGCGTGGTTCACCCTGTGCCACCTCAGCGGGTACCTGTTGTCGGGTTCCCGTGGGGTGGGAGTGATGAGGGGGGGCTCTGTCCCTTCCGTCACTATTATCCCCGCAGGTGTCAAGGTCCCAATCCACCCCTATAGCTTACACATGTCCTGCGACATTGAAATGGGAGCATCCACAGGGGATCACAGAACTCTAGGTCTTAGGACACTGTGGGAGATGCCCCCCTGGGCCAGCGCACTGACCACCCCAAAGTGGACCTCAGCAGCCGTCCACAGGAAGGACAAGCTCTGTAGCTCCGGTGTCTATGGTGTAGGGCGCCCACAAGAAGAGACTGCCCCGTACGGAGGTGCTGACGGAGCCCCATTGGGCATCCCTAGCAGAAGACCCGAGTGCTCCCTTCATGGATGACAGTGCAGGGTCTGGAAGCTGAGTCCCCTCTCCTGTATTACAGCCCCTCCACCTCTCTCCCTTCCCCCAGCCTAGGAGTCCTTCCATCTCCAGGTCCAGAAGCTTCCCTCTTCCCCAACTCTTCTCCCACGTGTATTATTTATGCCCTCAGTCTCTGTCACGCCCAGGGGGCCTAGGCTTTTGAAACTCCAAAGCCAAAAGCTGACACTCTTTTCTCTCAGAGCTTCTGCTGAGTCATCCTCTCCCCGAGGCAAGAGTACAAAGCTCCCAGCTGGCAGAACGGAGGAGGGAGCAAGGTGGAAACACCAGGAGCAAAGAACAGATCACATCCCACCACCTGCTCTCACACGGTTATGTCAAGACTTATGATGATGATTTTTGTTTGTTTGTTTCACAAGAAGGAGAGCTATGCCTGTGGGTATCTGTCACCATAGCAGAACCATCTCTTCGGTGACAAGATGCTGGAGGGGGGAGTCGTACTCCTGCTTTGTGTCCTAAGACATCCAACGATCAAAGGGGGTGCTGGGAAAAACCCAAAGCCCAACACCGCCTGGGTTGATACCAGTGTCTCAACGCTGAGACTAAGCAAGCCTTCTCAGCCCCGTACTCTGTCCTTCTCCCCTCTGACGGTGACCCCCCTCCACCCTTAGGAAAGCCACTGTCCCTGACAGGACTGACGGGGAGTTCGATGTGCTTTGAACAGGAGCATTATTTACCCAATGGAGCTTAAAATGCCATTCATTACCATAAAAGTTTCGGAAACATGCTCACGCACTTGGGGAAGGCTCCCAGTCAGGTGATGAGGGGAAACCTTCACTTATCCCCTCGGAGAGCGGGACCAGGCACCGTGGTCACCGTGGTCTCCAATCTTGGTGAGAATAACTCTGCTGGTCAGCAGCACCAAGACGGTCCTGAGAAGAAGTTTGCTCAGGGACGGATCTGCAAAGTAACGCACTTCATCCTAATTTGGAAGACATTTCCACCCGTCACTCTGCTTAATAGCACCTCTTTTAGTCAAATCAGCTCCTTCCAATAAGTGCATTTTCAAGTTCAGAGCTGGAATGGGCCTTTGGAGGAGGTTTCTGAAGGAACCGGGTGAGGTAAGAAGGAGCTTGGAGTGGCTGTCACAGAGCCTACTGGGACCCTTGGCAAACATTGGCTCTGGGTACAAGACCAAACCACAGAATTTCTCCCAAAGTTCTTAACGCCTCCAGCGTTTCTCCGGAGTTCCTGTGTGGGTGCTGGCTGAGATCCCACCACAAACCCATCAGCTGATCCTGGGTGCATTTTATAAGCCCTCCTAGTCTATGTCTCCAGCCATAAAATGGGAAGAATCATATTGGCCCTTCCTCGTCATACAATGAGTCCCTCCTGTCAGATCATCAGCTATCTGGGGACAAGGACCATGTCTTATTTACTTCCCACAGGGCCCGGTACAGGTACAAAGACAGCAGTAATAATATAGTACACTTAATTGAGAACCTACCAGGTTCTAGCCAGGAACTCTGCTAACCACTGGTCATACGTCATCTCACTTAGTCCTTACAACCAACCAGTTTGCTCTGGTTATTAGCCCCATTTTACAAATAAGGAAACTAAAGTTCAGAGAGAGGAAGTTTGGCCTACTCAATTTTTAATACTTGAATCCTAGCTCATTTGCTCTTTCTCCTCTCCCCTGCCTCACCCCCCTCCCTCTAGCAAAAGAGAAATACAATTCGGTATGTGAAAAGACGCTCCGTAAACACAAACTCAGATTGTGTCTAGAGTATCTGCAACTCCCTCACCTCCCCCAGGATCACTGGCCATTCATTTATTCAGGAAACAATTATTGCCAGGCTCCTCTGTACAGGCTGAGGATAAAATAATAAGCAAAAATAATCATCATGCAGCCCTCAGGAGCTTACCATCTGGGAATACAGTCAAACCTGCTGGATATCTCTGTAAGCAAACGTGCTCTCCACACCACCCCCACCCTCTGCCCAGATGTCAACTCATTCATTCTTCAACATTTATGATTATTGAACTAAGATTGAGTTAGGCTGCAAGTAACATGAAATCCAAGTATCAATGGCTGCCTTAAACTATAGAGAGGTTGGTTTTTCTTAGATGACAATGTCTAGTAGGAAACTGTTGAAACTAAAAATGTCAGAGCAGGGAGAGGTCTTGATGGTCCTGTTGGCCTTTGCCGCATGGACATGAGATGACTGCCACAGCTCCAGCCATTAAATCTACATTCTAGACAAGAGGAAAGTGGGAAGGTCATGAGCAAAAGGGCTCCTATCAGCTGAGTCAGGCTTTCTTTTGTGGGGCTATTCTGGACATCCTTTACAACAACCAACACTTTATAACAGACACTGTCTGTGCCTGCCCCTCCCAGAGCAGGCTACAAGTGCCAGAGGTAATGACGCCCAGGGGTAGTCTCAGTCAATGATGGACAGCGCTTGGTGGAAACTTTCTTCCAGGAAAGTGCCGAGCTTTCTTGCCTTTGGGTGGGAACACCTGGGGCCCGTCCTACAGCATCTCTCAGAGGTTCCCAGGGAGATGGATCCCTGGTTGTCCCCAGCGATAACCTGCTCCCTTCCCTACTCTGCATTTGGCTTCTTCCTTGTCTCATTTCCTCACTTCCCTCCACATCCTTCCTGGAATCACCTTCCACATTAACCGGCTCTTAGACCTTTGCTTCTGGGAACCCAGCCTGAGACAGCCTGGTCGGTGAGACTGCATCCCACAGCTACTCGGCCTGCAAGACTGGAGACTGTGCTCCCATTAACACTGGGTTTCTTTCTTTTTTTTTTTTTTTAAAGATTTTATTTATTTATGTGATCGAGAGATAGCCAGTGAGAGAGGGAACACAGCAGAGGAGTGGGAGAGGAAGAAGCAGGCTCCCAGCAGAGAAGCCCGATGTGGGACTCGATCCCAGAACGCCGGGGATCACGCCCTGAGCCGAAGGCAGACGCTTAACGACTGCGCTACCCAGGCGCCCCTAACACTGGGTTTCTGCTGCGAGGAGGGGAGAGGAGTCTCCGAGTGAGCATCGAACCGTCTCTACCACACCTGAGTCCAGTTAGCTCTTGATTAGGTCCAGAATCTCTCATGTTCGCCCCCGAGGACCCTCCTAGTACCATGTCATGCCAAGCATCATGCCGGGCACAGGGTTCCAGTGGCAGCCAGGCCCAGCCTCTGTCCCTGGGGAGTTTACCGTGTCCAGGGGAGGCAGACAGACAAAGAGCAGCTACGACCCTGCTGACTTTCAGAAGCACTAGTCCGCAGTATGGCTCTGTCCTCAGAGATTTACATGCATGACAACATTTACTCTTCCTAGTACCGACACTCGTGTCTCGGACTGTCTAGCCTTACGTTATACTACTCCCCGCTGCCACAACGCACATTCCCACCCCCTCTTTGCTCCAGTCTCCTGCCCCCCTGGGAGGCCTTCTCTTGGCCTCCCTGTGTATCCAAGCCACGGCCTCTGTAAGACCTGGGAGTCGCTCCCCTCCAGCTATCCCTCCTTTGGCTCAGTGGGTCTCAAACTCGGCTCTATAGTACACTCACTGGGGAGATGTTGTAAAGCCCCGCACGTCGGCCACCGAGGGAGGCCCCGCGTCAGCACTGAGCGGACTGGGAGCCAGGCACTGGTGTTTCTCCAGGCTCCCCCGGGGCAGTTTTGATTTGTAGGCAGGATGCGAACCAGCGTTCTAACCTCTCGCTTCTACAAAGTGCTTCCTTTTGACCCGAATCTCCCCTGCAGCTTCCATCCTCTGACGGCTGGCTTGTGCGTTTGTCTTGTCCTGAGGTATCCTTCATGGCATCGGGCAGGTGCCAACCCTCCTTTCCACACTCGGTCAAGATGTGTTCACCAGGAGGCTGGTGGACACGCAGCAAGTCATTTATCTCCGTCTCTCTTCTCCTCCCCGTGGCCCTTCCTGCTCAGTGGTGGCCGTCACGCAGGCCCTCTAGGAGCTGACCTCTGCCTTGGCCACATGTGGCTCTCGGTGGGGACTCCTCAAAGCAAATGCGAAGGGCCTGCCCTGCCCTCGTGCAGCCTGCCCCTCACGCTGGCAGTGTCAGAGGGCCTGGCCGGCGGGCGTGTGCACAGCCAGCCTGCAGCCCCCCTCGGCCTCCCTCACCGCAACTCCGTCCTCGGCCAGACCTCGGGGAGGAGACACATGCAGGCTGTTGCAGAAAATGTTCTCCAAAGTGGCCACAGAAACTTCTCTCACTCCAGAGGCCCCTCTTACGGTGTCACTTGGCCCCACTGACACCAAGAGGGAGAAGCCCCCCGGGCCGACTTCTGTTTCTGCCTCTCCCAGGAGAGGATGGTGGAAGTGACTCCAAGGCTGGGGCATCAAGGCGATTCAGCTTCCTTTTGCTTTTCCCTCAAGGGACGCTCGTCCTGAGGACCCATCGCCTCCTGGGAAAGACGCACGGGGCCCACCTGGAGGGCTGTGTGCAAGGGTGCTGTATGCCTGCCCCCGCCGAGGCCTTGGCCGATGGTCAGATGGGCCGCAGACATGTGGGTGACCTCCCGGGGGGCTCCCGCTGGACGCCGTCTGTCTGCCTGGCTGTCAGGAGAGCCGGGGGGGCCACCGCAGGGCCCAGCCAGCCTGCGCACCGCAAGTGGCCATAGGAGCGGCGTGAAGGTTGCTTCCCGGCATGACGTCAAGGCCGTCGTTCCTACAGCAGTGGGAGTCTGACACACGGGTCCTGAAAGTGGGCTCGAGGCCTGTGGGGCAGGGAATTCTGAGGTTCCCAGAGGCTTCTTGAGAAGCAAGGTTGTGAGCTCAGGGTAGGCATGTCCCCTTGGCCAGGACAGCCTCCTCTTCATGGGGAGGGAGCTGGAGGTGAGTCGGAGCACGGCCCTCTGATGTGCAGGGCCCGGTGGGGTCCTGCTGGCCTGGATCCCAGGGTGGCACTGGCCCCAGGCATTCACCCCAAAAATGGCTCCGGGGGTGATGGCTCAGACTGGGGGCCTTTGAGCCTAAGTCTCCTTCTTGCATTCCGTGTGAAGGAAGCAGAGTGCAGGGGTGAACAAGCAGGGCTTTGCAGGGAGAGCAGAGTTATCACCCAAAGCCATGTTTGACTTGGCTCCTGTTATGCGTTTTTTTTTTTTGTTGTTGTTGTTGTTTTAAGGAATGTGTTGCCAACATTTAAAAACTGGAAAACTTCAAATAAAAACCTGTAGATGTGTAAATATGTATTCCCCACCCCCATCAAAGAAACAAACATGCTAAGATTTTCTCTTGAAAATCAGACGAGCCGGGCCCACTGGGTCCACCTGTCCTGGGGGCAACAAGTAGCTACAGGTGACGGAGATCCAGGGCACCTCTCTAGTGCCCCTCATTCCCCACGTCTCCCTGTCACCTCCAACTTACCAGGCTTCGCTTATTGGCGTAAACTGCCTGGCCCCTGGGGGCATTTGATTTTAGAATTCGCGAGGCTCGTTGGCTTAGCTGGCCACCAAGGTCCATCCCTCAGTAGCCGGGTGAACTAGGACAGGCTCCTTCCCGTCCTCTGCCTCTGGTTTCCAGTCTGTAAAACTCTGATTCAGCTGATTTGGAACACCGGGGGCAGAGCGAAACAAAAACACAGGGGAGAGACTTGTCCCAGCATCTGGCATATGGCAAGTACTTTATAAATAATTGTTATTGTTACCTTTACAGTTATTTTTGTTATCTGAGGCCTTGGACCTAATTCCCTGCCCGCCATCTCCTGTGGCTCCCGCTCAGCCCACACAAGCTGTGTCCCAACACCCACCCTGCAAATCCATCCCCCAGGCCCAGGAGAGCCACGGGCAAGGGAAACGGCCCAGAGCACAGCTTTGCCTGCAAAAGTAAATATTAGTGTTGGCCCAGCCTGGGAGCGTGGATGCAGGAGAGCAAGTGTGCCGGAGCCCGGAGCAGCACGTCTACCAGGAGCTGCCAGGCGGGAGAACCGCCCCAGCCCGGCCCTCCAGGGCTCCAGGTTGCTTACGGGAGGTGGGGGCCGGTGAGAACTCAGCTGCTAGCACTGGCATTGCCACCAGTGCCCTGTGACCAGGAAGGGCCAATTCCTACCAGGCCTGGGGTCTCTGACTGCAGAGGAGTAAGAGCCGATCCTGGGGTCCCGGGTTCTGGCCTTGACGGTGACCACTGTCGAGTGGTTGACAGTTGACAGAAGAGTGATGGCTTCCCTTGGGAACAGCGAGTCCGGTGAGGAGACAACCGACTCATGCCGCTCGAGCAGAGCGTCTGGCGTCAGCTGCAGTGATCTGATTATTTTAAGGGAAAGGAAGCAAACTGAAAGTCAAGGGCTTTGGATCAGACTGCTGACCGAAAGCAGAGACCCACCCCGGCTACTTAAAGTGGTCAAATGTGGACAGCGAGGGTCTCTGTCATACCTGGGACCCCAAGTGACTCAGGGACCAAGGAATAGTTGTCCTCTCTCATCTTCTGGATCAACAGCAGAATTTCAGCAAACTTCCCAAGTACCCAGACATCTAGGGGGGAGGTACTTCTGGGGTGGTGGCCTCTGGGGTCAGTCAGGCCTGGGTTTGCCTCCCAGCTCTGCCACTTAGTAGCTGTGAGCTTGGTCAAGATTCTTGACTTCTCTGTGCCTTAATTTGCTCATTTGTTTGTTCGTTTGTTTTTTAAGACTTTATTTATTTGAAAGAGAGAGAGAGAGAGAGCACAAGCAAGGGGAGGGGTAGAGAGAGAAGCAGGCTCCCTGATGAGCAGGGAGCCCAAAACGGGGCTCCATCCCAGGACCCCGGGATCATGACCTGAGCCAAAGGCAGACGCCCAGCTGACTGAGCCACCCAGGTGCCCTCAATTTGCTCATTTGTAAATTGTGATAATAGTACCCACCTGCGAGGATGAACTGACACACTCCCTCTTGCCCACGACCTGCCCCTCAGGTGAATGCTGTTGTACCAGTCGAGCAGGACTCTGTGCCCCACACCTCCTAAGTCACTGACCAGCCTGTGGACCGTCAGCCCTGTGCCCACGCTGATTCAATCAATGGCCACCTACCCCCCCATCACCACAGCCATGCCACACGTGTACGATGGAATAGTATGCAGCCGTTTAAAAAGGAACGAGGCCCCCCTCCATTACCTTACATGGAAAGATGGAGCTCCCTCTGGGCAGGCTAATGGCCATGCAGGGACAGTGATGAGCACAGTTTTCTCGGCTCACCTCTTCCCCGTGGGTGGGCAGGCACTGCAGGCTAATGCCTATAATCTTGGCTGGGCATGAAGACCCTGATGGCCCCAACCCCCAGATGAAGCCCCCCCCTCCTACCACAACATCCCCCACAAATAAACCACAGACACAGTACATTTCTGCTGGGGAAAAGCTCCTTCTCGACTCAATTCGCTGCCAAGCCAGGCGAGTGCTCCAGCGCGACAGAATTATCAGCACTGAGCTAACAGTGACAGATGAACCGAGAGGCGAGTGGGGACAGCAAGCAAACAGATCTTTTTCCCAGCTCCGAGATTCCATCTGGGCTTCCCCCAACAAAAGACGAATTTCTCTGCGGAGGTGTCCACGGGCCCTTGTGTTGGAGTGAATTTTCTTCCCCTCGGCCTTTTGCCAGCAGCTGAGGAAGGAGGCAAGAGCCCAGGCAGCGAGCCCCTTGCTGCAGCCCTGAGCGCCTTCGTACCCAGGGAAGCTTTCCCGCAGTCCTATCCAAGAGGCCACAGGAGGACCAGGGGAAAAAAGAGTCTGAAAAATGCAGCTCTTTGGTGAAAAGAAATGGGCTGTCTGGGGGGTGAATGGAAAACAGTCAACTTCAATCCAAGGGGAAGTTCTTCTTTCCCCAGGCATTCTATCTTGGTTTTCCCAGCCCATCTCTCGCCCCCCGTAGCCCTCTAGGGATTGGAAGTGCTTGTGCAGGGGCTGCAGGTCCTGCTGGGGAAAGGCTCCCGAGAGGACAACACAGGAAGGCTCTCAAGTCAGTGATCCGTCGCCGCAGCCAGGCCAGGTGATACCCACACATGTGCAGCCGTGGGGGCTGGTGACGCCCGGAGCTGTCTCTCTGAGTGACAGGGGGGTCCAGCACTAGAGGTTTCCCAGCACCTGCCCTCCCCGGGCACTCTGTGAGAGCCGCTAAGTGATTTCACAGCTCCATGCCTGGACAGCTCATCCATCAAACGGGACAGGGAGGACACCCTCCCTTTCAAAGCGGGAGTTCCTCGAAATATCATTGTTCTTGTGTCTTGATAGGGAGTGTTGCGGTAGGCTAGACACCTGCAAGTCCAACGCTGGATCAAAGGGCATTTCATTAAACATTTTGATAGATACTAAAAGCCCTCCCAGTTTTCACCCGTGTCAGGCAACTTTTCCTGTGTAACAACCTTGAAATTTCAGCTGCGCGAAACAACAAACATTGCTTTTCTGGCTTCCTTGTCGGCAGTGCAGCCGGGAGGTAGGGCTGGCCATGGCTGGGCAGAGCTCCACGCTGTGTCTCCCATCCTCCTGGGGCCAGCAGCTCCCCGGCGAATGTGATTCTCATGGCAGAAGCACAAGAGGGACAAGCGGAAACGTTCAAGGCCTCATAAGGCCCCAGCTCAGACCTGGCCACCATGACTCCCACCCCCATCTCACCAGGCAAAGCAAGCCCCGTGGCCAAGCCTGACAGTGGGACGGAGTCCTACTCCCCTCCCGTGGAGTCTGGAGGAGGGGAGGAAGGAAGACTCGCTGAGCCATAAGCCAGCCCACCGCCCTCTCCGTCCCGTGTGTGTCTGCTTAGGCTCACACTCGCGCACAGGGACGTACGGACAAGAATGTCCACTGCAACATATTGATGCTATCGGAAGCTAGAGGACAAACCCCAATACCCATCAACGGGGAGGGGTTACTAAACCGCACTACACACATGTAGACGGCACTATGCGGCCGTAAACAAGGAACAGGGCCAATCTCCGTTAGCAGATGTGCAAAGACTCCCCAAGTACCAGAACAAGTGATGGTGAACAGGACAATTCCTTTCAGGGGACGAACATCGCACTGTGTGTGTGTGTGTGTGTGTGTGTGTGTATTGTGTGTGTGTGTATGTGTGTGTATATGTGTGTATGTGTGTGTATGTGTGTGTATGTGTGTGTGTGTGTGTGTGTATGTGTGTGTGTGCACGTACGTACATACTGAAGGAAGGCTGGGAGGAAGGCCATAGTCAGTTTTACCTCTGGGGAAGAACTTCTAAATTATTTTCATCTTTTACAAAGGAGATACGATTCTATATTCTATGTGAAGTTGTTTTTTTTTTTAACTGGAATACCAGAAGAAAAATGTTAAAATAACCATTGTTAGGGGCTTGAGACCTTATTAGAGGCAAATGTTCTAGGAACTCAGGAATGTTTGGATCCTGCCAAACCAGGGTCGCCCTCCGTCCCCTCTGCCATACACCCTCCTGTCCCACAAAGTCCCTCTGGGAGACGAACTCACATGAGCGATCAGGGAAGGAAACTAAAAGTGGCCCTTTTATTATGAGCTGGGCTTCATGCCCAGGCAGCCAGAGGCCTTGGGCAGTAACCGAGCTGAAGCACGAGGTGCAGGCCCGCGACCCACGTGGGCTCCCCCAGCCCGCCGAGCCCTGGCCTCATGTCCTGCTGTCTGCTGGGCCTGATAAGACGGGAGTGTCAAAGATGCCCACGAGGAGTGGAGAAGAGCCGAGACAGTCACACGGGCGCCAAGGAGGTAGGCCCAGCCTCCACCGGCGATCCTGCCCTGGAGACGAGAAGGCCACCCCCACGTGAGCGAGCCTGCCCACCAGGAACCCCGGTTCCCTGTTGGTGTTCCCTCCTTCGGGAGAGGGATGGGAAAGGAGGCAGGGAGGAGTAGAGGACCGTCTCTGCAATCACGACGGTGTCCTCCAAACCTCTAGACCGGCGCTGTCCAGTGTGGCCGCCGCCAGCCCCTTAAGGCTACTTAAATCTAAACGACTTTAAATTAAATAAACGACCCAGCTGCCCAGGCGCACTCCACGCACAGCACGTGGGCAGGAGCCACATGTGGCTGGGGGTGACTAGCTCGAGCGGCCCAGAGGGAGAGCGGCGGCAGTGACCTGGGAAGTTCTGCTGGGCAGGGCTGCTCCAGACGTCCCCGGCCACGTGCAGGTGCAGGGACCGAGGAGATCCCCCCACGCTGTGCATCTGGTACCGGGGGGCTGGGGGGGCAGCAGTGAACCTTGCTCCTCTGTTCTGGACATCATCAGCAATTTCAAATGTCTCAGGTTCGGACCACCCCAGGAGGCCCAGGCTGGATGTCAGCAGCGCGGTCTCCCTCCCAGGGGGCCGGGCCAGCTGGACTCCTTTGTCCAGACCCCATTCTCTGCTAGGGGCAGCCCGGATCTGAAACAAAGAAATTTCCATCTGTCTCCCCTTCGTGATTTCATGGAAGGAAAGTGGACACCTTTTGGACCAGGAGGGATGGCGCCACACTCAGAGAAGTCTGGCTTCTGCCTGTGTCATTACACAAACTTGCTCTGTTAAAACCCTCATGCAATCCCCTGAAGATCAAGTTTCCAGTCTCACACCCATGGTCCTCTCGATGACGTTCAGTGCTCCAACACGCTGCCTGCTTAGAGCTCCTGCCGTCTGTGCCTTTGGCCGGACAGCACCCCCGGCGATTCCATTCTCCCCAGACGTTCTGCCCCCAGCCCTTTCCCTCACTGTCTTACCCCAGAGGCTGTCAACAAATTGCCATGGGCTGAGTTCAGCTCTCAGATGTGGATTATTTGGCAAAGCTTGAATAAAAGGCCTTAAAAAGCCCAGAGATTCCACATAAAAACCCAGATTTCTGGCTTCCTTCAACAAACCAGAAGCTCTTACAAGCCCAGGCCCATCTTCCTGCATGGCATTAAGCCAACGGGAGCCTAGAGACACTGCATCTTCTTCCTGCAGCGCCACGGACACCTGCATTTGCCTCAGGCCCCACGGCTCCCTGGCGCTCCCGCCTGACCCCATGGGCATTAGAGTAAGGGACTCTGCGCCCGCTGTCCACTCCCCAAGGGCCCTCCTCTCATGGCTCCGGGGGTTCCCAAGATTCTCTCCTGCTGGACTTGCCACCACCCTTCCTGTCCTCGTTTCCACCACTAACCTAGACCTCACTTGGCCATCCAGCAACACCTCCACCTTACCCTGCGCCAATACGCCATCTCCCCTCCCTCCACAGGCAGGCCTCCCATCGCGTCTGCTGGGGCTGGAGCTCCCCGCACAGGCCTGAACACCGGGGGCCACCAGCAGACTCCACAGCCCAGCCCTCTTTAAGCACGGTGCCCCGCAACCTCAGTGGCACAGTCTGACCTGACCTAGATAGTGCGGGAGCTTCCTCCTGGGCCTCCCTGATTACAGCCAGCAGCCATCCATTCATTCCCTGGGCAAGTAGGCATTGAGCAGCCACTGTGTGCCAGGCACTATCTCAGTGGCAATGACGAATACAGATAAAAATCTCTGTCCTTGTGTGCCTACATTCCAGTGGAGGGAGAAATAGTTTAAAAAAAAAAAAAAGAGTAAGAAAAGATACTCGTGTAAATTGGTGGTAGGTGCCATGGAGAAAAACTAGAAGGGGAAGAAGGGTCGTGAAGGGGGTTTGTCATTTTAAATAGGTGCTCAGCAGAGGCCTCAGGAAGAAGGTGACATTTCAGCCAGGACCTGAAAGAGGTGAAGAAGTGAGCCACGTGGCTATCAGCAGGCCAAGCAAATTCAGGCCGAGGGAACAGCAGATGCAAAGCCTCGAGGCAAGATGTGCCAGTGTGGCTTGGTCTAGGAACCTCAAGGAGCTCGTGTGGCTGGAGCGAGGAAATCGGGCCGGGTGGGGGCCCCAGGAGACGGCTCAAGGAGGTATTTGATGGGGAAATTGTGTGGAACCTGGCAGGCCATTGAAGGGACTTTGTTTTCTGTGCTGAGAGAAATGGGCTGTTCTCGGAAGGTCTAAGGCAGAGGCGAGAAGTGATGGGACAAGTTTTATCACGATGTCTCTGGCTGTGCTGTTCAGCAGAAGCCGAAGGGCCAGGATCGACTCAGGGACACCAGTTGCAAGGCTGCCCCAGTGAGTCAAGCAGGAGATGCCGGGCTGGCACAGGTAAGTAGAATGGAGGGAGGGAGAGAGAAGCAGTGGCTTTCTGGACCCAGAGAAAGTCACACCAACTATACCTGCAGACGTGTCAGAGTCAGGATGTGGGAGCAAGAGCCGTTTGAAGATACCGGCAAGGTCTATACCGCTAAGTATCTGCAAGGACAGGGCTGCCATTAACTAAGATGGTGAATTTCTTCTGTTCGAACCGTGAAACCCAAAGCTTTACCGTAACCGTGCAGTTGAATCCACCTGCAAACCGACACGGTTGGGACTAGTGCCCTGGCGGTCCGTGCACTGGGGCGACTATCAGGGAAGACCGTAAAGGCAGGGCTGGAGCACCTCCCTGCTGAAGCTGGGGCTCCTCAGCCAGCCTGTCCGGCTCCCATCCCGGGTCTGCCACCCTCCCAGCGACAGGATGTAGGGGAGCTGATTTCACCATAGCTCCCATTACACTGCGTCACAAACCACCCCAAACCTCACAGCAGTCATTGCATTACTGCGCCTGCTCTGGGGGCTGGCGGGGCGCGGCAGGCCAGGTCTCCTCTCCCCTGGAGTCGCTGGTGCAGCTCAGGCAGGCAGGGGTGGGGGCTGCGGTCAGCTCCACGGCTTCCCTGCGCAAGTGTCCAGTGCCAGGGCTGGGGAGGCTCACTCCCGAGACGACAATGGCTGGAGCTGTTGGGGGTTCTCTGGAACCTCTCTGGGATGGTGGCTTCGAGGCTCCCCAACTTCTTTAATGGAGGCACAGGGCTCCAAATGTTCATGTCTCCAAAGAGCCAGAGCCAGGAGGAAGCTGCTTCGGCATCGTGATCTGGTCTCAGAAGTCACACGGTCGTCTCTATTCTGTTCCGTTCCTCAGAACTGAGCTGCTAATCCAGCTTATATTCAAGGGGAAGGAGGTTAGACTCCATCTCTTGAAGGGAGCAAAGAATTTGCAGACACATTTTAAAACCACTATAAAAACCTCTGTCCCTCAGTTTCCCCATCTGTAAAATGGGGAAGATTAAGATAATAACAGTCTGCCTCAAAGGATGAAATTATTCAGGTAAAGCATTTCAACAATGCCCCATACCTAGTAAGTATTGTGGGGTGTTTTTAGATTTATTTGTTTTGAGAGAGAGAGAGAGAGAGAGAGCACAGGAGGGAGGGGTAGAGGGAGAGAGACTCCCAAGCGGACTCCATGCTGAGCGTGGAACCTGATGCGGGGCTCAATCTCAGGACCCTGAGACCACGCCTTGAGATGAAACCAAGAGTCGGATGCTTAACCAACTGAGCCCCCCAGGTGCCCCAGTGTATACTGTTTTTTTAAACAACGATTGATCATTTCATTTAGATTAAACTCAAATACCTTTCGAGCCAACAGCTTGGCTTTTTCCAGAACTTCAGACACCCACCAGGGTTTGCCTTAGATGCCCCGGACTGTTTGCAGGGGCCAGCCAGCCCCGCAGGGGCTCCCCGCTGAGCAGCACCTGGCTGGGCCTGGGACTTGGGCCCTCCAGGTTCTGCTCCCCACCTGGCAGGTAGGGGTTAACTCATTCCGGCCTGTTAGTGAATTCAATTGTGGAGCACAGGTCTCCGGCTTCCAGCCAAGCTCCCTGCTCCCCTCCCAAGGAGCCATGTCAGGAGAGGGAAAATAATTAGTCATTAAAATGAGTGCTTCAGGAACATGACAAACGTCAAGCCCCCATCTCACAGCTGGGCGACATCCTGACATTTAAAACAGTTGCACAGCCCCCTCACAACACTCATGGTGCGTCATCCTTCTGGCTTTCCAAGTCATGGCCCAGAGGACCCTTGGGCTGCCCTGCTGGCTGCCGGCTTCATGCGCCCTGGGGTTCCTTGAAGAACTCACTCTTTGTCATCTATCAGGCAGAAGTGGCACTACACAGAGAGTGTCCCACGCTAACAATACCCGAATCTGGGCCTTGCCTCCCACCCATGCAACCGCCAAGCTGCTTATCTATCCATCTTCCCATCAACCCATTTTCTCATCTATTCATCCATCCTTACACCAACCTGTCCATCCAGCCATCCTTTCATTTATTCACTCATCCATCCATCTATATACCAACCTACCTGTTCACCCGTGCTACCGTCCAGCCGCCTTCCACCCAACCCATCTAGTCATCCAGCCGGGCAACAGACTCTTATCATCTACTCGCCATTTATGTACTCATCAATTTCTCCAGCAAACGTTTATTATCAAGTACTATTCATTCATTCATTCATTCATCAAGCAACATATAGAGAACTTAATATCTCATTTATTTATTTATTTATTCAGCAATGAGCACCTACTGTTTACATACTCACTTAATAGCGATGAGGCAGCAGCCATTTATTCACTTACTCAACGAACACACCATCGTTCAGTCAGTCAGCAAACAAGCGAGCATTTATTGTGCACTTATGCCAGAGCCTGTTCCGATCATTTGAGATCCTGTGATGATTAGGACAAAGCCCAAGTCTTTCAGCAACAACCAGTCTAAGCGAGAAGACAGACCCATCACTCGTCGTGGTGAGGTTGTTAGCACAATGACACACACACACAAGTACGGAGTCTTCAAGGAGGTGTGTAGGATCGAGTCTGGAAGACTTAGAGAAGGTTTCCTGAGGGAGTCATGGGAGCTGTGACCCTCCTGTGGGCATGAAACCCAGGCCACCTTGAATCCCAGCTGTTTCTGAGCTCTGTGACTTGGGGTTGTGGCTGGCCATCTGAATGTCACCTTGCTCACCGGAGAATGGAGGTAATTGCAGTGAGTGGAATGATAACAGCGCTTACCACGTAGAATGGTGGGGAGGGGGGCAGATACGGTTACCGATCAATAAGTGGTTGCTATCCGTACTTCAAGCACGCGTGTCCGGCAGCCACCGAGAAGGGGGAGGGAGGGCCTCTGGGCAGCAGGACCCAAAGCTGAGACCCAGAAGCCAGGGAGTCTTGCTGAGTGTGGGGCCGGGGCACTGGGGACTAAATGTGATTTGGGGCTGCTACAAGAAGTGGTGAGAGAAGAAGAGAAAGGGGAGGAGGGGCTGGGAAAAATATGGACCACAGCATTTAGGACAGGGTTCTCCAAGTTCGTTCCCTGGAGCACCGAATCGACATCATGTGGGAACTAGAAATGGATTTTGGGGGGCCAGACTCCAGACCTATGGGATGAGACACTCCGGGTGGAGGCCCAACGTGCAGTGCCCTCCAGGTGCCCGTGCACTTGAACCTGATCTCGGGGGCGAGGGGTGATCTTGTATTGGTAGCTGGGGAGAGGGTTGGGAGGAGCCTGGCAAGGCTTCTCTGGGGAATGAGTGTCAACAGACTTGCTTTCCTTACCAAACAATAAAATACCCTTTTTATAAGTTTCTTTATTTTTTTAGTCCTCTCTACACCCAACGTGGGGCTTGAACTTACGACATACTCTTCAGGCTGAACCAGCAAGGCGCTCCCCAAACAATAAAATGCCTTTAGTTGCAAGTTGTTGACAAGGGGAACGAGGGGCAGGGAATGTAGGGACCAGAGAAAACCCAGGTCTCCTGCTGGCAAAACAGTTCCCTGCCAGCTCCCCAGGGAACGGGGGTCCAGGTGTGAGGAAGGCTGGCCTTGGGGACCGTCTACTCCTGAAGGTGAGGGACAGCTTCTGGCTCAGATCTGAGGTCACCAAGCCAGGATTCGTCCGGTTCTGGGGGCTCTGCCTGCCCCCCTCCATGCCCCAGCCTCTGCCTGTCACACGCACGCAGGGGTGTCACAGGAAACAATGTGCCTTTGCGAGCCGCCCCGGCTGCGTTGGCAGCGGCCTGGCGTCAGGCATCACAGTGACTCTCATTTCCTAGGAAACAAGGAGTCGCACTTGTACCTTTGCTGGGAGCCTCCGCATTTGGAGCCATCATGTGACTCAGGGAGCTATTTTTAGCCTCCCCCAGCCCTGTGTTGTAGGAAGAATGATTTGATGAAAATACTAAACTCATTAAAAGCCTGGGGGATGGGGAGGGGAGGAGGGGCTGCCAGAGCAGGGAGGCTGCAGCCTCCAAGATTCCAGCCCAGGCTGAGCAGCACGCAGGTGACAAGAGCCAGCCGGGACCTGGCATTTCCCTGGGGTCATGCTCTGGGGGTCGGTGGGAGGAGGGACTCACCCTAGCTCCTGCTGTGGCTGGTTTGTGTGGTGGGCCAGGCTGTGCGCTCCACATTTTATTTGCATGGTTTTATTTCTGCCTGACAACGCTCCTAGAAAAGAAGAGCCCCGTCCCATTTTGCCGAGGAGCAGACCGAGGCTCAGAGGCCTTAAAGAAGTTGCTCGAGGTCAGTAGCTAGGAAGCCGGGATTCCCGGACTGGAACCCAGGTCACCTGACGCTGGAGCTTGCACCTTACCCATCCTGCCAGAGGGAACCCTGTCCGTACCCCCTAGCTGTTGGAGGCAGGGAAACAGGGCCAGTTTCATGGGCGTGCCACCCACGCGGGCACACGGGGCCTGCGCTTAGAAGGGTCCCGCCGTCAGTTTAATAAGCCGCTGTTACCATCTTGAAATTCTCAATCCTTCTAAAACAAGGGGCCCTGTACTTCCATTTTGCACAGGGTCTAAATTACACCGCCTGTCCCACTAGAGAATTCTCCTGCCCTCTTCACATGCCCCTCTGATCTGCACGCTACATGGGTTTCTCAATTTAGTTTTCTTCCTCCTATGCAGAATAAAGGAGGACTTTCTTTGTAATGTGTTCGTGGTGAAGACCCAGATTCCGGAATCACCCAGATATGCGTTCCAATCCCAGCAGGGCCACTTAGTGGCTGTGCGCTCGAGGGAATCCGCTTCTCCTTTCCAGGCCTATTCCGTCGTCTGTGAGGGAGGCAGGAAGAACTGGCCCCATTTACAGATACAGAAGAATGAGCTTGGAGAAGAAAGTAACTTGTCCAAGGTCACAGCCAGAGAGCGACGCTGGCAGGATTAGAACCCAAGCCTAACCGCAAGTCCAGGGTGACTGTCAGATCCCGTCCGCATCTCATGCAGAAGGGTGACCTCAGTTCCCACTGCAGCCCCTTCATCCAAAGGACTCCGAGCCTGATGTGGGGTCACGGGGAAAGGTAGGACAGGCAAACGACAGGCCAGTGGCCTCATGCCCAACCTCCAGACACCCACGCAGGGAACCTCCTCCTTGTTCTTTCAGCCAAAACATGTTTTAAACGTCCTCATGCAAACCAGCTCCTCCCAGACCAGCACAGCAATTTCCCAGCCAGCCCCAACTGTTCAGACCCTCAGGTAGGATTCCTACTACAGAGGCACTGAGGAGAAAAAGCTGGAGAAGGTGCCAGGGGCAGAAGGATCGCTCAATACAGACCCATCTTTCTTTGGGAAAGACGTGGTCTTCTGAGTGGAGGACAGGAGGACCACCGGGGGCGGGGCGGGGGCGGACACCGGACGGTACAGAGAATCATGTTTGCCTTTGAAGGACGTCCAGGATCAGGGAACCCAAACTGAGTCAATTGAGTTAGCTGCTGCCTCACCTTTGTCCCTTGGGCCCTCCCTTCTGCTGACATCCAAAGGCTTCTCAGGCAAGCACTTGCGTCCCTCCGTCCATGGGGACCCCTGGGCTCAGGAGCAAGCCTGGCCACACAGAGAATGTGCGGTTCATGCCCCCCAGGGGCAGCCTCAAGCAAGGACAGTGGGGAGGGAGGGATCGAATGCCCGCTGCCTCACACCTCAAGTGGGACAATTCGAAGGTGTGTTTCAGACTGTCTCTCAGGGGACCCGCTGGCACCGAGGCCAGTTGCCCACGGCAACAACCTACTCATTACTGTGTCCTCTCTTGGCTGCTTTCCCTTCCCTGTCTCATTTCCCTACACCTCTGCCAGTGTTTCCGGGGCTCCCCTCAAACCTTGACCTCAGAGTCTGCTTCTGAGGAAGTCTGCCTCACCACAGAAAACATTCATTCATTCATTCATTCATTCAGTCATTCATGCTATAGAAAGTCTGTCATTTTATGAGCATAAAAGTTACTTCCTTTAGGCCTCTAGAAAATGGGAATTGTCACTCAGAAAACATCCATGGAGCACCTCCATGGGCCCAGCCTCTGACGCTAGCCCCACCTCAGGGGTCTGGGAGGCAATGGATACAAATAAATCCAGAAACCTTTACCGAGTGTCCCCTGTGCCAGGCCCTGAGCATAGACCCTCCACAGACGTCTCTTCTATTACCCACAATGACCCAGTAAAGTGGCTATTTTTAGCCTCCTCTCTCAGACAGGGAATTGAACCCTCAGGGAGGCCAAGTGTTTTTCCAAGGTGACATGACAAGGAAGCAGCCAAGCCAGGATCCCAGCAAGGTCTGTGGGAATCTTGAGTCTGCTGAGCCTTGACCTAACCGCCATGCTACACAACAGCCTATCCTCCCCACTGTCCCCCAGCCTCCCCCCGCCAGCCAAGGAGCCCTAACATTCACCCAACAACTATGGAGTCAGCTACAAGAGGAGGGACTCAGGCCAAAAGGACTCAGGCCCGAGAATCGATTCTCTACTCCTCCCTTTACATGCTCTGTGACCTCAGGCAAGTCAGTTTACCTCTCTGAGCCCCAGACTCCTCGTGTCTAAAATGGGGTGGTGGTGAGGGTAGTTCTTTGTACTGTGATAATAAACTGATGCCTTAGGACTACCAGAAGCGTCCTGGCCCCAGTCGCTGTATCTAAAGAAACAGGTGAACGTGTTGGTGGGAAGCCATTTCCAGCTGTGTTCCCAGAAGTGTCTGGGAAGCAGTGGGCTGAACCCCAGATGCCTTTCCCGTAGAAACAGTGTTCTCAGTCTGCAAGACCCTCTTCGAGCCACCAGGTCTCATGCTTCCAGCTGGTCCGGAGGTTTCCACCCACCTCACTCCACCACCAGCTGGCCCCTCTTCCATGAGAATAGACTGAGGCCTAAGAGTTTGAATTCACAAGGCCAAGAACACAGGCAAGCCCCCAAGTCAGGGGCCATCCAGTGGGGGTGGAAGGGGAGGGAGGTGGGCAGGAGCTTTGGGACAGCAGAGACTGATGATGTCCCCCTGAGCTGTCAAAGGCCCCAGAGGCAAGGAGAGTCTGACTCCACCACTCTCTAGGGTGGCCTTGGGCAACTCACCTCTCTAGACCTCAATGTTGTCATCTGTGAACTGAGATACTAATCAGCAGAATGGGGTCGTTGTAAGGATTGAGTGAGATACTGTGTACAAGGGCCTCAGCTCACTATCGGCCTAAGTGGGAGCCCTGCCACAAAAGACCTGCCAAATTTCCTTTTATTAAAAAAGTAAGGACACCAGTCATATTGCATGAGTGCCCACCCTAATGACCTCATCTTAACCTGATTACCTCTATGAAAACCCTCTCTCCAAATGAGGTCACATTTTGAAGTATGGGGCAGGCGGTGTGGGGTGGGGAGGTTACACTCCAACTACGTTTCAGGGAGATACACTTTAGCCCATAACATTTGTGACCTGGAGTGTGTTGCTGAATTTCTCTGAGCCCTGATGTCTTCATTTATTAAATGAAGATTGTGGGGTTGCCTGGGTGGCTCAGTCAGAGGTCAGGATCCCAGGGTCCTGGAATCAAGCCCCATGTCAGGCTCCCTGCTCAGGGGGGAGTCTGCTTCTCTCTCTCTCTCTCAAATGGATAAATAAAATCTTTTTTTTTTTTTTTTTTTTTTTTTTTAATGAGGAGTGTGAAAGGGAGAATTGCCCCAGGACACTGGGGACCTTGGTTCAGGCTTAGTTCCATTGACCAGCGCTGTGACCTCAGGCGAGTGCCCTAACCTCTCTGAATCTGTTTTCTTCTGCTGCACACAAAGCCCCCCCGAACTTAGTGGCTTTAAACACTGACCACCGTCTAGTGTGCTCACAGAACTGCAGTCTGGACAGGGCTCAGGGGGGAGAGACTTTCTCGGCAAAATGTGACAACAGCCGAAGCAGCGTGGCCGGGGCTGGAGGGTGTACGTCCAAGATGGCTCCGTCACGTGGCCAGCGAGTGCGTGCCTCCTGGTGGCTGGGAGCACAGCCAGGGCTGCCGACTGAAAGCTCTGGTTCTTCTCTGTGGGAGGCTGTCTGTGGGGCTGATTGGGCTTCCTCACAGCATGGTGGCTGCGTTCAAAGAGCAGGTGTCCCCAAAGAGCCGGGACAGGTGTATTGTCTTTTCTGACCCAGCCTTGGAAGTCCTGTCATGTCACTTCCACAGAAGCCACAGCCTACCCAGATTCTAGAGGAGAGAACGTGGACTCTGCTTTTTTTTTTTTTTTTTTTAGATTTTATTTTAAAGTTATCTCTATGCCCAACGTTGGGCTCGAAGTTACAACCTTGAGATCAAGAGTTGCACGCTCCATCAGTGGAGCCAGCCAGGCACCCCTGGACTCTACTTCTTGATGGGAGAAGGGTCAAAGTCACATTGTAAGCAGTGTATGCAAACTAGAGATTCTGCTGTGGTCGTGTGTGAAAAGTACGGTTGGCCAACCTTCGCTGTGCCCTGCCCCTCCAGGGCTCCCACTTAGGCCGACAGTGAACTGAGGCCCTTGTACACAGTATCTCACTCAATCCTTACAACAACCCCATACTGCTGATTAGTATCTCAGTTCACAGATGACAACATTGAGGTCTAGAGAGGTGAGTTGCCCAAGGCCACCCTAGAGAGTGGTGGAGTCAGACTCTCCTTGCCTCTGGGGCCTTTGACAGCTCAAGGGGACATCATCAGTCTCTGCTGTCCCAAAGCTCCTGCCCACCTCCCTCCCCTTCCACCCCCACTGGATGGCCCCTGACTTGGGGGCTTGCCTGTGTTCTTGGCCTTGTGAATTCAAACTCTTAGGCCTCAGTCTATTCTCATGGAAGAGGGGCCAGCTGGTGGTGGAGTGAGGTGGGTGGAAACCTCTGAACCAGCTGGAAGCATGAGACCTGGTAGCTCGAAGAGGGTCTTGCAGACTGAGAACACTGTTTCCACGGGAAAGGCATCACACAGAGAAAAGACCATGTGGAGAATGTCATCTCCAAGCCAAGAAATGCCTGAGGCCACCACAATCTAGGAGAAAAGCCTAGAACAGATTCTCCCTCACTGCCCTCAGACAGAGTCAACTCTGCTGACACCTTGATTTCAGACCTCTAGCTTCCAGAACTATGCAACAATACATTTCATCTGTTTGAGACACCAAGTCTGTGGCTTTGTTACTGCAGTCCTAGGCAAGTGATAACAGCTCGTGAGAGGGAGTCCACCCCAAACCGGCCTGAACTCTGATTAGGCTCTATTGCCTCGCCCCTGAGGCATTCCAGGAAGCCTTCCTGAAGGGAGTGGCATCTAAGTCCTGAAGGATGCGGAGGAGTTAGCCAAGAGGTAAAGGAAGCAAGGGTGTTCTCTGTCGAGGGGCAGCTGGGGTGCCAGAAGACCTGCTCTAAAGGCAGAAGATGCCCTGCCGGCTGGAATGGGCTGCTGTGGCAAGGGCACAAGCTGGCCCGGAGGCAGGCGGACGGCCTTTGTTAATCCAGCAGGCAGGCCATTTGGATGTTATCCCAAGGGCAGTGGGGAGCCATCTGCCTTTTTCTTCTGATTCTTGTCACCCCAGCAGGATTCCTCTAAGAGCATTTCACACTGGCCCGGGCCCTCCCCCTTGGAGCCTGGAAGTGAGGGAAATGGTGGGTTTGTGCTCAGTGGGAGAGGCGCTGTCTTTGCAGAGCCCCCTCAGGTCTGGGAATTAAGGGCGTCTACTGCAGCCGACTTCCACCCTGTGGGCCCCTCAAAAGGTGTCCTCACTGCCAAGTGCGAATCCAAATAAAGAAAGGCCTCCACAGAGCTGCTGCTGGGGTGAGGGGAGAGGGGTGGTTTGGGAGGCCCTCAGAGGGCGGCTGACTGACCCCCCCCCTTCAGGGTGGCCCCATGGCAGGAGGCACTGGGTGGAATCTTCAGTCCTTCCTGGGAACGGGAGGGTTTCGGGATTAAGACCTCCCGGCCCACCCCAGGGAGCAGGCAGGTGGAGTCCTTATTAATGTTCCCATTCTCTCAGCAAGGCCCCACAGGTTGTGGCATTTGGATGCCAGAAGCCTTTCTCCTACCACCACCACGCCCCCCAACATCTTCTTTGTGTCTCCCAAAGTTTTCCCCAACATTCCTTTCAGAGTCCAATTCCTTAGCCAAACCAGCATTTCTGAAGTGTCTCTGGGCTGCCGCCACCTCCTCCCCGCTCCGGTCTCCAGAGCCCCTCCTGCCCCCACCAGTGCCCACTCAGTGGCTCACCACTCCTAGATGGACAGATCCTTATCAGGGAGCTGCGAGATGGTGAGGCTGGGAGTCAGGGGCCAGGTGCAGGGCGTGTCTGGGGCCCAGGAAACCCAGCACCCAACCACTGCGCCCGAGGCCCTAGCCATCTTTCCAAGAAGCTTCAGAGGTCTTTAAGCCCTAAGCTGCTCCTGGTGGAGGCTGTGCTGAGAGCCTAGAAGACTGAGTGGTGGACCTGACAGGCGCCAGCTGAGCCACCTGGTTTCCTGGGTTCTCCCCAAGTGGTCCTGTGCACCCCGCCCCGTGCCGCCCCCCACCCAGGCCCTGGGGTCTTGCTTCACACAGGTCCAGAGTCTGCCAGGAAGGAAGGCCTCAAACCTCTGTTCACGTGTGTTTGTTTTGTCTTTGCTGCTGGGAGAGAATCAGAAGTGTGGCTTGTCCCCAGCAGGCCCCAGGAGGTAGCCAGGCCCTCTGGGGTTCTGCCGGGCTTGCAGACAGCCTCTCCCCTCGCTGCTGCCGCCGTGAAATCTGGATTGGGCTGGGTTTCCAGGGGGAATAAAGAGGAATGATTTCCTAGGAAGGGGACAGCGGCCGTCTGAAGATGCACAGGGCACCACCTGGGAGGGGATCCTGCCTCAGAAGCCAGGCCAGCAGCCCCCCTCCCCCACAGTGCCTTAGGGAGCAGCCCTGGGGGGCCCTAAAGGACTCAAGTGTGGGGAAAGGCCAGAGGGGCCTGGCAGTTCTATTCTGTGGGCCAACCCTGTAGCAAAGAGGTGGGGTGGCTCCAGGGGGCTGAGATGGTCCAGCCAGTCCCACCAGCCCTCGGGACTGGGGCTCGGAGTCAGGCTTAGGTTACCTCGGAGAATATGCAGACACAGGGCAGCTCTCACAAAACTGAATTCACGGCTGCAGATTCACCAGAGGAGGAAGAAATCGAAGGAGAGTTGGAGACACAGACAGACAAAAGGAAGCTTACAGACTAAACGAGGGAGAGAGGAAAAGAGAGGCTTGGGGGAAAAGATGACCTGAAGGAGATCAAAGATCTACAGAGAGAAAGAGACTCTGAGAGGAGGAGACAGAAGGGGATGGGAGGGAGGGAAAGGGGAGGGGGAGGAAAGTAGGGAAGGGGAGGGGGAGGGGAGGGGGAAGAGAGAAGAATATCAGGGCAGGGGAGGGGCGAGGAGATTTGGGGGGAAGGGGAGGGGGGAGGAGAGGAGAGGGCAACAGGCCTATGGGGAAGAAGGGAGAAGAGAAGGGGGCAGTTGAGGGGAGGGGAGAGGAGGAAAGACTGAAAGGCGGAGAGGAGGATGGGAGGGAAGCAAGTTGCAGAGGAAGAGAGAGAAGGTCACAGGCCTCAGGACAGGCAGCCTTGGGGTCCCAGGCCACACAGTTCAGGGCCGTGCTGCACCCCGCACTACCCTCGGAAGTGCAGTGTATGGGGCAGAGCCCTGAGAGCTGGCAGCCCCGAGGGCCCAGCCCCCTAACTCCGCCCCAGTGCTCCAACTGGTTTCTGCCGGGGTGAGTGGGGACAGAAACCCCAGTCTACACCCCTGCCCCTCACCCCGTGTGCCCTGGCGCGGGGGGGTGGGGCTGCACCCTCCCCCAGGGGCTCCCCTGTCTAACACGGCCCCACAGGACTCACCCAGCCCTGGACCAAGGAGCCGCAGCTGCTCAGAGCAGGCAGCTTTTTCCGGGACCGGCCGTCCTCACGGCAAAGAGCCGTCCCCATGTGAGGCCCCGTCAGCCTCAGTTTAGGTCTCTGTCCACACCTGGCAGCAAGGAGTGTCATCTTTATGGCGGGGGGGTCTTTGCCCACCTAACATTTGGAAGTTCAATTTCTAAAGAACGAAGAGTATCGAAGGACATCAAGCAGAGAGCAGCAAGGCCCCAGAGAGAGGCAGCCAGAAGTCAATGTTGATAGGGGAGCCAGGAAGAAAGGGGGCTGAAGGCGGCTCTGAGGGGGAAAGACCAGAGCGAGAAGTTGGGGGGCAGGGCATGGGGGCGCAGGGGCAGGATGTGCACGCGGCTGTCAGTACAGGGGCAGGTGCCATACATCACCCCCGGGGCCTTAGGAGTCAGCAGGTCCTGGCTCTGTCCCTCATTACCTGTGGCTTTGGGCAAATGACTTCAACTCCTGGGACCTCTGTTTCTTCGTCTGCAAAATGGGTGTAGCGGCAGCGCGGACTTCCCGGCTTACTCTAAGGGTACGGTTTGAAAGGTCAACAGCACACACAGGAGACTAGAAGCTATGCGAGAGCCGCGGTGGGTGGAGCCAGGTGGAGAGGGGGGCATGGGAAGAAGCCTCGAGGAGCCCCTTTGGCCCGGGCCATCATTTTGCCTGCTTGGAAAGACAGCCCCAGCTGGCGGTCGCAGGAATGTTGCTCTGAACCCTTTCCGTACTTTCCTAATTTCATCCTCGCACAGATCCTAGGAGGTGGGCTCTGTTCTCATCTCCGTTGTAACGAGGAGGGCGCCCCCCCTCTAAGCACCTAACATGCCCACTGTTGTCACGAGGCTAATAAGCATTTGAGCTCAGGTGCCAGAAGGGTCCTGAGGTCCTCTCTGCCAAAAGCACGCTCTCTTTCAGCAGAAAGCAGCCTCGGTCTCTCTGAGATGAACGTTCTCCCCTCAGGTTTCGAAGTCCGGGCTGACCCAGCTGGACCAGGTAACAGAATGCCTGGGGACCCCTGCCTGGCCGTAGGGAAAGCCCCAGGCCCAAGCACAGGAATTCAGTGAGCAAGACACCTCCCTTCCAGGCGTTTCCTGGACATTCCTCTCCTCCGGCTTGGGGGAGGAGGAGTTGCAGCAGGAAAAGCCCGCCCACGTCCAGGTCACTAATGCTCATGCCAGGACAGGACAGGGATCCAGCAGGGCCATGTGCGCTGGGCAGGCGGGATCCAGAGAGCAGGGGGGAGGGGCCGGGGCACAGAGTGGGCCCAATGTTTTCTCCTAGGCTGCTTGGAACAGGATGTTCTGAAATGAGGAGGCAAGCCAAGAAGCAAGGCATGAGTGCATGTGTGCGTGTGTGTGTGCATGTGCGTGTGTGTGTGTGTGTGGAAGGTGAGTGGCACTATGGGATGTCAGGGGTAGGATCTGAGCAGATGGGAGAGGGTTAGGCATTTATCTGAGCAGAGCAGGTGGGAGCTAATGATGGAGGATGGTGGGAGCAAAGGGGAGAGGGAAAGGGGAAGAAGAGGGAGGAAAAGGAGGACCCCAGGGATGTCAGGGGTATCTCATGCTCTCACTGTCCCCTGCCTCTTTCCACTGGGAAGAGCACAGGGGTCCCTGCTCTGAGGAAAGCCTCATGGAGCATCCAGGTGGTGGGGGTAGCAAGCTGGCCAAGGTCTCCTCCCTTGTCCCTGGCCATCAGCCTGTGGCTTCTCTGGCTGACAAGTGGGTTTTATTGGAGTCACATGTCAGCGTATTTCCCACCCCACACCCATCCTTCCTGATGAATCAGGAGCAAGAGGCTGATTTGGGACCACTAATTCTGAACATTGCTGCAGGGGGTTAAGGAATGTTTCTGGTTCGATTTAGGGTTTCTGTCTGATATTTGCTAATGATTCCTTTGGTCCCATAAGAAGGCAGCCTTTGCCTCGGTGTTGATGAGGTTAGATGAGGGATGGTGGTAGCTGGCTGGTTGTCATTGGGATTGACCAGGCCTCAGACTGTGGGAGCCTGAGACTGACTGACTGACTGGCTGATTGAAACTGGGTGGATGGATTGAGCTTGACTGGCTGGGTGACTGGTTGAGCAGGAGACTGACTCACCAACTACAAGTCTGACTGGCTGACTGGTTAATTACAATGAGCTTGGCGGGTAGTTGACTTGTTGGCTGCCTAATGCAAACCAACTGGATAACTGGATGACTAACGATGATCTTCGAATCAGTAGATTTGAGTGATGATGCCGCCTGAATGACATTAGCTGGCTGGGGGCGTGCCGTCTCCTTCAGACTGACTGGGTGACTGGATGTCTGACAGTGAACCCAGAGCCTTGACTGATGGCCTGTATTGCACACTTGACTCTCAACTGGCTGGCCGGCTGCTGTTCCTTTGCGGCTGTGACTGACCAGGCCACACACTGGAGCTGCCAGCGACTAATGGTGACTGACCAACAGGCAGAAGCTGACTATGCCCAGCTGACTGGTCTGGTTGGGTGACCCGACTATCTGCCTTAGTCCTTGAGAATAGAGAGTCTGCCTCCTTTGACTGCCATAGACTGCCTGATGACCTGCCTGACTGACCAGTGTTCCCGAGTCTAGCTGTGAGACAACACCCTACCAGCCGACACACCTTAACCTGCTGACTGGCTGTCTGATTTTGATTGGCTGTTGGGTGACAGACAACCACTAGGGGACTGGCTGGCTGTTTGAGGGGGGCTGACTGACCCTGCCTCCACTGGCCAATGGGCCGGTTGGCCGACAGATTGAGATTGACCAGGTGGGGGAGACCGGCTGACCACAGCCGTGACTCACACTGGGAGTGACCATGTCTGACCATGTAGCCCTGACTGTATAACGGAGTCTGACTCTGAGACAATGAACAACCAGATTGACTGGCTGAGCTGGGCTGGCTGGCTGATGCCCTGGCTGTGACTGTGACCCCTGGTGTGAACAGCTGTGACTGGGTGTAACAGAGTCCAACTGTGAGTCAGTGGCTGACTGCCTGACTAGCTGACTGGTGGAGGCCAGGCGGACGACTGGCTGACTCGTGTCATGAATGGCCCTGCCTCGCTGTGTGGCCCTGGCTGCATGTCAGAGTCTGACTGTGAGACCATGACAGACTGACTGACTGACTTTCCTGGCCGACTGCCTCTGGGTCGGCCTGTAAACACAGCCCCTACCTGTCCCAGAACCATGAGGGGCCCTACGGGGAGCTAGCCCAGCCTGAGGGACAGAGCGGCTTCTGTGGAACAGCTGGGGTGGGAAGACGGAGGCCGGAGCCGCCAGAGGGAGAACTGGAATAGGCCCTGCCCAGGGTTGGGCCCAGATGGAAAGTTCTCCACCTCACCCTTGCAGGGGCTGGGTCATTGGCGCACATTCTCTGAGCTGTGTTTTTGGCTCTAGTCTTATAGCTCCTTTATTTGGGGGGAACGGGGGTGGCGGGGGGGGGGAAGGGAGCTGGGGAGCCTATAAAAATACTGAGCCAATAACTCACCGACAGGGCTGGGGTTATAGGAGCCTGGTGCAGGGGAGGGGAGGGAGGCAAGCCAGGTGGGGGTGGGAAGGCTGGTTAGGGGGCTTGGACTGGGGCCAAACTCTGCCCTGGAAAATTCAGGCCTTGTAATGCAGAGCTGGGGAAACCTTAGGAAGGAGTGGTGTGTCTGTCAGGCACACCTCTCTTACTTCCTCCATTTTATAGCTGAGGAAACAGAGGCCCACAGCCTCAGGGCCCAGGGCATTTCCCCGACCCTGGCGCTCCCAGCGCCTGCCCACCAGAACCCGGGAAAATGGTGAACTCCAGCTCTCTCTCACCTGCCCCAGCAGGCGCTGGGCAGCCGGTTTTCAGGCGCAGAGTTGAGGACCTTGGGCAAGACGTGCGGCCTCCCTGAGCCTCAGTCTCCTCATCTGTTAAACATATTTCTTTTTTTTAAGATTTTATTTATTTATGTGACAGAGAGACAGCCAGCGAGAGAGGGAACACAGCAGGGGAGTGGGAGAGGAAGAAGCAGCCTCCCAGTGGAGAAGCCCCATGTGGGACTCGATCCCAGAACGCCGGGATCACGCCCTGAGCCAAAGGCAGACGCTTAACGACTGCGCTACCCAGGCGCCCCTGTTAAACCTATTTCTAACAGGAAGGCGTTTGGCAGAACTCAGATCTCTACCACCTGCCCTATGTGTGGTTTCCTCACCCACAAATGCGAATAATATCAATAATGGCTCTTAACTCCACAAGCTTCTCGAGAGAGAGGAGAAAACAGAATCAAGACAAAGACTTCAACTCAATGCCCGGCCCTTAGTAAACAACCAAGACATGTGGACTTTCATGATTACTAACGCTCATCTCCCGGGGACATGAGAGGATTCACGAAGATCTTCCACGCGATGTACCTGGGAAACCACGGAGCTCAGCCCCAAAGTGGTGGAAGACAGCTGTGCACCTGGCAACAGCCCCCTCCCTGAGCCTGGTTAGGCTGTCCCCAGCCACCCTGAAATGCCACTGGTCCCCCCAAAGGATTCCACAGACTCTCTGGGGGCTTTGGCTGCTCCTGATGCCACAGCTGCTGGGGCCTGGCCCCCAGGGACAAGGAGGTGAAAACAGGAGGAAATTCTCTGGGGTTCCCCTGGGAAGAGCCAAGGACCCAGTTGTCATGCGGAGGCCCTGGTGGGGCAGGGGCCTCTTCCAGGAAGACCCAGGGTCTCAGGCCCTCCAGGGAGGAAAGGCCAGGCTCTCCTCTGACCCAGGGCAGGCTGAGGGGCAGAATTTCCCCAGGAGGCTGAGAACCCAAGTATGAGCCCAGAAAACTCCCTCCCACACTAACACAGTCACCCTGTTCTCAAAGAGCCGCTGAGGATGTGAGCTCATCTGACCTTCACAGCTACCCATAGCTGCAAATTAAAACCAAGTCATGAAGCCTCGCCGAGGCCGCAGCCAAAGAACAGAAGGTCTCCTGAACTCCTTCCTTCCTCATTCATTCCTTCATGAGGCTTAAGACTTCAAACAGGACTGCGTGCGAATCCCAGCTCAGCCAGTCATTGGATCTGTGACCTTGGGCCGGTGACTTCTCTGCTCTGAGCCTCAGTTTTCCCCTCTGTACAATGGGGATGACTGTAGCACCCATCTCACAGGATCATGGTGAAGATCTGACAGAATGCTCAGTAAATGCTTTAAAAATGTAAGGCCCGAAGAGCTGAGAGGTTCTCTCTTTGGCTGCACAACTGCTTCCTCATCACAAAATGGACGTAAGGGCCTACCGCGCAGGGTCACTGGGAAGTTAACAAGCACTTAGCATAGTTGCGGCCACCTCGCACAGCTCCCAGGACCACGACCCACGTCCTAGGTGATCGATCAGTCGCGGCCTCTGGAGGTCTTCATAGCCGCCCCGCCTGGCACACAGTAAGGGCGCCATAAATAGGACCTATTTGTCTTACTGGGTAACCAAAGAAGGAAACAAGCATTTAGATATGAAGGGCGTGCTAAGGGCTAGGTGAAGGTGCGGGAGAAGGCAGGAAAGGAGCCCCCGGGAATGGAGAAAGTGAAGGAAGGAATAGAAGGCGTCAGAGACATCTAGTGCTAAGCAGAGGGACAGACTGCACCAGCTGGGGGGCTCCTGGCAGAGGCAAGGCCCATGCAAAGGCCTGGAGGCCTGGAGGCTAGAGAGGGTGAGGCATCTGGGGGCACCCCAGATCCTAGTGGGGCTACAGTTAGAGTCCCGGGGGGGGGCAGGGCAGGAGAGGGTGCCCTCAGCCCGTGCTTGGGGTGAGATGGGGGCAGAATGAATACCCTGCTTCCTGAGTCCCAGGAACATTAGTGGAGGATCCTTTAGGCTTTGGCGAGGCTCTCAGTCAGTCCCTGAGCAGTTTCCCTGCCTGGGGCAGTGCTGCTGGGCTCCCCCCTCCCCTGATGCTAAAGGGCTTCAGGCAGGGACAGTCACTGTCCCCTTTAAAAGAGAAAGAGGAAGGAAGGAAGGAAGGAAGGAAGGAAGGAAGGAAGGAAGGAAGGAAGGAAGGAAGGAAGGAAGGAAGGAAGGAAGGGAGGGAGGGAGGGAGGGAGGGAGGAAGGAAGGAAGGAAAGGGAGGAAAGGGAGGAAGGAAGGAAGGAGAAGAGGAAGAGAAGAGAAAGAAGAGAAGAGAAAGAGAAAGGAGCTACTCTTGTATTGGTTTTCTATTGCAGCTGTTAGAAATTGTCACAAACGTGATGGCTTAAAACAACACAAATGTATTCTCTTGCAGTCCTGGAGTTCTGAAGTCTAAAAATAAGGGGCGGGTCTGCACTCCTGAAGTCTTCAGTGGAGAAACTGGTTCCTTGCTTTTTCCAGTTTCTAGAAGCTAGCTCTGTTCCTTGGTTTGTGGTCTCTTCCTCTTATCACCCCAAACCCTTGCTTTCATTTTCACATTGCCTTCTCACTCTCCAGCCTCCTGCCTCCCTCTTAATAATAAGGACCTTTGTGATTACATTGGACTCACCAGAATAATCTTCCCATCTCAAGATCCTTTAATTAATCACATCTGCCAAGTGCCTCCTGCCTCAGAGCCTTTGCACTTGCTTTTTTCATTGCTTGCAAAGCTTGTCCCCCAGATATCCATATGGATCATTCTTTCATCTCCCTCAAGGGTCTGCTCAAATGAAACCCCTTATGCATATCCCGGTATTCCTCATTTCTCTGATCCTGCTTTATTTTTCTCCATTCCACTCATCACCAACTGGTATAGTAGAGATGTGGGTATTTTTTTTAAACTTCTGTCTCCTCCAACAACACAACTGCACAAAGAGGGGCTCCCGGGTGGCTCAGTTGGTTAAGCGTCTGCCTTCAGCTCAGGTCATGATCCCAGGGTCTTGGGATCGAGTCCCACATCAGGCTCCCTGCTCAGCTGGGAGCCTGCTTCTCCCTCTGCCTACTGTTCCCCCCCCCACACACAAATAAATAAAATCTTAAATAAATAAATAAACAAATAAACTGCACAAAGACTGGCATTTTTGTCTACCTCATCCACTGCTGTATCCTCAACACCTACAATAACAAAACGAACACGTGGTTGAAGTTCAGAAAGGTAGAGTGACTTGCCCAGGGTCGCACAGCCAGGAAGTGACAAAAGCTAGGGATTTGAACGCAAGTGGGTCTGACCCTCCTACATGAAGGGTTTGGCTCGATGATGCCTGTCAGCCTCTTAAAGTTTCCTTACGTGGGTACGAGGCCTTCAGGCCCTGCCCTCTGCTGCTCCTGGTTGACGATGGGGTCATTGTGGGCTGCTGTGTGACTCACCCTAGGCAATAACCAGAAGAATAAAAATAGTTTCTGTTGGCCCCGGGCATTAGATTTCACAACAGCATGAGGGCACCGTGAGAGCCAGCATGTGCCATTTCACTTGGCGCTGTGTCATCGTGCCGCACAAACGCCCGGCACATCGCTGCTGCTCGCGAAATCTCTGTTGACGAAGACCTGCTCTCTCTCTCTCTCGCTCTCTCGCTCTCTCTCTCCTGCTCTCTCGCTCCCTCTCTGGACTCTGGACCTCCAGTTTCCTGCCCGGAGGTCCTGGCCGCACTCCCTGCTTCTCTGGGCATCCCTCTGGCTTCTGGCTCTCCGAGTTTCATGACCCACCCAGCAGGGCCTCGGGAGGAGGCCGCTCCCCTCCCCTGAAGTCCCCGCTCTCACAGGCTGGTGCCCATGACAGTCACCCCAACAACACGGCGGAAAAGGCCCTGCGTTAGGCTTCCTGCCTCTCACCGGGACTCTACCTCCCGCAGTGGCCAGGAGGTGAAGACAGATGTGCTGTCTTAGACCCTTCCCACTTTTCTGCACCTACTTCTCCCTTCCCCAGCCAGGATTTTTCAAGAAAAACGCACCGTTGGCCCTTCTCTGTATTGTACTTCCTCCCAAGCTACCAGAAACTGCCGAGCACAAACCCCATGCCGGGAGAAAGGGAGGAAAGCAACGGGAAGGTGTAAACAAGGGTTCGCTGACCGCCCCTGCAGCCCAGAGGGTCAGGGCCGTGGCAGCTGCAAGGGCATCTCCCCAAAGGAGGAAGGGGAAGACGGGGATCGTTGCGCCAGCGGTGGCAGGAGGTGCGTGAGGTCACACGGAGGAAGAGCGGGCTGGATCTGCAGGAGCCCGTTGGCTTTCCTGAGGAGGTGGCCCGGCAGCGTCACCACAGCGCTCGGCCAACTCCGCGCACAGACACTTCAGCCACCACGGCCCCCGGGACCGGCCCTCGGCGAGCGCTACCAGCTCCATGTTTTGGAGCCTTCGCTTCACAAACACGCTCACCCCGGATCGATGTCATGATAGAGCCGCCACGAGCGGATGACCAGCCCCTACCACGAGCCCGGGCTCTGCACTCAGCACTTTACCTCCGTGAAGACTCAGCAATTTCATGACATTTCTGTGAGGTAAGGTGTGTCCATTCTACGGATGAGAACACTGAGGCTCGGAAAGGTTCGGTCACTGGCTCAGGGCCACAGTGCTCTTCTCATTTCCACTTTTGTTCCTCTGTGAGGGGCCTCAGCAAACCACTGCCTAGAGGCCAATCTAGCTGCTATTTTCATAAAGTTTTATTGGGACACAGCCACACGTGGTTGCTGGCGAGTTGCTTCTGGCTGCTCCGTGCCCGACAGCAGCCAGGCTGATAACTCACAGGTGGGACGACACGCCCCCCAGGCCACAGATACTTAACTCTCTGGACTTTCACAACCCCTGCCCTATAATCTATTCTCTGCCTGTCCCCCAAAGGGATCCTTTGTAAAGCTAACTCAAGTCATGGTGCAAACTGTTTAAAATCTTTTGAATAAGATCCAAATTTCTTCCCATAGCTCACAGGGCCTGCAGGATTTGCTAGCCCACAGCAGGGTCAGCTACCTGCTAACCTCTCCCACTCCCACCCCCGTTGACTACATTCCAGCACACGGGACATTTTTCCATTTACCTAATGTGCTCTTTCTAACCTCAGGACCCTTGCACATGCTGTTCCCTTGTCTAGAATGCTGTCCCCCCGGCTTTAAATCTTAGCTCAAATACCATTTCCTCTGAAAGGCCTCCCTTGCTATTACTCTTAGTTCCCATACCTGGTCTATTTCCTTTCTAGAGTAATGATAGTTTGTCATTTTATCTATATGTTCACTTTTCATCTCTCTTTTGCCCAAGTTTGTAAGCCCCATGAGAGCAGGGACTGTCACTGTGGTGATGAGTGCTTTACCTCCTGCTGGCCCAGAGGAGATGATCTATGAATATATCTATGAACATATGAGTGACTGCAGCACACACGTGTTGGCATCCAGGCCTGCGAGCCCCCCTGCCCCCTCATCCTTCCCACAAGTACTCAGAAAGCGAGATGCATAAACGCCTGCGGAAGGACTAGATAAGTCCTGAGACATGGCCAGCCAGGGCCCTGCCCTCGATGAATTCCCCAGCGACCAAATCCTAGCACCACAACCTCTCCCCTTCTTCGGAAATGGCTGGCCAGACAAGAGACACCCTCTCGATGTCTGCTCCTCACTCAGGCCCCACCAAATGTCCCCCAGGATTCTCATCCCCTGAGAGGCTTTGGGACACAGCTGGGCTTCCACAGGATCCAGATCCCAGGTGTAAGGGGGTTGCATGGGGGTCACCAAAAAGTTTTGTCCAAGTCCATATATATATATATGTGTGTGTGTATATATATATATATATATATATATATATATATATACACACACACATATGCGCCTGGAACTTGTGAATGTGACTGTATCTGAAAAAGGGTCTTTACAGAGGTAATGAAGAATCTCAGGATGGGATTGTCCTGGCTTACTGGGGTAGTTTCTAAATCTAATGACAAGTGTGCTTTGAAGAGACAGAAGAGAGCAGCACCTGGGTGGCTCGGTCGGTTAAGCGTCTGCTTAAGACCCTTGGCCTCGGGTCATGATCTTGGGGTCCTGGGATCGAGTCCTGCATCAAGCTCCCTGCTCATCGGAGAGTCTGCCTCTCCCTGCCCCCTGCTCATGCTCTCTCTCGCTCTAATGAATAAATAAAATCTTTAAAAAAAGAGAGAGAGAGAGCAAGAGAGAGACAGAAGAGAAGAAGATGCAGACCCAGGAGAGGGCCCATGTGCCCATGGAGGCAGAGACACGGCCACACGCCGCAGACACCTGTAGCCCCCAGGCGAAGAAACAGGCAAAGAAGGAGCCTTTCCTAGAGCCCTCAGAGAGAGCGTGGCCCTGCCACCACCTTGATTTCAGATACCTAGGCCCCAGAACAGTGTGAGAATACATTTCTGGAGCTATCGGCTGCCCAGATTGTGGCTAATTTGTTAGGACAGCCCCAGGAAACAAATACCCCTGCAAGGGGCAGACTCCCTTCTTGCTTTAGCCCATAAAGGACATGCTTCTGAGAATCACAGAATTGTCTGCTGGAAGGGACACCCGGGCCAAGTCACCTGCCGTTTGCTGATTCCAGGCACCCCGATTCCACCCGACTGCTGTTTTCACTTCCACACGCCACTCTGCTCTTCTTCCCCTAGTGTTTGTCCTCACGGGGCCCAGTTCGCTCCCTACGCGAGTGTATTTCCAGAAAGAACTTCAGCTAGGAGTGGGGGAGGGAGGCAGCACTTGCAATTCACTCCATCCTCCCTCCGTCCATGTGTGCCGTCCACTAAACACTTGTGAAGCCCTCACTACATACCAGACGCCGTTCAAGCCTCTGGAGACACAGCAGGGACCACACAGACGTGACTCCCCATCCTTGGGATCCCGGCATCGTCCTGTGGAACAGGCCGGGGGATAACTGCCCAGGTCAATACAAAGCTGCTAAAATTCACAACGGTGCATTGGCGTGTCCCCTCAAATTGTCTGTGACCCCATGTGGGGAAGTGCTGACACAGCCCCACCCATCCCTCACAGGGAAGGAGTGGAGGGTGGGGAGCAGAGACCAAGGTTTGAATTCTGGCCTCCACTTGCTGGCTCGAGGCCCTGAGAGCCTCAGTCTGCCCCCCACCAAAGCAGAAGGCGTCCAGTTCCCGGGGCTCCTGGTCCGCTGTGGTCAAGAGCCTGTGTCCCTGGGAGAGGGAGGGAGGGCTCCCCCCCCAGGGTACGTGGTGGTGCGGGGGTTGGCACGGTGGCATTTCCCAGGTGCTGAGCCCGCTGGGCCCAGAAGCCAGCTGGGAGGGCAGGCGAGAGAGGCTCTGGGAGAGAAGGTCCAGCCTGCCAGCGCTCAGAGCCTGTGCCAACCCCGTCCTCCCACGGGCAACAGGAAGGGGTGTCGTGTGACTTGTGGGATCTGTGGGCAAACAAACCGTGGAGCTGGATCCTTGCCCAGGGAGGACAGGAAGCCTGCTGCTGAATCCTTCGGTTGTAATAAACATCAGGCACTGAGCACCCACAATTTGTCAAGCCCAGACGACCTGTTTTATATGGTTTACCAGCATAACCGTCATCAGTTTCACAGCTGAGGAGACAGGCATGCCACAAGTGGACACAGTCCTAAGTGACAAGGGCAGGATTTGAACCAGGCTCGTCTTAGCCGCCTCACTCTACTACCTTTAGCTCTGTTTCTGAATTAGCAAGGGGTTTTGGATGGCAAGGGACCATTATCCAATCCAAACTTCAGCCCACCTCTGTCCCCCAAAAGAATTTATTGGAGAGTTTAGGGCTTTCAGGCACAGCTGAATCCCGATGCTCAAACAACATTCTCGCGTTTCTGTCTTAGCCCTTGGCTTTGTTCTGCTCAGGATCACATTAAGGTACCAGAGGTTACAAAGACAGCTACCTCAGGCTCCAGGTTTCTCCGCGGCTTTACAAACTCACTGGAAAGGGGACCTTCTGTTCTAAGGGTTCTAGCACAAGTCCTGGGTAGCATTGTCTTTGGCCCAGCTTGGGTCACATGACCGGCCCGGAACCAATCATTTGGTCAAAGGGCTGCAGCCCTCCCACTGGCCAGAAATGGATCAGGTGTCCACCCGTGAAGTGAGTAGGTGAGGACAGCAACCTCTGTCCCCAGAATCACAAAGAATGAAAATGGGGGGAGGTGAATCACCCAAGAGAAATCAGGAATCATGGACCAGCGGAACAGGTTTTTGGCAAGCAGAACCAATTGGCCCCTAGGACCGCCTGCTCTCCCTTCAGTCTTTGGTAAAGTTCCTTTGGAAAATCCTCAACTTTATCCTCATGAAAAGAGGAGGCGAAGCCTTCTCTGGCCGCTGCAAGGCAAGATGGCCTCGGGGTGAGCTGCCTTTGTGTGGTAGATTGGATGGTTGAGGAAGTGGATTGTACCTCTCCCTGAACTCAAGGCCATTTGACTGCCTTTAGCCAACGGGGAATGAGTGAGTGTGTGGCAACACAAGCTTTAGACGTGTGTGCTTCATTTGGTTAGGTCTTCTCTGCTTCCACCATTTACCACAAGACATCCTCTGGCTAACGACAGATTGCAGAGCAAAGAAGTACGTAGAACATATCTGATCACAGACCCAGCCTAAAGCAGAGCTACCCCAGATGACCCCCAGACCCAAGAGCAAGACACATAAATGGTTGTTTTTGATAAGTTCCTAAGATTTGGGGTGAGTTGCTGGTTATGCGGCATTATAACAGCAAAATCTGACTGTCACACTTTGAAAGTTCCTATTTTATGTTGAGGGAGACCACTATCCTTTGAAGTCAACAGTCTTTCAGGAAGTGAGCACTCAGAGCTGGGGCAGTTCTTACCCTGCCAGCGTCCCCAGGAACCCAGAGAGCCCCCCACACTGTAACATGCAGCCATATCTCAGCTCCTACCCAGAAAGTCTCCACAGACCAAAAGGAGTTTCAGCTTCTTTTCTGGAGTCCTGCAATTTGCCTTATCCTCCGTCTGGAGTCTTTCAGGATCTTTACCAGCTGTGTTCCTTAGGCAAGTCACTCGGAACCTCAGTGTCCCCATCTGCAAGAGGGAATAATACTAACCCTTGGTTTTGGGAGGGAACAATTGAGAGAATATATATGAAACACAGCTACAGTGCCTGGTGCAGTGAAATGTTAGCTTTCTATCTACTTACTTTTTAAAGGACGGGAGGAGTAAATAGGTGCTGGACTGTCCAGTCTGTGCCTCTGAGCCTTGGGAAAATCCTGCAGAAAGTCTGTCTGCATCCCACAGCAGAGAAGCTCCGGGGGCCTGAACCTGGGAGGAAAGGGATCTGGAACATGGCAAGGCAGGTTTTTCTCTTGTTTTGTTTCCTTTCAGTTACTTGAAATCACATAGCCGATTTATTTACTTTGATGGTTCATCGCACACACAAAAATAAAGCAAAGACATGGGAACAGCCCCGCAGTTGCTACAACTTGAACCCATGGGGAGGAACCGGCTGGGGAAAGTCACAATTCCGCTCACTGGGAAGACCTGGAACTCCCGCCTTTCCTTCCCATTGGGAATTCACTGTGAGGTGGGATTTTAATGCCTGTTGGCCAACCAGCCCCTGGTGCAGCCTTCTGCAGGCTCTGCCTCTCGCAGGCTCCTGTCCCCAGCCCTGCTGTGTGGACCTGAGTGAGATAAGGACCCCAGTTCAATGACTGCAGCAAAGCGAGAGCTAACCTGGTGCTCACCGGGCGCCAGGCACTGTGTTAGACGCTGTGTTGGGACCTCCTGAGCGCTCACCGCATCGCTGTGAGGCCGCTACTTGCTTACATCAGACGAGAAACGAAGACTCGGAGATTTCAGGGCATGTGCCCACACCCCACGTCCAGCAGGGGCAGATCTAGGCCTTGAAGTCGGCTCTGATTACAAAGCCTGCACCCCCAGTCCCTATTTTGGGCTGCACCGCACAGTCCCGGGTACTGCCAGCCCCAGGGGATGCTGGGTCAGCGAGAGTCACCGCCATCTTGCATGGAATCCCAGAAAGAAGTCCAATGTCAGGGCCTTCCTTCTCCTCATTCTGTACTTCCTGCCCCAGTCTGTGAATCTGGCCATGGCTCTAGCCCTGTCCTGGGAGGGATCGATCCAAAGCTGCTGCCTCTGCAACCATCACTGGCCGTACCTGGGAAGGGCATCTTGAAATTTGGACCTTCTGACCCCACAGCAAGTTCCCCAGTCCAGGCCTTGGTGGCAAGCAGGCTTCTCCGCTGCCAAGCGCACTGTAAGGGCTCCAGACCCACGTCCTGCTCTTGGCACGACCTCTTCCCAGCCGCATGGCCTCAGACATTCACTAATCTGCCTGGGCCTCAGTTTCCCCATCTACAACGGAGTAGCATGCAGTTGGCTCAGGGCTTTCCAGGTTGAGGCGAGGACACCATTGGAGAAAGCACGATGAATGAGCAGCTGTTGCGCATGAGAGAGGCCTGTGTCTTGGCGCGCCTCCGGCCTCACGGGGAATAGTGGGAATGCTACTAACACCGGCTCATCCCGGAGGCCCCATCCAGCTCCAACATTCTGTGTGATTCTTGGATCGCAACACATGCCCCCAGAAAAGTTTTTCTTCCCAAATGCGTTAATCAAGACCCTTGGGATCCAAGTGACAAAAACTCAATTCAAACCAAGTTAAGCAAAAGGGAGGGATATACGGGCAGAGTCCCTAGAATTCTACAGTGTTGTTTTTTCGAACTTGGCACTCCCTTGCTTCAAGCCCCCTTGAATGGCTTTTTGCAGCCTCGGGGAACATGTGAATGCATTCCTCTAGCCTCTCAGTCTCTGCCTGACCTGCCCCTCATTCTCATTCCCTCATCCTGAACCTGCCTCTCCCTCGTCCTGGCCTTTGCACATGCTATGCGCTCCACCTGGGGTGTGTATCCCCAAGCTCTTTCCCATCTGTATCTGGCTCACCCTCCCCTTCAGCTTCAGCTCACTGTCACCTCTTCAGAGAGACCTTTCCCCTCCGCTCCCACTTAGGGAGCTCCCAGGGCTCCCTTTCACCTCCCCCGGCCGTGTTTCCCAGTCACGTCAGCAGTGAGATGACCCACGTGCTCACGTGCTTGCTGTCCGTTTCCCCATTAGACAGTCCTCTGCGTACGGCCCTCTGGATTGCTCACTGGGGCATCCCTGACATCCAACGCTCTACTCCCCGGCACGAGTGCTCCATAAATATTTGTGGAATGAATACATGGTTGACAGTAATTCTTCATGGTTTATCAAGTCTGGATTCCTCTGCCTCAAATGCAGCACGTCCTTGCAAACCAGACCCTCTTGTTTTTCTCAGCTGGAAGCCACCCACCCCCCAGGTCTGTAAGCCAGTGCATCCTGGGCACCTCCCCGCCCCCTCCCACCAACACCTCCCCTTAATCTCCGGAAGCCAACCACCAACCACTTCTGGCCATCCCCACCACCCCCGCTCCAGGCCAAGCACTGGCTCTGCCCCCAGCCCCAGGGCTCCTGTTACTGCCTCCCAGGGACGCTCCCCTTCTCACCGCACTCCAGCCTCATCCCTGCAGCACAGCTGATAGTGTCTCCCTCCACTGAAAAGCTCTCCTAGCATCCTCTGGACACTCAGAGGAAGCTCACTGCCTTCCTATAGGCTGCAGCTCCGCATGGCCTGCCCCCGGGAGCCAGCTGCCCTGTGCCTTCCTGCCCCTCTCTTTCTGCTCCAGCCCTGTGTTCCCCAGACGCCTTACCCCCGGCTGAACAGAGTACTCACCACAGTTGTTCACACGCTCCTGCTGGGACCCCTGGAGCAGGTCTGCCTCCTCTCCCTCACGTTACACTCCAGGGGCAGAGACGCTGCCTAGCTTTGCACGCACTGCCCGGCCCTGTTCCTGGCATTTAGTGGTGCTTGATCAATATTGGCAGACGAATGGCTGAATAAACACATTTGAAAACCTATCATATGCCTGACGTTAAGTTAGAAATGTAAATACGTTATCTCATTTTCTCAGCAATCTTGCAATGTAAGTACTATTATGTTTGTTGATTGAATACATGAATGAATCAACGAAGGAATGAACTAGCAGGGGCAGAGCCACAATCCAAAAGCACACAGGGGCCAGGAGGACACAGAATTTGTGAAGCACATGCAGCGTCGGGTGCGAGTGAATGAAAGAGACCGGGGCAAAATGCAGCCCCGTGGCGTCTACTATAGGGCCAGGTGTCTTCCCTCGAAATTCCTATGTTGAAGTCCTCACTCCAGGCACCTCAGAATGGGATCTTATCAGGAGATAGGGACTTCGCAGATTACGTTAAGATGAGAGTGGTAGTGGGGGCCCTACTCCAATGTGACTGGTGTCCTTATAAAGAGAGGAGATGTGGTCACAGAGACAGACGTATGCAGAGTGGAGACAAGGAGCAGGCTCACGGAGAGAAAACGGCCCAGAAGCAGGGGCCTGGGACAGATCCTTCCCCCACAGCCCTCAGAAGGACCCCTGCCAACACCCTGATCTTGGACCTCTAGCCCCCCAACTGTGAAACCATACATTTCTGTCCTGGAAGCCCCCCAGCCTGGGGTACTTGGTTACACAGAGCAGCCCTAGCCGACTAAGGCGGCCTCACATTCAAACACGTTTTTCAAGCCCAGGGGACCAAAGGAGATTTGTCCCGAGGCCGCATGGTGTGGGAGGGGGCTCAGGCGGCAGCGCGGGGGGCTTCCCCGGTCCCAGCCACACTCTGTCCACCGGGAATCGGCTCTGTGGGAAGCTGAGGTCAAGCACATCAAATGGGAATTCAATTACGGTTTGGAGCCGTGTCCTCGAGGTCACAGATTAAATGAGGGCAGGTGAGGAAGCCAGGGCCTCCCCGTGGCGCTGGTGCCCCGGGCTGGAGACGCAAGCAGGGCAGCAGCTCGGTGCAGAGCCCGGCGAGGCCCGGCCGGTTTGTCGGTTTGTCGAGCGTAGCAGAAAACCTGAATTAAAAAGAAGAGGTAGGCTGGATTAGTTTAGAGGCCTGTCGACTAAGATCCCCAGCGTATGGTAATCAATGCTCTATCAAGCACATTGCCGCTGCCATTGACAAGTATCTGTTCGTTGTAAAAATGGAATCTATTTTTTTCCCCTCCATTTAATTCAGAAATCTCATGTTACACGGAAAGGTTAATTACAAACCGACTTCTAAGAACCCTTTGTTGGAAGCTTCTGTTTCATTTTCTCCAAGATGAGTCCTTGAACTCCATATTTGGGAATGTAGACTCAAGCTGGCTTCACGAAGTCACTTCCTCCTTCCAGCGGCCCCAGAGGCAGCGAACATCTCCGATGGTCTGATGAAGCTGGGACTAACCAGAAACCACTTCAAACCATCCAAAACCATCTAAAATGTGGTTTTGTTGCTTTTTCCATTTAGACCGAAGACCACCATCTTTTCAACATGTTGTCCTGGTTGCAAAAGTAAGAGGGTCTCAAGTTCTGGGACCACAATGAGAGACATACAATATTCCAGTGGCTACACCAATTAGGTCTGCTTGCTCCCAGCTCTGGGGAAGGTAAACGGTCTATTACTTGGTGGGTAATGCATCCCACATGGCATTCCTCGGCCTCAAGGAAGCCTGAGAGTCCTCGTTTTTCTAGCGATAACTACAGGGGCATGGCACAGACTAGGGCCCCAGCACCAAGGCTGAGCCCCTTCCCCACCATTAGCTGCGCCATGAACTTCCCTGCTTGCCATGGGCCCATGGCAGCCTTCTCAGAAGGCTTCTGTTCTCTCCAGCCATGTTTGGAAACTTCTTTACAGCAGGTGTGGGCAAGACTGGTTTTTGTCTACCTGGCCACTTTTTGCTTCTTCTGGTCTCTTCAACTCCATATGTGCCCATGGGGTCTCACCAGGCAATCATTATGGTTCCCAGCCCCTGGGTATCATGGTTGGACCCATCGAAGGACTATATCCCTCTGTTCCAGTCAGAGATGGGCACTGACCAAAATTTCCTGGGACTTACGGCTAGTACGTAAAGATAGTCCTCCTCTTTAAAAGAAAAAAAATATTTATTCTGCCCTATAGGGATATACACCTAAGCTTCTAGCAACCAACGTTCTTGCCTGATGGAGGGTTCCTAGCTGCAGCCGAACCACAAAATAAATCACAATGATACTACTAATAATAGTCAAATACTTACATAGTATTGACTTTGGCAAGCACTATTCTAAACACGTTACACATACTACCTTCCTGAATCCCCACAACTTACCTCTGAGGTCAGTACTCTTATCACAGATGAGGAAACTGAGGCATAGGAAGGTTAAGTAACTTGTCCAAGGTCACCAAACAAGTAAGATTCAAATCCAGGCCATCTGGCTCCAGAGTTTTCACTCTTAAGGTCTACCATAGAGCGAGCAAAGGAAAGAGGGAGAGATGTCATCAGTTAAGGACCTGGATCTAGCCATGCCTGAAGCTACTCCTGGATTTCCCAGTATCACAAACCAATTCATTCCCTTTGTTTGCTTAAGCTACTGTGTTTTGTTGTCTGTCTCTTGCAACCAAAGGAGTCCTGTTCCATACAGCCCTCTAATACATTCTGCCTGGGTGGAGACAGGCAAGAAGCATCTCAACGAATGTCCTATAGTGTATTTAACAGGGTTCTGACTCTGAACATAAAATCTCTTCTTCTGCTTCTATTGTTAATCTTATTCCACAGACTATGAAACAAGCCTGGAAAAGGTTGAGTCACTCCTCCAAGACTACAGAGCTAAAAAGTAACAGGTGTGCCTGAGTCCCCTCAGGTCTGCCTGACTCCCTGTCCATGACCCTGACTACCTCCATCCAAACCCATGGTGTCATTATGCTGTTTTGTTTTTTTAAAGATTGATTGATGGATGGATTTTAGAGAGCAGAGAATGCGAGCGGGGACAGGGAGGGGCAGAGGGAGAGGAAGAGAATCTCAAGCAGGCTCACACTGAGTGGGGAGCTCGTTACAGGGCTTGATCATGACCTGAGCTGAAACCCAGTTGGACGCTTAATTGACTGAGCCACCCAGGCGCCCCATCATTATGCTGATTTGTAATGCACAGCCCAACTACTTCCAAAATTAACATAAAGGGTCATAGTAGAGATGCAGATGCCAGGATCTTTAAAATTGGTGGTGTTATTTTTTTTAAGTAATCTCTACCCCACCGTGGGGCTCGAACTGATGACCACGAGATCAAGAGTCACACGCTCTACTGACTGAGCCAGCCAGGCGCCCCTCAATTTGTTTAACAACAATTTATTTATATATAATTCCCATGTTACACAATTCAAACATTAAAATGTACTACTCAATGATTTTTCCCATATTCACAGAGTTATGCGAGCATCACCAAAATCAACCTCAGAACATTTCATCACTCCAAAGGAAACCCTGTACCCCTTAGCAGTCACTTTACATGTCCTATAAATTTGCCCGTTCTAGACATTTCATATCAGTAGAATCACACAATATATGAAATATGTGTCTGGCCCCTTTCACTCAGAATAATGTTTTCAAGGTTCATCCATGTCATAGTATGGGTTAGTACGTTATTTCTTTTTATTACCAATATTAGAAATTCTATGGATATGTTGCATTTTATTTACCCAGTCATCAGTTGATGGATATTTGGTGGGGTTTTTTGTTTGTCTGTTTGTTTGTTTGACTTTTTGGCTATTCTAAATAATTCCATGTACATGTTTTTCTGTTTTCATTTCTTTAGCATATACCAGGAATTACTGGGCTGTATGGTAACTCTATGTTTAACCTTTGAAAAACTTCCAGACTATTTTCCAAAGTGGCTGTATATACCATTTTACATTCTCATCAACAATGTCTGAGGGTTCAAATTTCTCCACATCCTCACCAACACTTTTTATTATCCATCTTTTTAATTATAGCCATCCTAAGGGGTGTATCTCACCATGGCTTTGATTTGCATTTCTCTGATGGTTAATGATCTTGAACATCTTTTCATGTGCTTATTGTCCATTTGCATATGAATATTGGAGAAACATCTGTTCAGAACCTTTGCCCAATTGTTAATTATGTTGTTTTTTTGTGACTGAGTTGTAAGAGATCTTTATATAGTCTGTGAAGTCCCTTATCAAATATATGATTTGCAAATATTTTCTCCCATTCTATGATTTGTCTGTTAACTTTTTTGATGGCGTTCTCTGAAGGTTTTAATTTTTATGGAGTACAATTTATCATTGTTTCCTTGATTGCTTGTGCTTTTGACATTGTATATAAGAAATCCTTGCCTGATCCAAGGTCATGAAGATTTATTCCTGTGTTTTCTTCTAAGAGTTTTATAGTTTTAGCTCTTACATCTAGGTCTTTAATCCATTTTGAATTAATTGTGTATATGGTGTGAGGTCGGGTGTCCAGCTTCATTCTTTTGTATGTGGACATCCAGTTATCCCAGCAGCATTTGTCAAAAAGACTATTCTTTCTCTATTCAGTTGTTTTGGCACACTTGTCAAAAATTAATTAACTGTGTTCCTGGACTCTCAATTCCATTCCACTGATCTATATGTCTATCTTTATGCCAGTATCGCAACATCTTGATTATTGTTGCCTTGTAATAAGTTTTTAGTATAAGAAGTGTGAGTCCTTTAATTTTGTTGTGTTTGTTGTGTTTTTTTTAAAGATTGGACTATTCTGGATCCTTTCCATTTCAATATGAATTTTAGGATCAGCTTATCAATTTCTGCAAGAAGCCAACTGGGATTTTGATAGGATTGTATTGTCTCTGTAGATCGTGGGGGAGTATTGCCATTTTAACAATATTCAGTTTCTGATCCATGAACATGGGATGTCTTTCCATTTATTTAGGTCTTCCTTTGTCTCTTTCAACAATATACTATAGTTTTCAGAGTATAGATTTTGCATTTCTTTTGTTAAAAGTAGTCTTTCTAAGTATTTTATTCTTTTTAATGCTATGGAATTTTCTTAATTTTATTTTCAAATTGCTCATTGTTGGTATATAGAAATACAATTGGTTTTTTATTTTTGTTCTTTTATCCTGCAATCTTGCTGAGCTTAGCTGTAATCGCTTTTTAGTGGATTCCTTTGGATTTTCTATAAATAAGATCATGCCATCTGCAAATAGATAACTTCACTTATTTATTTCCAGTTGGGTGTCTTTTATCTCATGTTTTTGCCTAATTATCCTAGCTAGAAATTCCAATACAGTGTTGAATAAAAGTGGTAAGAGCAGACATCTTTGTCTTGCTCCTGATCTAAGGGGGAAAGTATTTAGTCTTTTACCATGTAGTATGATATGGGTTTTTCACAGCTGCCTTTCATCAGTTTGAGGAAGTTTTCTTCTATTCCTAGTTTGTTGAATGTTTTTATATCACAAAGGCGAAAATTCGTTTTAAAAAGAGACCTTGAGACTTTCAGATAAAGACAGAGTGTTGAACACACATATCATTTTGTTCCCTCTTGGAACAGTTGTTTTGTTTTGTTTTGTTTTTTGCAAAAAAAAAAAACCACAGGTCTGAAAGAATGAAGAGGAGACAATAAAAGAAAATATTTTAAGCTGGAAAATAGACGGGTAGGTAGCCACTGCCTGCAGAAAGCCAAATCTAAGCCAAGTTGCAAAAACCAACAACCAACCAAATCCGCCAAAAAGTCAGGAATTCATTGCTCATGTAATTCTAGAAGTGGAGGTGAAGGGTGGGGAGGACTGAATAAGGAGGATTAGTTAAAAGCCAGTAAAAAAACCCCAAGAAGATGGCTTCTCACATCTGCTCCCTGGGCTCACCCCTCACTCCAGGATGCATGGGGCCCACCCCTCTCCAGTCCCCTCCAGAAAGGAGGTTTATTTCCCGGAAAGTGTGAGTCAGAGGATGTGTGACTGTCAGTGATTAAGGCCGAGGCTCTCCATTGCCCCCTGTATGTCTCTACCTCCAGCCAGGAATTTGGAAGTGTCTGACAAGCCCAAATGGAAGGACCTAAAGAGATTTACATTCAGAGTTCCCCGAAAAAGAGGCCCCCCATGTCCCTCTACATTGAAAAAGCTCTATTCTTGGCTTGGTGTTTTTGGCCTCTTAGCCCTTCTCTATTAAATAGGAGATTTAGAGACACCTGAGAAGAGTCTTTCCCAGGACATAAAACAAGGAACTTCACAATAGCAGACTAGTCTGAGAAAAGAAAGCTTTAAATCATCATTAATTTTCTCAGATGAGAAAATATATGGCAGGCATGAAATTAGAGGTGGAAATAACAAAAAGGAAATGTACAGAACAACAACAAAAAAATGGCTCTTGGAAATTAGAAACATGACAGAAGAAATGAAGAACTTAATAGAAGAAATGGAAGGCGAAGATGAGGTGTGTCAGTTTCCTGGGGCTGCTCTAACCAAGTTCCGCAGACTGGGGTGCTTAAAGCAACAGAGATTTATTGTCTCACAGTTCCGGAGGCCAGAAATCCCAAATCAAGGTATTGGCAGAGGTTAGTTCTTTGTGAGGACTCTACAAGGAGAATCTGTTCCTTGCCTCTCTCCCTGCTTCTGGTGGTTTTCTGGCAATTCTTGGTGTCCTGCAGCTTGTAGAAACATCAGCCCAGTCATTGCCTTCGTTTTCACCCCGTGTTCTCCCTGTGTGCATGTCCATCTCTGTGTCCAAACTGCCCATGCAATAATGACACCCGTCATACTGGATTAGGACCTACATTATTGACTTCAGTTTCACTTGATTACCTCTGCGAAGACCCTATTTCCAAATAAGGTCACATTCACAGACATTGGGGGTTAGGACTTCAACATCTTTTGAGGGACACATCAGCCCATAGCATGAGATCATTTCTTTCTAAGAAGAACAAAAGCATAAAAAGAACACAAGACAGAAATCACCAGAAAATCAGAGGAGGTATAGTATCTGGATAACAGAAGTTCCAGAAAGAAAAAGAGAAAATGAAGTCATCAGTGAAATAGTTCAAGGGAGTTTCCCAACACTGAATGACTTGAATTTGGGGATTGAAAGCACCCACTGGGCATTCGGAACAGTTGTGAAAATAGACCCAAAACAAAGAGCATAGTCACGAAGTGTCTGTGTACTGGGGACACAGAAGAACTTCAGAGGAAGAGGGAGAGAATATCAAGCAGACTCCCCACTGAGCCTGACGTAGGGCTCAATCCCACAGCCCTATGACCATGACCTGAGCCAAAATCAAGAGTTGGACATTTAACCAACTCAGCCACCCAGGAGCCCAAAAATAAAAAAAGGTTTTATTTTTAAGTAATCTCTGCACCCAGTGTGGGGCTCAAATTCACATTCCTGAGACCAAGAGTTACATGCTCAACTGACTGAACCAGCCAGGCCCCAGATAAGCTTCTTTAAATGTCCAGAGGGGGAAAAATATGTCCCCCACACAGGATCCGGAACCAGAGGGCTTTAGGCTTCTCATCAGTGTCACCATATGTGAGGAAGAAAAATGACTTCCAAGATTGGATTGTGGCAGGTGGGTATGAAGGAAGAGAAAAGACATTGTTGATCTTGCAAGGTCTCGAAGAATAAAGCGTGCACACGCACATCCTTTCTCAGGAAACTAGTGGAGGATGAGCTCCACTAAAATGAGTAAAGCGAGAAAGAGGAAGACTGGGATGACAGGAAACAGGAGCTACAATGGAGAAGAAAAGACCAGGATGATGGTCAAGGGAGGTCCCGCAGTGAGAGCCTGGATGGGGACAGGTCAGGAGACTCTAGAAGAGATGTCTCCAAGAAGCTAAGACTAGGACCCCTGAAGCCAATGAATCTGGGCAAAAAATGATGGGGCAGGCCAGTGAGAGTGTGCCAACTTGCCTTTAGTTTCACCCTCCCCTCTGCATTTCCTCCCCTTTCCTGACCAGCAGCTTCCAGGTGGCTCTCCCTGTGGATCGTAACTCTGGGCTCCCTCGCCCCTGGCTTCCTGTTGGGTTTGCGAATAACACGGGCAGGAGATGAGAAGGGATGAAGCAAGGGAGGTCAACTGTCTTTCATGCCCCTCTCTGTCTGCTTGATGCCACCATCTTGGCGGGGGCTACATTATCCTCCCTGACCGCAGATCCTACGAGCTGCCCCTCCTCCACAGCTTCAGATCCACTGGGCTCCAGTAACCCTATTTCCTCCCTTTGCCCTTCAGGTAATGGCTTCCCCCTGTTGCTAAAGTCTGGGGGTGTCTCTCCATCCTCGTCCACACCTCTCTCAAGAGACCTTTCATGGATAGCCCTTGGATTGAAAGCCCACGTGTCAGTGACATGCTCTGTCCGACCAGGGCCCTGACTAAGCTCGTGTATGTTTGTTTTTGAATTGGTGATAAATGCATAGAGAAATAAGCAAACAAACAAAAAGAATTACTCCAGGAAAACAAACCAAAAGAAAGGAAAGACAAAGTAGTCCTAGTTTTACCATAAAACTCCACTGTGATGTACACGTATATAGTAAAAATAATATAAATACCAATACTGATCTAATCAAATATGATATAATAATACAGACAGTGGGGCAGGGGAAAGTCTACATTTGTAGAGTGAAAATGGGCAGCAGGAAAGAGAGCTAAAATCTTACCTCCCATAGCAGAAGTCAAGAGGTAACAGGTAAGATGGAAAACACAGAAAGGAGCCCACTGGGCATGATTCTTATGACCTACAGGAAGATGTACCAAAGAAATAGTGATAAGGAATAAAAAAGAGTTTCCTCTGAAGACAGGGAAACGGAAGAGAAGGGAAGCAGGACTGGACATTGGGGCTGCTGTTACTCTTAGTGTATTAGTCAGCTAGGGCTGTGTAACAAAATACCACTTTAAGGGTGGCTTAAAGAACACTTATTTTAATAAGTACACTTATTTTTTCACTGTTCTGGAGGCAGGAAGTCTAAGATCAGGAGGTCTCTGGTGAGGCCTCTCTCCTTGACTTGTAGACAGCTGCCTTCTTGTGTCCTCACATGGCCTTTCCCTGTGCGTGCTGAGACAGACAGGTCTGCAGTGTCTCTACCCCTTCTTAGTAGGACACCAGTTCCTTAAGGAACCCCACTCTCATGACTCTCTTAACTTTACATATGTCTTTAAAGGCCCTAACTCCAAACAGGTCACATTGGGAGTTAGAGTTTCAGTGTATGAATTTGGGGGGACACAATTCAATCTATAACTTTAACATGACCTGTTGATCCAGGAGATTCTGCAGACGAGGGGCATGTGGAGTAGGGCTTCTCTAGGGAGCATCACTGTACGTTAAAGTGTCCTGATAGAAAGGCCAGGATTGAGGGCATGAAGAGATGGGCTAATGGTGGAGTACGAAGCTTGTACACTTCTTACCAGTCCTGTCTTTGGATCACACAGGAGACTCAGCACCAAGGGCACCAGAGATGGACCAGACTCACACAGGGACCTTGCAGAGCAGAAGCAATGAAATGTGTAACTGAAATTTCATCTCTTCCCCAAACCCAAAACAGACCACAGAATTCCCCCACTTCAGGAACATTTCCCTGTTTTCCCTTTAGAGGAATCAGACTAGAAGCAAAAAGGTGACTGGGAATGTGGGGCGGTATTAACCTTCAGCCTGGCTCTCCTGGAGTTCCACGTGCCTCCACCTGGCTTCACTTTTCTCCCATTGTTAACAAGGCAGCCAGAAGGGGAAACCGGTTTTTTTCTGCTCAGAGTCTCTGCTTGGGGACGGGAGGGTGAAGGGATTGGCACGGAGGAAGTGAAGTTGGAGCTGCTGTTTCCTAAGTCTTGGTCAGCTTCTGTGTCTGTTCTTACGGCCCAGCGAAATGGTGTGGTAGGCTGGTTAATGCTCAAAATTTGCTGCCCCACCCCGTGGGGACTGGGGGACAATTATACAGCCCTATCCCGTGTGGTCGTGTGATTCTTTGGCTAGTGAAATGTGAGTGGAAGTGACGTGTGTCACCTCTAAGTAGAGGCCGGAAGGGGCCAGGCATGTTTTGCTATCCTTTTTTCCGCCTCAAGACAGACCATAATATCCCAGAGCGAGCCTGGGTTCCAGAGTCAAGAGGACAGGAAGCAGAGCTGAGAGAGACTCATACCCTGGGTGAGAAAGAAACCTTTGCTGTTGTGCTCTTTGCAGATTTGAGGTGATCTGTTACAGCAGCAGAACACAGCCTGAGCTGCCTGATTCGGGTGGGGATCCGTGCAGCTTGAAGCCACCCGACAGCTTGCCCGTTAACTCATGTGGCCACCCTATTTTCTGCCTGATACACATCCTTTGTTCTTCAGGGAGAAAGTCATATGTAGGAAGTGAGAGTCATGCCAAAATGGTCTGGATCCTTCTTGGCCTGCAGTGGATCCTTCTTGGCCTCCTTCTCTGGAGAGCCCCAACTAACACATAGGGGTTTAAATAAAAGAGAAGTTTACGTCTCACCTATGAGGGGTCAGGCAGGACGCTCGGCAGGGCGTCCTAGGATGACAGCTCCATGGAGTCACCCGGGACCCAGGCTCTATCTTTCAGCTCTTTTAATCCTTACTATGTAGTTCCCATCCTTAAGATGACCTCATGATCCATGGTGACGGACAGAGTTCCAGCCATCACCTTGAAGTTCCAAGTCGGAAGCCTGAGGAATCAGGCAAAATTAAAGCATGTTTGCCTCCCTTCCATCATTCGAGAACATTAAGAGTCTCTGCCGCATAATTGGAAGATGTCCTTGTTTTTATATTCAAATATGGCCCTTCTAATCAGACGGATTTCAGTCTGGCTGTGCACTTGGCAACACGGGGCAAGGGCTGTCAAGGTGTAAGGACTGTCATGTTTGTGTACAGTCTGTGATGGTTTAACGGGAAATCAGTCGCTCTCGTTTCCAGGGTGGACTCCTTGTAGGCAAAGACTTAGAGTGGGCAGAGTGAAGGGAAGCATGCTGACATCTGACGAATTAAGAGAAAACAGCCAAGCAGAGGCATACAAAACTGGGGGGAAAAAAAGGTGAAGCCTTGGGCACCTGGGTGGCTCAGTCAGTTAAGTGTTGCCTCCAGCTCAGGTCCTGATCCCAGAGTCCTGGAATTGAGTCCCACATCAGGCTCCTTGCTCTGCAGGGAGTCTGCTTCTCCCTCTGCCCTCCTCCCACTCATCCTCTCGATCTCTCTCTCTTTCTCAAGTAAATAAATAAAGTAAAAAAAAAAGAAGTTTAAGCCCTTCGGGGGCAACGGGGTGGAGGGCTGGCCCCCATCTGAGCTTCCCCACAGGGCCTGCTGCTTCTTGGGGTGCATGCCTGTCTGCACCAGTGGTCCTGCAACCGGAGAGCCTGTTTTCCAAGACAGTTGGCAAGGCCAAACCAGAAGCTTCCGTGTGGGGGAGGACTCCGGGAAGGGAGGGAGGGTATCAGAGGCGCTCAGCAGTGCCTGAGAGAACCCACTCTCTGCCAGACGGGCCTCCATCCGTCCTCCTGCCTGCCCCTCCCCTTCTAGGCTGCAGGGCCCCTCCCACTTTGCAGGGGACGGGCAGGCAGAAAAGAGGGTACAAGGGCTCGGGACAGGTCTTCCAGGTCTTGGGTTTCCTTCTTCCGTGTTTCTGGTAACGACACTGCGGTCCAGCCGCCCCTGCCCACCCGGTAGCCTGCCACCTTGCCTCTGGGCCCCTTTCCCTTCTCCTTCCCCGGCCCCCCCACTCCACCCCGCCCCGGCCCGGTCCATGTGACACTGGTGAGGGAAGGGCGGCTGGGACCCTGGCGCAGCAGCACACCCCCCTCCTCCCCCTGCCCCCTTTGGGCCGGAGCCCGGACCCCCCTCCTCCGCGCAGCTGACTCTATTAAGCTAACTCTTCAGATGTCTGGGTTGCGGGCGGCGGGGACTTCCGCAGGCACTGAAGTGGATGGTCACGTCCAGAGGCGGCCGATGCCTCACCTGCTGTCAGGAAGAAAGGCTTCCGGCGTCCAGGGAGTCAAGGAGGACTCACTTAAGCAGGAGTGACTAAGATGAGAGGGGACTGCCGAGCACAGCTGACAGCCGGGGCGCACTGTTAGATGTCCCCAGAAAGGGACGGCTGAGAAACCCACGAGGAGGAGCGCGCGGGCTGCCCACGCTGCTGGCACGCACACACGGGGGGGGGGGGGTGGCTAGGGGGGGGGCTCTCCTGCCCGCAGTTAGGATGCCAGACCTTCCCTCTCGCGCTGGGGCTTCTGTTTTACACCCTGAGTGGTCGCATCCTCCTAATAGGCACCTGGAGGTGACATGATGTCCCTTTGTGGTTCCACATGTGGCCTCAAAGGTAGGAAACGGCCAGTGTGCAGGAGCCCCGAGTTACCTTGCGGAGCAGGAAACTGACATTTTGTAGATATCTACCAGGCAGGACCCAGGAACTTAGCAGCTCAGGAAATCTTCATGCCCCTGTTAGCATTCTACAGAGAAAAAATAAAACGGGTTCAGAGAGGCTCAATAATTTTCTCACGGCCACAGGCCAACTGTACCCAGTAAGTCTTAACTACAAATCTTTTCACAAATGCTCCCCCCAGAGTTATATTAGTTGGTGGAATAAGTTTTAAAAACACCATATTAAAGAAAGTGAAACGGGTTTTTTTCCTGCAGGACTTCTCAGAGCCTTTGATATGCTAATGATCACGGCGAAACTCCAAGAGGGCTTCTATATTAAACAGGATTTCAACCAAATTTATTTGGCCACAGCTAGGCATCTGGCCTAACTTGCGTTCAAGGAACATACTTTGGAGGAAGCTGCCCATTCAGCCTCTTGAACACTAAAAGCCAGGACTCTGAATTATATGGCCTTGATTCGAATCCCAAATCTTCCACTTATTAGCCGGGTGGCCTTGGGCAAGTTCCTTAAAATCTCTGCGCTCCAGTTTCCTCATTTGTAAAACAGGCAGGCAGCGATGCCTTCATTCCACAACCATTTATCCGACTCTGCCAGTAACCCTTCTAGACTCTGAGTGCGATGTCAGCGCTTACCTCAGAATGTGACAGATGGGAGTGTATTCCAGGGAGCAGTACATTTTTTCTCTAAGGGGCCAGATCATAAATATTATAGGCTCTGTGGGCCACACGGTCTCCACTGCACCAGCTCCACTCTGCCCTCATAGCCGGAGAGCAGCCATAGACAATACAGGAACGAATGGCCATTAATGGAACTTATGTTCCAATAAAACTTTATCCGTAGACACTGAAATTTGAGTTTCATATAATTTTCACATCACAAATATTATTCTTTAAAAAAAATTTTCCAACCATTTAAAAATGTAAAATCCATCCTTAGCTCATGGGCCGTACAGAAACTGGCAGTGGGGAAGGATTTGGCCCATGGGCTGAAATTCGCCCACCCTGACTCTATTCCATACTGTGTCTGTGCGGATTGCGTTAGTAAAGCACTAAAATTAGTACCCAGAAAGTGTGCTGTTCTTGCTGCTTAAATCAACTTCGCTAAGGTGATGCCCCTCCACGAAGAGTAGAATGTATTTGGAGTCAGGATGAAATGAGGACTTGTCATAGAGCTGGGAACAGAAAAAAGGGTCCTAGGCAACTGTCGTTCCCAGGACCTGCCACGCACGCCCGCCAGTCCCAGTTCACTCAGTGCTACTGAGGCATACGTTCTCGCTCGGGATTTACCGGCTTCTACAGAGAGCGGCGAGCCCAGCCCGTTGTCGGTCCCCCGTCTCTGCTCAGCGGCCACCAGAGTGGTCCCCACCGCTTGCCGACCACACAGGCGAGCTGGCCCATCTGTCCACCAGCGGCTGCTGATTGCTCCCCGATGAATGGAGGTGCTTGCAATTCTCCCTCTTATTAGCCTATTTGTTTGCTGCCTTCGTCAGCATTGTCAGGATGATCTCTGCACGCAGGAGTCGCTTGGAACGTTACAGCATAATTTATTAGAGGGTCTCGCCTCTTGGGAATGCCTCACATTCACACATTTTCTACTCTGGCAGATTGTTATAATTCCAGCCAATGAGACAACTCTACTGGAGACTTCTCCAAACGGGAACAAATTCCTTTAAATGTGAAGAGGCAATGAATACAATTTATGTATCTGCCTTGCTCCCATACACGGAGCTCTCCGGCTTCTGGGGCTGCTGTGATGGCTGAATTACTCAGGCTGAAAAAATGGTTCTTGTCTACAGTTCACTCTCCATGAGTGTATTTGTGGCTGATCTAGTGGTTTGTAGCTCAAACTTCTCTATGCCAGGAGCTTGTGACACTGATGCCTGTGTGGAAAACCCCCTTGTCCATGAGGACGCATGTGCGTATATAGAGGGCATGCACGGGTATGCAAGCAGGGAGGTCCGCGTGCAACCCACTGAGCTCCTACCGTGCATGAGGCCAGGCACTCTGAGCGCTCAAATTCTTCCACGGCCCGGAAACTTTTTCTTTTTTGATAGCAACGGGGCAGGGAACGTCATTTAAAAATATCAAACTTTTAATGAAGAAAAGCCATATCCATTGTAACACTGTTTGTAGATATAGAAACACCAAGCAGCTGTGAAAAATACCACTGGATTGATTTACATGTGGCTTGCAACCAACTGCTCCAGGCCAGGGGACAACAGATACACACACACACACACACACACACACACACACACACACACACACTATAAAAAGAAAAAAAATACAAAACAGAACAAACCTTTCTCACTCATGCCCAGTGTTGACATCAGTGAAGCATCGGAGTGAATGTTCTTGAAAAGAAGGTTGCTCCCTATTATTATTACAACCATGACAACTAGAGACAACCACGGGGGCACTGGCCCGTTGCTGCTGGGAGCAGAGAACAGGGCAGAGGAGGAGGGTTTCAGAGAGGAGGAAAAGGAGCCTAAGGTGGCTGACTTGCCCAAAGTCACGCAGTCAGGTAAAGGGGGGAGTCTTCTACAGTTCTGACTCCAAGGGTGTATCTTGCTGCTTCCAGGAATCACATCCGTTTGGTGTTTTGCCCTGTTATTTGAGAGTCCCTGGGGTTGGCAGAACCGGTGTGACAGCCTGGGCGGGTCAAGGTCTGGCCTACACGGCAGACCAACAAGGCGACACCCATCACTGCCAGCAGGCCTATGGGCCTGGCACTTAAAGCTACAGTGCTTAGCACTGGCCTTCTCCTCTGGTCCCACCTTGAACAGGAAAGCTGAGCCTTTTGAAGAGTTGGCATTGGGTTTCGTTTTCCTCTTTCCTCACTCCTCCAGGCCTCTCAGCCAGCCTTCCGGTGGGAATTCCTACAGCCCCAGGGGGTGGTCCCATGACTGAAGAGTTGATTAAAATCAGCCTTGTAGGGCTCTCCGATCGCTTTGGGTGGGTTTGGTCCGGGGCAGGAATGGCAAATGAGTTTTACCACACAGGAACTTGGGGCCAGGAAGCCTGCAGAACTGTGCTGAGGATTCGGAGTCTGAGTTCAGCTAACCAACCCGAGTCCTGTGGCTGATTCGTGGTCTCTGGCACAGGCTGGAGATGGGGAGAACAGGTGGAGGGGCTGTCACTCGTATGCCCAGTCTAGGTGAAAAGCACCTGCAGGAGTGGGCCAATTTCAGTCTGGGTCCGCACGCTCCTCCCCCTTAGCTGTGTTTTAGTGCAGTTAAACATTGGGACTACAGAAATACCTAGTCACCAGATGCCCCAGAGTGAGCTTTGTGATGAATGCCTGGAGAGACGTTCTGGGGCAGAACGTTAACAACACCTGGATTATCTTTCACTCTACGGTCTGCCCTGACCTGAGCACCTCCATCTTTCCAGACGTGTCCCATGATCTTTTCTAGAAAAATCAGGGGGCTCTCCCTGCAGTTTTCGGTGGTCCGTTTCTATTGCCCTTAACAGAGCCTGGACTGCTGGGGAAAAGATTGTGCCTTCCTAATAAGACCATGAGAAGCAGCCAGGCTAGACTCTAGCTTCTCTGACGGCACCTTGATCAAGAGTTTTTAATTCCAATACAAAGATGGTTCTGAACCTCTCCCTGCTGTGACTTCAAGGTTTCAGAGTAACTCTTCAGAACTGCTGGGTCAAGGACGAGACAGACCAAGGGCCTCCCTGATACCCCTCATCTTCTCTTTGCTGCCCCGGGCAGAGGCTGGCTGATTGCCAGGTCACAGGACTCTGAAAACAGAACAGAAGCCTGGGCACTTTCCAGCTTCAGAGATCATCCCATCCTTGACCAAGACCAATTTACCATGTGTCTTACCATGTTGGTGTCACACATCAGCCACGGTGTTCCTCAGTGGGGGGTGTGGACATGTGTCAATGCTGGGGTTTTGCCTCCCCCCCTTGCCCTCATGACCAGAAAGGATCCATACTGTTTCCCTAAGAGACATGCTTGCACTTTCACTCAAAGGGCCAAGCTCTTGCTGTATGCCTCTATCTAGAGGGAGGGGCAGCTTCTATCCGCCCCCGAAGGGTGGAGCCAGTGCCACCAGCAGTGGGGACCCTCATACAGGACTCCTTAGGTACCAAAGAAAGCTGAGAGCCCATCGCCCATCTGTACCCACACTAGCCCCTGGGAACCACGAGACGTCATCTGATCCTTCCACCCTTCCAGATCCTGAGACTTCCGAGGAGCCAGACTTGGGTTAGCACTCGGTACTGGAAAAGGACAAAGAACATAGTTTGCTGTTTCCTTTTGCCAGGACAGGCTCATTCAACAGCTCAGCATCCTGCACCATTTTACATGGTCTTCCTTTCGGTGTTGGTTCGAGTGCAATTTCAGGACGGAGAAGGTTAATCAGGGTGGATCCTTAAGTGTTTTGAGTGGTTTCCGTATTCTTTGGAAGGGTACAGCACCTTCCGGGGCCTCTCGGCAGCAGTCCCCCAGCTGTCTGCATGGCTTTTAGGCCTGACGCTGTGTGTCGCTGATATCCGAGTTAGCGTACCTAACTGCACCTGGCCACCAACGGGTTGTCTTCTGAGGGTTTTCAGTCATCCACTGAACTGTCATCAGCCATCACCTCCTTTAAATCCCTGCCACCGATCTCAAAGGACAAGCTTAGACACATTAGTTGGTTTTCTTCCCCAATGTGGACATTTTGTTCAATCACGCTTGCTGCTACAGCTCAGAGACGCGTCCCGAGACACCCAAATCAACTTGCGCTTTTGATGAACAACTTGAGTCCTCCTTAGTCTCCTGCTCCCATAGGAAATACCCCACAAGCTGAAAATCCGAGTACCAAGGGCTAAAATCTGTACACAAGAAAATAAAGATTTCCACGTAAATTTTACTATTTTATTTGTGAAAAAACTACAAGCAGAATTCATAAATAGACATTTCTATTTAAAGCAGGAAAATGATAAAGTGGCTTCTAATAACATAGTCGTGCACATGCCAGTAACAGGAATATATTAACATCTTTTATTTGCTAGACAAAGAGCAGTGTCCAATATAAATTTTCCCAAAACATTTAAGACCTGTGAATTTCTGACCAGTTCACAAAACCACCATCTGACACTTTAGCATGAAGAAAAAAACAAACCTAACAGACTGTCAGCTCTAAAGACGTTACAGAGCAGAAACTTCCAAAAGCGTTATACAAGCTGTCTTTCTGGGCAAATGAAAAATATAGCTCGTATAATACATTAACAAAAATTCACAAGATAAGATTATGTTTTGACATACTTAACAAGCATTCTCTATTTGTCTCCAACAAACAAAGCTAAGGAAATAATGTAACCATCTTTACACAGTAAATTAAGGTTACAAGTCATACACAAGAACAGAACTGCTTGCGCATTAAAAACTGTTCAGCTCCATTGTCATACTCTAAATGTTGGCTCTTAAACCATTTTCGGTTACATACAAGCAAAGGTTATTATATAGTCAGCAATTAATAAATTTTCAATAATTTAAGATACGGTAGCTTAAAAAAGTAGACTGAGAATGGTCTTGATAAGGCAGGTGGAACATCTTAGTGGAACTAAACTCACAGAAGCTTCTGCCAATGTTTTTAAAGATCCAGATTGAAACTGAAAGGTTTTGATTAAAATATTTTGTGGGTGTCAAGATGTCTTTACTTTTAAAACTGCATGACTCAAGCAGAGCAAGTCAGGTAAGCTCTGTGTGTGTGCGCACGCACGAGTGTGAAAGATCGTGTGGTAGTAAAACAAATGGAAACTTGCAAGCGTAACACTGTGCTTTTGTTTTTGTTTTGTTTTTTTTTTGTTTTTATAACCTGCTTACTGTGCCACTGAATACCAAGTATTTCTGGTCCTCTTTTAATGTATATCTTTATAATCTACACTAGTGTTTTTACGCGCTGCCTACTAATTGTAGGGCAAACTGCAAATGCAGGAAGTTACAGGAATTCCATTTCCAGAATACATGCCTGAGGGATGTTATCAATTTCAGAAATTAGAAGTGTAAGGTACCTACCACCTCACTACCTCACCAGAAGGCAAAACGGCAGCTCGAGGACTGGCGCGGTAACATCCGCTGAGGGAAGTCCCACTGTTAGCTGCAGTTCTATCCAAATGCCGGTTTCATCTCACCTGTTCTATAGCAATCCTCCCTTCCTTCAGCCCTCCCCATTCTGTCATGTACTGATTTATCACGGAGGCAAAACTGAAAAACCAAGACATTGGCAATGAATTAATTAGCAGCCTATGAGTAGCTGGTTAATCAGCTTTTTCCACTAACCTAGGGGTCCAATCACTTTACATGAAACTAATTTTGAAAAAGTACACAGTGTTTCTGAACAAAGTGCATACCAACACTTATTGGTTCAAAAAGCAGTGCAACCCACATGAGTTTGGTGGCATTTAAATTTTTTTAAAAAGTTAATTAAAAAACGTAGCAATTCCTTACATCTCTGGAAAATAAATATGGCTGACTAATTTACCCTCCCTGAGACCCTTAATAAAAGGAATATTAAAACTTTAGAAGGAATGTCTTTGCAATATCCCACTAATATTAAAATGTGGATTTAAAATTCATAGTCAAATCACTATGTATTATATATTCTGATGCTTACAGAAAGCATCTGATTTCCTTTGGTTCATTAATAAATACTTTAAAAATGTATTTAAAAAGATAGCATAGCTTGCATCCCAGATACAAGCATTATTTTAAAAAGAGGGGAACAATTGTCCATGCATTTGAGAATAGGACCACAGCAACAAATGGCACTGCTTTATCATCTATACCTTTGAGAACAGAATTTGAATTATGGTACATTAGTGACTACAGAATAGTTTTAATGTAAATGTGAAAGGAACCTTTCCTGCTGGCTACTCAAATCAAGCTGTTAATTGTTTCTTTTTTACTCGTTGCCTCCACAGACAAGTACTTCTGTTCTTAAGCAAACCAGGTTTTTCACACCAAAACATGGCGCTTCATCACAAATCCGGCTGCCCTCCCGTGAGCCCTTCAGTATGATCAAGTAAAGGAAGGTACCACCAAGTTCCCATGCTTGAAATGACTCTGAAGCCTATAAACCGTGCGGATAAGAATGTAAGAGTCAAACGGAAGAGAGACCCTAAATCCAAACAAAGCAAAACAAAACATTTGAAAAATAAGGAGAGGGTGGAATCGTTATTAGTGGTCTTTGTTTTTTGTTTGTTTTTGCAAGTAAAAAATGAGTGAAAAGAAACCTTGAAAGAGTTTGCTCAAGCTATCTTTATGATGAGAAAGAAAAAGATCACAGGCTCGCAGGAAGTATGAGCTTTCCCTGCAATTCTGGCTGCTAGTGCTTAAACCATTCACCACTTGAGTTCCTTCCCACAGCAGGGAATTGAGAAATGTCTCCAAACACTGAAAAGCTCCATGTCGGGACTGGATGTGCAGTTGATAACCTTTGTTCAGTAAAGCAAACAAGAGTAGATTTTTTAAAAAGAGAAAGAATTCTCATAACTAAACTGGTAGGGTAAGGGAAAGGAGGGGACACGAGGCAAACCAATTTCAATTACGAAAACCACGACTGCAATGTCACGTGCAAAGTGGAAATAGGGAGTTGCTTCTTGTATGGAGCAAAAATACAGTTTAGACGATTTTAATCCTAAAACTAAGAGACAATTTATATTTACCTCAGTCATGAGTAGAGGTCTGGAAAATGGATGGAATTCGAGTTACAGAATACCATATTTTCATGAGTGCTTATGTAAGAACAGCAATGTTAACATGTAACCGGAACTTACACGAATACTTGGCATTCTGGAGCTAGTTTAGTTACTTTTGAACGATCAAAGCCCTCCCAACTAAACCATTTGTGATTTGTCAGTTATTCCATTGCAAATGCAGGCTATCTGGAGCAGTCTTTAAATTTGAGATCACATTGTTTAAAAAATATATATTTTTCTATCGTCCAGTACTCTTTAGACAGATGAGAGAGTCAAGTTCCCACGTGGGTTGGAACATACTTCATGTAAGACTGATTTTAATTTAATTTCAGCACTTTCATAGAAGGGACTGTCCCAGATCTGTAACTGTTCAATGTTGTATTCACTTCACAGTGTATCAAGCACCAGCGTTGCCACGGATTGGTTTCAAATAACCCTTTATATATAATTTTATATTTATATATATATAGTTATATCAAAACTGATAGTACATAGTATAACTGGAAGAAAGAACTAAACTTAAAAGGATATGCTGAAAGAATGGAGTCTGTGAACACAATAAATAAAAGATCCCTCCCCCTCCCAACCCCCCCCCAACAAAACAAAAACAAAATACCAGTTGTAATGTACATGGAAAATTGTGCACAGCAGATTTTTTTTTTTTTTATAAAAAGTAGATTCAGGAGCACATCCAATTATAAATGATTGTTAGGAAAATCATATAAAACAATGGAATACATAAAAGTGTCAAGAGTAATCGTCAGGGTGCGAAATTCCTTGGTGGCCAGATGCCCATGGCAAGCAGAAATTATCCTGGCAGCTTCACTAAGAGGCCGATGTCCACAGAAGATTCTCCAGGGGATGCAAGCAGCATGGGCAGGTGGAGGATTTGAATTTCATACCCTGATTCATAGTTTTCACAATTCCATGTGCAATTTCAGAAAGATTCATCATTTACTGCTGACATGTCGCCCTTTGGCGTGGAGGAACGGGAGGAGCCCTTGTCTGTGCTCTCCGACCCCGAGCTGCTCTGGTTCTGCTGTTCCGACCCTGCACTGGAGGTCACTGTGGATGAGGATGTCGAGGAGGAGCGAGTCTTTTCCTTAAAGTCTGTGATAATGACGGTGACGTTGCCCACAGTCACTGCCAACTGCTGTGCGGTGCTCCTGTCCACGTTTTTCAGCCGGGGCCTGCAAGCAACACCCCGGGGGAACAGCCAATTAAATAAGCTATGGGTTCAAAGCGACTTCTTCATCAATACACATGAGACTTTGTGTCACTGAGGCAATGAATCTAAATCGCCACCACATATACCAAAGCTTACTACTTTAGCAATAGAAACCACCATAAAACGAATGGCCCAAAGCTTTGGACCAATGCAAAATTATCATCAGTGTTATCTTTCTCCTGTTGTGGCCACGGTGATACAGAAATAGGCCACATACACACAAAGACACACACGTGTGTCTTCCAAGGTAACAGCCCATACCTAGCAGACCCCCTGCCCCCAACACCGTTCTCAGCCTGCAAACCCACAGGCGCAAAACTGCCCCCGGCTTCTCAGGACCAAGTAAATCAGCATCAAGGCTGTATTTCACTCTAGTTTCAAATACCTTGAGGTGTGATTCGTTTCACTGGTCTTTGTTGTAGCATTTGCAGACTGTATACTGTTTGCTTCGCTAGGAGGATCTTTCAGAATGTCAGACTTTGGTCTAAGGTGGGAACACAAAAAAGGCATTTAAAACACAGCTTAAGATTCACCCGCAAAATAATATATAGTGTGCTGAGTTAGCTGGGAGCTTACTTTGTTTTTTTGTTGGTATTTTTCTTGGTGACACTAGGACTAATTTCCTTATCTTTCTCAAGTTTCTCTTTGTCTTGCTTTTCCACTTTCTCCTTCTTCTCCTTTTTAGGGGGCGGTGGGGTGGCATACTGTTGTGCCACTTGTTGTGCCACCAGCTGAGAATTGATCCGAGGTTTTCTAGAACATTCAAGAAAAGACACATTACTCTTTGCTTTATAAATTATTTCTCTCCTTTTTTTAAAAAAAATTGGTTTTATACTTTCTTGGGTATTTTATTATTGGTATATGGCAACTCAAAACAAAATTACTTATTATTTCTACATCATTGTTTCTGTGCAGTATGGTAAGTCCGTAAAACTTTTCCTCTTCCAAATCCACCTCCTATATATATATCTACCTTTAACGACACGTACACATGTGCTCACAAAACATACGCATCCCTTTGCAGTAAAAAAGTCTTTCAGCCCATAAAACATGACACTGTTTCTAAGAGTGCTGAGAACACTACTTCTTTTGAGCTGTCAAGATTATACTGACTGACAGCTTTCAAATACTCCTGCTGCAGAGGGTTAATCTCATTTTATTAAATGGACACTGGTAATCCCTTGAAAGGAGAATGAAATTAGAAGTGTGACATTCACTTCTCAATCTAATTATTCCAACTTGGTCGGCTCCCCTGCAGCTCTGTGATCGGCATGGACAACACACCCAGAGCAATGAAAGGTAACTGTGGTTTATACTCGCTCCCAAGGGGGTGAAAGACTGAGAGTCACTATAAAAAACCTCAGACAAGTGATACATTCACTGTGTCATCAACCATTCTGTCCCCGCCAATCTCCAACTGACACCAGCTCTTAACACTATTGTTTACAAATTCTAAGTGCTGCCAAGCACTCCACACAATGCCTGAGCATTCAGACCCAAATGGGAAAGGGACAGAGAAGCGCCTATGCATTATTTCTATACAATATTCATTTTCAAAGACATTCCCAACTAGATGGCCATTTATAATAGAATAAAGTCTCCAAAAATGAGGTAGGGAACAAATACCCAGATGGGTCATTAATGAGGTGACTGACTGGCTGCCACAATGTAACCATCACCTTCAGACCCCACAGCTTCCTCTCATTCCCCAGGATGGAGCACTGGGACAGGAAAAAAAGCTGGACACCCCAGGTCTGCTCATCGGTGGAACATTGCAGGGGGAGCGGGGGTGGGGAGGTAAAACAAACCAAAATTTGGAAAAACAAAACTAACAGCCACTAGATACATGACATGCTGAAACCCTCAGTTAACCCCTATGTTCCTGGAGCTCCCAAGAGCGGGTGTGGTGTGGGTGAGGAGGAAAGCAGGACGAGGAGACAAATGGCTCACCCCCATGAGCTCACCGAGGTGAGCCTGAGCATGGAAGGCACTGGTACTTGTTTGGTGCCAGTGTGGCTTTGCCTAAAAACAGACCAACACAGGTGCAATCTCAGAGCAAGTTTCCTATTGTTCTCCGACAACACAGGCCTTGGTCATGGGGTGGCCCACGTGAAACCCAGTCCCAGGTACACCTCAGCCTAGACCAGAGTCTCTTGTCACTGGGCAAGAGATTCAAACACAGACGTGAAGTTCCCTAGGGAAAGGGAGGAATGTACTTACTCTAAGCCCCCGTCCCCAAACACACACAGGACCCTATGTGGAAGGTAACCTCCTTTTTCCCCAGGTCCTGAGGAAGGCAGCAGCAGCCATTCTAACACATGCTACTCCGCCAAACAGTAAGTTCGAATGTGTTAATACTTACAAGGAAGGTAATCACCACCACCAAACATACCACAAGCACTCACCGGGGACGCAAACAGATCAGTTGACTAAAGGAATTACGGAGCAGTTTAAATCAGTTAAAATAAAATGCCATACGCTAAACAACGCTCAGGTGTCAAAATGAGTAACTCGACCAGAGTTAATATTGTGAAAAAACCATAAAAACTTTATGAAAAACTACACCTTGAGGGAGAATTTCAGTTAAGCCAGTATGTGCACTTTACTCCAGAGAACTCTGACGCGCAAAAACAAGGGACACCTGGACACCAGTCTAAGAGAACCTTCAACGGAAACAGAATCAAAGGTAACCGCCATCCTAATCAAGAGGCCCAGCCGATCTGAGTTAGAGGGGTCTCACTCTAGAACACCCTACAAAGTTCCGTCACTTGCAACACTGTACTGAAATTGCGATCAACTGTATACTCTTCAGTGGCAAGATCACATCTTAATCGTTCTTGTCACTGTGTCATTCAGTACCATGGCAGCTACTCAATAAAATTATCTACTGGATGAGTAAAGAATAAACAAACATAGCACAGAAAGACCAAGTAAAATGAGAACGGACGAGAGGGTTCAAGCTTTGGTGACTGGGAGGATGTCAATGCTGACGTCTAGGACAGCAGGCCCCATGGGATCAAGAGCTGCGGAGACTTGATGGATTACAGGCTGCGTGAGGGCTAGTACAGAGTGGGAAACAGGAACCCTTCTCTGAGCATCGTGGTGCTGAGGTAGAGGGTGGCTCTGGCCACTACTGAAAGCAGCAGGCCACGTTTGAGATTTCTACAGGAAAAGGAGACTTAAAAATCATGTTGTATGCTGAAAGAGGAGAAAAGGCCAAAGGCAGGCAAAACAGAGGGTTTAATTCATGGGGCAAAGGAGAGAAAGTACAATTGAGACAGTCCTGGGAAAAGAATGGGGATACTTCTCTTCTGAGACGCAAGAGGGATGCTAGGTAAAAGGGGGTTACGAGCAGAAATTAGAAGTCAAAGAAGAGAATCAGAAACCATGGGCATTATAAGTGGTGTCTGGTTCAGTGAGCAGCAGGCAATAAGAGCAGAAGAGAGAGCTAGTGATGATCAGAGAGAGAAGGAAATTGCTTACTTTAATTTCTACATCTGAGTAAAGCTGATATACAGTGCTACGTTACGTTCAGGTGATTCAACAACTCCATAGGCTACGCTCACCACAAGTGTAGCTTCCATCAAAAAGGATGTTACTTGTATCTTGAGTGTGGGGACCATAAGGAAGCCCCCAACCAGCCAGACATCACGCTTGTCCAGGACGGAGTACCCGCAAACAAGGACGGCCTGCCAAGGCTCTGGGCATACCATGGACAACAGGTGAGGGGGCCCGTGTGGTTCCGCCCCTGGTGATCATTCCCTAACACTTCCACAAATACAGTGTCGGAATTCTTCCTCAGCACACGCACCATGATCCAGTAGCTACAGGAAAAAAATCTACATGTACAGAAGGTAAAACTCAGCTGTAATTCTTTATACGCAGCACATGTGCACAGCGATGGGACTGTTCTCACTTGCTTCTAAGAAAATGAATATTGGACCAGAATGGTGAAGTTGAGTGCTGTTCTCCTCCAATAGCCTACCAGGCCACAACTTCATAAATGAAAAGGACCCAAGGCTATTTGGGATCTGATAATAAGCAAATAAGCAAGAAATATGGGGTGTCTGCTAAAAGCATCTGTGTTGTTTCAAAAATATTGCTGTGTTTTATGTCTTATATGTCCTAAAGTAACAACTTAACTCCTCAGGCATTACTTGCACCCTCCACAACAACAAAGCATTTATTACTTAAATTACTATAGGAGATTTTCACCCCTCCCCCCCCGTAACAAGTCCCATAGAACTTCTAGAATCAGGGTACAGGGGATGAGGTAGGAAATAAACTTAACCATTTTTTTTTTGAAGATTTTATTTTTAAGTAACCTCTACACCCAACGTGGGGCTCAAACTCAGAGCCCTGAGATCAGGAGTCGCATGCTCCTCTGACTGAGCCGGCCACGTGCCACACACCTACCTAACCAATTTTTAAAAGGTGCAGTGTTTCTGAACAAAGTACATACCGATACTTACTGGTTCAAAAAGCAAAGCCAACCATTTTGGAAGGGGAAAGTACAGAAAACTAGAAGGCCCACCAAGTGTGAACCCCCCAAAGTGCCACCCTGTCGAACTGTTCCTGCAGCTCCTGCCACCTGTCCTCCTTCTTGTTCCTAGGCTTGTGCTGTGATTGCATGTGGAAGAATGGGCATGTCCAACCCGCACGGAGAGCGGCACACTCCGCTCCAGGGGCCACACCAGCTTCTCCAAGACGAGATACTGCGAAGCGGCTGGAGTGCCAGAGGCAGAGGCAGAGCCCTTTCGCCGCCATCACAGGACGGCCACAGCATGCGTGAGACTGGGCACAGCGTCTCTACAGGAGAGATGGACTGTCCCCATTTTACAAAGTAAGAAGACTGAGGAGTTGCAAGATAAAGAGACTTGTCTAAGGCTAAGAAGTAGCTGAGCTGAGATTTTTCACCCAGATCTATCTGGACTCTCTCTGGACTCCTGTTATGAAGGCAAATGAGACTCAATGAGTCTCTCTGCCTTTAAAGAGCCCAGACTTGTTTCTGTGTGTGTATGTGTGTGTCTGTGAGAGACCCGGGCCCCAGGGTACCAGGGATGAAAACCCCAGGTTAACCCAGGCTGCAACTTCCCTAGACAACTCCCCAAGAATGCCAGTAGCCTCATTAGCATCACCAGCCTCATTCTCGAAAGGACTACTTGACTGTCCTTAAGGGAGGAGAAAAGGGCAGGGGGACTGGCAAGAATGCTTTCCACTGCCTGTGGAACATTCTCAAAAAGGAGTGAACCCTTATCATGATATGGGATACTGTGGATCAGTAAGAAATCATTACCTCCCACAGATTTGCATTGCCAAATGTGTCTTTTAAGTGTCATACAACACACAGACAGCACATTTAACGGACACAACTTTCAATATGTTGCAAAAAGTCAATTCTTCAATATGCAGGTGCCACTCTGAGTTCTTCAAAATTACCGGTTTCTCAACTAACAAGCCTAAAATAAGCAATTAATAGCCTTCACAATGCAGTAGAAAGCATTAGATCAAAGCACATGGCTTAAGCTTTAGATGTCGAAACCTTAAAGCCAAACAACTAACAACAACAACAAACAAATGAAAAACTCTGAGAAACGTTATAAACAGGGGGGGCTAGTTTCCTTTCCTTAAAGAGTAAAGTTGACACTAAGCAAGTTTTCTGTATCTTCTTCAAGACTTTTAATGGGAAAAAAGTCGTTTTAAAATTATTTTATAGGTTTATTGTTGCTGTTTCAGTAAACATTTACCAATGAAAACCTGCTGTGAAATTTCAGTAACAGACATTAGGAAAACATGTCTATGTATTTGCATTTAAAATAGCTAGTATTTCGGGAGGCCTGGGTGGCTCAGTGGGTTAAGCGTCTGCCTTTCGCTCAGGTCATGATCCCAAGGTCCTGGGATGAAGTCTGCATTTGGCTCCCTGCTCAGTGGGGAGTCCGCTTCTCCCTCTGCTGCTCCCCCTGCTTGTGCGCTAGCTCCCTCTGACAAATAAATCTTAAAAAAAAAAAACCCAAAAAACAACAACAACAAAAAAACCCCCAGAGATTTCAGAAAAGAGTCCACTCCATAAAAAGTGAAGCGAATCTTCATGTAGGGACAACCTCATTTTAGACTAGGAAAAATTTCAAAATTTGAACATACATGAATGAATGAATAGAAATGGCAGCACAAAACAATCTTTCTGAATTGTTTTTGTTATATGTACTCATGCCACTTTGGGCGAGCACAGGCAAACTTTTTTTTTTTTTTTTTTTAATTTTAGTCAAACCTATTTTTAAGAAGTGTTCCCACCATATACTCTTTTTCTTGTCTGCTTGTGTACTCAGGGGAACCTGAGATCTTACCACTCATGTCTCATGCACTTCTCTGTATCTCAGCTACCAAACAAGCAATAAGACAAACCCATTTTCTCGTGGTTGAGGCAACAAAGAACAAGAAGAATCTGTAACAAATTGTATCTTTTCCTTGATTATGTTCAGCTTTCCCTAAATTAAAATACCCCCCTCCCCAAAGAACAAGAAGAATCTGTAACAAATTGTATCTTTTCCTTGATTATGTTCAGCTTTCCCCAATTAAAATACCCCCCTCCCCAAAGGCTCTGGAATCAGAAAATCAACTCATCCTTTTTTTCTTTTCTTTTTTTTAAAGGTACTTTACAAACTTAGAAAACATCTTCACTAAGTCAGCTTATACTGTCCTTGAGTTCTCTGGAAGTTTACAATTCCCCAACCCTTTTCTTGCCTTGGCAATCTGTTGAAGAACTAGCAACTTCAAGGATTTAACAGTTCTGAGAATGCCTTTCCACTATTAGCTCACTCCAATCCGGAGCCCATGATTTGTCATGATAGATCACGTGCAATATAAAAGGAACCTTCACACGACCCATTTTCCTGTCCCTATGTGCAAAAGGTCATCCTATACGTATTTCCTGGGCCAGCTAGGACAGCTTCTACCCCACTCAACAGTGACTGAACTTTCGTATTAATGATGCCCCCAAACAAAAACATACCAGCGGGGAACACAGCAATGTCTGTATTTACTTCTGAGACAATGTATACACTGGATCAACAACACTGTCCAAGACACACTAATGGCCCCTGGCTTTGATGACTAGTACAGAAAAGAGGCCCTACAAGAACAACCTGTTTTCTGTTCATTTTACCCACCAGCTCCTGATCCACTGTATTTTTTTTTTAATAGCAAGAATAACCCAGAAGAGAAATGCTGTGAACAGAAACAGAAATTAGAATTCCAGCTCCAACATCAATGACCATGACCTTAAAAGGTGAAAGAAAACTTTTAAAATCTAGAAATGTATAGAACAGATTTAAAGTTAAATAGGACACTTTTAGGGCTCTTTCCCCTTTGCATATACTTATTTTTTAAATAACTATCATCTCACTTTATCCTCAACAATTCTAAAAGGTAAGTTAGACAGCCAGTAAGATTCTCAGTTTTAAAAAATGAGAGGGTCAACAACTACAAAGAGAAGCACTCTCTCCAGATGATCAGTGCGGTATTCTTTCAGCTACGTATTGTGAGGCTGAGACTTTTTTAAATAAAGGGTTTTACTCTCTTAAAAATTTCCGTACTTTTCGTATTTGTTGCAGTGTTATAGAATAGAATAATTACTAAGAATCACCAACATGATCAACCAGCCCAATGAAGAATAACAGATGAGGAAATACAGCAGATAATCTGGTTTAAAAGTAAATCCCCAGGGAGTTTCTAGGTAATTGCTTTCTCTGCCACTATTTCAAAGGACTGATTATCTTAACAGACCACTGAACAAATACTCATATGCTCAGCTATGGGAAGATGAAACCATCCCCAACCCAATTCCTCCCTGATGCAGGAAACGCAAGACCCTGTTGTACCCACTGTTAGTCCCAATGACCACGGTGCCCTTTCAGCTGGCTAGCTGGGACCCATGTCATCATTTCCTAGACCTAGCTGGCTTTCCTGTGAAAGATCAGTACTCGTGGCCTTCCCCAGGGCTGCTCTTGCCACAACGTCAGGCCACGCTGCACCAGGATAAAAAGAAACCTGTATGACCTTGTGCCTTTCACTGAAGCCAACCATCATTATAAAACGGGTAACTTTAGAAGTCAACTATCACTTAACTTTGCTAGGACCATACATGGTATGGCATTATTAATGTCTCTCTGCTTCCCAAACAGTATCTCTTCTTTCTCCTAAATGTAAAAAAAATGTTCTTTCCTCTCTCATGTAAATACTTGTCTTCATGAAATTTCTCAAATCCTTTGGCTTATCTTTTAGAATGAGCCATTAAGTGACCCAAGGGGTCTTAGTTACCATTCTAAGGTTACTCCTTCCCAACAGTACTCTTCCTTGACTCAGGGTAACCACTCTACTCTGTACCAGAAAACTAAAGCTTTCTCTCAAATCTGACTCCAGCTATCAAGTTTTTAAAAAACCCAAACCATCCCCTTTGTCTCACATACAGCTTCTTCACACACCATCTTCACACACAGCTGACAGGGAGAGCATAGACTCTGGAGTTAGGACAGCCTGTGGACAGTAGGCCCCACTACTGAGAGCTAGTAGTAGTAGTTACTCAAAATGGGAATGGGGCCATATCTCATTTAATATAGTTGAAGTCAAGATTAAACAAGGTGAAGTTCACTCACCTTATCATAGTACATGTACACAGAATGCATAGATACTCAACAAAATAATACCCCTTCAAATAATATACACATTTCAGAGCACTACTTTTCCAGATGCAGATGTGTCTACCACCCTTCCTCAGACACTGGGAAGCAAACGGCAAGATTAGATTAACAAATGAAAGAAGCTGGTAAGCCTTGCCCTAGAAAATGGTTCTAGAGACATAAGTCCTTCACACGGGTTAGCGTCCTAAAGTTAACTACGCTATCCAGCAGCAACAGCAGCCTTAAGGATCCTCATCAACATAGCTACCAATATGTCTGCGTATCAGTATCAGAATTTCAGAATTTTGGTTTTGCAGATATTCCTTTTAAAAGAGAATGACTTTAGGGGAAGCCACCAGACCAACTGTACAGTATCTACGTATTACATAAACTCTCACCAAATACAACTTGGTTAGGAACAACTGGCTCCAACAGAACTAACATAAGCATCATTAATAAAAAGCAGAATCAGCAATGTTCTATAGACTGAAATTGTCATTTTGAATATTCAAATGTCTCTTATGCCCTGAAAACACACTTACTTTACAAATAACCACTAAGTATAGACACTATATAACTTTTCTAGAAGAAAGAAACACATTCAATAGGCAAAAGGAGCTACAGGTGGTTTGGAGTCTTGAAAGTAAGACATCTATTTTATTTTTTTTAAAAGATTTTACTTATAAAGATTTAATTTGAGAGAGAGAGAGAAAAAACAAGCAGGGAGGAGAGGGAGGAGACTCCCCACTGAGCAGAGAGCCTGAAGTAGGGCTAAAACCCAGGACCCCGGGATCATGACCTGAGCTGAAGGCAGACATTTAACCAACTGAGCCATCTAGGTGCCCCAAGACACCTATTTTCTAAAACAACCTGCTAGCAATGAGTATCTAGCCTCATGGTTCTCAAAGTGTGGTCCAGAGACTGGGGGGAGGGTTCCTCCAGACCCTTTCAAGGAGGGTCTACCTACTAAGGCCAAAACTAATTCCATAACAATTTTATTTTCCATAATAATTATTTCCACAATAATTCGAAAACGTTACTTGCCTTTTCACTTTCCAAAGATTACATGACATGTGACATCACTGCTCTGACATCTAATGAAATGTATGTTTGTACAGCTGACCCTTGAACAACACAGGCTTGAACTATACGGGACTGCTTATACACAGATCTTTTTTGATATAGTACAGTACTGTAAATGTATTTTCTTTTCCTTATGATTTTCTTAATAACGTTTTCTCTACCTTACTTTACTGTAGGGATACGGTAATAACATATAATGTACAAAATACGTGTTAAACAACTGTTTATGTTACCAGTAAGAAATGATAACAGTAAGCAATTAGTAGTTAATTAAGTTTTGGGGGAGTCAAAAGTTATATGCAGATTTGACTGCAGGGGTTGGGCAGGGGAAGTTGGTGCCTGTAACCCCCATGTTATTCAAGGGTCAACTGTATATAGTCTTGTGTTTTAAACATTTCTCAGTTTTAATTTCTGATATGGAAAATATTTTTAGATAGATACAACCAATATGAGGGAAAGCTCCTTGGGATCTATAATAATCTCATCAACAGAACTTCTGACCAAAAAGCTTGAGAACTGCTATCCTACAACTGTGCCAAATTTTCTTACTGTGCAAGTCTGCGCAATTTTATTATAGGCTAAAGAAAGAAGACACTTTAGAAGGCAACTTCTAAAATAACTCCAGCTTAAATTCTTCCTCAGCAAAACTTCAAGAAAGAAACATGAAAAGCAACATTACCTCCAAATGCAGGTTTAAAAAGTTTGAAAATAAAAGAAAAAATTTAAACTTACGAAACACCAGAACAACTTTCAAGAAGTGGGCTTAAAGTATTTCAACCATAGACTATAAATCTGGCTTTCTTCTATTTCCTCTCCCCTGTGGTGCCTAAAATAACGGATTTTTATTATGGTCATTCAAATATTTTAAGTAAATGTCCTATAATAAATATGCCCTTTAGATCTTCCATAGCCATTTCTCAAAAGCAAGCATACTCACTGATTAAGAATGTACTAGCTGACTTTAAGTAAGGAAAACTGTTTCCTAAATTGTTTTTAAACTGGACCTTCTTTGAAGATGGCTAACTGAATTTCTCTTTGATACCTCCATAGTCATTATTTTCAACATAAATTTAATTCTACAGCAGAAGACTTCAGTGTCAGACTGGAAAGGTTCTTTTGCTTGCTGCGGATTTGGTCTGAGTAGTGTTTTAGCATCACCGGCACAATGGATGGAAGCAGCGTAGGATCCGAAGCTGCTGTCTGGGAGCCTCGCGGGTGCGGCAGAGACACAACTCTCTTCACCCCCTCTTTTAGAGGAGAAAGCCCACCCAGGCATCCAATCCCTACTTTCTGGGCTAGCATCTTCTACCCCTCACACCCCATTTGAGAAAAGGAGCAGAAACATGGAATGCCTTGTGCTGTCTCCTCTCCCAGTTTCACCTCTGGTATTCTTTTGTTTTCAAATTCACCGAACGTGTTTTTTCCTTGTGCTTACTTACTATATGCTGAGTCAGGGCACTGTGCACTCGGGATGTGTGTGGATACATGCTCATTTTCCAAGGAAACGAAAAGATATGACACAATAGATTCCAATGGCCCAGATCGCTGGTGAGGGTCCTTTGTGTTTTATGGGGTGATCTCTGTCACACAAACTGGATCATAGGACTTAACAAGTGAGATGCCTAAGCTCTCCCCCTCTTTTGCTTTCTGTATTTATTTTGGAACCTCACTCAGTGTGACCTTGGATGAGTTACATACCCTCCCTAAACTTTCGTTTCCTCACTGGCAAAGGAAATTAGAGGTAAGTGATCTCTAAAGGCTCCTTTAACTAAGACACCTGTATTCAATATTTAACAAAGACAACTAGAGTATTTGTTCTCAAGGTAGAGGCAAGTTTTCAGTTCATGCTGTTAGTAACTCGTTTAACCTCTTTTTTAAAAACAGGATTAAATATCGTGAGGTACAAACTATACTGCTGGTTTAGTGACTCTGATATGACCTCTCTCTCCTCCTGCAAAAGACACAAAAAATTACCTTATAAATCATGTCAGTGATTTAAGAGGAAATCACAGAAACTACAGATCTCTAAGTAAACCACATTTTCAGATGCAAATAACCCAAATGATGAACCAAGGCTTTCTCTCTCCAAGAAACACTATGCTAAAGCAGTCCAATCTACTCTGCAAATTACTTTACAGCGGTCAAAGACCCCATTTAAAATGCATTTAACCACTTTGAAATTACAGTTCACGTCACAAAACTGGGCACTTGGAAAGCAACAAAAAAATACATCTTCAAAGGGGAAAATATGATTAGATAATTCAAAGGAATATGAGGTCTTACAAGTCAGTAACCTTCCTTCAGGTCTTGGTTTTCTCACCTGTAAAATTAAAGGGTTGGGCTTAATTAAGGTAATCTTTAAGGATTCCTTCAAATCTAATCCTTAAAAACAAAACAAAAATGTACACACTAGAAAATAACAGTTCTAACAAACAAGCTAGTTACTGGTCAAACTATCATGTTATAAGGGGTTTCCTCAATCACTGGTAATCAAAACTTAAAGCCTCCCATCACTTTGGAAGGCTGTCTACTGCGGGGTTTTCTCAGCCTCAGCACTGTTGGTATTTCGGGCCTCATAACTGTTTGCTGTAAGGGCTGTGCTTAAGCACGGAGGAATACTTAGCATCCCTGGCCTCTACCTTCCACGTGCCAGCAGCACCCCACCCCCAAGTTCTGATAGGCAAAAATTTCTCCAGATGCTGCCAAATGTTCTCTAGGAGGCAAAACCATTCCCAGGTGAAAACCAGTGGTTGTAGAAGAATATAATATAGAGAAGTAGAAATATTTACAAACATGGGAAAAGAGCCCAGATTACAACAGCACTTCTGTTAAAACTTTATCAAGATACCCACCAAAAATATGTGTAATGTGTTCATCATTTGAGTTGTTGGGATTTATTTATTAGAGAGGGGGATTTAGTAAGAAGAATCCGAAGAACTTTGAATATATTCACAGTTACTTTTTATAAAGTTGCATGATCACTCTTCTCAAACACTGAGCAATGATTTTATTAAAGTTCTGTACTGCATAGCAACACAAGGATTTACCCAGTATAAAATATATCATTTACACTGATACGAAATACAGGTCTTTGGTGATTCCATACACAGCCAAGCCTCGCACATCTGGTCAGGAACGCACCAGCTGTTCAGATCTACGTAACATCATTTCAATGTGTAGCACCTATTCCAAGGGGAAAACCCAAGCTACAATGTAAAGCAACTTCTGTATAGCCATGAGACCGGTCTGATCCATTGCCAAAGAGATGCCAGAGGAAGACTATTTGATGGTCTCTACACAATTTCAACTACTAAGGCCATCTAGATTTTCAGGCACCTCAGGTTAATCACGGTTTTTATTTCCAGTAAGCGAAGGGAAATTTTAGGGTATCTCACTACTTCAAACGGTTGAAAAATTAGATGTGAATGAAGATGAGGACTCTGAAACCACCAGTAGCTCTCAGCTAGAGAAACCAGCACTGGAGTCGGAGAATTCCTTCAACTCGATAACTATGATTTTGTTTTGCAAGCGGAGTGTGGGGCAGTATGGCACAGGGTGCAGGCGGGACTTCAGGCATCAACTTCGACAGTACAGTGAATCTTTGAACTCACTGTCCGGTCCTATTTGCTCTACGTGAACGACATTTCTAGGAATAACCAGAAAATCATGAGAAGTATCTGAATAAGAACAGAAACCTAAATAAAGATGAGAACATGTTGAGATGCACTATCAGCAGCCAGGTATCACACCCAAGCAGGTCTAAGTAGGCACCTTATCTTAGTGCCTAAGAAATGAGTCAGGCAAGTATCAGTACGTGCTTTAGATAAAGAAAACCCTTGCTGGGAAACATTGATAGCCACTTCTTTCTAGGATGAATCCCTTTAATTCTGAAGGGCCAAAGAAAGTGATGTTAAGGACGTTACATTAACATTTCTATATAAAAAGTTAATTCTGTGCACAGCCCCTACCCATAAGTATTTTTTTTTTAACTTGAGTAAAATTCTCAGAATTTTCCTAGCAGTTAAGTGTGGCAAACTGGTGTCATACAAATCTATCACAATGGGTGCTGCCTAATGTTTTCAGTGTCAAACATTTGTTATTACTGTGTTCAGAACACCTTCCTGGGAATATTCTGGTGTATTCTCTCCTCCTCCTCATTCTTCACATGCTACCATTACCTCCGAACACGGGCCACTTGCCTCATCTATCCTACCTCACTTCTACATCTTCACCGTCTTCCCCCATTCTACTTCAGGACCTAAAGCAACTTCCTCCTCAGTGACCTACCAGTAATTTTCAGTCTTCCCTCTAGTTAATCTCACACGACACTATTGAGACCAAGGTCTGAAAAAGAAAGTTTAACTTTCTATTTCTCTGTCCAAAAGCTCTGCCCCTGCCAGTGGTTTACAGAAGTAAAACTCCTAACTTGACGTGAAGGGCTCCCCACAACTCAGTTCCAACACTCCTCTCAAGCTCACCGTTCCTCCACTCACCACCTCAGGTTGCTCCTGAGGTCTAGCTCAAGCCACGCGTACTTCAGCTCAGCTCTTTGCAGAGAGACCTCTTACCACTTGCTGTGCTTGCTCATCTACTGATCCCTTAGCTTCTGAAATGTCCTTCCCCATAATTCATGTGCAAAACCCATACTACTTGAAGACCCAGACCAAACGCCACCGCATTTGCAAATTCTCCTGGCTCATACCAGCTTGTGGCCAGATTTTCAGGGTTCCCAAACCGCCCTGATTTACCTCTGCTGCTTAATACTCTACATTATAATACCACTCTTTATCTGTCTCTTCTTACTAGATGATGAACATCTCTGAAGCAATACTGTCATTTTAAATTTTAAAATGCTTCAAAATCATTACTTGTTTCCACCAGTAGCTCCGTTAATGCTGGCTGCAGGAATGCATGTCCTCTGTCCGGTGCGGTGCAGACAGCAGATGCTGTATCAGCATGTAACACAAGACTTTATTATTATAATACTGTACCTAACATTCTCTCTGGGCCTCAGAACTGAGGGACCTTGTCCAACTCATCTTTTATACTGCCATTCCCCAGCAAAAGCCTAGGACACATAGGTTCTCAATGAATATGAATACCTACCCCAGGGACAGAACAGCTCCCAGTTTCAAAGAGGGGAGGAAAGAAGCAAGAACAGTAATCGGCAATGAAACGCATCCTGAGAAGAGGCACTGTGCTGCCTGTCCTGCATGTATCATCTCAAATTCTCACAACTTTCTGAAGTCACTGAAGGAACCAAAGCCTGAAGGTCCAACATGAAACAGAAGGCCAGACCTGGTAGAGTGTAACCCAAGTTTATGCTCTTTCCACTAACCCACACTGCCCTCCCAGTAAAACCTCAAGAAGGAAGGAAAGTGAACTAAAGCCAGTGAAAGTGAGGGTAACAAAAGAGAATGGACAGAGAGAGAGAGAGACACTGACTGATTCCAGGAAAGAATATCCATAATATTTAAAGATGCAGCACATGAGGACTGAAAAAAACAGGTCTCTGAATCTGTTAATCAAGGAGGTGCATTTGCAAAAGAAATGTTTCTCTTCCATTCCTTCACTACATTACATATATGCCCCTTCACCACATTACATATATGCCCCTTCACCTTTCCTACCTCAAATATCCCAACTATTTCAACATATCCAACCTACACTCACAACTATATAGGTAGGAAGAAAGCAGCCTCTGGCATTGTGTTGTACAATGTCTATTATTTTTAAATATCTAGGGCCAAGGAATTGGTACAAATTCTTAGGAAGTCAAGCCTAAGGAATGCTCTTGATCTTTTCTGTTTCTCTAGCAAAGTAAAAAGATCTATGGGTAATAACAAATGACTTCTCAAAGCATTGCACAATTAGTAAGTCTGCTTACTTAGCCTTACAGGAACCACATTATCACAAGACTAAGTCCTGTGGCATCAAGTGGGATTCTCCTACTACCCGCAAGCTCTCCAATTACACAGATTTATCTAAATCCTTCACTTATAAAGGGGTATTTGTATAAACTGAGATGATATAGTGCATACATGCAAGTATCTGCACTATTCCAATACAAGAACTTCTCAAGTTGGCACTCCACTCCAAATCAAGTACCTGCATTTGGCATCGATGTAAGCTAACCTGCACACCTTGTAATAAGATGCCAACAAGGTAAAGGTAAGGATCCTGTAGGTTTCCAAAAATGACTCTTAAATATCTTTGCTTGAAATGGACTTTTTCCCCTCTTAAGCCAAACTGCTATAACTTCACTTTCTTCAAAGATTCGCTGAAAATCTGATTCACTAACTTGCAAAGATAAGAGATTTTTCAAATGCTTTGTTTCAGAAGTCTGAAAATAAGTTTTACTTTTCATTTTTAACTAATTTTAGAGTTGCAAAAATAATACCAAGTTATTAGCATATACTCCTCACCCAGCTTCTACTAATGTTTACTTCTTACATAAACATAACTATCAAAACCAAAAAATTAACACCAGGGTACAATACTGTTAACTAAACTGGACATTTTTTTTTTTTTTTAGAGAGGGAGTAAGTGTGCACACACAAGCTGGGGGTGGTCGGAGGGGGCGGAGAGGGAGATAGAGAATCTCAAGCAGGCTCCGCACCCAGCACGGAGCCTAACACAGGGCTCCATCCCAACCCTGAGATCATGACCTGAGCCAAAATCAAGAGTGGGACACTTAACCCACTGAGCCACCCAGGTGCCTCTGGACACTTTTTTTTTTTTTTTAATTCTCACTCCTTGTCTCACCAATGTCCTTTCTTCTTTCAGTATCCTGTTTGGGCTCCCCACATTGCATTGTTGTTACTTCTCAATAGTTCCTCAGTTTCCTGTCTTTGACAGCTGTTGATAGCTCTGAACAGAGTACTGGTCACTTATTCTGTAGAAATTTCCTTCATTTTCAGTTTGTCTGATATTTTCTCATGATCAAAATGAGTTCAATACATTTTGACAACACCATAGCCAAGACGCATGTCCTCCTGCACACACTGTATCAAAGGGTTCGTGTTTTCAAGTCTTAGTATTTGTGATGTTAACCATAACCACCTGGCTAGGGTGGTGCCTGTCAGGTTTCTCTAAAGCTACTGTCTTTTAAATCAACATCTTAAAAGAGATATCTTGAGACTATCTATAAAAATATGCAGTTTCTCCTCAAACTTTCACCCACTAAATTCAGCATCCAAATGTGGATTGTGCAAAAATTACTATTTTGTTTTTGCCTTAATGGTGGTTTTCTAGTTCCTTCTTTCCTTCTGTATTTATTAACTGGAATTCTCCCCGTAGGTAAGAGTGGTCTCTTCTCTCTCATTTATCAGTATGAATTCACAGTACTTACTTTTTTTCCATAGGTTAAAATCTGATACTACCAGGGCGCCTGGGTGGTTCGTCGGCTAAGCGTCTGCCTTAGGCTCAGCTCATGATCTCAGGGTCCTGGGATCGAGCTTGGTGCTGGGCTCCCTGCTCAGCAGGGAGCCTGCTTCTCTGTCTCCCTCTGCCCCTGCTCATGTGCTCTCTTTCTCTGGTTCACTCTCTCAAATAAACTCTTTAAAAATAAATAAATAAACCCCAATACTACCATTATTTATTTTGTTGCTCAAACTGTCCCAGCTTTGGCCACCAGGAGCTCCTTCTTCAGGTTCAGTTCTTTTGAAGAGCCCTCCCTTTTCTGAGCCATTGAAGTCCAGAAGGTTTTGGGATCAACTGTTCCTAGAACTATTTTACATTCCTAAGCACTAGACCCAAAACCATTACAGCCTAGCTAAAAAGGGAATAAAACACTCACTTGTCATGTAAAGTGATAAATCATTACATCCTATTACAATCAGTGCTACATTCCAGACAGCACAACTATTAACAGCAACTGGGTGATGTCTAAGCAAGTGGGAGCCCTAGAGAGTTCATTTTCTCCAAATGTACTCACTAATCTAATGTTTCTACTAACAGAAAACTGCTGCGTTCTGAAGACATACTTGATCATCAAAACATTTTGTGGCCAGAGGCAAAACTGCCAGGAGGAATGATGATGGATTCCAGTTATTTAGAAAATGTTCTCTAAAACATAAAACATATTTTTCTGGCATGGGGGGGGGCAAATTTCAGGCTCTGGAAGAAACTGGAAATAGAAAAGGGTACAAAAGCCAAAGTTGAACGCATGTTCCAAAGAGTAAATAGCCCGTGGCGTGGGAAACAAAGAAGCCCCTCCTGTCCCCTTTGTGCAGCTCTGTCCACGGCTTTAGAAGAAATAACTAGCGGCACCTCCAAAATGACTCTCCACTTGCTTACAGGTGCCTGATCACCTGCCATCCAAAAAAAAAACAAGGGAGGCAGGTAGGAAGAGTAATAGGTGCTGTGGTCTGCTAAATGGAACAAATTTTGCCTAAGATACATTTTAAGAAGGCACAATTTACATAAGACAAAATGCACATAGTTTTAAGAGTACAGTTTAAGTTTTGACAAATGTATACAGCAGTAATCATCCCCAATCACAGTTCCTTTGTGTTCCCCTTCCAGACAACCCGCACTCCGAGCTCCAGGAGGCCACCAATTCGTTGTCACTATGGACTAAATCTGAGTTTCACATAAATTTATGTGAAATTATATGGCATATATTCTTCACTTGTGTATAGCTATTTTTAATATAATATTCGGAGATTCACCCCTGGTGCTGTATTTGTTTACCCAGTCTCCTAATGATGGACATTTGGGCTGTTGCCAATTTTCAGCTATCATGATTAAGGTTACTATGAACATTCATGTACAAGTCTTCGTGTGGACATGTTCTCATTTCCCTTAGCTAAATTTTTTTTTTAAGATTTTATTTATTTATTTGACAGAGATAGAGACACCCAGTGAGAGAGGGAACACAAGCAGGGGGAGTGGGAGAGGAAGAAGCAGGCTCCCAGTGGAGGAGCCTGATGTGGGGCTCGATCCCATAACGCCGGGATCACGCCCTGAGCCGAAGGCAGACGCTTAACGACTGAGCCACCCAGGTGCCCACCTTGGCTAAAATTTCTACGGCAGGTATATATTTAAACTTTATGGCAAGTATTTAACTTTATAAGAAACTGCGAAACTATTTTTCAAAGGGATTGTGCGAAGTATGGGCATTCCAGATGCTCCACATCTTCAGTAACACTTGGTACTGTCAGTCTTTTTAATTTGAGTCATTCTAGTGGGTGTACAGTAGTATCTCAATGTGGTTTTAACATGCAATTCCCCAAAGACTGATGATGTTCAGCTAACTTTTTGCCCAGGATGTACTTTTATACAAGTGCAGTCGGTGGCTTTACAAGAAAGAGTAAGATTTTATAATATTAGTGAAGATCAAAAGGTTTGCCAAGAGGTAACCGCTGAAGCTGGGTGATGAGGGGAAAGGAGACTATTGTCTCTACTTTTGTGTTTAAATTGCATTAAATATAAATAAACCAGAAGCCTGCTGGGTTGCATGCCCAGAGAATGTGTTAATGTTTTAACTGATATAGAATATATAAGAACTCAGAAGAGAATGACGTAAAGATGACTACTTGTCTGATTTTGGCACAGAGTAATGAAATAAAGCATTTCTGACTCTGAACTAAAAAGCTTTAAGAAACTACTATGAACTCTTACAAATTACCCAATTGACCCAGATGAGTAAGAGTGTACACACTATATATAAAGGTTTATAAAAATAAGTGGATAAGATACAGACACAGTAGACAGGTAACATGACTGGAAAAGAGAGCTACCACTTCAGGTGATAGAATGAAATTCTGAAGAGGTTCAACAAACTGGAATAATGGATTTGAGATCAGACAATAAGATTTCACAAAATAGCAATATTAATGGAGACAATCTGCTTCTTTTATTTCTTAATCTAAATATAACTGGTGTAGTGAAAAGATTCCTAGATGTTAAGAAAATGGAATTTTAGCTCTGGTTCTTTTATTAATTTGCAGAATAACTTACAACAAGAACCATCAGCCTTGGTTAAAAAGAAAAGACCAGTCCTACATTCCTCTCATAGGGTTGAGGATAAAATGTTGGACCAGCAAAACACTTGGGGAGACAAGTATAGAAGACTTATTTTGGTTTTCACACTCACACACAATTTTGCATACATGATTCAAGTTTTAAAAATTTTGGTTTTAGTAAAAATGGAAGAATATTTCCCTAAGTTTCATATCAATATATGCCTCAGAGGACTGCTGCTACATAAATACTGCAACAAGAAGAAAAGGCAAGCCTTCACTGCCACACTACATTTACTGAGTACCAGTGGTAATAAGTCAATTTTCCAGGTAAGTAAATCTGCCCAGAGCCAAACAGTGTTTTTTAAAAAAAAGAGTAGCTTTTAAAAATTATATCCTATGTTTCTCACATTATTAAATACTACATGGAAAATAATTTCACCTTTTTCTGATTGTTTTAGTCGATTACAATGAGGTTCCCTGGAGAAGTAGGCAGAGCGGCTCCAAGCCCCTCCAGGCCATGCCACAGCAGTGCTGTTTCTGCTACCTTAGCACCGGCCCATTGCTCCTCCCCGCTAATAAAAGGGCCAGTAAAGGAGCCTGGAACGCATTTGTAAAATAACAGGCTAGAATTGAGAATACAACTGTTTCAGAAGCAGGTTATTGTGCACTCAGTATCTGACCACTCATCCAGTATCTTCTCCAAACGACTTTTCAAGAAACTTGTTCTTTTAAATGAGTTATTACTGCAATAAATCCATCAAACATAAAAAATACATTTAAAAATTATACTTAACTGTTCTTAGTAATAAGTCACAGCCATGTTATCTCAATATATATACACATCCCAAACCTAAAATCTAGAAAAACTTGAAAAAGACATGAACACATCAATAGTCATCTTCATCCTATTAAGTAGGAGATATCTCACAGGAATGACAAATACAGGAAATCAAGACCAAAGCTGTTCCTTTCAAATGGCAGGTAGCAAATAAATTTTTAATTGGTAGGGAAATGGGTGAGGACATATCAGGACTAACCATTAAAATCTACAGTCCAAGATCCAAGTGGACTGTAAGGAATAAACAGGATTTTCAAACTTTTGAAAACCTAGCCTGGGCTTGTAGTCAAAATGTGACTTCACAGAGACCTAGAGCAGTTGCCAAGAGGTAAAAGTAGAGGTTTCTCAAAGAAATACATTTGAGAAAAATGTCTCAATATCCTCCTCAAGGTTCACAATAGACACTAAGCATCAAAGACTAAAAATCATACATTAAATCCACGTTAACTCTGTCTTTACCCAAAGAGTCCACATTTATTTAATCACAGAAACTTCTCTGGTTTTGCTTGTTTTCCCTGTTCATATTCCCTGAATTTCTAACTTTTCAGAGAATTTTCTCTCTCTGTTTCATCTGCCTCACCAAAGAACTGAAGTGTGAGGACTGGAGCCTTTGGGGGGGGTGGTATTCTGTTATCCTAAAGGAAGTTATGGTTTGTTTCCTTTTTTGTCTAGTAATAAAAGTTAACTCCAAAAAGCGCTGTTAGTAGCCAATAATAGGGTAATGAGTTTAAACATTTTATTAATTACAATTCTCAGGGTAATCTTATTGTAGTTACATGATTACAAATGCCTTCCAAAAATGTCAATAGACAGGAGAATACCTGCAGAGGTTGCTCAAGTAAGCTCGATACTCTTTTGTTCAATTACAAAGTGCAGAGGGTCCCCAACTTACAGTGGTATACTCGATGGTGCAAAAGTGATGCACAATCAGCAGAGGCCATACTTCCAATTTTGGATGTGGATCTTTTTCAGGACTAGTGACACGTGGTACGATCCTCTCTTGTGATGCTGGGCAGCTGCACATGCAGCTCCCAGTTAGTCCGTGGTCACAAGGGTAAACCACCGATACACTGACAACCATTCTGTTATTCACTTTCAGGACAGAATTCAACAAATCACATGAGGTATTATTTAATTAATTAATTAATTAATTTTTATTTTGGGAGGGAGAGGAAGGGGAGGCAGATGGAAAGAGAGAGAGAGAGAATCTTAAGCAGGCTCCACACCCAGTGCGGAGCCCAATATGGGGCTCCATCTCATGGGCCTAGATCATTATCTGAGCTGAAACCAAGAGTCAGACATTTAATTGAGCCACTAGGTGCTCCTTATGTGAGATATTATTATAAAATACATACATCCCATTAAAAAAAGCTATGTGTTAGATGACTTTGCCCAACTGCCAGCTAACCTAAGTATTTTGAGCACATTTAAGGAAGGTTAGGCCAAGCTGTGAGGTTCCACAGGTTAGGTTACAGGTTACATGCACTGTAGACCTGATATTTTCAACTCACAGTGAGTTTACTGGGACGTAACTCCATCATAAGTCAAGGAAGATCTATTGTTTTTTCATAGTAATAAATAATTTCCTTTATTTTACAGATGAATAAAGAGGCTTAAGAGATAACTAGTAATTTTCTCAAGAACCTGGGTTGCATTTAACACACAGTAACAACCAGGTTAAGTGCCTAATCAAGACTCCTAAACATTTCCCCCAGCTTACAATAGAAGGGTCACTGCCTAACTAAAACAAATCTTATTCATCTACTCCAAGCCCCAAGTGATGTCATGTTTTCTTAATATTACCAGGTGTCAAAGGGAAATTTTTACACTTCCCACTTTCTAACACCAACTGAGATGTCAACAATTTTAATATGTGTTACTATTTCAGAAAGATTAAAAAATGGGAAAGTGATGTACCAGAACAGGCAAACAGGGTATGATTTGATTTATTCCTATGTATCACTTAACACTTGCCTAGACCAGTTACCACTGCAATAGATACAGTGTTTAAAAATAAAACTGAATTAACTTAAAAATACTCTGATTTTTTAGTTCTGAAGTCAGACTGGACTCCCTCCTTCCAAAATAGTTAGCTTTTATTAATATGTAACCTAAAGCTTCAGGGAAGTGGCTGATGTTACCATATGTCTGTCAACTGCTTTTTATTATATATTAAAGATTTTATTTATCTATTTGAGAGAGAAGAGAGAGCGCGAGTGAGAGAATGAGGACCCCAGGATCACAATCTGAGCTGAAGGCAGACACTTAACCTACTGAGCCACCCAGGTGCCCCTGTCTACTGTTTAAAAAAAGTACCTTAAAAAAATAAAAATTTTCGATGATCCATATTCTTCTTAAAATGGATCTGCATTTTATTATGCTGCTCTAGGGCCCAAAGAGAAAAGAGCATGGGTTAGTAGAGGGAATTATGGGTCACCTACAGTAATAAATTTTCCCAGAAAAATACCAGATTTGTGTTCCTGGGATATATTTATTCACTGTGGCAATTGCTAAGCAAACAGAAACAAAGAACACTACCTATATCTCAAATAAATTCTTCAGTGCTTAACATGGGTGGGGTCTTCCATGGAAGCTTTTGTGAATGAGGGAAAGTTATTAACCTACTCAGAAAAAAGTGCACACACAAGTAATTATCTGCATGCAATTTCAGATTTGTAGATCCCACAGTTACGACTGCTCCAACAAATATCGATTTACATAAGAACAAACAAGAATAAGGGATGACTGGCCAAGATTCCATCTAGAACTTGCAGAATCTCAGAATGTTAATGTTCAAGCTGTCTGATTCTTCTCTTAACTTACCCACGAGGAAAACTACAAATTCAGCATTTAAGGTGGAGCATGCCTTGAACAGTATCCAAAAACATAGCTAAATTAAAATGATTGAGAATGGCCACACACACCACAAATGCCTCCTCTTATTGATTTTTGCCATCCTACCTTTTTTCTGTAAGTCACCTATATTATTTCCACTAAGGTACAATATCCACGTCCAATTCCATCTTTCCCTCTCCACCCAGCCCTGTCATTGCCTTCTATTACAGAGAAATTAACAGAGCTTTTTATTTTTAAACTTATCTATTCTAAAATTGAGTTTCTGCCTGTGTGTTTAAATTCCCTAATTATTTTATGATCAAGAATAGTTCACTTAGGGGCGCCTGGGTGGCACAGCGTGTCTGCCTTCGGCTCAGGGCGTGATCCCAGCGTTATGGGATCGAGCCCCACATCAGGCTCCTCTGCTATGAGCCTGCTTCTTCCTCTCCCACTCCCCCTGCTTGTGTTCCCTCTCTCGCTGGCTGTCTCTAATAAATAAAAATAAAATCTTTTAAAAAAAAAAAAAAGAATAGTTCACTTACTTTTTGAAATCTGAGCCTCTATAAAATATTATCTTGAAGATGAAGAGGATTACCAACATCTAATATTACAGGGCTGAGAGAAGTTGTGTTTCTATTCTCCTATGACATCTTAAACATTAGCCCTAAATTCAAAATCCGTACTCTAAAGTACTCTCGGAATAGAGATATTTTAGAATATGTTCCAACATGAGGGAATAAGTCTTTTTAAAAAGGTTTATTCGATCTCCTTCACAGCTGAATCCATTGAGCCCAATTTGAAAATGTAACTATTAAGGGAGTTTGGCAATAGCTCAGGCAGATCCTTGAGTTGATGGGGGTAGAATAAAATGGAGTGGCTTGAGTAAGATGAGTTCCACAGGCCTGTGTAGCCAGTTCGGAGCAAAGGCAGTTTTCAAAACCAAAGATGTGACCTCTCCTGGAGGCCTCCAAATGAAATATCAACATCCCTGGTAAGAGTCTACTCTTTCCAACCAATCAGACTTCCTTCCAGGTAAAACAGTACTCCGGTGTTAACTGTCTCTTCTTCTTGACCATGGGCTACACTTGGTGACAAGCATCTAACAAACAGAGTATGACTTAAGTGACTTCTGAGCTTAGAATACAAACATTGTGGCTTCCTCCTTGCTCACTCTTGAACCAGTGTGAGAAGCCAGCAGTCATGGTCATGAGGAAACTTATAAAGCCTTAAGGGGAGGTTCATATGGTAAGCAACCAAGACCTCCAGCCAGCAAGAAACTGAGGTCTTCAGCAAAGTCATTTAAGTAAGTCATAGAGAAGCAGACCCCCAACCTCAGTCAAGCCTTCGGATGACTGCAGCCCAACCCAACATCCTGTTACAGGCTCTATTAGGGAACCAGAACCAGAACCACCCAATCGAACCATTCCTAGATTTCCTAGATAAAAGTGGTTAAAAGCTACAAACTTCCACTTAAAAGATTAAATAAGTCCTGGGGGTGTAATGTACAACATGATGAATATATTAACACTGTTCACGGTATATTTGAAAGTTACAAGAGTGTAAATCCTAAAAGTTCTCATCACAAGGGAAGAGCCTTCCCTCACCATTTTTTTTAAAAACTCTACGAGGTGACAGAACTTACTGTGGTAATCATTTCACAATATATGTAAGTCAACTTATTATGCTATATGCCTTAATAGTGCTGCGTATGTCAATCACATCTCAATAAAACTTTAAAGAAAAAAGGGTGTGAGATAATACGTTTAAGTTGATATTTAGAGGATAATTTGTTATACAGCCATAGATAACTCATACATACATACAAACATACACACACACCCCTCCCACATTTCCCAACTATACAGTATTTTTTTAATTAAAAAAAAAAATGCCTAGAAAGAAAGACACACGGTCCAGATTATAAAACATTCACTATTTTCTACAAAACCCTTAAGGTTATACATCCTGATCGGATCCACTCCAGAGAGAATAAAGGTTAATCTGAGGAAGCTAGAAGTGAATCTTCATTAATTAAAGTAACCCCTCTGACCTCATAGTCAACTCTTCAGATATTCAATCAAATGCTGTCAATAGTTACTGTATTCCCTTAGATCAGGAGTCAGCCAACTTTTGATATAAAAGGCCAGACAGTGCCTATTTTTGGCTCTGGAGACCAAGAGGCAAAAATAAAGATTATGGACACACTTATGTAACAACCATTTAAAAATGTAAAGACCATTCTGAGCTCTCAAGACCCTATAAATACAGGTGGTCAGCTTCAGAACCTAGACTACAAAAAGTATATGGTCTCTCATATTAAAGCAATCCAAAACTTTCAGTGTCTGTATTGCAATGGGACTTCCCCATAGGTTGCACATTATACAAATATTAGTAAAAACAAACAACAAATCTTATTAACTAGAATGGATACATTTTCCTAGGATAGTAAGGCTTGCGATTCCAAAGTTAACAATATCTCAACCCCAAAGTCAGAAGAACAAAGATAGCATTTCTGTCAAACTAAAAGAAATGCAAATTTATTTCAGTAAGAAATTAAGGGCAAGAGAGTGAAATGGTAATATTCCCAGCAAATAAATTTATCATTAAACAAGGGGCCTAAGCAGCAAAAATGACATACTGGTTATAGCCAATACAACAAGGAATTCTACTACTGACCTTCAACTATTACCATTATCACACCCTCTGGCTTTAAAACTCATCAAGTTAGTTCTATGTTTGGGAAATGTAAGGGGTGTGTGTGTGTGTGTATTTGAGTTACATATGGCTATGTAACAAACTGTCCCCCAAATCACAACTTAAACATATTAGCTCACACCCTTTTCTCCTTTAAAGTTTTGAGATACAGATCTATTAGATATTTTTTGTATTTTATAATACACACACACACACACACACACACACACACACACATAGTGTATGCTATATATCTACACTTATCTATAGCACACAGCTCTGTAAACTCAGTTTATATGCACCAATGGGTATCTGGAATGAGGTTAATCATATTAAATTAGCCCTCATTACAATGTAAGAGTCTGGAGACTTCCAACATCTACTCCTTACAGTCTGTGACTAGCTGCTCAGTCTTTGCCCAGTTGTTTGTTGTTTTCCCTGGGATTCATATTCCACATGACAGAACTAGAATTTATTACACCTGAATCTTCTGAATGGAAAAAATCCATGACTGATCTATATTTAAAACAAATAAGCAGCCTGAAATAAGTTAATTCTGTCTCCTTAACTGATATTAGGTGGTGAGCAGGTGTTATACTAAAAAGAGAAAAAGAAAATGAAAAGAAATTAAGATCTGGAAAATACTCCATTTGCTTAGGTTCTCATATTAGGAGAATTCTCTAAGCCAATGAAAGATCTTCCATAGGGAATGCCAATCTCCTTGTTAATCTGCCTTAAGACAGTGTTTTATCCCTGTCTCTAACATCAGAGACCCATTAATCTTCTCCATAGAATTCTCCCCCAACCAATAAATACTTCCTGTTAAATGTACTCTCTTAAGGGAAAATATCACTTCAGAATTTAAAATCAGTCTGGCAAGCCAATCAAGGACCCTGAAAACCCCTATAGGAAAATAACAGGATCAAGCTACATCTGTCACAAACGGATACTCAGGTACTTACCGGGAAATTATACATAGTCTTGCACTCAACTTGGCTACAGAGTATCCCTGCTTGGTGACTGAAAGCATTTAGGGAAGACATCATTATCCTATCTTTGGCATATGGTGACAGCAAGAATCCAGTCTGAATCCATGCATACTATGTACTGAGAAACTGTTTAAAATCTTCAATATTTTAGATATACTCAGCATGAAGTTTTAAATGTACTTAAGAGTCCATACTGAAGTAAAATTTTTTTAAAAGTTGAAAAACAGGAAAACTTGATGTTTTAAGAAAATTCTTAATAAAGTGAGTGCTGTGCCATGGCTAATCATCTTCTCACCAATAAAATCAATTCCATAAATTACTTTAATGACGGTTGAAGAGAGGAAGAGAAAAGACCTCAATGTTTCAAAGTAAAGAGTGGAAATGAAACTAATGTTTAAATGAGCAGATTTGGAACTTCAAAAAAAAATCTGACCATTATTCTCCTTCCTGTGCTCTACAAAGGATGAGATGGCTTACAATTTTTTTTAAGTCACAGATTAAATATTTATATATAAAAAATCAATACTAAATGAAAAAAGCAGAAAATGAGGACTAAGAAAAAGAATATATAACACTGTTGCTATAGTTTGTCGAACTTCAAATTTTGGCTCGGAGTTTCCCAGGGCTCTCCTCCTGGGTACATTCAAAAATCACTGAGTAACAGATTCTGGTTGGGGCCACTTGATCAGTAAAGAAGAGAGTTTAGGAGTAAATGGACTAAGGAGTCTCTCTAATCTATTATCCTTTAGTATCAGTAATTTTTTGTTTTTGTCAATTTTGGGAAGAAGGTAAACAGAATCAGTTGGAGAAGAAACTTTCTGATGAGGGTCTAGATACTAGCAACCGGACAGAAGGTACGACAATAATTAAGGCACTTAAAACCAGACCATCTACCCACTTGTGGGATGAACAGCAGAGAAAGCTACAAGCAGTGTCTCAGTTGTTTGTTATCTGGAGAGCCCATCTCAGCATATGGACAAGTTACTGAACTGACCTCCCTAAAGTTCTGCATCACAGGCCATGTAAGGTGATTCTCACCTGGAAAATTCTGAGAAGAGGTGCCCACCAGGATCACAGAAAGGTCTTCAGGATACTGCCATGGATATTCTGGCTTTGCCAATGCTTTCTGGTGAGTTTAACCACCAAGTAAGCCTAAGCTTCTGGCAAGGCCAGTCATTAGCAAAGAACACTGATAAATCTTTGTGCATTTTATTTCCTCAAAAATTAAAACCAGAAATAACTAATAAAAAAAGTTAACCATAATTTTTTCCTTAGTTTATGTATTAGGATGTGTCTTATTTATAAAAACTGTGAGGTAAGTCCAGACCAAAAAATAGTAGGTAACCATGTTCTATTGGTTCTTCCAATTAGAAAATACTCCAGTTTCTTTTGTTTTACAGATGACAAAAATGAAATGCAGATACTTAGTGATTTTCCAAATGTTTTACTGTAATTTTGTCTCTCCTTAACTCCTGGGTACAGTGGTCTTGCCTTTTTTATTCCATAACACTGCCTTCCTTATAAAATTTCATATAAATATCCTGAATATACACTCCTCTAAGTATTAGAAATTTATCCTAAGACTCATCTGCTACCAATAAGCATCAAAAAATTAACAAACAATTGGTTTCCCTGCCAATTTTGGACTTTAGATTATCTCCATCTCAAAAAAAAAAAAAAAAAAAACCCACAAAAAACCAAAACAATCCAGCAAAGTCACAAGTACCTTATTTAAGTCAATGAATTTTGCTACCATCTGACACCGGTTTCACTACAAAATAACTGCTCTTTATTATTTCTCCACTACAAGTTTTTTCTTTTTTAAATTTATTTTTTGACAGAGAAACAGCAAGAGAGGGAACACAAGCAGGGGGAGTGGGAGACAGAGAAGCAGGCTTCCCGCTGAGGGGCTCGATATATCAAGCCCCTGAGATCATGACTTGAGACGAAGGCAGATGCTTAATGACTGAGCCACCCAGGTGCCCTGCCCCTCTCCACCACAAGTTTTCTCACACTGACTCCTTACCATCCATCCACCCCACAAATAGGAATGACAAATAGCCAGCACCAATTCTCTCCCTTCCGAACCCAGAGCAAACATGGGAGAGACCAGATGAGGCTCCAGAAGAATCCTCAAAACTACACTCCAGAAAGCTGTAAGATAAAACCCATAACCTATTCTTTTCTCACACTTAGTATTTCCAGTTGCTTCTTTTTCTTCCACTTTAGCCTCTACACTAATGCCAAAATCATCTTTTAAAATAGGACTATGATCCTTCCTCTAAGATTTTCACTGCTTTCAACTACCTGGAAAGTCAATCCTAAAGCCCACAATGTAACGCCAATCTAAAGCCTGCACTTCCCCAGCATGACTGCTATACCCTTAACAAACAAATATGTCTGGCTACTGAACCTGTTTACCCCCCAAAATGACAACTATTCCCTTTCCTACCTCCGTTCCAAAGCTTTTCCTGACTGTTCCTGTTCACGACACTATCTCCAGCCTCAGGAGCCTTCGAGCTCCTATTAGTTCTCCTATTCTTTATTTGGTTCTGTAGACACATATAACTAATGGAATTTTTGTCCAGTTACTCTGCACTTTCATTTATTCATTCACTCAACATATGCCGTATCTCAAGTGCTGTCCTAGATGCTAGAAATACGGTGGGTAAAAACAGGCTGATCCCTGCTCTTAAAGAGCTTCGTCCACACAGAGTCAAACAGGCAAATAATCACACACAAATAGAAAATTACAAAGGAGGAAAACGGTCCAAAGAAATATCAAGGGCATATTCAAAGAAAGCAGTCTTGGGTGTAGGAGTTAATGAAGGATGTGGGGAGGGAAGAGTTAAGGACAGAAGACTCAGGTAGGGGAAAAATGGGAAATGGCACTTGGTAGGAAAGAAAGTCTTACTGTGTTAGGTTAATACTAAAACAAGACCAAAGTGGCCGATTTGCAGAGACAGGCAGCAAAAGACGAGACCGGAAGTGCAGGCGGGGAGCCAGATAGGCATTATTAATTAGGAATCATAAATTCCACTCACCATAAATTCCCTATTCTGCTACTATCGTCAAAAACTTAAAATTTACTTGCTGAATGAAGTTAAATATATCAATAGAGATGTGTTGAAATATTAACAAAATATGCAAGTTGCTGAACAAATAAGGAGCCTGGTAACCAATCCTATCAAATTCATATCATTGATTCCCACTCACGCTTACCCTTAGAGATCTGCAATTCTCAAATCTAACTGCACATTAGAATCAGCTGGGGAGCCTTTAAAGAGCAATGATGCTCTGACCCCACCAACAGTAATACTGATTTAATGGGTCAAAGATGGGGGCCACCTACGCAACTGCATTTTATTTTATTATTTTTCCTGGTGTACATATTTTTGTTTTTATTTATAACTGAAGTACAACTGGCTTACAAGATAATAGTTTCAGGTGTACAACATATTGATTTGACAATTCTATACATCACTCAATGCTCACAATAAGTGTAGTCACCATACAATGTTATTACAGTATTACTGACTATATGCCCTATGGTGTACTTTTCATCTCCATTACTTACGATTTATTTTATAACTGGAAGCGTGCACCTCTTAATCCCCTTCATCTATTTTACTCATCCATTTCCCTATCTACCTCCCTCTGGCAACCACCAATTTATTCTATTTACATTACATGTCTGTGTTTTGTTCTTTTTGTTTTTTAGATTCTGGACATAAGTGAAATCCCATGGTATTTGTCTTCCTGGTCTAACTTATTTTATTTAGCATAATGCCTACTACGTCTGTCCATGTTGTCACAAATGGTACTACCTCATTCTTTTTTTTTATGGGTAATATTCCATTGTCAACATATCTTCTTTATTCATCTGTCGATGGACACTTGGCTTACTTTCATATCTTGGCTATTGTAAATAATGCTGCAGTAAACATAGGGATGCATTTATCCTTTTGATATAGTGTTGTTGTTTCTTTGAGTAAACACCCAGAAGAGTCACTGGACCCTATGGTATTTCCGTTTTTTATTTTTGAGGAACATCCATATTATTTTCCACAGTGGTTGCACCAATTTACATTCTCACCAACAACGCATGAGGATTCCCTTTTCTCCATATCCTTGCCAACAACTATTATTTCTTGTCCTTGATTTTAGTCATCCAAAGAGGCATAAGGTGCTATCTCATTGTGGTTTTGATGTGCGTTTCTCTGATTAGTGATGTTGGAACATTTTTTCATATGCCTGTCGGCCATCTGTAGGTCTTCTTTGGAAATATGTCTATTTAGGTCCTCTGTTCATTTTTAAATTGGAATTTTTTTTAGTGATGAGTCTTTATATATTTTGGATATTAGACGGATCATTTGTAAATATCTTCTATTCAGTAGGTTGCCTTTTTTTACTTTGTTGATTGTTTCCTTCACTGTACAGAGCTTTTTATTTTGGTGTAGACCCAGTAGTTTATTTTCGCTTTTGCATTCCTCGCCTTAGGAGACATATCTAGAAAAATGCTGCTATGGCCGATGTCTAGGAGATTACCTCCTATGTTTTCTTTTAGGAGTTTTATGGAGCCAGGTCTCACATTTAGGTCAAAACTCCATTTTGAGTTTATTTTGTGTATGGTGTAAGAAAGTGGTCCAGTTTCATTCTAAGAAACTATCTTTCCCCAACTGTATATTCTTGCCTCCTTTGTCATAGATTAACTGACCATACAGGAATGGGTTTATTTCTGGGTTCTCTACCCTGTTCCATTGATCTGTACCTATTTTTGTGCCAGTACCATAGTGTTTTGATTACTGTAGCTTCATACTATTTCTTCGTATCTGGGATTGTGATACCTCTAGTTTTATTCTTACTCAAGAATACTTTGGCCAGTCCAGGTCTTTTTGACTTCCATACAAATTTTGGAATTGCTTTAGGTCTGTGAAAAAATGCTATTGGTATTTTGATATGCATTGCACTGAATCTGTAGACTGCTTTGTACGGACATTTTGACAATACTAAGCCTTCTAATCCATGAGCATGGTATACTTCTCCATGCGTTTGTTTATACTGTCTTCAATGTCTTGCAGTTCGGGGGAGTATGAGGTTTTTCACCTGGATTAAAATTTATTCCTACATATGTTATTGAGAAGTATTTTAATAAGTTCCCAGGGGACTCTAATGTGAAGTCTGGGTAGAGAACCTTCTGTCTTAGGGATAGTTCTCCTGACAAACTTCTCAGAAATAGCTTTTGTTTCTCCTAGCTGCTCCTTTAACCCAACTGCTGATGTTACCAAACACATCTGTGTAGCTATATCCAGGAACCACATTTATTCTTTTTACACCCTTTCAAACAAGCAAGTTGCTATAAAAAGTGAAGAGGGGGTGGAGGTGTTGAACTGGAATTTAAAAACCACCCTGAAAGTAACCAAGTTCAGTCTTGAATACTCCAGTCAAACTCTCATTTGTGCAACAGGGGTAAAATCCCTAAGGTGGCAGACAAAATGAGATGAGTGAATTCTGTCCAAGACAAAACAATCTGTCTCAAACATCATCAAAAAAGGAGAAAGAACTGGGAAAGGGTAACCACTTGATTCATGTTTGCTTGTTTCCCAAGCAAAAGGCTCTGAGAAACTGAAAGAACATTGTAGACAGCAGGGTCCCAAGAAACTGGGAGGAGAGGAGTACATTCAAAATTGCTCCTGAAGGTGCAGGCATGTAACAGTTACAAGAACTCAAATACAAGTCAAATGTGGGTTGACTCTTAAGCTACTAAAATTGCCTGAATTTAAGGACAGAGATTTTTGCTATAGCTTTTGTTTCGTAACAGAAGAAAACTGGTAATCGATATTACCTGTAATAATAGGATTCTATCCCTAATGCTGCTTACATACAAAGGTAGTATTTAAAATAATTCAAAATTAAATGCATGTTATTAAGAATTTTAGATTTCAGTGGCTACTTTGGATTATCTGTGCATGCCATGTTCTTCAGTATCAGGTTGAGGTGCAAAGCACAAAGGAGATTTTAATCAAGATGTAGGCAGTTTTTTATATATATATATATAAAATCAGGATTTGTTTGATGAAATTTATCTCAAAAGATACAATCCAGTTTTACCTTCTCTGTTTTAAAACTAAACCCATTCTAGGAACAATTACAAACGGCACAATGAGAAAAATTAGCCCCCTCCAAGAACTTTCTGTTCTAAGATGAACCTGGACCAACCGTAAATCACACCATCGTGGCACCGTTATTTGAAGCCATTTTTCATTTAAGAAGTCTCACATCAATGGCAGAAGTGCCTTTCATTATGCATCCCACTTAAAGCGCACACTCTCTCTCCCGTTCCAATGACCAGAGTATATGGAGTTGATGTGAGAATGCATTATTGGGCTTCTTAATGCCTTTGCTTCCTGTTAGCTAAAGGTCGAACACTTGGCAAAGCAGCTGAACTACATAGCACATGTGGACTAGTCAGCCTAACATAGTGTTTTAAGGAGAATCTTGAGTGTATGAATGAAATAAACAATGTCTGCTCAGCAAATGCCTCCCACCCCGAACTTCTAAATTTCAAACATACATGAAATGTTTTTGTTCTTTAAATCCAAAACAAGAGCATTCCATGTTACCTTTTAATGACATAATTTAAAACACATTTTGATCAGATTTTTATTTCCTTCCCCAAACATAATTACACTCTGGGGGAAAAAAAAAAGGATGACTGAAAAATGCCATCCAGCATGTCTTTCTTTTCTGCATTCTTGGAAATACATTCTATCCCACTGTCACCATTAAGGCAATGGTATATCTTTGTATATTAAATATTAATTTAATATAAATCTTAGATTGGCAGAAACAATGCAAAATTACTTTACCATGCATCAGGCAGTGTTTTCAAATATATTTCTCTTCATGTGGTATTTAAAAATTACTTCTATAAACTCAGCAATTTAATATTCCCCAAACCATTTCCTCTACCTTTAGTATTTCTTCCAATTGTAGATGAAACCACATGAAACATTAAACTAAACCACCCCTTCATAATAAAAGTGTTTTTAAAGTAATGAGCCTGTTTACACTGGACTAAGCTCAATGCCAAACAAATGAAAGGTATTTTGATTCCCTTTTGGATATTATGATCTAAACCTATAGACAATACAAGATACTCAGGGCATACAAAGTTAAAAAAAATATTTGGTGTAAGCTGAATAGTTCATTCAGTGGACTGGTGGATACACAGGCAAAAGAGTAATAGCAATTTGCTGCAATAAATCCTTAAGACTTCCTACAGAACAGCTGAACACATCCTAATATTTATAGGAATCTACATGACTCAAATCTCTGGGGTTACCGAAGGGAAGAGGGGGGACAAGCTGAGAAAAGACATTTTAGAAACAAATGCAGTTAAAAAGAAGGCATGAATAAAAAACAAATGAAATGGACTGCTGTGTATAAACCTATACCGTCTACAGAAGGCAAAGAAGTGTAAACCTGACAGTAAAAAAAAGTGACCTGTTCCAGAAAGGGGGCTTTGGAATATAAAACAACTGATACAGCGTGCTCAGTCAAGTACCTGACTGGTAAAAATTGCATTCTCATTTCTTCTTCGGGTGGTTAATGTAGATAGGTAAGTTACTCAAAGTGGGAAGTTTATCAATGGACAGAGACCTTAGTTTTACTTTCAGAAAGTATGCAGTTGTTATTTTTCTCCCCAAATTTATAATTTTTAATACATTATCCATCATATCAGATGATCTTTTAAAAATGGTTATTATGCATTTTCAAAGTGGTTAAGGAGCCTTCCTCATAGTAAGACTGATGTTCAATGTAACAGAACAAACTTAAAGGTCTGACTTATTCAGGTAATGATTACTAAATAATCTGAAAAACAAGTAACGTTTCCAAAGAAATCAAAACCAGCTTCACCTTAGTTCTCTACCAAATTTGGAAAGGCAAAAGCCCGAAGGGGTGGGTCCACAGTTAAGGGCTATCCTACACAACACACCGATTCCCCCACTCCCCACTTTCCTCCTCAGTGTAACTCCTTTCTCTGCAACTCAAGTCAGTATATCATACTGACTCTTATCTATGCTCAGGATGGGTTATGGCTACCCTCATCTTTAAAACGACAATGATACCAGACACCTTCATGGCTGCTGTAGAGAGTCACCTAAAAACGCCTTGCACCAGGCCTGGGAAACTTACTGGAGATTTACTGTCACCCGTTAAATAGTTTTTATCCCACCTCCTGCTGTAGATTAAACTACAGCTAACCTGAGCTTTTCAGCACAAACCTCCTCACCTCTAGCACACCCCTTTCTTCTGTTTCTCACAGTCTCAAAGTTCACTCTTTCACTGTCACTGATTATTTCACTCCCTCACTCCAAAGCATGAACCTGAGTTCCCATATGCACTAACTCTAAGCTATTAACTTCACGACCCATTCCTCAGTAGCACTGGCACTTCTAGATGTTCTCCAGAGATACCTTCTCCCAGACTACTCTTCCCTCTCCCCAATTCAACCCATGGTGTCATTCTTGTTAATTATACCTTGAGACTCACTTCTTTCATTGACTTGACAAATATTTACTGAATATCCACTATATGCAAGACCCTATGTATTAACCCCTCTGACTGACAAAGGAACTGATAGCTAGAAACCTCTCCACAATTCAAACCTAGAATTTTCAGTTTCGCTACATACACTTCACACTTGTACTTTGTTGCTTCCTCACTTTCAACACAGTTGTTCATATATTCAAATAACTCTCACAAAACAATTTCACAGATGAGAAAACTACAAATAGGTTCAGCATGGTATGGACCTTTTAAGACCTAGCTAGTGACAATGCAAGTAACCTTATTTAAGTCTTCTGGGTATACTCCTCCCCTGAAGCTTTATTTATTGATTTACTTTTAAAAGACCTTGCTGGCTTATTCTCTGCCACTAACTACATACCCACGCAGGACCTGGTTTAATGTTCTTGTGGTCCTGTCAGGCAGTAGCAGTAGCTCTGGGTTCGAGGAGTTTGAGTGTGGTATTACAGAAGCGAAGACTGCATTTCTATCTCCACAGACCAAGGTGTTCTGCTGTTTGGTGCCCGGATACACTGCTGCTGTTACTGTTGCATAACATCCCTATACCAGAGCCAGAGAGTGTAATGCTTCATTTCAAAAGTCAACCAACACACATTAGGTGTTGGAAGTCAAACAGTACCTGGCTTCTGGGGGTGGTTAGGGACAGGGGTGGCCAATTTTGTAAAACATTAATTTTAAATGTGAAAGATGATGGTGAGGATGCTAGAGATTGTGGCACAAAAAAGAGGGGATACCAACTTTGCCCTGGGAGAGGAGTGAAGGAAATGATGAGGGAGTCTTCAGTGAACAAGGTGAACAAAGGAAACATCCCTAGGAGGGGGAAAAAAAAATCTACATAAGGGGACAGAGCCAAGTTAAGTGTGGGAAACTCCCAAATCATTTGGACAGCTAAAGCACATTATCACTGGTGATTACAAAGGACTGCAGGTGCTAAGTACTCAGGTTACTGGAAAACTAAAAGCATATGCCTGATGGTGATGTCTCAAGTACAAAGACCATCTTTGCTGCCAGTTTTGTTTTGCAGTGGTAAATTCACATGAGAACTGATTCTATCATGGTATATTCTTCTAGCTTCACAGCCTGTCTCAGCCTCAACCACACAACTCAAAAAAATGACTTCAGTGATTATTTCCTCAATTCTCCCAAGGATATATATAACCACTACGATTCTGAACGCACAGAGAAGGTAATGCACTATCCAATGGAAGCCTTAGAGCAGTGGAGCCAATTCTCTTCAGAACCGATTAAGAAAGGCTGTTGGGCTTCAGAACGCTGTGTTTGCACTTATCTTAGTACTGAACACAGAACGGATATATAACTCAACCTGAGGTTTGTTCTCTTATCTGAAAGCTAGTACTAAACGGTGAGGAATTTCCATTGCTGTTGTGTTTTTCTCTCAAGAGGGGAGAGGGAAAAAAGCAGTAAGATACACTATTTTCCACAGTCCGTAAGTTACCTGCAAATAATGCAATTGTTAAGCCTTTCAGACGATGTATTTATTTAAAACAAAGCTTTGTAAAAAAAAAAAAATAGAGACTGCAAATCGGAGGATTTAGAGCTGGAAAGCACTGCTGAGCTCTAGTTAAATAGAAGTCTTTCATTTTACAGATTAGAAAACAAAAGCCGGGGAAGGTGTGTGACTTGCCCAGGGTCACATGTGGTGCTCTGGCAGAGGCCTCACACTGAACTCCACACTTTCCAGGCACTATCGTTGTATGTCAATATCAGCTTTTTTAACCTAAAAATACTTTTAAATGCGTTTACTCTATTACTGACATTGTTCTAATCACTGAGAAGCTGATTACTACCAGGAAAAGTATTTTCTAATGTGCTAAGAACATCTAACTTACAGATAACAATTTTGTAATTTAAAAAAAACTGCATTGTTAAGGTATCTATAAGAAGATATTTTACACAAGTTCAACTGTAATAACATCTTGTGTCTCATTTAACCCTTGCTTTACCAGAATGAATAATCAAATTCTGAACTGACTTGACTCAAGCCTGAAGGATTTTCATTGTTCCATTTAATAGTGGTTGTTACCTACCTAGTGGTTGCTGTGATGTATTTAGAAACTTTAAAGTATATTATGAACTACACAGATACCTCAGAACACAAACCTAAGTACATCTTACATATAAGGAAAATGAGTAATCAACTCTAGCACAGATGACAAATTCTAGAATAGCAAAAATTAAGGATAATTCAGCCAATTCGTAAATCTGATGAGAAACTCTCTTAACACGTATCTCTAGAAACTAATGTGAAGAGAGGATTCCCCCGTGTACCATGAAACCATTTCACAGATGAGCAGGACCACATATACACCTTGGCAACTTAAAAGGCCAAGATCTACAGGGAGGCAAAAATGAGGCTGGTTCATTCCTATCATTGTCAGAAGACTCAAGGATTCCAATCAATCCTTGTGCAGCTATACTAATGATGTGAACAAGAAACAACACTTTTTTTTTTACTGCACCGAAAGGGATTCCATTATTTGTTAGCAAATTTACCTTTTATAGCACATTTATCCTTAAATGTACAAGAGCAGCCTAGAGATCAGAGCAAGTATACCGGTCAAAGCAAATTCCTTCCCCAAACACTCCCCTCCCTACTCCCAAAGACACAAACAAGCGTTACTAGAGAATATTCTGCAAAAACAGAAAAACAAAATCCATCATCAACTCCAACTAAATGCTGTGAAGAAAAACCTAAGTAACTCATACAGTGAAAATGTAGCCAAGGAGCAAAAACATAGTGCTTGGGGGAAAAAATTAAAGCAAGGAGGTTAACTCTAGTCACCTGCTTGTTCACTACCCACCTTTCTTCAATAGTCTGCAAACATGCTTTCTGGTTTCTAATTGAGAGAAAGCATTCATGTCAGCTGGGAGCGGGGCCCTGCCCACTGAGTTTCCTAGGCTATGGGTGGCAAGAGGACAAGATCAGATCGCCTAGACCACCAGGTGCTGCTTTGCTAGCCGCAGCCTAACTGAAGCTCGGGGTTAACACAACAGGACCCATCACCATAGAAGGCTTGAAAACTTGTTATTTGAAATTTGTTTCTGGCAAACTCCAAGACTACTGTAGATGTTTAAAAGATTAGAGCATGCTTATTAAAACACTTTCCCATATTTTCACTTCTGTGCATCAATTATGTTGGAAAAAAACCTGTTAACTTAAATGTCTGCACAAGATGAACCTCCACACAACTGTGTACAATGTACAGCAAAGGACACACCTGCCAAAAAGGCCCAGCTAATTCTCTGATGGGAGTGATCTGGCACACCAGCTCACCGTGTTACTCCACCAACACTCCAAACGCCACACACTTGCTCCCTCCCAGAATTCTCTCATTTAAGAAGCTTTTCAGTGAAGCAACAACTAAATTACTACTAAACCTCCCCCATCTTTTCATTAACTTTAGAAAGAAAAATCTAACTTTGCAAGTAAAAATCTGCCTGTGAGGCCGGTAGTGCACCCTCCTCCGTTCATACTATCGTGTCCTGAGAGGCGATCTCGGGCCCCTCCAGTTTCAAGTTCATTCTCAGAGTCGCTTAAATGGTGTTGCCTCTGTGCATGTTTATACACTGCCCAAAGCAGGACTGTTCTCTACAGAGGAAATCCATAAAAGATGGCTGATACAAGGCAGTGCTAAGTATATGAAGAAGTACTCAAATCTCTCTCTAACTTGGTATGTACCTGAGAAGTTTACTTTTAATTGTCATCCCTGTGCTGACTTTTTCATATGAAGATGATGAGTGCGTAAGAAGTCCAACCCTATGCCATAATTAGGCGTATAGTTTGCATTCCTTCCTTTACCAGATTTTCCTTAACAATATTTATTCAAAATCTGCCTTGCATTTTGGTAATTTTACTAGTAAGCCAATGATGGCAAACTAAGATGAAACTGAGACACACAGGTATGAAAGGAGGAAAAAAGATGACAAAAAGTTAACACCTCTCAAGCCAAAATTACACTGCAATTTATTTCCAGATGGCAATTTTTAAAAAGCTTGTTGCAACAATAAAGTCTATATTAAAAAGCCTCAAAAAGAGAAAGAGAAATAGCAGGACTCTTCTGCTATGAGTTCTAAACAGAGTGAGGATAGACAACAGAGTTCAAATGGAGACACTGGTTCCCCACTAGCTGCAATTTCTAATAATTGGGTTAGCATTTGGCATTCGTTTCAGAGTGTATACATACTGTGCATCTCAATCAAGCTCATACTTGTTCTTCAAGAAAATGTCCTGAACAGACCTAGGGTGAAAGTATTGTTTTTTCACTGTAAACGAAGGATGAAAACAAAACCGTTCACACAAGATTTATAATACATTCAGAAGGTTCTGGGGCAAAAATATAAATAAGTTGTTTTTCACTGTTGGTTAAGAAAACTAAAAAACAAGAAAAGAAGGCAGTAACCCAGTATCATTTTAGAAAAGTAATAAAAGCTCCAATGTACATACATCATTCTTTCACTAGTAAAATTGCTTTCTTAAAAAATGCACTTCTATAAGACAAAAAAAAATATAACTGGACTTCATCAAAATTAAAAACATCTGCTCTTCAAAAGGATAGAGGTAAGAAAATGAAAAGGTATATATACTTAATAAAGGACATATTATATCCAGGATGTAGCAAGAACTCTTAGACAACCCGATTTAAAAAGTGGGCAAAGTATATGAATTTGACCAAAGAATATATACAAATGGCTAATAAGCATAAGAAAAAATGCTCAATATCATCAGTCATATGAAAAATGCAAATTAAAACCACAATGAGGTTCCACAACACAGCCACTAAAAAGGCTATAATCAGAAGTGTTGGTGAGGACACGGAGAAACCAGAACCCTCATATGTTGCTGATGTAATATAAAATAGTACAACCACTTTGGAAAACAGTTTAACAGCTTCTTCAAAGGTTAAACATGAAATTACCATGCAAGTCAACAGTCTACCTAGGTTATCTACTCAAGAGACACAGGTCTGTGCAAATGTTTATAATAGCACTATTCTTAACAGCCACAAACTGGAAACAATCCTAATCCATTAACTGATGAATAAAGAAAATGTAGTTTATCCATACAATGAAATACTAGCCACCTATGAGACAGACAAATCTCAAAAACATTATGATAAATGAAGGAAGCCAGACGTAAAAGACTATATACAGAATTATTCCACTGACACAGTATTTCTATAGAGACTAAAAGCATGCCTGGAGAGTAAGAACTGACTGCAAACAGGCACGAGGGAACTTTTTGAGGTGATGTAAGTGTTCCAAAACTGGATTATGGTGATGGCTGTACACTGTATAAACTCACTGAAACTCACTGAATTGACAGGTGAATTGTATATTATAACATAAAAAAAAAAAAAGCTGTTACAAGAACAACCCCACCCTCCAAAAATTTTAATAGAAGCTAATTTAATTTTAAAAATATTCTCACATTTACCAAAGACAAAGATTATATTTTCAAACACAAATCATATCAAAATTAAAAGGAACTCAAGACGATAGTTTTCCATTTAAGGAATACTGTTTAGCAACATCTAACAGCAGGTATTTCATTCTTATCTATACGGTCAAAAAAACACAATCAATAATACATTGTTCAGTAACTGTACTCTTGGGCATTTACTCTAAAGAAAGAAACACCTACGTTCACACAAAAACCTGTACATAAATGTTTATAGCAGCTTTATTTGATCATAGCCCAAAACTGAAAACAACTCAAATGTCCTTCAAATGGGTGGATATTATAGCTGTGGTACATTCACAGCATGGAATACCATTTAAGAATAAAAAGGAAAAAAGAAAAAGAAAAAAAAAAAGGAAAAAAATTTTTTAAAAGGGAAAAAAAAATAAAAAGGGATGAACTGATACACACAACTTGAATGGACACTAAAGGATAATTAAGTGAAAAGAAATCCAATCTTAAAGGGTAACATAAATATGATTCCATTTACAAAACCTTCTTGAAATGACAACATCATTGAGAGAGACCAGATTAGTGGCTGCCAGAGAGGTTGAGAGCGGAGGATGGGACGGTGACTATGAGAGAGTAGCATGAGGGCTTCTTGTGACAGGCTTATTCTGCATCTTTACTATGATGGTGGCCAAACTACATGTATGGCAGGCAACATTACCTACACCTAAATATGCATACACACACTCTCTCTTTCTCTCTCACTTCCTCCACCTCACAACACCACAGATAGGTCCAAGTAAAACTTAGGAATCTAAATAAAGTCTGGATTGTGTCAGTATCAATTTTCTGGATGTGATACTGTTTCCTATAGTCATTAAGGATGTTATCACTGGGAAAACAGGATAAAGGTTATATGAGATGTCTCTAGTATTTCTTACAACTGCATGCAAATCTACAATTATTAAGATAAGGTATTTTTTTTTTTAAGTTAAAAAAAATCAACATAGTATATCTGTACTGCTACCTCCATGGAATACCAATACCTCACATACTCTGAGGCTGCATTATGTTTCGGTCTTACAATATATTACTCTTTTTTATGGGGTATAAACCTTCTCCTGAACAGAAGTAGACCAAAGAAAAGTGATTAAAATCAATCATTAACTTCTGATTCTTAAACACCAGAGAACAAAGGTAGGAAAGAATTCAGCACTTACAACTTCTACACCAATCTGCATAAAAACAATCTCTAGAGGTGGATTTAAAATTTTAACTAAAAACCCAGGAACAATCTCTTCAATCAGAAAGGTATTTTCTACTGTGTGGTACAGATGAAGCCATGCCTTCAAGACTACAGGACACGCAAAAAGGCATACCTTTCATTATTAATTCCAAGTTTACCAAGTAAGTTCAAATCACTAACCTGGGTTCTTAGCACCTTGACACCTTCAACTCCCATCTGATAGCATACCTAGTTAGTGGAAAAAATTATCACAATAAACTGCCATTCTGCTTATACTTCAGTCTTTTGGGAGCCCAATTCCATCTTCATCTCCCAACTCCACATAAAGCGTGCAAAGCTATACCGCTTCCATCTGGTGACCTACTGATGGCACCCAGCAAGTCTTCAAATGCACCGGACAGCTGCCAGATAAAGGAGGGCTGAGAGTAAAGGTGGGGAAGCCTTCCTTTCCATTTCAAAGTAAAAAGCAACAGTAAAGGAGCAATTTGAAAACTGTTAACATTACCTGTTATAAAAGAAAGAAAAGCAAGATGGGCAGTCTGTATGTAGTCCTTCTGCACCCTGACTAAAGACAAAGGATAGTAAACATGAGAAGAGATTATAAAGGAACCAAAAGAAAGGAACACCAAAGTTCAAATTATAACTCAGGGAACAATGTCCAGAAGATTAAACCTTCTTAACATTCCAACACAGTTAACAAATAGAGAAGGATTTCAAATAGCTAACGAACGTTAAAAAAAAAGTTTAAACTCTGGATAAGGGAAATGTAAATTAAAAGAATGAAATATCATTTCCCACCCTACATTTTCCACTCTCTTTTCTGAATTTGAAATCTGATAACCCCAACTGTTGGTATTATACAAGAAAACTGGAATTCTGCTGTTAGCAAAAACACTTTGGAGACCAATTTATATTTCTTGATGATGAAAAGGCCCACATCCTCTAACCCGGCAATTCCACTTAACCTATAATCCGGCAATTCCACTTAAAAATCTCTTGTACTTGTCACAAGATGTGTACAAAGATGCTCACAACAGTGTTATTTGTAGTTAAGGAGAAGGAGGAGCTACCTAAGAATAAATAAGCTGTACCTTACCCAAGAAAATGGTATGTAACAGTAAAAATGTGCAAGCTAGACCCAGTATCAACATGGTTGTATCTCAGTCAATGCTGAGAAAAAAAAAAAACAAGGTGCAAACGGATATGAACAGTACGCCATTTAGACAGATTTTCCAAACTAAGAAAAAAGGTTTATACTGATGATGAATTCATAAAAACACATACCAAAAAATAGGCAAATATGCAAAGGAATGACACACATCTCCTTTAGTAATAGTGGTTGGAAAAGGCACTGAGAGAGAAAATGTCAGAAGAGGTGATCACTGTTTAAATTCCTGCTAAATGTTCACTGTTTGAACATTTTAATCAAAACTATCCAAATCAAATGTAGAAAAAAATGTTAACATTTATTAAAATTAGGGGATGAGTATGTATTAGTGTTTTTCTACTAGTTTAGAAGACTATATTTTTTCTAAAGTTTTAAAAGGGGGAAGTACATTAAGTCAAAGGAAAAAAGGAGATACAAATTCTATCAAGAATCAAGAAGAGACATCATCACAAGTCTTACAGATATTAAAAGGATAAGGGAAACTTAGGAACAATTTATGCGTGTGACAGCTTAGATGGGATGTCTCAAAGAATTTTTCCAATTACCAAAGATTACATACGAATAGCTAACGTAAACAGACCCACATACATTTAAAAAAAACTGATTTGTACTTAAAAACTTCTATAATTAACACCACCAAAAAATACTCCCAACCAAGACTTCACTGGTGAATTTTCTACCGAAAATTTAAGAAAGAATTCTATACAAATTCTTCCATCCAAAAACAACACTTTGCAACTCAATGTTATAAAGTCAGCATTACCAGAACACCAAAAATAAAGACAACACAAGAAAACTATAGATCTCTCTCAAGAACATGGAACCAAAACTCCTTAAGAAATTAGAAAAGTGGGGGCGCCTGGGCGGCACAGCGGTTAAGCGTCTGCCTTCGGCTCAGGGCGTGATCCTGGCATTACGGGATCGAGCCCCACATCAGGCTCCTCTGCTATGAGCCTGCTTCTTCCTCTCCCACTCCCCCTGCTTGTGTTCCCTCTCTTGCTGGCTGTCTCTATCTCTGTCAAATAAATATATAAATTTTTAAAAAAAAAATTAAGAAATTAGAAAAGTGAATCCAGCAATACCTAAAAAGGATAATACATGATGAACAAATGAGTTTATACCATGAGTGCAAAATTGTTTCAGTATCTGAAAAATGAAAATAACTCACCATGTCAACGTATTAAAGGAAAACTATATGATCATAGTAATAGATGAAGTAAAAAAGCATCTTAACATCCATTCATAATCGTAATTTTTGACAAGCCAGCAAACTAAGCCTTCTAGTCAACATTGTACTAGTAGTGGTCCGGGAGTATAGAATTGGGGGGTGGGGAGTGGGGTGGGGAAGAGACCACAAATACATAAAAAGTAGATAGGAAAGAACAAAATAAAACCAGTTTTCTGTTTTACATGACTGTCAATGCAGAAAATCGCAAAGAACATACAAAAAATTACTAAAACCAATACAATTTTATTGACATATTAGCAACAGACAACTGGAAATTAAAAAATAAAGTACCACTTAACAATAGCATCAAAAAAAATGAACTATTCAGGGATAAATCTAATTAAATATGTACAAGATCTGTATGCTACAATATAGAAAACACTGACGAGAGAATCAAAGACTTAACTGAATAGGAGATATACCATGCTTATAGATGAGAAAACTCACTAATGTTAAATAAATTTTCCTCAAAATGATCTACAGTTATGATACCCAATAGAGCAGCCACTAGTAACATGGCTATTTACATGTGCGTTTAAAATCAAATAAAATTTAGAGTTCATTTCCTCAGTCTCACTAACCATTTTTCAAGTAGTCAAGTCACATGTTGTTAGTCACTACCACATACTGGACAGTGCAGATGGAAAACATCACCCTCATTACAAAAAGTTCTTATTGCCATTGGACAGTGCTGATCTACAGATTCAATGCAATCCAGTCAAAATACCACCAAATTTCAGAGAAATGAGGATGGAAAAAGAGGATCTCGTGTACTCAAAACAAACAAAAAAAAACCCCAAAAAACTGAAAAAGAAGTACCAAGCTGAAGGACTGATGTTACTGGATTTCATGATTTATGATGACTGCTTACAGTATTTAAAGACAGTGTGGCACTGGCAAAAGGACAAAGTCCAGACACATATACACACACATATAAGATCATTTGACTTTAAAAAAAGATACCAGTGTAATTCGTTAGGGAAAGTGTCTTTCAATAAATGGTACAGAAAAACCTGAGATGCCCATACATAAAAATTAAGAACCTCAATTCATACTCTTATCCATATATAAGAATTAACTCAAAATGGATGAAACACCTAATCGTAAAACCTCAAAGTTATTATAAAGCTTCTGAGAAAACATAAAGAAAAATCTTTAAGACCCGAGTCTATGCAAAGATTCCTTGGATAAAACATAAAAAGCATAAACTGCAGAAGAAAAATATATATTTTTTTTCAAAAAATTAAGTATCTCCATTCTCTGAAAGACATTTCCCCAGTTTTGAGAAATAAATGACACACATCACTGTATAAGTTCAAGGTGTAGAGCATGATGGTTTGATTTACACATATTGTAAAATGATTATAAGTTTGGTTACAGCCATCATCTCATATAATTACATTAAAAAGGGAAAAAAGTACTCCTTGTGGTAACAACTCTCAGAATCCACTCTTAACAACTTTCTTATATGCCATACAACAGAATTATCATCATCATACTGTACATTTCATCCTCAGTACTTATTATCTTGGCATTTGTGCCTTTTGACCATTTTCCTCAAATTTCCTCTCCCCGAGAAAGACACCATTATGAAAATGAAAAGCCACAGACTAGGAGAAAAAATACACAAAACACATATCTAATAAACTGTTATTCAGAATATATGAAAATTTATATGAAAGCTGAATAATAAACACAATCTAAAAATGGGCAAAAAAATTCTGAAGTCGTTTCCCCAGAGATATGTGGGTGACTTACATAAACACCTGAAAAGAGACTTACATTAGTCATTAAGGCAATGCAAATTAAAACTACAATGATATACCACTAAAATCTATACTGGTATTATAAAAAAACAAACAAACTGGCAATGTCAAATACGGAGGATGCAGAGAGGCAGGTATTTCTACATTGTTGATGATGAAAAAACAAAATGGTACTTTTGGGGATGATACAAGTATTGTTCTTGATTTTTATTACAAGGCTAAGTTCATAAAAATTCACAGACTTGTACACCAAAAAGGATTAATCTTACTGTATATGAATACCTCAGTACACCCGACCTAAAAAAAAATTCTATTTTCCCTACGTATTTAAAATATTTTAACATTTCAGTTTTCCAAACTCAATTCAAGCTTTTCTAACTCCTCTCATCATGTACTTCTAAATGGCCTTCTGAAAGCCTCATATAGCCAGCCTGATCAAACCTCAACTCCAAAAGACAACCAAATGCTCCATATGACGAGACAATCTGTTTCCAATGCATAGTATTGTACAGCTAATCAGATAAGCTTCGAAAAGGATAAAAGCATGTAAAGCATCCCACCTCTGCCAGAGTACTACAGGAGCTCCACAATTATCTATGAAGAAAATCATCAAGAGGAATAATCAAATGAAAAGATTCTAAAAACAAAGGAAATCTTACAAAGGGAAAGGGAGTGTTATGCATGTGAAGGTAAAGGTAACAGCAACAACAACAACAACAGATCACCACCCACACTCATACATACCTCCCACTGGGAGAAATCAGGTGGGCAGAAGAACAGAAATAAACCAAGAGAAAGCTAATTCACACCCTGAATCCCCTCATATCAAATTTCCCTGTCACACAAACCAAATCACAGGACTTCCTATGACAACATACAAGTATTTCAAGTCTAAAATATTTATAACAGTTTATAGTCTGTAACGGAATATTTCACAGAAGTACTTATACAGAGAAAAATGAGAGCTGGAAATTGAGAAGAAACAGTTCTTATTTCATTATGAAATACACATGTACCTGCCATAGTTCTGAATCTTAAATGTAAAGAAACCCTAAAATTTAAAGCATAATAGCATTCGTACTGCAGAGTCCAGAAGAATATCTCTAATAGTCTTCCTAATGCTTGGTTTGTCAGAAAGGTGATACGACTTGGTGGGAAAAGGACAAAATTAGTCCCGGAGTCTAGTCCAGGTTCTACTACTACTAACCTGTTTCAAGACTTGGGGCCAGTCACTTAATCTCACTGGATTCTAGTTTTCCTGGATGGAATAGCTGGATAAAATTATCTATAAAGCCCGTCCTAAAGAAATTTTTTGAAGGAGGAAAAACAGCAGCCCAGGGCAATTCAAAGAATTCTAGCTCTTCTTGGCCAGATATGACTATAGCCATTATGAATGTGGATTTAACGTTAGTTCATTTTATAAAACTGTTATTTATTTCCCAAAGGCATACGGGCTTTAAGTAGAAAGCACAATGCTGCTCAACAAACCCTAAGCACAAGAAACATGTAGAAAACAAGGACCATCACAAACTGCTAAAAGCCAGTGATAAAGAGAAATCTTAAAAGCAACCCAAGACACACTTTGTGGAGAAAGAAAAAGAAAGGGGGGAATGACGGCAGATTACTCATCAGAAATAATAAAACCCAGGAAACAATGGAACAACACCTTTAAGATACAAAAAGAAATAACTGAACCTAGAATTCTATACCTGTTGAAAACACCTTTCAAAACAAGGAGAAACTGGAAGCCTCATACACATTGGTAATATAAAATGGTGCAGCCACTTTAGAAAACAGTGTGGTAAACTTCAAAAGGTTGGAGTTACCATTTGTCCCATCAATTCCAATTCTAGGTATATACCCCAGAAAAATTAAAACATGTATCCATACAAAAATGTGTACACTAATGTTCATGGCAGCATTGTTCATTAATAGCCAAAAGGTGGAAAAATTCCAAATAACCATCAATTGAATAAACAAAATGTGGTTTACCTATACAATGGAATATTATTTGGCTACTAACAGGACTGGATACTGATATATGCTACAACATAAAAGTTTCCAAGGTGAGCCTTAGAAACATTATGGTAGTTTCAGAACCCAGTCACAAGAGACCTCATGTCATCTAGTTCCATTTATACAAAATACCCAGAACCCCAAATCTTTAGAAAGAGAGTTATCAGTGGTTCCCTAGGACTAGGGATGGCTGTGTGCACTGGGAGTGGGAGCACCCCAGAGAGCGACAGCTAAAAAGCAGGGGATTCCTTCTGGGGGTGATGAAATGAGGCCACAGTTCATAATTCTGTGAGTATACTAAACACCAATGAACTGCACACTTTAAATAGATGAACTGTATTATATACGTGTTGTATCTTCAAAAAGCTGTTATCAGAAGAAAAGCAAAATAAAAACCGAGAAATAAAAAACAAAAGAATCAATCACCAGCAGACATGAACTATAAGGAATGTTACAGGAAGTCCTTCAGGCAGAAGGAAAATACAACCACATGGAAATCTGGATCTACACAAAGCAATGAAGAGCACCACAAATGGTAAATATGTGGGAAAATAGAAAAGATTTCTTCTATTACATTTTGCAATCTCTTTAAAAGATAAGTAACCACATAAAAATTATATTATGGAGGATTACAACAGCACTAACAACAGAAAGGCTAGGTATAGAAAAGTGGCAGCATACTACTCTAAGGTTCTTATACTACAGACGACCCTTGAACAACATGGTTTGAACTGCACAGGTCCAATTACAAGTGGATTTTTTTCCAAAAAATACAGTACAGTATTTTAAGTATATTTTCTCTTCCTTGTGATTTTCTTAGTATTTTCTTTTCTCTTACTTCATCACAAGAATACACTGTATAATATATAGAGCATACAAAATATGTTAATTGACTGTTTATGTTATTGGTAAGTCTTCCTGTAGACAGCAGGCTCTAAGTATTTAAGTTCTGGGGGACTCATAAGTTATATGTGGATTTCAACTACATATAGGATCGGCACCCCAACCCCCAAGTTGTTCAAAGGTCAACCGGACATGTAAAGACGTATATCTCTAGAGGATAATTTGTGATGTTAAAGATGCATACTAAAGTAACAACTAAAACCAAACAGTTACAGCTAAAAAGAAAGGATATAAACTGGATTTTTAAAAGAAACACTCAACTAAGCCAAAGATGCCAGAAGGGGAAAGTGGATGAGTAGGAAAAATAGAAAACAAACAGCAAGACAGATTTAAAACCAATCATATCAAAAATCACTTTAAATGTAAATGGTCTTTTAAAAAGGGCAAAGACTATGATATTTAACTACAAAAAAGAAACCCAATTATAACTGGCTATAAGAAATCCATGTCAAATACAGACAGAAATATGGGAAAAGGTACATCATGCTAACCCTACTCATTTATTGAATCTACTTAATATATGACAAAGTAGTATCAGAGCAAAAGAATTATGTGATAAAGGTGATTTCATGACACAGGGCTCAATTCCTCAAGAAGACATAATTCTAGATGTTTATCCATCTAATAAGAAAGTGGAAGAATTAAATTAAATTAGAAGTAAAAAAACAGCAGGATAACTAGAAAATCCTCACATATTTGGAAATGAAGCAAAAATTCAAAATAATGCATCAGCCAAAAGAGAAAGGGAAAAAAGTCAGAAAATATTTTGAATCAAATGAAAATGAAATACATTATCAAATTTTATGGACTGTAACTAAAGTGGTACTTGAGAAGGAAATTTATAGCATCAAATGCCTATACATAAAAAAAAAGTTCTCAAATCAATGACTGAACTGATACTTTAAACAAAACTAGGAATAGAAGAGCAAATGAAACTCAAAATAAGCAAAATAAAGACCAGATCTGAAATCAACAGAAAACAAGAAAAACAAATAAAAAGCAATGAAATCCAAATCTTGTTGAGATAAATAAAATCAGAAAGAGAAGACATATATCACCAATAAGGAATAAGAAATAGCTTAATAGCTGCTATAGATTAATAAAGGATGATATGGGAATATTATCAACAGCTTTACTTCAATAATGGGAAATTCCTACATTCCTTGAAAGGCACAAACTGTCAAAGCTCATTCAAGAGGAAACAAATCATCTAAAGATTTTCATACACTTACAGAAATGTAATTTATAGTTAAAACCTCCGTAAGGAATACTCTAGGCCCAGATGGCTTCACTGGTGACTTCTAACAAACATTTAAGAAGAAATAATACCAATTCTATACACACTCTTCCAGAAAAATGAAGAGAAGAAAAATTACGTGTTCCTAACTTATTCTATGGCAGCCACATCAGTCTAAATACAAAACCAACTACATTACAAGGTAAGAAAACTAGACCAAAGTCTTTCATAAGTATAGATGCAAATATCTTTAAAAAAATAATTTAAAGCGTATTACTGCCAAGAGAATACATCATGACAAAGTGGGATTTTTCCCAGGAATGCAAGGATGGTTTAGAATTCCAAAAATCAATCAATGTAATTCACGGCATTAAATATGAAAAACTGTATGACTGTTTTAAAAGCTGGAGGAGATGCAGAGCAGGGAAATGTACTTGACAAATCCAACATCTATTCCTTAATTAAAAACTCTTAGCAAACTAGAAAAGAACTTCCTCAACCTACCAAAAACTACAGCTAATACTTAACAGTAAAAGGCTGAATGCTTTACTCCCTTAAAACTCAAGAACAATGCAAGGATCTCAACTCTTTACTACTTCTATTCAACACTGTTCTGAAGAGTTAAGCCATTTAGTAGGCAAGAGAAAAATAAAAGGCATCCAAATTGGAAAAGTAAAACTGTCTTAATTCACAGATAAGATCATCTATGGAAAAAAACTGCAAAATCCACAAGAAGCTACTAGAAGAGGTAAGTTTAGCAAAGATGCAGTACATGACATACAAAAATAACTATTTGTTTAAATCAACTAAAAGCAACCAGAACTTGAAATCTTTAAAGTAGAAATATTTATAAAGCCTCAAAAATGTGAAACACTTTGTGATGATTTTGACACAAGATATGCAAGATTTGTATACTAAAACACACAAAACACTGCTGAGAGAAGACCTAAAGGAGACCTTCAGGGATTGGAACACTGAATCTAATGTAGTTATCAGTTTTCTACAAATTCAGTGCATTCCAATAAAAATCTCAGCAGGCTTTTTTGTAGAAATTGACATGGTGGGGATGCGTGGGTGGCTCAGTTGGTTAAGCATGTGGGTCCTGGGATCGAGTCCTACACTGGGCTCCTTGCTCAGTGGGGAGCCTGCTTCTCCCTCTGCCTGCCACTCTCTCTCTCTCTCTCTGACAAATAAATAAATAAATATCTTTTTAAAAATTTTAAAAAATTGACGAGGTGATTCTAAAATTTATATGCTAATATGAAGAATCTAGAAGAGTCAAAGTAACTTTGAAAATGAACAATATTGGAAGTCTTATACTCCCTGATTTCAAGACCTTAAAAAACAACATTAAGACAGTATAGTACCAGTGTAAAGACAAACAGATTGACGGAACAAGACAGAGTCCAGAAACAGCACCAAATATACAGTCCACTGACTTTCACCAAGATGCAAAGGCAATTCAATGAAGAATGAATTATCTTTCCAATAAATGATGCCAGAATAAGAGGATGGCCATATGTTAAAAAAACAAAAGAAAAAAGAAAAAAACCAACTTACCTCACCCTTACAAATCTGTATACAAATATCACTTCAAAATAGACTAAGGACCCAAATGTTAAGAGTTAAAACTATAAAACTCCTACAGCAAAAATCTGAGAAAACCTTGGTGATGTTGGGTTTGGCAAAGATTTCTTAAATATGACATAAAAACTATAAAAGAAAAAAAAACAAATTAGATTTAATCTAGTGTTCAACAGACTTTTAAAACAAACATCTGAACCTAGAATAAAGAACTCTCACAATTCAATAAGTCAACCAAATTAAAAATGGGTAAAAGATATGAAAAAAAAACTTTAAGAAAAAAATGGCAAATAAGAACATGAAAATAACAATCGTTGTTAGTTATTAGGAAAATACAAAACCACAATGAGATACCATCAGACACCCTCTACTTGCCTAAAATTAAATAGACTATACATCACGGCTGGCAAAAATGTGGAACTGGAACCCTCACACACTACTTTGGGAATTTTAAATATACAACCACTGTAAAAAAACAGTTTGGCAGTTTGTTAAAACATTAAACATACCCAGTGACTCCACTACTTTACTCAAGTGAAATGAAAGTGTGTGTCTACACAAAGACTTGTTCAGGAATGTACGAGGCAGCTTTATTTGTACTGGCCAGAAACTGGAAACTCAAACGTCCATCAACAGGTGAAAAGATAAATAAATAGCAAAACAGTCATACAATGGAATAGTATTCAGCAGTAAACAGGGATAAAGATGGATGAATCTCAAAATAAGCACAGTGATTGAAAGAAACCAAAGGAAAATCCAAAAGTACATACTGTAGGATCAGACTTATACAAAATTTAAGAAAATGCAAACTAATGTGTAGCTACAGAAAGCAGATTAATGGTCGACTGGGGACAGAAAAGGGTAGGAGGAATTACCAAAGGGGAAGAGAAAATTCTGTGGGGCGACAGATATGATAATTATCTTATTTGTGGTAGTTTCCCCAGGTTATTCTTTCAACATGAAGTATCTTATAGACCAATTATATTTTAATAAAGCTAAAAAAAATTAAACCCAGATTAAACAATTAAAATTAAACAAGATGTGCTTTTTCTCCTGATTACAGTACAATACTTTTTAGTTTTTCTGAGAGGATTAAGTAATAGAGAAATTGTGCATTACCGTATGAATTAATCTATGTGTTTTACTATTCATCATTTTTAAAAATGAGATCAAATCTATAGTTGTTTAGTTCTATTTAAGAACGTATTCTAGAAATGCTACAAATACGTCATTTTTTGTTAGAGCAAAGTATTTTCTCACTAGCTTTTAAGTATTTTCAAAATGCTCTATCTTCATTCCTGGTAATTTTAATTGGCAATACAGCCTAACATTTTAGCTGTAAATTTAGTATCAATACCGTAATTACCATTACACACGCACGCATGCGCGCGCACACACACACACACAACACACCCCATAAATTATAACATGCATCTTTTCAGAAACAATCAGTACCATCAGGGTTTCACCAAGGCATAAAGTGGTTTTCCTGATGGCTGGAAGAGTTCATAAATCTAACTTGTTTACAACTTCATGTAACTTTGGGGTCACTATGCTATCTCTTATATTCCCTATAGCAGAGTAAAATCTTATTCTTCTTCCTGATCTCCACACCAGTATCTGGTCCAAATGTTTTCATGTCCAAAATATTTGAAAAGATGTGAAAGGCAAAAAACACAGCCAAGCTAAGTTTACTTACAGGTCAATATTCTTGTTAGCTCTTTCTTGCTTCATACCATCTAAAAGTTTTTGTGGGGCTGGACACAGGGAGAGGTGGGACTTCTTTCACTACTTTTGAATCCCTGAGTCTTAAAAAGCCAGATGTAAGGAAAGAAAAGTAAACCAACTCTTAAATTCCAGGGCTTGGGTTGGTTGGTTGGTTGGTTTGTTTGTTGGGGCTGGGGCAGGGTGGTAATGAATAGGTTTAAACTAATGATTAAAATTAATTTTCGGGTTACATAAAGAAAGTCTAAATCATATAAATTCAAGTGAAAATGGCACTAACTGCTCTGCACTCATCATCCTTATGCTGCTCTTTGCTGCAAAACAGAGAGGCAGAGGAGGCCAAAAAGACTGCTTTCTTGATTCTGAAGTGGCAAGACTTAAAAATGTGTTCACTCATATACAATAAATAGTATTCCACAAATTAGTACAAATATTTGCTGAACAGAAGGTCAAATTACAATCCTCCAGAACGGACTTCCAGAAAAAGTTTTGATTTATTTGCAAACTACAAATATTCTTACAATCAATCAGCCCAAAGGCCTGTTATTTAAAGGAAAGAAAAAAAATTTTAAAAACACAAGAAAACCGCATTCTGTATCTTACTTTCTACAATCTGGATAGATTTGCTCAATTACATAAAGGTAAGAGTTTCACAATGAAAGACTAAGTAGCAGAAACCACCACGAAGTCCAAGTTAAAAGTTTAGCTCACACCTCTTTCCTGAAAAATCTGATTTGTTTGCACTAGGGTTAGAAAAGGTAAAATGACACAAAAATAGACAAGATATATTTGTCACTATGTTAGAATTTGAAAGATTTCCCACTTCAACACACTACTACTAAGACTCTGGAGAAAACTACTGTAAATTTAAATTTCACTTATGAATAAGACGCTTGAAAAAGAGTTATAAATACAACTCTCATTTCTAAAACATTATTTCCTATAAAACTAGAGAGCCTGGATAAAGGAAGGAGGAATAGAAAAAAATAATTAGACCTATTTACTTGACAAAAATCAATGAACTGGAAACAAACTTCTGGTGATTGCAAAACGATTATACTGGTCACTGAGAAAAACAAAGCAGTATCTTTAAACAATTTTCTGAGTATGTTATCAATAAAATTAATTCTGAAAATACACCTTTCAAAACCACAAGAGGATCACAATGATTCATCAAGTTACCATTAGCTGGTTTAATAGGATTAAGCCCAACAGTAAATTTAGCAGAAGTTCCCCAGTTAGGGATCAACATAGTTGCTGTGTACTAAACTTACTCATGTTTGTATAGGACATTTCCTGTTTGCAAATGTTTTTAAAACTAGGTATGGATTTTGTAAATTTGCATGTAACATCTCTTTAGAAGCCAACTTTGCAGTTCAGCATTAGTCTCTATTTTCACTGAGAATTTATATATTCTCAAAGTTTGGGTTCCATTAATTAAATGCTTATTAATAGCTACCAGATTAATTTAAAATGTCACAAATTCTTATTTACCAGAACATTCCAACTCATCAGATGTATCTTCTTTCATGAAATTCATTATCAGATCAATGAGTTTTGAAAATATTGATATACAGGGCACCTGGGTGGCTCTGTCAGTTAAGTGTCTGCCTTCGGCTCAGGTCATTATCCCAGGGTCCTGGAGTCCAGCCCCATATTGGGCTCCCTGCTGGGTGGGGAGACTGCTTCTCCCTCTTCCTCTGCCTGCTGCTCCCCCTGCTTATGCGCTCGATTCCTCCCGTGTACACGCACGTTCTCTGTCAAATAAATAAACAACCCCTCCAAAAAAAAGAAAGAAAAGAAAATACTGATATACAATTAAGAGGCTTCATTTACAAAAAACTGAACGGGAAAGATCATTAGGATTTCAATCCTGAAAAATAATAGATAAAATACCAGCAGCTAAATTACTGATAGTTCAAAACATTCTCCAGCCCACCTCTTGAAAATCCCTTGCTAAGAGAACTCCAGCCATTCTGAGTCCTATTCAGCTGTAAAGTTTCCAAGAAAAATAGACTTCATGATCTTGTCAATTTTAATACTTTTTCTCCTTAAGCCATACTGCATCTAGACCACTCTAGTCACTGTTCTACAAACCTTTCAAGATAGCTGTTTCTAAAACCTGAGGCCAGCAAGCACAGAACAAAATGGAATGTTAAGAGAAAGGCATTTTTTAGTTCTCCGAGAAGGTGAACCTTTTTAAAACAGACACTGGTTCATAAGAATTCTATTTTGCAATGAACTGTTGTCTCAGCTGTGAGCAGAGGAGCAGGTATGAACTTGAAAGGGAGGTAATAAAGGGACCTAATGTTAACAGACTATGCAAAGAGTAAAATTAGTAACTCAAGAGAGGAAGTAAACGAATGCTGGCAGTATTTCCAAGTCATTCATCAAGTGTTTTTTAAATTTTTAATGGACATACCCTATTTGCAGAAAAGGTTAACTGATATATGACATTATTTTTAAAAGGAAACACTTTAAAACCAGAAGTTGGGAGAATGGACTACATTTTAAAAGTTACACCTAAGTGTACAAAAGCAGCAGCACATTAAGACCCTGCATATGAAGATTTAACAGTGTGTCAGGGGCACTACCTTTACCCACGTGGGCTTCAAATTTATTTCGGGGGCAAAAATGTAAACAAATTCCACTACAAAATGAAATGCACAAAGTTCTTCAATGATCACAGAAAAAAAGAATCAAGAAGTTTCCCATAATAGCTGACAAGAGCTGGGTCTTACACCTAAAGGCGGCTTTTACCAATAAAGCTAAGAGTTTTGTAAAAGTCTTCAGGCAACACGGTGACATGAGAGAACATGCTGAGGGAACACAAGTTTGACCAGAAGGTGCATGGTAAGAAATGGCAAAGATGAGCTGGTAGGTAGGACAGAGCCAGACCATGCTGGGCCTCGCAGGTCATTTAAGGAGACAAGGCAATACCTCCTTGGGCAATAAGGCAGCAACCAAGGATTCTAGGCAGACAAGCTACATGATCTCTGTTTTCTAGAGAGATCACTGAACACACCTGGCCGAGCAAAGCTACTGCAACAGTCCAGGTGCAGGTCTATATTGTAGAGATTTGCAATTAACGAAGCTCACACTTAACTAAATAAAATGAAATAATGAGGACCTAAATTAAGGTGGTAGCAATAGGGATACAGAAGGAATAAAGCAACAGAATTTGACATCTGACTGCTATAGTTGGGTGTCTAAAGTGATATCTACAGACTGGTGGCTGTATAGATGGTAATACCATTTTCAGAAAAAACTTATTAGAAATATGAATGTAAAGTTGGAAAGATCCGAGTCAAGTGCAACTGTGCTATATAAACTCAGGCTGGGAATGTAAACTTAAAACCTCAATTTGCTATCTGTAAAATGGAGATATATATCATACCCTTAAAAGGATTAAATGAGAAAATGCATGAAATAGGCTTAATATAGTGCCTGCTTGTTAAATGCCAGTTAAATGTTGGCCCTTATTAGCATTATTATTGGGCTGGGAGCAGGTTACTGATGAAGGCTTCAATGAGGTGTGTCCCACTCTTCTTCCTCTTACCCAATGAAGCTCCTTCTAGGTCTGTGTTCCACTTACTCCCTCAATAACAGTTGTTCAATAAATGCTAAGCATGAAGAAGTGCAAATGTACACCTGTTCTATTAGAACCAAGCTTTGCCTTGGGGCATGACACAGTATTAACTATTTCAGTAATACAAACTTTCAAAAAAAAAAAAAGAAAAAAGAAAAGGGAAGCACCGGAGTCTCTCTTTCTTTTAATTAAATAACAAAACACTAAGAATACCCATAGGGCTGTAGTACACCTGCCTGTAGTAACACACCTTCCACACCAGGTGTTTTGACATAAAGCCCTTATCTTAAAGATACGCGTAACAGGAGAGTAACTGAATCTAGTGTTTTGGTCAGTCTACGATGAGTTTAATTTCTTAGACTGGGAAAGAGAGGGACAAAGATTTTTAAGTCCATAAATGAAGGAATTCAAAATAAAGACATTAACTATAACTTAAATAGGAAATTTCAACTACACATACTCTTGCCAAAAAGTTTTAATAGATAAAGCGTTCCTATTCAGAGATTCTGAAATGTATAAATATCTACTGACATATCTTGGGGGTGGAGGAGTGAGACATTACAAATAAATTATTTTCAATATACTTTAGACAAGTAATGTGGCATCGTGACATTTAAGAGTCATTTCATTATTACATTATAAACTGCCAAAACTGACATAAATCATAGTATTTTATAACTGGAGGAGACAAATCATCCAGTTCTGTGAATTTCAGGGAACTTCAATTAACTGCAAACCACAGTTTAAAATCTCAACCTGGCATATATATCTGTACATATATAATATCTTCTAATGTGGTATTTTTAAAGCTTTTATTCACAGTATAATTGCAGTAAGCAGAGACTGTGTACAGCAAAACTTTTAAGACATCCTAAGCACTGAGAAAAAACAAAAATCTTTGAAACATAATTACACCGAATTTCAGTCAGTCTGGAAAGCCACATTCCACAATCCTCACAGCCCTTCAATAAAGAAAAAAAAAAACACACTAACCGCAGAATTTCATGTTGCTGAGATTCACTGAGATCAGAAATGAGTTCTTCATATAGAATTCTGAGGAGTTCTTTGCACAACGTTTATAGGTTGGGTGGAGAAGAGGAGAGGCATTGTCAAGTACATTATGCTGAGCCGGGGGGGGCGGGGGGACCAAGAGGCAAAGAACACTCTACCTACCCACCTCCCCCCATTATCATTCCTGTCTTGAGCACCAAAATGCAACTCCCCCTCTTATAAATATACTTCAATGATGCACACCCAAAAGTACATGTCAGGATGAGTTCACTGTCATACATTTTGTCCCAGAGTACTCAACAAATTAGGTGTCCTGTGATTCCCTCAATTTTCTTAACCGGAGGAAAAAACCCACAAATAAACACAGCAATGCATACAATGAAAGCAGAATCTACGTATTAGAACACAGAGACCAATCGCCTAATTATATGTGCTCCATCAGACTCTGCCCAGGCGCTACTGCCTTGGGAGAGTCAATCATTCACAAACTCACTGCTGCCTCTGACTGCTGATTTTAATGGTGGCATGCCATGTTCTTTCAAAGAACTGTGTAATTTTCTGACTGAGTCAAGTGATAAACAGTACTTCAAAGGTGATTTTAAGACAGCATATACTGCATACTCTCAGCCCATTTTCATGAGTATATTTTATCAAGAGACAGAGTGAGAAAAACTCAGCGTTATAAAGAGAAACATCACAACAAGCAAAATAAATCACCAAACCTATATAGGCTTATGTTAACCTTTAACATCGTAGATGATACAATTAAGCTAATAATCTCAGAAATGAAGTGGACATTATATTATTGCCCTTATCTAATTTAAATGGCCCTGGAAAAGTGTTCTCCCCTGAGACTGCGAAGGAGGAAGGGAAAGAATTAAAAGAATGCAGTTAAAACACTTTGATTCCATGTTAATTTGTCCATTTAATTATGTCACCTTTCTATTTCTTCTATTCTACCAACTGGGTATGAGATCAACTAAGTTACTTCACTTTTCTGAGTCTCAACTTCCTCAACTGTGAAAACTGGAATAACAACTCTATCTTAGAATTGCTCTGAGTGTTACACTGGGAAAACAGACAAAAAACTGGTATGGTAAATGTAAAGTGCTATGCAAATACATAGTATTTGAGAATATCATCTTAAGATTTACAGTCTAAATGTTCAAGTGCCTGGTGCAATACATTGCACATGAGTGTTCAAATATTTGTCCCTTTATTCCATCATCATTTAAAACTTAGGTCCCAAAAGTTCAATTCTGAAAAACAAAGACTATCTCATGTACTACTTATGTATTTTTCACTAGGAATATTATTAAGAAATCAGTTGTGCCTTTTAGAATGATCATTCAATCCAATACAGTCTAATCCATCAACAGCTTTATTATTTTTAACAGTATGTATCCTGTGCTAGGTTCTGTGCCAAGTTGCTACATTCACCCACTTAATCCTTTTAATACCCCTACGGAGAAGTTAGTATTCACAAATGAAACACTACAGCACAAGGTTAAGTAACCTGCCCAAGGTCACCAGGTTAGCAAATGACAGAGCTGGTGTTACTCACACTTAGGTCTGACACCAAAGCCTTGGCTCTCAACTACAACTACTACTCTCCAATATGGTAGCCACATGTGGCTATGTGGCTAGGCTGAACTTAGTTGTGCTGTAATTGTAAAATGCATACCAGATCGTGAAGACCTAGTATGATAAAAAGAATGTAAAATATCTCACTGCAATTTTATACTAATTACATACTAAAATGGTAGTATTCTGGGTATAATGATTAAACAAAATACATTTTTAAAAATAATTTCACCTAGGGATGCCTGGGTGGCTCAGTCGGTTAAACGTCTGCCTTCGGCTCAGGTCATGATCTCAGTCCTGGGATGGAGTCCCAGATCAGGCTCCTTGCTTAGCAGGGAGCCTGCTTCTCCCTCTCCCTGCTCTGCCTCCTCCTCCTGCTCTGCTTGCCACTCCCCATGCTTGTGCTGACAAACAAATAAATAAAATAACAGTAATAATTTCACCTGTTTTTTACTTTCTCACTGTGGCTAATAAAGTTTAAAATTTCATGTGGCTTGCAATGTATATACTTACACTGGACAGCACTGAGTTAGAACATCATACAGGACATTTGTAATACCAAGAGCACAAAACAGCTTTAAATTTCAAACACAACATGTTTTAGAGCATAAATATATTCTCCAATCTTAGCTAATAGCTGTTTAAATGCTAAATTAGTGTAACCAATATTAACAAAACTTTACAATCTCAATGTAAAATGTTATTTAAATTTCAATATTCCAGAATTAGAACTTATTTTGAATATTGGCTTTTCCAACTACGGAAGTGATACCAACTCATCTACACGATAGAAAATACAGAAAAACACACACACAAAAGAATCCACCATACTGCTCAGAGTATTCTGATCACTCATTACTTCCAGGTATATATATTAAATTAAGTGGTATGAAATACTGAAGTGGGATATTGTTTTATCATTTTGAAACTTGTTTTTTCTAATATTATGAACATTTCCTTTTATTACATATTCTTTCTAAAACTTAACATTTTATTTCAAATAATTACAGATTCACAGGATGTTGCAAAAATAGTACAAAGTCCCATATAATTTGCACCCCGTTTTCCCAACAGGGTTGCATCCTCTGAATTATATCAAAATGAAGAAACTGACATTGGGATGTGTGCGTACCGTTCTATGTAACTTTTTTTTTTTTAAAGACTTTATTTATTTGACAGAGAGAGCTGGAACACAAGCAGGAGGAGTGGGAGAGGAAGAAGCAGGCTCCCAGTGGAGCAGGGAGCCCGATGCGGGGCTCGATCCCAGGACTCTGGGATCACTCCCTGAGCCGAAGGCAGACGCTTAACTACTGAGCCACGCAGGCGCCCCCTGTTCTATGTCACCTTATCACATGTGCAGATTCATGTAACCACCACCACAGTCAAGATTAGATTTCATCAACACAAAAACTTTCCCTCTCAGTACCCCATTACAGTCATACCTCATCAGCCCTAATCCTTGGCAACTGCTAATCTGTTCTAATTTTATTACAAAAATGTTAATGGCCGCGTGCAGTGTGTGACCTTTAGAGATTGGCTTTTTTTTCACTCAGCACCATGCCCTTGAAATCCATGCCAGTTGTTGTATGTATCAAGAGTTTGTTCCTTCTTAATTGCTTAGTAGTATTCCATGTGGTATGACTATACCACTCACCTACTGAAGGACATTTGGGTTATTTTCAGTTATACAGTATTACAAATATAGCTGCCATGAACATTTCTTTTTTTTTTTTAAGATTTTATTTATTTATCGGACAGAGAGAGACATAGCGGGAGAGGGAGAAGCAGGCTTCCCGCTGAGCAGCGAGCCCGATGTGGGGCATGATCCCAGGACCCTGAGATTATGACCTGAGCCGAAGGCAGACGCTTAACGACCGAGCCACCCAGGGACCCCATGCTATGAACATTTCTTAACAGGTTTTGTGTGAACTTAAGTTTCCATTTCTCTGGGATAAATGCCCAGGAATGCAACTACTAGTCATATACTAAGTATATGGTTAATTTTGCAAGAAACTGCCAGGCTATTTTCCAGAGTGATTTTATCATTTCACATTCCTACTACAAATGTATAAAAGAGTTCAAAACATTTTTAAGGGCTGCAAAATATTTGTAACTATTGCATAGTTTTTAACAATTCCTTGATTTCTATGTAGGTAATTTTTTTTTTTTAACTTGCAGCAAGAATTACTATTGAACTCCGCTTTCTGGGCCAGAGACCCTTGTGGTGGTAGCGAAAGACCTGCCCCTCATGCAGCACATTACCAACACTTGTGAGTTCATCAGCCAGCCAGTCATTTTTTTGTTATAATAATGATGTAACTAATATACTCACACAGAAATTTTTATGTACAGATCACACTAATTCCTAAGGTACAAATATTTTTAAAAGGAGCTGACACCAACTGGCCTTCAGAAAATTTAAAGCAACTTACCCAGCCACCAAGGGTCTGTGACAATGTCCACTTCTTTCTAGACTCCCTAAAAAATTTTTAGTCTTTAAAATACGACTTGCCAAAATTGTTGTTTTGTGTTTAAGTAACGGGAAGGTTATGTATTTCTCATGTTTCCTGACTTAATTTGTAGTTCTTTTATTAACTATCTATTCATAATCTTTGGCAACGTTTTACTGAAACGTTACTGACTATAGAACTTGGTTCTAACATATGTTGCAAAGAAACAGCTTTTAAAAACACATATATCTGAAATCCAACACACGTTAATAATACAAGACAATATGTGATTTTACAATGTAAAAGATACAAGTTTAGTTGATATGGTCCCCCAATTTATAAATATTCTTATATTTCACACAATGTATTTATTAAGAAATCACCTCTAATGCCAGCTCTAGGTTAAAAACATGAATGTATATCACTTCTCTTAAATTCACTGTGAAATGCCAAGACATAAATTTTCCATAACAAACATCAAAAATTATCTCCAGCTTCATTAAGAAACATGGCTGGCGGGGCGCCTGGGTGGTGCAGTCGTTAAGCGTCTGCCTTAGGCTCAGGGCGTGATCCCAGCATTCTGGGATCGAGCCCCACATCAGGCTCCTCCGCTGGGAGCCTGCTTCTTCCTCTCCCACTCTCCCTGCTTGTGTTCCCTCTCTCACTGGCTGTCTCTCTGTGTCAAATAAATAAATTTTAAAAAATCTTTAAAAAAAAAAAAAGGAAAGAAACATGGCTGGCTTCTCCTTAGAATTTAAGGTCATCCAACCAATAGCACTCAAAAGTGTGCTCCCTAGACCAGCACCAGCAGCACTAACATCACCGAGTAACTCTTAACGCAAATTCCCAGGTCCTACCCCAGACCTACTTAATAAAAAAACAGAAGGTGGGGGGCGGGTAGAGTAGGAAATCAAGCAATGTGTTTCAACAAGTTTTCCAGGTGATACTGACACATGCTAAAGTTTGAGAACCACCATTCTAAACAAATTGAATATAAAAACATTAAATCTGGATTGCCTTGTACACTTTGTCTGTTCAGGAAAGACTTCAGCAAAGTTAATCATGCCACAGATATTAAGAATTCAAAGATATATTTTCATTCTCCCCCAAATTAAAACAACCCAAAAAGAAAACTGGAAACCAGATGTTAGCTTTACTTCCTACAAAAAGGAATCCTAAAAACCATTAAGTGTTCACAAAAAATTTCCCTTAGAAGAAAAACCCAAATGAACCATATAAAACCAACAGGTCAGAATGCATGTCTTTCAAACTGGAGACTCAATTTGTTTTGTATCACACACTGCCTGATATTCCCACTCCTACATGGGACAAACACGTACAACACTTTGAGAATTCAATGAACTCGCATATTAAACAGCACCTGGAAAACTATAGTTACTCAAATATTTGTGATTCAGGGAATAAATAAATAAATCGGTCAACAAATACAAATAATTCTGCATGGCAGAATAAAAGTGACCTTTGTTTATGGTTTTGTTTTGTCCCCAAACTTCTTATAATAAGCATGTATTGCCACCTTCACAACAAAATAGAGAATCGTGACTATATGTAATGATACAGGAAAATAACCTACAACACATCAGTTATTTTTAAATTTTACAGATGCATTGATAATCTCTTTCCTTTATCTATATGATAAAAATCTACAAGATGCTGGGGTAGTACCAGATAAACAGAGTTCCAGCCTTCATGTTTATTAAAGCTGGAAATTCTAAGTGAATATATGAGTATTAACCCAGTTACAAAGGTGTGTTACTATGGTAGCTATTTCCTATCCACCTGGGTAAGTGTCCCATTTCCCTCTAAGAAAGACTCTGCAGATGAGTTAGGCTTGGCCAATCTACCTGCCTCAACCTCCAGGCAAGGAAGAATGGCCCAGGAACTGGGCAAGTAACAGGAGTCCGGATTCCTGCAGCTTATTCTGAATTTAAATGGTATTTTTCTCATTATTGATTATGTAAGACAGCAAAAAAAAAATTTTTTTTAAGATTTACTTGAGAGAGCGGGCGAACGTGCAAAAAAGCAAGAGCAAGGGGCAGGGGGTGGCAGAAGGAGAGGGACAAGCAGACTCCCTTCTGAGCAGGGAGCCCAACATGAGGCTCTATCCCAGGACCCCAGGATCACGACCTGAACCGAAGGCAGACACTTAACCAACTGAGCCACCCAGGCACCCCAAGACAACAGAACTGTTTTGTTTTGACTGAAGGCAGTTTGAGCTGGATTCTTATTTCTTGAAACCTTGAATATTCTGGCAGATTATGATATTAAACAACTTTTAGTTCTGGAAAAGAATGAGCAGTTCATAAACCTTATAACCTACCTATGAAATCTGATCTCTTCTTAAAAAGCAGTCACCAGGTTTGTTTTCTCCATGACTAACCACCATGTATTCAATAGGTTTTAAGATCCAATACACGTTGATAAAATTGGCATCCGACATCACCTTTAATTTCTTGTCCCTCCAAAGGCTACTTCATCTTTAAATGTATTGCTAATGCTTATCTTAAATTATAAAATTTTAAGTAAGATTTTTTGTTTTTTTTACATATCCCCCTCACCAGTTTCTTTTCTCAACAAAAGGATCATTTAAATAGTTTTTCTAAATTGACAGAGAGAGGGAAGGAGAGCAGTAGTATCTAATCCTATTGAAATATTAAAATTTCACCTGTTTAGCCTGTGATTTCAACTATTCATGATTTCTAACACTGTAGTTTACTTGTATTGTCTTTACTGAGAATTCTTTGACACAACAGTCTGTCAATCACTGCATGGAATTGAAATTAAAGCTAAATAAATGAAGTGAATGAGTCAAAACTTCAATTTAACAGAATCCAAATTACTCAACAGCATATACTCCAGGTACAAGGTACAACTTCCAACTTACAGATATATTAACACAAGAGAACATATACGACGGATAGCATAACATCTCCAACATCACCCAGCACGTTTTGCACCCATTTTTAAACTGCCTTTAGATGCCAGCTTACATGCACACTCATCTAGTTCCTTAAAATTGATTTTGCACATGACTGATCCTCCACTTTATTATCAGATTTTTATGACTTTTGGCTGCTTAAATAAAAATGGGCAAGCAAAAAGGATTAGGAACCATCATGTTATCATTTAGGTAAATGTGCTAATGCTCTGAAGCTCCAAACCACTCCAGGAAGTACTTTAAATGCACTGCCTACAGCGTCCAAGGCTCAAGCTCTGTGTTTAATTTCCAGCACGCGTTTAGAAAAACAAAACCAGAAAAACAGGAATACTACTTTAAAGGACACACTTCATAAAGACAACTTTCCCCTAAACCAGTAACATTACACACATCCGATTCAAGCCCTAATATGAAGGCATATTTATTAGATAAAATTTTTAAACTGGAACAGTTTTAAAGGGAATTCCAATCAAAACTCCTAATCTTCATCTATTCTATATACATTTATTGAACCCCTGTCAAGTGCCAGGCACTGTACTAGATGTTTAAGGAAAATAAAGCTGTGAAAAGGAAGGTCCTGCCCTCAGGGAGCACCTGGGTGGCTCAAGACAGTTAAGCATCAGAATCTTGGTTTCCACTCAGGTCATGATCTCAGGGTCATCAGATGGAGCCCCACATAGGGCTCTGAGGCTGTGCATGGAGACTGCTTAAGATTCTGTCTCTCCCTCTATCCCCACCCCTGCCCTCCCTCAAATTAAAATTAATTAGCTTAAAAAAAAGAGAGAGAGAGAGAGAGAGAGAGAGAGAGATTCTGCCCTCAAAAAAGGTAAAACATAACAGATGACCAAATAAAAATTCTGTTCAAGTGTTATACACGATTTGGAGGATGAGGCAATCAAAAAATACAATTCCAGTGTTAGGATGAGATACACCTGATTGGAAGGCGATGAAAAGGCTTCCTGAGACTTCTAGAAGGACAAAAAAGAGTGAGGCAGGACACGGAAGGGAAGCATGTCAGAGAAAATCCAGAGAAAGAGAAGGTGTGTAGGTATGGAAATGAGATATCATGGTCCGTGCTTGGGAAACAAGCAGTTTGGCAGGAAACACACAAACATGCTGTACGTGGAGGGCAGATGGGGTGCGGCGGCAGTCGGCTTCCAGAAATCCTAAAGAAACATGAAAGGACTAATCAAAGCCCCTTGTGATGCTCAGCATTTGGACTTTATCTTAAAGGCAATGAGAACTAGGGTTTAAGTGGACCAAGTGGAGAGGCCCCCAAGAGTTGGATGGGACTGTCATGAGCATGCATGCATAAGGGTGGTGATGGATGGTTACTGATATAGTAAATGGGAATTACCAGCCTGCGGGGAGACGTGGAAAGGGGTGGATGACATCTGAAGTGAGGCAAGAGCTGAAAAGGATGTAGGAGGAAGCAAACAACTAACTTGTATTAGCCTGTACAACAAACTCTACATCTAAGAATCATAAAGGCCTCACTCAAATCCCAGATTCAGTGAGGCCTTCCCCAATATACTCACACAGACCAACTATCTCTACCATGTACTCATTCATTCCATGCCTACCATCACTGGGTTCTTCACACCACTGAAGATCTTTTTATTGTCTTACCTTTTCAAACATTTGTTAGGTTCCCTGAAAGTGGGAATTTTCTGTTTACTTAACCAATGACTTGAAATATAAATGATAAACACTACAACTGATGAGAGACAAAAGCTTACCCCACGTAGGTACCATACAAAGTTCCCCACACCAGGTTTTATCCTTACACCTAACGAGGTGTGAATTTACACTACAGCTGAAAGAAGACAGCTGTGTTCAAGTATGTAGGTCATAAAAAGATATCAAGGAGAAATCCTATCTCAGAATGTGTAAGGGTCTACATGCAGAGTTGAGCTCTAGGATACTTAGGATAAAACAGCAGCACTGGTAAAAGAAACAAGAAGCGCACACACTAACATGGATGAATCTCAAGAAGCCGGACCCAGGAGTGCATATAACTGTATAACTCCACTTATACCAAGTTCAGAAACATGTAGAACTCCTCCCCAGCGTTAGAAGATAGGACGGTGGCTGAAGTGACCGTCAAGAGTGTACAGTGGTCTCTGGGGTCCTGGTGATGTTCTGTTTCTTAATCTGGGTGCAAGTTACACATTGTGTTCACCTTGTGAAGGTTCCTCAAGCCTTTTTTTTTTTTTTAAAGATTTTATTTATTTATTTATTTGACAGAGATAGAGACAGCCAGCGAGAGAGGGAACACAAGCAGGGGGAGTGGGAGAGGAAGAAGCAGACTCATAGTGGAGGAGCCTGATGTGGGGCTCTATCCCATAACACCAGGACCATGCCCTGAGCCGAAGGCAGACGCTTAACCGCTGTGCCACCCAGGCGCCCCCCCTCAAGCCTTTTAATTATGATTTGTGCACTTCTCTGTAGGTACACTATGGTTCAAAAAGTTTACTTAAAGGGGTGCCTGGGTGGCTCAGTGGGTTAGGCATCCAACGCTTGACTTTGGCTCAGGTCATGATCTCAGGGTTCTGGGACTGAGCCCCAAGACTGGCTCCCTGCTTAGTGCAGAGTCTACTTGAGATTCTCTCTCTCCCTCTGCTCTGCCAACCCTGTGCATAAGCGCACTCTCAAATAAATAAATAAAAATCTTTAAAATGATAAATAAATAAACCTTAAAACAAAACAAAAAAACTCTTTACCTAAAAAAAGAGAGAGGGAACATTCCTGATGGGGGAGCCAAAGAGAAAATGAGAGGCAGAGAGACTGCAGAATGTTTTAGTTCAAACTGCAAAGGAGACATTTAGAGATCCACTATTACCTAAGTTCTAATGAATGAGTTAATGCTGACAACTTCCTCGAGTAGCTGCAGTTTACCAAAATAGTTTTTATTAATCTTGGAATTTCTTCAGCATTGACAGAAACACAGGATAAAAGCATGCCACATGAATAATCCATTCAAACCTCCCATCCCAGTAACTAACAGGATATACTGACAAGTTAGCTGGCCTGGTCTCAGTGTATGGCATGCAACTAAGGAAAAGTTGAGTAGCCTATACCCAAAGGTTCCAACTCTAAATTGTCCCCAACCCAATGGGCTAAATGGCAGAGGCTACAGAACCTACAGAAGTAACTACCCCCTGCTCCAGAAGAAGGAAGCATGTGTGCTGCCTATAAAGGCAAACGTGTACCTCAACACTGTCTACAAAGCCGTTCTCATCACTCCCCCAGTTCTCATCACTCTATAGTTCTATATTCTGCTCTCATTTCTCAAACCACTTGCCACTGGCCAAAATTATTTTATTTTTCTGTTTAATTGCTTATTTTCTCTTCTTCTCCATAGTATTTCAAACTCCATGAGAACAAGGACCTTGTCTGTCTTTCCACCACTGTATACCCAGAGCCCATTTGGCTGTGTGCTCAATAAAAATGTGTCAAATAACCACAACCACCCAGGTAATTTACTTTAAGGTCACCAAGTATACATAAGATCAAGTCACTACCAATAAATCAGTAAGTCCAATGTAATAGCAAAAACAAAATAAATTATCACTGTTTCTGGGTAAGAGTGGTCTTTAAAACTCTACCAGCTTTGAGGCCAGAAGGTTCGGTAAGGTTTGATGGTTCAGAAGACAGGTAATTTTTCCATGTACTTTATGGAGAAATTTTATGAAAGACAAACACTACAGTAAAACCCACGTGACCTAAGGAGCAAAACCACTGTGGTGGATGATCTGAAACCATAGGGAAGAGGCCTGGCTCTGCTCCAGGTTAGGTACACCCCACCCCTGCTTTCTCTGAGTTTTCCTATCTGAAAATTACCTCAGGTCAATGCATTTTTGAAGCAAGATCAGAACTTTCATATATCGCTAATTATGTATGTTTTCCCCCTCAAATTTCTAAAGTACTTCATGACTATTCAAGGGATATTGAGTTGTTAGACTATCTGAATTTACTGAGAGAAAATGTCCAAATTTACAACTTCAAAAAATGAGGGAGCTCTGGAACAAGGGAAACGTTTCACAAACAGAACCGAGTATCAACTTCTAATTCAATATCCTGAGTACCAACTTCTTTTTAAGTGACACAATCTTATTACATATCTAAATAAATTCCTCACTTCTACTGTCTGCAAAAGCTCTAAAAACAGTACACTTTTCAGAGGGATGGTATTCGAATAAACATGATTTAAACCCAACATCAGGATAAAATCTGGCACTGAAGACTAAAAAGTTCTATGGTAATTACCCAAAGCAAGAATTTACCAATTTTCAAGTGAGTGTCATTTAAGCAATAGCTGAAGATCAAAATGCAGAACTATGATCACAGCACCACTAATTGGCTAGAGCTGCAGCAGTGCCTTGACCATCTTTATTTCCAACAAAGACACTGGATTCAGAGAAGCAGCAAGACAGGCAAAGTATATTTACCACTGAGTCTAGGAAGTTACTCTGCTCAACACTCTAGAACTTCAACTTAATAAAGGTTAAGTAAATTTGTTAATTTGCAGGGGTTTTTCCTTCTAAAAGCTGATAGTATCATCTTTCATGAGACTGGCAAACTAGGCTGGGAAATCCTACTTTATCTCCTATTTATCACCTAGGAAAGGGATAGTGTTTCCTCCCCACCCAGAGCCACCTTATATACACACTCCTTTATTTCCTATGTTGAAAGTCTTAAGGTAGAGTTCTCCCAGCAAGGTGAGAATGCAACCTTCCCCACTGCAGGTGACCCCTCCATGCTCTTAAGTTGTATCACAGAACAGACAGGAGAAAACCATATGATGTGATGGAAATCTTCTGAAACTGGTTTGTGGTGATGGCTCCACAAGTCTTTAAAACAACTAAAATTCAATAAATCTTTCACTTAAAATTAGTTAATTCTATAGTATGTAAATCATACCTCAGTAAAACTATAAAATAGCAAGGGGTAGAGAATGGGATGCTACAGTTAGCTAGAAAAAGGAGTGTATCTAAGACCCAGAGAGACCCTCCATATAAGTGACACAGTCAATATAGATCCCAACTACCCCCTGAACCCCAAGTAGCCTATTAAGTATTTCCTCCTTCTTCCCTTAACATGTTCCTTAGGAGCATCTGACCCCCTTTCATTCTGCTCTATGGTGCTCCAGTAAGAAAAAAGACCTTATGAATCACTTTCATGAATCCACCTGCAGAATTCAACATATCAAGTACACATGGCAATAACAATGAAAAGTTGGCAGGTGATTTTGTAGAAATCAATTCCCTTTTCAGAAGAAACGGGGAGGCGGAGGAGGCATCCTAATTGATTCCCCAAGCAAGACTGCTCCAATCTCCCTTATAGCACTTTATTTATACTGCTCCTAGAGCCTTTATAACTTGGATTCTGATCATCCTTGTTGTACAGGTCTAACCAACTCCCCCACCCCTCGCCAATGTCTTGACCAGTATTTTTCTCGTCCTAGGAATTTAATAAATATTCTTTGGTTAACAGTTGTTATTCTCCTCACCAAATTAAGTAACACCAATTCTATCCTCAAAGGGTGAATACAGTTCTGTGTCCTACTGGACCTACTACTAATTAAAACCTGACTTCCCTGGATGACTTGGTAGATGATGGCAACAATGACAAAAATGATGAACGAACTCCAAAATGACCACTGGCTAGGCCACCAGCTAGGCTGTTGTTATAATACGAATACTAAACACCAGCTCAGAGCAATAAAACCCAATTTCTATACCAGTCAATACGTTAACAAAGCCCTTTTATTATTATTAAAAGTTATTCTAAAATCACAAACTTTTGCCTATTACTTAGCATCTAAAACCCAACAAGTTTTCTATTGTCATTAATACCAGATCTGATTAAAACTATGCAAGGCAGAAAATATTATATCATTCAAGTACCAAAAACATTACAAGAAAAAGACCCAGGAAAATCACACAGCAGTAGCTAGTATGGTAGAGAAATTAACCAACAGTTTCTACACCTGATAACACCCGGATGAAGACTTGTGAAATTCACCTTTCCATATGAAACCCATGCATAGCCTAAGAAAGTCAAAATGGTTGCTTTCCAATTAATGACTTCCAGAATAGATCTCAAACATCAAAACATTGACAATAATCAAGATGAAACAAACAGGCTATGTAAGGGTATCACGACTTTGTAAGAGTTTAAGTCCTCGGATCTTGGAAATCGGTGTTCAAATCCTACTCAACCAGAGACCTCAAAAAATTACATGAAAACCCTTAAAGAGGTAAGTAACCTGTTCCTGAAGAGACTCTAAAATATTTCTTTAGTAATTTATTTGTTAAAAAACTGAATTTCACTGCCATCATCTGCAACTCTGAAAAAACTTTTTGAACATTTCTATTGCTTTTAAAATCAAAACCTCCCACATGCTTCCAAAAAGTTGATAAGTCAGTTTTTTTTTTAAATACACACAGAAACTGAAATGCATTTCATTAGAAGATAATTATTCCCAGCAATACATCAGATGTAAACTTGAATTTGGTTTTGGTCTTCACCAGTAAAGTTCTCAAGTTCTTAGGAGTTTCCTAGTCATTTACTTGAACATCATCTACGGTAACACTCAAAGCAAAACCACAATAAAGAGGTTTGGCCTCTGAGGGATTCTACACGTAAAAAAACATTACTCATAAATAAAATACAATCACTATTGCTTTAAATAACAAATACATTTCTCAACTTTCACGCCATTTGATGGAATTCCCTGTTTCAGAGAACAAATCTATTAAGCTCCCAATAAGTGCTTTTTATCTTACCTAAATCTGTTCTATGGTAATACAAAAATTGACATGAATTTGCTGTAAAAACTTCTCAAGAAATAGTTTTAGTTCTTGAGTACTTTTATTTAAAGCACTCTATTTAAAGAGTTAGTGGACGTCGCAGAACTGCTCCACAAGTAATTGGACCAATTCATCCCAGAATTATATTCTCTAGGTTACCCAATATCCTAGGTAATCCCGCGCATAAATAAAGCAATGAAACCTAACAGGACACATTTAATCAAGTAACTCCAGTTAGAACTATGGAGTACTACTATACAATCATATTGGACCACCACCAATAACATGAAATGAGACTTCTGGCTATCAACTTAAGTCTTCAAGGATCCACTAGAAACTCACTCCTCCCTAGCTTTCACATACATATATACCCCAATGCCTTCCCATGAAATGACATGAAGAAGAGCTTAACTTCAAACTCTAACATCACTGACACGAATTCCAGATTCAATTTAAAAGATGACCAGAAGACTACAAAATCAGCTTTGACATTCTATCCAAATATATCTAAACATTAAATGTGGAGTTCAACTCGTTTTGGTACCAGATGTGATTTACTACCTTCACAAAAATGAATTCTTTCAACATTCTTTTCATTATAATAAAGCTTTAAACACAAAAAAACTTCAATACAGTCTATTCATTTCACCATTTTGCAAAATCGCCCTCCACCACCACTCTGCATAAGCTAATCAGAAAAAAACACAAACTGACAGCTCAGCTTTCCAAAAAATGCACTTTCTTTATCAAACCCCAACATTTATTTTCAAGTGCAAGAAAATAACAGACATTTGCAGCTCAAGACAGGAAAAGCACAACAACCAGCATAATCCACCATTAAATCGCTCAGAGAAGAAAAAAATAATTCAGGGCAGGCAAATTAAAAACATTCTACACAAGGCAATAAATAAATAAATAAATAAAAGGTCTAAAGTCCTACAACCCATACCAAAAGCACCGCTTCCTCTCTTTTTGAGCCAATACCAATAAGCCAATGGATACAAGTGTCAAATCCAGCCTGTTTGAAATAAGACGAAAATCTGGAAAAATTCCCTCCCATAAATCATTCAGTGAATACGACGCTTTGCAACCAACACGAAATACACACAACCAAAATCACACATCGCCCACCCCCCAAATGCAAAAAAGCCATAATCAACAAGTTGGAAAGAGGGCAGAAAAGTACAGCTCTCCACCCTCTCCCCCACCTTAAAAAAAAAAAAGTCCTTCAACAAAAGCTAACACAGATCTTCAAGTACCTGGTGGAGGTGCCTTTCCTCACATCGCAGATGCTGCATTTAAAGGCTTCAGCGCTGTTTCTGAAGGTGCAGACGCTACAATCCCAAAAGCCTTCGTCTGCGGCAGGTTTCGCTTGTCTTTTTGGCCTTCGGAGGAGTGAGGAGTGGGGGAAAGGGGAGGGAAGAGGCAGGGAGCAGGAAAAAGGGGGAGAAACAGCAAAACACAGGCGCTGGTGAGCCGTCGCAATTTCGCAGGAATCCAGTACTGGAAACTTCGCTCGGGCGACCACCCACCCACCCTTTTCGGGGCCCGAAACGGACCGGGGAGGGCACGGGGCGCCCCCACCGGCACCCTGCAACCTCCGGGCCCGGGCCGTGCTGCCTCGCACAGCAGGCGGCGACGGCGGCGGCGCCCCGGGAAGGGCCGCGGCGGGCGCAGGAAGCGGGCGGACTTGTGGACTTGAGCGTGGGGCTGGGGGGGCCAGCAGGGGAGCCGCGGGCCGGATCTGGAGGGGGCGCGCAGGGGCAGCCCGAGGCCGGCGGCGGGGAGTGGGCCGGCTCCTTCCCTCTCCCCTCCCATGCTCGCGCCCTCCCTCCCTCCCCACCTGGTTAAATCTCCCTTTGTCTGGGAGGAGTGGCGGCGGCGGCGGCGGCGGCGGCGGCGGAGGGCGGCTGAGGAGGAGCCGCCATGGCTGCGGCGCGCACGGCCGCCGGCCCCGAGCGGGAGCGACACCGCCTCCCGCCGCCGCCGCCACCGCCCGCCGCCGCCGCCTCCCCCCGCCCCCGGATCTCCATCTTAGCAGCGCCTCCCCCCGCCCCGGGTGGCTCCGGGGCCTAGTCGTCGCCGGCCCCCGCCCGCCCCCAGCCCTCCCTCCCCTTCCGCCCCCTCAGCTCCGAGCAGGTACCTGGTCGGGCTCTTCTTGTCGCCCATGGTCATGGATGGGCTGTACCCCCGCCCCCCCCAAAGCTGAAACCGGCGCCGCTCGGAGGAGAAACGCCGTCCGGGGAGTCGTCGCGGACCGGCCCCCCTCCCTCCCCCGCGCCCGCCCGCCCTCAGCCGCTGGGGCTCGAGCTCCGGCCGCCGCCGCCGCCGCCGCTGCCAGTCTCCGGACGAGACTAGTCCCCGCCAGCGCCGCCTCCGCCGAGTGACTGACGAGGGGCGGGGCCGGGCGCCGCGCGTCACGCGCCGTGCGGCCAATGGGAGGACTGCGGCCGGCGCCGCGAGGGCGGGGGCGGGGCGCGGGGGAGGGCGGGGCGTGGCGGACGTGGGCCGGGCCGTCGGTGTGCGTGCCCGGGAGTGTGTGCGCGCTGGGGGCGCGCGTGCTTGCCGGTGGCCCGGCGGCCCGGCGCGGCGGAGCGTGCGATCCCGGCGGGGCGCACGTGGCCGCGCCCGGGAAGCGGCAGTGGGCTCCGGATCCTGCGCGCCCGCCTTTAGGGGCTGTCGCGGGGATCCGGACCCCGAAGCTGCCCCCGGGGAAGTAGTTCCGCACAGTTTGCGCGCGCCACTGGGGCTTGCAACTGCCGCGCCGCTTGCAACGCCTCGAGGCTTGTAGTATCCCGGGAGCCGGCAGGGCCTCTTTCTTTTGGCCCGGGTTCCCCGCTCTCTTCTGCTCCTCTGCCACGCGGAGCTTTGTATCTACCTCTCCTAAAGTCCCGGCCTCCTGCCGACACTCCAGTCCTAAGCCCCCTCCCAGGCCCCTGATGCAGGAGAGAACTGTGATGAAAGGGTGTGGCACAACTAAAGGTACCCCAAAGCCCGACACTCGGGACACCAACTACCGCTTGAGACCCACCACCCCCTCCGCCCCCCCCCCCCGCCAGAGCCTAAATAGGGCGTTTCCCTAGGGAAGTTGCTGTTCAAATCCAGGCGGCCACATGCCAGCAGACTAACCTTATGCCTCAGCTCCTTCATCTGCAAGATGAGGCTAACAACCCTCCTCCTAGGGTTGTTTGGAAAATTCAGAGATGTCATACACGAAAAGCACGCAGGTCAGTGCCTGGCACTGAGGAAGGACCAATACAAAGTATTGGGTTAAGAACTATTATAACTGGGTCTGGGTTGAGTACCATTTCCCCCACTTTAGAAGATTCTTGAAGGCGAGGAACAGGTAGTACCCTTTACTTTCTGCCCAGCTTCAAGAATGCTTGCCAAATTGACTTGAACGTGACTCAGGCCCCTTGCCCTCAGGGAGTCAGGACCCTAGATGATAGGATAAAAGGCTTGGCTGGGCGGAAGCTCTGGGTGGGGGTAGGGAATTGGTCAAAGAAGGATGCTAGAAGTTGGGAGGTGGGGATAGCGGTGTGGAGGGAAGATAAGACAGGCCTGCAGCCTCTACTGAGATATGTTTATATGCAAACACAGTGGGTTATCAGGACTGCCCCATGGAAGGGAAACATACCAAGGCACGAGACAGGGGAAGCTCACTGAGACTGAATGCCCAAGGAGCAGGAAGTCCTAGGATCTTTCCAGGGAACAGAAGGGAGAGAATAAAAGAGGGAGGGAATGAATGTGTCAACGATAAACTTGATCAGCACATGCTGTCCTTTGCAGGCAGGCACACCCTGGAGAGCCAGGAGGGACGGCATTATTTAGCAAGGGTCAGCAACCTCTCGGGACTCCCTGGCTTCCCCCCTTGCCTTCTAAGGAAGGGAGGGAGAAAAGGAGGAAGAGGAGGGAGGCAGAGGGCCAAAGGGGCCAGAAAAAGCCAAGGGGCATGCACACAAGCACGGCCCAGTGCCCACAGCGTTTGCCTCTGGTGTCTGCCTGGCTTCCTCCCAGGACTCCACCCCTGGTATGAAGGTACTGAAAGAAAAGGGGCATTAAGAAATCCCTGGAGGAGTGGCCTCTGGGTAGGGGAACTGGGTAGCTGGGAGCAACAGATAGTGGAAAGGAGATGGACTGAATTATGTCCATGGAATAAAATGCACAAATCATTTTTCAGCTCCATGATTTTGTATAGATATCTACTGCACCTTTGTATCCACCATACAGATTAAGATACAGAAATTTTCATCCTCCCACCGAGTAACTCCCCTCCCCACAGGTAACGTCTGTTCCAACTTCTGTCACCAAAGATTAGTTTTGCCTGTTTGAGTGTCATATACATGGGTCATATGGTATACATGCATGTGTCTGCTCAACATAATATTTGTAATTTTCCTCCATCCTGTTGCCTATTATCAGTAGTTCCTTTTTATTTACTCGAGTATGCGGAATTCCATTGCAAATACACGGTAATGCAGTTATCCCTAAGAGATGGACTTTCTTAGTGCATTTTTTTTATTCTTTGACCTATTTCACCTTTTCAAGAAAAAAAGTTTTAAAAAATGTTTTTAAGAAAAAAGAAGTTCCAGAATAGAGAACTAATTTCTAGGAACATATCAGACCCACATATCACCATGTGGTTGTAACTGTAGAGGCTCTAATTTCGTTCCTTTGTTGGAGGTAAGTATCTACTGAAAGTCTCCTTTAGGTACAGACAAGACTACTTCTGGAGCAGTGTGCTATAAAATATCCTGGCTCTGGGCAGAACATCAGAGTGGTGATTGGCACCTGAGCTGTGTGGGAAACAAATCTTCCTCCATGGCATTGCCTTGAGCCACTGTGGGGTGTAGGGACGAACGGGATTTGACAGCCCCTCCCCTGCTTTTCTTTTTCCTATTTTGAACTTCCATTTCAAGTTTCATTTGAAGGAACGGTTCTACTGCTTTAAAAATTATTTGCAATCCATGTTCTTTAGAGTAGATGCTGGTTAGAAGCACTTCCCAAGAAGTGTCTGGTGTAAATGATTCCGCAGATACACAAGACAGATTGAAAGACCACATTCTGCCTCCCTTCCCATCATTCACTCTACTTCAGTCACACTGGCTTCTTTTGCTGTTCCGGGAACACTCACGCTCCCATCTCGGGGCCTTTGCACCTGCTGTTCTGTCTACCAGGAATGCTCTTTCCCTAGATAACCACATTCTTAGCTGCCTCACTTCCTTCAGGTCTTTGTTCAAAAGTCACATTCTCTGTGAGGTTTTTCCTGGGCACCGTATCTAAACATATCACACACCAACCCATAACCTGATACTTCAACTACTTCTCTCCCCCTCAACTACTTTACGGTTCCCCCCTTGACTACTTTCCTTTCTTCTCCTTAGCACTTACCACCATCTACATTACGTGTAGTTAGATTACTTATCTTGCTCAGCAGATCTTTGCCGAGCAGAATATAAGTTCCATAACAGCAAGGATTTTTTTCTCTTTCTGTTGTTTTTCCTTCCCACTATTCTGTGTAAGTGCCCCGAAGAGTGCCTTGTAAGCATGCATTGAAGGAGTGGGGTCTTTATCCTGAGTGCCATGGAAGCCACTGATGAGTTGATCAAGAATATTTGTCTGCCTGAGACTGTGGTCTGCCTTAATAAATGAGACTCCGGAAGAAAGCAGACCCCTGGAGGGAGAGGTAGTGAAGGACCTTTAAATTGGCCTGATAGAGCAGGAGGGGAGCTCCAGTGGGCTCCCCTTCCTTTGCTCAAGAAAGAAGCAAAAATTACTGATCCCTGCCAGGGGTGCCTGGGTGGCTCAGTTGTTAAGCGTCTGCCTTCAGCTCAGGGCATGATCCCCGTGTTCTGGGATCGAGCCCCACATCAGGCTCCTCCGCTGGAGGCCTGCTTCTTCCTCTCCCACTCCCCCTGCTTGTGTTCCCTCTCTCGCTGGCTGTCTCTATCTCTGTCAAATAAATAAATAAAATCTTTAAAAAAAAAATTACTGATCCCTGCCAAAGAAGGGTCTGGAATGTTATCAACTCTGACGCCTCCTGCTTTTAAATTTGCAAGTGCTACTCCTAGACAAAAAACCTACATACTCACTAAGAGTAGGACTTCGAACCTTAGGAATACCCAGTAAAGCTATTATAAACAAGTGAGAGAAAAAAAGCCTTTCTCCAAATGCCTCATGGTTTAAGCCACCCCACCCATGTTTCACCTTCTGATCTGAGTCCCAAACTGCAATTCGGTGTGAGGTTTTCACTGGTCTGCAGTGAGAGGAAATAAGAAAACTAATGGTAAATGTATGCATACTTTCCTACATCCAAGTAAATTGCCAACAATTGATTCTCGGGAAAGAGTATTTTTTATAATGAGATCATGTCCTTCCAACTTTTTTCTTTTCTTGGAAGGTTAGATAATTTAATGCCCCCTCACCTCCTTCCCCCCGCCCCAGATTTCTAGGTTTATTAACTTCTTGGCTTTCAAGATGTTCTGGCTTGTAGCTGAGTAAGAACATCAGATTCGTGCACTAGACCAATGCAAAAAAAGAATTTGATATTCATATCTTGAGTTAAAGACATAATACTCTTATAGAAATAGTGCCAGACCCCTTCAAACACTCTTGCTTTTTCTGCTTTATCATTCTTGATGTAATAAATGCCTTTTTCAATAAAGGCAATAGTAGACGTTAGTTGTCTTTCTTAAAATGTTCTCAATTGGCCACATCACATGGTGACAATTTTATGTTGACTTGTCTTTTTTTTTAAGTAATCTCTACACCCAATGTGGGGCTCAGACCCACAACCCCTGGGATCAAAAGCCCACGCTCTACTGACTGAGCCAGCCAGCTGCCCTCACGCTGACTTTCTAATCTTCTCTCCTCACCAATTTTATTCTTGATATTTTAGGCATACCGAAATCTAAATGATTTTAATGAAACTTTCAGTGGGAGTGTTACTGAGGAGAAGAGGAAGAAGAAAACAGTATGATTTGGTGACTAAAAGCCCTCAAGCAGGCCAGAAACTAGGAAGGTTAAGATTCCAACCCTAATTGCTAAGATTTAATGCCCTACTTCGCACTGAATGTTCCTTCAGTGGTTTAGGAGAAAGCATTGTTTCTCGAAGCAACTAACTACATGGCGTGTCTTAGGAACTGCGGATTACCTAGCTCACTTTACAGAAAGACTGGGGCTTGTGCCGGTATCACTGGGGACATGTGCAGAGCAATACTGAGGATAGGATTCACGTCTGGAGAAGCAGCCTGGAGTCAGAGAGAGGTGGAGCTTCCCTGACCATCTGTGTTTGAACCTTAACCAGATTTTGCAACCACCCTGTGTCACCTGTGCACGTGCTTATCAGAGCTATGGCGTTTTATTGATCGGCTTCCGGCACAGTAGGAAATATCACCAGTCAAAATCGTCCTGGGTTAGACCTCATGCCATTTATAAAAATTAATTCCAAATAGATCATAGACCTGCGTGTAAAACCTGTAACTATAAAACTTCCAGAAGAAAATGCAGGAGAAAACCTTTGTGCCCCTGGGTAGACAAAGATTTCTTAGACGTGATACAAAAAACATGATCCATAGAAGGAAAAGTTGATAGTTCAGACCTTATCAAAATTAAAAACTGCTCTTTTAGAAAGACACTGTTAAGAAAATGAAAAGACGAGTCAAAGACTGGGAGAAAATATTTGCAAAGTCCATATCTGATAAAGGAATCATATCCAAAATATATATAGAACTTTTACTACACACTAAAAGATAAGCAACCTAATGAAAACATGAGCAAAAGATCTGAATGGACATTTTGCTGAGAAGGATATGTGAATGGCTAATAAACACATGAAAAGACACTCGGCATCATTATTCATTAGGAAAATGCAAATTAAAAGCACAATTAGATACCACTGCACATTAGAATGGCTTAAATCAAAAAATCCTGACAATCCCCAGTGCTGGGGAGGAAGTTCAGCGACCCTCACAATGCCAGTGGGAGTGCAATATGGTACAGTTCCTCTGGGAAAACGGTTTGGCAGTTTCTTATAAAGTTAAACATACACTTACCATATGAGCCAGCAATCCCACTTCTAGAAAGTTACTAAAAGAAATAAAGACATATGTTCACACAAAAACCTGTACTCAGATATTTATAGCAGCTTTATGCATATCACCGAAATCTGGAAGCAACCCAAATGCCCTTCAGCTGGTGAATGAAAAACAAAGAGTGGGTCCATCCCCACCACGGAATACTACTCAGCAAGAAAAAGGAGCAAACTACCGACATATGCAACACAGATGAATCTCAAATACATTATCCTAAGGGACAGAAGCTGGTCTCAAAAGGTGACACACTGTGCGATTCTATTTATATGACATTCTGGAAAAGACAAAACTATAGGGATGGGCAATGTCTAGATCAGTGGTTGCCAGGGGTTGGGGTGGAAGGAGGGTTTGACCAAACGGAGGAGCAGCACAAGGGGGTTTGGGGAGGAGATGGAAGTCATTCACATCCTGACTGTGGGGGTGGTTACAAGACAAAATGCACTCGTCAAAACCCAGACCTATACACCAAAAGAGTTTTATTCTGTATAAATTATTTTAGTAAATCTGACTTTTGATCATTCTGTCATTCTAGAATGGAGAAGTCCTCCAGCCTCTACATTCCATACTGCCCGCCCCAGTGTTAATATTAACCACAAGAGCTAGCATTTTGTAGTTTAGCTGTGTGCCTAGCACTGTGGGTGGTCCTGTGCGTTCCTGAGTGTTCTCCTTAGTAACTCACACAATTAGACCCTGATTCTTAGAAGCATCTTTGACTCCTCTCTTACCCCTATACCCTTCATCCAGCCCATTAGCAAATCTTCTGCACTTGACCTTCACACACATCCTGAATCGGACCACGTCTCATTATGTCTATTGCTATCACTCCGGTCCAAGCTAGGATCACCTTTCAGCCGCCTAAATGGCCTCCCTCCCTCTCCTCTCGCTCCCTCCACCTGTCCGAATGTGCTAGGTTATGCCCAGAAGCGGCATGCCCGCTGCAGGCGAGCTGCAGCTCTGTCCCATACCTCCTCCCTCTAGACCCCAGGCCGATGGAGCAGCTTCCACTTGAGCACTGCTGGTCACAGAGACAGGGGGTGAGGAGTTCTGGAGAGACTTGCACCGGCAACTAATGAACGGCTTGGCCTGTAAGTGACACTCCTGACTTCTGCTCACTGGCCACAGCTCCTGGGCCCGCTCAGTGACAGGATGTGCGGCCCACCATATGCCCAAGAGGTGGAGAGCAGGAAGTATGTGTCCATCAGCTTTGTGAAAACCACAGCTCTTTAAAGTCTCTTCTCCACACGGTGGTCAGAGGGATGTCCACGACAAAGGCAATCCCCTGCTCAAAATCCTCTAATGACTGCTCTTGACACTTTAATTAAAATGCAGAATCTTGACCCTGGCCTTCAAGGCTTACTGACTTCATCGACTTCCAACCCAGCTCCAGGCACACTGGCCTCTTGTGGTTTCCTGCCAAGCCCAACCACCTCTTCGGGCCTTTCTATCTGTTCTCCCCCATGCATGACCATGGCTCCATTTCTCTCATTGTCCAGATGTCTGCTAAATGTCCTTCAGAGAGGACCTCCCTGACTGAGATATCATACACATCATAGCCTCTGGTCAGTTTTCCCCTCATCTTGCTTTATTTTTCTTTCTATCATTATTATGTCTAGCATTTCATGATGTATTATTTGTTTTTGTCTGACTCTCGCACTAGAATTTAATTTCTATCTATCAGGACAATGATTTTGCCTTGTTTCTGTATCCCTAGTGCCTAGAACAGTGTAGAAAACGCTCCTTCACATAGTAGGAACTCAGAAGTTATTTGTGGAATGAATGAAGCACTTTTACATCTATTACCCCATCGAAACCCCAAATGACCCAGTGAGGTAAGAACTATTATTATCGCCCTACTTGACAGAGGAAGGATCGGAGTCAGGGAAGTGATTTGCCTGGAGTCCAGGACAGGGTTTGAGTTCAAACTCAGCACCTGATTTCCCAGCTCCTCCTCTCTCTCTCTTTTTTTTTTTAAGTTTTATTTATTTATTTATTTGTTTGAGAGAGAAAGAGAGAGAGAGTGGGAGTGGGAGGGAGAGGGAGAAAGAATGCGAAGCAGACTGCGCTGAGCACAGAGCCCGACACGGAGCTGGATCCCAAGATGGCGAGAGCATGACCTGAGCCTGAAACCAAGAGTCAGACACTTAACTGACTGAGCCCCCCAAGTGCCCCCCAGCTCCACCTCTTAATTTCTCTCTTCACCGTGCTGTTCGTGAAAGCACAGCTTCATCGGCAAAAGACCAGCCAGTTTTGGAGGGTGCCTGGGGAAGGTGAGCAGACATGGAAGCTCAAGCAGTCCTTTCTGACAGAAGACCCCAGAGTCTTCTTAAAGACGGAGAGGTTTTCTGGCCCTGGTACACCTAGTTTGTGGGCCCACATTACAGTGAGCTCTTGCCGAGTCGGACGAGACAGGCGTGCCAGAACCCAGGGAATGAATGACGCACTGGCACGGCTCCACTTGGGGCCTTAGGAACATGCCGAGCGGGGTTCCCTATGGTGGTGTGACTTCCTTCACTGATTCAACAATAGCTGTTGATGCCTTCGGTCCAGAAACTGCTTCCGCAGCAGCTTGTCCTTGATACCTTGATACTTTCTACCTGTAGAATCAGAGTCACAGAATTTTGAGGGTAGAAAGGAGAGCCAAGACAATCCATTTACTTGTGTCCTTTTAGTTCAAGGGAAAAACCGCCGGGGGCTTTTGCCCACCTGGCTGCCCTTATCCTCGCTGCCCCCTCGGTGAGAGTTACGTCATCCCTCTCCTTAGGATGAAGATGTGCACAGCTGAGGCTCAGACTTGCCTAAGGCCATAGACCCACGAGCAGGTTTGAAACCCGACCTTCAAAACCTGCTTTTCTGACGGCGCGTCCTCTCTCCTATACCACAAACAGAATCCGCGGAACCCAAACATCCTGGGATGCCTTAAGAATTAGATTAAGGGGGGCGCCTGGGTGGCACAGTCGTTAAGCGTCTGCCTTCGGCTCAGGGCGTGATCCCAACGTTCTGGGATCGAGCCCCACATCGGGCTCCTCCGCTGGAAGCCTGCTTCTTCCTCTCCCACTCCCCCTGCCTGTGTTCCCTCTCTCGCTGGCCATCTCTCTCTCTGTCAAATAAATAAATAAAATCTTAAAAAAAAAAAAAAGAATTAGATTAAGGAAGAGGCTCACCCACAGGACATCTAATGTGGGGGTCTGTTTATTCACTGTCATGGACTGAATTGTGTTCTTCCTCAAATTCATATAGTAAGCCCTGACCCCCAGCACCTCAGAAAGTGACTGTATTTTAGATAGGGCCTTGAAAGCAGTGATTAAGTTAAAGCGAGGCCCTTACAATGGGATCTAGTCCACAATGTGACTGGTTTCCTTATAAGACAGGAGGAGACATGAGGGACGTGTGCACACAGAGGAAAGGCCATGTGAGGACCCAGTGACTGGGAGGCTGTCTGCAAGTCAGGGAGAGGCCTCAGGAGAAACCAACCCCGCTGACACCGTCATCTCGGACGTCCAGCCTCCATGACGAGAGACAACAAATTTCTGTCGTCTAAGTCACCCAGTCTGTGGTGTTTGGTCATAGCAGCCCAAGCACACGAATAGTACACATGTCATAAGTTGGTGAGTGGCTAAAGAGAGGCCACCCATGGGGTAGGGATAACCAACCAATATGGAGTGTTTACTCAGGTGTGGTCTGAAAGCGTTAGGTGTTTTCATGAAATGAATGCTAACAAAAACCCCGTGAGGTGGGTTCTGTGATGGTGCCCCTTTTATGACTAAGGAAACTAAGACAAAGTAGTCACTTGCCCTGGTGCATTTGTAAAGCAGCAGGGCTAGGATTCGAATCCAGACGGTCTGGGCTCCCAAGCCCTTGTTCCGAAGGATCTAGTCGAGTTAGTTATCATCATTCCCGTGGTCCAGGTGCGGAGACTGACACTCAGACACTTGTCCAACATCCCAGAGCCAGGGCACGGAACCAAAATTCTAAGTTCTTTGTATTTTGTCACAAACGGAATCCCTGGAACTCAAGAATCCTGAAACTCATTCACTGGAGGAAGGGAAGGGACCCAACGTGAAAGAGCAGAAGCAAAAATCCATGTACACACAAAATGAACTTGCAGGGGGAGGCATGGGATAGAGAGGTTTGGGCCAACTAAAGGGTGAGGGAAGAGCATATCATGGAACCAGAATCTGGGAAGGCTAGGAAAAGGGGAATGTAGAAACCAGAGACCTTTGAGGAGTATGGGGTCCCCCACCCCCTCTATGTGTCGTATCCCCGCTGTTGCTACTGCCCATGGACAGAGAAGTGAAGTAACTCACCCCGGGGCCACATAACGAGGCAGGCAGCTGGCAGGGTTCACTCAGGAGTCCTTGACTCTCAAGTCCACTCCCCTCTTTCATTCTCAGCTTCCATAGCTATTTACAAGGCACCCACTATGGGCCTGATACCAGAAGTTGACAACAGCGGGATAAAGGACGCGGCAGGCCTTGGCTCCGGGAGCACACCGTCTGCAAGAAACGGGTACACGTGCAGATCATTTCCAGGGTGGTGAGGACCGTGGTGGCCAGGTGATCGTAATCATCAGGGTTTTCTTGCCTCCCGGTATCTTCCTTCTTTCCCAAGCAGTTTATTGGGCCTGGGCTCTCCGTCTTAAGGAAGAAATCGGACAGAGTAGAAGGAAAAAAGGCCTGTCAGTCTCTGCCTCTCGTGTTCCAGAATTCTAAACTCTCAAAGTTCCCCTTGGGCAACCCAGGGCAGGCAGGGGGATAAGTAAATGTCCCAAAGAAGGAAGTGGAGGGGGTTGCTATTTCCAGACAAGAAAATTCTTCACAGGTGCTGGGAGGGGGAGAGAAGACAAGGAGTTAATTAGGGGGAGAGAGCAGAGGGCCGGAGAGCAGGAGGGTCTGTCCATGAAGGGGATCCTGGGAAGGCCGCAAGACTGCAGAACAGGTGCACCGGTGGTGGTATCCCAGCAGACGAAGCCAAGGCCTCCTGGCAGAGATTCTAGGGACCCAGCATGGTGTGAGCATCGCCTAAGTGACGCCTGAACTTGAAGAGGCCATGAAGTGAAAACCAGGGATGTCTTTATGGCAACCTGTGATGAACAGATGCCCCAAGACCAGGTAGGCACCTCCCTTAACACTGCAACACTAGAGAGTCTGGAACTTAAGATTCACTGCTGGAGAGAGGGGAAGCACCATACTGATGGAGACTGACTTGGGATGGGGTTCAAAATACAACTCGAGAGGGGAGAGAATGAAGCGTATGCCTGCTCTGCTGTACGAGCGGCAAACCAAGGGGCATGAGAATGTGCTGGCCCCCTAGGATTGTCCAGGGCGGCCTCAGAGAGGGAGGCGCCCAGGCCCAGGGAACCGCACATGCAGTGACACTAAGGGGCAGTGGCTCATGGACCACAAGGAAATCAGGGTGTTAGAACTAAGCTGATGTGGAGCAGTGGAGGTGACAGTCCAGAGAAGTAAGCCCAGTCTTGATGCAGCTTACACACTGTGCGCACTGGCCGGAGTTTACCTTGAAGATAGGCATAGGCTATCGACACATTGTAATCAAGGAAGCTGGAGGATTAGCACCGAGTTTTTAAAATCTCTTTGGGAGCAATATAGATGGTGGTGACGTCTCAAAATGAGAGAGTGCAGGACAGTAAACTGGCAAAGAACTGAAAAGAACAAGGAGAGGGTTAATGGAAAGAATGAGAGATCTTCAGCAGCAGAATCTCCTGGGCTTTTTTATTTTTCTCATTTTTAAAAAGATTTTTATTTATTTGTTTGGCAGAAAGAGAGAGAGCACAAGCAGGGGGAGCGGCAGGCAGAGGGAGAGAGAGAAGCAGAGCAGACTCCCTGTTGAGCAAGGAGCCCCTTGCAGGGCTGGATCCGAGGACCCTGCCAGGGGCAGACACTGAACCGACAGAGCCACCCAGGCGCCTCCCCCGCTTTTTTTGAGAAAAATAATAGAGATTTGTTTTCCAATTTTTTTTTTTTTTTTGAGAGAGTGCAAGCAGGGGAGGGGCAGAGGGAGGAGGAAAGAATCCGAAGCAGGCTTCACTCTCAGTGCGGAGCCCGATGCGGGGCTCGATCTCACTACCCCGAGATCATGACCTGAGCTGAAACCAAGAGTTGGACGCTTAGCCAACTGAGCCACCCAGGTGCCCCCCAGGATTTTGAAATTTGGACGTCCCTGCTCCCACCCCTTCCAACTGACCTCACTTCCCACCATTAGTCCAAACCGATGAGTCTCTCCACCGGGCATTAAAACACACTATACCACCAGCCTCCCCAGTCAGAGGAAACAGTATTGGGCCTGGGGCTCAACAGTCTTTATCCAAACCTGGTTCCAGCTTCAGGTGCACAAACACGTGCCTTCAGTCACTGGAGACTTTTAAACAGCTGGTGCCCTCGCTGATGTGGACCTTAAATGCCACTACCCATCAGAGAAGAGGCTCTGACTCGGCTCCGAGTCTGTTCTTTACATTATTTTTCAAACGTATTTTTTAAAAAGAAACTTATTCCAACAAGGCCAGGGCACCTGGATGGCTCCGTTGGTTAAGCATCTGCCTTCCGCTCAGGATCTGGGATCGAGCCCTGATCGATCAGCTGGGAGTCTGCTTGTCCCTATCCCTGCCCCTCCCCTCCACTTGTGCACTCTCTCTCCCTCCCTCTCTCTCTCTGATAAATAAATAAAATCTTAAAAAAGAAAAAAAAGAATAAGGGCATCCTAGGAATGTTCTCAAATAAAGTCTCTAGTTAGCTTTTGGCTGATATATGAAATTATAGATAATATGTAAGACCTCCCCCACCAGGGGTGAGACTAAACCCCAGCTTGGGGCATGGTCTACAGTGTTCAGAAAGACACGTTGCCTTAAAAAGTCAGACTAGTGATGTTGTAGCCCCAGTGGCCTCTGTAAATGAGCTCTTGCCAGTCACCAGTGGACAGACACATAGTGGCCAGCATCCATCCTTGGGTCCTCCCTTCCACCGGGATTCACAAGCAGGATCCCTGTGAGGGGAGCAGCCCATACTTCTTTTGGAGGATGAATGATGCCAAACTTTCCAGATACACACAAGTCAACCGTAGTTGAGCCCAGGCGATACTCAGGACTCTGACCATCCTCAGTTGGTCCCCATCAATAACCAGGGATAATTGAGGCCAGAAGTTCTGGAATTCAAAGACATTCTGAGAACCGGCCTGAGAGCTGAGGTTGGCACTTATGAGAGCAAATGGTGCCCCAAACACCTGAGCCAAGTCCTACATGAAGGCAGGGTCAGGAATCCAGATGCCTATAAGAGGAAGAAAGGGGTTCAGGTCCTTACTGAGCTCCTGGGAGTGTTCCAATACCAGGGTCACTGGTCTTGGTAGTAAGTCTTTCAGGAGCCCTGTGGGTGCTCTTACGTGGCAGCACCTGAAGACGTCAGCCACACAGCTCAGGCAGAAGGCCGGCAGCTTGGCGTGGCTGCAGCCCTGGAGGCAGTACACAGTGCCCAGCTGGCCGAGCAGGTCAGGCCATACAGTGTGTCGGTGGGGACGGCCACCATGGTGCCGTGGCGCAGCTCGGCCACGGCGGCCCAAACACCTTGGTCCCTTGTGCGTGATCTGGGCCATTGGTCCGCACGGCCTGGCTGCTGGGGAGCTGCGACAGCTGGGCCCCCAGCGCTGCCTGAGCTGGGCTCCACAGGCAGAGGAGAACAGTTGACAGAGCTCAACCCCACGGTGGCCCTCAGCTGCCTATAAATCTCCTGGACTTAACTCATGAGTGGACCTTGGGAGTGAGGCACAGGGAGGAGTCAAGGATGATGCCCAAGTTTCTGACATGGGTTCATGAGTCAACCATGGCGGTATTAACAGAGCTAGACTTATAGGAGGGGAGGCTGTTTGGAGGAGGAGATAATTGAGTTGAGCTATAGATATGATGAATTTGATGTATCATGTAGGAAGTTTTTGGCTGCAAGGAACAGCAACAAAACAAAACAAAAACTTATACAAACAATAAGGAAATGTATTGTTTATAACATAGTTGGAAGCCCCTGTCCCAGACAAGATTCCATTGGCTGGTCATGAAGGTCCCAGGTGCCATTCTTCTCTCATTAGATTTGACCTACTTTTCATGATTACAGATGGTTGTCATGACTCTAATAATTACAAGGCACAGCAATATCTAGAAGGAGAAGAGAAACCATCATTCATGTGTCAAGTTAAGGGAGAGAAAACTTTTCCTAGACGTTCCCAGAAATCTCCCGTCTGGGTCACATGGCCACTCCTTTAGCGATCGCGGGCATCAGCCGATCGTCAGGAAAGGATTGGCAGCTGAGCAGTCGTCCACCAGCCCTGCCAGGTGACTGTGGCCCATGTGAATGGAGATATGTTGGAAATAGTTGGAGAGGAGGAACAGAGGACAGATTTCGGCTGAAGATAGCACAGAGGTGCTATGAGGAAAGCTGTGGGTGAATCCCTGCAGGGACAGGGCAGAAAGAAGAAAAAGGAGCCAAACACAGAAGTCCGGAGAATACTTCTGTTTAAGGGGCTCTCCGAGGAAGAAAAATTGCAGTGTCACGGTTGAGAACTTGCCTCTGGATTCCTACAGACCTAGATGGGAAGTCCGATCCTGCTGCTTATTAGCCATTGACCAAAAAGGTGAAGATCCCTTCATCACTCCGAGCCTTCCTTTCTTTGTCCGTAAAAGGGACCCAGGAAGTCCCACCTCCCGGGGCTGCTGTGAGGAGTTGATAAGAAAATGCCCACACAGCGTGTGACCTCAGCCCACAGCAGTTGCTCGTAGCCACTGGTGAAGAACAGCCTAGAGAGCGTCTGAGGAGTGAAGGGAAAGCCAGAGAATAACCAGGACAGGATGGTGTCATTGAAAGCACGGAGCGAGAGGATTTCAAGGAGGAAAGAGTGGGCAATTATGTCATCTGCTGAAGAGAGGTCGGGTCCAAAGTGGACTGCAAAATGCCCTTTGGATTTAGCAATTAGAAGGTCACTGGTACCCTTGACAAGAGCACTCCGAGTGGAGTGCTGGGGTTGGGAGCCAGGAAGCGGGGGGTCAGCAGTCAAGACCAGAATTCAAGCTGCCTGGCCGCCAACCAGCATCAACGTTGTTTTCGCAATGCCAGGAGCTGCTGCGTTTGCAAAACTCCCGTTTCCACTCATGCCTCAAAAATACTCATGTGGAGAGCAGTAAACAGTAGGATACCACAATCTGTGAATGAAACGGCTCCTCTTCATCATTTTAAAATTTTTTGTGGATACAGCGAAGGTGGTTGTTTCCTTTCATTAGAAATATGTTGCGTGCTTTTGGGGGATTTTGTTTACATTACCGTTTTATTGCTATATGGTTCTTTTTTCTATAACATATTTTGCAACCATAAAAACAAACAAACAAAACAAACAAAACCCAAACAACATATGGGCTTTGCATTAGATTCAGAAAGTTCAAACCCCTCACTCTGCGCACGTTTTCGAGGCAAAGTGTGGGACTAGGAAAACCCTATGAGCAATGTGCCATTTGACAAATCCTCCTTTAAGAAATGATAGCAGTTGCTTTTGAGACCAGTTTGGTCATACGGATCATGTTTGTCAGGGCTGTCATTAAAAGCCTAATATTTTTCCCGTTGCAGAACGTCTCCAAGTGATTCAGACGTGGGCAGAGGCTAAGCACGGTCAATTTCGTGACCTCCCTCGTGCTACCCACCCCCTGTCCTGGCTATCTCAACTCCCCAGTGGATGGTCTCTTATCCCTAGCAACAACTGCAGCTGCTACTGTTTCTTGACTCTGGCGAGGAAAGTGGGCTTAGGGCCAAGTCTACTGTCCAGGGCTCCCCATGGAAGATGCTAGAAGAGCACTACACACTCTCTCACTATCAGTGACCCAAGTTCATCACCTCTGCCGAACATCTGGATTGCAACACACAGAGTTCAAAGATCCAGCATGTGTGTCTGCACCTGGCCTGGCTGTTTAAATGGAGCTGACCTCAAACCAAACACCCGGGCTCAATGCTGTTATTTATGCAGAGGCTTGGATGCCAAATATAAATATTAACTTCAGCATCTTCTCCCCACAGGACTTTGTGACTAAAGGATGCATATTAACCATCTACCGTGCACAAAAGCTACCCTACTCTTCTCTGAGTATGAACTCCTCTCAAAGGAAGGCTGCTCTCCTTTCGGACCATCGTGAATGTCTGTTTGCTTCAGGAATATCCCGGCACCTTTCCGCCCTGGGGTTCACTGCAGCCTCTTGCATTTCAAGTCATCAGGTGGGGGGCATGCTGGAGCTGTGCTGCCTCCCGTCCCCGGGAGAGGCTGCGAGCAAGCCCCATATGTTAGGAAGACCTCTCAGAACTCATTGCCATTGCTGGGAGCACAGTCAGGGAAGAGAGAGGCAAAATGGGGCTGTGAAGCAGACATGGGTCTTCAATGCCCTGCAGCTCTGAGCTGTTCCTCCTCTTCGAAGTCGGCTAAGGAAGATGGATGAGTGTGTGCGTGGTGGGTGTGGCTGAGAGCAGCCAGGGGCAGAACAGGTGCAGTAGTTGAAGGAAAAGGTAGCGCATGACATTCCTGGGCACAGGAACGGACCTAGTTTTTCTGTTTCAAGAGAGAGAAACCTGAAGATACAGAGAACATGATTTTTTTTTAAAGATTTATTTATTTATTTGAGAGAGAAAGTAGGAGCAGGAGCGAGAGCATGGGGGGGGGGGACAGAGGCAGAGGGAGAAGCAGACTCCCCGCTAAGCAGGGACCCCAACACAGGGCTCGATCCCAGGACCTGAGCTGAAGGCAGAGGCTTAACCGACTAAGCCACCCAGGTGCCCCAAAGAGGGAGAGAATCTTAAGCAGACTCCGTGCTGAGCGCAGAGCCTGATGCGGGCTCCATCTCACAACCCTGAGATCGTGACCTGAGCCAAAATCAAGAGTCAGACGCTTAACCAACTGAGCCACCCAGGCGCCCCAGAGAGTATGATTTCATTTCTACAAACATGTATTACCAAATTGATTGTAATATCCAACATAGTAGGGGCTGGGTGACAGGGGCATGCACCAAATACTATGGGGTTAAGAGAAAAAAAGACTCTAACTTTGGGATACTAATAAAAGTTTCACAGAGAAAGAAGCGTTTGAATAGAATGACTGAATCATTCCTTCATTCGACAAATGTTTATTAGGCCCTATGTGTGCCAGCACCACACTGAGCACCATGCAGAGGACAGACAAGGTCGCTCCCATCAGGGAGCTGACTCTTTCATGAAGCTAGACTACATGCCTAGTGGGTGCCGGGCCCTGGGAGATGCCCTCTTGGAGATAGCATTCTGTTGCAACAGATGAGACAATCAGCAAGTCACTTCAAAACTGTGCCATGGGTGTTATGATCAGAGAAGGACAGGAGGCTATGGGATGATAAGAAGGAGATCTGGTTTCGTTCAATGGCTTGCAACTGGGAGAGGGGGCAATTCTTTCCTCCAGGAAGAATTTCACAGCATCTGGACACACTTTTGGTTGTGGAAACTGGGGGAGGCAGGTGCTGCTCGCATCCAGCAGGTAGAGGCCAGCGATGCTGCCAAACGTCCTATGATTGCCCATCCGACAACAGACTCCAACAGTCTATGGCCGAGAATTATCCAACAGAGAAGTATCCACTCTGAAGTGTCAGCAGTGCCAAGGCTGAGAAACTCTGGCCTAGTCCTAGGCTTAGGGAATGCTTTGGGGAAGAAGTGCAGTTTGATTTGCGAGCTGAAGGATGCTGGAAGTTCAGAATGCTGGGGAATAGGAATCTAGCATCTAATCAGAGTTTGAAATAACGAGAAGCTCCCCAGGAGCTCCAGCGGAGAAGGAGGGGAAGGTGGAAGGGAGCTGGTAGGAGATAAAACACAAAATCCAGTCTGTTCCCAGAGTAACTAGAAGGTCTTCTGTGCCATGTGATGAAGTGTGGACTTGATCTCGAGGGCATGATGGCTAATACAATCCCCCCTCCCCCCACTCCCTCTCACACACATCCACCCCTTTGGAAAATTTTAAATCCAGTGAAGTGATTCCATTTGTTTTTAGAAAATCTACTCTAACAGCAATGCAGATGATTGGAGAAGGGCGGGGGAGGGATATTGGAGGCACGTGAGAGACTTCTGCAAGACAGAAACGATGACTGGAGGCCATGGCAGTGAACATGGGGAAGCTGCAACAGACTCCTGAGAACAGGGACATTTTTATTCTTGATGATTAATCAGGTGTTGGGAAAGAAGGCGTTGCTTAGGATGACTCTGAGGTTTCTAGCTGAGGGCTAGTGTGAGTGGTGAGGTGTGTGACAGAGGAGAAGTAATTTGTAGGGGACATAGTTCAGTTTACAAATATGGTGCTGACGGTCCTGTGGGGACATCCAAGTGGACACATCCTGTTCACAGGGAGAACAGCAGATCCGGTGCTGAGGAAAGACAGGCACCGGAGATGCAGATATGGGAATCACAAGAGCCCGCAGGTAATAACCGAAGTCTTAGACGTGCAGGAGGCACTCAGGGCAAGTGCCTGGTGAGAGATGAGAAGACAAAGGGCAGAATGTCGGGGTTCATGCAGAGTTGAGAGGCAGAAAAAGAAGGAACCACAGAGGACGGACCAGAGACCTAGAAAGAGCAGTGATATCCACCAAGGGAGGGCCTCACTTGGAGAATAAGAAAGTGGTCAAGCTGTCCAACGCAATGGAGGTTAAGCAGGATGGGAAATTAGATGAAGCCATTGGACATGTCAATCAAGAGGTCATTAGTGACCTTTTCAAGAGCAGTTTCACTAAAATGGTGAGCGTGGAATTTATTTAAAAACACTCGATTACCCAAATGTAGAGGAAGAAAATGGGAACTGAATGTCTTTATATCTGGGGAGAATTTCAATAGCAGACATTCTGCAGGCTTGGCAAACAAAAAAGGAGTAAATCGATTAAGCAGAAAACCAGATTAATAGGCCAATTCATAAGAAAAGATATTATATACCAAAAAAGAAGTGTGGAGGCAAGCAGCCTCAGTTGACTTGGCAGCTTAGCAATGTCTTTAGGAATCTCGACTCTTCCCATTTTTTGCTCTGTCGCTCTCATGCTGGTAACCACATGGTCACAAAATGGCAGCTGCAGCTCCAAGCATCACATCCTCACATGACGGTATCTAAAGCAGGAAGGAAGATGCCAGGGACCAAAATGAGGCTCACCTCACACTCCTCTCTCCTTTCATCGGGAGACATTCCCTTCCTTACATCTTATCACATGCCTTCTCTTAGACCAATTAAGATGAAGGTAAATGGGACTGCCATAAGTGACTTGCACCAATCATGACTCTTCCCCTGGGGTTAGGCCCATAGCTGCTTGAATAGAATTGGGGTTCTGTTCACAAGGAAGAAGGGGCCCTGGCAGTTGGGGTGACAACTGGTCGTGTCTGCTGTAGGAAACCATCTTTTCATAGGGTGAGGGGAACGCACCAGAGACCTTACAGAATGAGACAAGCCCTTGGGATATTTTGAAAAGAATTATTAGCTTTTATAGTTAATATTCAGAGCAGAGACATTATAATACCACTTACTACTACCAACTTTGGGCGGCAGACCGATGGCTCTGCAGATCTTCTATACTCGGCAATCTCAAGATGTAGGTAATAATTGAGGACGGTGCTGGCAAGGAGGTACACTTACTGAGGGCTTCCTAGGTGCCAGGCACTTTATGTTCATTCTCTCAATCTTCAAAACACAAGTGTGTTGGATAGATGCTACTATTATGTCCATTGTATAGAGGAGAAAACTGAGGTGTGTGGAGGTTCCGTGACTTGCCTGAAGTCCCCCAGCTGGTAGCAGCCGACCCAGGACGGCCTCACCCCATGTCAGCCCACATGCTGATGACACCCTAGGCTGCCTTTGATAAAAAGAAGCCGCTGGGAGGTTTTGTTACACCCCCGAGACGGAAGCAATTATATGTGAGAATGGAAAATGTGCTGCCATGAGCTTTTCCTCTTTACCAGCGTCCTGAGATTTCAGCATTTCATTTTTCCACACAACGTTGCAACTAAGGCACAGGCAGCGGAGACCCCATTCCTCCCAGCTTCGCACCCTCGTTAACAAGCTCGCCGGCTTGCCCGGCACCTGCGGGACCCGGAGACCGACGTGCGAAGGCGTGCTCACACGCTAGGTGACGTCATGGGAACCAGGACTACTCTGGAAGTTCTGGAGCAGTGTGGCAGGGGAGGTTTGGGGGACTAGGATTATATTTTGAGGGCATTCATATGGAGTAAAGGGGGACCTCCAGTAGAAGAGGACAGAAACTCAGGTGTTCAGCTGGTTCTCAACTGGAATTTAGGTTCATGTTTTGAGATGAGAGAAGTGGCACTTACAGGGCTAACTGTTCTCGGCTCTGTGCTCAGCATTCCAGGGGCATTATTCCACTGAGCCTCACAGTGAGGTCATGGAGAAGAAACTTTTATCATCTCTGTTTTATAGATGAGGAAAAGGAGGCTTGGAGCATTTAAGCCATTTGCTTAGGGTTATACAGCTAGTGAGTGCCCGAGATGAGATTGGACCCACCCAGATATGTTCCTCTAGGCCCATCATCTATAACCACTATGCTTTCCTGCCTGGGGACTCCCCAGGTACCGCCATGAATACAAAGCTCCAGGTACTGAGTGAACCCAGGGTAGCAGCAGGAGGAAAGGGTTCTTGGAACCCACAATCTTTCTGTTTCTTTAAAATCCTATTTCTGTTCCAAATACATTCCAAAATGCATATATTTCAGGATGAGCACATATACATAATTTAAATCACGGCAGCATGTTGGAAAGGCATTTTAACAGTACCACAAATAAAAGCAAAGAGGCCATAAATACCATATAACCCCTTAGCTAGGCCTATCGTGCCCTGGGGGTTGGGTGAAGGGTTGGCTTTGTGCTCTTTCAGAAAGAGAGAACCCTAAGGCAAGCCAGCCTTTCTCAGGGTTAATACAGACCTGCTCTAGACTGGGTCTTGACCAAGTCCTTTTGCTAACCAAGTCCTACTTTCTTTCCCCATTGTTTCCAAGAGTGCTAAGATTGTCTCCTGTGGTTTGGGTTAGGGGCTGTGTGTACAGAGTTGGGAGACCAGCTAAGAAGTGGCAAGAAGTGGCAGGGAGAAGACCCCACCCACCTATCAACAGGTGGGAACCCAATTTCAGGCACTAATGTCAACCCCTCTCTCCCTTGAAAATGACTAACAGAATTTGGATTCCTATTGCCAGACACTAGAGCTATGATCCAGAAATGGCATTATCACAAGTCATAATCAAAACTTACAGCAGAGGGAATCTGAAACAATGTTATACCCATCTGACCCTCCCCTAGCCCACAGTGCACCTATAGGGTGCCCCAAGATGTGAATTAGAACATGGCACCTTTTCCTCTGAACGATACCACCTGGTGTCAGGGTACAAGACATAGTAGGGGGAGGGCAGCCTGGATTTCAGCCCTTGCTCTGCAAAGCACAATAAAAAATGGCAGCACTGACCCAGGTCTGGTCTCAGATTCCCAGAATGTTTTCCAGTGTTTAAAAGCAGGAAGCTGGGAGACACATTCTCACCCAGCTTAAAGGGAAAGAAGGAATCTGAGAACTCTTTTCTTGTTGAATTACTTAAATCCTGCAGCTCAGCTTGGAAAGACTCAATTAAGAGGAGTTGTTGGAAAACCTCAGAACCATGAAAGGCCCAAGGCCATGTTCAAAAAGCTTTCGAAAACTGTTAGTATGGAACAATTTTGTTTAGTTCGCAAAATTGGCATTGACCCGGCCAACACCTCTGTCTTAGCTTCATCTCTCAGCCTCTTTCCCAACTCCTCATAACAGAGGTGGGAGGAAAATGCAAGGCTTTGACGGGGAGGGGGCTATAGATTTCGGTTTAGAATTGGCCACAGTTCTTTTGAGCTGTGTGACCCCGGGCAAGTTACTTAACTTCTCTGAACTCTGATTTTCTCACAGGGGTATCATACTGCATAAGTGGGATAGTGACATATAAACCACTTTATATTATGCTTGCCCCTTGGAAAATGGAGAATGCATAATGGTTACTGTTAACCCAAGCAGTGCTGGAAGAAAGAACTTAGGCGTGGTCAGCCCATGTGATACCCCGTTTCTTCTTGCCTCAGCACCCACATGGGTAGTGGCCAACATGGTAAGAACCACGTATGTACGACTGGAAGTGGGCAGGATCAACTTTTTCTTTTTTTTACTTATCGAGCATCTATCGATGAGGCATTGGCCTATGGTAGTGAAGATAAAGATGAAAAAAAATCCTCTACCCTTAAAAAGTTTGCAGATTGGTAAGAAAAGACATGGCAAAGGGGCATCTGCTATTATCAGTTGAGAAAAAATTCTGAAGACATCTATTTTTTTTATCTCTTCCCTGCTCTATCCATCACCTGGAGGGGCCAGCCCTTCCTGCATGCCTTATGACACCTGACTCATGCTGGGGACAGCTGACCGGACCAGAGCTAGGCACCGGACCAGACCAAGCCAATCAAATTGTTTCCTGCGAATTTAAAATTGAGCGGCTTAGAATTCGGCCTCAGGATGAAATTAATCATGGTGGTGGGTCCAATACCAAAGGTGATGTAACCTCAAGGCTGCTAGAATTCTCAGCCTTGGCCACACCAGTGAGTGAGCAGAGAATTTCGGAGGAAAGCAGTGATGGGAAGCCAGGTAGCTCTAGAAAGACATGAGAGAAAGAGATGGAGGGAGTAGCCTTTTTGGTTCCTAATGGCTTTTCAGTCCCTATGAGGCTCAACTATACTTTTTTTTTTCAATGGGATTTCATGAGTCTTCTCTTCCAGTAAACCCTTTTTTACTCAGGCAATGGATGTCCCCTGGTTCCACAGAAGAGCTAAATGTGTGGGACCCACTGACTGGAGATAAGAAGCTGCCAAAGGCCACTCAGATATGATTCCTTTAATCAAAATAACTGCCTCTTGAAAGCTTGATTAAATTAACCGTTTGGTTTTAATCCAAACAACGGTTTGGCAATTGATCTCTTTTGGACAGATGCAGGAAAACAGGAGCATCATCTCCTTTTACTCAGTGCACCAGGATGGTATGTGATGGCACACCATTATGAAGAATTCCCGGAAAAATACATACTTCTGGGGACATAAAATTCCAAAAGTTGTGGATTTAAAAAAAGCACAATTTACATTATTTTAGGCCCTTTTTAGCCCTACCTTGTGATTTCTAAGGGGAGCCAACCACTCGTTTTGAGGTCTTGGGTTTCTTAGGTGTGTACTTAGCGGGCTTAAGGGACACTTTCTGCCCACACCACCCATTGTGTGGAAGGCAGAAACAGTCTGGTCAACAATCCAAACACAGTGTCCATCCGAAAGATCTTTTTAAGAAGCATAAACACAATTACTTTCATCCAAGCATCCGTTCCGAATATCCTGGGCCTGCCAGTACATTAGCAACATTACTTTGCCATCCCTGAAGCCTCTAAAATTTAATTCAGGGAAGTCTATGAAAGGGGTATTGCATTTGAGGAATATGTATATTGCCTGTACATCAATTGGCATCTTGGGACTGCTCTGGGGCACTGAGGTCAAAGTTTAGTGATGCATGGAGCTGTCGTCCTAATGGTAAGTATTGATCAGTAGCCTCAGAAACAAGCAATACGCATGCCGTCTTGCCCCAGCCAGATGCCAGGCTCCCGAAAAAGGAGTGTCTTTCCCAGAGAGCCTTGAAAAACAATGCAGTACAGGGAGGCACGAAGATAGTGAATGAGTGCCTCAGCAGGGTAAGTGGAAAATGATAAATAGCACTGTGCACCATTTGCATAGCTACGCTACCTGGTAGGAAGGCACTGAAAACCAATAAATACCATATACACATAAATACGTGCGTTTTCTATTGCTGCCAGAACAAATTACCCCAAACTTTGTGACTGAACGTAATAGAGATTTATTATCCCACCTCTGTAGATCCGAAATCCCAGTTGGCTGGATCGGTTTCTCTGCTCTGGGTTTCACAAGGCCAACATCAAGGTGTCAGCAGGGCTGCATTCCTTTTTGGAGACTTCGGGATGAATCACTTCCAAGCTCAGTCAAGTTTTGGTTGAACTCAGCTCCTTACAGATGTGGGGTTGAGGTCCCTCTTTCCTTGCTGGCTGTCAGCTGGGTGCTGGTCTTTGCTCCTAGAAGCTGCCCACATTCATTTCCATGCTTTATACATTGCCCACCACCCTCCGTCAGTGGTGGGGTCCCTCCCACACTTGGACTCTCTCCAACTTCTACTTCTGCCAAATCTCTCCTACCTCTGGCCAGAGAAAGTTCTCTGCTTTCAAGGGTTCATGCTCTTAGATTGGGTCCACTTGGATCATTTTAAAGTTTGTAACTATTTTTTTTTTTTTTGAGAGAGAGAGAGAGAAAGCATGAGCACAGGGTGGGGGGGGGGGGCGGGTAGGGACAGAGGAAGAAGGAGAAGCAGACTTCTTGCTAAGTGGGGAGCCCGATGTGGGGCTCAATCCCAGGATCCTGAGAATATGACCTGAGTCGAAGTCAGACACTTAACCAACTGAGCCACCCAGGTGCCCCTAAAGTTTGTAATGTTAATTACATCTGCAGTCCCTTTTGCCATGGAACATACCGTAGTTACACATTCCAGGGATTAGGATGTGGACATTTTGGGGGACCCATTATTTGGCTTACCAAAATATACACACAGTTTTATATCCTGAAAAACAGGATTGCAGCCAGTGCCCTGCATTTGATGGTGTATTAGTTATCTACTGCTGCATAGAGAATTACCCCAAAAGTTTGCAGTTTAAAACAATGAATTGTCATTATGTCACAACTTCGGTGTGTCAGAATTCAGATGCAGCTCAGCTGAGTGCTCCTACCCCAGAGTCTCTTGTGACGCTGCAGTCAAGCTGTTTGCGAGGGCTACAATTTATCTGAAGGTTCAACTGGGGAGGGTAAAGATGCACTTTCAAGTTTATTCACATATTGGCAGGCTTCAGAACATTCACGTCCAAGTTCACCAAGGTGTTACCGGCAGGCCTCTGCTCCTCACCTTGTGGGTCTCCATAGGATGCCTGAGTGTCCTCCCAACGTGACAGCTGGGGATCTGAAAGACAGCGTGGGCTGGAGGACAACAGAGGGGGTGTTATCAAGAGAGAACAAGAGCCTGCAATAGAAGCCACAATTTTTTTTGAGAGAGAGAGAGAGAGCACCTGAGGGGAGGGGTGGGGAGGAGAGGGCCAGAGGGAGAGGGAGACAGAGAATCTTAAGCAGGCTCCACGCCCAGTGCAGAGCCCAATGTGGGGCTCAATCTCATGACCCTGAGATCACGATCTGAGTGGAAATCAAAATAAAAAATCAGATGCTTAACTGACTGAGCCACCCAGGTACCCCCACAATTTTTCTTTTAACCATCTTTTAACCAACACAATATTTTCCGTTGTTTTGTTTTATAGGGGCCACCCTAATGGCCGTGAGGTGATATCCCACTGTGGTTTTGATTTGCATTTCTCTACTGAGGAATGGCATTGAGTGTCTTTTCATATGCTATTGGCCATTTGTATATATTCTTTGGATGGAAGCCCTAATCTTTTAAAAACCTAATATTGAAAGTAATATCCATCACTTCTATTGTACTCTATTCATTAGAAGTGAGTCAACAAGCCCAGTCTACACTCAAGGGGAGCAGAATACTAGGAGGCAGGGATCACGGGGACCATCTGAGAGGCTGCCAACCACAGATGGAGGCTCAAGAGTCCATGCAGAAGGGCGACTCGGGCCTTCAGTGTTCCAAGGAGCTTCTCCTAAACTTCCCTTAGGGTAAGGATCACTTGGGGCATTTATTAAAATCAGATTCTTAGGTTCTTCCCTAGAGGTGCTAACTAGCAGCTCTTGGATAGGGCTTGGGAATCCGCTTTTTTAAACAACTGCTCAGGTTGTTTTTTGTTTGGTTGGTTTTTGTATTTTTTTAAAGATTTTGTTTTTTTAAGTAATCTCTACACTCAGCATGGGGCTCGAACTCACAACCCTGAGATCAAGACTCACGTGCTCTATTGACTGAGACTGCCAGGTGCCCCTGTTTCTCTTCCTAAAGATAGAATTCACATGCCATAACATTCACCTTTTTAAAGTACACAATTTAATGATTTAAACATATTCACAAAGTTGTGCAACTATCACCACTTTCTGAGAACATTTCATCACCCTTAAAGAAACCCCTATCCATTAGCACTCACTCTGCATTCCTCTCTCCCTCCAAGCCCCTGGCAACCACTGATCAACTTCCTGTCTCTATGGGTTCTCCCTATTCTGGACATTTCGTATGAATGGAATTGTACACGATGTGGCCTTTTGTATCTGACTTCCACTTACTATAATGCTTTCAAGGCTCGTGCATGTCGTAGCGCGTTCTCCATACTTCACTTCTTTTTCTGGCTGAGGATTATTGCATTTTATAGCTGGGTCACATTTGATCCATTCATTTGTTGATGGACTCAGGAGACTCTTATCATAAAGGAAGCCTGAGAAAGGCTGCAAACTAAGTTTTTCAGGAAGAGTAAGAGCAGTTTGGATGCCTTAGAATGCTTATAAAAATGCAGGTTTCTGGGCCCAAACCAAATCTCCTGAATTAGAATCGGAGGAAATGCTCAGGAACCTGTTTTTTGTTTGTTTGTTTGTTTGTTCGTTTAAGTAAGCTCTACACCCAGTGCGGGGCTCGAACTCAGGACCCCAAGATCAGGAGTCCCATGTTCCAGCCACCGGGCCAGCCAGGCGCCCTGGAGCCCTCATTTTAAACAAACATCCCAGATTCTTTTACACAGTGAAACTCGGAGCAGCAGCAACATGAGGTGGGTAGCAGGATAAGTGAGGACAATTATTCTAAGAACATCATTCCCAAAAAGCACCTTTTCAACGGTTTTCAAAGGTAATGTGGTACGACAGCCGTTAGACATTTAACAATATGACTCTGACCAAAAGACCTGAGCAGAAGCCATAAGAACAGCGAGTCTTGAGACACACGCAGGCGGTGGTCAAAGATGACACTTCTTGTTGTGCCCGTTCTGCTTTATCCTTCTGCAGACCCAGCCCTCTGGTCAGGCCCTGCCCCCAGACCAGCTTCTTCTGATAGAGGAACTTAACCAACTAGATCTAATGTCGTAGATTCTTAGAGAAGGATTTAGGAGTTTATCTCGTCCAAGGGCTCACAAACAGCTAATTTTCCAGTCCATTTTAGGATTCTTTTAAAAATTCTGCTTTCCAGCGGCACCTGGGCGGCTCAGTGGGTTAAGCGTCTGACTTGTGATTTCAGCTCAGGTCATGCATGATCTCAGGGTCCTGAGATGGAGCCCCCCTTCAGGCTCTGTACTCTGCATCAGGCTCCTCCCTTAGCTCAGAGTCTGCTTGAAGATTCTGTCCCTCTGCCCCTCCCCCACTCTCTGTCTCTCTCTGTCTCTCTCTCTCTCTCTCTCTCTCTCTCAAATAAATAAATCTTTTTTAAAAAAATCCCGCTTTCCAAAAAAAAAATCCTGCTTTCCAACACTGCCTCCCACTCTGCCCCCCCTACACACACACACACACACACACACACACACACACACACTCCAAAAGTTTCAACAGGTAGCTCTGGGGCCTTGAAATCTGTGGTTTTGCAAAGCCCTCCAGGTGACTCTGACAGTCAGCCAGATTCAATAAGCACTGGTCCAACACCCTCGTTTTTCACAGCAGGAAACTGACCCAACATCAGACAACTCCAGGAAAGAACATTGCCTAGAACTTAGGTCTCTTAGACCCTCATCAATATTCTTTCAAACCCGTGTTGTCAAAATGTCTCAGCACTGGACTAAAAATCACATGGAATTTGAGAATTTGGTGTTGACACCGGGGTACAAGCCTGCATACAAATAGGCTGTCGGGACTAGGTCAGTCCCCGGTGCCATGAAGGTCAGCTGACCCCTGTTAAGTGGTAAGAGAAGGAAGGATGAACGAAATTGTCGTTACCAAGTTAATACTGTTGGGAATCAGCAGCCATTAGTATTCAAATCTGGGGGGGGGCGTATCTCCTGGTGGTTTAATCATCATTAAGATTTACAAATTAGAAAATGTGGACTCGAGCCATATCATAAACATGGAGAAAATGCTTACTCACATTCATTTACCGTAAACCTGGGAATAACAACTTTCCAGCTCAGTGGCTCTCCAGTCTCACTGTGTATTAGAATCACCTGGGAGGGTTTTACAATAAACCATGGCCCAGCCCTGACCCTCAGGACCTCCAGAAATAGGGTCAAGGGCCAAGCCCAGGCTTACGTATTTTAAAAATAAGGCTCCTAAATGAAGCTCCCCCCAAGTGATTCTGATGTATAGCCAGGGGTCACAACCACTGTTTTAGCCCCTTAGATGTCTAGAAAATGAGAATAATTAAAAAACTTTAAGTTTCACATTATATTCTTGAGAAACATTTTCACCCTGAATGGGCTCATGAAGGATCTCGTTCTGCGATCCTACAGCCTGGGAATTATAATCAGGAACATTCGTGCACCGCTTTATAATTTGCTAAGTGCTTTCACACTCGTGTCACCACCCAGTTATGATTATTTATTAAGTGTCTATCATACCTTTCCTGCTAGAAGTTCAAGGTGGTGGATTCTCCTGCCCATTCTAAAAAGCTCTCCATTAATGAGGCTTTGCTTTTTAGAATTTTAAATAAGATAAAGGAAAAAAAATGTCAGAAAACTGGGCAGAAATCTTTTCCACCGGAAAATTGTGCCGTGTGTAATGACATCAGACTCCTTGAACATGATATGTTGAGATTGGGCTAAATTCAGCCTCAGAGGTTCATGGACCCTTGGGGTTGAAGTAATGATGAGAATGGAAATGGGGGAAAAATGTGAGTTCTAAACCAGTGCTTTTCAGATTCTAAATGGCATATAAATCAACTGGGGATCTTGTTAAAATGCAGATTTCATTTCAATAGGTCTCGGGTTGGATTTGAGATTCTGCATTTTTAACAAGCTCCCAGGTGATGCCAGTGCCTCTGGTCTACACATCACATTTTGAGTGGGAAGATTCTAGAATTAGGGACAGGCAGATGGAAAGAGGTCAGGAGAGATGTCCCCAAGGTTCTGTGACAAAGTTACCATGAGACTTCGGAGAAGTCATTTCGCCTTCAAAATCTTAGATTTCTCATTCATAAAATGGAGCTAAGTGATCACTCTAGATCAGAGATAATAAATACTTAATCCTTATGACCGCTCTCCCAGACGCCATGGAAAGACAGAAGATCCTGGAGGCAGAATGGGCACGATTTCTAGTCCTACAGCACAGAAAATGCAGGTGGTATCTTCAAGAAGCACCTAGTTAATTTAAGTCATCACATATTGCAAACAGTGACCCCCATAACTCTTTCATATGAGTCTGACTGTCAAAACAATTAGGTTCAGAGAATTGGTCCAGGTGTGGGTAAGTTTTGATGGGGAGAGAAGTTGCCCTCTAACAAGAAAGATGCCAAAAGGGAGGCAAGGAGTCCAGCAGGAGACTGGCAGAGAAACCACAGGGGACATGCTTAATCCACTCCCTAACGTCCCGGTCCTGGGATTATCATCTGGAACCTTGGTCTTCCTAGGATTTCTACTTCAGCCCCCAAACCCGGACTCTTAGCAGAGACGGGACCTCTCCGGCCCATCCCAAACAGAAGAAAAAAGACCCCTCTAGGGAGAGCCTGCCCACACTCTCCATTAGGACGTTGGTATCCTTTCCAGCCTTGACGGGTCCTGCCTGGTGCTGGGAGTGTGCTCCTGGGACTCTGCGATGGCCTCTCTGCCTCATCGCCTGCGGTTGTACTCCAGCATCTCCCAATCTCACAGGGAGAGAGTTCTGTATCAGTGAATAGAGACCCTATTCAGTGGGCGGCCGTCCATGGGCAGAATTTCTCAATGCACTCCTCATGCACACACCCTGGGGGCTGCAGGGCTGACACTGCTTTTTGACTTTCAAGGTGAAAGGGGATTTTCCCAGAGGGAAACACATATATTCTTAAGACACAGACAATGTGCCAAAGCACTGCACTCACAACTTTCCCGTTGATCTCATTTAAGCAGTGCAACACGGCACATTCACTGTTCCCATTTCACCCATGAAGACACTGAAGTTCAGAGAGGTCACCAAAACTCCCGCAGCTCACACAGCTGAAATGTAGATGACCTGGCACTGGATTCCTGTTTCATGAGACTCCAAGCCTGGTGCTCATAACCCCATCCCTCACTGCCTCCTGACACTGCACTTAAAGGGAGAAATCTTGAGAAGCTGAGATTGAGTGAGAATGACGAAGAGTCAATGTCCTTCGATCTTTCTAGTTTGGGACAAAACAAGTGCACAATACATTGGAATGCCTCTTGCAGTTCTTGGAAGAGAAGATGTGGACCTGGCCTTTCCGTTTCCAGGTGCTGGCAACCTCCTTGAGGGGCCCTGAGCTACAAACAGATGACATAGAGAAGGTGCCGGGACTTTGACTACCCCCTTGAGTGGGGTCTAGTTCTTTCTACGGACAAGTATGGATGCCCCTAGCAACTATCTTGTGCACACTCCCAAATTCTGCAGTCAATTCAAGCGTGCTGTGAGAGTACAACCTGCCAGACAGTGAGACAGGTGCTGGAAGGTAAAGGCAGGTGAGCAAGGCAGATGAGACCCCCTCTCTGGGGCTGCCCTTCTGCTTGCAGGAGGGACTGGGAAGACAGTCACAAATAAGACATTTCATGTGCAAGAAAAATGGTGAAGGGGAATCTTGCAGTGCCCGGGGACCACACAAGGACCCCATCCCTCAGCAGAAGACCAAATGGATTGAATTAAACGTAATCAACCTTCGCCTGCCTACAGGAACTTGAACCAAACTGGAGGGCAGGCCACTTTTGTCACCTAAAGTCACAGCTGCTCTGCCTCTCATTTGAAGAAACACTCTCTACGAAGTTGTAGTAAATTCCCTGCCAACTTGGCTAACTGCTGACGCGCCAAGCCCTCTCTTGGTCTGGGCAGAGAAGTACCCGGCACATGCACATGTGTGCACACACGCACGCACACACACAGCCTGCTGCACTCATGACTTTCACATTTCACATCCTTCCTCTCCTCGGGTGAAGCTTGAGGATGGGATTTCCTTCACAATTTGCCCTGGAGATGCCATTAATGCGATGTACTCTAAAACCATTTCCTTTGTCCTTAGGGGAATATACGAAGATATTAACAGTGGTAGATTTGGGTGAGTAGAACGACGAGGGAATGTCTTTTTCTTTTTTAAGATTTTATTTATTTAAGAGAGAGCACGTGCGCATGCACAAGTGGGGGGAGGAGCAGAGAGAGAGAGGGAGAAGCAGGCTCTCTGCTGAGCAGGGACCCCCCCCCCAACAAGGGGCTCAATCCCAGGACCTCGGAATCATAACCCAAGCCAAAGGCAGATGCTTAACCCACTGAGTCACCCAGGCGCCCCTCCTTTCTTCTTTTTTAAAAAATTATTTTTATTTCGTAATTTTTTCATAATGAGCATGGATCACCTGTATAATAGCTTTCTCCAAATAAAGAAAGATGAGGTCTCCTACACTACCATCGCTTTCTAATCCACATTTGCCCTGGAAAATAAGGAGGCATGTGGTGTCTTTGAGGCTGGTTGGCATGGTGTAGTGTGATGACAAGGACATTGGGCTGGGAACTACAACACACAAGTTCAGTTCTCAGCCTTCCAGAACTTTCTAACTTTGGGACACTGGGCAAGTCATTGAACTTCTCTGAGCCTTCATTTCCTCATTTGCAGCATGGAGCAGTAATAGCTCCCAGAAGATGAAAATGATGCAGTAATGTCAAGTGGGATTATCATTACAATTATTCATGTAACTGAAAATTGGCCAATTTCGCACTCATGTAGAAAGAAGAAAAAACCAGTGATTCTGGGAGTTGTAACATGGTCGGTCTCAGTTGGTACTGGAGTCGGGGGGGATGGGGAGGGTGGAAGCCAGCCTTGGATGGGGTCCCCTGTGATTTTCACCTCCCAGTATTCATGCCCTCCCCCAGTGCGTACAGCTGACCTCTATGACCGGCAGGACATTGCAGAAATGACAGCATGTGCTTCTGAGTCTAGGTCATAAAAGGTATTATGATTCTGCCTTACTCTCTTTTGGCTCAGTCATTCTGGGGGAAAGGGGAAACTAGCTGCCATGTCATGAGGACGATCAAGTGAGATCCTTGGGGGCGAGGAATGGAAGCTCCTGCTAACTACCAGCGCCACCTTGCCAGCTACGTGAGTGGGCCATCTTGGAAACCGAGCCTTTGTCCCCGAACCTTCAGAGGAGTGCAGCCCTGGGTGACATCTTGACAGTAACTTCTTGAGCAACCCCAGGCCACAACCGCCCAGCTAAGCCACTCCCTATTTCCTGACCGGCAGAAACTGTGTGAGAGCATACAAGCGTACTGTTACTTAAGCTATTAAATTGTCTGGAGGTCTGCTAGGCAGCAGCAGATGGTCCAGCCTTCAGCCAGCAGCCGTCTAGGAAGGTTAGGGACCTACACGCACGGCTTCAGGAAGAGCAATTCATTCCAACCCCATTTAACTTCCTTTCATGATGAAGTGACCTGGGATGAGGATGGAGGGGGTGTGGGCAATAAGTGTATCTCTCTGGTCCCAGGAGGGCGTTTAATTTGAGACCACATGCCACTCTCATCAACACGCAGGGAGGCAGGGTCTTCGTGGTGGTTCATTGATTCAGCCCCAGGAGAATGGATGCCAGAGCTAATTCAAGACTTGAGGGAAGGGAAGGAATATACCAATACCAATACAAATATCAGTAATAATAGTGATACTCTTCACTACGACTCATATTAACACTGCTAATACCCGTCATCCAGACCCCTCCCCCTTGAAGAGCCCAAGTTCTTCGAAATCCAGTAATCACTCTTCCCTTTAATACACCAGGAAAATGGTTTCAGCCTCTACTGCAGTGCTTTGACAAGTCTCCTTTAAAACTCCACAGATTTCTGGAAAGTTCTACCCTGTCTGATCAGTGGGGACTGCAGCTTTGGTCCGTACTGTTCCCAAGTCCTTAACCCTCATCCTCTGCTCTTGAGGCTGCCGTACCCGGTCTCCCCCTCCGTTACTGCTGGACCAGCTCACTTCCTCCGTGCCTCAAAGCATTATGAACACAAGGCTGGGCCCCTAAAAGTTCGTGGATAATGAGAGGGGTATTACAGTCCTGAACAGCAGGCTGGTTAAAATGGAATCTCTAGCAGCTCGGTTCTTGAGCTCCCTGGCGGTTGCTGTGACAGGGGTTTCTGTTGCATTGTGTGAACCCTTGCTGACCACTGATTTCCTGAGCTGCCTCCATTTTTCTCTGGACCCCCTCCCCCAATCTCCCTTCCTCCCATTCCCAGCCACCCCTCACTTCCTTCTTCCAGGATTGCTACCACCACCTCCAAAAACCTGTCACCTTTCCTGTAGACAAGCTACCTCTGTGTGTCACCCTGTCCCCCCAGGGCGGTAGGGACATGGCTAAACACGTGGGCTGTGTCGCAGGACAAGATGGCCCCGTCGAACTCCCAGCTCTGCACTATCTCTTCGAACCCTTCTCATCCCTCTTTTAGAGGTGACAAAACCGACTTCCAGGGGGATGAGGTTTTGTGCAAGGACCCAGGGTAAACAGAAAAGATCTGGGACAATTCCCAGGCCTCTTCCAGGCAGAAGGAGAACTAGGTTGGAGATCGTTAGTTGAGGGCACCTGCAAAAGCTGAATTGGGCCTGCCTGAAGCTTAGGAGGAAGGAAATGTATGTAGAGTTAGTTCCTAGAGGGCTTATAAATAGGACCATTGCTCATGAGTCCTGAAAAGTCCCAGGGTCAGCCTTCCTGAGGAGAGGGAAGGGGGTGGGGTCACATGCCCTCCTGAGGTCATTTCTAGCTTAATGATTCAGGCAGCAAAATCCCAGTGTGGGTTCGGCTCCCCCGAACGTACTTTCATTTTGCATTATGATTTGCCACTCGAACTGATGAGAACCCAAATTGATGTCATTTCCCTCCCAATAAGCTCTTGACCAGAAAACATCTATTTCTCCATCTAACAGGGAATTTTTTTTCCTACCCAGTTTCTACAAAATCATGTTGCAGTTTGCCTCAATATTTTCCTTCTTTTTTAAAGATAGCATTTGTCAGGGCTTCTCTTCTGGTTATAAAAGTAACGTACATGTTCACTGCAAAAGAAGCTGGAAGGCGTAGAAAGCTAAAAGAAGAAAAAAATTATACATAATGTCACACCCATAGACAAACATTACAAATTGTAGTATGTTTTCTTTCTGTCTTTTCCGCATGGGTACGACATTTTTTTTTTTTACCATAATTGGATCAAATGCCTTTTTTAAGACTTCTATTAAAAGTAGGAGGGGGAAGAATTATACGTTCTGGCTTTAGTGAAAAATGAATTTTATTAATAGCTTGCACTTATCAAGTATCCAGGCACTTTAGAGGCATCGCCTTAGTGCACATAAGTACTTTATAGGCATTGCTTTACTGAATCTTCATAACACCCCACTGAGGAAGATGCTAATACCACGCCCATTTTACAGATGAGGGAACTGAGCCTCAGAAAACTTAAGCCACGTGCCCAAGGATAGCTTGTTCATAGCGCACTTGGGATGGTAGATTTTTTTTGCCTCTACAGCCTGGGCTATTAGCCCTTAGAGTACATAGAGAGTTTATCTCTTTTTTAGCAATGACTGCTAGAACTGGGAAGGCCACAGTGAAAATGCTGGCATGCTTCTCATTTAACTGGGATTATTTTAATGGAAACGCAATACATTCATGGAACAAAGACCATGCTCCCTGCTGACCTTCCACACCACTTTGCTCTTAAAAGATACATGGAGAAAGGAAATCCAGGGAAAATGTCAGAAGTTTATTAGCTAGTGCTGCTACAAGCTTACACAGGCTCTCCTATAAGCTGTTGCTATTTTAGTATTTGATGGCCATCTAACATCTCCCTGGGCACAGGGGCAACTGACAGATGCCAGGGCTCAGCGCACATGCTGTCAAGTGACTGCTCATTTTTTCTATGGCTATTCATCGAGCACCTACTGTGTTTCTCTCAGGCACGGAGCTAGGCATGAACTCCAAATGCAATCTGTTTAAAACCAGCAACCATAGGTTCAGCCTAAGTGGTGAAGTGGTATTAAAATGACCCCCCACCAGAGTCGGGAAATGAAACATTATTTCACCATAATAGCTCAAAATGTTATATTGGTTAAATAGCATATCTGTTAGGGTGATTTGATGGCAAGCAACAGAAACTGACTCTGGCTGGTCTAGGCAAAAAAAAGAAATTCTTGGAAGGATACCGGAGAGTACTCTAGAGCAAAGGGAAGGCTAAAGACTCAGGCACGGAGCCATCAGGCACCCAGCATCTCCAGAAGGTTCTTGGCAGCAGAAAATGCTCAAAAATCTCACCCAGCTGCCTTGGCTGGAAAGAGAACACTCCAACTGTTCTCGGTTTTGGGCCTGAATCCATGATTCAGATTTCAGAGCAGGAGCCCTCATTGGCCTCACTGACAGTCACGTGCCAGGGAGGGGTGGCCACCTGGCTAACCATGCCGTCAGACATAATTGGAGAGCCATTAGCTGAAGAAGACAGGCTCAAGGCTGGGCAGTTGACAAACAATGTCCTTGCATTTCTTGAGAATGAGGAGGGCCAAGTACAGAGGCTGTGACAACACTTATAAAAACCAAACCAAACCAAACCAAACCTTTTCTTTTCTATCCATTTCTCTCACATGCTAAAGCTACTCTATGGGATTTCTCTCTCCCGCTAGGTGCAACCCTCCTGGATATCCAGTCCTGTATGCCCTTGCTGTGCGGGTGTGTTCTAACACCAGCAGCATCTCTGTCACCCAGGAGTGTGTTAGAAATGCAGTGTCAGGCTCCACCCCAGATTTACGGAATCACAGTCTGCATGTTAGCAAGATCCCCACGTGGTTCTTCTGATGCAGGTCAAGTTTGGAAGCCCTCATTTATACACTTTCCTCTGCCCTCCTCTCTCCATTTCTTTATAGATCAACCCAGTTTCTCACCCATCTCTTCAGCAAGAGGGAGGAGATGGGCTGTCAACTTCAGGGCTGCCTCTGGTATGGTGAGAAAGAAATGAGAACACTCGTATGCCAATCATTTTTGCCCTGTAAACAACGACCAAGCAGACACAGTCCGTGACCTTGGAGCGCTCTTGTTCTAGAGGGAGGAGCTGGCCAGGCAGTCCAAATGGATATTGAGGGCTTCCAAGGGCCATGGCACGGTTCTCAGGGCTGAGCTGGCTTTGGCACAGCCCGATCTGGTGAGGATCCCGGGGACAAAGGGACAGAATGGAAATTAAGTTTTACTGGGCTGCACAGACACATTTGGAGGTCCAGCGGTACTCGGGAGTGCCCTCCCAAATGCCACGCTAAGATATAAAACGGTGCCAGGGTACTCATGGCTGGCCTCTCTTCTACTCAAAGAGAGAGGACGCAGAGCGGGTCCCAACGTATTGCACAGAGGGGTGTGCAGGGGTCTTTAAAATGTGGCGTTTTGAGCGTAGAGTTTGAAAGCTCTAGAGTTCAGTTGCTATGTGGCCTCTCACCGTATTGGCCCCCACAGCATACAAATAAAGCAGGCACGAGATTTCCCCCAAAGTTAGCAGTCTCCTATGAGTCATTTCACAGGAACTTGGTGGCAGCCACTTGGCTGAAAGCAGCTGTGAGGAGGAATGTCCAGGCGGAGCGGCCGCAGCCGTGGGCGTGGCTGTGAGTGTGGCTGGAGCCCGGGGACAGGCTGGGGGCGTGGCTGTAAGTCTCAGAGCGGTAACCCGAGGAGACTGCTGCTGACGGGCCTCATCTCAGGGACCCCAGGGACTTAAAGAACTGTGTCCTTGGTCCCCCAGGGCAGGTAGAACTCTAGGCAGAATCAAGGCAGAACTGCGCCAAGGGCGGGGACAGGCCCTCAGGGGCCTGGCAAAAGACCAGAGAAGAGGTCCCAGTCACATACCTTGGTGTTTTCCGTGTCTGCTGGTGGGAGTGGGGTGTGACATGCAAGAAACCTGAAACCACTTGGACTCCTTTCTGGAGGGCATGCGGGTTCAAGAAGCCCAAGCTGACAGGGTGTGTGGCAGACAGCTTGACGCAAGGTTGCCCTTCCCCTGCATCTGGCGGCAGTATTCTTCTGCAACACGGTCCTAAGCCCCTTCTCGTCACTGAGTTCCCTAAGGCTGCATGAAAGGACCTACACCATCCCGCCGTCTTCCTCATCTGTCTTCAGGTCTCCCAGTCCACAATAATCTTGCCCCTTCCACCAGGAAGAAATAAACCAAATAACACCCCCATGCCCCCCCCCCCCCCCCCCCCCCCCCGTGCACCAACCCTGCGGTCTCTCTCCAGCCCAGGCTGTCCTCAAACAGCAAAGCTCGGAACTGCGTTTAGGCTCAGCTAGAACACACTGTCGTGGTGTCCAATGAGTTAATGGTTGCAAAAGCTTCAGAAAAAGGCACTCTCCTGCTCATAGAGAGTATGATTTACATTTCCTTGACATTCTCCAGTTTCAAAAGCCACTTGCAAATGCCAGTACTTCTAAGTTTTATTTCTGATACTTGTACCTATAAAGAAAGGAACCGCTCATAAAAAAAAAAAAAAAAAAAAAAAAAAAAAAGCCCTTTAAACCATGGCACTTTAAGAAGGGTGCAACAGAAGATGCAAAAAGTAATAGCGATGAAATACATGAACAAGCACATCGGTTTGTGAAGTAGCCCCAGCCGCAGGTCCACATTTCTAGGACCTCCTCATCAGCACTGAGCGCTTCCTTAGTGCCAGGTACTCTTCTAAGCACTTTCCTGATATCGTCTCACGTGATACGTATAGTAACTCTAAGCCAGTTCTTCTCGAATGTGAGTTATATTGCCCTCCCCCTCAACCCCTGGGAATATATGGCAATGTCTGAAGACCTTTTTGCTCATCAGCTTGAGGGGAGGGTGTTGTTACTGGCACCTAGTGGGTCACACATCCCATGATGCTTAGGACAGCCCTATGACTGAGAATCAACTGGCCCAAAATGTCAACAGTGCTGAGGTTGAAAAACCCTGCTGTAAGAGTTAGGGGATCATCCCTCACCCCATTTTACAGATGAGGAAACAAGTACAGAGAGGTACTTCCAGATACTTAGGTTTATGATCAAATGTAACTGGCAAAATGAATGCAAACAAGGGATTGAGAAAAGTTTGCCAATATTCGAGATGAACCAAGAGAGGGAGGAGATGGGAAAGCATTAGGTTTGCATTTGTGCTGTGATTTTCTTTGCCAGGATAACGTGAATCGAGGGATCCTGTAGAACTGAAACACCGAAATCGATCACGTGCAGGGTGAGCTGTCCAAGACACTTTCAGTGAGGGCAGCGACACTGCTTTCCAAACTCATTGCTTGCCTCCCTATTTACTATTACTCTGTTTTCCAATTTCACAGCTGCACTTCTCATTCTTTTCTCAATTTGCAGCCTGTACTTGCACCTTGTTAGGTCCATTTGTGATTGTTCAGTCCGGGGGTGATGGAGGGAGGCATCTGCCCTCCTGACCCAGTGCGTTCTCACATTAGACAGCCTGCATCTGTCTGGGGATTGTGGGGGATAGGATAGGTCTCCAGCTATCTCCAGGTCTCTTCTGGGTAAAACCTTCTCAGAACCATCGCAAATATTAGCTGATGGCCTATCCAGGAATGAGGCCAAAAGGAATTAAAAAGAGGTTAAGAAAAAAAAAAAGAGGGTAAGATCCTTCCATATGGAATATAATGAAAAAACACTCAGGGTGTTTGGAGTGAAAAAGCCAAGTACAGGAGTGCTTGGCTGGCTCAGTCAGCAGAGCATGCCACTCTTGATCTCAGCGTCGTGAGTTCAAGCCCCTTACTGGGCACAGAGCCTACTTAAAAGAAAAGAAAAGCCAAGGACAAAATTGAATGTACATTGATGACAACTTTTCAAAAACCTGTCCTTTGGGATATCCCATTTTCTAAATGAACATATATGACTTTATCAGAAATAAACAATTACTTTAGCAAGATTTTTAAAAACCCACATAAAAGCGAAATGAGTGATGCCCACAAAAAGGCATGAACAAAAACGTTCACAGCAGCTTTGTGTGTGATAACAAAATGGGGACGGTCCAAATGAAGTGTAGAAAGGCCAGGTACACGGAGGGTATTTTGCCACACCAGAATACTACAGAGCAACGAAAAAGAACACCCAGCTGCCATCCACAGCTACACGGATGAGTGCAAGACATGATGTTAAGCAAAGGAAATCGGAACACAAGGAATAGATGCTATAGTGTCTTATTTATAGGAAACGCACACGGAGTGAGTATTGACAGGGAAGGGGCACAGGAGGGCCAGAAAGGAATATAGGGTGTTCCCTCCCCTTCATCACTGGGAGCCACTGGGCTGGCTCTGCATTTGCATAAGCCACTCAGCAAAACAAAAGCCCTGGAAGTAACATGAATCTGCTCTTTTAGAAGGCAGGTTAGCCACAATTTATTCAAGGGTGCTGATAAATTCCGTTTATTCAAACTCAAGTGTGCGGCTGCCTTCAGATCTTACCCACGAACCCCAAACCCATAGTGCCCTCCCATACACACATACACACACACACACACACACACACACACACACACACACACACGGCCAGAGGGGTTCCTATCATTACAGCTGTATTGGGGATCTTATTTCACCAAGGCTTTGCCTGTGTATTTTAGTTTCCCACTTGAAACTCTATTTTCTTGCTGCTTCCCAGCTCTAGGGCTGAGCCAGGAAGTTTAGTGCCCTAGGGAAAAAGAAAGATCAAAGAATAAAGAGCCCATTGATCAGCATTAGTCTCCAAGCTGAGGTTCTTGACCTCTGCAGAGAGACAATGGCCTTGAAAGCAAGGCTTTATGAAGGGGGAAAGGTATTTCTCAACGACACAATTCCTCTCTAGCAAAGTCAGGCTGGAGGGATAACTGCCCCACCAGAGTGCCTCCATGCACCCCAGGGGAGTTGGTGTCCATCTTGGAGCAGCCTGGTAGGATCTTGGTGGTTGGGCCCCCCTTTAGTTCCGCAGGGCAGCCCTCCAGGGTTCCAGATCCCCTCGAGGTCACCCAGTGGGCCATATACATATTATTTTCTAGGTGTGCTACCAGCGGGAAAAGGTAGGGAAGTACCACTTCAGATCACTGAGTTTTGTCTTTCCCAGATATGCCCCAGACCTAGCCATGCCACCCTGGGAAGATGGTGGGAAGAAGAGGAAAAGCTGAAAAAGCCATCAGGACAGATGTCTCTAGGGAGAGGAGATTTAGAAACACCTAGAAAATGAGGGGGAAAGTGGGAGAACACAGGGTAATTGGATCACATCCCAGGGCAGAGTGCAAGGAAGTCTGCCAGCCAGCCTCTGGCTGAAGGCCCTGGGTCCCTCAGCCCAGGAGCCATGGTGGGCAGGTGATAGCCGCAGTGTATGCAGGGGGCTGAGGAAGATGTCCAGGCCCTCTGTAGCCTGTTCAGGGCATGTAGGGGACCCAGAATTCCCCATGGGCCCATCGCGGGACAGGGGAGATAGAACCAGCGCTGGCCTGTAATTGGGAGCAACAAGCTGCCACAGGCAAAGAATGCAAAGCCAAGAGCAAAGAACCTGGACTCTGGGTGCTGGCCAGGGTCTGTCCCGGCCCACAGAATGCCTTTGTGCTAATAGAAAGGGCCTCCTTCTTCCTACACACACAGCCCCGCGGCTTCGTGGCTTAGCTAGCAAGGCAATGGCTGGACTTCAGCCCCCCGGTGGAGGCGCTTGTGCAAGGCATAATCCCACACCCATCAGAGATGGCTCTGGTTCCAGAACTGTGCTAGGAAAAGCTAGGAAAACCAAGAGCCCTTCCACGGTCCCCCAGTCCAGGCAGTTGCTCTGACCACTCATTCCTTAAAGGAAAGCTGTGAGGACCTGGGTTCCTCTTCCGCTTCCTACTCACCCCGCATGGGCTCAGGTTCCATGTCCAGGGCTGAGGAGGGGGATTCGCAGTGATGGCTGCCCTTCTCCCCCTGCCCAGCCAGGCGATGACTGAGCAGTCATCTCACAGACTGTGTAAATGACCAGGCGGGCATAAAATCCTACCTACCCCCTTCACTCTCTAGCTGGGTAGAGATATTCAAGGGAAAAAATCTATTACAGAGAAATAAAGAAGCTACATTTTCTTGGCCCATCCAAGCATCGGGCTGGCGAAACTGCAACCCTACGAAACAATATTCTCCCTCTCGTTACATTTCTGGAAGAGGTGTTGGCACCTCTTGCAGCAGCGGGGGACTGGATGTTATCGTTTGCCCTGGACTACGTGGGAGTTTGCTGCTTCCCATGATCATTATTGCTTAGTACTCTCGAAAGTGTCTCAGTAGAGACTATAAATTATGTGGTCACTCACTAATAAAGACACAACAGATGTCAGGCCTGTCGGAGCTGTCCTTCCTTCTAACCTAATGGCACAGAGGAAGACCAGGCGTGGTGACGGGGCTGGAGCATCCAGGCAGGAAGAATCTGACCCGAGCCTGAAGAAAGTGCATTTGGAAAGGAAAGGAGGAAGCCGTCTGCACAGACGGGTGAACGTATGAATTACCTATCGCTGCATCACAAACTACTGTAAAACCTAGCCACTTCGAACAGACGAACAATAAATCTTAGTTTGCACGGCTCTGTGGGTCCGGAATTTGAAAGGGGCTTAACTGGGTGGTTGTGGCTGAGGGTGTAGCCAAGATCCCGTCTGGGGATGTTGTCACGTGAAGGCTTGACTGGTGCCAGAAGATCTGCTTCCATGAGGTCTCACTCGCACGGCTGCTGGCGGGAGTTCCTCACTGTGAGGAAGGTGAGGCTGCTTGAGCGTCTTCACAACATGGCTGCCATGTGGCCTCCCCCAGAGCGAGTGTTCCAAGAGAGAGTAAAGCAGAGACTGCGCTGACTTTGATGACTTTTATTTCGAAGCCACGCTCCATCCTTTCTACAATATCTCATTGGTGACATGAGCCAGCCTGATACAAACATGTGAGTACCAAGAGGGGAGGATCACTGAGGGCTCTCTCAGACCATGGCTACCACACCGAGTATGCACTAAGTCCCAGAGGCAGAAAATTAGTGACTGGGCAGTTGTGTGGAACGTTTACTGCCTTCCCACTATACTCAACATCAAACAGTTCTCTCCGGCCAAAGTCCAGCAATCCAACCTTGGAGAGTATTGATCTACCAATGTGTTTGAAGAAACGGGAATTTGCAACCCCTTTATCCACAGGCGAACTCCAGAGCAAGGCACTACAGCAACATTAGTTTTGCAAGCATGAGAAATGCACTGTCTATAAAGCACACTGTGGCCCTGTATAGGAGTCGAAGATGACCACTTCTTAAAAGTACACTCCTGGAAAAAAAAATACCATTAAAAAACAATCTTCGAAAATTCATTTTTCTTTTTTACTTATGGGCATTTTTCCCATTTAAAAAAATGATGTACTGCTTGTGTAATTTTTAAAAGATTAAAAAGCATTAAAAAACACACTCTGCACAGAGCTGCAATCATTCTCTTCCAATTCCTGACTCTTCCGAAGTAAGGGAGAATGAGTTTCCAGGAGTCTGCACCGAAGGCCACTAAGGCTGAGCCAAGGGGTAATCCACCGTGCTTCCTGGCTGCCTGGCTTCTGGCTTGTCAGCTTTTGAAGCAGGTTAACGTAGGGCCTGGGCATTTGGGTTTTGGAGTCACAGATGGTTTTTGCTTTACTCTGTGATCCTAGTAATACTAGCTCTTTTCTAGATTTTTCTCCATTCTTAGCTAATGTGTAACATGTCTTATATCCTTGTTTTTAAAATGGTTTAAGGTGTTATTACATGAAACTGGCTTGGATGTCTTTTTAGAGAACAGCTCCTCCATGCTCAACAGGTATTTACTTAACGATTATTTCTTGGTAATTCCCTCAGGATACCATGATGCACACAGCAGACGCAACCCTGCCCACAGGGACCCTCCAATCTGGTGGGCAAGTGAAGGGAATACTGCCTTGAGATTTCCTTTACAGAGGATGGGCCTGAAGGGAAAGCCTGTTATCTCTGCATCGTGGGTGGGTTTTAGAGGTAACTGGAAGGAAGCCCGGATGGAGATATTAGATTAGCGTATAAACACCCTAAAGCATACCAAATAGCACAGAATCTCTGGCATCGGTTACACCTTCTCTATGACTCCCCTCTTTCTTTCTTTCCTCTATTTCTTTTTCTTTTCTATAGTTTATTTATTTATTTTTAAAAGATTTATTTATTTGAGAGAGAGAGAGAGAATGGGGGAGGGGAAGGCAGAGGGAAAGGGAGAAGGAGAGAAGCAGACTCCCTGCTGAGTGCATGACCCTGAGATCAGCACCTGAGCAGAAATCAAGAGCTGGAGGCTTAACTGATTAAGCCTCCCAGGTGCCCCTTTTCTATTTCTATTACAAAGATGTGGTGCAACTCTTTGAGCTATTAAGAATACATCCTTTTAGGGGCACCTGGGTGGCTCAGTCAGTTAAAAAGCTGCCTTCAGCACAGGTCATGATCCTTCAGCTCAGGTCATGATCTCAGGGTCCTTGGATCGAGCCCCACATCGGGCTCCCTGATCAGTGGGGAGTCTGCTTCTCCCTCTCCCCCTGCTTGTGCTCTCTCTCTCTCTCTCAAATAAATAAATAAAATCTTTAAAAAAAGAAAAAGAATACATCCTTTCCACATTAAAAAAAACCAACAACCCACACACGTACTGGGGGCTCATTATGCGCCACGCACGGGGCTGACGGCCGCACTTACATGATCTCAATTAAGTAACACAGCTATCCTACCTGTGGGTAAGGTCTGTTTTTACTCCTATTTCCCAGATGAGGAAACCGCACCTCGGCAAGCTCGGTGCCCACGTTTAAGGTTACCCCGATAGTAAATGACAGGACAGGCATTCAAATCCTCGTGAGCCTGAAACTCTTGTCCACCACTGTGATGGGGCCAGTTCTGACCTTCGGCTTGAGCTGCTCAGGGAGTCTGTCCTGACGTAAGCCAGAAATGAACTTTAGTTGTAGCTCCTATGAACTGAAACGATGGACTGAAAGGGAGGAAAGAAAACAGCTTGAGACCTGTTTCAGACCCTGCATGAGGCGAGAAACAGAGTCAGCGGAGATGAGAAGCCAGCTGGATTCAGCAAGTCCTGGAGGAAGGGGGCCATGCGAGCCAACTTAATTGGATGATTATTTCAATTATCTAATTAAGAAAGATTACAGCTGAACAAAGACGGAGAGGGCCTCCAAGGTGATAAAAAAAAAAAAGTTGATTAGCTGGGTTGGCCTTTGGCGGCACTGAGAGGTGGCAGGGACTCCCCATTGGAAGCCGTGGCCCTTGGGACAATTAGCCACAGAGAGCCCCTCCTCTTTCCCCCCTTCCCTCCCCAGCTGAAAGCGGCACTGAGAGGTGGCAGGGACTCCCCATTGGAAGCCGTGGCCCTTGGGACAATTAGCCACAGAGAGCCCCTCCTCTTTCCCCCCTTCCCTCCCCAGCTGAAAGCTGTCCTCTACCTCACCGCTTGACACCCAGGTCAAGTAAGCCAGAATTCTCCGCCCTTCCTTCTTTCTTTCCTCCTTCCTTTTCTCCCTCCCTATCTGTTTTTGTACTGGTTTAGTAAACGAAAATCAGTATAGATTTCCCTGCAGAGTTTAGGACAGAGGCTGCAGTCTGGTCACCACTAACCCTCCCGATGCTTCCCACCCCTCCGCAGGATCCCCGTCCCCATGTGTGGCCCACACACTTTTTAAAAAAGTAATTATTCGCCAATATTTAAAAGTGCAGGATTTCACATAAAAGTCCAGATCTCTGGCTTTATTTGAGCAAATGAGATCTGACAACACTCGGTCCACCTTCTCAGAGGACAGATTCAAAATCTTTAACACTGTGCATGGCTCGATGCTATCTTACCAGAACAGAGGCCAGGCACGAGCCATCCAGGTGCCGTGTCCTCGCACGTGGGTGGGGGGGATGGGGGGCTCTGCCCTCGCAGACCACCCATGTGCTCTCCAGCTCCCAGGGCCGTCTCTGTCCTTCCATCTCCATGACACTGAGGTGAAGGTCACCTGCCATTTATCATCATACCTGTTTGACCCACTTATCGTAAAGGGGGAAGAGACTGTTTCCTTAGCTCGACCTTTGTCTCAGTTATATCATCAGCTTGGCCCGAGTTGGTTTTGATCTTTCGATTCTTGTTTTAGGGAACCCAGGGCTTTTATTCTTTAATTTAACAAATATTGGTTGAAAGACTTCCTTATGCAACACAATATAACAGAGCTCTTAAGAACTAGACCATGGAGTCAACAGTTCTGGGCTCAAATCCTGCTTTAATCACTTATTAGTTGTATGACCTTGCTTCATGTCCTGATTTCTATGAAGACGTTTAGAACTTGTCTAAATACTGGAATTTTCAAAACACCTGTTTCCCTGATATAGGTGTGAGCTTTATTGTGAGGCTTCAACAGGAAGACGTAATAAAGGGCCTAGCTCCGTGCTTGGTAAGCACTAAATGGCTGCCAGTTGAAGGGGAGTACTAGCTCCCGGGATTGTGCGTCTCTGACATACTACGCACTGGGCTGGGCACCCACGTGTGTGATTCCATCCAGTCCTCATGAGCTCCCTTCTAAGGGGAATAGCATTACCTCCATTTTATTTTTATTTGTTTTTAAATTTTTTTAGAAAGAGAGAACACATGCATGTGAGTAGGAGAGGAGGGGCAGAAGGAGAGGAAGACAGAGAATCCCAAGCAGCCTCCATGCCAACGTGGAACCCGACGTGGGGCTGGATCTCACAACTCTGAGACATGACCTGAGCCAAAATCAAAGGTGGATGCTTAACCAACTGAGCCACCCAGGTGCTCCACATTATCTCCATTTTACAGAAGACGACACTGTCCATCAGACATTAGATTCTGTCCTGAAGGACCCAAGTGTGGTGGAAAAGAGCAGATGTGCACAAAAATATATATAATAGGGTTAAAAGATAAAGAGGGCAGGGGGTGTGAACTGACAGAGGAGATGAAGGAAAGATTATTTTTGTTGGGAAATAAATTATACTAGAATACTCTCAAATTTTAATGTGCCTACAGATTACCTAGAGATCTTGTGAAGAGAAAATACAGATTCTGATCCAGAGATGCTAGAGAGGGGTCAAGATTTGGCATTGCAAACAAGGCCTGAGATGATGCTTTCCTGCTAGTCCACCAACCACACTGTGAAAAACAAGTTAGTTGTGGCCAAGGTACCGGTACCAGTCACTGGTACCCTATTTCTCTAGCCACAGTGAGTGGTTTAGGCACAGGTATGGGGACTGAACTTGGCCAATTAGAGTCTTTCCTAGAAATGTCCATGACTGTTGGGGGAGAGAAGCCCTCTGTTTCTTTTAGAGCCATTAAATTGGAATGAAGAAACCCTGGGTTGCCTCTAGCCGGGCTAATCCATACTGTATAGAGAAAGCATCTTTGTAGAAGGAGAGAATGAAGCCCGCAGAAAGAAGCCATGAAAGAGAAACCAACAGAGAGATGAGAGAGGAAAAGAATCCTGATGACATCATTTGACAACATGGCATCCCTAAAGCTAGTCTCTGGTCTTCCCAAGTACAGGACCAATAATAATTCTCTCTCTCTCTCTCCCTCTCCCTCTCTCCCTCCCTCTCTCTCTCTCTCTTTTTTTTTTATAGGTGAGCTGGATTTTTATCACTTCCAACTCAGAAAGTCCTGAGTCAATATTAGTATTGAATTAAATATTAGTATTAGTTATCTTAGTATATTAGTTATCTAGGACTGCTTAACAATTACCCCCAAATCCAATAGTTTAGGATAATAATAAACATGTAGCATCTCCCACCATTTCTGTGAGTCAGGAGTTGGAAAGGAACCTGACTACGTGGTTCCTGCCTACGATCTGTCATGTGGTTGCAGTTAGGATGTCTGTCAGGGCTTCAGTCATCTGAAGGCTCGACTAGGACTAGAAAATCAACTTTCAAGGTGGCTCAATCACATGGCTGGTGACTAGGTACTGGTTGTTGGTGATAGGCCTCAGTGATTCCCTAGCAGACTACCCCTTAAGTGTCCTCGAACCACGGCAGCAGGACCAAGAGAGAGAACCGGGAAAAATTATGTTCTTTTTATGACCTAGTCTCAGGAATCACATAGTGTTACTTCCTCACATTCTATGCATTACAAGTGAGTCACTAAGTATAGCCCATATTGAAGGGGAAGGGAATTACACCTTATCTTTTGAAGGGAGGAATGTCAAAGAATTTGTAGATGTATTTGCAGATGTCTTTTAAATCATGACATTTGGCATATCGCATGGCTGGTATTGTGGAACCAGGTTCTGGATTCTTGTTCTGGCTTTGCCATCAATGGACCGTGTGGACCTGGGAAGGTCATTCCATATCTCTAAGTCTTGGTTTCTCATCTGACAAATGAGGAGGCTGGATTTGACCCATTTGGCCTTAAAATCCTGCAGTGTCTATACCAAAGACCATTAAGGCCATGTACATTGATGTAATACTAGGAGCCTAATTATCTTTGTCTTCTGCTGGGTCTCCTGTCTTCTTAAAAACAACTCTTGGAGATGAAAAACCAAGATGTTTTTCAACTGTGAATGTAACTTGTCTCATATCACAACCCCAAAGCTCATCAAGCAGAACTTGTTTCAACTAGTCACCTCATTAAACAAATCTGACCACGTAAGATCCAGAGGAACATGTGTGGTTCAGCCAGGGCCATTTGGGAATAATTACCACCCCACTGTTGCTTAAGGAAGTCAAGCTTCGGGTGGTGGAGATTACAGGATGGGATAAAAGATGTGCAGCTGCATGACAACCCAGTTTGTGAAATATTTGGAGGGGAGGCAGGCCTCACTACTGTTAATAATAACATTGATAATGATAATGCCTTTAATTGAGTGATTATGGACTGCAGGTACTGTGCTAAACATGTCTTTTATCTCTTTTTGCCCATAACAACCTCATGAAGAAGGAAATATTAGCACCATTTTATGGGTGAGGAAATAGACATTAAGAAGAGTAGGATGAATTGTACAAATCCATGTAGCTAACAAGGGGTGGAAATGGGATTAAGCCTGGGCCCACTGGGTTTATAAGACTGTGTCCTCTGTCATTATACTTAACTGCCTTTTCTTATAGGTGGCCAAATAGACTCTCAACACCCAAATAAAAGTCTTAAAACAGGTCTGATGGGATTTTTGGGGGCCATTTTCAGTTTCTTTTTTATCATAAGCTTTGGCTTTCTACATTTTAAAGAAAGATTAAAATCTAAGACTTACGCATCAGTATAAAACAATCATGAGGTTCCCCCACGGTGTGGTCCTGTATCTGACCAAGATAATTAAACAGACTCAGCCTTAAATGTATCTACTTAAAATAACCAATCAAGGGAAGCCCACCGTGGTGCCATGAGCTGGGTAGGTGATGCCAAAGCAGTAGGTGACTCTAGAAACAAAAGGAAAATTAATCAGAAGAGTCAAGGCCAGATGGGTAGCCAGGAGGCTTACAAAGGAAGGGAGGCACATGAGGGGCCTTTGCTGGCAAATATCATAAGGTCCCGGACCCAGGCTCAGCTGAAGCGTCAAGAGGTGGGTAAGTAGCTGGAACGTTATTACACCCAAGTCAGCCCAGAAAACCCAGTAGAAGTTGGAATAAACAAGTGTCAGGGATCAGGGCAAGCAGGAATCAGGTTGAAGGCTAGAAATCAGGAGGGCAGGAAAATCAAGAGCAGGACAAATCAGTCAGGAGACACAGGCAAGTAGATGCCAGACCCATGGACAGGAAAAAACCAAGTGGTGAGGACTCTAAAGACACAGTTTAGTCATTGGCAGAGAACTTGGCCACAGGACAAGGAAAAACTTCCATTTCTGCTCATGGTGTGTTAGGCTATTTGAACCAACCCTCCTTTGGGAAACAAGAAAACTTGCTGAATAAATTGAGCACCTTACAAGCATGTAAGAGTTAATTATATAGTAAGACACCACCAGGACAAAATTGAAGGGAAAACAGGAACCCAAACAGATAAGCAGAGTATGGAAGTCCCTTCTGAACCAAGAGCATTAGCTGATTCCAGCAATATGACCTCTGGTTTTGATGGCCTTGTGGGATAAGGGAGGCAGAAAACAAAAGGGCAGTCAAATTAGAGACCCTCTCTCTAATAACAGAGACCCTCATGGCCCTACATATTCAGAGAAGAGGTGAACCAGAAGTTACCCAGGCCTTGTGGATTTGCAACCAGGATACAGTGTCTGGTGGTCCAGGCAACCTCAAACCTTGAACCTCGTTTAAGGTGGCCCCCAAGCACCTGACAAATGCAGACACACATCCTCTCTGGAGGAAGGTACCTTTACCCAAGACCTTAAATTACTCCTACAATGACTCTTCAGGTACAATGAACAGCATGCAGTCGAGATAACCAGGGATAAAAAGAAATAAGGCACTATGTATAAGAATAAGCAGAAATAGCAGCTAGCAGAAAAAGTCCTGTGAAGTGTTTCTATATTAGCATTATCAGGAATAGATCATAAACTAGGCATGCATAATATGTTTACAAAAATAAAAGACAAGGTCAAAGATATCTACATGGGACAAGAAACTATCCAGTCACCCAGCAGATTTGAAAAAAATAAAATAGAACCTCCAGTAATGGGGTACCTGGGTGGCTTAGTCAGTTAAGCCTCTATCTTTGGCTCAGGTCTTGATCTCTGGGTCCTGGGAGAAGCCCTGCATCAGGCTTCCTGACCAGTCTGCTTCCCTCTCTCTTTCCCTCTGCCCCTCCTCACTATTTGTTCTCTCTCTCAAATGAATAAATAAAATATTTTTTAAAAATAAAAGAACTTCTAGGGGCGCCTGGGTGGCTCAGTCATTAAGCGTCTGCCTTCGGCTCAGGGCGTGATCCCGGCGTTCTGGGATCGAGCCCCACATCAGGCTCCTCCACTGGGAGTCTGCTTCTTCCTCTCCCACTCCCCCTGCTTGTGTTCCCTCTCTCGCTGGCTGTCTCTCTCTCTCTGTCAAATAAATAAATAAAATCTTTAAAACAAAAATAAATTAAAATAAATAAACACAAGAATTTCTAGTAATAAAAAATACAAACTAACATCAAAAAACCCTTTATTTTAGAGATGAAATTATATTTTATATATATGTAATTATATTCCATATACATGTATATTCCATTAAGGAAACTTCTTGGAAACAAGTCTGAGACATAGTAATAGAATGACTGGGGGCTGCAAGAAAGAAAAGTACCCAATTAAAATGTGGTTTAAACGATAAAAACTATTTACCATCTTATATAACAAGAAATCCAGTGGTTGGGCTGTACCAGGATTATTTCTGTAGACAAATGGTGTCATCTAGGACCCTGCTCTTTGCATCTCTCCATACCACAATCCTCAGTTTGTTGGCCTTTGTCTTAGACACATCTCCTCATGATGGCAAGATGGCTGCAACAGCTCCAACCATCGTGTCTCCATATTACCACATTCGAAGGCAGAAATAAAAGAGACTTTCCCCAGTGCATCTCCTTTTTATCAAGGAGGAAGGACCCTCCCAGAAGCAATGCCACCAGAGTCCCCTTGATGTCTAACTGGTCAGGAATCGGTCACGTATTCTAGCTACAAGCAAACTGGGAAAGTGGGTTGCATTTTCAGCCTTCAAGGCAGGAGGTAGATTCTGCAACTTTGGAGAAGGGCGGAAATGGCTGTGGTGTTGATGCTTTGTAGGAACACTGAGAAAGGGAATATGGGCCCAGAGAGAGGACAAACATTCTAAAGCTGATGCAGTCTCTCTCCAGGAGCACTGAGCTGCCCTTGTGTACCATTTTCCTTCTTTTGGAATCTTCGCCATACATTCTCCCTTTCTCTAATCCATTCTCCTAAGATACCTGAAGCCCTTTTCCTTCTGATGAAAGAGGGTCTTAAAAACAATTCATCCAGGATTTTAAATTAGTTGTCTGCATTGCCACTTCCCTAAGAAGCATAAAGAGGAGACCAGGAAGGAATCGGTACCCTAGTGGTATTCCAGGCACCGGTGGCTTGATGAGGGCTAGAGGGGAACATAAGAAGGATTAGGGACCACAAGTTTAGGGAAACACCGTCTAGGGACTTGGGAATGATGCTTCTGAACAGTCTGGGAGCTACCCAACTGGCCTAACAGAGAGCTGAGGCATCACGGGGGCCATGAACCCAGGAGCTCCATTCTTGAGTCTGAAGCCTTCCATGCCAGGTTTGAGGGGGGACACGACCTCCCTTACCTCATTTTTTTTTTAAAGATATTATTTATTTGAGAGAGAGAGAGAGAGGGAGCAGGAGTAGGGTGGGGCAGAGGGAGAAGCAGACTCCCCACTGGGCAGGGAACCTGACATGGGAACTCCAGGATCAGGACCTGAGCTGAAGGCAGATGCTTAACTGACTGAGCCACCCAGGTGCCCTGACCTCATATTTATTCATTGAGAAAACAAGAAAAGTTAGCGCAACAAACTTTAAAGACCCTCTTGTTTTTAGTCACAAAACCAAAATCAGAATCAAAAAGTAGTGACAGATAACAAAAGAGAATTCAAAAGAAACGTAAACAAATGCTGTTGGGATTCCCTCCTTACAGATCGGCTTCTGAGGACTGGCTTTGTTTTCTCCCCACATTCAGAGAAAGTAGGGAGGGGAAGGGGGCGGAGGGAAGGGGCCTTAGCAGGATGGGAGGCTTCTACCCAGAGCTGCAGACTTGCATCATTTCACTTCAGCAAAGGAGAGAAGGTCTTTCCTCCAACATTTACATACAAAATCCAAGAAGAGGGACGCCTGGGAGGCTCAGTCCATTGAGTGTCTGCCTTCAGCTCCTGTCATGATCTCAGGGTCCTGGGATTCAGTCCCGCATTGGGCTCCCTGCTCAGAGGGGAGCCTGCTTTTCCCTCTGCCTCTGCTTCGCCCCCTGCTTGTGTGCTCTCTTTCTCTCAAATCAATCAATCAATCAATCAATCAATCAATCAAATCTTCAAAATCCTAAGAAGGAACCCCGCCTGTTTTATCACCAGGCCTGGGCCCCGCTCAAGGAACAGGGAGGTGGCAGGCACCCGCTAGTACTCTGACTGGCACCCCTACCGCCACAACATGAGATAGGACAGGCTATTACCAGAAGATGTCATTCTTTTGGACAGACTGAAGAAAAGAAGAAAAAGGGGAGAAAAGATGTCTGCACAGTATGAGCTGCCCCATTTATAATGATTAATAAATTGAGACCCAGAGAAGTTCAGCAAGTTGCCCAAAACACACAGCAAGTAACTGTCACAGCTAGATTCAATCTCAGATCTTTCTACCCCTGAGGCCCGCTCTCTTCCACTGTGCCTCTGTTTACCCTCGTAAGACCAAACCGTTTTCTTTGCTTTACTGTAAATGAACATTCTCTGTCATCATTATCTACTAAACTAGATCAAGAGATAACTTTTATTCATTTGTAGGTCACCTCCTGTTACCGGAAAACTCCTCCAATGAACTGGTGATGTGCTCAGCACGGCCTGGGAGGGGGCATGCACAGATAGGGGGCTGAGCCGTCACTAAGCAGGGACTGCCAAGGACACATGCTTGTGAGGAGAGATGGGCAGCACAGAGAGGGAACTGGGGAGGGGGTTTCCAACAGAGTCATAATGGTCTGGGGTTTCCAGAAAGTACTCCATTGTCCAGGAAGTTGAGAAGCGTGATAACGAATGGTGAGTTTTTAACAAAGACATTCCCCAAACCTGAGAGATGATTAAATGGGGGGGGGGGGCTGGCATAAGTGTCATGAGCAGAAAAGCTCTGCTCATTGTGCATTAGTTCTAGAACTTGCTGCCATCACAGGAGAGGTCAGAAGCAGAGGGTATGTCTCTGCCACTCCTTGGGACAGCATTCAATGCCTTCTTTGATGAACCCACCCATCTCCAGTCTCGAAAATTACCCCCTGCTTGTGTTCAGTGTTCCTGGGTCCAGTCAGGGCCTCCGGCCTTTGTCAACAAGGTCAGCTTCGGAATTGGTCCTTTCTGACAAGCGGGAAAATTCCAACAGGGACCAAGACTGGTGGGAGAACAGGACTGGTCAAGTATAGGGAGACAACCCCAGTTTTAGCCCACAACATCCTACGGTTTGTCCACATTGCGTTGAAAACAAGGGGATTGGAAGGGTTTTAGTAATCAGATTGCTGCTACAGCTCTGAGTGGACAGGGGAAATTTTAGCATGTAGTAACCAGGATTGAGAGAATAAGACCTCAAGTAGCCTTAGAATCTCTGGTGTAAGCATGCGTGCGCGCGCACGTGTGTGTGTGTGTGCGCGCGCGAATGTGAGTGCACGTACCCATGGGTGGTAGTGGGACAGGGACCAAAAGATGAGCCAGACTCGATTTTTCAGTAACAATCAGCGAATAATTATCGTGCACTTACCATAGCCGGATACCCTATAAACAGTGTCTTACTCAATCCTGTCTTCGTTTGGGTTCCCCCAAAAGCAAAGCCTGAGAAAAGGATCTAGGTACTGGAAGTTTCTTTAAGAGGTGATGTCAGGAGCCGGGGGAGGGAGCAGTAAGAATGAGACAGGAACGGAGCAATGTTGCTATAAGGTGAATTAGTGAGGTCACCACTCTGAGCCCCCTCCCAGAACTGCCTGCCCCCAGGACCAGCGCTGCTGGGCCGACTGTCACCCCGTGACTGCCGTCTTTGATTGGAGGTTGCTCCTGGGGGGCAGGCGCTTGAAGCTCCAAGAAGGGCCTGTGTGCCCAGCCCTGAGGAGAGCCTGAGCCTGGCTGCATGGCGTCGAGCCCTGCGACAGTCGAGACAGCCTAGGGATCCTCACGACAGGGTGACGAGGAAGTGACTGTTATTCCCATTTCACACATGAGCAACAGGAGGCCTAGAGAAATGCAGCTGCAGGGACCACCCCGCTGCAAGGTGGCAGAGCCAGAGCGGAGGCTCCTGTTCAGGTCATCTGCCCTCAGCCAGCGACAGCTCAGGACACTCAGGATGCATCGCAAAGAGGAGCATTTCCCGAGTCCCACCTTATGTCAGACAATGTGATTTCACTGCCCTCGGTGACCCACACCTTGATCCCCAGCAGACCTGAGGGGACCCCAAAGCCAGGGGCGGTCAGCCTGGTTCCTCAGGGCCTCGTTACCTGCGGCTACCAGAACACTCCAGCACCCTCTTCACCCCAAAAGTCTCCTTTCTTGGTATCATTCAAAGTCAAATTCAATACCAGGGCTGGAACAGAAAACCAGCACAGCCCCCAGAGCCTGAAAACCAGCTGTAGGGAATGACAGGCACCTTTCACTTCCCTCGGTCCTCTTGTCATCTACCACGGGATGACCCTGTCTACACACCTGCCCTTGGAGCACCCGGCCTTTGCTCACACACTTCCCTTAATGAGGAGCTCACTACCTCGCTTAGCCAATCAATTTCCACACATCTTCAGCTGTATCTTCTTAAAGGGTTTTCTGTGACAAACCAATCCTCAAGGATTCCCCGGGGGCAAGAAACGACTGGTGGATAAATACATCTGGAAAAAGCTGTTTGTGATAATACCTGCTTATTGATTTATACCACAGTAGTATACTCAACGGCTCTAGGAAATACAGCTTTTGAGAAACTTGCTCGATTTTGCTTAATTGAAAATTTCTCAAATCTATTTCATTACAGAACACTTTCTTCAAGAATCTATAACCTGGAGGGCTGGCGGGGGGGTGTGGGCGTCTGGGTGGCTCAGTTGGTGAAGCGTCTGCCTTAAGCTCAGGTCCTGATCCTGGGGTCCTGGGATTGAGTCCCAAGTGGGGCTCCTTGCTCAGCGGGGAGTCTGCTTCTCCCTCTGTTCCTCCCTCTGCTCGTGCACGCTCTCTCTCTCCCTCCCTCTGTCTCTCAAATAAATAAAGAACATATTTTTTTAAAAAGCCCAACAATCTACAAACTTCCCACAGAAGCCTGTATCCTGGAAGTGCTGAGTCAGCAATTTTCTCCTGGGGTTGGAGTCTCTCTTTCCTGAAGTTCCAGTGGTTCCTTCAACCGGCTTCGTGGCTAAGCTCTGGGGTACAGAGGACAAGCCCAGCCCCTCTGCAGACTGGAATAACAAAGGTTTAATTCTCCCTGAGCACTTATGGGGAGCCAGGTACTGGGCTGAGTGCTTTTGCTAGGTTCCTCCACATCCTTGTTTAAAGGATGGGGAAACTAAGGCTCGGAGGGCTGAGGCGGTGTCACAGAGCTGGAGGGTGGGTAGCGTGGCTGGAAGGCAAACCCAGCACTACATGGTATTTACACAAACATCTTGGAGAAATGTTTGGCACAGGGTCAGTGTTCAATAATGTTATCTGTGTTGTGCTGTTGTTACTGTTAATGTCATTATCTGACTGAAGAAGTGCTCTTCTCCGCTCCTGATGCCTCGCTGGAACCTTCTGTTCTCTGGATTAAACATTCTTCCCGTTTCCCCACGTTCATGTGATGTTTCTTCCCCACCGTTTCTGCACGCCGTACGCACCAGGAAGGACTGAGCACCGAGGACGGGGAGACTTGCCTAGCTGAAAGCAATCTTCCATTTGCTCTTTCCACAGAATGACTATTTTCTCTGCCAAATCCTCTGAAATACGGTGGAAACAAATCCTCCAGGAAGACCAGTGAAGGAGAGCAGAGGGAGCTGGGGAAAAGCCGTCAGGAGGATGACCATCTCCTAGACTGGGGTCAGCAAACTATAGACCACAGGCCAGATCTGGCCAGCCCGCTGCTTTTTGCCAGAACACAGCTGTACTCATTCATAGACGCATTATCTACAGCTGCTTTTTGCCCTCAACAACAGAGTAGTTACGAAAGAGACCTAAAATATTTACTATGTGGGTCTTTTTACAGAAAGAGTTTGCCAACTCCTGCTTTATCTGTGGAGAGAAGAAAGGTAGGCTGGAGAGGTTTTTGATGAGCCCGGTGTCTGTCTTTTCTTACTTTCAGATGCTCTTGGGAAAGCCAGCTGGAAGTTGCTGGGGCCCAGAACACTATGGCTTCTAAGAACTTGCAAGTCAGAAAGATACAGCTCTCCACCGGAGTTAAGATTTAAACCTGTTCATGACGGATCAGAGACAAGATATGTGGAGTCCTCTGAAGGCCACTGTATCACTCCAAGGAGAGGTATGTTGGCTCTCGGTGGATCAAGAGAGACTAGTCAACCAAGTGGGGTTAGTCAGCTTTGTTCACTTAGAGAAGAGAGGCTAACACTGACAGGACTCCATTCAGGCACTGCTCCAGGTTCGGGGATACCTCTAATGGATGGAGTATCTCGAGTGGCAAAGCCATTTATGACACGTTGTGGGCAATCTTAGCCTAATGCCCTTGAACATCCAATTCACCTCAACGACACCCTTGTTTCAACTCCATGATCTCGAAGTAAACTTCTGAGTATGACCTGGCTGCTTCCCATGTAGTTCTGCCAACAGAGGGGGATATTTTGCACCCCACATGCCCAGATGGATTTCAGGGTGACTGAGAATCCCCTGAAATTGTGTGCGCCATGTTATATGTGTTTGAGAGTGCCCATTGTTTGGAGGATGGGAACTTTCACGGTCATTATACTCTCAAAGGGCTCCTTCGAAATATGCAAAACACAAAGGACCTAACATTCATCTGTGTGTTTCCATTAGGGTTTCCTTCTACCTCTCAGACTGAGGGCAGGAACTCTGTTGGTTCCATCTGGCGCTGTTCTTCTAGCTCTCCGCCCCGCGTCTGGCTCACAGACATGCTCACTAAGTATTCATCAGAGCAGGGATGGAAGTAAGGGAAGAGGAGACGCTGGGAGGGAAGAAGGCTTGACATGCAAACAGGAGTGTCCTGGTCCCTGTGATAGTTAGAATTTTCAGTGTAAATTGAATAAACTGACCTTCTGGTTTATGCAAGTGTCTCATGAGTGCGGTTAATAGATTTTCCCTGGGGCATAGATTGCTCCCAGTGTGCTGCCTACAGAGCTCTATGACCAGAACATGGACCTGGGTGAATTCACAAGTCACCCTGTAGGGCTCCTTGGAAACAGACTGCTGGCTTTATCACCAAATGGAAGAGGAGGGCGTTAGCATTCTGGTCATCGTGTCAGTGCAGCCTCGATGGCATATGCTCTCCTCCTGCAGGGTGAGGACATTTAAAGCCCGTGTCCAAGGCCTGGGCAGTGTTGGCACCAGGTAGTTCTCATCTAATGTTCATTAAAAAATGGATGCTGTATTATCTTAATAACTGAAAAAAATGTAGATTGTACATTTGTTTTTGTTATTACATCTAAAAATAATATTGAATCACCCACAAGGTACTTGTTATAGTCTGTAACTACAGACTTTCTAAAGCAGTAAGGCTAACTAGAAGTTACAAGAACAATCATTGCTATTGTTGAAGCACAGGGCCTGTTACTATACATTGGAGCCCAATGTGGCCCCAACCCGCCATTTTGAGGGAAGGGCTGCTCAGGCTTTGCTTGACACAGTCTTGGTGGCAATTTACAGCTTGGTAAGCAGCAGCCTCCAGCCCTAAAAAAGAACAATTTCAACTTAAGATTTAGTTGAGAATTTCCACGTGGTTAGGGAAACATCAAAATACTCTGTTGAGGACTGAAAGACAGACATGTCTGCCTTTGCTGACTTAAGTAGAGCTATATTTTATTCTCTCACTGTCTTTTCAAGGCACACACACACTCACACTCACACTCACCACACACACTCACACTCACCAACACACACACATGCAAACCTTTATTTCCTCTGGGGGAAAAGAGTGCTACATGGCCAGTGATGTATTAGTTACCTAGTGCTACATAAAAAAATTACCCCAAAACATCAGCAACATAAAGCAACAAACATTATCTCCCAAAGGTTCTACGGGTCAGGAATCCAGGAGCAGCTTAGCCAAATGGTTCTGGCTCAAAGTCTCAAGAAGTCTCATGAGGGTACAAACTGTCACCTGAATCTGAAGTCTCATGAAGGCTCAGTGAGGGCCGGAGGATGTTTCCAGTTTGCTCATACAGATGTTGGCTGGCCTCAGTTCCTTGCTGGCTGTTAACTAGAAGCTCTAGTTCATGGACCATTCCATAAGGCTGCTCACAGCATGGTCACTTGCTTCCTCTGGAGCAAGGGAGGCAGGGAGAAAGAAAGAAAGCAAAAGAGTTTGGAGCTTTTCATAGCCTAATTTCAGGAGTGACACACCATCACTTGTCCATAGGCCATTGGTCAAAGAGAACAACTGTGATAGAGTATAGGACAAAAATACACAAGGGTGTGAATATCAGGAGGTGAAGATCATTGGGGGGCCATCTCAAACCTGGCTACCACAGAAAACTGAAAAATGCATCTACAGATTCTTTTGCATTCCCCCCTTCAAAAAGTAGAAACGGATTTTTCTCCTTTTGAATAGAGCTGGACCTAGTGACTTTCTTGTAACAGATAAAATGGGGTGGATTGATAGCATGTGATTTCACATAGTCAAGGTCATGAAAAGCTTTGTGGCATCCATCTTTCTCTTTTGGATCACTCTTTCTGGGAAAAGACAGCCTACATGCTGTGAGAACACTCAAGCAGCTATACGGAGAGGTCCACACAAGAGGAGTGGCATCCTCTTGCCAACAGTCAGCACCAACTGGCCAGCCATGTGAATAAGCCACCTAGAAAGCAGATCCTCCAGCCCCAGTCAAGCCTTCAGATGATGACAGTGCTGGCCAAGAAAATGACTGCAACCTCATGAGAGACACTGGGCCAGAACCACCCAGCCAAGCTACTCCCAAATTCTTGGCCTACACATAATGCACAATATAATAAATGTGTATTATTGTTTTAAGCCATTAAGTTCTGGGGTAATTTGTTAGGCAGTAATAATTAATACAACACGCTTATTGTATTTCAGAGGTCTTAGCTGCAAACAACAGAATCCACCCCAGCTAGTTTAAACAGAAGAGGAATGCACTTAAGAAACTAGGTAGTTCACTGAATTCCTGGGAGGACTAAAGAATGAGACTTGACTTAACAAAGCCATGACCCCTCCTGTGGAGACCCTTCTGCTGTCATTGCTAGCACAGATCCTATATACTCTAGCAAAAAGGTGCTGCCACTGGGACTGCTGCCATCTTTCTTGCCTACATAAGCTGGATGTCTTCACCACTACCCCACATGAAGAATGGATTTTACATGTACTTACTTCCAAATGAAAACCTGTGTAAGGATTAGGTCAAATATCTATATTTTATTGTGATGGGTAATTTCATGTGTCAACTTGGCTGCGTCACAGTGCCCACATATTTGGTCAACCATTACTTTGGATTTTTCTGTGAAAGCGTTTTTGGGTGAGATAAACATTTACATCAGAGGTGTTTGATTAAATCAGATTGACCTCCAAAACTTGGAGGTGGGCCTAATCTAATCAGTTGAGGGTCTGAATAGACCAAAAGACTGACCTCCCTCAAGCAAGAAACAACTCTGCCAGCAGATGGCCTTGGGACTTGAATTGCAACATTGACTCTTCCCTGGGTATCCATAATCATGTAAGCCAATTCCTTAAACTCCCTCCTTCTCTTCCTTCCTCCCTATCTCAATAGATAGATGATAGGTAGATAGACAGATAGATATACTGATAGTTATACCTATACATATATCAATATTTATAGATACACCTCCATATATATAATATATACGTAATATATATTATCCCATTGGTTCTGTTTCTCTGGAAAACTCTGATTACTACACCTAGTTACAAAGGAAGTTCAGAAAATGAGTTTCTGGCTTAGGCATATTCAGACTCATAAGACATTCTACAAACATAGGAAAGGTGTTCTAGTTGCTGGGTGGCCAAAAAGCCTAATCAATATCTGCTGTATTTATTATCTACATAACCAAACACAAGCAATCTCTTCTATCAAGTTAAACTATTCCTCAATAACCACCTCTCTCCCCGATCTGCAGAGAAAAACACAGACTATAGTTTGGTGTATATACCTCAAACTATTTTTTTTCCAAATTGTAGACTTAATTTATTTTTATTTTTATTCTTTTTTTTTTTTTTTTTTACATAGCCTCCATACTCAGTGTGAGGCTGGACTCACAACCCTGAGCTCAGGTTGCACGCTCTACCAACTGAGCCAGCCAGGTGCCCCCAAGTTGTAGACTTTAAATTAATCTGTTTCAGGCATGCACCTGGTGAGATTCCAGGGAATTCTACTTATATTTAAGCCTTTGCTCTACAGACACTACAGTCTTTCTTCTGTATATATCTTCTTCCTTTAATTATGTACATTTGTAAATAATGAATGACATTTCCCTCAAGAGATTTTCTAATTTTATCTGTTGATCCAAATTAAAGTCTGACCATAATTCCTTCTCTAGGGAATGATATTGTAAGCCTGTAAGTAAAGTTATAAGCATCACAGACCCATGGGAGGAAGGTGGTAGCTCTTTCTAGGCAAGAAAAATCCCATGAAATCTCATTAATTCAGATTCCTTAAAGTTGGAATTTGTGCTTATTCAACCTTCCCTAGTTTGGAGTTTGCCTTTTCATTTTCTCTGGGCAAAGTGATTAAATAAAAGAGTGCAAGGGGAATGTTTCAGTAGTTACAGCTTTGGAAGCCTTTAGCACACAATTTATTTGGGTCCAAATGGAATCTGCTATAGAGAAGTAATTATATTTTTCCTAAGTTGAAAGGAACAATGATGAGGACTGATTCTATAGTAGAATTTTCAAGAGTTTTCTGACAAGATTGCCATAAAATTTTGTTCCTTGCTTTAAACAGCAAAGCTGGAATCTAAGTGGAACTTCAGACTCTTCTAAGAAACAGTATTCACCTACGATTATGATTTAGAAACAATCCATGATCTAATGGAAGAATCCAAGAGAAATGATACCCCAAGATGATTGCCAAAGTTGTTCTCTAAAAAGAAATCTATTAAAGAGAGAGCAAGCAAAATTTAGGCACAATAAGACTGTAAGTTCTATGGATATTTTATTTTATTTTTCAAATATTTTATTTTATTTATTTATTATTTTTTTTTGAGAGAGAGAGAGAGAGAACACACAAGTAGGGTGGGCAGAGGGGCCAAAGGAGAGAGAGAAAATCTTAAGCTGGCTCAATGCCCAGCGTGCAGCCCAACGCAGGGCTTGATCCCACGACCCTGAGACCATCCATGATCTTGGCCCAAATCAAGAGGTGGACGCTTAACCGACTGAGCCACCTAGGTGCCCCTAAAGATTTCATTTTTAACGTGATCTCTACACCCAGCACAGGGCTCGAACCCACATCCCCAAGATCCAGAGTCACAGATTCCACCGACAGAGCTGGTCAGGCAACCCATAAGTTCTATGAGAACTTTAAAACCAAAATAAACATCGGTAATAATGCTAGTCAAGGTTCTGAACTTTGAGATAGATACAGTTCCTGAGGCATGAAGGAGAAACAATTTAAGAATCCTGTTTTGTTTTGTTTTTCTTTTAAAGTAAACTCTGTGCCCAAGATGGGGCTCAAACTTATAACCCTGAGATCAAGAGTCACATGTTCTACCACATGTTGAACCAGCCAGGTGCCCTGAGGGATCATGGGTTTTCAGTAGAAAGAGCCTCTGTCCGATAACCTGGGCCTGCTGTTGCTTAGTGAATGGGTTCCATGTAAAGAAATTGATCTCCTCAGCTCTTAGGAGAACTAGGCAGGGTCTAGGGCCAACACAGTGCCCAGGAAAAAACTGTTTGGATTCATGTGACCTTATTTCTTTATCCTATGAGCCATACAGACATCATCATCTTTCAGCTGCCCTTATAGGACAAGAAAAATGTTGGGAAGCTCTGTAGGAAAGAGAGCAAGGCAGCCCCTTCTTTGCTGAGTAGCCCCAAGAACAGCCCTCTTGGCAGCTACACAGAACAACAGCCCTCCAACACCTCATTTTACATGCTATGGCATGTTGTTGAGGGCCCAGTTCACTACCATTTCACAGGCTTCTCTGTCCACATCCTTCCAGAGCTGCAGTGTTTTAAATATTAAAAGTGATGCATGCTTGCTTTTAAATGCAAACATTCTAGCAGTTAATAATTAAAAAGTGAAATCCCCTACCTCTCATCCTAGAGTATTAACTGTGTGAAGAGCTGAGGGTGTATCATTCTGGTCCTTTTCTCCATGCATGGACAATCAGTAGCTTGTAGCTTTTCTCTATCAGCCTGTGAGCTCTCTAGCTATCATCTATCTATTTAGCCATCTGCTTATCTATCCAAATTCACTCACATCTGCTGGTGGTGAAGGAGGTTCGTATGCCAGGCAGTGATGAGTCTGAACACGCAGCTGTACAACATCAGATTCTTTCTGGTGCAAGAAACACAAAACATAAAATGACCAAACCCTCTCAAGAAAAAAAATCTATAGGCTCCCCTTCCACACAAGTTTAGGGAGCAGGTCTCACTTCACTTACAGCATGATTCAGAGGCTTCAAGAGATCCTCAGGCCTCTATTTCTCTCTCTCTCTCTCTCCCCTTCTCCATCCTTACCCACACTGGCTTTATTCTCAGGCTCTAAGGACAGGGAAGATGGCTGCCAGCAGTCTGGGGGCCGCGTGGCCTTCCAAGTTCAAGTCAGGTGGAAATGTGACCCAACACAAGTGTCCCTGCCTCTCATTGACCCTGACCACCCTCTTGAAAAGAGTCCGTCTCTGCTCCTGGTTACTCTTATATTTCCATTACTTTGCTTTATGTTGTTGTTGTTTTTTAACGCTTATTACCAAGTGAAATTACACAGAGTATTTGCTACTTGCTTACTATCTGCCGCCCCCGCTAGAAAATAGGCTCCGAGACCAGCCTCACCTTGTTAATCCCTGCTCCACGTCCCAAGCCCTCTCAACAAACATTTGTCGAATGAGGGGCTCCTGGCTGGCTCAGTCTGTTGAAGTTGGACTCTTGAGTTCGGCTCAGGTCATGATCTCAGGGTCCTGGAATGGAGCCCAGTTCGGGGTCCGTGCTCAGTGGGGGGTCTGCTGGAGATTCTCTCTCTTCCTCCCTCTGCCCCTCCCCCCCCCACTTGCACATGGGTGCCCGTGCGCTCGCTATCTCTAAAATAAATAAATAAATATTTAAAAAATAGTCACTGTAGTCAGGGAAATACCATGCATTGATTGGCCAGGTTCGAGTCACATGACCCCCCCCAAACACCTGGAATGAGAACTGGGGAGAAGATAGTACCCCAGAGGAATATCAATGTACTGTTAGCAGAAGAAAGGTGACTGGGATGCATGTGTTGAGTGGCAAAAACCACAGAGGTCACCAGGTCATCGAAGCCTTATGCATGGATTTCCCAAATGTGAGACAAAATACTGTAGTGCTATATTGGAATGTGGGGTTTGACCTTTCGCAAGTCACTTTGTTTCTCTCAGCCTTGGCTCGTATCGTAAGTAAAATAAGAAACAGACCTAACTCTTCATGTGGCAATTAGAAATAACATAGGTAAAGTGGCCAATAAATAGTAGATTCAGTAAATTGTTGTTTTTACTCCTTTTGTGGCTCTGGTCATCCACTCCTAGTGATCTTATCCTTTTGATATTTCAGACAAAATCCAATGAAAACACATTTCAAAAGCCCCAAGTGTAAGGGAATGAGAGGTTGGTTAAATGGTCACTCCACTTTTTTAAAGCAAAGTTATCAGAAAATTTAACCCTAGCATGGCGTCCCTCAGATACCGGAGGCTGCCGGCAAACAATGATTTGGCTGAGTGATTTTTACAAATATTTAACAACTGGCCAAGCTGGACATTCATGAATCAGAATGATCCAATGGATGAATGAGAACGGACACTGAACTATCCTAGGATGGAGGCAGGACTAGCCAGGAGTCACTTTTGGTCGAACCATCATTGGTGTCTGGTCCCACAGCTTCCTACCAGGTATGATAAACAGCTGCTTTTCGCCATCTGGGAAGATCTTTTCCATCTCAATTGATGACTGCGGTATAACTTGGCATTTGTGATGCCACGGATGACAGCAGCCCATCTCATTCTCCCGGGGTTTCCCACGGAGACCCAGACGCTCGGTCTTCACGGCGTGCCTGCTGAGCTCATCTGACCGTACAGTCATTTGCCGGGGAGACTGCACACGCTTGGTGGCTCGGGGGAGCTAACTGCCCAGCAGCTCGGGCCAACACTCAGTCCTTAAATGATGTGGGCGATGGCCACAGTGCTGGTGAGTTATTAGAAACCGAGCAAATTTCACTGAAATCAGACTTGTAAGTGCAGCATGCAAATAATGAAAAGTCAGATCACTGGTGATACCACTAATGACAGCCCTGACTTTTCCTTTCGACCATCCTCTTGGCATTATTATAAAATCACTGAACTGGAAGAATCAAGTTTCTGATTTCCCAGGCAGACCTATTCCTGAACCTTCCAACATGGAAAGCAAACTCTCAAGGCCAGCCCAGAAACTCCACATCGTCTCCTCGTTAGTAACCTCCTTCAAGTGTTATATTAATCATGCAGCCTTAAGACTTTTTTTCAGTTAATTGAACTCTCTGTTGCTGAAATTTAGCTTCTTTGCCTATTATCACCACTTTTCAACTACTTGAAATTTAAGTCATTTTTTGAGAATTGTAGTAAAAAACACCTAGCATGAAAGTTACCATTTAAACCATTTTTAAGTGGCTAGTTCAGTGGCATCAAGTACATTCACATGGTTGTGCCACTGCCACCACCACCAGCTCTAAAGCTTTTTCGTCTTCCCGCACTGAAACTTCGTCCCCATCAACAATGGCTCCTACCGCCTCCGTCCAGGCCCTGGAAGCACTGTTGTACTTGCTGTCTCTACGAATCAGACTACTGTAGTATCTCCTAGAAGTGGGATCACACCGTACTTGCCCTTTGGTGACTGGCTTACTTTTTCACTTAGCATCATGTCCTCAAGTTTCACCCAAGTTGAAGCATGTGCCAGAATGTCCTTCCATTTTATGGCTGCCTTAGTATTCCATCGCATGCTTATACCACGTTTCGTTAGCCAGGCATCCGCTGATGGACACTTGGGTGGCTTCTACCTTTCGGCTAGTGTGTTGCTAGGATGTGGGTTAAGTCAGTTTTAAAGGTGGTTATTTTGGGGGTGTCTGGCTGGCTCAGTCAGCAGAGCGTGCGACTCTTGATCTTGGGGTTAAGGGTTTGAGCCCCACATTGGGTGTAGAGATTACTTAAAAAAATAAAATCTTGGGGTGCCTGGGTGGCTCAGTCGGTGAAACATCTGCCTTTGGCTCAGGTCATGATCCTGGGGTCCTGGGATCGAGCCCGCGTTGGACTCCTTGCTCAGTGGGGAGTCTGCTTCTGCCTCTGCCCCTCTCCTCTGCGCGTGCTCTCTCTCTGGCTCTCTGGCTCTCAAATAAATAAATAAAATCTTAAGAAAAAAAGAAAGCTTTAAAAAATAAATAAATAAAAAATAAAAAAATAAAAAAACACAATCTTAAAAAAATAAAGAAAAGAAAAAAGAAAGGCTGTTATTTTTCCCCCAGGAACTTGTTAACCAGATTCACACCCTGAGTATCAGTTCTCACTGCTATGCTGAATGTTCACGACAAGGCCCTCCCACTAGGATTTATTTATACAGGAGTTCACAGATGTGACGGGAAGGTTATCGTATAATTTAAATCCAACAAGACCCCAGGTGGCCTCTTTCAGATCCTTTCAGGTGTCTCCCTGTCACAGCATATGTTTGCTTGCAGTTCTTGTCCAACCGAGCACCAGAAAGATAATCCTTACTTTTTCCTGAAACTAGAGCAGTTCTCATTTTGTCAATAGTTGATCAATGAGAGGGAAGAGGGAAGATTTTAGAAATGGGTACCCAGTGGACAATTTTCATTTTCTTTTTATGTTTCACATTGTCTGCAATGTTCTTGTATTACTTTCCTAATAAAAAAAGAAAATATTGTTTGTTCTTTTTATTGCTTTTTAAAAACAAAGTTATGCATGAACAAATCCCCTTTTAGAAGAGGGTCAGCAAACTTTTTCTATAAAGGGCCATACAGTAAATATTTTAGATTCTGTGGCCCATGTGGTCTCGAACACAGCAGCTCAACTCTTTGTAGTGTGAAAGCTGCCACAGATAAGATATAAACAAATGGGCGGGGCTACGTTCCAATAAAACTTTATCAACACTAAACTTTGAATTCCATGCAGTGAGCACTTTTTCAATTAATAAAAACCATTCATAGCTTATAAACTGTATAAAAACATTTGGACCACTGGTCATAGTTTGAGAACCCCTGCTCTAGAAGGAAAATAGCATAGAAAAGACAAAAAAGACAAAAAATTTTGTGCCAACTGCAGTCTTTTCCAGGCCTTCTCGTATGTTTGTTTGTTGGTTTTTTTTTTATATTTTATTATGGAAAATTTCAGACACATAAAAAAGCAGAGAGAATTACATAATAATCCCCATGTATCCACCTCCAGCTTCAACAATGACGAACTCATGTCTAACCATGGATTATCTGTACTGCCACCCACCCACTCCCTGCTCCCTCTCATCACCTGAAGCAAATCCCAGGCATTGTATTTTATCCGTAAATATTTTAGTATGCATTTCTAAAGACAATACTTCATTTAAAAGTATCCTTGTCACACCTAAAATAAATAACAATAGGGGCATCTGAGTGGCACAGTCAGTTGAGCACCTGACTCTTGGTGTCATGATCTCCGGGCTGTGGGATCGAGCCCTGCCTTGGGCTCTATGCTCAGCCAGGAGTATGCTTGGGATTGTCTCTCTTCCTCTCCCTCTACCCGTCCCCCCCCCAGTTCTCGCTCTCTCTTTCTCTCTCTCTCAAATAAATAAATCTTTTAAAAAACAAACAAATAAATAAATAAAATAACAATTATTTTAACGTGAAACATGCTGAAGCAGAATTTCAAAAACATCTTACCTAACAAAACTTCACCAACAGCATTTAGAAGTTCATTATAGCCTAGTGGTTAAAGTCTGGCATCTAAAACCAGACACCACCTAGTCCAAGGTGGTATGGGGACAGGCACTCAACCCCACCATGCCTTAGATTCCTCATCTGTAAAAAGGAGAATGCTGAAAGCATGTATCCCACCACGTGTCTGCGAGAGTGAGATGGACTAACACGCATGAAGTGCTCGCAACAGTGCCCGGCGCACAATAAGCATTAGCCAGCGTTAGCAACTACTATTAACTTCCTGCTGCTGTTTCTACTTTGTTCTCCTTGGGGTTCTTGCTGGAAAGCACAGAAGCACCCTGGACTGGTTCAAGCAAGCAAAGGGGGTGTGTGTTTGGGAGTCAGGGTTAGTCTACAGGGATCTCATAGAAACTAAAAACAGAAACAAATCACAACCAGCCCTGTAGGGACAAACTGGAAAGTCAAAACTGAGACTATTTAGGGGCTGTACCTCCTTTTCAGTTTCCTTTTCTCAATTCAGTCCCTCCATTTGCCACTCCCCATTACTGGGCGGCTGTCTTGCATTTGCCTTCTCCTTGGCCCAACGTGGCCCACAGTCCAGACTATCCTTCACATCCTCTTAGCTGTAGCTTCTACTATGGAGTGCCGATAGAAAGAATCGATGGCCGGCCTTTGATCAGAGGCCTGTAGCTTACAGCTGGGTGTAAGAGGCCACTGTCATAAGAGCACATCAAGTGACCATTTTTAGAGACTCTGGCACGCAACTTCATCGTTCAGGAGAGGCTAGCTTGTGCTGTGATAACAAATAATCTTCGTGGCTTGAAGGCAGAGCAGGGTATTTGTCATCCATAAACATGTCTTCGAGGGTGGGCTGGGGGTCTTGCTCCCTCTGGAACCCACCACCTGGAACCACGGCAGAGGGGAGCAAGTCTCTGGAGAAAAAAATCACACTGGCTCGTAAAGCTTCTGCCTCAAACCTGTCACTTCTGCTCACATGCCATCAGCCAAAGGAAGTCCCGTGACTGTGCTTATCTTCAAGTGGGCAGGAGAGGACAGTCCTACTGTGTGCCAGAGGAAAGCAAGGGCTGAAGTGCTTGTGGACACTGCATGCCTACCGCAGAGGGGAAGATACACAGCTCTCACCTGTGTCATCTTCTTACCATCCAATCATGTGTATAAAGGCATCCAGGGAGAGCTATGCCTCCTTTACTACAAAAGGATGCCAACACTTTCCTTCCTGGACTGAAATATCCATTCTACAGACAGCAAAGTCTTTAATTAAGGCAACAACAACCCTAACTCCATTAACTTTTTCACCCTGGGCTCATTTTTCATTTCTTAAATCATTGAGATTGGTTGATTTGAGACCCTACCAAGTGCTTCTCACTTTTCTTAAGAGAAACAAGTGGAAATTAGTCAGAACAGCTAGAACAGTCCTTGACCACTGCAGGGTGACTAATTGTCACCTCTCTGAATTAGGCTGGTGTTTTTTTGACAACTGTTGCACCGCTGACTTCAATTCTATTCAGAGTCCTCTGTGAGCCCAGTTCTGCTCCCCAGTGGAGGTGTTCACTCAGATTTTCCACATCTTCTCAATAGTTTCCCCTGAACTCAACCTGTTTTTAATGTACCACCTCTCAAATAGATCTCTTCCAAGTTGTTGGTGTTTAATAGTAAGGCAACATGTAAACTTGACAACTGAAGAGCATTCGGCTTCTTCTAGCTTAATCTTTTAGGTTGAAATTCCCTACACAGCTTGTTTTCTCATCTTGAGAGGTTCCCATACTTCTTACTCTTTCTCAAGATGGCATCTGTCACCAACCCAATTGTCCTTCCACAGTAGAATGAACAAATACATTGTGGCATAATCATACAATGGATAGTCCCCAGCAGTGGAGAAAAATGGAACTCCTCATGCTTACAGCATGGATGCATCTGAATGAAGAAAGCCAGGCAACAAACACCACACACTGTATGATTCTACTGACGTGAAGTTCAAAGACTACGCTTCGGTAGTCAAGTTAAAAAGTGATCATCTTCGGCAGGGCTCACTGCCTGGGAGGAAGCACAAGAGAGTTCTCTAGGGTACTGATGTGGTCTATATCCTAATTTGCGTGGTGGGTACCTAGGTGTCTATGTGGGTAAACATTCATCAAGCTGTACACTTTCTCTGGGTGTATGCTATGTCTCAATAAAACAAGACCAACCAAGAAGGCCTAGCTTAACTAGTTCTGGGTGGTGGGGAAGGAAGCTCTCATCTGTGGAAATTCACTGGCCTTCTAGAAGATGGTGGTGCTATGTGAGTCCCTCGCAACTATCTGCTGAGGAGTATTTGGTTCCATTTCTCTTAGAAGACCCACAGCTGAGGTCTGTGCCTTAGCTTCCTGTCGTAAGCCCCTCATCAACCCCAGACCACTGCTCTCTGAGAATTTCAGCCTCTTCCTCCCCTCCAGGTGGGAAACCCCCAGGCCCTGAGAGAAGGTGGTGCTCTCAGGCTCATTGCCCTGGCTGCCTCTCTCAGCCCTTTCTACGCCACTGACGGGGCACCCACTCCAGTCACAGCTTTCTAGAGGAGGGGCGTTCCTGCAGTGCCACGAAGGGCTTTTTGTTTACCCTTCCTGTCTGATAGCAACTGCCTTGAACATTTCCTGTCTGGGGCCAGCTCCCTCCTGCTTCCAGGGACAATGGTGAGATGCGTTCCAGGTAAAGAAACTGTATTGACATTCACCAAAGGTACATTGGCAGGCATTTAGAAATATATAATATCCGTCACTTCTGATTTCTTTTACACAGAATCTCATTTCTTTTCATCATGTGACTGGGATGATTCGAATCAGCGTAGCTAGAATAGAATCACAGTATTTTAGCAACGAAGCGGTTCTTAATTATCATTCCAGATTCTAAGTGGGACAGTTTCTCATTGTGTGGTCTTAAGCACTGAATACATTTAGCATCCCGCTCCACCCCCCACCACACACACATCAATGCTACTCATCAATCATTATGGCCACCAAAAATACCGCACTCCCCCCCCCCCCACACCCATCGTTCTAAATGCCTGAAGGCAGGGTTTTAGTCTAACTTGCTTATTTCAGAGATAGGAAACTAAAATCCAAAGCAGAAAAATGACTTATTCAAGTCAATGACAAAGCAGGGAGTGGACCCCGATCTCCTGATTTCCAGTGCCGTGAGATTTCTATGACGCCCCACTGACTTTCAGTTCAGGTTTGAGGAACTAAAATAAGGCACAGCCAGGGAACTTCTGTTTCTTACTGAATTTCTGCTTTTCTTTCTTGCAGTGGAAGCTGCCCGTCATTTCCTCTTTCCCTCCCTTGAGGTTAGCAGACATTGTAGGTCCAGAGCCCTCAGTTCTCTCCACAAGAGCAGCAATGGCAGCACGTGTGAGAACGTGCTGACAGACATACCCACAGTGGACCTGCCTTCTAGCCACGCTTTCCACCCATATTAGTTTATATGGATAGGCAAACACGCAGCTGAGCTCTTCCTTCACTGCCCTCCACCGCGTCCCACCGAAGATTGATGAAAGGAGGCGAGAACACAGCTACGTCTGATTTATTCTACCTCAGAGGCAGAGAGGACTCAATCCTCATGCCTTCTGTCACTCAGATGCAGGGAGCATGATGCTGGCAGGTGCAAAGTGAGAAGGAAGTGTAGCAGCGTTGCTGAGAATACAGGAGTTAGAGTGATTCCCTTATTCATTTACTCATTCATTCATTTTCCATTTCAGTGTTCATTGAGCACTTGTCCTGACTAGCTCCATTCTGGGCATCAGATAACACACTGGCAAACACAGCTCTCCTACCCTTGTGCATCTTATACTCTGCAGTCTTAGTTCAAATCCTGGCTCTGCTGCTTACCGGCTGTGTGACCTTGGGTGAGTTGCTCAATCTCTCTGAGCCTCTACCTGTTCATCAATATACGAAAAAATGGAAACTAGGATTGTGATGATTAAGTGTAAACAGTGTGGGAAGGGGCCAGCCCAGTTCCTGACACATAACAGGTGCTATGTAAGTGACAGCTACTATGATTACTAAACATTGAACGTTCCAGAGGCGAAATCCCTGAATCTCTGTACCTATAATCTGAACATGAAATTTTGACTAAGCATTCTCCATTTTCCCCCAAATTATGTATAATCAACCTACTTTTTCTGGAGTTGTTTAGTTATAGATCAGAAACCAAAAATATGTATATGCTATATATTTATGTTTATATTTAAATTTGTATTTATATTTAAATCTATATTTGTATTGACATTTATAGTGTGTGTGTTTCATCTAAGGTGAGGACAGCAATGACTTCTATTTGTAGCATACCTTTAAAAGAGCCTCGGGTAAAGAAAAACATGACACGAACCATGAGTTTTTTAATATTCTATTCTCTTCCCTGGGCCTCCACTCTTGACAGACACTTTACCTTATTTAGCCTCTGCTGCCTGGTCTTCAAACCTCTAAATAGATGGGTTATTTCAGGCTAGCCAAACCCTCGAAATTATTTGCCAGCAGCCCTTTGGAAACATATCCCCTTACTGTGAGCAAGAGCAGCCAAAGAGGACTGTGTGTTTGCTCTCAGCCCTCTCCCCTCTAAGCCTAGCTTCCACTGCCCAGCCTGCAGAAGGAAGGACAGTTGAAGGAAGGAGTCTGGCTTTGAAGTCATGGCCAAGTTTGCGGTCCTTGGCAAGCTACAAAGCCTGGAGAGCCTCAGTGTCCCCACTGCTGAAGTTGGGGGCATGCATTTAACTTTGGAGAGTTATTGGAATAACTGACTAATGATTAAAATAGTCACTCATAAATAATAGTTAACAGCAGATAAGACTACAGGTCATGAGATTATATCCCAGGGATTAGCTTTAAAAGCAAACTCCCTGGGGCGCCTGGGTGGCTCTGTCATTTGGTTGAGTGTCTGACTCTCGGTTTTGCCTCAGGTCACAATCTCAGAGATCACCTGCTCATGCTTTCTCTCTCTCTAAAAAATCTTAAAAATAAAATAAAATAATAAATAAAAATAAATAAATAAAATAAAGCAAACTCCCTGGGAGAGGTGGTGGGTTTTATTGTCACATGATGGTATAAGTCCAGGCCAGCCCTGGACAATTTTTATAAATTCTTTCAAGAAGGGAAGGAGGGCTCTCGAAGCCCTCCAGTGCAGGAAGGGTCTGAAAGGGAGAGGAGTACATCACTGAACTGGCTAGCACCCTGAGGAAATGACTAGAGCACTTCCATCACGTTGGCCTTGTCTCCCTCTGGTGCTGGCAGGGTTCCTTAAAGCCCATCACAAACCAACAGAATAAGGTATGGTTCTAAAAAGCTGCCTCTCTCAGCAATGCTGAACGTGTTAGATGTGTCCACTTGCTGAGTTCCATCTGCAGACCTTTCACACTGTTCTCCAGATGGCCCAGAAACTAGCTGCACACGCTTCCGGCCCTAGGTTTCTATACTTTGAAAAGACCTTCTTACACAATTTTCTCTCTCAACAATGTTCATTGAGAGTGAACTGTGTCCTAGGTGCCATCTTCGGAGCTGGAACCTCAGCAGTGAGCAAGCTAGATGTATCCCAACCTCTTTGAGCTTGGACTTTTGGAAGGACGTGAGGAAGACAGCCCACGGTACCTGTATGACAATGTGAGGTCATAATAAGCTCTGTAAAAGAGTTAGAGCAGGGCTTAGTGACAGGGTCGGGGAGGCTCTCTGAGGAGGTGGCATGTAAGCAGGGACCTGAATGAGGCAAGGGAGTAAGCCATGCAGAGCTCTGGCAGGAACATCCAGGCAGAGGGAATGGCAGTGCAAAGGCCAGGAGGCAGCAGCAAGTTATGATTCCCAGTCTACACATAAGGACACTGAAGCTCCAGAAAGTTAAGTAACTGCCCAAGGCCATAAAACAGGTAAAACGAAGACCATGATCTTAAACGCAGTTGCTCATCAGTTATTTCAGAGCCCTTAGCACTCAAGTAACCAAATTACATGAACCCAGTTAACAAAGTTACTTGTTCCAGCTTTCTCCCACAGCAAGGGCCATCTATCATTGTTTGGCTAACCATTATTATTAATGGCAAATATTTATTCAATGCCTACAACATACCAGGTGCTATGCTAAGAGTTTTACAAGTGCTATCTCATGTCAGCCTATCAAGAAATCTGAGATAGGGCACCCGGCTGACTCAGTTGGTAAGGCATGCAACTCTTGATCTGGGGGTCATGAATTCAAGCCCCGTGTTGGGCAAAGAGATTGCTTTGAAAAAGAAAAAAAAAAAGGAAATTGAAAAAAAGATTGAAAAAGAAATCTATGAGCAAGTACTGTTAATAGCCTCATTTTACAGATGAGGAAATGAGCCTGAGGTTTTCCACTGAAACCAGGCTCCAGGAAGCCTTTGTGAGGCCCAGGGTTGGGGCAAAGTTGGCAGTAAGGGAGATGGGAAAGGACAGTGTCCTGAAGCAGCACCAGAAGAGGTATGGATAGCATCACCAAGGCCAACTCACAGGGTTGGGCGGGGAAGTAGAAACTGGGTACAAGCTTTAGAAAGGAACCAGAGATCCCAGCATCAAGCCAGCCGTGGGGTTAGAAAAACAGGGAGGCTGGGAGAGAAGTGCTGAGGGGCTAGACAGAGGCGTTCAGACAGTGCACAGCCACTCATAGGCCCCTGAGAGCCTTCAGCTCTGCTATTTACAGTGGGCTTTCCCTCCGTGTTCACCTTGGGCTACCCCTCTACTCTTGGAAGCGGGCTTTCAGAGGTGCAAAAGGAAAGTTACTGCTTTCAGGAGGACTCCAAGAAGCAAAGACAATTGGGTACATTTTAAACGTTTTTGTGCAACCTTTGGGCTCTGAGAGTTAGACACAGCAGTGAAGGACAAGGGCTTTGGAGTGAGACAGGCCTGGGTTTGAATTCCAGTTCTACTTGGGAGTGGGGGGACCCTGAGCAAGTCATTATTCCCTTAAAGCTTCCATTTGCTCCTCTGTAAAGTGGAGGGTTAAAAACATCTACATTAGAGGCACCTGGGTGGCTCAGTTGGTTGAGCATCTGACTCTTGGTTTTGGTCTGGTCGTTATCTCCCAGTAGGGCAATTAAACCCCACTTCTGGCTCTGCCCTCAGTGGGGAGACTGCTTCCCACCCTCTCCCTCTGTACCTCCCCCTGCTCGTGCACACTCTCTCTTTCTGAAATAAATAAATAAATTTGTAAAAAAAAAATCTACATTATAGGGTTATTAGGATAAATTAAATAAGTTCTTATATATCAAGTTCTTAGTCCAGAGCATGCACTCAACAAATGAAAGGTATTATTACTATTATCATCATCATCATCATCATAATTATCACTACTACTACTACTAGGACTGTAGTTTTAAAACCATCTTTGGTAGTTGGGTAGTTTTTTCAAAACTAAACATAATCTTACCATACAATCCAACTGTCATACTTCTTATCTGCTCATATGAAATGAAAACCGTCCATACACAAACCTACCCATGGGTGTTTGGAGCAGCTTTTTTAATGCAATTCATAACTGACAGAACTTGGAACCAAACAGGATGTCCGTGAGTGGGTGAATGGAGAAATAACCTGTGGTACATCCCGAAGATGGAATATTATTCAGCACTAAAAAGAAATGAGCCGGCAAGCAATGAAAAGACATAGAGGAATCTTAAATGCACATTAGTAAGTGAAAGAAGCCAATCTGAAAAGGCTACACACTATATGATTCCAACTATATGACATTCTGGAAAAACCAAACCTGTGGAGAGAGTGAAAAGGTCAGTGGTTGCCCGGTGGTTAGGGGTGGGGAGATTGATAGGCACAGCACAAATTCTCAGGGCAGTGAAAATACCTGTACGATACTAGAGTGATGGATACATGTCCATATACATTTGTCTAAAACCACAGAATGAACATCAAGAATGAACCCTAATGTAAATTATGGCCTTTCAGTGATTATGATGTGTCAGTGCAGGTTTACTGATTGCGACAAATGTACCACTCTGGTGGGGGATGTTGGTAACAGGAGAGGTCGTGCATGTGTTGGAGCAGTGGGTATATGAGAATTCTATAATTTTCCTCTTAGTTACCTGTCTCCAAAAGTAAATAAAGTCCCTTTTTTAAAAACTCCAAAAAATAAATAAATAAAATAAAAATAAGATAACAAAGGCCATGGTTCCTATATAAAAAAAAATCTTTTGAGGTAATCTTCTCCACGAATCCATTTCTAACCATCCCAGCCAGATTATTAACATATATTTCTCTTTTCAGAAGAGAAATGTCATTGCATTGCAACTTGGCTAGCAATTACCATTTTGGTTACACTGAAATTATTAGGGGATTTATCTTATTTCCTTTATCATAATATACTGGAAGATTCTTGCAGGAATAACAGCATACTACTCCGTTTTCTATCTTGCACAGGGATGGTCTTTTAAAAAAAAACAGTTGTGGAATTTAATCACTGGGATTCTAGATTTCTAGCACTGTCTGATAAGGTATTAACTAGCCACATGTGACTATTTACATTTAAAATTAAATTAGTTTAAAATTAAAATTAAAATTAAGATTAAAAATCAGTTCCTCAGTTGCACTAGCCACGTTCCAAGCTCTCAATAGTCACATGCCACTAGTGTCCACCGTATTGGATAGCTCAGATGTAGGATTTGTCCATCATTACGGAAAGTTCTATTGAACAGTGATATTCTAGAGAAGCCTTGTTCAACTTTTTCATTTAGTCCTTGAATTAAAGTTGTGTTTACAACACTTATACTTTATTTTCATATTAAATAAAAACATTGTCTTAAAAACTGTTTGAATTGCCCAGACTCTGCTCTCTAAATGCTACTTACCCCTAAGAGAAACCAAGCTCTTCAGAGAAATGACTGATTTCAGGTCTAGGGCAAGAAATATTTAAGATAAGCTTGGCCATCTACTCATATCAGAATACAAGGAAGCTATCAAAGACTAGTGGGGTCATGTCAAAAGGATTCAGGAGTGAATTTAGAGATGATCCCAAGGGCCAACAATGGAATCATTTGAGGATTGATAAGAATTAACCACAAAGGACTGAATTACACTGCATATGTAAAAATTCATGAGCTCATAAAGAACAAAACAAAAACAAACAAAAAACCCCTCTGAGTCCTCTTGGAAGATGACAGGAAAACAATTTATTATTTTGAAAACTGGTAAGTAAAGGAGAAGAGTCAAGTCTTTATCCTGTCTTTCCTGTATGAATTGTTCCTCAGGGTAACCAAAAATAGCTGTCTATAGAACCAATTTCAGCTAGTAAATAAAGAACAAATGAAAGAATAAGAATATCCCAGTTTTGCAAATCCCTGATGAAATAATGGGTGGGGCAAATGATCATCAGTGTCTGCTAAGAGCACAGAGAGAAAACCAGGCACGAGGGGGCTCTTGCTGTAGGAACACACACCGTGATGAAGTCAAATCTAACCTGCATGAGACCCCAAGACCAAGCGTCAGGATCTTATAGCCAATCCTCAGGAAATGCAGAGGATGAGGAATGTGTTCAGTGACACCAGCGAATCCAGACCTTGGAAAACTTTGTGGTGTAAAGAAAGGGGTAAAAATAGATGAGGCAGGAACCTGTAGATTACAATAAATGTAAGAGACATCTGACATAACAACCAAATGCAACAAGTAGGCCTTGTTTGGATTCTGATGTAAACAAATCAATTGAGAGAGAGTGAGCTCTTGCGCATAGGTGTGAGCACCAGCACCCACACCTGGAAGTGGGGGGCAGGGAGACCTGGAGAGAGTTAAACAATGATGAGATATTTGGTTATATTAAGGAACTATTATTGATTTTTAAAGTGTGATTATGCATTATGGTTATGTCTTTTGTAACAGAGTTCTTATCTTTTAGAGACAGATAAAAATGACACAATGCTAGGATTTACTCAATCCAGAGGGAAGACAGGAAGTTGAGGGGGAGCAAACAAGATTGGCCAGCAGTTGGGTGATTGCCGTAGCTGGATTTATTGTACATGTGTTAAGTTTTTCCTAATAAAAAGTTCATCTCTTTGATTCAGTCTCTGTTTTCCCCAGCTCCATCCTATAATCTTTTAAAATAAATTCTCCAGAAGGGCATTTTTCTGTTCTAATTTTGTCAAGTGGAGGGGCTTAGGCATAAATGTTCTTAGGGAAAAGCAGTCTCTGAACACATCAGAAGGCTGTTAGGTTAGAAATCTCAACAGCAAGTTCCCCCCAGATGGCAACATCCTTACAAAGCCTCACTATCGGTAGGGGTGGTCTCTCTCTCCAGGTACTCTAATTCACCAACCAGATTGTCATGCAGGTCACATGCAAATTACATTATTCCAGAAATTTGCAGGGCAGCCTAGAGGGGTTTTGAAGTGCTGGGGGAGGTGTCTCCACCTCCTCCCCCTCCCAGCCCACCCTTCTGCACCTTCTCTCCTCTCCCTCCTCCTCTTTCCCCTTTCTCTTCCTCCTCTTTTAACAAAATGTGGAGAAACTCCTTCTTCAAAGTATAACTGATGTTACCCTCTGGGAGAGCTCTTTGTGCCCCTCCTCTTCCCCTTCCAATAATGATTCAGGATCAAGAGCTAGAAGTTCAAACCCCCAGCTGGAAGGAGGCTTCTTGCACAAGTCAGACTCCTGGGCACAGGTGAGCACTGTTTCTAGGAGTCTTTCAGAGAGGTTTAAGCCTCAGTGGCATAGGACTAGTTTCTTTCTTTCCCTTTCCCTTTCCCTTTTCTTTTCTTTATGTAGGTTCCACACCCAGTGTGGAGCCCAACACGGGGCTTGAACTCACGACCCTCAGATCAAGACCTGAGCTGAGATCAAGAGTCAGATGCTTGACCCACTGAGTCACTCAGGCGCCCCTTGTTTCTATCTTCACATTTTCTTTCAGGAAACCTGACCTTTCCTCTTGATTCTTACTCAGTAAATTATAAGCACATTCCAGACCTACTACTGTGATGATTCTCAATGAGGCCACTGGGGTTTGGGATGTTCTGGCACTCTTCAATTACACACTTGCAGTCTCATGGTCTCTCTTAAGGATGGTGCAGCAGACTACTCATTGTCCCTTACCCCGCCTCCCGCCCCCGCCCCCATCCAACCTGTCCTTTCAGTATAAAGACTGCCCAGGTAAAGACTACATTTCCCAGCCTCCCTCGCAATTTGGCGTGTCCATCAGACTAAGTTCTAGCCAGTGGGCTAGAAAGGGCAACACTGGTACCAATTTGGAATCTTATCTTTCGAAAAAAATGGTTGACTCCTCTTGGTCCCTTCCCCCCTCTTACTGATTGGGAGGTGAGAAATGGACTCATAAGCAGAAGCCATGTGTTGAGAATGGAGCCATCCCACCAGCCCTGATTGGCACCTCTGCACTGTAGCACAAGAGATCACTTAGATCTTGTGTAAGCCTTGGGAACTCTGTTTGGCAGCTCACCCTGTATCTTAACAAATACAGATGGCTCTCTACAAGCCCTGGGAACAAATTTTACTTGAACAACTCTAAACACAACTTTACTTCCAAGAACCTGAAGCAGCCCCTGCCCATCACCTTCTTCCCCCGTTGCAATGCTTGTGAATTGATGCAGTGCAATGCAGTCAGCTTGATGACGGGTCTGTCCATGGCTAGAAACGCAAGGATCACTTTGGGAGGCAGAAATTCCTCCGCTGAGCACTCCACACCAACAACTTCTCTTAATAGTCAAAAGACAAGGGGGGTTTGGAAACGTCAAGGAGCATTGGGCTCTGCTCCTATTTTCCCAGCTCCCTAGAGCTCGTATCTTTATGGTTCTTCCTTGGAAAGAGCATTTCCCACCAAGAGCCAACAGCCCAGCCAACCCTGGCAGACATACTCCATTACAAGTAATAATGGGACTCAAGCACTTTAGAAGCTTTTACTAATTGAGCTGCTGAATATCCCTGTGAAGTAGGTAACTATTATCATCCCCAATTACTGTCAAGAAGCTGAGCTGCAGAGACATTAAGTGGCTTTGCCAGAATCGTGCAGTGGAGTCGCAAGCAGCCTAAGTTCCCTGGTGGAGGCTGAATTTCAGCCCCAATCAAAGAAACTAGAATGTCCTAGAAGTCGGGAGACCTGTGTTCTGGTAGTGACTCTGTCATCAGCCATTAAGTAGAAGTCATTTCCTGTTTCTGTGCTCAAGTGTGTGTGCTTGTGTGTGTGTGTGTGTGTGTGTGTGTGTGTGTGTGTGTGTGGTCTGAATAACCCACCCATCCTCTGAGGTTTTCCTAACTGAAGGTGCAAGTGGAATTTCAAAGGAATAGAATTCCTGCTGTTGGTTCACCCAGGAAGAAGTTAATCCTGAGACAGGAAATGAAGATTTAGAGGAGAAAACTTTCTCTTTATTGGGCAAAACTCCCGAGGTGAAGAAAGGCCTGTGTTGGGTTAAAGTCTGGTCCCCAGGGTGTTAGGAGCTGGCCCAGGACACAGAGTGAGGTGAGGGATGGCAGGGAATTCAGTGCCCCTTTCCAGGCCAAGGTGTGGCTACTGAAGAAAGTGTCCACTGGAACACAGCCCAGCCTGGCAGTGATCACTTGAGGCCGAGTTTATGGAGTGATGGGGCAAGGCCAGCAGCCCGGAGACGAAAAATGTGAAGGACTATTCTCAGAGGTGCAAAGTGGTACCTTGGCAAATGTTCCCAATCCACAGAGACACTGAGAAGAGCGAATTTCCCAGAATCAACCCTGTGTGGGCTGTGCCATAATAGCTTAGGGACAAACAGGGGTGCCTGTCTGACCCAGTTGGTAGAGCACGCAGCTCTTGATCTTGTGGTCATAAATTTGAATGTAGACTTTACTTAGGAAAAAAAAATGAACAGGGGCATCTGGGTGGCTCCATCGGTTAAGCGTCTGCCTTCAGCTCAGGTCATGATCTCGGGATCCTGATATCAAGCCCTGCATCAGGTTCCCTGCTCAGTATGGAGTCTGCTTTTCCCTCTCCCTCTGCTCCCTGCTTGTGCTCTCTCACTCTTGCTCTCTCATAAATAAATAAATAAACAAATAAATTCTTTTTTAAAAAGAACCACACACACAAACAAAAAAATAATTTCAGGACAAATAGAAGTCACAGGCTGCATGATGTGGGACATACGGAGACCTCTAAAGCTCCTTTTCACTGAGATGTATGGGCTGGAGTCCTGTGCTGCTGGAAATCTGGCCCAAGCCCTTGGGGGGAAGTCTCACCAAGGATTTTCACCTTCACTGCAGTCCACACTGGCCCTGGACATTGTCTACACTGGCCCCAGCTTGTAGGTAATTGGCTGAGGTTGGGCTTAGGACAGAGGGCCTTTATTATCAGAGGTCAGGTTAATTCCTAGACTGAGAAAATGGGAGGGGGCGGCTGTGGTCTCTCCCTTCTATTCCTTGCTTTTGTTTTAAAGGAATTAAAATGAAGTAAAGTTTGGCTTATTCATTGCAGTGCACACTTCAATGAACTGTGACAAAGGTTACTGCTACCCCAATCAAGATCTATCCCCCTCGAAAGTTCTATCCCTCTAGAAATTTCCCTCCAACCCTTTTCCCTACCCTTCAAGAAGCAACCAATATTTTGATTTCTATCACCCTAGTTTGTTCTAGAACTTGCTAGAAATGGAACCACGCTGTGTACTCTCTACCCATTTTTAACATGCAAATGATGTTTTCAGTTACGTGCCATGAGTAAACACATCCTGCCAAGACGACACCGGGCATGGACCCATGGCTATGCATCTCCCGCAGCACACCTGAACATGCAGATGCAAGCTGCAGAGCCCAAACTCCTCAACCTTTGTCTTTTGCTTCGTGTCCAGGCTGATCTCTCACTTCCCTCACTCCAAAGTCCTGAAACCTCAGGGCTTGCTTTGCCCTCAAGTCCCATCCACCTGGCCCCAGCACAGAGCGATCACTACACTGAGGGTCCTGGCATCCTGAGAGGTTGTATACTGGGCTACAATAACAACTACTAAGGCAGACAGAGAGATGTTACAGCTCAAGAGCTAATAATAATCGCTACCATTTATCCAAGGCTCTCCAAGACACCATGCTTTAGATTTACATGCGTCATCTCACGTAATTTTCCCAGCCCCCCACCCCTGCATTATTCCCACTTCACAAATGAGGAAACTGAGGCTCAGAGAAATTAAAATGGGTCTTCTAAGACTTTAATGTGCAAATGATTCACCTGGGGGTCTTGTTAAAATGCACATCCTTGTTTAGTAGGTCTGGGGCTGGCCTGAGAGTCTGCGTCTTATAATAAGCTCCCAACTGATGCTGATGGTGTTGACTTGTGCACCATACTTAGAGTTGCAAGGAGTGACGTAACCCCTGTAAGTCAAATCTTGGCTATGAACTCTGAATGGCTGCCGCCAAAGCTGGCGCTCTTAGGAGATCCGCTTATATAGTGGGGAGGGGGAGGAGCAGGAGGAGGAAGGAAAGAAGAAGAAGGAGAAGAAGGAGGAGGGGGAGGAGGAGAAGGAGAAAGAGGAGAAGAGGAGGAGGAGGAAGAAGAAGAAGAGAAAGAAGAGTAAGAAGGAGGAGGAAGGAGAGGAGGGGGAGGAGGGAGAAGAAGGAAGGGGAAAAAGGAAGTAAGGAAGGGGAGGAGAAAAACTGGGGCAGAATTCCTTTTCAAGGAGACAAGTGTCTCCATTTAGCAAAACTCTTTGATGAGACATTTAGGCTGTAGAAAGCTATCCCCCCAGGCTAGGCAGGGATGGGATAGAAAGGACACAAAGAGCTAAAAAACACTGGGGTGGTGGGATGCGCAGATTGAACAAGTGAATTTGGGGAGGCAGGGAGCTAGGGAGGTGAGGGGAGGGGTAGCAAGACAGCGGGCTATTGGGGGCACAAATGGAGAAGAAGAACGGCAACCAGTCCCTGGAAGTGAGAATGATATAAAGACTCACTAGCAGTTGAAAGGTGTTTGCTATGGTTTGCTACAGGCCTTTGATGTAGCCCTGACCCTCAGGAGAGTCTGTCATACACGTAGCCTTGAGCTTGAATTGGTGCAAGTTTGGCCAGAGGAGAATTGGGGTGGGACAGAGCATGTGTGGTAGGCAAAGACGGAGAAGTAAATCTAAATGGAAAGTCAGAGCCAGAGGAGGCTAGGGGAGGGGAGTTCCCCTCTGACACTGCACCTGCCCCAACCTCCTGCAAGAAATTCTGGGTCTCTCACTGTTCTTGTACTGGGCGTTCCAGCTTACCTTGTTTCTAATTTTAAGAGCAGTTACAAGATTTCACATCTGTTATTTCATTTATTACACATAACAGTTTTGGGGGGCAAGAGGCTAGGAATCATCACTCCTTTTTTAAAGACTCAGAAATCAAGATGGGGGAGGTGGCCATCGGAATGTCCCCAAAGTCACACAGCTGCAAGGTGTCAGAGAGGGGCCAGAAGTGTGCTTCTCAACCCTCTCCGTATCAGAAGCACCTGGGAGTTTATTTTATTTTTTATTTATTTTTTTTTAAAGATTTTATTTATTTGTCAGAGAGAGCAAGAGAACCAGCAGAAGCGGTGGCAGGCAGGCAGAGGGAGAAGCAGGCTCCCCACTGAGCAAGGAGCCCAATGTGGGACTCGATCCCAGGACCCTGGATCATGACCCAAGCCAAACGCGGGTGCTCAACCAAATGAGCCACCCAGGCGTCCCTGCACCTGGGAGTTTAAAGAGGACCCATTGGCTGGATCTCCACCAGCAATCTGCTTCTGTTCCTCTGCTGTGGGCCCAAGCGTCAGGACAGTAGCACCCCCCTTATCCTCAGAGTTACGTTCCAACACCCCAGGGGATGCCCGAAACCACAGACAGTACCGCGAGCCCTGTACCTACCACGTTTTCCCGTGTGTACAAACCTATGATAGAGCTTAATCTCTCACTGTGCCTGATTTATACATTAACAACAACTACTGACAAAATAGAACAATTACTTACAACAATACACTATAATAAAAGTCATATGCATGCGGTCTCTCTCTCAGACCCCCTCATTGTACTGTCCTCAGCCTTCATCTCGTGATGACGCCTGGCTGAGGAGATGCAGTGAGGTGAATGGCGGAGGCTTCGAGAGGCTACTTACTGACCTGACGATTGCTTGCTTGCAGACCATAGCTGAGTCCGGGGTAACTGAAGCCACAGAAGGCAAAACCTCAGGTAAGGGGGAACTACCCAATTTTTCTAAAGATTCTCCTTGATTCTACGCTCACGCAGGGTGAGAGCCCCTTCGCTAGGTAAGGTGCTTACTTACCTCAGAGCCACACGCACAGGAGCTACAGCGAATGCCAGCTGCTGTGAACACCTTTGCCACACAAACTCAACCCTGTGACACCGTGCTGTCAGCCACGGGTTCTCAGACTCTACGGATCATTAGAATCACCTAGAAGGCTTGTTAAAACAGATCACTGGGTCTCACGCCCACAGCTTCTGACCTAGTAGGTCTGGGCTGGGAACTGAGAATGCGCCTTTCAGACAAACTGCTTTTCCCGAGGCTGCTGGTCGGGGGATCCCACTTTGAGAACCAGCTCTGCAAAGTAAGGGAAGGTGACTCGAAAAGGCGAGCTCTTCTCCATCCTTCTGGGTAAAACGGCCAGGCTGGGGGTCTTCCAGTGGCCTGCCATGACAGGTGGAAGGGGCTGGTGTCCAGGCTACCTTTCACCAGGTGCACCATCCACGAGGTGTGACTAAAAATGGCTCGCCAGTGGCTGACCTTCCAGGACAGGGCCCTACATTTGATGGCTGAAGGAGACTAAGCCTGAAGGAAAACACCTCTAGCCTAAGCAATACAGTCTGGATCACATGATTAGAGACGACTTGAAAAAGAGAGGGGTAATGGTGGGAAAGGAAATGAAAATATGTAATAGAAATGCTCTGGTGTCAAATGTTCTGAACATTTGAATGCTCGTACAGGCTCTCACACAGATACACGTAATAGTATACTATATATTCTTTCCACCTGGGTTAGGAGAGATGTGCCAAGGGGAGCATTCTAGAAACTTCTTGGGATTTTCTGTTCTGAGGGAAAAAACAGACACTGTCCTATTGGAAGCCATACGTTGCATTATGTGCCACCCTGACCACAGTCTAATCGGACCTACTAGCCCCAAATTGCCATCTATATACTTAAGGGAGCCCAGCAGCCAATGAGGAGGCCCGGTGCAAGAACTCTGACCAACAGGGAAGCTCTGTGGTGGGCAGTGGCTAACTGTCCGAGTTAGAGCCTGCTCTCTGGGGACACACAGGGTGAGGGTTAGGTGGCAGTGGTTAGGAGGTGAGACAAAACAGGAGGGGGGCTGAGAACCTGGGTTACCAGGAGGACAGAGTCTTCAGAGCAGGCAGCCCTTGTGAGGCTAGGTCACTAGTACTGCCCATGTCCTCAGCCCTCCTGGCCTCCTGCCCATAAAGTTTGTTGGCTTAGTAGAGCTAATGACCTCCTCTCTCCCCACCCCACAGAGCAAGGATGGAAGTTTGGGTCTAATTCAAAGACTCGGATGGGCCACAGTCCCCAAAGGTATAACAGAGCACTGAGTTCCAAAAGTTATGCACCCATAGGTGTGTTCTCTCTTTGTCTCCTCCTTCCATGTGGCAAGCAAGAAGAGCAAGGGCAACCCCAGGCATTTCTGCTTCTTCACAAGTTTGTTCTCTGTGGAACTACCCTCACTCTACTTTTGGACAAATGTTCGCTCCCTCTGTCTCTCTCCTGTCATTGTGGTGGTAAGAGCAGTATGAGCCGCTCTGGTGCTATGTCACAGGGGCCCCATGAACTCAGGTGAAAAGTTTCTATAGCATAGCTCACCAGAGCTCTGCACTCGGATGGGTGGGGAGTCCCAGTTAAATATAAAGATATTTTATTCACAACGCTTTTGTTGCCAGTGAAAAAGAAATCCAATTCAAATTGGCCTGAAAAACAAAGGGCAGGCTTGAGGTGAGGCACAGAAGGGGAGGGGAGAAAGGAAGGGAGGAAGGGACACTCACTTCAGAAGTTTCCACGACCACTGCATTCAGGAACTCCAGCACTCTCATCAAGACTCAATATTTCTCCATTTGTCAACTCTACTTCCCTTCATTCTTGACTGGTAAGCACTACCATCAACTTAAGGCTTATATTCTACCAAGAGAAATACATGGAGCCCTTCTTTTCTCTTAGATCAGGCAGGAGGCCTGGCAGGCCTCCAATGGCTGGGCCTGGTCACAAGTCTATGACTGCATCTGCTGATGGACTGGTCAGGCCTGGGTTTTGTGCCCACCTCTGGACAGAGAGTTGGCAAGGGCTGGTCCCCAAAGGAGCACTGGGGTCCTGTTATCAGAAGAATGGAGAGTGAATGCTGGGAAGGCAAAACCAACAAATGCCTTCTACAGTATATTCCTTAGTTTTGTTTTCTCCACCTTTATCTTTCCCAAGAAAAGGTGGTCCAAAGCAGGATTTGGATAGATTGATGTCTTGACCAAAAACCGTCTCCTTAACAGCACCCAACATCAATAGCTCCTGTGAGCCTGGCCATGTCCTCACTGGCATGGATTCTCTTCTGTCCTTGCTTCTTTCTATAATCTAGAACACAAGTCTAAGGCTCTAACATACCCTTGCCAGTTCCATCTCTAGTTGGTAAAATGACACCCACCTCCCCGATAACTCTCCAAAGGGGCTGAAGACTGCCCTCCACACATGGCCTCGGGGCACAAGGCACACGCATCTGCCCAGGGCTCCTGGAAGCTCCTCCTTACTCACAGTCTCCTGGGTAACTCCTTGGCTTCCTGATAACATTTTTTCCTTGAGACACACCCCAAGGCTTATAAAGCTACAGGGGAAATCCAAGATCGAAATTCCAAATAATGTCTGCCTTTCTCTTTTCTGCTGTAACGCAGCTTAGAACAAAGGCAAAGACACAGGGACTCCTTTTTGATAAATTCTTCAAGATAATGCCTTCCATAGATCCTGAAGGAGTTAATCACGCATACACACAAAGTATATTAAATTACAAGCAGATTAGTTCCTCAATCATTTATAACGGAACAGAGTTGGAGACTTTATTTAAATACCCAACCACACGGGAAACATTAAACAGCATTCAGACCGCCATCACGCAGCTCTCATAAGGAATACTATACAACCAATAAAAATACTGTAGAAGAATATGAAATGACGTGAGCAAATAGGATATGCTGCTAAGTGAAAACTGAATAAAGTCCAGCTTTAATTTTTAAAAACTGGTTTTTAAAAATTAAATTTAAATGAAAAAAAAACACACTGCTATAGACTGAATTGTGTCTCCCCTCAAAATCATAAGTTGAAGCCCCAACCCCAATGTGACTGTATTTGGAGACTGAGCCTGCAGGGAGGTAATTAAGGTTCAGTGAGGTCATAGAGCGGGGCCTTAATACAATAGGATTAGTTCCTTATAAGAAGAAATACCGGGACATCTGGCTCAGTTGGTTAGGTGTCCAACTCTTGATTTTGGCTCAGGTCATGATCTTGGGGTCATGGGATCAAGCCCCACATTAGACTCCATGCTGGGCCTGAAGCCTGCATGGGATTGTCTCTTTCCCTCTCTCTGTGCCCCTCCCCCTGCTCTCTCTCCCTCCCTAAAAGAAGGAAGAAGAAGAAGAAACACCAGAGAGCTCATGCTCTCTCTCTCTCTGCCACATGAGGACGCAGGGAGAAGGCGGCCATCTACAAGCCAGGAAGGGAGCTCTCATCAGAACCCAATCACCCTGCTCTTGGACTTCCAGCCTCCAGAACTGTAAGAAATAAATCTCTGTTGTTTAAGCCCCCCAGGCTATGATATTTTGTTCTGCAGCCTGAGCTAATACACACATGTACATAGATGGCACGTCACCTCGTTCACAGGGATTATCTCTTTGAGGGGGATTCCTGGTGACTTTCAGTTTCTTCATTTTTTTTTCTATGCTTTCTAAACTTTGTTACAGTGAATATACATTATTTTTATAAATGCACAAAACACCATCTTTATGTATGTCAGTGATGGTTACTTATGGGTATTACAGAACTAATACATACTCGATGAAGAAATTGTTGGTTTTATGTTCTTTTTGCTAATCTGCACTTTCTAGCACTTTTACAATAAATATATATTAATTTCATTTTTTAAAAAGTTATTTTCAAATAGATTTTTGCTATACACAGTAAACTATCCATAAGGGATGCCTGAGGCTCACTCGTGTGTGTAGTGTGTGTGTGTGTGTGTGTGTGTGTGTGTGTGAGGGAGGGAGGGAGGGAGAAAGAGAGAAGAAAGACATGGAAAGGGAGATTGAGTCTTTGAAAACCCATATCTTAGAATTCTTTCATTCAACAAGCTTCAGCCGACAGCCTAGTGCAGGTCAGGCGCTGAGCTCTATTTTTTTTCTTTACTGCTGTAATAGTTTTCTATTATTGTGTAACAATATTACCACAAAATTAGCAGCTTAAAACAACACACATTTATTTTCTATCAGTTTCTGTGTGTCAGGAATCCTGGCATGGCTCAGCTGGGTCCTTTGTTTAGGGTCTCACCAGGGTACAGTCAAGGTGTCAGCTGGGACTGCATTCACAGTCGAGGCTCGGCTGGGGAAGAACCTGCTTTCAACCTCCTTCACATTGTGGCAGAAATCGGTTTCTCGTGGTTTAGAACTAAGATTTGGGATTCTTGCTTACTGTTGGTCAGAGGCCACCCTCAGCTGCCATAGAACAGCACGTGGTATGTCCTTGCCACAAGAAATCACCCAGCATGGCTGCTTGCTTCCTCCAAGCCAGCAAGGGATGCGGAGACTCAGCAGCATCGTACGTAATCATGTACGTGTAATCATCTGTTCTGTTGTTCAGAAGTGAGTCACAGTTCTGCCCAGCCTTGGGGGATCCAGAAGGGCACGACCACAGGTGGATCATGGGGCCATCTGAAGCATCTGTCACAAATGCTATATTTAACCTTAGCGTATTTGATTTATTTGAAAAAATGAAACAATGGAAGATTTTTCATATTCTGTCCTAGACAATTATTTTCACAGGGCTTTAATTCTTTCCTTATTGTGTTTTTTGAGATTCTCACTCATATTCTATTGATGTTACTATGTAAAATGTTTAATGAAATATAACCATATCTACAGGAAAGGGAACAAATCATAAATGTATACAGTTTGAAGACTTTTCACAGGGGCACTTGGCTGGCTCAGTCAGTGTAGTGCGTGACTCGATCTCAGGGTTGGGGGTTTGAGCCCCACGTTGGGTATAGAGATTACTTAAAAATAAAAATCTTAAAAAAAAAAAAAGACTTTTCATAAAGTGACAGCACCCACATAATCCACAGGTGGATCAAGAATCAGCACACTCCTGGTTCTGGAAGCCTCCTCGCACTTCTGGCAGCCACTGCGAGCCCCACCCCCAAGGGTGCCCTCTCTCCTGGCAGGGCTACCCTTTCCTCCTCTGCTAACTTCTTCATGCCTGTCAACCCCACTTATTTAGTTGTCCCAGAACAGGGATTTTTAGGCTTAGGAACAAGACCTGCTCAGCCAACCAGGACCGAAAAGAACCTCTGCTGCAGACCCAGTGCTGACAGAAATGAAGCTTTGGCTCAAGCAGGACTGAGCCGCTGGCATTTACAGGCTGATGGCATCCTCCCCACCAGGGAAATTGGAAGGGGAAAAAAAAAAACTGTTGGAGGGAATCAAAGGCCGAGAAAGGAAAAGCTACTGTTGGGTGCTCCTCTGCTGCTGGAAATAAGTCTCTGCTTCTAGACTCTTGTGAATTACTCCCTAGGGAAGTGAAGAAAACTTGCACATGTGATTAGGGAACTAAGGCAGCGCTGTCCAGTAGAAATATAACGCAAGCCACATTATGAAATTTTAAATTTTCTGGTAGCTGCATTAAACAAAATAAGAGGAAATAAGCTTTAATCATCTTAATGATTAAATATTAGATAATAATTTAATTTTAATACTATTTTTATTAAATATAACCAAGTATCATTTTAAATTAAATCAGTATAAAATTAAAAATGAGATATTTTCAATACAATGAGATATTTTACATTTTTTTCATACAAAGTCAAGGGAATTCCAGTGCTTGATGTCTAGTGTTTTACATGTCAATTCAGGCTAGCTGCATTTCAGTGGCTCAGTAGCATATGTGCTTGGTGGCCAGCGAGTTCTAAGGAATCAGGAAGAGTTGCCAGGATAGGAGAAAAAAAAAATATGCAGATTTTTTCAAATGCTTCCAAAGTGGGTTGCAATAATAAGCAACAAACATGCATTCATTCATCAAACATTTTTGCATGCAGGGAACAGAAAGAGGAGCTCAACGCTTCTGCCCTCAAGGACCTCATAATCTAGCATGGGAGACAGACCTGAATAGACCATTATAACATCAGGTGGCAGTGCCAGAGAAAAGCACGAGGGAGCAGAGAGATGGACCGTCTACCCGGGAAGGTGACTGGAAAATACGTACCCTAATATTACCATCCGTTACAATTGGCTAAGATGCCTGAAATTCTCATCATTCAATGGATTCGGTGTCATGAAAACAGCCTGGTTCAAATGCAAATACCTACTCAGGCAGGGGGAACACGTAAACTCACACATGCCCATTTACATGCATTATTTTTTGAAACCAGGCTTATTTGTGTTATTTAGTAGAAAACAAAGCTGGATGGTGGGAGAAAGACCTAAGACTAAATGCTCAACAGCGGAGGTCTCAGATCATAGAAGGCTCAGAGAGGAGACAGTAAAAGGGGAAAGCACACCGAAAGTGTAGATTTAGGTGTCAGGAGAAGGCAGGAGCTGCCCCGCTTTCCACACCGAGAAACCAGTCCAGACCAATGTCGTTCTTTGTCCTAACATGTCCTGTCCACCTAAGTATGTAACCCTAAACAAGAGACGACTGTGCTTCTGAAAATCTCTTTATGAAAACAGAATTGCCATACACCAAATGGCACAGGTTTACAGGGCAGTTTTTCTGCTGATGGCATTGTTGTCTCGATTTGTCAGATGAGAACAGTGAGGCCCAAGAGAGGGGAGGCTAGTTCTTCCAGGGTCCCAAACCCAGGAGGGTGGTTTTGCCTGCAGGGCTCCAGCCCAGTCCCTGCTCCCCTCCCCCCATTCTAACCCCCCCCCCCCCCCGCCCCATGCAGGAAACCACAGGGAACACCATAATGGCCCTGGAGAGGCAGGGATGGGAGAGTTCCGGACTGGCAGGAAGACTCCGGGTGACTGGGGGAAGCGGCAGTATGGGCCCCAAAGTCTGGGGGAAGAGCAGAGGGCAAGTGAAGAAACGAGCTTATATTTGGGCTTGGCCTTCCAGACCTTCACATCAGAGTCAAGTAAAACTTCAGCCTCCCTCTTCCCACTCATTTTCCTTGGCCCTCCCAGCCCTCCCCGTGTAAGTAGCGGAGTTCAGACACCAGGAACAGAGAGGTGGCTCCCAAGGCTAGAAGCCCAGGTCAGAACCACTCAGGTGTTCATTCTCCCAACTGAAACACCGGTAAAATTCTGGTATGGTTTCACTAACTAACAAAAGAGTATGAAAACACATTGGGAATTCCTGGTTCTCCTCACTCAAAGTGTGCTCGCAGAGAGAAGCCGCTGAGTCCAGTGGTTAACCATCAGCCCGTGGGTTTGAATCCCAAGAATGTCCCTCCCCTGCTGATGACCTTGGGCAGAGTCATTACTTCCCTGACCTGCCTCAGTTGCTCCCTCTAATGTGGGGTCATAGCACTACCTACTCGTGGAGTGACTGGGAAAACCCACTGAGATGATGCCTGTAGGGCATTTAGCTCCGTGCCTGGCAAGTGGGAGGGTTTCAGAAGGGTTAGCTGCTGCCGCTAATAAAAAATAACACTCCAGGGGCACCTGGGTGGTTCAGTGGGTTAAGCGTCTGACTCTTGATTTCAGCTCAGGTCTTGATCCCAGGGTTGTGAGCCCACTCGGGGCTCTGTGCTGGGCGTGGAGCCTTGCTTAAGATTCTCTCTCCCCCTCTCCTTCTGCTCACCCCTTTCCCAGCCCCCACTTGCATGTGGTAACGCTGGCTCTCTCTCTAGAAATAAAAATAAAAATAAAAATATTTATAAAAATAAATATATAAATAAATATAATATATATAAATATATAAAATTTAAAAATATAAATAAATAAAATAAAAGTAAAAAATAAAAAAATAACACCCCACGAGACAGAAAGCCAGAGAGGACCTTGGTCTTTTAAAACCTTCAAGTGTGTGCCCTTCTGCCATTGTTCCAGAGTATTCCAGCAGGCATGCAAGGAATTCTTATGGTGGTAGTGTCATGTCAGGATGCAGGGGGCTCCTCAGGAACCTAAAGGAGAGTCCTCAGATGAACCAGGGTCAAGGGGCATGGACGCAAGGGGAGGGGCTGGAGGGATCAGGACATCCGCTCCCTGGCTCCCTGGCTCCTCCGATCCCACTGCTCTGGCTCTCTTCTTCTTCCTTCTCGCTTTCGCTCTGCCTCCCTCTCCCTTGCCCTTCCTTCCTTCTCCCTCCCAGTCCTTTCTCCCTCTCCAGGCTAGGCATTCACATCTCCCAGAATGAGGTAGATTCTCAGGGCTGCCATAACCACTCACTACAAACTTGGTGCTTGGAACAACAGAAATTGATTTTCTCACAGTTCTGGAGCTAGAAGTCTGAAATCAAGGAGTCCTCAGGGTGGGTTCCTTCTGGAGGTTCTCAAGGAGAATTGGTCCCTCATCTTTCTCCTAGCTTCTAGAGGCCATTCCCTATGCCTTGGCCTGTGGACATGTCACTCAGACCTCTGCCTCCATCTTCACATGCACCCCCCTCCCCCGTCTCTGGGTCAAAGTCCTTCTCCTTTCACCTCTGAGGACACCGGTCCCCCAAAACCCATGGTCACCTCATCTTTAGATACTTAACTTAATTACATCTGCAAAGACCCTTTTGTCAAATAAAGTCCTATTCTGAGGTCCTGGGTGACTGTACATCTTTTGGGGCCACTATTTAAGCCACTAAACTCTTTCTCCCTTTCTTCTTCAACCCCATTTTTGTATATCCACCCCACCTTATCTCTCCCCACTCCTCTGCCCTCCCTTCCTTCCTTCGCCTCCCCCTCTCCCTCCCTTTCTCCCACCCTCCCCCAGCTCTTCTCTCTCTCCATCGCCTTTTTTTTTTAAATTATTTTTAAAAGATTTATTTATCTATTTGAGGGAGAGGTGGGGAAGGGGCGGAGAGAGTGAGTCTTAAGCGGACACCCTTCTGAGCATGGGGCTTGATGTGGGGCTGGATCTCAGAGCCCTGAGATCACAACCTAAGCCAAAACCTAAGAGTTGGTCTCCTAACCGACTGTGCCACCCAGGCGCCCCTCTCCACTGCCTTTTTAAAATAAGACTTCTCTTGGGTGCTTCCCCGTCACTTAGCTTGTACTGAATTGTTAGATCAGGTCCCAGCAACAGCTAGTCTAGAATTTTTCATTTAAAATTCTTGGGAGGAAAGTTTTGACTGGGTCAGCAAAATCAGGTGTCCAATCCACTGTGGGCCCAGGGGCAAGGTTAGTTATCAGGTGTTAGTCACCAGGCAATTAGTTACCAGGTGCAGGCTGGCGCACCCGCTTGTCAATGCTCCCACTGTGCACGTGTCATCAGGACGCACTGCCCTGGCTGCAAGTCATGGGACGTCCACAGAGCTTTCAGATTCCTTTCTCTGCTTAGATTTAATATACCTGCCTCATCTGGCCTGTATTCAACACCATGAGGCACAGTCTTTCAAACTTGCTTGATTGTGAGAATCGTATGGGGGAGGAGGGTGTTTTGATAAAAATGTAGATTACCAGTCCCCTTCTCTAGACTCTGCATTTTAACAAACACTCAAGGAGATTCTTACAGACAGAAAATTGTGCGAAATAGAACCATAGAGCACAGCGTCTTTCCACTGTCAGATAGCCTGACTCACTGTTCCCGGCTAATCTGTTACACATTCCTGTGACACATTCCTAGTTACATTCACCACAGTTACACATTCCTGTGACGTTCACCCAACCTGGAGAGAAAACGTGGTGGCAACATGCAATGCCAGACCTCGAAGTGGGACATGGCGTGGTTAAGAATGTGGGCTTTACGGGGCGCCTGGGTGGCACAGCGGTTAAGTGTCTGCCTTCGGCTCAGGGCGTGATCCTGGCGATCTGGGATCGAGCCCCACATCAGGCTCTTCTGCTATGAGCCTGCTTCTTCCTCTCCCACTCCCCCTGCTTGTGTTCCCTCTCTCGCTGGCTGTCTCTATCTCTGTCGAATAAATAAATAAAATCTTAAAAAAAAAAAAAGAATGTGGGCTTTACGTCTGACTCCTGATTTCGGCTGAGGCCACGGTCTCAGTCTCGGGCTCGGCGCTCAGTGCACAGTCTGCTTGAAGTTCTCTCTCTCCCTCTCCCTCTGACAACCACCCCCACCCCCACCATCTCGCTCGCTCACTCTCTCAAATAAATAAATAATGTGGGCTTTGGTGTTGTTGCACAGACCTAAGATCACTGCCCAGTGATCCACGGCTACAGGACTCCTCGAAGTCTCACGTTCACTTGTAAAATGGGGACAATAATATTCTCATAGGTTTTCTTGTTACTGTAATGAACATACCGGATATTCTTTGAGCATGTCCTCTGTTGAATGCATCCCGTGGGCCAGGTCATAAAGCAGCCAGCACTGAAGACCACCTTCTCTGCTGGGGCCGGAGCTAGCCAGGGAGAGAGCACGCTCACTTGAACAGAATTGAGATTCTCTGCGAAAGAGAGAGAATGGGGTGCCAGGGAATGAATACCGGGTTAGAAGCTGACCCACCATGCTTGCCACATCTTCTTAGGGGCATTTCCAAAAGCATTTTGTTTTGTTTAATTTTTGTCATAGAAATTCTCAAATACACAACAACAGAAGAGAGAATCGTACAATGAACCCCGTGTCCCCGTTGCCCAGCTGCAACCACCAGCTCCTGCCATTCCTGCTCCACCGTCCTCCCTTGCTCACCATCTCCTCGCTGTCCCCACTAGAGTATGATAAAGGAACTGCTTTGCTTTGTGTGTGTGTTTTTTAACAGACTTTGTTTTTTTTACAGCGGTTTTAGTTTCACACCAAAATTGAGGGGAAGGTACGGAGATTTCCCATTTAATCCCTGCCCCTATACACACAGCCTCCCCCACTACCAACATCGCCCCCCCCCCCCCCAGCAGTACACTTGTTACAATCGCTGAGCCTTCACTGTCACATCGTTATCACCCAGAGTCCAGAGTTCAGGCCAGGATTCAGTCTTGATCTTTTATATTCTATGGGTTTGGATAAATGTATAACTCCATGTAATTGTTTCTTTCCTTTCCGTTTTTTTTTTTTAAAGATTTTATTTACTTATTTGTGAGAGAGAGACAGTGCAGCACCAGTCGGGGGGGAAGGGCAGAGGGAGAGGGAGAAGCAGGCTCTCCGCTTGGTGAAGGGAGCCCCACACAGGGCTTGAGCCCAGGACCCTGGGATCATGACCTGAGCCGGAGGCAGATGCTTAACTGACTGAGCCACCTAGGGGCCCCTGTTTCTCTTTTAAATACTCCAGTATTTCTGACAGATACAGCCCCGCCAATTACATGGCGAACATCTGATATGACAGATGATGCAATGGAAAGCACTGGGTACCACCTAGAAGGGAGTGTTGCCACAGACACTGAGCTCAAAAGCAGCTCCGGAGTTTATAGGAGCTGCAGGGGATAGGAGGAGTGCTCAAAGTCACCACCAGGATATGCTCAATTACAACTATAATGTGGCACAGTCTACAGGACAATCAACCCAGGAGTTCTTTTTTTATTTCTGTATTTTTTATTTTATTTTATTCTGTATTTTTTATTTCTGTATTTATTTTTATTTTTTTAAAGTAGGCTCTGCATTCCATGTGGGGCTTGAACTCACAACCCTGAGATCTATAGTCCCATGCTCCACTGACTGAGCCAGCTAGGTGCCTCTCTGCCCCCCACCCCCTCCCCAGGGTTTCTTTTTTCAACTAATGAATAGCATTAAAAAAGAGAGAGGGAACTGTCAAGGCAGACTCAAGCAAATGCAGTGTGGGGATGGAGAGAGGAATTTAGTTCTTGATTTGAAGGAGCCAATCATAAAGCTATGTTTTTGAGACACTGGGGACAACTGAACTGAAACTGGGTATTAGCTGATAATAGAGGATTGCCACTGGGGAGATATTATAATGGCATTTGGTATTACTGATTAAGTCCTAACTGGTATTTCTTTTGACATAAACACATAGGGAGAGACTTTGGAGCGACTCTTTCAAGACCTTGAGCCCCATCTGAGCTTCTCCAGTAAACTGCTGGTGGTTGGGCTTCAGTGTTTTCATCTGCAAAATGTGTAGGTGGGAAGGGATTTCCTCTGCAGCACCCCCACCTTCTACCACCCCAACCTCGACAATTTTAGTGCCAGTGTCATATCCACCCTCTTCGCGCCAACACCATCCCTCAGGTCTGAGAGGCCTGCTAGGATGATCTCATGGTTTATACAAACCATGCTTCTATTTATGTGTCATACTAACTTCATTATTTTTAGAGACAGCATTATTGATTCCCATTGAGCTTGTGGGCCACTCTGAGATTCTTATCTTCCCTCACCCAGACTGCCTCTGCTCAATCTGGATCCAGGGAATGACACTCCTCTCTATTAAATGCCTGATTCCCATCTCCCCACTTTTCCACTTCATCACGGTTATTTTAGCTAATACACCCTATTTATTATTTATTATTCAAAGAGCTGTGGCTGCTCTAACTCAGGACAAGCAGATCCCAGCCTGGCTCTGGTGGCTCACAATAGGAAAAATTTCTTCTCATTCCATAGAGTGGCTCACCCTTTAAAGCACATTTTCACGGGTTATGGACCCCTTTTATAGTCACTCTAGAGTTGAGAGGATAGGCATTTGTATTCCCATTTCACAGACTGAGTAATTAAGGTTCTGAGAAAGTGAAATGACAACTCAAGAGTCAGGAGCTTGAGTTCCAAGTCTGGCTTCTATCATTAATCACCTTTGTGGCCTTGGGCATGGCTAAGGCCCCATTGGGTTACAGTGGAATTGCCTACACATGGGGATTTGCTCAGAATAACCCTAGTTTATACCTGCTGAGCCTGTGTGATTATCATCTGTGACCGTTTGCACTCTAGAATGTGCTCCAGGGGTACCTGGGTGGCTCAATGGGTTAAGCTTCCGACTCTTGATTTCGGCTCAGGTCATGATCTCAGGGTCATGAGACTGAGCCCCTAATGGGGATCCATGTTCAGTGGGGAGTCTGCTGAAGACTCTCTCTCTCCCTCTGCCCCTCCCCCTACTCATGTGCCTGCTCTCTCTCTCAGAGAAGTCTCTGTCTCTCTCAAATAAATAAATCTTTTTAAAAAATGAGTTCCAGCTTGGAAGATAAAATATATAGTTCTCTAACTAAAGCCCTGGAAGGTGAGGTGCATGGACCAAACCAGTGGTTTTCAATCCTGGTTGCTTGACAGAATCACTGGGAGAGATTAAACTTGCGATGCTCAGACTTCAGCCTAAACCAATTAAATCAGAATATTTGCCGGGGCGGGGCCTGAAACTGTACTGGGTTCCAGCTCCCTGGGGCGTTCCAACGTGCAGCTGAAGTTGCAGCCTCAGTAGCTGCTCTCAGCCTGCAGCAGCAGCACCTGAACGTCCCACGGGGAAGCTCAGCTGCCACCCAAGCCCCGCTGCCCGCGCCAGAGCCGGCGACCGCACAGCAGCCCCTGGGCTTGAGCAGCACCGCCGACCGAGCGCTGGCGCGGACTGCGTCTACAGGACTCGGCCAGCGGCGCTCGGCCGCCGGAGCCTCCCCCGGGCAACGACGCCCAGGCCCGTGCTACCTCCGCAGGTCCCTGTGGTTCCCCGCCTGCTTCACGGTGGGGGCTGGAGTCTGGACAAAGCACGATGGAGGCGGGAAGGGGGACGTAGGGGGAATGAAGGCATAACACGGGGAACTCACTCCCTAGAAAGCACGTGACAGCAAAACATCAGTGATCCGCTGACCTGACCATCCCCAGCAGCTTAAGCCGCGAATAAGGACCCGTCAGTTCCTAATACTCACATCAGTGTTTCCAAGCTTCCTCCCGTCTGGTTAGCAGCAGGCCCGTCACCTCACTCTCTCTTTTGCCTTCTCCCTGTGTCCTGTTTTCAAGAAGCCCAAGCCCTTACCACTCCAGAGGGATCAAACCGGGGCCCAAGCCCCCGGGCGGGGAGATGGAGAAACCGGGGGTCTCCGCAGAGCCCAGATGGAACAGTTTTCTCTTGTGGGGTTGATTTAGAAAATGGGTCCCGCCTCATGTGTTGCGCCTCTGGCTGCCGCGGGAAAGAGCCCGCGGTGATCCGGGTGCCCGCACCAGCCTCCCTGATTCTTGAGAGGGAACGTCACTGTTCTATGCAGTCACCCCTGGCCCGAGAGCCCCCCCGGGGGGGGTTCCAGGTTTATAGAGCTGAACCCTAAACTCAGAAAGTGGATGATGCTCCCTCTTGCCCCAAGGTGATGTCCTCTTTGCCATCTGCCCTGGGAGCTGACCTCAGGTGGGACCACTGCCATCACTACAGGCCTTACTACTGCTAAGCCTCACAGGTGTTCTCTTGCCCTCCCGAGAGGCTCCCCGGCCCTCACGCAAACGTGCCTACCCACTGCCTGCAGCTGCGTGCGCTGGGAGGCAGAGGCGGACAGGGCTGTTACCTGCCACACAAAGGCACTGCGGCACCCCCAGCAGGGGCATGGCGCCCGCCTTGCATTCCTCACAGACGCCCTACCGCGTCCTTCTAGGCAGAGCGCTGCCTGCTCTAAAACTATGGCAGTCCTCTTCCAGGCCAGGCACTGCAAGCTTGATCTCTCTGAACAAGCCCTCCGCTGGCTGCCCATTTTACTCAAAGTAAACCCAAGACCTGGGGCCCCAAGCAATCTGCCTGCCCCTTTTCTCTCTGCCTGCTTCTGCTGCTCTTGCCTCGTTCTCCTCTCCAGACACACATGCTTCTCATCTTCTCAAACAGCACGTTCCTGTCTCAGGGCCTTTGCCCCGGCTGTCCCCGCCCTGCACGCTCTTCCCTCAGACACCTGCGAAGCTAACTGCCACCTCTTTAAAGCCTTGCTTCAAATATTATTTCAATCAGACTTACCCTAACAATATTATGTGTAAATTGGCAACCAGGACGCCACTGCCAGCCCCCTCTCCACCCTCCCGATCCCCCTTATCCAGAGTATTGTGTTGTAATTGTACTTACTTCCAATCACACTACATAATTTTTTTCTATTCATTCTCTATTGTCTGTCTCCCTCTGGTAGAAGGTAAGCTTCATAGGACAAAGACTATTTTCCCTGCATTTGCTCACCGATATGTCCCCAGTGCCCAGAACAATGTCTGGCACACAGGAGGCCCTCAGGAAATATTCATGGGATGGATGAATTTTCAAAGCCCCTGAATGGAGGTAGAATTCTAGTGCCCATTTTACAGACAGGAAAATTGAAATTCAGAGAAGTTAAGTGACTCACTGGAGGTCATGGAGGACCCAGTTACTAGCACCAGGTCACACAGGCTTCAGAGCCAGTCCCTGGGCGAGGTCAAAGGATTGCAGTGCAAGCGACAGTGGATACTTGAAGTAGAGTCCAGGGAGGAGGAATTAATTTAAAATTTGCTTTGGTTTTGTGGGGGAAGGTGGGAGATGCTGGAAGAAGACTGGTGTAAGAGGGTTTTGGTGACCTAAAAGTTGGGGTACGCTTTATAATTCTGCCCTTAAAAACAGATTTGGATTATGTACCCCAAGGTGCTAGACAAAAGAGGACAAGACTGACCCTAAGACTTCAGTGTAAGAACCTGTGGTTGGAGGGAGAGTGTCACTTGAGGTCAGCGAGCAGGAACCACACCAAGACGTACTGTAACCGACCACCTCCACACGTGGGGGTTTGTGACAACAAGCCTTTGTTTCTGCTGCTCAGCCTGTTTGCCCAAACTAGGCATGCCCGGTGATCTGGGCCAAGGTCAGCCGATCTGCCCTGGGCTCATTCACACAGGCTGTGCGGGCCTGCCCAAGGCTGAGTCTGTGACGCTCTCGTGTGTCTGGCGGCCTGGCCTGGCAGCGGAGGGGCTGTGGAGCTGGCTCTCCCATCCGCCAGCAGGGCCCGCTCCAGCTAGAGCACAGGGCAGCGGGTCAGTTCCGAGAAGCGTTCTAGGCTGCCTGAACTAAAGCAAAGCCAGCCCCATTCCATCAGCTGCATGTTAGACTCAAGGGGTGGGAAAATAGGTCCTCTGTAGAATGTGCTGCAAGGCAAGGGACACCGTGACCATTTTGAAAAAACAATCTACAGGCTGGCTTAGGGTAACTGAAAGGCAGTATATAAAGCAATAGGGCCAAGCAATAGATAAATAATGCAGGTGAGCGAGAAGGGACGGGCGGAAGACATTCGATGCCAGAAAACTAGTTGATTCGTTCTTTTCACAAATATTTAGCGAGCATTTGCGGCAGGTCAGGCAGGGAATGCAGCAAGAGACAGACCTGGGATCAGCCCTCTAGGGATGACGTGTTACAGCAAGAGACAGAGAGACAGATAGAGACAGAGACAGTCAGCGACCCTTCAATTCACCTGTGTCAGGAGAATGGCGGGCAAGCGTGGACACTCACAAGGGGGGCACCTGCCCAGTCTGGGGTGGGGAGAAGGAACCAGGGATGGCCTCAGGGAAGAAACTCTGAGGCAAGATTCATGGCAGGGACCATGCCAAAAAGGGTTGGGGAAGAGAGAGGAGCATTCGAGGCAGGGGAACAGGATGTGCAGAATCCCAGAGACTAGACAGGGTGTGCCGTACTGATTGAGTGTGGCTGGACTGAAGGAAGATGGCAGTTGAGAGAGACAGATGGAGACTTAAGCAAGAGAAGCTAAGGAGCTGCGACTTCGCACGTGAAGATTATTAACCAGGAGGTTACAGCTGGCGTGTTAGAAAGACCACTGACGTGTTAGAAAGACCACTGACCCGTCAGTGTAGAAGATGGACTTTCGGTTTTGGCTAAGGGGATGGGTGGAGGAGCAGTGTATGGTAAAATTTGGGAAAATAGCCAGTTAGGCTATTTGAGCAATACAGGCACAAAATGGCAGATGGACGGATCAGAGAGAGAGATGTCAAAGGAAAAAGCTCCCAGATGGGTAACTGCCACAAGGAGACAGAAAATTCTAGAATGTTGTCTGGGATTTCTGGCTACAGCCGGATAGATAGATGGTGATACTATTTAACAAGATAGAAAAAACTTGGCTAAAGGAAGTCCCCTTAATTGAGCACAAAATTTGATTCTAAGCTACCCAGCAGCAAAGGCAAAGAGAAACCAAGATAAATAACCTCATTTCACTGTTTCCTAACAGGAAGCACAGCCATGCATCATGGAAACCAAACTTCCTCATAAGGTATATATGGGGAATCTACCAAAGGGATCTCCATGGAAAGTACCATAAACCAAATACAGACAAGATCTGTACAAAAGATGCAGAAATATTCTTTGCAGGCCTGTTCTGTATATATATATCAACCCTGATAAGAGCCGAGAGTTGGATATTATTATCATTATTATTATTGGGGGGGAGCATGGAACACCTAGGAGAGAACCTTAGGCAGGCTCTGAGCCCAGCGTGGAACCCAACGTGGGGCTTGATCTTACAACCCTGAGATCATGACCTGAGCTGAAATCAAGAGTCAGACACTCAACTGACTGAGCCACCCAGGCACCCCTAAGAGTCAGATATTAAATCACAGCTGTATGGAGTTACTTGTGTGAAGACAGTGTAATGTCCTCTGGGTATATCACTTGCTAAAGATCTTTGAGTTCCTGGCATTTAGAGAAGTGAGATACTGGTAACAAATGGAAGGAAATTACGAATACATTTTATTTTATAAACTTGAAATTAAGAGTCCATGACCTTAGTGTACAAATTGGTGCCCCACCATCACTTTAAAGGAAATAATATGGAAGCCCCAATTCCAGCAAATACTTAACAACATAATCAGATAAATTAGAGCTTTGTTTTTAAATGTCGATGTAATTAGAACCAACCTATTTTGGATATTTTTAATTACTTTTTTCCCCCTGATACTAAAGTAACTCAGATTTACTAGGGAAAATCTGGAAAGTTCAGAGAAGTAGGAAAAAAATTAAAATCACCTCTAATCCCAGCAAAGATGACCAACTGCTGTTAATATTGTGGTGTATTTGTCTTTTCAGTTATTTTTGTAGTCCTATGTATAAAGAAATATTTTTCTCTTTAAAAAGTTGGGATAAGGTAAGGCTGGATCAACTGTTTTATACCCTGCTTTTTCCACTCACATTTGCCAATGACAAACAGAGGCCTTTGTTTTAAGGAAACCTAGCTTTCCAATGACCTCTCTTAACGTCTCTAAATTTATATGTCTTTTGTCACTTGTGCACACTTTGGTGTACTTGCTCTGCTTGTCCTCACTAGCTTCCTGAAAAAGAGAAGAAAGGTTGGTGAACTTGACTTTTTCTTGCCAAGGACTTAATTGTGCCATTTATAATAGAGATCTTGGGGCCTGGCATTTTAGCACAGAGAGAAAGAAATATGCTAATGCATTGTGCTTCACAGAGAGCACAAGAATAATTAGCCACCCCAAGGCCACTCCTGAACAGGTTGTGGCCTTGCTGCCTCCTTTCCTGGGGAACATTCTCCTCCAGTAACTGTTCCACAGGGACGCAACCTCCATTCTCCCTTTCTCTTCCCTGCAGTGTCAGTATGGTGGGTGGCAAAATGGCCACAGTGGTTTACTGCTGCTCCCATGAAGCACTGAAGTCTATTTCCTTACCCCTTGAATCCGGGCTTGTGATCTGCTTGGATCAATGGAAGGAAGAGATGTGACAGTGTGTCAGTTCTGAGTCCGGAACTCAAGAGGCTTTGCAACCTCTACTCTTGCTGCTTCCTTCCACCAACACGTGAACAAGCCCAGGCAACCTGCTGGATGATGAAAACCACATGGAGAGAGGCCCTATGCATCCCAGCAAAGATTATTATAAACCAGCAGCCCCCACTGACCATGGCTGAGCCCGCTTGTAACCAACCACATCCAGGCCAGACCAGAAAACAAGAACAAGAATTCATGACTTATAAAATTGAGAGCTAACTAAGTAGTTTTGAGTGGGTAAGGTCTAGAATAGTTTGTTACACAGCAAAAGCTGACTGATGACAGTCCCTGAGCATATTTGAAATAGATTTAAACATATCATTATACATAAGAATCTGAGAGCTCAAAGGTTATACTGATGAGACTGGACAAGCCCCACAATGGCAGGTGTCACGTCTGTCTTGATCACTGTGGTAGCTTCACGTCTAGCACAGTGCTGGGCACACAGTAGGTGGCACCTACATGATAATAATGGCATTTAGTGAATGCTTATCATGTACCCATCACTATGCAACACGCTTTCATGTTGATTATATTATTTTGTGATAAAAAGAAAATGTCCCTCCCACTGCCAAAAAAAAAAAAAAAAAAAAGTCTACATTGTAATCCCCAGAACCTGTAGATATGTGACCATACATGGCAGGAGAAACTTTGAAGATATGATTGAGTTAAGGATCTTGAGATGGAGAGATACTTCTGTATTATCTGGCTGAGTCCAATGTCATCTCAAGGGGCTTGACTGAGGGAGGCAAGAGGGTCAAGGTCAAAGAAAGGATTGACTATGCCGCCGGAGGGGGGAATGAAACACTCTGGGGATGGAGGAGGGGCCATGAGCCCAGGAACGCAGGCGGCCTCTAGAAGCTAGAAAAGGCAAGGAGATGGATTCTTCCCTAGAGCTGACAGAAGGAACACAGCCAGGCAGATACATTGGTCTCAGACTTCATTCCTCCAGATCTCGGAGACAATAAATGTCTGTATTTGTTTTAAGTCGCTTGATGTGTGCCTGTTTGTTACAGCAGAACTAGGGAACACATACAGATTTAATCCTCACCATCCCCTATAAAGTAAGCTCTACTGTCACCATTTTCGCTTGACAGATAAGGGAACTGAGGCTTGGACAGGTTAAGTAACTTGCCCTGCTCTTAAGTCACAGAACTCATCAAACCTGTTCTTCCAAAATTTACCCTGTAGAGCATCCCAGTGGGTCAGAGAAAGAGCACTGAATATGGAATCCAGATGGGAAGCACCTCTCTAAAAATGAGTTGACTTCAAACCACTCCCTTCCTGTTCTGATTTTCTCTGATTTTAAAACATTGAATTGGTGTATCTCAGTGTCAGATTCACAACTCACAAGAGGAGTAGGAAGGACTCAGAGGGGCTCAATCGTGCCTGGTGAAGGAGCTGGAAGAAAACTCTGCAAATACGGTGTGGACCGTATCAAGCTAGGACTTTGGAGAAATACAAGATTGTCACGGTGCTAGTAGATTGTGCCACAGCCCCTGAAATCCATGGAGTGAGCACAGTGGCTGCCTCCACACCACCTACCCACCCAGTTCTGCTGTGTGGCAGCTCTGGACTTGCCAGGAATTGAGCCAGCCCCAGCCGCAGGATGGGCTGTGACTGGCCCAACCCTTCGGTGTAATCTCATCTCCCCTGCCACGGTGATTGATTCAAGTACTGATGAGCCTGATACCCGGGACTTTTGTTCAGTGATTGGAGAAAGAAAGGCTAGCTGTTGGCATTTGTTCTTGAGAGCATGGTATATAGGTATGAGACCTGGGATTGCTGTATGCACTTTGCTACAAAGAGGACAAAGTCTGAGGACAAAGCCAGCACCCAAAGAAGGGCAGAGCTGACAAAGTTACAGAGAAACTGTGCCAGATCTTTGATCAAACTATTCCTAAAGTCTACCCTACCTCCGGACTTTGAAGTTACAAAACCTGATAAACTCCCTTTATGGTTTTGCTTTGTTTCGCTTTGTTTATTTTTTTAAGAAAGGGAGAGGAAGGGGAAGGGGGAGGGCAGAGGGAGAGGGAGAATCTTAAGCAGGCTCCACACCCATTGCAGAGCCAACGGGTGGAAGTTGGGGGGGCTGGATCTCACAACCCTGAGGTCATGACCTGAGTGGAAATCAAGAGTTGAGGCTTAACCAACTGAGCCACCCAGGTGCCCCACCCTTTATGGTTTTAACATAGTTCTGGTTTTTATTTTTGTGTTTTAAGCAAAACTATCCTAACAGACACGAATCCATCATTTCTAAGATACCTATGCAAAAAAGCAGCAATGATACAATTTAGCTTCCTGGGGGAATCATTTGGCTCTTGGCCATCTCTGTCCTCATACCTCTCGCCTTCCCTATAATCGACCCCAGCTCCCCGTGTCCTTAAAACCTGGTTTGAGCCTGCTCAAGCTCATTTTGGAGACAATTTTCCTACTTTATATCAGTACATATGTCTTTGCTCTCTGTTCCACCACCGATGTCTATTTTTGTCTTGGATTTCTTCATCATGAATCCCAGCTGGTCTAACTGGCCAATCTTGGCTCAGCTTGAAGCCTCTGCCTAGACCTCACGTATTGGTGGTCAGAACCTCTGGGCCCAACCCATCTCTCAAAGGAGGAATGGGAAGGCCTCATGTTCTCCCTGTTTGAAACTTCTGAGCAATGAAATGGCCCCAGGATAGAGGATACTGCTTGACTGTCCACACTTGGGTGAAGTGTCACACAGGCCAGAGACATGAAGTGAGGTTCTGTCTTGCTGTACATCACAGGCAGAGACCAGGCTGGCACAGACTCGGGGTGCTTATGGGAAGCAGCCTCATCTAGGCATCGAACCAGGGATGGAAGAATAAAGAGATCTGGAGTCTAGTCCCAGCTCTCCCACGGGCTGGCGAGATCTCAGCCAGTTTGCTTACCTTCTCTAAACCTCTTTTTTCTTATCTATAAAATGAGATTAAACTAGATTATGGATTTTAAACCTGGAATCTAGGTAGGAATTTCAGGGAGGCCAAAGTTTTCTCCTGAGGGTTTCTATTGTTTTCATTATACACTCAAAGGAGTGTATAACACCAAATTTAAGAACTACAGGCCTAGATTATCTCAAAGGCTTTTTTCCCATTGCTGGCAGTCTGGGATTCTAGATGAGTTACTGCAGTGGAATCCCTTTAAGGATCACAGCCCTGTGCCAAGTGCATACAGTGCAAATCACAGAAGTCAAAATTGCCCCAAGGTGTTAAGGACACAGGGAGCCAGGGCTGATTATAGGGAAGGTGATTTTTTTCAATTGTATAAAAAGTTCACAGTTGTATTTAAATTCAGATAGCATATATCACCACATACAGGAATTCTTAGCACACAGACATGGAGAACCACAGAGCTAGACCTGAGGTAGAAACAAAGAGAAATTCCCCATGCCTGCCTTTGGGTGCTCAAGTGACTGTCCTTTAAAAGAGCTATTACCTAGACCCCAAAGCAAAACTTATACTGTAAAATAAGGTTTGCATCGTTCTCAGGCTGGGGGAGTGGAGACCAAGCCCCAACACTCGTGGAAGGGACGTGGGGAAGCTGAGAAAAGCTCTAGAGCAGGTGAAACAAGGGCGTGGATGGGCATCCCAGGCAGAGGGAGTGTGAGCAGAGGCATGCAGGCATGGATTTTGGGGTGCTGGGGACACATTCGGTGTGTAAAGAAGCAAAATGCTGGAAGATGCAAGTGGGGGAGAGGGCTGGGGCTGAACATTACAGGTTTTGTGAGCTTGATAAGGGCTTAAAGCCCCTGCAGGGAGGCAGGGCAAAGGCCATGTACACACAGGTGGGACATCAAACAGAACTCCTCAGGGCAAACACCGTGTGGGGCCTCCTGCAAGGACCTCAGCCTTGTTGAGTCTCAGATGGCTTGGGGACAGCCTGCCCGCAGAGTCTGTCTGGCTCTGACCAGAGAATCAGCTGGAAGTAAACAACACCTTCTCCTCAGAGAAGTCAAGCTCACTTGTCCAGGGTTGGCTTACTCCGTGAACAGTGTAGCCCGGTGAAAGATCAGTGGAAACTGTATTTTTACTCACATAATCATTCTCTATTACTGCATCACCCCAAACTTAGAGGATTCAAACAAGACGCCCTTGTTACCTCACAGTCTCTGTGGGTCAGGAACCTGAGGGCTGCTCAGCTAAGTGCCTCCAGCTCAGGGTCTCTCACGAGGTCACATTCTAGAAGTCAGCTGGGGCTACTATCTATCTGAGGGCTAGACCAGGGCCTCCTGCTGGCTCACTCACACGGCTGTGGGCAGCAGGCCTCAGTTTCTCTCCATGGGAGCCTCGGTAGGGCTATTCTTATGACCTGACAGCTGGCTTCCTTCAAAGAAGTGAGCCAAGAGAGCAAGGAGGAGGCCACTATGCCCTCATCTTAGACGTCACGTCCTCTCACATCCTCCACGTTCTATTCATAAGTCAGTCTCTAAGTCTGGCCCACACTTAGGGGGTGGGAATAAGGCTCCCTTATTAATTAATATTAATATTAAAGAATATTGGACATATTTTAGGGGAGACTGGGTGGCTCAGTTGGTTAAGTATCCAGCTCTTGACTTCAGCTCAGGTTATGATCTCAGGGTTGTGGGATCAAACCCCATGTCTGGTTCTGTCCTTAGCGGGAAGTCTGCTGGAGATTCCCTCTCCCTCTGCCCTTCCCCCGACTCTTGCGTGCACACTCTATCTCAAATAAATCTAAAGAAAAGATGTATTAATTTATTAATAAATCTTAAGAAAAAGAATATTGTACATATTTTAAAACCACCATAACCCAACAGCAATTTTAAGAATGTTTCTAGTTGTTCCAGGTAGAAACAATATCTTTAGATAAATGGTTCTCAGATTCTGGTGTGCATACAGATCACCTGGGGGTGCTTGTCAAGAGTAAAGATTTCTGTGTCCACCTCAAGATATTCCATATTAGGAGCTCTGAGTGAGGCCCAGAAACTGGCATTTTTAGGTACATCCCCCCAGGATGCTCTAACACAGCCTACTGAGGTCCAGGGATCTGCATTTGACAGGTCCCCAAAGGTATTCGGATGCTGGTGAGCTGTCATGTTCCTGCCGTTGGAATTGGTAACTGCCCCCTGGAATGGCAGGATCAGAAATTCTGCTACGGTTGGGAATAACCAGGTGGATGGTCTGGTCAAGGGCTAAAGCAGGCACAGAGGCACACTCGGGCACAGCCCCCCAGACATACACCGGTGACAGGCAGAGCTCAGCAGTCACAGCTCCTTCCTCACTCTCTTGGATGGAGTCCCAGGGAGCTTCTTGACCCAGCACTGCAGACAGCCACCTCCCGTCATTCAGAGACTAGAAGCCTATTTGCCATACTTGATCTACGGCCACAGGTCCGGGAATCTGCTTAGTTCCAACGCAGAACACTGATTTGGAAAATCTCGGCAAGGGAGTGATTTCTCCAGCATGCAGGGAGAAAGCGCTGAGCAGAGCTATTATCTAGTCCATCATTGATGGGGGATGATGGGATGGGAGGGGGGATGGGACCTGGGGGGCGGGAGGGGCACTTGACCAGCACTTAGCCCTGGGAAGCCTCGGTCTGATTCAAAGGCTGGAACACTTCAGTAAGGGGCTCCGGGGAGAGGCACATGCCTCCCCCTTGATGAGGAGCGGGGTTTATGAGGTGGCCCCGGGGGTGGCCCTTTGTTTCCCACTGTCTGCTTCTTCACCCGGGCTTTCAGGAAACTTGCCGGGAGCCCCTCTGAGTTTCCAGCCATTGTCTGGGCCCCTCTTGCCTTCTTTATATGGGATGGTTTATGTCGGCTCCTCAGCCGTGGGAGGGAGCCGACACAAGAGCTGCTCAGCAGCTGTCAGGGCCTTTCTGTTTTAAGCCAGGACACTATTGTCTCTCTCTTTATTTCCCGTAAGGAGCCGTGACCCAGGTGGCTACAGAACTGCGACTGAGTGCGGAACAGGGCAAAGAGCAAACAGAGCCATCACACAGCATGAGGAGCAGGTGAGGGGACTCCCGCCCCATCATTAGTAACGGCCACAAAGCCTGGGCGTCGCGCCCTTGCGCTCGCACCGCGCCTCCTGCAAGTTCACCTCCACCGCCCCGCGCTGACCTCCCCGGGGTGGGTGTGGCCTCCCCCCAGGGATTCCGGCCCTCGGACGCGTTTCCCCGCAGGTGGCCTCGGGCCCTCGGGCTGGGTTTTTACCCAAGCTTCGGATCTAGGAACCCTTGGAGGCGGGGCTTGACAAGGCCTGGGCTTGAACCACTGGAAAACTTCCCCCAAATCTCCCTCCCCTCTGGGGCTCATCTTCAACTGAACTGTTTCTAAGGCAATTGTACATAGATGATACCCCCCCCACACACACACCGTGATGCACGCGCACACTCTTAATCATGTTCCTTGCTTAGGAAAAAATTAGAAAAGAGAGATATGGAAAAAAATTCAGCTTACACCCAAAGATAACAATTGTTATTCTGAAATGTCCTTGTAGATTTTCCTTCTCTCTGCGTGTGTGTGTGTGTGTGTGTGTGTGTGTGTGTGGCACTTTGCGTGGGATAATTCTGTGGTGGGCCCGATGCTGTGCATGATAGGGTGTTTATTAGCAGCGTTCCCGGCCTCTACATTTGTGATAACAAAACATATCTCCAGACATTGCCAAATGTCCCCTGAGGCGCATATCACCCTCAGTTTAAAATCACTGACTCTACACACACACACACACACACACACACACACACACACACACTGCAACATATTGCAAATTCTGCCTTTTCTTCTTCCTTTTTTAATTGACTATGCCATGAACTCCTTCCATATCAACTGCCAGAAATCCACAGCAATACATGCAACAGTGGCAGGGCTGTCTGTGAGCCGGCTCACGTGTGACATAATCTCTACCACCAACCCCCCGCTACCGGACCTCGTATACGAAACTGAAATGATCCGCACACCCTGAGTTATAAGTTGCTTTTTAAATTTAAGATGTCACGAACGTCTTTGCATGTCACAGCTGTGGGATGTGGACCAAATTATTCCACCGCCCTGAACCTCCATTTCCTCATCTGGAGAATGGGGATGCGCTGTGAGAATGAGTTACCAGAATGGGCACCTGGGCCTGACACACAGAAGGCCCTCAACCCAGCACAGCTATAGGTAAAATCCTTGTTATGTTCACTATATCCTAGTATTTAAATGACTTCTAGTGCCCCTCCTTCACATGGAGACACCATACATTATTAGATTTGTCCCTACTGGTGGACTTTTAGGTGGTTTCCTAATTTCCGGGATCATAAATGACTCTGCCAGTCATATAATCATCGTTCCTCCTGACGTCCTGGGAAACCGACGAAAGAGAATATGCTAACACCTGTTGTAACCAGGAACCTGCGAAGCAAAAGGCAAATCATTTTTCTCATGGCCTGGTTTTCGAGACATTTCTAAATGTTAGGCCCCACCTACCATGCCCCTTTAGGCCCTGCCAGGCATTAGCTTATCTGCTCCCTTGTCAAGGTGCTGACTCCAGGCTCCTAGGCTAAGCCCAGGATATTTTTTTCCTGCTTTTCTGTCAAGCCTAAGCCCCTTCTTCCTACCTTGAGATAGGCCAGTGCCAGGGTTGTATTCAAACATCTGTGAGAGTCCTCTTCTATTCTTTTTTTTTTTCTTTCAGATGTTATCTACCTATTTATTTGAGAGAGAGAGAGAGCACGAACAGGAGAGCAGGAGGAGGGGCAGAGGGAGAAGGAGAGAAACCCAAGCAGACTCCATGCTGAGCATAGAGCCCAATGCAGGGCTCTATCCCAGGACCCTGAGATCAAGGCCTGAGCCAAAATCAAGAGTCAGAGGCACAACCAACTGAGACACCCAGGCGTCCCTGTTCTTTTCTATTTGTTTTTATGTTATGGGTGTGCAATATTTTGATGTATACAGTGTGTGTGTATGTGTGTGTGTGAAAATATTTGCACAGTTTACAGAGGACTAGTATAATGAATACCCCTGTATCTACCGCCCAGGCCAAGAAACAGTACATTTGATACCCAGAAGTGCCCCCACACATGCCTCTTTCCTGCAGGGAGCTTTCCTGAGGAGGGTGGAGTAGAAGGGGCGGGTCCACTGGGAACCCTGGAGTCAGCAAACCAGATCCATTCTGCCCCTGCTTGCCCTTTGAGGTTCTGAGGCCTTGGGCACATTACTTAACCTGAGAGCTTCTGTTTCTTGTCTTTGAAGTGGAAGATTGTTATGTAGATTAAATGAGATGCTTCTTTTGATAAACCCCTGAGTCTGGGGTCTGCACAGAAGCTGTTGTTTTTATTTTGGTGAGAGATTCTGAACAGGGAACTCAGGAACAGGCTCCCTGGGCTCAGCGAGCCCTTCGCCCAATGATTCCAGGCAAAGTCTTGGGCCATAGCCTCCTCAGGGGGGAAGGAAAGAGGGCAGACTCACTAGAAACTCAAACTTCCTTTCTTTCCAGCTCCAGTCCTTTGTAATTCTACCAATTATTACGCTAAGAAGAAGCTAAACTGTGAGGAAGCAGGAACTTAGTACAAGGACTCAGCGAACAGTGCCCATAGCTGGACCCTAGGAAAAGATAAAGCGGCCCAAAGTCAGTTGCATGGCCAGAGGGTGTCATCTGGTTAATAATGACAATATTTTAAGCACTTATCCTGGGGGTCTGCGGTAAAAACTGCACATGGGTCATTTATCTCACTGAGGACACGGACAGATTCTATTCTTCGATGCCCATTTTACAGATGTGGACACTGAAGCGCAGAAAGCTTGTGTGGATTGTCCACAGTCATACAGCGCATGACTTTTTGATTGGCAAGCCTGTGCTCTAACCTGCCTGTCTCGGAGTTTAATGTGTATCTAAAGCACATAAGGATCTTGTTACAAGGCAGACTGTGATTCTGCAAGTCTGGGGTGGGGCTCCATACTCTGCATTTCTGACACACTCACAGCAGCGCTCGGCTATTGGTCTTCGCACCATCTTTTGATTAATGAGGCTAAACCTGCATGCCACCCCAACCCCCAGAGCCAGATTTGATTGATTGATTGATTGATTGATTGATTGAGAGAGACAGAGAGAGTGTGCATGCGAGTGGGGGTGGGGGGGAGGTGGGGAGGTGCAGAGGGGTAGGGGGAGAGAATCTTCATGCAGACTCCCTGCTGAGCAAGGAGCGGATGCCTGGCTCCATCTCACCACCCTGAGATCAAGACCTGAGAGGAAACCACAAGTAGGACACTTAACCGACTGAGCCCCCTGGGCCCCCCAGATTCCTTGGTTTCAATGAGCATAAATGTCATTGTCCGGAACCTGCATCTACTTGGTTACTTGCAAAGACCAGGTGAAGAACAGAGGAGACTTTGGCGGTACGTGCAAGGATAGCAGAAAGTAAAAGCAGAACAAAACCGTGATTAACTGAAGTGCAAGGCCTTGTCCTCAGTCTCTCCCAGCCCGGTACCCGCCCATCCCCAGCATCCAGGCACCGAGCATGTCTTCAGGGCCAGCCTGGGAACCGAAGCAGATTCCCAGGACACAGGCTACTGCGCAAGGCCGCTCACAATGAGCTCTGCTTCTGTTTCCAGACTGCTCGGGCCCGCCTGCCCTGACAGGATAACAGGCCACCACCTTTCTATACAGGCGGGACTGGGATACAGTCATCTTTTTAAATGTTAAATACTTATTGTTTTAAACATTTACTATTTAAAATATCTATTATTTTTAAAAGTTTTAAAATCTTTATTATCTGTTCCCACACACTCCATCCCTACTCTCCTCAGGACAGCACGTAGTAGGTGTCAGTAAGTTTGAGATAACCAGCAGACTGACTGTTGGGGTGTATCTATCATTTGAGGTTTGCTTCCCTACCCCCTCGCAGAGTGGAAGAACCCTGAGGGCAAGGATTCTGCCTTGCTTCTCCAAGTCTACCTTAGAGTGCTGTTAGGTGCTCAAGAAACACATGACTCTGGTTAACATGGCCGTTACGTACGCGGGAATCATGGAGCTACTGACTGTGTGTGTGAGCCTTTCGGGGTTCCCTGCCTCCTCCTCCCCAACCCACTTCCTCTCTGCTTGCACCCTTGTCCTTTGCAGTCTCTGGGTCTTCTGACGGCTGTTGGCTTCCTCAGTGTTGGAGTTCAGGTGGGGAGCATGCTTCTCCTTTCACAGGACGGAATTATCTTTCCGCAGTGGCTGAGGTGGTACGGTCTCTCCTATCATAACCTTGGCTATGAACTTGTCTGCTCTCTCGCTCCCCTGGGTTTCATGGCCCGCCTTTCCTGAGGTCAACTGGCTTTCAGAGGCAAAGGGACTCTCAAGTGTGGTGGAGGTCTGCCAGCAGCCCAGTGGGTAGAGGCTCCAAAAGGAAGAGTCTAGAGTCCTGGGAAGGTCTTGCTGTGGATCCAATGGTAACATCTGTTTGTCTCCCAGGTCTCTCTTCATCCTGAATCCCTGGAGCCCTCCTCTTCTCTGTTCCAGACACAAATTCCTTCCAGTCCCAGGGAGAAAGACACCACGTCAGAAATCTCCCCGCAATCGAAAACAGCGACACGACTTCGCAAAATTCCAGCTCAGAACAGCATTCAGTCCTTGCTATTGCTCTAAATAGTGGTGACGATGCAGCGGGAGGAGCCATTTATTTACACCCAAAGAGGGGCTATTTTTATTACATCCCAAGACAAGAAAAATTAGGGCTCCACACACTGCTCCTGACTGCTTCTGACAGACCAAAAGGGAAACGTTTCCTGTTGACTAGAAGAAGTTTCGAGTTTCTCCCGCTGGCCGTGTTTACTTTTTCCAGACTTCTGTTGAAATCTCGGCTTTCTATGGCTCCCTGCTGAGGACAGGGACTGGCGACAGGAACTCACAGTTGCTTTTTGACCACACACCTGCAGGAGGGTGCTAGGCCTCCAGGCCTCCGCGGGTTCCCATCAGGGGATGACCTTCATTTTGGCTGCTACCACGGGTCTCGGCTTCATGCTCGTGGTTATAACCAGCAAGTCTGGGGGAGGGGGCCAGATTTACATAGAGGCAATCACAAGAAAGGCAGTCTTAAAATCAGGGGTAGCGTCCGGAGGAACAGCAGAACATCCTTTCCCCCAGCACACCATCCTCTGGTGCATAAAAATGGACATTTGGAACCCCTTCTCCCTCTGAACTCCCTGGATCTCCTTCCTCCCGCAACGCTCCACTCCCAGCCCTGCCGGGTCCCCCCTCCCTGCTCCCCCTTTCTGCTCTCCCCATCCCAGGTTCCTGGCTTCATGCTGAAATAGTGACAGCAGCTCTGTCCTTTAGAGTCCTTGGAGGGAAAGCAGCTCCAAGGAGAGCCGGGCCCTTCTTTAACACAACCGTGGGGTGTGTTACCCTGCCGACAGACTCTGCAGTCTCCTTCCCTGGGAATCGTGTCAGTGCAGAAAGGAACCAGGGAGACAGAACCCCTCCTCTTCCCCGACAGAGCTTCTGCAATATTCCATGCTACGGAAAGCTGGAGAGTGGGAAGTCAGGGAAGGGAACAGGATGCGGCTTGCCCGAGGAACAGTGGGGAGGGACAGCCTGGGTCAAACCAGCCCTGATGGAAGAGGGGGGCGATGGTATGCAACAGATGAGTATAAGAACCAGCAAGCTTATGGCAGGAAACAGTCTCAAATCTGCCACGTGCTCCAAGGTGACAGAGTACATGACAACCGCAGACGCCTTTGTAAGAACCATAGAGGCTACGGGGTAGAGTCCCTGCTGACCAGCCGGGCGTTGGGTTAAGTCATTTAGTTTTTTTTCCTATGTGGAATTCTTATTTAATCTTTTTTTTTTTTTTAATTTCAAAAGTCATTTCGTTTTAACTCCACGAGACTTTTAAACTGATAAGAACAGATACTACACTTGATCTTAGCCAAAAGGCCGAGAAGCGATAACTCCACGAGACTTTTAAACCTTTGGTCAATATTCCCTGCTTTTGGTGTCAACCTTCAGTCAGTCCAACCCTCACCTTCATGTGCGTGTGTCCTGTGAGGACCCCATGCTTAGAAGGGCCCTGCAACTGGGTTTAATGCTCTGCTGTCACTGTTTGAAATCCCTAATAAGTTCTGAACAAGCGGCCTATATCTGCATTTTGTACTGGCCCCTGCAAATGGTGCAGCCAGTCCTGAAAACCATGGACAGCCATTGGATTTCCCTGACCTCAATTTTTGGTGATGCTTTCTTTTCCTTCCAATTAAAATTCTGGAAACAGCAGGACCAATACAAATTAGTAATTGGACCGACAGGTGCAAGCATGGTGGGCCCAGAGAGAAGTATCGCCCCTCCCTGCTCCCGGGCTCTCTGGGGAAGAAGTCTGAGGATTGAGGTTGGGGGCTGTGATGGGACCCAGCTATGCACCCTCGACTATGTGACGTAGGGTTCAGGAAGCCCTGCAAGGCTCCACCCTCTGGTGGCAATATTTGTCCGTCTCCCAGAAGCACATGACCAAAACCTCTCCACCTCTTAGTTTAGGGAATCCATTCCATTCTGTTCATTCCGCTTGAATTTAATGGCTATCCACAGGGCATTGTGTCAGGGCCAGTAGGATTGTATGTACACAGTCCCACGGATATAAAGGATGGTATTGGAACAGGTGGCAGAATTTGAATATGAACTATATACGAGATAGTATTATTATACCTATGTTAAGTTTCTTGGGTGTGATCATGGAATTTCTGGTTACAGAGGAAAGTGCCCCTTTTTTTCTGGTAGACATATGCTAAAGGATTTGCAGGTAAAACTTCATGAAGTCTGAAATTTATTCTCAGATGGTTCTAAAATATATACAGAGAGAGAGACAGAGAGAGACATAAAATGTATCAGATTTGTGAGAAAAAGGCATGTCTATCAAACAAGTGCTTCCCATTAGGAGTCTGAACACATGTTTCTCCCTAATATATTATAAAATATAATAAAAGTATAATATAATAAATAAAATACTAGTATAATGTAATTATACATTATATAATCATAGTGTTTCTAAAAATACAAACAAATACATTGAGAAAGATTGAGAGAGAGAAAGAGGGCAAAGAAGAGATAAAGCAATTGTGGGAAAATGTTATGGACTGGTGAGGATGGTTAAAAATGTTCAGTTTTCCTTTGGTTTGCTTTTTTCCTAAATGAAAGGTTGGGAGGGGATGCACGCTATCTATCCTGGTGAGGTTATCATCACCGGGAGCCAGGACGTGGTCCATCTGTCTTACTTTGGGTTTCCCCAGAAGTAGATCCTGAGATAAAGCTTCAAGTGTAAGTCGTTCATTTGGGGGCAATTGTGGGGGAAGCAAGATGAGGGGAGGAGGCCAATAGAAAGAATGTTACCAAGCCAAACATTACTGGGGAACACTGGAGCCATGCAGAACCTACCAGAAGAGTGCTGGAGTCTATCTACAGTAAGGAGTCCCAGGTTGTGGGCTGCCCCATGGATGTGGGCAGGGAAGGCTGCAGCAGCCTAAGAAAGGGCCCCCCAGGAGTCAGCATTTGGGTTGGGCATGGGAAGGCCTGGTTTCTCCTCCTCCACCATCCATCCACCCAGTCATTCAACCTCGGGGCCAGGCCCTGTGCTAGACGCTGGGGAAAGAATCTTCATTAAGACAGATATAATCCACACCCACAGGGTAATAAAAAGTGGGAGAGACAAAACCTGAGTATACAGAAATTGACAACATTGGGGAAATGACAATTCGTCCATTCATCCTCAAACTTTTATTAAGCACCTATCATGTGGTGGTCCTAATTCTTAACATGGGGATGAAGCAAAAATTATGAGCCCTGAAGCAACTCTTAATTTTTGTTCTTGTTGTTAGGATTTTTTTTTATTAAGGAGAAGTCCTCACTGCTCCAGATGGGTGATGAGGTATTGAAGCCCAGCTGCAGGGACACTTAATGAATGGGCCCATCATTTACATGGAGAAGCCCCTCTCCTCCCTGTCCCTTTACCCTCCCTGAACCAAGGGTACTAACTCAGCCTGTGAACCGACCCTGAGGAATGTCCTTCAGCGAATTACAGGCTCCGGAAAGAAATGCGGCAGAAGGATGCACTCTCGCCGCATTGCTGCGACCCTGGCTTCTCTGGGGGGCATGACACCTGTAAAGCCTTCATGGTCCCCAGGAAAGGAGGGTACCCCAGTCCACCTGCAGAAATCACACCCCCCCCGGGGCGCCTGGGTGGCACAGCGGTTAAGCGTCTGCCTTAGGCTCAGGGCGTGATCCCCGCGTTATGGGATCAAGCCCCACATCAGGCTCCTCTGCTGGGAGCCTGCTTCTTCCTCTCCCACTCCCCCTGCTTGTGTTCCCTCTCTCGCTGGCTGTCTCTATCTGTCAAATGAATAAAATCTTTAAAAAAAAAAAAAAAAAGAAATCACACCCCCCTCCATTTCTCCCCAGCTACCTCTGAAACGTTGCCTCCTTAGCATGTAAAAAAATGGAGACATCACCGCAATCTGGCTCAATGCCCTCCTAAACACCAAATGAATTATTTGTACGAGATTCATCATTTAACTGATGTTGGCAGAATGTTGTGTGATCTCAGCATCAAACACTGGTCTTCGGTCATAGCATCTGTCCATCAGGAAACAAAGACAGATACCCTCGTGGCACACATTACAGACATCAAACCCTGGGCTTTGGGCTGTTATTAAAAAAACAACAACAGCAACAAAAAAGAGGCAGAAGGTACAGCTTTGAGGATTGCAAACCTACTTATTCTGGGTTGGTCTTTTCCCAACATGATGTGGAGTGAATCCCTTTCTTTCAGTCACGCCTTCATTGCTTTCCTGTAATTTGGACTGGGGGTGGGGGGATCCAGCTGTTTTTAAAAAGAATCTTGGGAAAAGCCATCCGTCTGGGTCAGGCAGTAGGCTCTGCTGGTGCCGGGCTGGGGGTGGGAGAAGCCCTTCACCGGGCCAGCTCTGCACAGCCCACACCCAACAGTGTTTCGGGTTCAATGGTCTCCCCGAAGCTTCTTTTCCCTTCCTTTTGCAAACAATTTGCCTTGAGTCCTACGGGCCTTGCATCTATCTGTGCAGGCTGGGCCCCTCCTCTCGGGGCCACCCCGACAAAGCTGGGCCAGGACCTGTCACCCGGAGCTGGGTGTCAGCAGCAGCCCCCAACTGGCCCTCACCTCCCTGTAACCTCTGCACACAGCAGTCTTGGGAGCCTCCTGAAATGCGGATCTGCTGCTGGGAGCTTCCCTGCCCAGTGCCTCTGGCATTTCCTGTGCTCCTTGGGATGAAGGCCTTACTGCTTGGCACAGCCTCAAAGCACCCCTTCTGAGCCCCGTGCTCTAGCTCCCAGCTTCATCTCTCCCTTTCTCCACCTCTGCACTAAGGCAAACCCAACTCCTGCTCTGCCCTGAACACACTGCGACATCTGAAAATGCCCTTCCCTCTCCCGGGAGAGGACTTCTCCCTTACAGTCCCTCTTACCAACGTAGACCCCTCTTTCCACTGAACCCATTTTTCCTCTTCTTTCGAGACTTGGCGTAGATCTCACTTCCTCCAGCTAGCCTCCTTGAGCCCTTACACGGGTGAGATGGCCTCCCACCAACACCTGCAACCGGGTCACTGCCTTGCCCCAGGAGTAGGTCGGGCCTAGTCCCATGTCCGCCCTCTACTTGACAGACCCTCTGTCGTAGTTTTAACTGGCGCTGTTTCACAGAACTCCGGGTGTGGAACACAGGCTCGATAACTGTGCGCAGGATAAATGGGTGAATAAACAAACGAACGCTGGGCATCCAGTCCGCTGCTGAAACGGGGCTCTGCACCAGAGCTGTGCAGCGTGTGCTCGGCCACTGGTTAGCAGTGTGTGACAAATTAAGTACAGAAATGGAGAGTGAGGGGCGCCTGGGTGGCACAGCGGTTAAGCGTCTGCCTTCGGCTCAGGGCGTGATCCCGGCGATCTGGGATCGAGCCCCACATCAGGCTCTTCTGCTATGGGCCTGCTTCTTCCTCTCCCACTCCCCCTGCTTGTGTTCCCTCTCTCGCTGGCTGTCTCTATCTCTGTCAAATAAATAAAATCTTAAAAAAAAAAAAAAAAAAAGAAATGGAGAGTGAGTGTGCAGAAACCTTTATAACAATTTAACTGAATGCTTTCATGCCTGCCTAAAGGAATAGTAAAAATGTCGGACTTGTATTTTGTATATCTTTGTTATGTATATTTTTATATACATTTTTTTCCTATTTTATGGAGGTATTGCAGTGGATTAGATATCTTAAAAAACGGTCTTTTACCCAGAGAGTTTGAGAAGCACTGTTCTACACCCTTTCTGGGATGACAACATGGAAGCAGGGAAGGAGGCAGATAATGTGGGGTGTGTGTGTGTGTTGGTTGTGGCAGGAGGAACAACAGGAAAGGGAAGGATTAGTAGCTAAAGATGACTGAATATGAGTTTGCAGGGAACGCTTTCCCATATGATGCCATCAAAGAAACTTTCTCAGAATCCAACAGTTCAGACAATAAACAGCTCATAGAACAGTCTGCTGAACCCAGAGCCCCAAAAGGGAGAATAAATTGGAGCTATTAAGATCATCCTATTTGCCTAACTGACCCAGACAGCCCCATGTCAGGGGACCCACACCATCAAAATGTGTCCCTCTCCCGCACGCCGCAGACATGATTTTTAAATTTGTTTCCTCACTTTCTCCAAATCTGGCTTCCATTAGAGAACTATTTCCCCAATTAACCTCTGTGCCCTCACAAGTAAAGAATGCAGGAGATTTCCACCAACTATTTTCTCCTGTTTTGAACATGCCATGTGCATTTAGAAGGAGCCAGAGATTTCCAGGACAGAAGTGGTAGTGAAGGCATCATTTCAGTAACTGTTCTTTGAAAATCCGCACAAAGTTTTTGTAATGAGAGGCACCGCTTTGCTCCCCAAGTGGTCCCTCACGGTGCCATCCGGAGGCCAGCGTTTAATTGATGCCAAGGAATTTCACATTAAATCACCTTCCAAGTGCTGAGCAAGTAGAAAAATGATGTCCGTGGAGCCAAGAGGCTATGTGGTTGGGGACCCAGGTAACGGATGAACTTTATCTGTGTTCGTGAGGAGAGACGGAATGAGTCACTGGTGGCCCCAACACCACTGAGTTATCATTCTCCACACTTGTTAAGAAAAAGGTCAGAATGCAAGGTAGTGATCATGCATTCGAGGCTTACATTCAGTCTCCCCAGAAACGCTTTTCTTAGCCGTGGCCTCCGGAATCAGACACATTGGGTTAAACACATGTTAGTGGAAAAGTTCAGGACCCAAAGTATAATTTCAGAAACTCCGAACCGAGTTTCCAACTCAGGCATTTAGGTAAATGGACACAGACCAAGACCTTAGAATCAGAAGCAATCCCATTACCGGCAGGCTGCCGTTCCCATCCTATATCCACACCGGGTCTGTCCTGATATGGGTGTGGCCATGAGAATTGATTTGACCAATGGGACAGGAGCAAGTGTGACCCAGCTAAAGATGTGAAAAGTGCCTGTGACTTGGCACTTGCTCTCTTCTGTTGCTCTTTGGAACCCCGAGGCTAGCCTCATGTGAACAAGCCCAGGCTAGCCCATGGGAGGATATGAGGCTTTGGGGAGCAGAGATGAACCATCCCAGCCAGGGCCTTTCAAGACCACCTAGCCTGAGCACTATCAGAAATGTGAGTGAGACCATGCTGGCCCCAGCAGAGAGCAGTCAGAGAGCCCAGACAAGACGAACCACCCAAATGACTCACAGAATCATACAAAATAACAACTGTTTGTTGTTTTAAGCCAGTGAGGTACTTTGTTATGTAGCAATAGCTAACTGACACACACTCATTCATTCATTCACTCATTTGCCCATTTGTTCAGTTAACAAATACTTGTTGAGTGCCTCCTATTGGGTCACTGTGCTAGGCACAAAAGCAAGTGAGCTTTAGCCCTGAGCCTTTTGAAACCAAGAATGTAGCTAATTTGTCTCTGTATCTTGGGCCTAATGTAGTCTGGCTTCTAAGATGTACTCAAAACTTTGTCTTATAAATACATGACTTGGAATAAATCCCAGGGGGAGAATTATAGACCTCAAACTTTAAAAGCACATATTGGTTGACTCAGCAGTTCCACTTCTGAGAACTTAAGGAAATATTTTCCGATATGTGCAAAAATTTAATTAGAAAAATGTCCTATCATAGCCTTGTTTACAGCAGCTTCATTTGATTTGGTTGAAGACACATTGGTTGCAATTGCGGTTTCATCTCTGACAATTTGATTGAAATAATATTGCCAATCATGGGTATGGATAAGTTTGATTCACAGTAAGGTAGCTTTATGACCTTTTTGTATCTTTAGACACAAAATATTTAAATATTTTTCAGAAATACTAGGGTTTTTTTTCTTTTAAAATTTCTAATTCCCTTTCAGCCAATTAATCATGCTTCTAGGCTGCTAATAAGATGGCGCAGAAAACAAATTCTGTGTCTATCAGTTAGGCGTTAAATGGCTACACAAGCATAAAATGAATGTTTATCATTATATGTAATATGGTACAGATATGGTAGCTATGTGTGTCTCTGTTCACATCAAAAGATGGTCGAAGTTCTCCAGAGAAACAGAAGAGGGGGAAAGGAGTAAGGGAGGGAGAGAGGGTTTTAAGGGACTGGTTCACTTTGAGGGGGCTGCCAATTCTGAAATTTGTAGGGCAGGCTGGCAGGCTGAGAACTGAGGCAAGAGTTCTATGTTACAGTCTCAAGGCAGGATTCCTTCTTCTCCAGGAAATCCTAGCTTTTGCTCTTAAGCCTTTCAGTTGATTGGTAAGGCCCTCCCAAATGATCAAGGGTAATCTCCTTGAAGTCAACTCCTTGTAGATATGAATCACAAAATACCTTCACAGAAGCATCTAGACTAGTGTTTGACCAAACACCGGGCCTTCATAGCCTAACCAAGTTAGCATATCAAATGTGATCATCATTGTCATGGTGTAAGTTGAAAAAAATCAAGTTACACACAGATTAATTTAGGCCTATTTTTGAAGATAAAAATAGTAACATATATGTATAGAAAAGAAATCAGGAAAGGTATACACAAATATGTTAACAACAGTTGTCTCGGGGAGGGTTGGATATAATTGTTGGTCTCTCTCTTTTTTCCTTGTCTGGTTTTTTGGTTTTGCCTATAAAGAGAAGGCTCTGCCATTGAAAGACAATACACGCATAAAAGAAACACCGAATTATAGAATCTTGTCAATGCCTTTTAGCCAAAGCCCACCACGAATACGCCTGTCATTGAAGAAGCTGGGTTTACCATTGCGGCGAGGAAAAACGCACGCCAGGCGTGTTAGAAAGAACCTAGTGTAGGGTCTGGGCTTCAGATGGTGATTTGGGGGAAGCTGAAGGAAGCAGGCTCACTCAGAGAGCAGGGGCAATGCTACGATCGGGCATGACCACGAATCCTATCTATATGGAAGGTGGACAAAAGCTGTAACGGTCCAAGCATCAGCAGTCACTCCTGTCAGCTGAGGGACGGAGATGTTTGGCATTTTATGGGTTGTATAGTGGCCATGTGTTCTGATCGACTTTATTATGGTCACAGAGTGACCTTGTCTGATGTTGGTGTTCTGTGAGACTGTGTCTGTCCAAAAGGAGAACAATATAGCCTAGCTGTGAATGTTCCCAGATGTCAGCCATTGCTGTTTTCTTTTCTCAACCCAGATAGAGAAGAGAGTAGGAGCTTTATTTGCACTTTTTAAAAAAGACCAGCTTTATTTTTAGCAACTGATTCTTTCTCTTTTTGTTTAACCATGTTTTCCTGAAAGTTTTTATTTAGCAAAATGAACCAAGGCTAATTTTTCGATCACTGGTGCACACATCATAAACTTTGAGGGCTCTAGAAGAGGCAGGCAATGATGAACGCTTAAACTGTTTCCAGCATGCAGGTGATGGTAGCTTACGTTGTTTCGTTCTTAATCTGATCCCAAACAGAGCATCCATGATTGGAAAAATGGAGACATTTAAAAGTAGAAAAGTATGAAGCAAACAAAAACTTCACATTAAAAAAAAAAGTACAGGGAGGAATTGCTGAGAGATGCATAAAAAGCTGCAAAATCATTCCAGGCAAAATTTCCCCTTGGCACACAAAAATCTCTTCTTCGCATAAACAGAATGACTAAAACTTTTCATTATCAATGAATTCAACATCCTACCCACACTGGCAGCTTAATGAATTTACTTTTGGCCAAATTGCTTCCGACCAAATTGTCTGCTCTGATGTGTAATGGTAAAATATCCGAGATAACCTAAAATGTCCGACAAGGCTAGTCAAGAAAGCTACATGAATCATGGCTCGTCAGTGTGAGTGCCACGTGTGCATTTAAAGCAGTGTAAATACACATTGATTTTGAAAGGAGGAAATGAATCCTTGTAAACATTAAGGAAAGAGTTACAGGTATGAGTAAGCCCCATTTAGTTGACCATGTAGACAACTCTAGGGCTTGGACCAAAGGGGATAGACACTCTCTTTTAAAAATCACTCACGTTTCTACTGTTTATTCAGTTCATCAAACCTAATATTTTGTATTAGGCTGGCTATTTCAGGACGTAAGTATCAAGTGGAAAGCAAATCCACTTACTACCAAAAGGGTAAGGGTGATTCCAAGGGTATACCTACCAAGAGTCAAGTATTGAGGAAGAAGAGGCTTCAACTAAATTGCGCTTACTTGTACCTGTAACTCTTTCCTCAATGTTTACAAGGATTCATTTCCTCCTTTCAAAATCCGTGTGTATTTACACTGCTTTAAAGGCACATGTCAACTCATGTCAACCCAGGAACAAAGTGCTTTCTCCCTGAGGGAGATTTTACTCTTTAAGTAAGCCACGAGGCCCTCCTCCTCCTGGACTTCGGTTTAAAAAAAACTGTTTTGAACAGCTTTATTGAGGTATAACTGACATACAACCAACCACACATCTGATGCGTTTCGATATCTTAGTATACCTGTGTGACTATAACTATTGTCAAGATAAGGAACATATCCATCCCTCCGAAAGTTTCCTCATGCCCTTTTATTCTCTCCTTTCCATCCCTTCAGGCAACCACTGATCTGCTTTCTGTCACTGCAGATTAGTTTGCTTTCTCTAGAACTTTATATTGTTGCCAGGGTCAGCAATTCATTCCTTTTGATTGCTGAGTAGTATTCCCTTGTAGGGAGTATCAGATTTCATTCATGTATGCAATGGTTGATGGACACTTGGATTACTTCCAGTTTGGGGCTATTAGAAGCAAAGCTGCTAGGGGCGCCTGGGTGGCTCAGTCTGTTAAGCATCTGACTCTTGGTTTCGGCTCAGGTCATGATCCCAGGGTTGTGAGATGGAGCCCTGTGTCAGGCTCTGCGTTTAGCAGGGTGTCTGCTTGAGATTCTCTCTCTGCCCCTCCCCCCACTTAGGAGCATGCACGCTCTCTCGCACGTGCTCTCTCTCTCTCTAAAATCAATAAATCTTAAAAAAAAAAAGCAAAGCTGCTATGAACATTCACGTATGGGACTCTGTATGGACATATGCTGTCCTTTTTCATGGGTGAACATCTAGGAGTGGGATGGCCGGATCATGTGGTAAGTTTAACTTGGGAAGAAACTTCCAAACTGCAGGGTGTGAGGGTCTCGACTGCGTTTTAAATAATTTTATTTATTTATTTATTTATTTATTTATTTATTTATTTATTTATTTTTAAGATTTTATTTATTTATTTGACAGAGATAGAGACAGCCAGCGAGAGAGGGAACACAAGCAGGGGGAGTGGGAGAGGAAGAAGCAGGCTCATAGCAGAGGAGCCTGATGTGGGGCTCGATCCCACAACGCCAGGATCACGCCCTGAGCCGAAGGCAGACGCTTAACTGCTGTGCCACCCAGGCGCCCCTCGACTGCGTTTTAAACCCAGGCAGAAGTCCCTAGAGGGCTGCCCTGGATGTGAGCATCTTGAAGAGCAGAGCTGGGTAGAATCGGGGGATGCAGTGACAAGGGGGGAGCCAGCAGAGGTCCACAGGAAGAGGGAGGGCCCGTCTGCTCAGAGAGCCTGTGGGCCCTGCGTCCAGGCCATGCTCCCGCGAGCCCAGCCTGCAAGCAGCTGTGGAAGCGGAGGGGCGCGAGAATTCTAACGAGAGGCTCTGACGATGCAATTTTGCTGGCGTCAATAAATATTTGTGGAATGAATAAATGAGGGTCAGGGGAGGCTGAATGGGAAGAGGCAGAGCGCTGGGGTTCCGAAGACAGAAAGCAAAGCGCCCGTGAGAGAGAGGAGTGGAAACGTGTTGGCAGGGCCGCCACAGACTGTCATTTCACAGGGTGCCTCGAATCGGGATGGCAGTGCCTTTTCAACGCTGGGGAAATGACATCCCTAAGGCTTGCATTCGCAGTTCTGCCAAACAAATTGCTGTTTTTAAATCTCATGGTTAAAGAGGTATTTGGTGTCTCTTGAGCATGTGGCCGGCGGGTTTTCTGATGGGAACCCACGATGGGATGTAACACAAAATAAGCCAAATAAAGAGGCGCCTTGACAGGCTCTCTTCTCATGCCGCCCTCCCCCCTTTCCTGGCCCACCTTCCAGACCCTCTGCACTCTGCAGTCATTTTTCTCTGCCTCTCCCATTAACTGGAATCACTGGCTCTGGGGTCCTTGCTGGCTTGCTAGTGGCTCAGTCTGATAGCCTTTTCTCCTGGTCTTGGGGCCACATTTGGTCCTGCCACCCATCCCCTCCTGGCTTTCTCTCTTTCCAAGGCCTGCAGGCCCCTGTCCCCCTCTTGTGAGCTCTATGCCCACAAACCCACAGCCCTGGGAAGCCAGACTCAGGAGAGGATGAGGGGTGATTCCATGGCAGCACTCCTGGAAGGGAGGGGAGGGAGGCAGGATGAGGCCAGGGAGAAGTAAAGCTGCAATTCGGTCTCAGCAAAGACCTCAGCCAGTCCCACAGGGAGCTGGGGAGCTGCTGGCACAGACATTCAGAGCCTCAAATTGGAGCAGAAGAGCCAGATCCTTGCAGTCTCTGTAGATCAACCACGGGGTGGCGGCGGCCCCTGGCAGCAGGCAAGGGCTTGGGTGAGCAGTGTTCTTTAGCCAGAGGCCATTCTGACAGCGATCCCAGCAGCAGGGAGAACCAAGCCTTCCCTAACAGGATGGGTGGGGGATGGGGGTGGTACAGGACAGCTGCCACTGGACCTACCTTCTCTCTGACTGCTGCTTCCTGGTCATGGTTGACCCCTTAACCCTGGCCTCCACCTATGGTCTCCTGCTCTTCTCTGTGGCCAAGCTCCTTTTGTTGTTGTTGTTGTTGTTGTTGTTGTTTTTAAGATTTTATTTATTCACTTGAGAAAGGGAGAGAACAAGCAAGCATGAATAGGGGGAGAGGCAGAGGGAGAGGGAAAAGCAGACTCCCCGCCAAGCAGGGAGCCCTACATGGGACTCAATCCCAGGACCCCGAGATCATGACCTGAGCCTTCAGGCAGGCGCTTAACTGACTGAGCCACCCAGGAGCCCCCCCACAAGCTCCTTTCTGTAAATCACTACCCAGGAGAACCAACCAAGAACACCAGCTAACATTTATTGGGTGCTTGCTATCACAGCCTGCACTGTGTTCACCACCGCTCATATATGATCCCATTTAAGTTCTCAGAAACCCAATGGTTCGGTGGTATTTAAACTTCATTTAATCACCAAGGAAAATGCCAGAAGTCTTCCTATAAGAACTGTTTCTGCCACGTCACCTCCTAGCTTAAACACCTCTGATGGCTCCCACTTTTGGTCAGAATAAGTCAGCATCCAGCCCTGTACTATTTGCCCCGAGTCTCCTTTTCACAATGCTTCCTTCTTCGCTCCTGCCAAACGGCCCCCTCTGCTCGTGCCTTAACCTGGCTGCCCCGGCCTGCTTCTAGACCAGCCCGGTCTCGCCGTCTGACTATGCCTCTCCGTTCGCTCTTCATTCTTTCACTTACTCATCTGCTCATTTACTACAGAGTAATAATGTGAGGCTGTGTGCTAGGTGCAGGGGACACAGTGCTGACCAGAACTGGCCTGTCTGCCCCTTTGGAGCCTTAGACTCTAACAAGAAACACAGATACTTTTCAAATATTTGCCAGAACTTTTCCCAGTGCTCAGAGAGAGCCTCAAGGTGTGTTGAGAGCTTAAAAAACATCCAGTAGAGCAGTCCGAAGCACCCTCCAGGAGCCGGCCACTCTCTCGGAAGGCCACGGATAGGACCGCTTCTATCAACCGCCCTCAGTCTTCATACCCCGCTTTCTTGGGGGGGCGCTCTGCCTAAGCATTCCTGCCTTTTGGCTCCTCTGCGTCCTCCTCCAAGCGTTCTTACTACAAAGCACCAGCCCCTGCAGATCAATTATAAGAGGCTTGGTAAGAATAGTTATTTATCTGAGGGCTCAGTCTGTGTCGGGGTCTCCACATACATCAGCACTGCTCACTAATTACAGCGACCCCCATGATAACCCTGCTTCTTCTCACTATTGCCCCCACTGTGGCGGCCGCTCCCCAGCAGGGACTGGCTACAGGCAGTTTATTTGGGAACTGAAAAATATAGGGGCAGGGTGGCGGGGAAGGCAGGCGGTAGAAGGAGTGGCATCAAGCAAGTTAACCTCCTGGGAAGCTGGAGCTTAATCCCACTGGGGAAACCCTGGGCAAGAGTGTGGCATGCACACACCTCAGAGTCGTCATTCCCACAGGGGCAGGGAGTCAGTGTCCTCACTCACCAGCCCCCATCAGACATGGACTGGTTGAGAGCTGGGTGTGAAGGCGGGGTCGGCATTAATTCCTGGGCACTTCTGGCCCCTGAGGGGCAGATGACATGGGAGTGAGCAGCCAGAGAAAGCCCTCAGATAAAGAAACACAAAGCACTGGGGTGCACTGAAGTGGGCTTACTGCTCCCATATTACAGATAAGGAAAGTGAGGCTTGGGGAAGCTGGCCCAAGGGTGCACGGCTAGGAACTGTCAGCACCAAGACTTGCTGGAGTCTTTCTGGCTCTAAAGCAACATACCATGCCCCTTGAGAGGCATTATCTTGTCTTATCCTTCAGTACCCCTTCCAGCCCTTTGCACAAGGCTGAGAACCTAGTGGAGATTCCCCAACTGCTTCCTGACTGATGAGCCTTAGCGATGACGAGCTTATTAGAACCACGAAAACAAGAAAAACAAGCTCTTAAATGTGCCTCTTTCCTTCCTAATGGCCGGGTTTTACCTCTCCGTTTCTGAATCAGCTCGTGTGCTTCTCAGATCCTTTTTTGTCCTATCACCTCTTCAACTCTGTCGTTTGCAAACAGGGAAACTGAGGGAGGCAACTGCAGACGGCTGCCCCTCACGAAGTGGGAGCCAGAGCTGGACTTGCCACTCTTGGCCTCCAACAAAATCTAAATGCCCCACCGATCCTTGTTTTTCCTCCACGAAATTCCCCTAACTCGATTAAAGAAAAAAAAAATCCATCAATTTACATGGTAACAGAAAAGGACAGGGTCATGGATAAAACATTCCCCCATCTGTACTGGAGGGCACGGCTTACACGCTTCAAGAGCACAGCCGAAGGCTCTGGGGATTTGTTTTTCTTTCCCTGACCCGAGGACTCTGATCTCTCACTTAACCTCTGACCTCTTCAATTCAGATAACCAGGGAACTGGCAGCTGGGGCTAGGGGCACTCCCAATGCCACCCCGCTCCGCCTGGCTCCGTCTGGCCTGGGAGCCGGAACAAAGGGAGAGAGCGACCCCCGCCCCCAGCACTTCAGAGCTCCCCCCCTCCCAGGAGGGCAACCAGCCCTGTAGGGACCCCTGCTTGTAACTACTTCCCTACCAGGCCCCCCACCTGGCAGCACAGGGGGCCGCCTCATTACAGCTAATGCCATTTAGAGTCTGCTTTGTGCAGGAGGAAAAATAATAAACAACACGAAACCCCGGCTTTGACTCCATTTTAAAAACTCAAGCTAAAACAGGCTTCACCCAAAGATCCATGACCTCCCCCCATCGGCCTTTTTTTTTTTTTCCCTTTCTCAGGCTTCATTTAAAACGAGGCCAGAGCCTGGATTTTTAACAGCAGCTACTTAGAGGTGGGCATGAGCCACTTGTTTGAAATTGAATCAGCCGTTTTTATTAAACCATATATTTTCATTCTTGCCAGCGAAGCAGAGAGAGGACTTTCGCGGCTCTCTGGTGTACTCTCTCCCGCACATTCTCACTGCCAGGAGCGCTGTAGATCCCGCCTTGCACACACCCCCCTCCCCCCGCGCTGTGATCCCACTCCAATGCCACGGAGCCAGGGCTGGACCCAACTTGGTGGCAACCCCAGAAAAAAACGATGCATTGGAAAGACCCCTACCCCCAAACTCACTTCTAAATCAGGGGCCCACTCCCCAGCCCCTACCTCCCAGCTCGTTTCCAGCTCTGAGGCTGCTACCGGAGGGGACCTGCTGGTGACTTGGCCGCTCAGCAGTGACCACCGCAGGCATGCCCCAGAGCTAGATGACTACCTCATCTCGGCTTTGGCAAGAGACTAGCTGCAGCCTGCTAGACAATGAGACGTCTTAGTGACAGACGTTTCTTTGGAGCCTCCAGTTCCCATATGCATGTGGTGGTGGGCCTTTTATGCATTCTCTCATCTTAGAACAGTGCGTGGCACGCAAAGACAGCGTGTCCATAGGTGTCATTCGTATTCACAGCCAACATTTACCAGGGATCTTCTACTGTGTGCCAGGAACTGGAGACAAATAAATGAGACCTAGCCCCTTCCTTCACAGAGATCATGCTCTCAGAACGTGCTTTTCTACTCAGCCAACACACTGGAATCACCAAGAGAGCTTTCAAGAAAAGCTGACGCTGGGCCCCACCCTCAGTGATTCCAATGTAATTGGTCTGCATTCTTTCCAGCGCATGATCAGGGCTGAGCACCAGGGCTCCCCAGGGAAGGGCAGACAGCAAACAGCTATGCCCCAGGGTGAAGAGGGCAGGAGCAGGGGGTTGTGCATACAAGGGTTGAACTATGGAGCGGGGAAAGCTCTCAGGAGGACGTAAAAATACAAGTTAGTATGGGCCGGGCCAAGGTATTAGGAAAAGAGAAAGGGGGAAAAGATTCCAGGAGATGGGAACAGCTCCGGTAAAGGTCCAGACTGAGGATGAACATCGCCAGTAGACTCTCCAGGAACTGCATGTGGCTGGAGTTCGGGGGGAGAGAAGCCATAGGGAATGGGGGAGACTAAGCTGAAAGGGTCAGTGCACAGGGACTGGCAGGGTCCGTCATCCACCCAAGGGGTGTGAACTTGCCCAAGGTCAATGGGGAGCACAGAAGGGAAATTCTTAGCTTTGCATTTTGGAAAGCTCCGTGGCTACAGAATGGGTTGGAGGGCAGCCAGACTGGAATCCAGGTGAGAAATGACCGTGGCTGGAAGTAGGGATGTATTAGTCTGATTTAGGTAGTGCTCTCCCAGGAGCAGACCACGAGAGATGGTGTGGGAAGGTGTCAGAGTTGTCCCACCGAAGGACCAAAGAAGCGGGTATTTGCCCCCCAAGCCCTGTCTGGCATTGGTCCGAGGCTGCTGCTCTGGGGGATAACTCCCCAGCATTCTGGCTTGCCCCGTCCCTGCTCTCAAGAATGCTCTGGCCAAAGAAAGCTCCCGGGCAGAGAGTGCCAGGCATGAGCTATAGGAACCATCCGTGTATGTGAGAACAGTGAGTGCCAAGGGGATCCGTGCAGAGCTGCCACAGAGCTGTGGTGAGGTCTTTACCCAAGGACTTAGGGAACGAAAGATTGAGGCCAATTACTCCCGGGAGAGGCTGGTGAGTGTGGGATGATGGGTGGGGATGGTGATGAGGAGGCAAGGGGAGCAAAGGGAGGAGGGCAACCTCACAGATGCTGGTGGAGGGCACGAGCCATTAGAAAGGAAGCTTAAAACCCAGGGTAAGAGCAGCACAGCTGTGGGAAGGGGCCTACCAACACCACTCTGAGTGTCCAAGCAGGGCAGAATCATGGAATTTTGGTTGTTTGAGCTTTCTGGACCCTTGGGTTTCCAGGGGGGAGGACTTTCCATTATTTGTAGCAGGCTCACAAAGAAGCTAAATGGGCTATTCTGAACCAGCTTTCATTCTGGGTCATTCCCCCAGCCCCAGCCTCATGCCTCCTCTCCCCTCTCCCCATGATATCATCCCTGACATCATCCTTGGTCCGTTTCTCTTCCCTGCCCAATTTCTCAAGCCCCATCAAATCAGCTGCTCTGTTGTTTATTAATTCATTCAGGGCAAGGAAAAGAAATCCACTCAAACTAACTAAAGCCCAAGAGGCCAACTTATTGGAAGGAACAAGGACTGGGGAAGGAACTGAGCACAGGAAATGCAGTCAGTATCCCTGCCGGTTCAGAAGCAGGGACCATGAAGAACCCCCAGGAGGAGAGAGAAGGTTTTTCTCATTTTTCTCTAAGGCCCCATGGACTCTTGTCTTACTCTCTCTGTCCATCTGTTCCATCTCTCTCTTGCTCTTACTCCTTTCTTCTCTCTCTGGGATTTCTGTTTAGGTGAGCATATGGCCACTCTGACCTGGTGTCATTGGCTTTAGTTTAAGCCAATATAAATGGCTTTCAGTCTTTGTCTCAATTCCTAATTCTCAGGAGAGTAATCTGATTGGTAAATAACAGAAGACCCCATTCAAACTGGCTTTAGGACAAAACCAAATTTGTTGGCTCAGGTAACTTAAAGGTAGATGTAGGCTTCAGGTACAGTTGGATCCAAGAGCTCAAGCTCTTTCATTGGGAACTCTTGACTTTCAGCCCTATTTGGCTTTGTGTGGGTTTCTTTCTCAGACAAGCTCCCTTTAAGTTTGGGTCCTCCAGTTTGGCAGTCTCAGTAGAAAGAAGACTTCTTTCTGCCAAAAGTTCCAATCAGATTCCTAGGATTGACTCTCATTGAGCTGGCCAGGATCACAACCTCATGGCTAAACCAGTCACTCTGTCCAAGAGATGGTTGGCCAGACCTAGTAACATGTGAACTCTGGGACCAAATGGAGTAAGAGCAGGAGAAGGATGTTTCCCCAAAGGTAAATGAGGGGCTGGCATCAGAAGAAGGAAGTGTGGGTATAAACAGGCAAAAGTAAAAACCAACACGACCTTGGGGGTGATGCCATGCCTTCTGCCTACTCCTGAGAGCTCTGAACAAGTCAGTTTCCTTATGATGATGTGGGAACCAAAGCAGTCACTGAACCTTCCTGTCAATTTTATCTGAGCAATCTCTCTGCAATCTGCCTCTGCCTCTCCAAGCCCCAGGCATCAGCCAATGCTGACCACCACCACACATGCCCCGATATGGCCATTATCATTGTTAAAATACTGCACTATTGCTGTATCTGCTGGTAAGTGTCCACTGGCTTGAGTCCTCCCAGCCCAGGCTACCCCAGCCCCTCTCCCGGAGTCCCCAGACTGCCCTTGTCTGGCCAATCAAGAGTTAGTGCTGAACACAGCAGGGGCACTGAAATCTTGCTCCAGCCCCTTCTGATTGGCTGATTTCATAATCCACCAGCTGTCCCATTGCTCTGGGGCCAACAGTTAAATATTTCAGATATCATCCTGATTCTAGCAATAGTTCCCTATCTGTTCTCCCTCTTCCCACTCTGTCCCTCACACCCCATAGTCCATCCTTCACACAGCTGCCAAAGAGCTTTCTAAACCCTGAGCTGAGCTTCTCACCAGCCTCCTTTCATTCTCCCAGGTGTCAAGTTCTAACTCCATACAGGTGTCAGCCTGCCCCTTGTGATCTGGTCGCAAAGGCCTTTTCCAGCCTCACCCTCCCCTCTGGCCCCACTCAAAGTGCTTTCCCTATGTGCGTGCTTCTCCATGCTCCTCTGCCCTCACTGGAAGGCGGCTTTCCTCCACCTGATATACTTTACACAAGTATTTATAGTGACCCCACAACGTGTCCCACATGGACTTGGAGTAGGAGACTCAGCAGCAGGAAGCAGAGAGAAGCAGGAAAGACAGATGCTCTGAAATGCAGACAGAGAAATTCAGCATGGGAGCCGCTTGATCCCAACCTGAGGAGCTCCCTGGAGGAAGATTCCTGAAGGATGAGTAGGGAGCATGGGAATGAACTCAAGGAAGCTGCCCTGCTGCGCTCTGATTCCCTGGAAATCTGTCTCAAGCACACCTCCTGTCCTCCTGCCGGCATGGTAAGGAAACACTGACCCCTTGACACGCTTGATCTCATTCGGTCCTCAACTCCACCCCGTTTCCATAAGAGTACCTGTTCCATGCCCATCATGAGGAGATGGCAGGAGCAAAGAAGACTAAGAGGAACGACCTGGCTTCTCTACCAACCTGCAGGGGCAGCAGGTGGGTCCCCTCAGGGAGCCACTGGCCACAGGGAGGCTGAAGCTTATACACAGGTAAATACGGTAATTCTTTCCACCTCCCAGCCACAGCAGCGGGGATATGAATTGATTGTCAGAAGCTGTTTAAGGGCCTGTGATTGAGGAGATGATCTGAGATAAGCTGCTCCAGTGAAATAAAGGCCAACAGCTGCCTGCTGCCACGTCAGCCGTCAGTCGCTGTGCTTTTCTCTCAAAGGCTGCTCTGTGCTTTGGCACCCACCCCCACCTGCCCCACCCCCAGGAGGCAGGGAGCAGAGGCTCTTGCACACTTTGGGAGGAGGGAGACTGTATTTGGTGACAGATGAGATACTAAGGTCTGAACCTGGGGGTGTAGGAAAGTGCAAGAGGGGCTGGGTATGTCAGTTTCCTTTTCTTCGTAGGTGGGGTCTCGATTATGAATCAGAATTTCCTGGGAATCTCAGCATTGGAAGGAAGGAGGGATCGGGGAGACTCAGCCCTACCCGAGCCAAAGCACGTGAATTTCCTAACTTCACCTGGAACATTTCACCCAGAATCAGTCCTTGCATCTGAAATGCCCATCCATCCATCCATCCACCCACTTAATCATTCGACACACATGAAATGTGTAAAAGCTTGAGCTTTGGCTGTTGACAGATGCCTTCGCTGGGTTTGGTCACTTACTAGCTATGTCCTCAGGCAACTCACCTAACCTCCGTAAGATTCTGGCTATTAATGCCAACCTCCCAAGGCTATTTGAGGATTACTGAGATCATGCCCACCAGGGCCTGGGCCTGGTGCCTGGCAGACACAAGGGAGCAGTTGCGGCAGTGTGCCAGGGAGTAAAGTGAGTGCTACAGGGATTTCAGAACAGAATCACAGCGCTCTTTGAGGAGCTCCTGGTTTAGGACACAAATAACTACGCCGTAAAGGAGAGGACATGAATGTTATAAGAGCCACAGAAGAACTGGCATGGCAAGAGATTTCTTCCCATTGAAAGAACAAGGAAGACAAGGGGATTGGGAGTGACATTTGAGCTGAACCTCAAAGGGTGTGTAAGGAGAAAGGGTCATTTTGGGAGGAGGGGACAGGGCAAACAAAGCCATAGTCTTAGAACCTTGCCCCGCAAAGTAGGGGTCAGGGACAAGCAGCCCCTGGGCGCTTGTTTGAAATGCAGACTCTCGGGGCCACCCAGAACCACTGGACCAGAATCTGCACTTGAACAACCAGGAGGGGCAGGTGCACATGGGTTTGAGGTGCTCAGGGCTGATGATCTCTGATCTCTGTGAAACGCCCTTCTGGCCAAGAAAGGAAGGAGGGATGACCTCCCTGAATGTTTGGGCTGATGGCGAGGGCATCATGCCCGGTCTTTGGCTAGGGCGTGCTCCCAGAACCAGGAGTGCGGGGAGCAGAGCCCCAGAGGCACTGGAGGGTAGCTGTTTCAGGACAGAATGTTCTCTGAAGCTGCATTTGAGCCTGTTGGCTTAGGGGACTGGGGTGCAGTCTTGGCCATTCACCCACTCTTTTATTCCACAGGCTTTTTGGAGGCACTTTTATGGGCCAGACACCACGCCAAGTTCTGCCCTAGTGTTGGTGCTGGTCCTCAGGCACGTCATCTCCTCTCTTGGCCCTCAGTTTCTCCATTTGTCAAGTCCAGATCTTTGTGTCTTATTACCTAAAGTCGCCTCCACCGCAAACATTTCTGTTCTGGCTCCCTTTCTTTCCAGGGACTTCATCTTTCCTCTCCACCCCTCCCCCACTACTCTTCATTCTGATTGTCTTCCCTACAGCAGGGAAAATCCCCAACACTCTCTGTCTTTGACGGGGTTCCCAGAAGCAGACCACGAAAATGAAGATTCATGTGAAAGTGACTTATGAGGAAGTGGGGGGTGGGAACTGGCACTGGGGACAAAGCAGCTCCATTCCATCCCGCAAGGAGCAGCTCAGAGCTGTCCTTATTGGGACTGGCAGGGCGAGGGAACAAGGTGGGCCAGAAGTTCCCAAGCACTTCCAGCTCTCGGATGGCACAGCCTAAGCTGGCTCCAGCAGCCTGAGTCCCATGAGGGCTCTGGGGCAGGCTGGGGAGGGGAGGCAGTGAGACCACAGGACCTGGTGTGCAGGAGAACCGCAAAGAAATCCGGGTGTACGGATATTGCGCTGACTACAACCACTCCACTCTCTAAATAATTACAGGCCCGGCTGAACTGAGGTTCTTAGGGCATAATAACTTAATAATGTGAGGCTGAAACTTCTCCTTTATTGAGCACTTGCTTTGTGCCAAGCACTGCCCTACACAGTAACTACACAGCACCTCATTTAATCGATGGGACAACTCTCTGTGGGCTTTTCAACTTTCCTAACTCCCACCCCACCCCCAGCCCACACAAGGCCACTCTTTCTTTGATCTTTCCAATTGTAAACAAAAAAATTAACATGTATGACGACTGTAGAAGCTTACTAGGAAACCAGAATGGAGGAAAGTCTTCGGGCGAGCCAGAGCCCTTGAGAAATCTTCACCCCACCCACCCTACAGACCTCCACTCACTGCCAGGGTTTTGATAATTATCTGGAAAGCAGAATGGTTTGACTTCCCAAAAACTTGCACTCAGATTTTCCATTGGTCCTTTAATGGGCCTGGAAAATTCTGTGCAGCATTGTAGATACACAAAATCACATAGACTAAAATTTATGGCGATTTAGGTCATTTTTCAAGGGTATTCTGTACTATACATGATTTCCAGCTGACTTTAGAATCCAACCCTGTGTTAAAGTGAAGGTCTGTGGCACAATCAGTAGCTCATGGCAAAGACAAGAGAGTCCATGCACAGAGAGGGGGTACCACCTGCTCAGGGTTACACAGCTCATCAGGGAGGTGGGAGAATTGTAAACTGGGGCCAAGTAGGTACCAAGACTGTGCTCCTGATGGCAGGGCCACACTGTGCCTGATGCGGAAGAAAGAGGGGCACTTGATACTTTCTGGAAACCATGAGGGGCCTGATCACTCTGGACAGCGCTCTGAGTAGCCCTTGGCTCTGTCCCTCCTTGGCTCCACAGAGAGGGGATAATCCCTCATCCATCTTTTACCCAGCCTCCTGTGGTCCCTATTGGCAGCAGCTGCCTGACACTGTCTCCGAAAGATGCTTAAGACTCTGCCAACCCAGTGTTTAATGCATGCAAAGCCTTTTCCAAAGAAGTCACTTAAAAAGATTACAGAGGACAGGATTGCCCCTCCCGCCTCCAGCTTAGGGAGACTTTGCAGCTGGCCTGGAGCTAAGCTAAGGAAGCTGAGTCTTTAGCAGCCTGAAAATAAAGTGAGCCTTCATTTGAGAAATCACTCAGAATACCAGCTGCAAGGGCTCAGTTCATTGATTGATTCACCAACTATTTGCTGCACGTCTCCCTAGTGCACGCACTGCGCCGGGCCCTGGGGGTAGACTAGGGACACAGCCCCTGCCCTCCTGCAGCTTACACTCTAGGGGAAAGTGCCTCTTCAGGAATCCCAACTTTCAGGTCTGTTTCCCCCTGGGGTGGGGGTCTTCTGCCCTGCTCTCCCCTGGAGAGCAGCTCGGATGCTTCTTCACTCCCCCAGCACTTTGGGGAAGCACGCAAGGTTTGGTCAGGACCCTGGGGAAGGCCGCCCTCTTCCTATCAGATGGAAGAAGGGGGGAGAAGAGGGGAAGGAATACAATGTGAATGCAGAGAAAGAGGAAAGAAAGGCAAACAGTTGCGTGTGAGAGGAAGGGAAGGGAAGAGAGAAAGACTCGGGGTGATGGCTCTTGTGGCCAACTTTCCGATGGAGGCTGAACGCGGGGCTGAAAAGGACTGGCTGCCCTCTGCCTTCTGCCAAATCACTCCCGGTACTGAATGCACCAAGAAAGGAAGAGAGGGTTGATGGACAGGAGGAGATTGCGAATAAACATAACCTAACCTTGCAACTACATTCCCCAAGGTCACTAGTCTACTCAGATTTTTTTTTTTTTAATGTAATAAAATTAACAGTCCTGGCCACACATGCCAGTGCCCTAAGCCAGGAGTTAGTAACCTCCAGCCTGTGGGATGAATCTCACCTGCTGCCTGATTTGTAAATAAAGTTTTATTGGAACACAGCCATACTCATCTGCGTATCATCTAGAGTAGCTTTCGCGCTGCAGTGTTAGGCCTGATTAGCCATGACAGAGACTGTGTGGTCTGAAAAGCCTAAAATATTTACTAGCTAGCTGGCTGTTTACAAAAAAAGTTTGCCAACCCATGGGTGTTATATCTAGGATCTCCAGCCTTCAGAGTTCTAAAATTGCTTATCAATTCTTCAGCACTTCCTTTAAATTCACTCATCAAATATTTATTAAAGCCTACAGTATGAGAATATTCTCTTTTGGTTGCAAGCGATGGAAAATTCAGCTCAGGTGGGCTTACACCAAAAAGGGGGGAGAGGATTATTATCTCCTCTGGCTGGAAAGTCCAGGGATTGTAACATAAGCAAAGCCGAGCCCAGAAGCTTAAACAATAGCAGCATTCTAAGGTGGCTAGAAGCGACTTGCTTCTAAACAGCGGAACACAGCAAAGGCGATAGGATGTCACTTCCATGATTAGGTTACGAGAGACTCTACCCTCTGTCTTGCTAATAGACTCTACTGCCTTTCCCCCTTGTACACGTTGATGACACAAGCAGCCCTACTGGAGAGACTATTTCCTTCTTCACGTGGCAAGAAACCGAGGGCAGCCTCTGGCCAACAGTCAGAAAGGAACTGAGTCCCTCATCAAACAGCCCTCAAGGGAACGGAGTTCTGCCAACATCCATGTGAGCTTGGAAGCCCAGCCTGCCCCAGTGGAACCTTGTGTTGACCCCAGCTCTGGCTGACACCTTGCCTGCAGCCTGGTGAAAGAGCATGAGGCAAAGGACCCAAGGAGAACGTGCCCAGATCCCTGACCCATTGAAACTCTATGATAACAACTGCGTGTTGTTTTAGGCCAAGTTTGTGGTGATTTGTTACACAGCAACAGATAGCTAATGCATTCCCTAATCTCTGAGGGAGGCTGGGAAGTTCGTTTTTAGTGTGGCATGTTGCCATTACCAATGGACTGGGGTTCTCTATAAAGGAAGAGGAGAACGCATATTTTTGGCCAAGTAGCATTGTCTCCTAGAAGCCATGGAAGTATTCCTGAGAGGGGAAGCTGAAGTCTTAGATCAGGACTGTGGCAGCAAGAATGACAGGTAGTGAATGGATGCCTGACCCCCTACTTCTTTTAGAACCGGCTTCCTTTTGCTCAGTAACAATTGGTTGTTACCGATTGGTAAGGTCCCCTCAGCTCCTCAGACATGACCTGGGTCCCACACAGAGCTCCTGAACAGGAGCTCAAATCAGAAACACAGGTGTAGCAGGAAAACCGACTGCGGACAGCAAGCTGCTGGCTCGTTCAAAAATCCCACGTTTCCTCTTTTCCCACCCTATCGATCTCATTTCTTGTAGGATCCGGTGGCAAAGTGACATCTATTTCCTGGGCAGTGGTGCATGTCTGTGATTCCAGAGGCGGAAATGAAACTTAGCCTGGAAGGCATCTGCAGGAATGAAAAGAAACCCAGTTCCCTCTCAACAGTACAGATCTGGGGGTCTAGACATGAACTTGACGGTTAAAAATCCGGCTAGCCCAACCCTTCTGAGTCTTCACTTGGGGAGTTTGGAAAAGGCATAATTTCAAGTGAGGCTGAATTTAGGAGCATTGTAGTTATAGCAACAGACACTTCAGCTTCTGGGAGGCAGGTCCGTGAGACTGTTACATAACAGTCAACCTCGCGGTAAAAAATGCAGGAACACCAAGCCTGCTAAAAAATATACAATAGGACCCAGAGAAAAGGGAAATAGCAGGCCAGAGCGAGAAAAATGAGGGCTGGAAAGGCCTTTTCAGAGAAGAACATGATGAATCTTTTTGTGAAGGCGCGGGAGCTTCATTTCGCAGGCTCACTGCTGCCAGCTCAGGCAAGTAGGAAGAAACGCATCAGACAAAAGAGCAGACAAAACTAAGGGCGGCAGCACTCAGGGGGCCTGCCAAGCCAAGGATTAGGGAACAACAGAAAACACATGGCTGCTGGAGGGAAGCGCTGTCTTGGATCTTCCGACCAGAGCAGGCCAGAAGGCAGGCACGGGCCATTCTCGGGGTGCTCTCTGCCCTGCAGCTGCTATGCTGGCCTCTGGTTTCCCTGATTCTGAGGTGGTCCCTTTTCCTTGAGGGGAAGGCGAGGCAAGGATTCGTGTCCCCCAAACTTCAGAAATCACTGCTCCCTGCCATATGAGCCTTGTCTCTGCCCTGGCATGGAATTGGAATTTCACAGTGTTGTTAGCATGGACAGAACAGCTTTTAAAATTAGGCAGGAGGGTCTTGCCCCAGCCCCTGTGTTGAAGGGCACCCCTGGACTACTCCCTCCCTCTACAGAGTTCCGGGGAACAAGGGGGATGTGCCCATCTGGGGCCTGTGTCCTGCTCCTTCTGAAAGTCCCCACTCTGGATACCTGGGATTCCAGAATGTCCTGCCCAGTGGCCTGACCCTGTTTCCAGGGTGTGAGCACACCATTTCCCTTCTTTCTTTTTTGGGAGACCAAACCTGCCAGCCAACATGGACATTCCAACATGAGCTGACTGTGGGGCAGCTGGAACGCCCACCAGCATGCAAGGGCATGAGCGAGGCTCTTCACCACGTAGGATGGGGCCGGGGGTGAAACAAGATGAGTGGGCAGGGCGCTAGGGACTCGTTCTCCCCCGATTCTGTATTCTTGCATGGAACGCCAAGGATCCCGAGAAATCTAAATTCAGTCCTAGTGCTGCAGGGATCGGGAAGGTATTATCTGTCAAGGTTGGAGGGTAGCACGTATTTTATATAACATTTTGCTAGTGAGATTTACAATTTTAGAATGCTCAGAGATAATGTATGCAGGCCCCCATTCGTACTCTTGCTCCAAGATCCACAATATGAGGGGCCCAGCCTGAACGCCAAGCTTGTGGTTCTGCTCTATTCTGCTCTGCTCAGCTGCCATCATCCTGGAAGGAGAAGGAAGGGCCCTCGGAAGTGTCAATCCTTTTCCCACTGTGAGGCCAGACACGGAAGGGTATTTTTGCAAACTATAAAAAACAAAAAACCCACTGGTCTCTTGGCTGGAGTGCAGCAGGGCAGCGTCTTACCAGCCCTCCCCCACTGCGCAAGACACATGACGGCTACAGAGTCATTTTCTTGCTTCTGACACGTGCCCTGTGCCCTCTCCTCCACTGACATCAGCCAGGGGCCCAGGCTCTCGCAAAGGAGTTCCCCACACAACCCCTGCCCCCGGCCTTCCCGAGCCAGCCCACGCAGCTGATGCAAAAAGCAGTCTCTTGTCTTGGCCTAGACCCTAGCAGGAAAAATCAATAGCAATTTGGCCCCTGGCCAGCCTCCCATTACTCTGGAGAAGCCAGTTTTACTTGCCATTCACCAAATGAAGGCAGAGGGCGGGAGCCTTCAGACAGGAG